>NC_052022.1:34309312-35509312 GCF_015832195.1 Motacilla alba alba | reverse complement strand
CAAGCACATCCTGCCTCTGTGTTTCCTTATCCTTACAGTCTGTTCCTAGGCCTCTTAACTTGGAAGCTGTTTTGTTGAAGTTTTTTTGGGCAGCTTTGCTGACGCTTTGGCTTGGAAAGCGCAAGTTGTGCCCAGCCTTGGAAATACCAATTGTTCTTTGCAAAGTCAAATCTATTTTTCACAGTGACCTTGCTTTGACCTAGTTATCAGCCTTGCCACAAATAATGTGATCCCTAGTTAGTCCATCTGTCAGCTGTCCAGGCTCACGTGATGGGACAGGAGCATTGCTGGCAGATTGGAAACCAGCTGAAAGCACAAAGAATGATAAATGAGAAATGTCAGGATTTGGACACTGGTAGCCATCTCTTGTTGGCATCAGTTCTGGGTTTAACGTTGTTAAAGGTCTGAAGGAAGGGTTAAAGGACATCCTGATGAAACTCCCATATCACCCACTTGCTCCAGCCTTGGGATTCAGTGGGTTTGTGTAGACTGGGAGTTGGGCCTTGGCCCCAAGAATAAGGCTTTGAAGAAAGGGTTTTAATGAATCAGGCCTGGCCATAACTGTGTGAGCACAACAAACCCCAAGTTAGAGACTTCCCTGCACACTCTGAAGACCTGTACATTGCTGAGCAGGAATAGAGTGGGGGGTGGCTCTACTGGTGACCTTCTGCTGTACCAGGGAGAGACTAAACTGGAGTTGTTGGTGCCTGCCAGGATCTCCCAGCAGCTGCTGCCTTTCACTGCTCATTTTGTGCCCACAAGTCTTTGCTGACTAACTTTTAATCCTGATGCAGGGTTGCGTGTCGATGGGATCACAGGAGTTTGTAACCACTGGAAAAGGGGGAGTGTGGAGCCCGCGAGCAGCCCTGTGGCAAGGTAGGTGTGTGTGGGGGAGCCTCACAAATCCAGCCCTCGGTGCTGGGCGTGGTGGGAAATGATTCATGCACACTTGTAGGTTTGCTAGGGCCAGATGTGGCTGAAGGTGACCTTGGGAGCAAAGGAGTAGGGTGAAAGACTGGCTGGGAACAGGGCACCATGGCTTTAAAACAAAAAGTTGCATTTCCCTGCCTTTTCCTCAATCTGCTCCAGCAGAGCGTTGTTGACATAAGAGGAAAAACCCCAATGGTGAGCTCTTCTGCAAATCCTGTCCCAAGCGTTTCAGCTTGTCATGCCTTTAATTAATTTGCAGGAAACTTGGACTCAGGCTAAAATAAAATTTATTTTCGTGCTCTTCTATCAGAGTATCTCAAAGCTCTACTTTGAGGCTTGGTCTGGGGGCTTGTTCCTGGAAACAAGGCTGCCTTGCAGGAATAAAGAGTTAATATCCAAGAACTTCGAGCCAAAAATCAGCTGCACAGTTCTCCTTGACCTCTTTGGAGCAGGCCCTGTGTGATATAATCCTTGTATTGATGACAGTGACAGACCCCTTGAGGGAAAACTGCTTCCAGGAGGGGCTGCTTTGCGCATGTATTTTAATTGGGGGGGGGGAAATCACCAGTAAATAGTGGAAATGTGTTTGGTGCCAGAGTGGTACCGTGGTGGTGCCATATCACCTGCAGTTTCATAGGGACTAAAAATAGTGCTGCCCATTTTAGTTTTTTGGAGTGTTCTCAAAGTTTTTTAAAAATGCTGAGTGACCATCTCTCTCAAAACCACGTCTTGTGCCTGAGTTTAGGCACCCAGGAAGTGTGTTGGAATTTGCATTTCCAGGCTTCTGCCATGCCATTGGAAAGAGCTAGGAGCAATTCCCAGAGAGTGTGTGCAGCCTCTCGTGGGGAATGCCATGGGCTGCTCAACAAAAGCTTTTTTCTACCATTTCTCAAGCGGTGTTTCAGTTTGTCTTACACCACTGCAGCATCATCCAGTGCTGTGCACCGTGTTGCCTAATGCTGGCAAGTCCTCAGGCAACTGCTGCTCCACCTGTGAGGGAGGCAGGGCTTTAAATTGGTTATAGACTTTTAAATGTCACCTTCCTTGGTGCTGCAAGGACATGTGATGTTAGAATCATGGAATTGGTGAGGTTGAAAAAAGACTTCAAAATCCAAGCTTCTGTGTAGCCACCACTGTGTTCATCTCAGAACCACGTTCCCAAATGCCACATCCACATGTATTTTTCAACATTTCCAGGGATAGAGACTGGCACTGACTTCAAGGGGGTAAATATTCTGCCCTGTAAGGTTTGATCCCCTTGTATTTCACAGCCAAGCCATGAGCAGACAGCTGCATTTTGTGGTGCTGCTGTGTGGACCTGTCATTTTGGCCAAGAAACCAGTGACATATGAATGATAAGTGTGGCCATTTTGTCTCACTCCCCCACTGTGTTAGGGCTGGAGAGAGCCCCCAGCACCCCCCGACTGACCCTGTGCAGCAGCTCCTCTGCAGCAGTTTGCTCTGTTCATGGGTCCCTGCCATGCTGCTGCCTGTGGCACTCCCAGCTGCCAGCCCTGGCACGTTGGACCCGTAAGGACATGTCCTGCAAGAATGTTTCCAGCATCTGGCACATCATTCACTCACGGGCTTTATTCTGTCTTGCATCACTTGCCTCAGTTTTCATTTCTCATAGAGGTAACCGGGCACACTTGGGAAGCACAAATGCATTCATTGCTGCTGAAATAAAAACTCTTCTATTTGAAAGAGCATCCCAAGGAAGGGTCTGTTGGTGAGTTCTGGCTCTGTGGGGCGAGTCTTCCTGCCCTGGAAGCTGCAGCCCCTGCAGGGTGATGTGAGCTGCAGCACAGGGGATGAATCATGGCTCTAATCATTTGCATTGGATAAAATCACAGTTCAGAGCTCCCCTGAGAGCTGCCTCAGCTCCGTGGGCACAGAAGCAGATGCTGCTTTTCCTCTCAGTGATCTGAACCACCTCTCAGTGGGTTTGCCCTTCAGCCCAGGAGAGCCCTAGCTGTTCAATCAGAGGAATAAGCCAACTGAGGATGTGTTAGGAGAGGGAAGAATTTGGCCTTTCCCTCCTTTCCCTCTCTGGCTATTTGCACATTGGCACACTGGGACGTGTTCCTGCTCTGGTCACTTTGCCCACAGCCTCCTGTGCCATCTGCAGGAATTATTAAGTATAGGAATTAAAAAGCAGAAGAGTATAATGGTTTAATAAAGTCCTCATCCTGTCTTCTGGAATGGGAATGCTGTGGTGTTTGGGGAGTTGAATGCAGGTGCTCTGAGAGCCAACTGACATTGAGTTATTCTGATTTTACAGTGATGATCTTGAGCAAATTATCCTTTGGGTACTTCCCAAGGGGAATGTTTGTTGACTCAGTTCACAAAGGAAGTAAGGATGTGCATTTGCTTGGGAAAATTATTATCCAAATCATAGTGCTCTTTTGAAACAGTTGTTTGACTGAATACCAAAAAGAAGCAATCAGACACTTGCCTTAGAAGACCTTGGCAAGGCAGTGAATGGTGAAATTATAAATTTCTTCTCTCTTACCCCCTCAGAGCAGAATTATCTATATTTGGATTTCTTTTTTCAACCCCAGAGAGGAAGTGAATGAAGTTTGCAAACCATGTTTGGACCAAATGCAGTGAATCCAGCTGTGCTTCCTATGTGGAGCTGAACTAGAACAGTGTCCCAAGGAGCAGTGCTTGTTCTCAGCTCCCAGACCCAAATGAGATCCCTCTCCCTCCTAAGGATATTTAGTAGAGAAATAAAAAGGGAATATAGAGCTAGAAGGTTAGACGTTTAGGTTTCTTCCCATTGCTATTGAAACTATACCAGGGAAGCCTTTTAGGTTAATTTTAGCTGCAGCTTCACTCCCACCGTTGGAATGTCCAATCTATTTAGGCTGAAGGTATGTGGGGCAGGGACTGTTCTGGAGCTGTTACCATTCCCACCTTTGCAGTGCTTCCTCACCAATCCAGAGAAGCTGTTTCCCTTCACCAAGTACCACATCCCTCTCTTCCTCTCAGTGCTTTCAGCAACCCTTGGATCAAAACTCCTCTGCTGCCACCTCCACTCTGGTCCCTGGGTGGAGTTTGGCAAGGACTCCTTCGAGATGGTTTTCATTTTTGAGGCCTGAAGTTAGTTTGTGGCTGAAAGAAATGCCACGTACAGGAATGGTTTTGGATGTCTCTTTTGGAATATGCTGAGAACAGTGATGTTTGCCATTGCTTGCCAAGTGCTTCAAGGATGGTCTCAGTGTTACCAGACACCGGAGAGGGACCAGAGCTCTTCCAGCTGACCAGAGCCCATCAGACAAATCCATATTTCAGATTTATGCTGGTCATTTTGTGCAATGAGCAGTTCCCTGTGCTGTCATTGCTTCCCTCTGTACCTGCCTCTTCTCTTTCCTCTCATCTTTGGCTGTTCTTTTTAGGTACCACTAGCTTGGGAAATTCAATGATTAGTTGAATAATGAGTATTTAAGCCACACTAACGCTCTGAAATCTTGTGAAATCTGATCCATTCTCAGGGGACTTGGTGTGTTTCATGGAAACCAGTCAGTGAGAACCCTGGGACTTGATTTCCTGGAGGAAAGGGAAGATGCAGGAAGCCAAGCAGTTGGATCAGTCCCTGAGATGCATGCTGTGGCTGCTTCCTTCCCAGACATTCCCTGTGAACTCAGGGAAGTCAGACTGGCCTGGCAAGTGGCCTAACTCTGCTGCTGATGACACCTCTCCAGCAGAAGCGGTGTGTGGGCAGACAGGGAGTTTCATCATGGGGAGGAGGAGGCATGCATCACCTTTTGTTTAAGCAGAAGCATCTTTTTGGAATGCTATCCATTTTATCGGGGAGGGCTTGGACAGGGAGCATCCAGGAGAGGCTGGGTATTGTAATTAACACAAGTGGAGGCAGGCTGCTGCATCTGCCCGCCTGCCCAGAGAGGAAGAACCTGTTGAATTTGCTAGGAGCTATTGCTGTGAGGACAAGAGCCACGGTTCCTGGGAGTTACAGCAGCCACAAGTGGATGGAGTAGCTGCTTCAGAGCTATGCTGTGGGGAAGAGGCAGAGGCCTGGATTTTGGACACTGGATGCCCTTTTGGGTTAGAGCCTCCACTTTTGCCTCCTAAGCGCGGGGAGGAGGAACACGCAGCCCCCTCGCTGTCGGCCGGGTGAGCCAAGGATGGCTGCGCTCTCCCAGCACCTCAGGATCCTGCTCTGGAAGAACTGGCTGAGTGTCAAGAGGCAGCTGGTGAGTGTGGCAACAGAGGAGTGCAGGAGGGGGAACCTGGAAACACCGGGAGCTGAGGAGCAAGGGGGGCACTGCAGAGAGGGAGGGTGTGCTGTTAGAATGGGAGGCTGGTGGGAGAAGCAGAAGGAAGGAAGGGAATGGCACAGAAGCAAAGGTGGGTCTTGTGTGAAGTCAGGAGTCCAGACTGAGTACCAGGGATGCCTCTCTTGTTCCCCTGGGACAATGTCTGTGCAAACAAAACCATGCACACATTCATGAGCAGACCTGAGTTAGGGCTGCAGTTCTGCACCTGCTGCCATGTGAGCAGACCCTGTGCCTGCTGCACAGCCTCTGAGGAGCCCCTGGGATCTGGGGGTGATGGGACTGCCCTTACACTGAGCCATTTGTAAAGGATGGATAACAAAAAAAGTAGCTCTGAGAGATGCAGGCAGAACAGATTTCCAGTGCAGTCCAGACACCCCAATGATCTTTGTGTCTGAAAGATAAACCATTGCCAGCAATATTCAGAGAGGGATCTGAGCTGCAGCAGCATCAGGCAGCAAACATTCCTTTGGGAGGCATTGCATGGCCAGGCAGAGTAGTTTTGTCCCAGTCCAGTTTTGGCACAGCTGTGTGTGGTATTTTCAGCAGAAGCCTGGGCAGTTCAGGGAGCTGCACCATAACCTGTGCTCTAGAAACCCAAACGTGGTGGGGTTTAACCTTGCCTTGGTGGAATGGAAACCTTGGCAGGCACAGGAGGTGCTGGCCAAAGAGAGATGTCCATGGAGGGTGTGATGTGAGGGTGAAGTGAAAGGCCTTGTATGACTGTGTGCTTTGGCAAGGTCTGTTCCAGCTTGCCCTGCCCTATCTCCTGGTTGTGGAGCCTGATTCAGAGGGGTGCTGAGTGCCTCTGACTCCTGTGGATATGCTGTGTGCCTCAGAGCCTTCTTTGCAGCTGCAAAATACACTTTTCCTGAGATGCAGAAGAATCCCCATAAATTACCTCTAATTTCTCTCGAGAAATTGTAACAGCCTCGTTAAAAGCAGAAGGCTTGGGCCCCTTTTAGCTCTTGTGTACCCTGAGTAAATGCCACCTAAGCCCTACCTGTGCTTCTGACCACAGTCTGACTTGCTGTAATTCTGGTTTCCTGTGGAGTTGAAATATCAACTCTGTAGAACTGAAATGTCAATTAAAATAAAAATCTGGCCACTGCTGACTATTTTATGGCAGGCATGCCTTGCAACCCTCCTTAATTTCCCTCTCTTGCTCCAAATTAGGGAGCTTGCTCAGGCTGAGGAGGATGTGAGGAGGTAAACTCAGATCTTTTTGGGAGCCAAGTTGGGCCTGAGTGCCAAAGGGAACTGGAGATATTGGTGCCTCTTATGTCTTGCACTTCATTATTTAAACAGAGACAGGAAGGGGAGAGAAAATGTGCACTCAACCAGAGATCCTAAGTAAGCTCTGAGAGATTAAATCAACTTTTGGCAGTGAAATAATCCAGCAACTAAGAGATTATGCAACCTACGTCACAGTTCTTAGTGTCCCAAGAGCCAGATTGAGGTTGGTTGTGGTTCCATTGGAGTCAACACGTTCCACCTGCAAACAGTTTGGCCGGGGTGGTTGTCTTGTTTTTGTTTATTAGAAATGCCTGGGACAGTGGGAATGCTGTGATGTTGCAACTGGTGTGCCCAGCTACTATTAAATGCAATTAAATCACAGGACAGAGATACTGAGAGAAGACATGTCTGGAAAGTGGGGAGTATAAGCACCATTGTGAGCTCAAAATGGGGAGGGACAATGATTTTCCTGAGTAGGAGCAATCAGTATTCATTTATTGTCTCAGGAATGTGACAGATGTCCAGCCCTTCCTTTAGGCAGCTTCTGACTAATATCAGTTTCTGTGCTGTTACCCCGTAATTTTACTTTAGCCTGTGTGGTGCTAAACAAGGAGGACACATTAATGATACCATTTGCATGAGAATTAATCACAGTTAAACTGCATGTTTGGGGACTGATTATAGGGAAAGCATCTGATATAAAAAAAAATTACTAAAATATGTCAGTGCCAGTGATGGATCTTGTTACAGGTTGGCAGTGTATACATAAAAAGCAGGAAGGGTACTGTCTGTCTAAGCTAAAATGTGGCTGAATGCTAAAATTATAGGAGCACCTCTGCAGGGGTGTGTGGGGAGGTGCCTTGTGGTTTGATGTCTGTCACTTACCTATTTTGGGGCATGAATTTGCTGCTACTTTCAAGCCTGAGTCACCTCATCAGGGACGATAGGGATGGAGTTGCTGTGGAACAACCATCTTTAAGCTGAATTGCTCTCCAGGATTTGTTTGTCTGTCTGTTTGGCTTTATGTTCCAGTGAGTGTTACAGGAAATGAAAACACGGTTATGGGCTTGGAATTACTTTGGAAAAACAGCTTTGGGTAATATGTGCTGATCTGAAAAAAAAAAATAGCAACACAACGATGGAAAATGGGATTATTTTAAAGAAAGACATCTTTGCAGTTCCAAAAGTTGGCATGAAGGTAAAACAGCAATTTTGTAGCACAGAGGAGTTTCAGTTTAACTACTGATGGATAGAAAACTCTTAATTTAGTAAGCATGGGAGCCAGCTCACCAGCTAGTGCAAAAGCAAAGGATTATTTGAATAATTACAATTTCCTAGCTCACAAAACACCAAGGCTTGTATTTTAAGATTTTGGGCATCCTCCCTACAATGGTTTACTATACTAGATGATTAATTCCAGTGTTTTCTTAATTCTTGTCCACTGAATGGGGCAACCCTCATGTCAGAGGCAAGAGTTCTGTACCTGTTCATGTGTTTTCCAACACATTAGGGCAGCATTACATTATTTCTTTTATTTATTACATATTTATTACATATATTCATATTTTACATATATTACATATATTACATATATATACATTTATCACATATATTAATTTATTACATATATTAATATTATTACATATATATTAATATTTATTACATATTTCCACCTTAAGTTAGATATAGGGAAGAAATTCTTCCTTGTGAGGGTGAGGAGGCCCTGGCCCAGGCTGCCCAGAGCAGCTGTGGCTGCCCCAGCCCAGGCAGTGTCCAGTGCCAGGTTGGATGGGTTTGGGGCACCCTGGGATAGTGGAAGGTGTCCCTGCCCATGGCAGGAGGTGGGGCTGTATCAGCTTTAAGGTCCCTTTAACCAAAACCATTCTGGGAATCATCTCAGCTCATGTGTATGGACTGCTACAGTCTGGAGATGGAAAGGTACCAGGGATTTGGGCTGCTGGGGTCAGAAGTTCTTATAAGGGGTTTTTTTTTTTGATGATGAGTGTTTAGATGAGTGTTCTGTGGGCTGGTTGCACAACTCTATAAACCCCTTCCTCTGCCATGCTTGAGCTCCACATCTTGGGAATGACCACTGTGAAAATCCTTCCTTCCAGCTCTACCGTGAGGATCCACTGGTTGTGAAAAACAGCTAAATTTTTGGGGGAAAACTGCTGTAGGCTTGTCAAACACTTTCATTTTGGGGTACAGGTCAACTGAAGTCCTATTTACCCATCATTTCACTGAAAGTGAAACCCAGCTTTCACGCTGCAGCTGCTTTATCTCCCAGTTGGTGCTTCCCAGTGTGCCTTTACTGTGGCATAGCAGTGTCTCAAAGCTGGGTAAACACAGTCCCCCATAATTATCGGCCAAACTGAAACCTTGTGCTGCTCTCAGCCTTGTTATTTGCTCTGAAAATCTTCGGTAGTTTTTCTTCCTGAATAGATAATGCTTGGGTTTTAATTGTATGCATGCCAAGACAGGTGTGATTTACAATGCACCTCCTAACTCACTTAGGGCACTGCTTGTACATTCCAGACAGGCTCTGGGTAACATCAATGCCACAAACGTAACCGATATATTTTCATTGCTGTTTTATAGGTATGGTCGTTTGTTTTAATTTCCTGGCCTGTGGTTGTTTTCATAATCTTGGCCATTATCCGTCTCAAATTCCCTCCAGAGCCACAGGAAAACTGTAAGTAACTGGTTTGTTTTTATGTCTGTGGGGTTTAGTTCTCATTTCAGTGACTGATGTGTTCGTTTGATGTGTTTTGTTACTTTTACAAATTTGGCTCCGTGTAGTTTCCAGTGGAGATTTCCTGGGATGCATCATGCTGTAAATAAAATGTGTGTGCTCCTCTGAGGTTGTTTTTGCTCATGGTTTTTTTTTCCAAATTAGCTTTATAATTAGAAAACGACCTTAAAGACCTGTCTCATCAAGATTTATTTGGATACCGCTCTGTAGACAGCAATATAAATTTCCAGGATAAACTGAGGGAGAAGAGGGCAGCTAGGGGAGAGCTTACTCAGTAAAATGAGTGAGGGCAGAGGCTGCAGGTGTGATTATGCAGGTGAGGTGGCAAACATGAGGTTGGTCGACATGAAAGGTTTTACCTTGTGCATGCCACAGGCAAAATGTGCACATTAAAGTATCTCACTGCTAAGGCTCAGCTGAAGAGTGATAACTTGCTTGGCTCCTGGGACCTGGTGGTGCGTGTGAGCCCCTTGTAATAAAAACAGCAGCTCCTTGGGTGGGTCAGTAGTTGCTGGGGGTCAAATGGGTGAGAGTTTGCACAAGCTGGTTCTCACTTGCAAGCCTTGCTCCTTGGGTCAGGAAGTGTCCATCTCAGAGCAGGGATGCACTTGGGTCTGCTCTAAAGCCATTCTGCTGATCAGTGAGTCCTTACCACCATCAGAAGCATGTCCCAGCTCTGAGCACATTTGTTCATGAAGTTATAGAGTAAAGCAGAGCAAGGAATTCATCCATTTGGGAGCTTTTTCACCTTTCACAGTGTTAGCTTTGAGTTGAATCAAATGATAAAGCCATAGAATGGTTTGGATTGGAAGGGATCTTAAGGAATTTCAGCACCTGGTTGATAGCAGAGACACCACCATGGATGACCCACATGGGGCTGTCATGGGCCTGCAGGAGCAAAGCCCTGGCATGGGCAAGGTTGGGGGTTTGTATTTGGGGCAGGGAGACTGATGCAGGAGGACAGGAGACAATGCCTGGCAGCAGTTGGCTCCCAGTGTTTGTAGCTGTCCCATGTGTGAGTTGTGGTTGGGAGGGATCTGCCTCTGAACACTGGGAATGTCCACCCTGGTGAGTGACAGGTGTGATTCTTTGGTTAGAAACTCCTCGTTCCTCTTTGAGGTGTGAGACAGGACCACACTGTGACAAGCATCAGACGTACAATTAGGATAGTCCTTGTTGCAGAGAGCTTGCAGCCTAATCCTACTGAAGCATTGTGTACCTCCTTCCATAGGCAGCGATGTAGGCGAGCTGTTCCTGAAAGTATCATAGGAATTCTTTAATGGGAAGGGACATTCTTGAAGTGTTGGGATCATTTTTGAACCCCAAGCCCATCTGCTGTCAGCAAAAGACCTCTTTAGGCATGTTATATATCCCAAGTTCTCCCAAATTCCCTTGAACAAGTTGGAGCAGGCAAGACACGAACATGTTGTACTTTGTGAAAACCCTGGATTTTGCCAAGTGTGGAAATGGCAGACCTCCCACGCTGCCCCATCCGTTGTACTTCCTGTCCCCAATAAATCAGATAAGTTGGATGTCAAGGGAGCCAACTGGATGGGGAAATATTTATTCTTTTATTTGACACGGTTATTAGTTTGAACCTATATTTACTTGGAGCGTTTTTGCTCGGGATGATCACATCTCTGCCTTGATGAATTAACAGGAATAATCTTATGAACTGCAAGTTGCATCAGCAGTTGTGCTTTGCAGGAAAGGGGAAAGTTGGGCAGTGTCTTTGGATGAGTTCCCTTTCCTTCTGTAGATGAATTTTATTTTAGTACAAGTCTCAGTAAGTATGTGAGTAGGCGTCTGTCTCTCTTAGAAGTGGATGATAGGAACTCTCTATTGCAAGAGAGTTTTTTTGCTGGAAAATAATGGTTTTGGTGTATTCTTGTGATCCAGATGTTCAGAGACCATCTAAGAATCCTGAGGGAATAGAGAAGGATGCTAACCAGAGCATCAAACAGCCAGTTTCTGCTGCTTTTATAGTTAAATAAGAACAGTTGCTTGACAATTACACTTTTTTTTCGACAACTGGAAAAAATGTATCAAACTTTTTGCTTGAAAAGCAAAAGATAAATCACTTGGGAACTTTCCTTTTTGATAGAAAAGCAGGCGGGGGTGGACACATCTAGGAAAACTATTACAGGAGTGGATTTTATTCATTTTATTCATAAAATTCACCTTATGCTGAGTTCCAGTGCCTGCCTTAAGACAGAATCGTTAAGTAGTGACAAGAAACTGTTTCCAGTTCTGCTGTCAAGAGATTACTGCAGGTAGACAAAAGTCAGGAAGGACAGAATCAATGGCACAGAGATGGAATAAGCTACTCAGATGCTGAGGTTTGGAGCCTTAGGGATAACCCCACAGAAAATCCCACTCTGTAAGCTTATCTTGTGTATTCAGGGCCACAGAAATATCATGAAATCTATTTTTTTTTTCAATTAAAACAGCTCAAATTGAAGACAGTCATTTCTTCTGAAGGGCAGCTAATACACATGGAATAGATGGAGGATTATGTAGAGAAATTACCTGGCAAATATCAGTCTAGGGTGAACAAATGGCAAGGGCTTCCTGCAGGAGCAAGTTGCTCGTGCTGAATTATATTGCGTAGCACTTAATGCAAAGGGAGCTTGTGCCAGGCTGAGCTTCAGAGGGAAATGACATGCCAAATAAATGTCACCACTCAAGACCTGCTCATAGGAGAACTAAGAACTGAGGAAAACAAGGAGCTGAGGTCTGATAAATATTTTTCTTCACGACTAAAGCATCTTGTATCTAGGAGGTAAAAAAAACCCTATCTCTCTTCTTTATTCAGGGATTCTGTTTGATGCTGTGTTTCCAGGTCAGCAGAGATTGTTGTCAGGAGAAGTGAAAAAGAGATTTCACCGTCTGCATACCCATTTTCTGTAATGATCCCAGAGTCTTACAAACAAAATCCCCATCCAACTTACTATTCACATTGCAGCTGTGACTTCTGACCCTTTTATTTCAGCCTTTGTCTTTGCTAGGAGACACTGGGATGTGTATGTGTGCAATAGGAAACTCTGGACTGGAAGCCTGCAGGTGAAAGCCACTGGGTTTGATGGTATCATCCAGACTTTTGTGCCTGTATCACCTGTTTTCTAGAGCAGGGACTCAAGTCCCTTTCCATCCTACAGGTTTTAGCAAGGTATGGGAATTGTGTACGAGATACAATCTGTCCCTCAGGGCTCAGCCCACTCA
Source organism: Motacilla alba alba (assembly GCF_015832195.1). NCBI lineage: Eukaryota > Metazoa > Chordata > Aves > Passeriformes > Motacillidae > Motacilla > Motacilla alba. Next base: position 35,496,877 of record NC_052022.1, on the reverse strand, counting down.
GTCTGCAGAGGAGCCCAATTACGCTCCTTGCTTTAACGAGCTGTCACACCCTGTCACACCCTCCCCGCCCGATTTCTTCCTTACCTGCTGGCCTCCTCTCCCCTGCTGTCAGTTGAACCTCGTCACTATTCCCGGTAGGAGCTCTCCTGGGTGTGGTTACAGAGCCCTGCTCAGAACCCTGAGCTGTGGGGAGGATGTGGGACAAACCTCACCCTTGTTAGACCCCGGCTCTGCTCCTGCGGCACTCCCAGGGACAGCTGGGCTGTCAAACCCGGGCCTCATTCACTGACACTTCTTCATGGAAAGTAGCTGTGCTCTTGGATCAGCTCTTAAATCCACCAAATCCTGCCAGGGAATCCGTTGGCAGAACTTTTCCTGAAGCACTTTCTACCCTTCACCTCTGCCCAGAATTTCCCCCCAGATTTCCCCGGCGTTGTGGAGATGCCTGCAAGGGTGCATTGCATTCGCTCAGAGATGTTTGTCAGAGAGACTCGGCAGCAGAGTCCCCCACGAGGCTGCTCTTTGCAGCCAATATTTTGGGGGAATATCATCAGAATTGGTCAGTGGTCTGCTGGTCAGTACCAGCACAGCTGTTTGGGTCTAGCTTATAGCTAGTGGCACAGCACTGTGTAGGAACAGACCCTGCTCTCATTCTTGGCTCCAGTGCTCCTGGGAGAAGGAAGGCCCAGGATAGGCTCTGCCTCTGGGGTAGCTAGGATTTGAACAGAGCCATGTCCAGAACTGGCTTGAAAAATCAGTATGGGCCCCTGAGCAGAGCTCTCTGATGCCTTAGAAGGTATCTCACCTGGAGGTGAGAAAATTCTGAAAATATGTTGTACTTTATAGGAATTTGCCTCTTAGTTGGAGGCACCTGTATTCATCTCTTTTCCCAGTAATGTGGAAAAATTAATAGGTTCCCATGCTAATTACAGGGAGTTGGGATGATGGCTCAGCTGCACAGGCCACTCCATTCATTTGGATAAGTCATGGATATTTATGCAAGTCATAATCCACCCCCAGGGTTCAGCCTATTCTGCACACAGACAAGCACACAGCAGACTTCAGGCTCTCTTTCACCGCTTGCCTGTGGTGGAGCAGCCCCACTCCTTGTGTTCCTTTACACTGCTTCGTTTTCCTCCCCTGCTTTTCTGTCAGTCTTTCCCCCCTTTTCTGCACGTCAGATATTTTATCTGCTGGAGTCTGCAGTGATTAGGAAAATACCTCACCACGTCTCTGGCTTCGGTGTGAATGTTCTGTTTCATTCTGTTGTGCTAGGGAGCAGACTGCCATATAACCCTGTGTTTCATTAAACCAGACCTGAAGGGAGGATGGGTTATATTAATTAACCCACATTTGCTGGAATAGACATACACACTGATCTCCTTGCATGCAGAAGCAGTGCCCAGCCATACAGTTCCTTGTCTTCCCTTTGGCTCGGGATCAATTGCTTAAAGAGAGCACTGTGATGTTTGTAATGCCTCCCTTGTCATAAATCTTCACTCTTCCCTTGCTTTCCACAGACTCTTCTGCCTTCTGGGGTGTGACTGAAGGATGCTCAGGGATGGAGCTGGGAACTCCTGACTTACCACTGTGATTTTTCCTTCCTCATTGAAGCAGGGCCTTGGGGCAGTCACTTAATTCTAATTGACTTCCTGAAACGTCTCAGTCTAGGTGCTGGGATCTAAAAGGGCAGAGGTATTTTTCCAAAGGTGCTGAGCAGCTTGGCTCAGACTGAAATTAGCAGTTGTTGATACCTGTGTTTCTGGAAAGGAGGTCACTTTTGGTTAAAGAATCTAAACCTGGGCTCTGGAGGCACTCAGCATTGAAAGATGTTGGTTGGGTAGACACAGTTTTTGTGCAGGTGTTTTTGCAAGAGTCTAGATATGGATTTAAGCTTTTAGGTTCCAGTTTCTTGCTGGGAAATGTCCTGACTCTCTTCCTAGGTCCTGTTTGGGTAGTCCCCTGCTGCTCATACAGACAAGATCAACCTGGCTGCATTGCAAGACCTGGTTAGCCTTGTCTGCATTAAATATTGCTTTAAAAAAGCCCTCTAGGAAAAGGGCTTGTGTGCAGTTAGTGCTTTCTCCTGGTGTGTTTGTGCTTCAGGCAGTGGAGCATCCCTTCCTAGCACTGTCAACCTCCTCAGCTCTGCCCCGTGCTGCAGACAGCAGCTCTGTCATTTCCCCACCTTGCCCTGAGTTTGCAACACCTCTTCGAAGGGTTCCAGCTTCCACCTCCTCTCCTTTGTTCCTGCCTGTGGTGTGGAGGTTCTTTCTCCTCCCTTTCCACCTGCTGCTCTTTGGCTCCTTTGTGATTTTCATGCTCTCTGCTCTTTATGATCAGTCCACGAATCAATCCAGTGCAATCAGATCGCAGCGCTGATTTTTACTTTATTAAATAAGGAGGTGGAAGTGGAAGGTCTGTGGGCCAGCAAAACCAGCTTGCCCAGTCTTAATAAGCATGGAAGTATATTCTGTCTGCTCTGGGCTGGTCTTATTGCAGAGCCTGAAGTGCTTGGGGGAAGAATTGGGCAACAACATGAAATGTTTCTTCCGTGGAGGCCACAGAGGAGGGAGGAGTCTGGCTGTGAGTTGTCTGCTGCTTTGATTGCAGTGTCCTAGGCAGGCAGCTGAGGACATCACGAGAAAACAAGGGTCCTGTTGCTGTAAAGATAAAAAAATGCAAGGCTTTAAATCTCACCCAGCCACATTGGGTGTCCAGGGGGCTTGGATGGATTTATCTGAGGTCCTGCTGTGCTTTCATTTCAAAAATCAGGAGATGCAAAAGGAGGCTGTAGCGAGGTGGGGATCAGTCTGTTCTGCCATGTCTCAAGTGAAAAGATGAGAGGAAATGGCCTTAAATTATGCCAGGGGAGGGTCAGATTAGATATTAGAAAAAAAATTGCACTGAAATGTCACAGCAATAGAAGTGCCAGGGCAATTAAATATTCCCTTTTAATAGGTAAGGCATAAGCCAACTGGGTATTCATGTAAAAAAAGTACCCTGCTTAAAAATTAATCTTATCCCATAGATTTGATGATTTGGTTTAGTTTTTGGAGAGAGATTCCAAGTCCTAGCATTAGCATAAAGCTTTGTACAATAAAAAAATAAAAATGGGCAGCTTTTGTTACTGATAAAGAGATGTGAACAAAGCTAGAAATGGACAGTTGCATGTGGTTGAAGGGCAACAGGATCTTTGTCATGTCATGAAGCAGGCACTTTTGTCTTTTTGGCTGTTGAAAACAGCAGAAATTAAAATTTCAAGTGATGCTGTGTGACAATGAGAAAGACTAGAAGGGAAGCCAGAAGACTGTGTGTGCACAAACCCAGCCAAACATTTGCCATAGAAAGCTGGGAGGAGGTCACCAGAGCAGGACATATTCTCACTAGGAGTTTTTCTTGAGATAAAGCTGATGAACAGTTTTGGGGTCTTTTGCTGCTCTGGGTTAGACCCCCACTGCTCAGGGGTGGTTTTAAGAGAGTGTGTAGGAGCACAGCACAAAGTGTTCCCTCCATTACAAAAATCCTGAAAGTTTTAAGGTTTCTTCAGCCAGGAGCTGAAGGGGTTTGATCCATGTGATCATTTTAGGAGCTGCTGACAAATCTATTTTTGTGAATTTGTCTAACTCTTCTGAAATCAGTGTCTGCTTTATCCCATGGCAGTAAGTTCTACAACATTTTGATATTTGTTACAAAAATGTGTTTTCGGTCCTGTTTGCTGGTTATGTCCTGATCTCACTGTGCTTTGCTGTCCCTGTGTTGTGAGGGGTGACCATTCTTTCACCTTTTTACTCACTGATTCTTAACTTTATTCGTTTCTTTATCAAACCAGTTTTTGGCCACCTTTCCCCTAGCTGAAAAGTCCCAGTTATGATGTTGCCTTGGATGATTTGGCAATGATTGAACGCATTTCCAATTAAACACAATACTTCCTAATGAAGCCATTGGCTCATTAGTGCCTCCAATTCACCAGAGCTGAGATTTGTATGGATTTTTTTATGAACTACGGGAGGAATTTGGAAGGACTTAAGAGCATAGGTAGTGTCAGAGTGTGTGAATTTTGAAGGCAAGAGAATTTTTTCATGCCCAAGTAGTGGTGATACAACCCTAAACTAGAGGTGGGGAGAAACCAGAAAACTTCAGCCGGGTGCTGCTGTGGTCATGGTGCTGTGCCTCTGATCTGCTGAATTCCTGGCTGGATCAGCAGATGGCTGGACTCAGCTATAATGCAAATGCCACAAACCTCAGTGCAGTGGAAGCAGCAAAATCAATGTGGCAACGTGAAACATGGTCCATTTAGGTTTAAACATTTGGGTCAATTTTAATTAATCTTATAGACCATAGTGAAATAGTAATTTTCATCCCTCTCGTATGACATTTAGAACCACTCTGACATTCCTCGTTGGTATTATACCAAGCACCTTTACCTGAAGAAAACAAAATGTTTTGCTCATGTTGAAGGGAAATGTGCTGGAATTTACAACATTCAGAAAAATAGGAGAAATTAATTTTCTTTTTTTACTCTGAATGAGAGCAAATGGGGAAAAGCCAGAATTACCAGTGGCGAAAAGCCAGAATTACCAGTGGCATGCATGCATTAATTGGTGTCTTATGTTTGTTGTTACTGCTCTGCATGCCTTGTTTCTTTCCAGCTCTTGGAGATGTGGCTGGCCTGGTTAGATGCTACTGAACAGGGAGAACCAGCCCATGCAGCACTGAGCCCTTGCCCTCCTCTGCCCTTTGGATGCCTCTTTCCTTCAGTTCCTGAGCCCTTCTCTCAGTGAGGGTAGGAAGTCAAAACTCCCTGTCAGAAGACACAGTAAAAGCCTCTGCTCTTGGGATTCTGCTGCTGGCAGACCCCAAGTCTAACAGTATGGAGATCTAGGCTTGGATTTTGGTTGCAGAGGTGTAAATTTGGCCAGAAGTATGAGAGGGTGATCTCCCAGCTCAGACATGTGGCAGCAGTGGGTGCAGTGATCTCTCCCCCTTGACTCATGGGCACTGGTACTGGGACCCTTCAAGGGAAATTGGAGTTTTAGCAAATTAGGAGGTTTAAAGCTAAAGGCAGTGGAGAGATTAAAAAAAAATTTTGTGATGTGTAGTGGATCTGCTCTAGTGTGTGATGTGGGATCATAAAGCTGGGGCTTGGATATGGCATTGCCATAGGTTTGAGTGGGAGAATGAGCTGCCTGTGGGAGACAAAGGGATTTCCAACAGTAGAAATACTGCAAAAGTCTCTAGTGGGGGTGTTACACTTCAGACTGGGAAACTGTCACCATGGAAAGACTGTCCTTTAAAATTTGCAGAGCAGGTACAACTCTCCTTCAGTCACGTTTGCTAGCTGGTGCTTACATTGTGCACTGATGTCACTGGTGTGCTGAATAAACCTCAGCCAAGGCAGGGACAGGTCAGTATGGAGATGTCCTGGAGCAGCTTCCTCCCTGGCTATCCATGCAGTGGTTACAGGGCCAGCAGGGAATTCATCTGTAAGGGCAGGACAGCCCCTGTGGCTCTGTGGGGTCACGTCTCCTCACCACCAGCAACGGGATGGAGGGCAGGAGAAAAGAGAGCATTAATCTCCTGGCTCACCTTGGCATCAGTAAATTCCTTCCTTTGCAGGATGCAGGGCTGAGAACCAGCATGGGTCTAACTCACACCACGTGGGAATCTGGCCCAGACATTTTGGATTTTTCCATGTCACGGTCTTTCTCAAAAATCTTCTTTAATTCTCTAACTGCTGTCAGAGCCCAGGCCTCTTCCAGAAGAGTCCTCCCTGGCACTGCTGCTGCTCCTGTGCCAGGAGCATCATGGGGTAATGCTGGTTCTTGCCTGCAGTGACTCAGGGGTGGATCAGGCCCCATGCTGCATCCAGCTGCCAGAGAGTTGGTAGAGCCTCACCGAGTGCCTCAACCTCATAGGCCAGCAATGTCTTCACAGGCATTGTGCCACCACCACCAGTGGCAGTGCTTCCGAACTTCAGGTCACAAATTCCTGGCTCTTTATTTCTGGGGCTGCTGTTTCAAAAGAAAAGGAAGAACCTTTTGTACGATACCGTCACTGTGTTCTGACGCTGAACACTTCACTGTGACAGAGCAGCTGATTGTTTAATTGCCCACTTAGCTCAAAGTGTGCCACCTTTGAGTCCAATTCTAGAATTTGTTATTGCTATACTTGTACCTCAAGGAAGAGTCTTCCTCTGATCTGGATTCATCAGGATCTCTTGCTTAATTACCTCTGTAAACATCTGGCATGTCTCTGGAGAAGACCAGTGCTCCCCAGACCCATCCTTGTGTTCCCCTTTCAGCCTTACCCTGAGGAGTTACACAGCTTTGGCTGCTTCTGGTCTGCTAAGAGACATGAGCTTAGCTCCTGGCTGTGTGGTTGTTGGTAGGTGTGGAGGGCAGTGAAGGGTGGAGCTCCTACACGTCGTTGTTGGCTATGCCCTCCGTCCCAGTCCTCATGGCTTCCCACATCTTTGAAGCTTCGTTTTGGTAGGGACACCAATCCAGTGAGGTCTGTGGTGTGCATTTTGGGATTGGTGTGCAAGTCAATGCCCTGCATGGGAATGAGGGTGTGGGAGATGAGAAGGAAGATGAGAGGAAAGTGCCCGTGTGTGCAGAATGCCGTGCAGGGCTGTAATTGGTGATCCCAAAGGGCAAACACATGCAGACATGGCAGGGATATTCACACAAGGATGCTTCCAGATTAAAGTGCCCTGCTCTAAAGTTTCCCTCGTGGGCAGCAGATTAATTACCCTACAACACCTTTGGAGTGGTGGATGCTTGGTCCTGTGGCCCCAGCACCAGAAGTTCTGCCTGTAGAGATAAGGGAGCTCTTTTGCTGCCCTTGGTGCTCTGAGGTAACTGGGAGCTGGTTCAGCCAGCTGTGTAATTCCTGAGGGAAAGAGGGGTGTAATTCCTGAGGTGGCTTGAGAGATGCAGGGAGTGTTGGGGGAAGCTCCCCACAGCAGGGAGCCTTCTCCTCTGGCAGTTACCCATGTCCTTTAATTTTCTCTAGTGCTTCTAACTCTCCACTGAAGTGTAGAAGAGAATCACACCACCAACAAAGTGTGTGCCTGTACCTCTACAGGTCTCAGGGGCCTCTGTGCTGATTGCTGTTTTGGCCAAAGCAATAGGAGCTCCTGTGCTAAACCATGAGCTTTTGTGTTCTGACCCCAAAATGCAGTGACCAACTGTGCTGAGGAAAGCTCAGGAAAATCCAGTCTCCATCAAGGAGACCAAAAGCCCTGGAATCCACCTACCCCTGCCAAGCCCTCTGGGAGCATCTGGGGTTTGACCACTGCTATAATGCATTAATGTTGTACAAATGTAGTACGGTGTCCTTGTTGGAGGGGTAGGAGATAAAGCTGTGCCTGAGTGAGAGTCTCAGGTCATCTTTGAAGACTAAAGAGCAAGGTAATCAATTACCACAAGCCCGCCCGCAGGCCTTCAGCAAATCTGGCTCCTTTCCATAGCAGAAATAATAGCAATGTCCTGTGCCAGGTAATTTTCCAAATGATTATTTTAAATAATATGTTGCTGTGATCCAGCAAAAGAGTTTGGAGATTTATGAGAGCGTTTGTCTCCGAGAGGGAGAGCAGCCGTGAACTCTGCGGGCTGGCAGCGAGCAGCACGGGGCAAGTGGCACATCAACCACTCGAGTGTCTCGTTGCTCAGGTCCACTCTGTGTCTGCAGAGATGGAGACGGGGACACAGATCTCATCCCTCAGCACTGGCTGCCAAAATCCCAGGTCACCAGGCAGATGGTGCTGGAGCTGCTCTGAGCTGGGAGGATGCACGGGGGGTGGTGGTGATGGATTGCTCCTCTGCCTTCCCGGGGCAGCTCTGCTCAAAAGGCAAAGGATGTGTGTTGGTCCTGGATCCATCGCCCCTTCCTGTGGTATAAGCTGAGACAAAGCCCTGTTTTAACAGCCTGGCTTGGAAATAAAGATTGTGGCATTGTGTAGAAACCAGGCCAACAAGTCTTGGAGAACATGTTCTCATGGTGCTTCAGGTTACTCTGGCCATGTGCCTGCTTTCACTTTGTTTTATTTTTTTTAAAGCAGAATTAGGATACCTTAATCTAAGGGGGTTTTTGTCATTTCTTGCCTGTTGTTGGATTTGGGAGAGAAGGGAGGAAATGTGCAGTTGCTTCAGGACCGACAGGTGTCCTATGAACAAATAGCTTGGCTCTTCTTCCTATTAACTGGGACCCTGAGCAACTGGGTCTAGTGGAAGGTGTCCCTGCCCATGGCAGGCATGTTGGAACTGGACAACCTTCAAGGTTTCTTCCAAATCAAACCGTTCTGTGATTAAATAGCCTGTGAGGACTTTGTCAGTGTTGAGGAGGTGCTCGCAGTGGGATTTGGCAGATGATCCTGCCAGGGTGGAGTCAGGGAAAGGAGCCTCAGTGAAACTGAGAATCTGTCCTGTTGTTTAGGAAGGGAAAATAGCACATCCTGACAGAAACATATGGCCAAAAAGTGCATGTCCTCATCATCATAACGGCATTTTCTCTCTCTTTCTCCGTCCAGGTTACCTTGCACCCCGAAACCTTCCCAGTGCGGGCTTCTTCCCGTTCCTGCAAACAGTGCTGTGTGATTCTGATGCCAGGTGTAAGGGCACACCATACACACCAGAAGATCTGCTGCCAAGACTTAATGACATCTCAACCCTCAGACTGTAAGGGAATCTGAATATTTCCAGGTGTTAGGAGGTGTAAAACAAAGCCTGTTTTGAGGGGGAGGGAGCATCCATGCACGTCTGTGTGTATGTACAACAGATATACCTCAACTATCTGTTCTAACAGATGTCTGATACTTAGAAAAGAGAATATCAGCTGCAACTGGGCACTTCAGAAATACTCACATTAGGGACAGCTCTCAGGACTGTGTCCACTGATTCAGGCTTGAATCTTCTCCTGAAGGGAATTTTGCTCCCTGAGAAAAACTCTTCAGCTCACCCAGATCAAAGCAAAGGAACATGTCTTTGCATGACTGTGGGTCAGATCAGTGATAAGACTTGCCCCCAGAGCAGCCCAGAATGTTGATCTGCCACTGAGAGGGATCAGTTCAGGATGCTTTGGCTGGAAGTTTGGATGTTTGTTCTGGAGCAAGTGCTCTTTGAGCAGGTCCTCCAGGTGCCAGCCAGAATGGGGGTCCTCTCTGCAGGCCATGTTGGGAAACACATAAAAATGCAGAAACAATTTTTGCCCACAAAAGCACAGAGATTTGCAGCATGGAGCTGGCTGGGCATGTTTCGTTGGAATATCCATTTGCTGAATGGAAATGTTCAGTGGGACCACTTCAACTTCTTAATGTTCCAGTTGAAGTCAAGTAGCATTTGCTTTAAAGCATGCCAGCCAGGATGGTTTCTACATCTTGGCTGCCCAGTTCTGACAGACTCCTGGGAAGCATGCCATGCTGAGGCCTGGCTGGTTCATGGAGAGCTAAAAATCTGGGCTTCTCACAATGGCCCTGGTTACTCATCTTTGCTTTCAGGTGAGGGGCTGCTCCATAGTCAGAGTCTCAATATCCCCCTTGGCCAGAGCTAAAATGGGCCCCACCAGAGAGCACATCAGTCAGTTCTGAGTTTGGTGGCTCCTTAAGGATCCTCCTTAGTGCAGAAGGAGTCATTTCCTAGGCCAGTTCAGTGGTCAGAATCTCTCCGTGGGTGGGAAGGATGACTAAGGATGTGGGCAACTGAAGTTGCACAAGGTGAATCCTAATCAAATTCAAGGTCATGCAGCAGAAGAGAGGAGGGAAGGCAAAGCCACGTGGAGACTGGATGCCTGGATTCACAGCTCTGTTCCTCAGTGTCATTATTTTTCCCTGGGCATGTTAAACAATGGTTCATTTGGGGTATTGAAATGAAGAAATGGGAGCTTCTAGTGCCAAAGCTGGAGGTCTTCCATGGGTTTGAATAGCTGCAAATCCTCCTTGCTTTCTGCTTTTGGTTTCTGCAAAGCTGTTTAGGAAATAAGTGGTTTTTCCTGCCAAATGAAAACCAAAGGATTTGGCCAAATTTTATATCAAAAACATGATTTATTAACAAGCATCTTGACCACTCTTGATGCTCGAGGTTGTCGGTGGGAAGTATCATTATAGATACGTGGCCATACCTCCCCTTGCATGGTCAGTGTCAGCCTTGGCATGTTCTACAAGGAAAGTCACCAGCTATTCAGTAGCCACAGCAAAACTAGCAGGATGCAGCAGAGTCTAAAACCTCAGGAAGAGATTCCTTGGGAAGGGGAAGGCTCCAGATGAATAGGTGCAGCTCTGCCTCAGGGGTGCTGGATCCCCATTGGTGGTCACAAAGCGTTTTATCTGTAGCCCTTCACTTCCTGGATATATTGTTTTGTAATATTCAGCTCATCCAGGCTGTTTTTCTCCTCTCCCATTGTGCAACTCACTGAAGCTCTTGTTAAGCTGTTGTATAACTTGCCCTAAAACTATGTATAACCAGAGGTCAGCAGAGAAAATGGGCAAGGCTCTCCCCTTTGATTCTGTTCCTTAGAGGCATTTACCAAGGTGTGCATGGTAACATGGCTTGAAATTTTCCCTTAATAAAAGGGAACCAAGTCCAAAAATCAAGCTCAGCAACCCTTTCTCCTGTAGTAGAATGGTTGGGAAGGATGAGTAAGGTCCTGTTGTCTGGAAGGATTTCTTGGTTAGGCCGTGCACTTTATAGCCATGGAGTTCTGTACTTTTGCTTCCCCAAGATACGTGCCAGGCCTCCAGAAGGAACCAGGCTTTTGCATAACCCGGATTTCAACACACCTGCCATGCAATACAGACACATTCTGAGTTAAAGCAGTAAGTTAACTATAAGAAATTCTGGAAGTTGTTACAGTTGTCTCTTCTTTTTTTTCTTTTTTTTCTTTTTTTTTCTTTTTTCTTTTCTTTTTTCCCCCAGCAAGCGCAGGAGCTCACCCAGTGTAGCCAAGGACAGGCAACCATCACCATGGAGTGCAGAGGTTCCTGAAAGCAGGAATGCTTCACTGGGTAGGTTACTCACTGCTCTAGGAAGTGCTGATCTTTTGAAGATCTCCGGACAGAGCTGCAGTTCTTAGAGCACTGCTGAAATGATTTATGTGTTTCATAGTGGCACGTGACCGTGGCCATGACATTAGTATAAATTCTTGGGAACAAATACAAGTAGCTGTAGAGAAGACTTTGGAATTTGGCCAAGAAACCAGGATTAAATGGTTGTGTTTCACAAGAGCAATGCAAGATCACAGATTGATTGGACATTAATTAGAGACCTGGCTGTTTATGGAATATTGCCCTTTTACTACCCACAAATTCTCCATAAACAGCTTATGATTTTTTTTTTTCAAATGGGTTTTTACCCACAGTTATCCAGCAAATAAGTTGTCTTCTGTGCCAGAGTGGATATTTATTGTTGGTGATGTTCTTCTCTGATGTGATTCTCTTTTCTGAAGGAAGTTTCAGCCTGAAAGTTTCCATAAAATCATTACAATTATTATTTATTGATGGTAATGGCTGGTACAATCTGCAAGCCATCATGATGGATAGCCCTTTCTGCAGGGAGCTCACGACGAAATGAATGATTACAGATTTGCATTTGCCTGTTCTGCTCCAGCCATTCACTGGTCCAATTAGCATTCCTGCCAGCACCCTCCGTGGTGCACAGACAGAAAAAGGTAGAATGCAAAAGGGGCCAAGTGCAGAGGCGTGGGGAGGGGAAAAGCAAATCAATGAACAGTTATGGGAACTATTGACTCATGCTGATGGTCAGGGAGGAACTCAGTCCTACATTTTATTAAAAAAAAAATGATAGGTCGTGGCCTCATATAACAAGTTACAGTGTCATCTAGAATTTCATTATATTAGAAAAAACCTAAAGTTCTTACAGGTTGCCATTGGCTGTACCTTTGGAAACAGATTGATAATGCACCCAAAGCTGTACGTAGCTGTCCTGTGTCCTGGTTTTATGTAGCAAAGAGGTTTTAAAAGCCCTAAGTAAAATACAGTGTTTCAAACTGTTATTGCAGCATTTGGGGATTTGGTATCTCATGGAGAGAAAAACCTTCAGAATGTTTCATCACCATCCAACTTGACTTCAAGCACCCACTCGTTCAAGAAGATCTTCAGTTTTGGGAAGGTAAGTCTGTGTTTGCAAAACAGCTGAGTATGAACATTTGTGTATCCACATTCTTAAAGCATTAGAAGCTCAAAGTACCAAGACACAGCTTTTATTGCTTTAGGATCTCCCCTATTATGTGCATGAGCTTTATTTTGGAAACACAGTGACTGTGGGTGGATTTTTAAGCTTTGTGGTGAGTTTTTTATCCTCTAGGCAGAAACCAGGCAAACCTTGAAACATAATGCCATGAAATACAAAATATAGTCACACACAAGAAATACCCTGAGATACTTTGTTCAGAACTTGTGTGAGTTAAGACGTTTGCAGTATATTTCCTCACTTATGAAATTAAAGATACAATGTTACAGGTTTTGACATTCAAGTATTTACTTGCCCATGCCAGTCCTGCAGTGGCATCAGAGGCACTGTGTGTTTATTGTAGAGGTATTTGATATTTATAGAATCTATTCCTTTGTAATAGAAATTTGTTACAATGTAGTGGACACGGCTTTTGTGGTTTGGTGTCAAGGCCTACAAACACTTAAGCGCACATTTCCCTTTGCAATAAGATGAGGAACTTGAAGGGTTTTAGTCAAGCTGTTCAGCTGTTAGAATTCTGTCTACCCTGTAACCACAACGCTTTTCAGATGCTACTGCCGCCCCTTGAAAAAAGTCTCATCACTGCATTTAGCACCATCCCAAACGCAGTATTGCTTTACAGCCCCCCTGAAAGTTTGTTGTTGTTTCAGAGCCAGCCCCAGTACTCCACGGCAGGCACCCTCAGGGCCCTGCTGTGCCAGGTCCTGTCGCGGTACCTGGCACATCCCGGTGCCACGGGAGGGAGCGTGGCGGCCAACATCCACCACACCTTCTGCTTCACCAACTCGTCGCTTCTGGAGTCCTTTGCCCAGGAGCTCAGGACCCAGCTCTCCCAGGTGAGTGCCTGGGAGCTGCCCTGGGGGCTGCAGCTGGGAGCTGTGGCAGTTCACACCCGTCAGGCAGGGTTTGGAGCTACAACACGGTCCCTCCTGGGCAGGAGTTGCTCATCTCTGTACCCAAGTGCAAGTAGGGCACGGTGAGGCTGAGTGAATTCTTGTGCATGGGGTTAGCCCAAAGACCTCTAAGCTGAGTACATGGCTTGGAAAGTCAAGGGTCATCCAGCCATCAGCTCATGGCTACTAAGGGTTCTCACCACACCTGGGCCTTGCTTCTCCTCTTTCTTTGCCCCACTGCAGTGGCAGGTCGATAGAACAGCTTGAGGAAGTGGTGTAAATAAGAGTGTTTAAACCTTGGGAAGGCAATAAATTTAATTGTGTATTAGCTCAGCAGTATAACTTCATCCAGTGACTCCTGCATCTGATCCAGCAATTCATGATTGAAGCATTACTTGTCTTTGGGAAAGCAATATAATTAAAGCAAATTAATCCTTTAAAGATAAAGCCTTCTTTTTTTTTTTCTTTTCTTTGCCAAGATTAGGATTGATATTAATTTTCTTGTATTCCTAGTCTTTGGACTCTTTAGGACATTGTGAATCGTAGGGCTTGTCTGAGCAGAGAATTTATTGTACAACCTGGGGTGTGAAGGTAAAACACAGTCATACTCTCAGTTATTACCTGTCCTTTGAATGTATTGTTTGTAGACTTGCCTGCAAGTGCAGTGCCAGCTGAAAAACATAGAAGTGCCCCCCAGCAGCAAGGCTTCTGGTTATTAAACAATTTCTTCTGGTTCTTAAATAATTTCTTACATTTTTTATTTGTTAAGGTGCAGCACAACCCAGAGTACCAGGAGACTTTTGTCGATGAAATGGTCTCATTTCTGACACTCGTCTCCCAAGTGCAGAATGACACCTCCCTGTGGCACCTGCTTTTGCTGGCCCCAGATGTGTTTCAGGACAACATGCAGCTGCAAGACATAATTGATTTCCTTCAGAATCCAAGCAGGTAAAACAGAGAAAATGGCAGGAGAAACACTGAAAGCTGGCGGGTTTGTGTACTGACCTCCAAGGACATCACCTGTACTCTGGAAAGAAAGGTGTTACCTTAAAAGCATTATTTGTTTGGGGAATGATGCAGCTCCATGCTAATGCATCTCTAAAGGTGTCTGTGGACTGTGAGCAGTGTGTTGTTTTTCAGTGACTCTTGTGCCATTCTTTTAATGGGAACTTGATATCAACTCTTGAGTTTTCTCCCACCCTGCTTAGAGGCACTGTCATGCCCTTGTGCAGATAGAAAAGCTGGTGAGTCACAGGCACTGCCTTTGGTGGAAGAAAAACCCTCCTGGCTGGATAAAGAAAGCAGCCAGCTGCTTCTTTCCAAAAAAGCACAGAGCCAAGTTCAGCTTGCTTTGGAACACCTCAAGCACTTGTAGGGGAGCCATAATGTTGTTTTTTAAAACTGATTTCCTAATCTACTGCTGGGTTCATCTTTCAAGACTGGTCCCAAGAAAGCAGAGGAGAGAGGGAGCCTGGTTTTCTACCATATGAGCTTTAACACGTCTGACTTGAAGAAGAAAAAGTGGCAGTTATGTACTTGCACAGTGGTTATATTAAAACAGAGCTGGCTTAACTGCATTATTTAACTGTACTGAAATATTTGATGCAGTTTGCATTGCACCTAGGGCAGTACAAATTTCTAAAATGGGCTTAGCCTTGAAATCCCTTTCCTGGGCTGTAGTTTGGCTAAACTCTCCCTGATCTGCAGAAGACACAAGTTACTCAAGATTATGGGACTCTGTTCCAAGTCATCTTCTGGATGTGTGACTGACCCTGCTCTAAAATATTCTGGACAGTCCAGTTGTTACAGTATATGGAGGACACCAAGAAACTGAGTGTCTTCAGACTGCTTCTTGTTTTTATCTTGCATACATGAGCAGTTGGGTTAAGATGCCAAAAGGAGTTGTAGAAGCTTTGCTACTTTGATTGCCCCCAGGCTTAGAGGGACTCACTTTTGATCACTGGTGTGTTGCCGAGGCACTTAGAAACCTGTACATTTAATATCAAGGTAATTTTCCGTGCTGCATTGTGAGACCCATGTGTAAGCTGTAATGTCCTTATCCCGAAAGGAGTCAGCAGCAGTGTGGCAAGAATTGTAATTTTATTCAGAAGCGTTTTGTTCATGCTGCTGTTTCAGTCACAGGATTATTACATTTGGTTGCATTTACTGGCTTGCAGAACCCAGCCTGAGTACCAACCCTGCTGGAGTGCCCAGGGAGAATTAATATTTACTGTGCTGCTCTGCTTTGCTCTCCAGCTGCAGAGCTGGGGGAAGTTATCGTAGGCACGACAAAGAGGCACATGGAATTTCATCACCAGAACTGTGCAGTGCTTTTATGCCTGGCATCTGGCACTGTAAATGCATGAGTAAAAAGTTATTGCAAAGAGATTGCACAAATAGTACTTTTAATGATGCTTACAAAAGCACATCTTAGCGAGCCTGGCCACGTCTCTTACTCAGGCAGGACTGAACTCCTAAAGAAGTGCTGTACAGGGAGTTTTCTTTTTGTGGTTGAAATATGAAGGTATAGAAGGAAAGAACTTTTGCTTATTGTTGCATCTGTGTGAACCGAGTGATAAATACCACCAGTGTGAAACAGTAACTTCCAAGTCATGAATCCTATAGAAAGTTTAGCAGAAAATTTTATTACTCACAAAAACCTGGTTTGCAGACTGATTTCACAAATGTTCCTGTTTGTTGCTGTAAGATAGTTTTTCAGCTAAGCAAGTTTCTCCACAGCTAAAGTCTGCAGAAACCCTGCAAGACTGAAATAAAAGGGCAGCAACAGCACTTGTTTCCGTGTTTGCTGCCTTCTGATCTGCGTGATGTGCATCTGTTTTTGGCAAGTCTGTGCCTGCCTCCTCCTTGGCTCTGCCATCGCTCAGCTAAATATGTCATTTATAACAGGGTTTCTTCCCCTCTAAGACTCTTTCAAGCACATCTGCAGAATGAGAATGATGAGCACCAAGCCCACGAAGCCTGCATGGAGACATTATGTTAAATTAGGAGAGAAGAGATCCCCGGTGCTCTGTTCTCAGTAGCAGCCTGTTCCCACAGCTCAGTGTGTGTTTATTCATGCCACTGAGATCAGCCCAGCCAGGCTCTTTGTGTATCACCTGCAGAATTTGAGGCAGGTGAGAGAGAGGTGGTGCATTTCAGTGACCCCACAGCTACAGCGAAGGCTGTTCTTTATACAGGAGAAGAAAAAGGGAATAATAATCACAGTGAAGTTTTCAGTAACCTGCACACCTGAGCAGACAGTCCTTTAAATTAGCTCCTCTGTGACACAATATGCCTGATCATCAGCTTGCTCCTTCCTAGGACTGGAAAACATTCCTTGCTTCCCTGTCAGCCTGGCTATTACAGCATGAAAAAGGAAAGAAGGAGAATTGGAAATGGCAGCAGTTATTTGTGATCGCTTCTTCCTTCCACAGATGTTTTTCCCCCTTGGGATCCCTGCTTTCCCTGGAGCCTTGTCTCCTTGGTTCTTGGGGTTTTTAAGGAGGAAATTCCCCTGCAGCAGTGAATCACATGGCTGGTGTGTCACCTGGGTGTTTTGTGAGACCTGCTGGCTGGATTTTAGTGGCTTGTAGATTTTACATAACTCTGAAAAAGTGCACCAAATGAGTGCCACACGTATGTTTGTGCTAATACACCACCATGGCTTTCCCATCAAAGCCCCTGGTGTTTGTGTCTTGTGCATGATCAAACAAATAATTAGAAATAGGGGTGATGTCTTGCCTGTCTGACATTTTAAGAATGATAGGTTGTATTCCAGCTGTTTCCTATTAGAGCACATAAACCTGTAACCACAATTTATTTTCCTTTTATTTCCCCCTCCTTCAGTGTTGTGCTGGGAGCTCAGAATGTCTCTGCATCTCTTGTGAGTGATGATAGATTCAAAACTGTTCAGAATGGAGTTACAGCTTCTCCACTTTCCCTGAACTGCTTGGAGCAAGGTAAGACTCCACCATTGAGTCATATCTCTGCTGAAAACCTGTGGTGCTGAGGAGAAGCAAACTGCAGGCTAATAAGTAACCATACAGATTGCACACTGTTCAGGGCTCAGCATAATGGGTTCTTCCTTCAGCTTTTTACAAATGTGAATAAAATGCCTCATTTCAAATGGAAAAGTAAAAAGGCTTGGGTTTGTCAGTAGACAATGAATTAACATGAGTTTGCAGCCTCAGTGGAAATGGGGAGCAGTGATGTTTCACCTTGATTTGCTTTTTTGGGGGGGTGATGTCAAAATGTGCCTCAGGTTGTGGACTCTGTCTGAGTCAGCTTGGTGCAGCAAGGCAGGGGCTGGGGCTGGGCTGCACAGTGAGCTGTTTACATCCAGATGAGCCATTCTTTCAGATCCCTGTCCCTTCCAGCAGAGATATCCCCCTCTAACTGGGGATCTGGGAACAGGCAAGGGAAAGGAACTAAATGCTACAAGGGACAGATGGGGATTGCAGTCCCTTTTCTACTTGTTTCGTGGAGATTGTAGAAGTTGAGGTGGGTAAAAAGAAAGACGAGGTGTGCAAGAGGTGAAAACATGGAAGGTGGCTGGTGAGAGGATTGGACACATGGGGATATCAAGATGAGTGTAAATGGCTGTGGGAGACATAAATGATGCTGCAGACAGAACTTAGGTGTCTTAGAACTTAGCAGCAAAAAGCAACCCTAAACGAAGGGAAAGAAACCATAATAAATACTTGGCCACCTTACTCTGCATTACTGACAGCAAAGTGCTCCTAAAGCAGGAGGAGGCCTCTGTTAGCGTCCAGATCACAGGAGCTTTGAATGATTTCAGCACAGAAAGTCACTTCTAAGATGCCATCCTCACTTCCCTCGAAAAGCCAGGAAGAGTTACACCCCAAAAGAAAACTCAGATTTGTAACCAGGAGATTGTGGCTTGTGGTAGGAGCCTAACTTCCTATGTGCGTGTTATCCTGAATACATTTGCCATTGTAGCACTTCTCAGGTTCCAGGATTACATGATCTTTACTAACATGCTCTTCACATTTTTGTTGTAGATAAAGAAGGAAGTTGGGTGACCAGATCTATTTGTAATTCCTTTGTTCGCTGGAAAGACAATCACACTTTAGTATCTGAATTGGAAGAAGTTCTAAGGTAAGACATTAGCTAAAGGGATATTACTAACAGTGTAATTCAAATCTATGATCTTTGCTCTAAATCACCATACATTTCCACTTGCATTGATTTCATATTCACTAAAACACATTTTTGTTCCCCTCCAGAAAAATAAAGTCACCAGAGATTGGTGGAAAGCACTCCAAGAGGTCCATTAATTCAGATGATTTAGAAGCCATACAAAAGCATCTACATCGTTTAAAAGGCTTTGAGGAAAAAATGAATAGAAGTGAATTAAAAAGCTTAAATCTATTCAGAAATTTGAAGAATGAAACATTACAGAAATTGTATGCATTTCTTGAACTGGGAACGAATCCACATCATGATTATAAATTAAAGGAACCATATAATAAGGAAATAATTGATGAAATCTATAACTTCACATCACTGCAATTACAGAGTGACTTTAATGGGACTTCCATTTTCAATACAATGACCCAGTGGAAAGAAATTCAGAGGGCTTTAAAATTAGCTACAATGCTTTGGAATCCAGCTCTCCTAAGTAATTCCAATTTTAGTACATTGAAAACTAAGGATGCTCTCAAAATGTTGCTCTCCACAAGCTCTCTTCCAATTCTGGAAGGTCTCAGAGACCGTTTGAATGGAATGCAAGAAATGCCATCTGTGTTTTCTGATGATCTGCTTGAGCCTGAGTCCTACAGAAACTTCCCAGAGCAGCTCCTGGCTCTGGAGAAGATGTTTTTTAGAATGATAGGCACAAATGTAGGTTATCAGTACCTTCTGCTGCCTGTGTTGGAGCTGATGAGGGGGGTAGAGAAGTCCATGGGTGAGGCCTGGTGGGATGAGTTGAACGTCTACTGGCGCATTGGGGAGAAGCTGAGATCCATGAGGTGGAATAACACAGCCATCGTCGCCTATGGGCAGTTCTTGGAGGTGTTGAACAGCCATTTGCAAAAGCTGAGTAATAAATCAAGTGGTGTCCTCAGTGAAGAGTTGGATCAGCTGTCAGAATTCATAACAGCTGTGTTTAAAGAGTTTGGGGAAAGCTCTGGAGTAGCCAATATCTCACAAGTCACTCAAGCCATCCAGAAGACGTTGTACATCTTAAAAGACTTACAGCTGAATTATAATGTCAGTACATTAAAATCTATAGATCTTTTCTTTAATTTTAACAACAAAACCTTGGAGAGCTTGTCTGAACTTCTAAGAACAGGAATGAAAATCCTTCACTATACAAGTGCCAGTGAAGGTTCCAGTGAAGACATAATTAACCCCATCTATAATTTAACACATCTGCTACTGCAGGAGTTCAGCCAGTTGCTCTCACAGCACAATACCTCACTACAGGCAAAAATATGGGAGTTCTTGAGATTAGCCCTGGATCCTTTCCTTCAGCACAGCAGCAATGGCTACAGGACACTCCAGAACTGCTCCTTTGAAGATCTGCTTGACATAGGCCTTGAGGTGCTGTTTGAAAATGCCACTCTAAGGGAGTCCTCGGGCAGGAGCCCCTGCAAGCCCCTCTTGGATTCCTTGGACGTGGAGAGTGGGACGGGGAGCAATGACACCTTTGCCAGGGTGTTCCAGCTGGCCATAAGCAACCTGAAACTGTCCCCAGAGTTTGCTGCTGCCTACAACCACAGCAGGGAGAGCTTTTCCAAGGAGCTGTCATGCCTCACCCGAGCTCTGCGCTTGTCTCTGAGTTTCCTCTCCAAGTTAAACCTTGTCTCTGAGCTGGGGAACTCGTGGCTGCAGGAGAGGGTGAGAGCTCTGAGTGCAGCCACGGAGGGGCTGGTGCAGGGTGATGCCTCGTGCCCCCTCCCAGCCCAGGATGTGGGTGATGTGTCCCCGTCCCAGCTTCTGAACGTGCTCCTTCCTGCCCTGCTGAATGAAACAGTGCTGAGCTCCCTGGATTCCTCTGGCAGCTCAGCAGACTGGCACGGGCTGCCTGTGTTTTCCCACCTGTCAGCGCCTGCTTCCATGAGGAACAGCAGTCTCTACGAGCTGCTGCAGGTGGGCAGAGCTGCTTCCAGCCAGCCCGAGTGGGGACACTTCTCCCGGCTGTGGCGTGCCACTGGCAGCCTGCTGACCTCCAAATGGAGCCTGACAGAAGTGGGTGAATATGTGGAACTCCTGCAAATGATGAAGAAAGCTCTGATCCTCGTGGACTTTGGGGTGGCTCCTGGAAAAGCATTGGTGCGCCAGATTTTTCATAATTCTACTGAAGCAATGGAATCCTCAGATCTGAGTGATTTGTATAGTTCATTAAAACTCTTTTTCAGTTCAACTTCTGCCACAGACAACACACTGGACTTGGAAAGAATGTTTCAAGAAATACTTCCTCTGTATGAAGGGAGTGGTGAAGGACTGTTCTACTCTAATCCCTATGGAAAAGAAAATCAAGATGTTCTGACTATGGCTGCAGTGATATGGAATGAGATAATTTTAAACAGGACTCATTTTAATGTGGAGAATGCACGGGAGGTTATCAAAATGCTTGCACTCGATGCAATCTCGCTTGAAGACATTGAAAATTATCTCAGCACAAATGAAAAAGTGTCATCATTATTTTCTGACTTCTTGTTGACCCCTGAAACTTCTGAAAATTTTGCAGATCACCTTCTGTCCCTTGAGAAACTTCTTGGTGCCATGGCAAAGGTGAATACCAGTGATCATTATCTGCTGATCTCTTCTTTGTCTAAGCTAATGGAGAAGCTCCCTCCTGGAAAGCAGGAAAATGAACTTGATGCTTTCTGGCACATTGCTGAAGGTCTCCAGTCATTGAACTGGAGTCATACAGACAGTCTCACTGCCCAGTCACTTCTGGACATGCTGCAAAATCTGCTAAATACAATGGAAAATGACTCCAGCCTTCCTTTCAGTGAGGAGCTGAAGCAGCTGCTAAACTTTGCATCTTCCATCTTTGAGCTGTATGATGAAGAGGACTCCAGGGGAAACAACATCTCCACGTACTTGCTGGCCATGCAGAGAGGTATCTTATCTTTGAAAGGTTTGCAGAAAAGGTATAACATCAGTGAGCTTGAATCTCTCAGCCTGTTACTTGATTCTTACAGTAACTATACCCAGAGACTGATGGAAATGTGGGGAGCAGGAATGAAAGTTCTTCATGACACCAACTTAAACAAAACATTTGAGGAAAAAATGGACACTGTCTATAATTTCTCACGTTTGCTGCTGCAGGAGTTCAGCCAATCTCCCTCACAGCACAATACCTCACTGCAGGCAAAAATATGGGAGTTCTTGAGATTAGCCCTGGATCCTTTCCTTGAGCACAGCAGCAATGGCTACAGGACACTCCAGAACTGCTCCTTTGAAGATCTGCTTGACATAGGCCTTGAGGTGCTGTTTGAAAATGCCACTCTAAGGGAGTCCTCGGGCAGGAGCCCCTGCAAGCCCCTCTTGGATTCCTTGGGCGTGGAGAGTGGGACAGGGAGCAATGACACCTTTGCCAGGGTGTTCCAGCTGGCCATAAGCAACCTGAAACTGTCCCCAGAGTTTGCTGCTGCCTACAACCACAGCAGGGAGAGCTTTTCCAAGGAGCTGTCGTGCCTCACCCGAGCTCTGCGCTTGTCTCTGAGTTTCCTCTCCAAGTTAAACCTTGTCTCTGAGCTGGGGAACTCGTGGCTGCAGGAGAAGCTGAGAGCTCTGAGTGCAGCCACGGAGGGGCTGGTGCAGGGTGATGCCTCGTGCCCCCTCCCAGCCCAGGATGTGGGTGATGTGTCCCCATCCCAGCTTCTGAATGTGCTCCTTCCTGCCCTGCTGAATGAAACAGTGCTGAGCTCCCTGGATTCCTCTGGCAGTGCCACAGGCTGGAATAACCTGACCACGCTCTCCAGGGTGGCACAGGCTGAGCTCCACAGCCTGCTGCAGAGGCTCCAGCAAAGCCTCATCATAGGCAGTTTCTACACGAGTGCCTGGGATGTGTTTGACAGCTTCCTCAGCACCAAAAGGAATCCAGCTGAAGGAGCTTCCCTTGCAAGGCTGTTGGAAGCAGTGGCAAGTGACTCTGCCAGTGATCTGTCAGCTCTAGAAATCACAGAAGCCACCCTCTACATTCTCAATGAGCTGAACATCCCTGGCCTGCTAAATGAATTCAATATAAGTTCCAGCTCAGCTTTTCCCTCCAACAAAACCAGTTTTGACAGTGTGATTGATATCGTTGCTCATCACTTCACTGTCATGGCAGAAACCCTTTACAACAAGACCCTGCCTTGGACACTGAGGGACCACACCCTGTCCCCAACCAGCTTGATCACACAGTGAGTTTGGGCTTTGGGTATTGTAATTCCATGGATGGGTTGTGACCACCATTCTCATTCCAGCATGAGAAGTATGGAATTTTCTTCCAGTGGAACAACCTAAGCCTGCAATCACTGTAATTTAGGACACAAGGTATAATGTGGGTTAAATTGAAGAAGAGGAAACTTCTCCTTGAGCTGTACAGCTGAAAGTCAGATGTACAAAAAATTCTGTGTGTTGGCACACGTATCAATGCACAGTGGAACAGAGTCTCACCACCAGTGGTAGGCTCTTGGGAAAACCTTCCTTTGTGGGATGACTCTCTAATTTTTGATCCTCAGTCTCCCTTAGGTGTGCCTTTCCATCTGTGTAATGCATCCATCACATAGATGTGAACTTTTCAAGTGTGTTTTCTTATTTTGAGAGTGAATGACAGCTTTGGGAAATAACAGCAAAAAGAACTGATGGAATAAAACTGGGGGGGGGGGTACCCACGTAGGAGAGATAGCTTTCATCTGGAATTCTTATTTACTCTGCTGAGGAGCAGCATCCACAGCTGACAGGTCGCTCACTAATACATACCTTGTTTTTTGAAAGAGAAGCTGATTTAAATTCCTGTCTTATTTTTCAGATTTCTGTTTCTAGAATTTCAAAACACCATCTTGCAGGTGACAGCGAATAACAGCTATAACCCTTACCTGATGTGTTTAATAAATTCTGCAGAAGCTGAAGACGGGGAATTGACAGGTGACCATGATTTCATTAATGCTGAGGGGCCTCAGCTGCAATGTGTTTTGCCTAATGGTGGGAAGGAACGGTGCTACATGGTTTTATCTGCTGGCAATTAACTGGAGCTGTGAGACCTGGGGAAGCCAGACTGGGGTTTTGTTTGAGTTGTGTCACGTTGGGATTATGAGTTTCCATCCCGGTCTCTCCAGAAGGCACATCTCTTCTCCTCAGTGTGATGACAGGTTGCTGACATTCAGACAAAGCAATCTTACAAATAGAAACCTCTTTCCCTTCACAGCTTTATGTAGCTGTAATATGACAGCAGTTATTTCTGAGAGTTAACATGGTATTTCACATAGATACTCATCATTTGTGCTTATTGTAACACCCCAGAGGTTTTACCTGTGCACCTATTACCAGGATGGGGTGGATTTCACTAGGAACAGAGCATCTACTTGAACTCAATCCCTTATAATCCAGATTGCAATTTAGGCCTTGCTCTGTCATTTCAGAGGTCCTCAGCCATGGGGGTTTGGTGGAAAATAGCAATGCCCAGTTGGCCTCAGAATAAAAGTGCTGATATTCCCATCTGGGAAGTTTCTGGCATTCTTGTCTGGAGTAACTATTGTTTTTTTCCCCTGCACAGAAAACATCACACTGCTTTTGAAGCAAACTCATCTGAAAAAGAACTCTTTTATGCAAAATAATGCCTCTGAGAAACATTCATCCATACCAGAGCTCCTGAAGCTAAAAGTGAGTCTGCTTAAAATGCTGACTTGAAGGACATCCCGCAGTGATACATGAATGTGCAGTGCTGGTTTTGAAAAACAGCATATGGAAAAAAGTTTTCTTAAGAGAACAGCTGATACAAACTAGGACTGAAACTCTGTGTTCTGCCTGCTGCCTGTATTTGAAGGTCACCTGTAAACTGGTTGAGGAACTTGTTTTTTTATCTGTCCCTACTGAGTGTACACCCATTTTCCAGGGAAGGTAGAGGTGTTCCTGTCCTCCCATGTGCTGGATAGGATGGCTCTGTTTCCCACCAGCTGTCCCAGGAGGATGAGCCCTGCAGAGATGGCCAGTGGCAGCATATTCCTCAGTGCACCACTAGTTTTAAAATTCAGTACATTGAGACTTCCTGAAGCACCTTGTAGAGCTGCAGTCATTCTAGGATGCCTCAGCTTCACTTGGAGGAGACAGGGAGGAGTTCTGGAAGGCACAGATAGGGATTAGATACCTCTGCCCTGCTGAAAATCCGTGGAATTGTGCACTCCTAATTGGCAGTTAGCAGCGTGACTAACTGGGTTTCTGCTGTGCCTAAGGAGCTGTACCAGCACCAGCATGGCTGGAGTCAAGTCCCCACATGCTCCTCTGGCCCCAGATGTCACACAACACCAGAATGGCTCCTGAGATTAAGCACCAGCATTGATTCATGGAGTTCCCTCACCAGCTTGGGGTTTGGCAGTGCCTCATTTGAATAAAATGCTTCTTAGCCCATGCGTTCCTGACTGCACTAATAGCATGCATGCACTTTAGTCTATTGCTCCATATGAGAAATAGCATTTAAAAGTCCTTTTAAAAAATACAGCAGCTTGCAATGTTGTTGCTCTGTAATATATCTGTAACAATAATATGATGAGCCTCAGTGTGACAGGTACTTAAGGGCATAAAGCTGAAAATAATTCTTCCCATAACAGCCTGATAATGTAAATAATGATGTCAGACAAGAGGGAAGCCCATAATAGCAAAGGACTATAATTTTACAGGGGTTGGCAGATGAGGAAGCTCTGACTTCTGGCCAAGTCCCTTTCCTGTGCTGCAGAAGATGACCAGGTGGTATCTGAAAGGCTAAACCTGTTGTGCAAGGCAGATTTATTTGGTCTCTGAGGAGATTAATTAGTAAACAGGCAAGTCCAGTGGAGTACTGCTGTCTAAGTGTGTTGGGCAGGGGAAGTGACATGTTAAGGTTTGCAAGGTTTATCAGATCCAGCCAGGTCTGCCAGAAGCTCACACAATGATTGTCACAAGCTGTTCCATTGGAGACCTTTTGAAAGAACTAAATATATATATATATTTCAAAATCTTAGTCCTAAGGAGAGACAGGAAGGGACAGCTAGACTCTTTAAAGCTTGCCTCTTATAATTCTGTCACCTAACTAGTGTTTGTGCATTTGTCTTCCTTTTTTCAAAATGTCCTTTGAAGATCTCTCGCCTCCAGGATCTGACAGCACTTCTGTGTGACCATGAGAGCTTTCAGTCCATCCAGCAGCTCTGCCACCTCCCTGAGGTTCCCTTTGGGGAGCTGTGTGAGCAAGGCCAGTCTCAGGAGCAGCTCCTCCGTGCTGCTGAGCTGAGCAGCCAGCTTGTGACCAGCGTGCTGAGTCACAGGAGGATCTCCCAGGAGCTCCAGAATGTACTCATTGGAGATGCCACGGGCATCCAGGCGCAGCTCAAGTGGTGAGGCTCTCTCTCTGAACTAGACTGTTTTAGTATTCTGTTTGTGAAATGACTTCCTGCCTTCTCTTTATATTCTCAGTTTTGTTTGCTGTTTTGTTTTTCCAATTCAGGCTTCAAGAAAATGTACCAGAAATTGCTTTCTTCCAAGAGGTTCCTCAGTATATGGCCACTTTGAATTCCATGTTGAATGTCACCGAGGGTTTAACAGACTCAAGCAAGCAAGGTACTCTTCTGTATTTTCTTTACAGTGCTGGTAAACATCACCACTGGTACCACACTGACTGCTGGAAATCCCAGAATTGCCTAGCTGCCAGGAAGAACTGGTATTAATGAAATAACCATACACCATGACCTTGGCATCCTTTATCTGGGGTACTTCTAGAGCCTGTTCAAGACCACGCTTTGTTTTC
This sequence comes from Motacilla alba alba, assembly GCF_015832195.1. Taxonomy (NCBI): domain Eukaryota; kingdom Metazoa; phylum Chordata; class Aves; order Passeriformes; family Motacillidae; genus Motacilla; species Motacilla alba. Next base: position 35,470,823 of record NC_052022.1, on the reverse strand, counting down.
TTTACAAAGAAAGAACCAAGTCTTCCCATCTGAGCAAATTTTGCTGTCCTGAGAGGTGATAACTTCAGCCCACAAACCAGACTGTAAAATGTAGGAAGTAATGTTCCAAGTTTTTTTAAACTTTTTTTCTTACCTCTTACCATGAGGTACCACACTCCCATACTTCACATGAAGTCTTCTCCGTGTGCTTGAGATTTGCTGCGTGTCTGGAGAAAGCTGTAACATCAATTGTTCTTTGACTGTTCATTCCAGAAAAGTTAAGAGATGTGTTTAAAAATCTGGACCAGCTCAAAGAGGACCTCAGAAACACAACAGGAATGTCCGCAGCCAGCATTGATGCTCTTCTGGAAGCATCTTTCCCAGAAAACAGCAGTCAGGTAAGTTTGCTGTTATCCTTTAGGGAGGTCTTGTTGCTTTCTACTGCTCAGACCATTAAAACTGTAATTTGATAGTGAATGCAGCTGAGCAGGTCACTGGGTGTGTGACAGCACAGATAACCCCACAGGGATAGACAGAGGATTGCAGAGTGTGTTGTGGGTTGGGATAGCCACCAGGAATGCAGTAGGAGCATGACTGTTGTCAACCCAGCCATTGGGGACTGGGAGCCATATGGTCCCTCTGGCTGTCACCAGGAGCTGGTCAGCAGCCAGGCGCTGCCTGGAGAGGGATGGCTCTGATCTGGAGCAGGGCAAGGCTCTCTGGGACACACTAATGGGGGCTGAGCAGGGTCTTCGGTCAGTCCTGATCACTGGGAAGTTGTCCCAGTCCAGGTGGAAAAGTACATTTATAACCACAATGTGTGAGAGCACCAGGGTCCAAAAGTGCCCTCCCAGAATGAGAGATGAGCTTCCCTTCCTCAGCCTCCTGCTCCTGCAAGCAGAGATCAGATGCTTTTCCCTTTCCCAGCCATCTTGTCTGGACTGGGCCCCAAAGAGCATGCTCTTTTCCAAACTTCACATGCATCAGTCAATGAGAAATGGAAGCCACAAAAGTTTTTACTACTATGCAAGCTGGGTAGTAAAACACAGTCCTTAGGATTTGTCCCTGGGAGCAGGAGTAATGGGCAGGCATTTTCTGGTTCTTGGGTGGTTGAAATATGGCTCTGTGGAAAGAACAGCCAGGCAAGATGAATCCAGGCATGGTGGAGTGTGCAGTGCACCCCTAACAATTCTCTTCTTTCCTTTGTGCACACCCAGCTCCTCTCACAGATGCTGCAGCTGGAGTCCTGCAGCACCCTTCCCGAGGACCCACAGCTGCAAGTGGTGGTGCAGGAGCTGTGCAGCCTCCCTCTGCCAGAGAGGACTCGCAGGATCTACCTCCTAGGGGTCACCCTGCTGAGACACTTGGACGTTTACAATTTCTTATACAAGGTTAGTGCTGGATTTTTAGAGTGCTTTCTACAGTCTTTGCTGCACGCCGTGGCTGAAAGGTTATAAAATATCATTGCAGTGGCCAGAAGCTACACTGATTTACACAAGCCAAAGATCAGGCTTTGCTCATGCAGCAAGTTTTATTGCATATCCATGCTGTGGCAGCGTGGATATAAATGAGAATCCCAGCTGGTGTAAAGCAGCAAACCTCATTTAAAGGCACTGGACCTACTCTAAATGCCTCCCTGTCTGCTAGTATCCTTTATGTGCTGTCACAACCTCTTGAACACTCCCAGATGACCCAAAAGTGAGCCAAATTTTTTGATTCCTAGAAAAGGGAAGCCCTGGAAAAAGTCCTATAAAATACCTTTTTGCTATCTATTTGGAACTACAAAGTTATTAAGTTATTGAAATTCCCCACCCCCCCCCCAGCTATAGCAACAGCATCTAAGAAAAGATTCACAGAGAAGTGAATACTGAGCATGTTATTTAAAAATACAGGAGTGATCCTGGGCAAAAAAAGAGTTGTTAAATGACGATGCCAATGAATTTGGGCTCAGGTCAAAAGTCACTCATAGAGTTTGACACCTGTGCTGTGTGAAATGAGAGATTTGATCACATCCCAGCCAGTACATGACACATACCTCCCAACTGTAGGTGTTTGGAAACACACTGTTAGATTTGGTCATGTTCAGCTGAATGGTTTGCAGAAGTGCTCAGGGATTAAGGAATACAAATCCCATTCATTTCCCATGGGACACCCAATCTGTAAAGCCTCCTTGCAGTTTTGAAAATCCCACAGTGCTCATGTTTGAGTTAACACAATATGGGCGTGTGCATGCCTGTGCACGCCGATTCCTGCTCATCATAATTGATTTCCTTCCTGCCTCTTGCAGATGTTTTTCCCCAAGGAACTTCAGAAACCCATGGACAAGATGTTAGGCCTTCTGACAAAAATGAAATATTTCAGACACCAGGTTGAATCTGGCATTGATCCACTGCTACAAGCTATTCATTCCCTGAAAAAGCTCCAACAGTCCAGGAAAATGCCACTGACTAAGGTATGTGTAGTCTGCATGAGCTTTTGAGGCAAAATACCACGAAATTGTTTCCACAGTAATTTCTTACCCTAGAAGCCGCAGGTGCATTAAACTATAGATTCTGTTTCAAAGCAACAGTGTTCTGAGGAAAAGCTCTATCAAACTTCTCTCTGGAAGTGTTCAAGGCCAAGCTGGATGGGGCTTCTGGCAGGTGTCCCTGCCCATGGCAGGAGGTTGGAATGAGATGAGCTTTATGGTCTCTTCCAACCCAATCCATTCTGTGATTCTGTGTTGATTGATGCTCTTCTGGAAGCATCTTTCCCAGAAAACAGCAGTCAGGTAAGTTTGCTGTTATCCTTTAGGGAGGTCTTGTTGCTTTCTACTGCTCAGACTCTCCCAGGAATGCTCCTGGGAGAGTTTTGATTTGGAGCAGTGGGACCATCATGTGCTCATGAGTGGGGAGCACGTGCTGTGGGAGGAACACTTGGTGCAATAATGTCTTGAAGAAGGGAGGACTTCCAGCAAAATACTGGAAGGATCAGCTGGTGAAAACAGCTGGAGAACTGCCCACTAAAGGCAAACCCACCAAAGTCAGCAGCAAAAAACTGCCTTAGCTTTAGTGTGCATTAGATCACACCCAAAGCCTCGAGCCAGCCCAAAACATTCAGTACAAACCCATTACTGCTCTGACAGCTGCAGTAACTCCAGGGTGCACTGCCTTCATCCAGCACAGCGCCCAATCCATCTCTGATCCATAGTCCAGGAGAGCACAAGTGACAGGAATTGTTCCTGGTCATCATTCTGCCTGCACATTGCAGAGCCACGTGCAGCCATGGACTAGATGGGGACAGTGATGTGCACATCCATGTGACAAATGTGTGTTGTAACCCAGGTGTGTGAATGTCAGCAGGCACACATCGTAGGGAATTTCTCTGCACACATTGTAGGCACTTCCCACATTGGCTGTCTTACCTGGAAATAAATGTGCCACCTCTGTCATAATAAAAAAAACGCATGATTTCTATGGAAAGCTCCTGTTTTTGTAAATGCAAACCTCTCATAAGAAAGCAGTATAAAAATGTTCAGTCCTTTCCTTCTCATTCTGTTATTTCTCTCCAGGTGGGGTGCTTTCAGTGTGCAGGATTTGTTTGTGTTTTGTCTTTTCTGCAGGCGCTGTTTAAACCGAACAGCTCTGGGATAACACATGGCACTTTTAAATCCATGTCAAAAGTCCTCTGCAACCAGGAGATCACACCCCTGTTTTTTGAGTCTTTGCTTCCAGACTTTGGAGACCCCGTAAGCAACAGTTCTCATGCAGAGGATGTCTATGTCCAAAAGCTGATGAGGAAATATGGGATTCCTCAGGATTCCAGTAAGTCTGGCTTTTCCCTAGGGCACAAACATTTCAGAGCTGAACTCTGCTGTTTCCAGACAGATCTAGTGCTGAGCTATTCTCTGTATGTCTCTGAGGGCTGTAAGTGCTCATTATTTATGGTAGCTGAAGATCTGCACTGCCCTAATTATTGGTGGTTTATTTCCATAAATGTTCAAAGGGAAAACTGCCTGTGCAGCAGAGCAGTGCTTGACACTGCACTGTCTCCCATTTGTTGATGATCTGGTCCTAGGGCTCGACAGGTCACTGCTTTTTCTTGATGTGTAGTTTTTCTGACTGTACTGGCATTATTAGCTCCTCTGAGTTCACAAAACTCCATTTAACCTTCAAGCAGATAATGTTGGCTCGAACGGCGAGACTCTTGTTGTCTTGAGTTCAGCAACAGGAGATCTTGGGGGTGGAATGCTTTTGTCAAGATGCATTAGATCAGTCAGTGAAGAAGGCCCTGAAGTCATTCACTGGCCGCAGCAACAAACTGGGCAGAAGGGAGAAAAAACACACCGGCAGCTTTCTTGTGTCTGGTCTGTTTGTTCTCTGTGCAATTTGTTTGCTTTTCTCCCCTTGCAGCCCCGTTTTGCTTATCCTTTTACCTGGACCTGGTCAAGACCCCCACTGGAGCTTTGATTTGGTCTTTCCTAAAACCAATGGTGCTTGGGAAGATCCTTTTCACACCAGATACCCCAGAAACTCGAGCAATCATGGGAAAGGTATGGCTCTGTTCCAGGACATCAGGCTACACCCACTGCAAAGGGTTGTAATTTATCTAGCACAGGCTTGTTTCCCTGGGAAGCAGAGGGCTGCTTTCTCACTGTTTGGAGTATTCATCAAATTATCTTTTCCTACTTGCCTTGCTGGCCATATGAGTCATCTTTTCTCTTTGGTTGAGTCTTCCTTCCAGAAGCTGCTGTTGGTCTAATATTTATAGGACAATTGTTGAAGGCCTTCATTTTATCAAGTTTCACCCCCATATTTTCAGCCAGCAGGAGAGATGTGCCTCCCGGGACAAATGCTGTAACCAATGCTTGTTCACAGGCAGACCAGAGGCAGAAGGAAAGCAGATATTCAAGACATGCTCTAAATACAATATTTTAAAGTACTTGCATAAATTCAGTGTGTTAAAAGGCATTTTGCCAAACAATGAGGGTATGCTGGGAAAAATCCTAAGGAAAACAAATTTGGTCTCAGCTGTTTTATTGTTTTATTTAGTGGTTAAAACCTGTAAGGTAATGAATAAATTAATCCTGATATGTTGTGGGCTTCTTTTGTAGTCAAATGCAACCCTGGAGCAGATGGCTGAGCTAGCCCTGAAGTCCCAGGAGTGGCTGGATCAGTCTCCTGTCATCCTGAATTCACTGACTAAGTTAAACCAGACAGTTCCAATGATCAAGGTATGACTTCCCACCTCCCCTCTGTCTCTTGCCAGGAGGGACCTGAGAGGATGGATTTGTTCACTGAAGTAAACTGGGGTTCCAGGGACATCTTAGGTCAGCTGGGGAGACCCCTCTCAGGGTGTCCTGGACTTCACAGTTTCTGTGCCTGCCTGTTCCCTTAACAGAGATGCTCCTGACTCACCTTTCCCTGCAAATTCTCTTTCTCACATGAACTGTTTGTAATATGCTCCCTGACCCTGGCTGTGCTGGGGCCTGCTGGAGGGCTAAGATGAGCAGGGAACACTCTTCAGTTTGTAAATTAACTTTCTGCTTGATGGACTGATCCAGCCAGCCAAGACTAGGCAAGAAATGAATTTTTCAGAAAATGAAACAGTATCTATAATAAGCGTGTAGTTCTGGGTACACACATAAGAGCTGGAAGATGTTTTTTACCTCAGTGAATGTAAATAAAATTTCTTTTTCCCCCTCCTAAGAAGCCTAGCCTTGCTTGGATAAAGAAAGCAGTAGACTGTAATGTTACACACACTTGTTTCCCCTTCTCTGTAGTAAAAATTGTCTCCTTTTCTTACAAAAATGAGATCCCTGGAAGCCAAAAGCATTAGCAGTTAATTTTAGGGGCTGGAATTCATTCTAATTTCCATGGCACCAAGAGAAAATCCAGAGTGGAATATGCAAAAGTGAAATGAAATATTCTCTGCTGGTTGCAGTCATTGGTGGAATAATGAAATATTCTGCCAAACAAAAACCTGTGCTGATCTCCAAGTTTTGGTTGCCTATGCATTGTGCACTGGCTGTGTTCACAGGACTTAAAACAGACACAAGGGAAATTTACTTCTAGAATAACTAAAATTGTCCTTTTTTTTTTTTTTTGATGGGACTCTAGTGCCTGGTGGAGATTCAGTAGGCATCCTTTCTTGGCTCAAAGAAGCACTGACTTGGACACAGAGAGCTCTCTATGACATTCCCACTGCTGGCATTTCCCCATCCTGATGCAGAGTGAAGGGAGGAGGGAGGGGGCAGTACAAATACCTAGTGAAGACAGCTGCTCTGTTATGTTTTAGAAGTACACAGTGTGTGAGCTCAAGAAGCTTCTGGTCAAACTGATGCTTTGTCTTTCTCTGCTTGTTGATAGAACGCCCTGCAGAATCCCTTTGTGCAGGTTTTTATCAAGCTGATGGTGGATTTGGATGCAGCTGAGCTCCTGAGTCAGATAAATGAGCTGGGTAAGTGTGTCCATGATGTGCTGCCCTCTTCCTTACTTGTACTTCAGGCCTGGGAGCTCCAGAGTCAGCCAGCTGCAGCCTTCCCCATGTCTGCTCTTCTCTGGCCCATGCTGGAAGCTCCAGGGCAAGGCAATCCCAGCTGTGATGCAGAAATCTTCCAGGGAAAAGGCTCTTAGAGAGCAGAGCGCTGGTGTGAAGAGATGTTTCTCCTGGGTGCTCAGAGCTGGAGGGATGGGAGACTTTGCCATGGTGTGTGACCACTGGAGGACACTGTTTAGCCGTAATGAGCTACCTGGGACTCGGCTGGAAAATGTCGTGGGGAGCTCCCTTGCATCGCAGCGAGGTTCAGATGAGAAGTTCTCCAGAGCAGAAAAGCCAGGGATCAGAAATGTACCCAGGCTGATGGAGCCAGAGGCATCAATGCAGGGGATGCCCTGCTGCAGTTTGCTGTTCTCTGGTGGGCCTGCATGGTCCTCCAAGGTGACGTTTGGTGCTGTGCTCTGTGAGAATCGCCAGCAACACTGGTGGTGGTACATCCCCTGTGAGTGCACAGCATGGGGATCACAGTCCCTTCCTGCCAGCCTTGCTGTCCCTACCTGCTTTTGCAGTGAGTGGCCAGGCATGTCACCATAAATCTGGACTGTGCCAGCAGATCCCAGCAGCAGCCAGGAGTGATTATGGTCTGTTGCAGTCATTTCCATCCAGTTGGTGATGACCCCTGTGTTATTCATGAGCAACAACTCCTGCTTTAACTCCCCATAAAGCCACGGTACCTGCAGCAGCTGTTCCATATTAGTTACCTTGCATTATGCAGCCACCTTTGAAACCTGCCAGCAAACAGCAGCATCTTTATTAACTGCAGCATCAGGTTCAGTCCACACATCAGCACAGCGCTCACAGCTCTGCCTTGATGTGCTTGGATAAAGCATGCCCTCCCCCGAGACACAGCAGCTCAACAGGCGAGTTGATTACATCCTAAACTAGAGGGTGTGGAAGGAATGGTGAGCACCATGTGCGTGTCTAGAGCCTCAGCAGGTTAGTGGGGACTTCTGATTTGGGATGGCTGTCACATCCCATTGCTGGCATCCTCCCAAAGGCAAACTCACGAGCATATTACAAATGATTAACATAAAAACTGGGTCAACAGCATGCCTTCATTGCATTGCTGAGTGCAGAAATGTATTTCACGCTGCATATTTAGCATGATGGGTTTTGGTTTATTTTCTTTCCTCCTTTCTGGTGTCATCATCAGCGTGAAGGAGTGGAAAGATGGAGCGGGATTTTTGCTGGGTGTAGTGATGCTGGAGGGTTTGTCTGTGGGGTGTTTCCCTAGATGATATCCGGCTGGAATTGCAGAACAATGCGGATGTTGTTGAGCAGCTGAACACTTTGGCTGCCCTGGCTGTGAACGTGTCCTCCTGCGTCTCCTTCAACCGCATTCGGGCAGTGAAGGACTTGGATGAGATGGAAGCGGTGGCTAAGGAGCTCTTCCTGAAGAACGAGCTGTTTGCAAGTATGTGACAATCCCAAATTCCCCTGACAGTTAAATTTTGCCTCATAGAGTGTGGGAATGCAGCATAAAATATTTGGCTTTTCACCAGCAACTGTTGTGGGTCACAGCTCCCACCCACACCCCCTTTGGAGGAGGTGTGTGTGGGACCTGCACATTGAGACCTCCTTTTCATACCTCCTCTTCCCTTACACCTCCCCTGCCTGGTGGTGATTTCTCTTGGTTAATTCTCAGTTTGAATAAAATCCCACTGCCCCAAGGTGATCTTTGTGCAGCCATTTCCTTTCAAGCTGGTACAGGAAAAGGTACTTTAATCAAGAAAGGTATCACGGAATCATTCAGGTTGGAAAAGACCTTTAAGATCCTCAAGTCCAAATATGAGACAATTCAATTTGTTAGAAGGTCATAAATCACTTGAGATATTCCAGCCAAGCACCATAATTTTGTGCTGGGTCTTCTAAGTCACACTTTTCACATTCGTGGGATTGGATTGTGGGATCAGACTGCAGAGAGGTGTGGAGGGAGCAGGAAATAGGAACTTACATTTGTATCATTAATACATCTTAATATTTAAAGATTAGATCCACTCATAAATCCTGTGACCTGTTTGGTTTTATACTTCATAATTAAGGAGCAGATAGAAACTTCTGCTTCTCTTGGAACTCCAAACCCTGATAATATTTGTCCTTTCCCATAGTAGCAGTTTTCTTCTCTGTTTATCCTCCATTCTATCATATGTTTTTATATATGGAATAATCAGGAAAAATGTTCTGGATAGAAAAATTTCTGTGAAGAAGCCTTGTAAAAATGAGAAGTCCCTACATATCTGTGGGGTTTCACCCCCGGATTGGGGTGACCCCAAAAGATGGAAAAGTCCCTCCTCCAACCCGTGCCTTCGAAGAAAGACTCAGTAGTCCTCTGTTGTCTGTTCTTTAGGTTGTTTATTGTTGGTTATCTAAAAGATTCTTCTCCTGAACTGCTGTGGCCCCTTCAGCAGGTCAGACAAAGGCACACTGCCCTCCCAGGGGCTGGTGCCATCTTTTATATCATACATTACGTGTTACATGTTTATACTTTTTCTCCAATGCCTACTATCTATATTGAATGGTGACTTTCTACTCTAAACTAATCTGTGAGTGCCAGCATCACCAAAGACATGGAGGCTAGGAAGGAGAAAGAAGGAGGACAGGGCACACCCAAGTCCCTCCATCTTAGAATCCCCTGACCCCCATGTACAAAACTTGGACCCCTGCGTACAAGGCTTAAAACCCCCCTGTACAGCACTCAGAAATCCTTCCTTTCACTTCGTGACTACTTCTACTACAATACCTAAACTTTTGTGACTTCTTGTTCTTCCTGCAAAGTTGGTAAACTGTTCCATGGGTCAGATTCAAAGCCACAGGGGTCTCTGGCTGCATGCCAGGGTCTCAGATGCTTTTGACCTGGGTCTGGAACGTCCGAGAATGTCTGCGGGACATTCTGAGTTCCGACACATATCTGTGTGTGCTGTCGACTCCAAAGGAAATCCTTTTCCTTTTCTCTTTCTTTTCCCAGGTATCATTTTCAAGCTGCCTTCAAGGCCTGGCCACTCGGTTGCCGGGGGCCTGTCCCTCCCTCCTGTGCTCAACTACACGATCCGAATGAGCAGCAGGATCACTCAAACCACCAACAGGATCCGCGAGCGCATCTGGACTGTGGGCCCGCACAACTCCACCTCCCAGAGCCAGATTTACAGCCGGGCCTTCATCTACATCCAGGACAGCATTGAAAGGGCCATCATTGAACTGCAGACTGGCAAGAAACCAGAGGAAATAGCTGTTCAGGTCCAGGCCATGCCTTACCCCTGCTACAACAAGGATATGTAAGTTTGGGTGGCTTTTGCCTTCGTGTTTTGTGTCAGCTCGTCTTGTGTGACTGGTGGACTTCACCATTCCTTCATAACATACTCACGTAGCATAAAAAGAATTTAATTCTGTTCAGTTGGGCTTTTTTCTCAAGGGGCTGAACAAAAGAGGGAATCTTTGACTCTAAGATGGTCTGTTTAGTTTGCCTAATCTTTTGTTTTCAGTGGTTTATTATACCTGGATTGTGGTGGTAGCTGTAGGTTTTACAGCAGGTAAAACTCCCTGTCCCTGTTTTACTGCACATAGTGGGGTTGAGAGTTGGCAGAACTTGGTTAAATATGAGTCTTGGCTTGTTCTGCAGGTGTTCACATGTAGACAATGCAGCAGAACTTAGAAAATTGATTAATTGGGAGGAAAAAAAAGGGTGCCTAGGTTTATGAGCTTTACAGTGGCCAAACTGAGTGGAAAACACACAGGGAAGGGATTTCAGTGTCCATCAGGGAGCACTGGAGGATGTTCAGCAGAAGTATTGATAGATGTGAGGATCACTGTGCCCTGACTGAGGCTCTCCCTTGGAGCAAAGAGATAGGCTGGGCCTAGGAGCTTTTCCTGCTGAAAAACCTCCATGCCAACTGCATGAGCCAAAAGATTTTTTGGGAGCTATAAGATATCATTTAGGAGCCACAGCAGAGCTGTTCATCTCCTGTGTCAGCTGTCACTGAAGAGAGCTGGGCACCCATAACCCCTCCTCAGGGGAGCAGCATGTGAGGCGCCCAGGAAGCAGGAAGGAAGCACCCAAACCCAGTTCTGCAGCAAACTCCTGGGTTATTGCTGAGAGAGAGTTTTGTGCAGTGATTAACTGCCTGCTGGAAGCACTGACTCCAGTGCTGTCTGCTCCTTTTTGTTCTTGGCCTGCTGGGAAAAGCACTTGCCTTTGGGTTTCCCTCCCCAGCCCATTTTGAGGGAGGTGTTTGCTCAATTATTAAAATACCTCAAGGCTTTGGATTTGTATCCAGCAGAAGTCATCACAAAATGCCTGCTTATTGATTGTTATTGCACAGTTATCACCCTGGAGAGAAAAGAGGGGAGAATATATATATATATATATATATATATAACAGTACATAAGAGGTGTTGTATGCTGAATTTTTAGGAGCCTTCCCTGATTCTTTCTAAATAAGGCTTCATTTGCCTGGAAGCATTTCCTAAAATGCTGGTTTATAGGAAATTTTCAGCTTTACAGCAAAAAAAAAGTTAGAAAACAAATAGAATATTAATTTATCACTGTTATTGTACATTATTCCAGTAATAACACGGGCTGTGGGTTTTAAGTCAGGTTTAGAAATTAAGGAGGAAAGCACAAGCCCTGCAGATGCAGTGAAGGGGATCTCCTGGTGTATCAACTTGCTTTCCATTGAAAAAGGAGAAATTTATTTTTGGCCATTGTTTTGGTTTTGGTTTTTTTTTGGTTTTTTTTTCACACATTTGGCACTGGAAGAAGGTTTTAACTAAAATGAGGAGCCAGTAAATGTGCTCTGGGTCTGCCTGTCCTGGGGGGTGGTAGGACAGACAACCTGTAGGAAAGCACCCACATCCAGACTCCAACACCAGGAAATATGGCCTGATCATGGAATTTGGCCATTATATCTGGGAACAGAGCTGGGAATTATATGATGTTTCCAAATGGAATGCAGCCCATCGGAGAGCCAGGAGATGCCACTGCCCATGCTGCTTCCTGCTCCTGCCAGTGGTGCTGCTGAGCAAGGAAATCCCTCTGCAACATTAAAAAAAAAAAAATCTGAGCAGTCAGGAGTTTGATGAATAGAAAATCCAGTGCAATGGCAAAGGAGTCCTTTTTTTTGTAATTATTAATTTTACTCCACATTTTGAAATATAAGCGTGTCTTTTCCTGTGCCAGAGTATTGTTCTGAAAAATATATTCTTGTATAAAGCCTTAATCCCCAGAATATTTTGTATTCAGCTAAAGCCTGCTTTTGCCTTTTACAGGTTCTTAACCAGCGTGACCTACTCCCTTCCATTTGCTCTGATGGCTGCCTGGGTGCTGTTTATAGCTGATTTTGTTAAAACACTTGTCCAGGAGAAAGATCTGAGGCTTTATGAGGTATGGGGAAACTTTCTGGGGCGTGCAGAATTATAAACAGATTTTCCTTAGTCGTGGTTAGTGTGTCTGATGTTCAATATTAAATGGAGCAAAACAAGCATTAAGGGAAATATTCCAGATATCTATTGTTTGACCTGCAGTGTGTGAATTCTGACATTATAACCAAGCTCAAAGCCATGGAAATGCAGGGTGTTTGCCCTTCAAGAGGAGGGAATATTGCTTTGCAGTGCTGAACACGGGAAACATGGGCATCTCACAAAATTACAGGGTTTCTGAAGATTTAAAGCTCTCTAAAAATTGACTTTGAGTCATACTTACTGGGGACAAAGACATGAAAAGTGACTTATTTCCTATCCTTGAAGTTATTATACTTAATATTTCAGAAGGTGCTACATATTACATCAGCTCCTCTGAAATGAAATTCTTCATTCAGGTTGCCTGTTGGAAAAGAAATGACATTGAGACATTGGGAATGTATTAAATTAACTCAAGTTTTCAGTGTGATCACTGTCAACAGAGATGAACAGCAAAGAACTTTTGTCAAACTAAACTTCAGCGAGCAAGAAAAGCTTTGAGCAGTTTTGGTTTTTATCCAACCCCATGGAGACAAATACTGATTCACCAAAAACACGTCCAAGAAAGGACACTCTGACCTGTGATGAGATGGGAAATGAATGAACCCCACTGTGTGCTCCCTGACAGCCCCCTACTCTAATTTGGGCAACCATTTTCACTGTCTCCAAGGACCAGGGCATCACTATTTTTAGCTGTGTAATAATCCACAAGAAGACACCAGCACATGTCGTTTCTTCTCTGTTTATCAATACAAATTTACAGTTTTATGCAAGTATGGGAAATCAATCATCAGCTACTATAAATTAATATTTCTTCCTTCTGACCATGGTAATTTAGCTGTTATTTTTTGTCTTGGGGTTTTGTGAGAAAAGTCTGGTTTCAAAGACATTTGAGAGCTTTTAGGCTTAAGACACTGGATCAATTATCATTATTTTAAAAAAACAACCAAAAGGCTTTAGAAAATGTACAAATGTAAGGGAGGAAGCTGCTTTGGAGCCTGTGGGCTGTGACACTTGATCTTTGCAGGTCCTGTCTGGGCTGTTCTTTTCCAACAGACTGCTTTGCAAACCTTGGGCATTCCTGAAATGGGAGTGCATGGTTTGTCCCTGGACAGAATGAGCATGGTCTCGTTGCAGGCCCTGTCCAGAAGCTGGAAAAAGAAATCATTCAATATCAGCATAAAGATCTCTTGATTTCTCTCAAATGCCACTTGTGATTGTTATTTTTACCTTCCTCTGTGCAGTACATGAAGATGATGGGTGTCAATGCCAGCAGCCATTTCATCGCCTGGTTCATCGAGTGCGCCATCTTCCTCCTGATTACTGTCACCTTCCTCATTGTTGTTCTGAAAGTGGGTGAGATCCTTCCCAAAACAGACACAGCACTCCTGTTCCTGTACCTGATGGACTACAGCCTGTCCATCATAGCCATGAGCTACTTTATCAGTGTTTTCTTCAACAACACCAACATCGCGGCCTTGGTGGGCAGCCTCGTCTACATCCTCACCTTCTTCCCCTTCATCGTGCTGCTCGTCATCGAGAACCACTTGAGCTTCTCTGTCAAGAGCCTCCTGGTGAGTTCTGCTTCTCCTTATTCCCAGGCAGTGTGTGGAGGCAGGGACCTCGCTACACTCCAGCTCTCCTTGTATCTCGTGCCTTTCTGAATTCCATCAGCGGGTGGCGACAGGCACGGTGGGAGAGTTGGCCGTGGCCCTCTTGAGGGGACACCTGGAATTAGCTGTGTCCCTTGACTGAAGGCACTCCTTGTGGAATTTTAGTGAGTTCCCACCTGCCAGCTGAATCGCAGTAGTTTGAACTACGTACTTTCCCCTTTGGAATTGCAAAGGAAAACGGGTCGCTTTCGCCCGCTCTGAAAAACCAGGCTGTCTCAGTGGGGGCTTTGGGTAGCAGGGTAGCTCTGCTCATTGCTGCCTCAGATCATCCTTTGGCTTCCTGTGTCTCAAATTCCTACACATGGGAGCAGATATAAAGCCCAGTTTCTTACCAAGGGGCAGAGTAGGTAGGTGTTAGGTTGCAGAAGCCAGACTCGTCACCAAATTCAGGAAATGACATCTATTATTGCAAGTGGTAAAAGAATTAACCACATGGCTCCATGAGGTGATTCTCAAGCACTGCTGTATTTCAAAAGCCTAAAATAAAGCCCTGTATGAGGGAGGAAGCTGTGTCCTGGGTGTGGAAGCAAAAGAAAGTCAAGCTCTAAGGAGTCATTTCAGCCTGTCACCAGGTAGCAATTGCCATCACAGGCCTGGTCCAGTGCTCCTTGTGACTGCTGGGAAAAAAACAAACCCAATGCTCATTTTTCTGGCTATTGGAATAACCCAGTGAGGTACCTGATTGGTTGACTGACCTGACTTTGAGACTAATTCAAAGGTTTCTTGTTTTCAATTTTGTTTATTCCCCAGAGTCTGTTGTCTCCAACTGCCTTCAGTTATGCAAGTCAATACATTGCTCGCTACGAGGCACAGGGCATAGGTGAGTTTATGGCTGACAAAGCCAGGCTTTGAGCTCTCCTGGGGGTGGTGTTTCACTGGCTGAGAGGGGTTCTGATTGTATTTCTCAATTGCTCTCTGCAGGACTGCAGTGGGACAACATGTACAAGTCCCCAATGATTGGAGACAACACTTCCTTTGGCTGGATGTGCTGGCTCATTCTGATAGACTCCTTCATTTACTTCATCCTGGGGTGGTACATAAGGAATGTTTTCCCAGGTAAGGATGCAGAGCATTGAGGGTGGTGCTGTAGCACCTCTTTTGGAGAACAGTGAACACAGAGCTGGCTGAGGCAGTGAGACAGTGCACACTCTCTGTCCCAGACCAAAGGGAGCATGACTTTGTGGATGTCTGAGCCTATTAATGGCACTGAGAGAAAGCAGAGCAAGGGAGAATTAGGGTTTCTCAGCCTGCCACTCGGGTAGGTGGGTGTCCTGAAGAAGCTGAAGCCAAGGACACAGGAGGGTGTGACTGCAGTCTGGTGGGTGAGAGTGGAGCATGTTAGACTGCATTTGTCAGCCGAGTGATTTTGAGCTGTGTTACTTACATCATTTGGTTTCAAAAAGTAATTCCTGCCTTGGGCAAGAGCCAGTACATTTGTCTTTTGCTTTTCTTCCCCACCTAATGAAGCAGTCCACTGGCATACGGAAATCTACCCAGTGGAAAATGTAAAGTTCTCCTGCCCTCCAGCTATGGAGTTACTCAGAATAACAAATTAGTGAGTGCCTCCTATTGTGCCAATCAGAAAAAGTCTCTGCCAAGTCCTGGTAGTGCATGAGCATATCAAGAAATCTCTGTGAAGTTAATTTTTGCTGTTTTGAGTACACCCCAACCGTGGCACTTCCTGAGGAACAGATAGCTGAATGAGACTCCTGTTCCTTCAGGTAGATATGGCATGGCTGCTCCCTGGTACTTCCCACTGCTTCCATCTTACTGGATTGAATACAACAGCTACCTGCCCTTCTGGAATGAGAAACAAAGAGGCCTGCTCTTCTCCAAGCTGATGTTAAGGAAAGAAGTCACCCTCCCCAACAAGATATGTATGTGGATAATAGACGGGGTAGCAATAATAACTTATATTTTGGGTAAACAAAGCCAAATTTGTAAAGGGGCACCATCCTCAGAAAACACCTTTGATTGTTGTTTTGAAGCATAGGAAGTATTGAAAGCTGGTACTCACATGAATGGAGATCTGGCCCTTATATTATATTTGTTCTTCCTATTTTTTTGTGGAGAGTCAGTACTGATTTTCACACTCATATTCATGTGTGTTGTAGTTGGGCAGTTACCTTCCATGCCTGTCTCTCTGTGTAGAAATACACTTTTGTTTGGGCAAGCCAATACAGGTTTCCACTTGGCAAAGGGCACATGTTCTTTGCTTATCTCTTTAAATATTTAGCCTGTAGAATATTGAGATCACACATAACAGCTTGCTGGTTCCACCTAACTGAAAATAACTGTAGTTTTGCTTCATGTCCTCTAGTTTTCTGTGCTTGTTTAGTATAAATAAAGTTAGGTGCTCTGAAACACCTGAATATGAGACCTTTTCAGAAGTTGTTAATGGCTGTCATGGGGAGTTATTAGAAGCTTCAAAAGAAAAAAGGGAAAATCCCAGAGAGTTCAAAATGATGCAGATCTGGTGGCGTGTTCTCAATATTCCTGGCTGAAGGGCACCTGCCTTTGCTGTGTTTTGGTTTGCTCTGAGATGAGAAAAGGAGCACAACACCTGCTGCACTGCAGTAACTGCCCCTGACCCTTCTCTTTGGTGTCAAAGGTGCCCCTCACCCTCACGTGGAACCAGAGCCCACCGACCTCACCTTGGGAGTCTCCCTCCAGGGCATTACAAAGGTTTATGGATCCAAAGCTGCAGTGGACAACCTCAGCCTCAACTTTTATGAAGGGAATATCACTTCCCTGCTGGGACACAATGGAGCTGGGAAAACTACAACCATGTGTGTATCCTTTCAAGCAGCTCTTTTTTATCCTGTGGGGTGTGGTTGGGTGAGCAAGAGGGCAAGTGGGGCTGTGCAGCAGTGGGAGACTGAGGAAGGTGCTTCACTGGGCCAAATCCCTGCTGTAGTTTCATCTTGCTCATGGATGACCTCAGGAGTTCCTTCATCTGCTAGAATTCTTTGGGTTCTAAAAGGTCCTTTTCTGCTTAGGAACATGCTTTTTAATCTGCTGAGAGACCTGGGATACACAGCACAGCAGCTGTTCAGGCGTTTCGTTCCATGGCCTGGGGTTAGGTTGCTCTGGAACCCGTGGGGAGCTCATGCACACACCAAAGCTGAAGTGATACTAGCAAGAAAACTTAATAAAGATACACTTCAGCTCTACAGAGTCATGTGTTGGCTGGGCTGGAATGGCAGGGGATTAATGCATTGGCCTTTCAGCCTTGCTGTTTATAAATTATTATTTGACTTGTTAGATAACAGCACTAAAACAGACCTGTAGAACTTGATTTCCCCACTGATATATATGTGCATATCTCTGAAAGGAACATTAAGCTGATAAATAGAAGCCTCAGAAGAGCCAAAATCAGTAAGACAGATGTGTGCTTCACCTCAGCTTATTATCAATTCACCTCATATTCTGTTTGCAAAGTGTAGCAAAGGTGATATGCAGAAAAGTATAAAACCTGCCTGAAACTTAGCACGGGCTTCAGTTCCTGAGTAAGGTCACAAGTTACTGCTTTTAAATGATGGTTTAAAGTCCCAGGAGAGAGAAAAACTCTGTGAAGGTGAAGGGCGGTCTGAGATGCATCTTCTCTCTTTAGTCCCTGCAGGACAGCACCAAAAATGAGCTGTAATGTGCAAGTAGTTATTCTGAGCAGAGGGAGTTTGACTCAGCTCCTGCGTGGTGGGTGATTATTTGCTTGAAGTAGATGAAAGTGCTGCCCACTGTGAGGTGTCTCGTGGAGAAGTCCTCTCCCATTTCTCATGAATAATGGCAGTGAAATCAGGTCTCCATGCTCTGCTGTGATTAGTCAGATGAGGAGGTGGTTTTTAGTCTCAGCTGTGGTTACAATATGAGGCCGTGTGGGCATTCCAGGCAAACCTCAGAGAATAAGAAGTGCATTCTGTGGATTCCCAGTAATTAAACGGGAAGTCAAGGGCATTCCTGAGTGTGTGGGATATGCAGTGGTCTGACCTAGGCAGAGGGAGGCTGCAGCAGGTAAAAGTAGAGGTGAGGAGTAGCCAGGGTGAGCTTGGAGCAGTCCCACAGAGGGCAACAAGGATGCCCATGGATGTTAATTTGCCTCTGCTCTGCCAGAGCATGGCAGGGCAGCAGGACACCCAGTGGGCAGTGGTGTCTGGCTGGAAGGAGTGGGAGGGGGATGCAAGAAAACCTTGGAAGTGGTGACAGCTACAAGGCCACATGAAAAAAATTACCCACGGCTTCCTCCTTTTTCTAACTCCCCCTTTCTATTTCTTTTTCCTTCAGATCTATTTTGACTGGACTGTTCCCTACGTCATCAGGCACGATCTTTGTGTATGGCAAAGACATCAGGACTGACCAGGAGGTGATCAGGAAGAACATGGGGGTGTGCATGCAGCACAACGTGCTCTTCAACTACCTCACCACCAAGGAGCACCTGCTGCTCTATGGCTACATCAAAGTCCCTCACTGCAGCAAACAAGAGCTCTACCAAGAAGTGAAGAGGTATAAAAGTAGCAGGGTGGAAGAAGGGAGAGAGGGCTGTCAAAATAGTTGTGTGGTGGCGCCAGTGCCCCTGCAAAGCTCAAAATCATGGACTGGAGGTCTTGCTGCAGCTCCAGCTTAGGGTTCAAATGGTGCCTTGCTCTGACTAGAGGAATATATTGATACTTGTGCTGTAAGAAAACAATATCTCTTCTCCAGGGGGTTTACAGGCTGCTGTGGCAATTATTTGGAGATGAATTTATAGGCCTAAGGGTCTACTCCTTGCTGCTTTACAGTTTGCCCTGGGAAGAGATTTAATCAACCAGTCAGAAAGATGATGTTGGCTTTATTGGTTCTGCAGAGAAATGAAGCAGCCAGAACATCCCAGGGAGTTTGGATCTTGGTGTCTCAGTTGATGGGGTTGAGCCTTTAACCTTGACTTGTCAGATGAAAAACTTTGAAAACATCCTCAAAAATGTTTTAAATGAAAATCCCGATGACTGAGCTGCAGGGTGACTCTACACCCTGACCACTCAGCAGAGCAGTCCATACTTGAGCAGGTTTTCATTTCCAGTTACAGTTTTTTCAGGTATTTGGAAAAGATGCTTGAAGGGCAACTTTTGGGGGTTGTTTTCCCTCTGTTTTCCAGGACTTTGAAGGAGACTGGGCTGTACAGCCATCGTCACAAACTGGCTGGCACCCTGTCTGGGGGGATGAAGAGGAAGTTATCCATAGCCATTGCTCTCCTGGGCGGATCCAGGGTGGTGATTCTGGATGAACCAACCACGGGCGTGGATCCGTGCTCCCGGAGGAGTATTTGGGAAATCATCTCCAAGAATAAGAAAGGTACTGTGATGAGAGACAGAGGTGATTTGTGTCACTTTACAAAGACAGTACCAGCGGCTTTGAATTGTGGGTTTTGGAGGCCAGAGAGAAAAAAATTTGGGAGACTGGGATTTTGCAATTCTGGAGGGTGCATCCTGGTTGGTTTCTGTAAATCCACAGTGTCATTTAAAAAATAACTCCACCATAGAACACAGCTTACAATACTGTAAAATTTGTCTCTCTTGTTGCCTTTCATCCAATTTCACTAACAATTACCAAAAAATGCAGTTGATTTTCACCTGATACTCTCTGTTCCCTCATTCAGTGAGGCTTTCAGCTGTCTCACTGTTGAGATAAGGGCAGATCTGACCAGAATGTGATAAAATTGTTATAAACATTCATTGTGTTGGCTTAACAATGTGTATTTACTTGCCATGGGCTGATCCAGAGCAAGGGGAAGCTCTGGAACCCCTGCAACTGTATGAATGATATCATTGTGTGGGGAAATAGAGAAGTTTTTGAGGAAGAAAATTACCCAAATCCTTCTAAAATCCAGTTTTGCCATAAAACCAAGTGTCCATTCTGTGGTGACTGTGTTTTCCAGGCAGAACCATCATTCTCTCCACGCATCACCTGGACGAAGCAGAAGTGCTGAGTGACCGGATCGCCTTCCTAGAGCATGGAGGGCTCAAATGTTGTGGCTCACCTTTCTACCTCAAGGAAACCTTTGGGGATGGCTACCACCTGACCCTCACCAAAAAGAAGGTTTGTGTCTGAGCTGGTCCTAGAGCTCCTGGCAGCTCTGTCTCCAAGGGAGTCATCAGGGCTGGCTGAGGGATGTATGGGCAGGAGCTGAGTGATCTCCATGACCTTGTGAAAACAGCAATGTCAGTGCTCTGCTTTGTTGAAAAAGAACAGGGTCTCCTTGAAGGCTAAAGGCAAGGCTGCAGAATGTGAACTCTGGAGTTGAGAGGGATAAAACAGATGGAAAGAGCCCATCCATAGTGTCTGGCCTGGGGCAAAGTGTTCTGCTTGCAAGGAGTGGGCAATTCTGCTCTTGCTAGCATTTCTTACAGTGCTGTTGGTAGCCCCAGCGCACAGGTACCATGAGAGACCAGCCCCTCTTCCAGACTGCTGGCACTGGAGACAGAGAAAATGAAAAAAGACCCATGAGCAAGCCCTGTTTTTCATGGGAAAAAGAGTGAGTTTGTGCTGGCAGCCCCATTAAGCTCTGTTGTACTACAAACCTCTAGCACTGCAAAGTAGGTGATTCAACCCAACCTGCTGAGGTTTGGGATGGACCATGATGGAAGACTGTCACACATCCCTTTTTCAAGGGTCAGAAACCCACTTTCATCTGCTTTTGATATTTACCCTGACATGTTGGATGGCTGGACTGAGATCACTTAGCAGTTATGCTGTGGGACAGGATTTGGGCTACATCCAGCAGGAGAAAGGTTGACCTTGCAACCTTTTCAGTGACCACAGAGTGTTTTCCTCCTTTTTCAGAACATGATAGAGGAATGTGACACCACAGCAGTGACCTCCTTGATCCAGTCCTATCTCCCAGAGGCTTATCTCAAGGAGGATATTGGTGGAGAGCTCGTGTATGTGCTCCCGCCCTTCAAGTCCACAGTGTCAGGGGCCTACCAGGCCCTTCTCAGAGCCCTGGACACCAGTTTGAATGATCTCCACCTGGGTTGCTACGGGATTTCCAACACAACTGTGGAAGAGGTATGAGCTCAGGAGCTGCTGGATTTGCTGAAATGTCATGGAGATGAATTTCACAGCACTGTGTGGCTCTGCTCTCTGGGCATCTTAGGAATTCCATGAGGGTTTCAGGCAGGGAGGAAGGGGTTACACTTAGGTACACGAGTGTGCAGATGC
This sequence comes from Motacilla alba alba, assembly GCF_015832195.1. NCBI lineage: Eukaryota > Metazoa > Chordata > Aves > Passeriformes > Motacillidae > Motacilla > Motacilla alba. Next base: position 35,449,992 of record NC_052022.1, on the reverse strand, counting down.
ATCTATAAATCTACACAAATACTAGTGCACTGTCTCACCTTGCTGACAGCCTTTTGATGTTTTACCCAGAAAATGAGGCACTGGAGTTTGACTGAGGAGAGAGTAACACAAGCACCTTTCTGCCCATGGGAAATCTCTGGTCAAATAAACACATTTAATTGCATCAGAAATAAAAAAGTAAATGATGAGCAGCGATGACCCATGTCTTGCAGAAGGGAGGGAGGGAGATTGTTACCCTCCTGCTCAGAATTTCTTCCTTTCTCTTAAGGTGTTTTCCTAAGGCAGCAAGAATCAGTTGTACATCGTGTCCCATGTGCCATGACTGTACACTCCCAGCATGGAGGCAGTAGGATTGTCAGGAGCTAGAGGGTGAATATCCGAGGGAAACAGGTTTGAGTTTCCACTGCTGCAGGAGAACAGAGACAGGAGGTGGCAAGGAGTTGGGCAACAATTTTATACGGAAAAACAAGTTAATTTCTCTCACTGAGCACAAAGGGAATAGAAAGAGGATTATTGTACATAACTGCTGCACCAACTACAGCTACAAAGCAGGAGAGTGGATTCTGGTAATTGTTTTGGTAAATGGAGTCATTTGGACAAATTTTCCTTCATATTTTCTTGCTCCATAGGTGTTCCTCAATCTGACAAAAGAGCTTGTGAAGGACCAGCAAGAAGATGCTGTGCTGCCCCATCAGCTGCCTGGAGACAGTGGTCACACTGGTGGTGACGAGATGTCTGTGAGCACAGACACCTTCACAGAAAGAGACGGTACTCAATCACCTACAGGGTTTATTCCAGATTTACTGCACATGCAAACACTGACAGATGGACTGATTTGAGCTCCCTGTCTTCTTTCTTTGCTGAAAACCACATTTCACCCAGCCAGGAATCACAAAACTTATAAATCACTGGAAATACAGCACTCATCAGTCCTTTAGATCCCCTGCTTTGGAATAGTCTGAATCACAGGGTAAACTACTAAAGGGGTTTTGTTTGCATCTGCCTTCCTTTAAATTGATCCAGGTTTTAATCTAATCAAATACAGCATGTGGGTGAAAGAGTAAATGTGTACCTCTGAAAGTAATTGCTGTAATAGATGTAGAGGATTATTTCCCCATAACTAGTAGAACTGGAAAGCAGCTTCATGGAAATCCCTTAGTCCTTTGGAAAAGCAGCAAAGCTCTGAGCTGGGTCCTCCTTGATGCTTTTTGCTGTGCCCCACACATTGCAGTCTGGTAAAGGAGCCCAAGGCAGCAGACAGTGGGATAAATTCAGAAGAGAACCTAGCTACACCACTGTCCCTGGGGGTCTGAGACCTCCTAAAGGTCACCCAACCCAAAAATGAGACATACCTGGCTGCAGTGCTTTCTTGGGTTAGAAACACTGGTTTGTACTTATACCATTTATAGTCAGGGAGGCATCCAAGGGATGACACAGAGGTATTTTTGTACTTCTCAAAGCTGACCTGCACTGTAAATGTTACTGTAAACAGTCACTCATGTAGAAAAGTCTTTTGTTTCACCCTTAAAAAGGGCTGAAAAGGATTTGCTTCATGGTGTATTTTACAGGTTAATATTTCATAAAGAATAATAACTGGCACAGGGTTTGGCTCTGCATTTAGTAAACCACAAAACCTGTCCATGCAAGAGGCCCAGTGGCTTGTGGTTGTTTTCTTATTTCAGGATTAATTCTGTTATTTATTTTTCTGAGGACCAGCTTTTTAAATGATGAAAAATTTCAACTTGCAAATCTAAAAGAAAAATATGTTTTGCCTGAAAGTTGAAGTGGATTTAGATAACCTATTTCATCTGGAAGCCTGTGTTCCTCTTGCAAGGTCTCACACTGAAGTTCACTACACACACACATTTGAAATTTAACGAAATACTGGTGTTACATGAGCTTATGACTGGAGTCCTGTCCCATGCCTGATCCTGTGTTTGTTCCACCTTAGTAGTGTTGTATTTGCAGGGAATGTCTGACAAAGGCAGGAATGATGAATCTGACTCCATGTTCTCAGAAGGCTGATTTATTACTTTATGATACTATATTATATTAAAGAATGCTATACTAAACTAAAGAATACAGCAAGGACACTTACTAAATGCTAAAAAGATAATAATGAAAACTCGTGACTCTTTCCAGAGTCCCCACACAGCTTGGCCCTGATTGGCCAAAGAGGCAAAACAACTCACAGCAGAATGCAGTGAAACAATCCCCAAACACATTCCATGGGAGCACAACACAGGAGAAGCAAATGAGATCAGAATTGTTTTCCTTTTCTCTGAGGCCTCTCAGCTTCCCAGGAGAAAAATCCTGGGCAAAGGGATTTTTTCAGAGAATGTAAATGCCACATAGTAGTTTGGATTTGCCATCTGTAGATGTGTGCAGGAAGCAAAATACCCTCCCAGAGTGCTCTACCCATCACTTCCCTGCATTGCACAAATGCTGAGCCATGACCCGATGCCATCCTTTGTGCCCAGACCAGCTCCTGATCAGGTCCAAGAGCCTGCAGGGTTTGCCGCTGCTGCTGAAGAGAACCTCAGCCCTGTTCATCAAGAGGTTCCACCACACCCGCCGGGACGTCCGCGGCTTCATCGCCCAGGTCATCCTCCCTGTGCTCTTCGTGATGGCTGCCATGGGCCTGGGGACACTGAGGACCAAGGAGACCGAGTACCCTGAGCTGCTGCTGTCCCCCTCCCTGTATGGCACGGCCGACCAGGCAGACTTCTTTGGGTGAGTGCTGCTCCTCAGGGCCCCCTGAGGCTTTGTGAAGGCTGGCCTAGAACAGAGGCCAGACAGAGCTAAAGAATAAAGCAGGGATTTATTAAAAGGCCTCCATGGATCCACCTTGGGCAGCACAAGAGCCCAGACAGGGATACACCCCAGGTGAACCCAAAATGGTCACAAAATGGACAACCAGTCACAAGGTCTCTCACTTTTATAAGTTCTGGTCCACTTGCATATTGGAGGTAATTGTCCAGTTACAGCTTCAGCCTAAGAAGTCCCATCCTTCTGTTTTTTCTCTCTTTATTCCATATTGTTTGTGCTCTTGGGCCTGAGATTTGGATCATCTGTCCTTGGTCCCCAGCTAGAGAAGGAATTGTTTTGTCTCGCTGCTCTGTGAAGAGAGCTCACCATCCCCTAATATGAAGCTCAGAATTACACACTAAAGCAGCACAGAATCTGAAAAATATAAAAGCTAAAACCTGAGGCATCACCCGACTCCCCTTGGTTCAGAATGAGCCCTTCAGGGTTATTTCTGAGCCAGTGTCCTACACACAGGACATGTAGTTGTGTTGTGCAGACAACACAGAAAAACCCTGTTCCCCAGGGATCTCTGCGGAGATGGCTTGGCTCAGATCAGAAAGATTCAGAAAAACAACCTCTCAATTGGATTTAACGATGAAATGTCTGAGGAATGTTTTTGGTGTTTCCCATTGGAGTCTTTCAATCCCGTAGCAGCCATAGGGATTTTCTTAATGTATGCATATATGTTCCTCCCCCAGGGTGAAATGAGGTACCCACATCAGTTGCCTCCAACATTACAATTCTGGGATCAAATTTTATCCATCTTGTGAATATTTCCCTCCTCTCTGTTAGCACAGGATGTTCTTTCCTGGTCAGACCCTGCTAGTCCAAGGCACACAGCAATTGGAAGAGCATGTGCTTTTCCAGGGTCATTAGGATGCCCCCACTGAATTACTTCATTCTCCTTAAAAATCCTGTTACCAAAACAACTGTAATTGGTATAATTTGATTTTCATGCTGTGAACCTCTTTCCTTCTCCAGTGATTCTCAGCTCTGAGTCAGAAATACAAAATTTAGCTCTAAAGCCATCTGCTCTAGGTGTTCTTCCCAGTATTCCTCACACCTTTCCACTTCAGTCCTGCTAGATGGGGGAATGAGCCAGAGTTGCATGTCTGAGACCTCTCTTCCTCCTGTTCCCTGCTTTTCTTTTTGGATCATTGCTGTAGAGCTGGGGCAGAACTAAGGACAATCTTCTTCAATGATCAAAACCAAGTGGATGTCACGGATGAGAGACCTGATCAAAGCAGGGCTGCAAGCAGTGCCTGGAAATTGCAGTAGATTTTTTTTTTTTTCCCCCATAAAGAGAAACTTGATTATCTGAAAGTATCTTGCTTGGATCTAGAGGCGGCAAATCCCTGGAGTGGCTGAGGTGATGAGGGCTCCTGTTAAACCTGTGTGACTGTCCTCACGTACTGCGTGTCCTTCAGCGCTGCTTCCACAAATACTCAATTATTCAACATCTTCAATCCTGTTTCATGCAAACCCAGTTTTCCTCTGCACTGTGGTAGTGGAAATTCTTTGAACCTTCTCCTGTTTTCTGTTTTTCTTTGTTAATTCTTAGGAATTTTAATGAAACCACAGCTGCTTTAGTTTCTTCGATGCTGGCTTTCCCTGGGACGGATAACACGTGCATGAACGAAAGCAATTCGTAAGTACTTCTTGGGGTTTTTATCCACTTAAACTCCAAACCTGCAAGAGAATTGGCATGACACTATTAGCCATTAGACCTTAATAACCATCTTTGATCATGGGCAGAATTCTCATGCATTGGACTCCTGCATTATTAGGAGTGATAAGGAAGCAGCTTTGGTGGTGGCAGGATGCCAGGAGGAAAATGAGCAATTCTCCTCTCTGGGAAGTGGTCCTTGCCGCCCCAATAATTCCAATTATAACGTGAGCCCACACAGCAAGTCCTCAGCACAGTGTTTGTTACCTCTATCTGGAAGCTGTGCCATGAGGGCTGGTTTGTTTTGGGCTGTGCAGATAAATTCTCAGGATGATAAAGTCCTGGGCACACTTGAATGCTCGTGCAGGCAAATATTTACCCTGGGTGTTTGCAGTGACTGCCCAGGCAATACAGCCCATCACAGGAGTGCCCAGGGATTGCCACAACAATAACCCTAATTTCTGGGCAGGTTTCAGATGCTTTTGGCCTTGGAGTGCCAATTCCTTGCACTGTCTACTGTAGGAATGAAGTGTTGCCTGGATTCCATCTGATAGCTGAGTGAATCCAGGCACAGGGAGCAGCAGGGAGGGCTCTCTGCCAAGGGGCACGGGAGACAGCAGCAGGCTGGGGATTCCCTGAACCACCCAGAGCTGACAGGAAGCTCTGCTTTTCTGCTGGAGCTGCCCAACTGCCAGCCTTGCTGTCATTAAACATGACAGCAATTAGCTTCATTTGCACACCTGAGCCCAGAGAGCCTCAAAGGAAAATGTGTTCCTTTTTAGGCAGTGTTTGACAGAGGACATGCTTGGCCAGTGGATTACCAGTGGAAACCAGAGAACTAAGTATTCTGCCTGCAACTGCACAGATGGCATCCAGGTAACTTGGATAAACCCAAAAGTGAAGGGGCTTGGGGGATAATTGAGGGCCTCGTTTGTTGGGAGTGGTTTTATGGGCTGGCATGATGCTAAGGGGGACTCAGCCTTCCAAGTCCTCCTGTCTCTCTTTGGCCTTGTTGAATTTGCACACTGGATAACCACTGTCTGCACCAGTTTGGGGACAGGAAAGGAGACAGCATCCTCAGGATACTCACACCCTAACATCTCTGCCTTGCTCCCCATGGTGGGAAAAGGTTTAATGGTGTTTTTGAGTGTTGTATGATTGTCCCTTTTGACAGAGGTGAGCATGAGTTCAAGAGGAAGACTTCATCTTACACAAGCACTGTCAGTGTATAAAACCACAGCTGCTTTTGCTGCTTGCTCCTCAGAATTTAACTTTATGCAAAGTCTAGATCTGCTCCTTGTTCTAAATAGTAATGATTAATATCATTACCTAATTGCACTACAGTGGTATCTACAGAGCTGCTGGGATTTGCATGCACATGGGGAAAAGGCAGATTCTGCCCCAGGGGTGTTACAGTTTTTACAGTTCAGTTTGGGGTTGAGTTCTCCTCCCTCCAGTGCTGCTCACCTGTCCTCAGCTTTTTGGCATAGCAAATAAATTCATGGCACAATGTGATGCCTTTTAACATAAAGGATGTACTTAGCTGAACGTTTCTAGTCATTCTTTTAAAAGCAGCTATTTTGTGCAGTTTTCTGGACATACACCTAATTTCACATCATTAAAAGTATTGGCATAATTTCTCCAGCAAGTTGGGATAATGTTCAAAGCTGATTCTCACCTCTAGCAGGCACAGGCAGGTGTTCCTCAGCATGGAGGAAGCTATTTTGTGTATTCAGATGAACAGATGCACAATGGGGGAGTCCAGGGCTTTTGTTATGGATGAGCTGAAGGAAGAAAGCCAACATGCTGTCTGGGAGGACACTTCAACCTCATGAAACACTGATGTGACTTTGGCCCTCAGCATGTTAAATTATATATTCAGGACTAATTCAAGGTTTCTCTGAAGCCCAGGAAAACATTTCCAGTGACTGACAGTAAAGCAGAAATGTAGAGTGTAGCTGCTGAGAAATGGAAGATGAGAGTTTGAGGCCACCACAGAGTTTTCTGCTCTGTGAGTTGTTTTGCCCTCTGCAGTTGTCTGTGCAGTCACTCTGCTAAGTAGGATCAGCCTTAATTCAGCCAAAATCTTCCTACGTAGCATGAAGCACATTTCAAGGTCCCACTGATGCCAGGAGAACTGAAGGGTAGATTTAAGCAGAGGTTGTTTTTAAGCATGTCCCTGAATGTGTTGGGGACGTGTGCTGTGTGTCCCTGCACCCTGGCTTGGGAAGGAGCAATGAGGCTCAGCACCAGACTGCTGCCATGGCAGGCTCTCAATCTTGTCCTAATGTGGTGGGTTTTAATTAAAACACAAACACTTTTTAAAAGTTTTTCTTTGTTTGTCTCCCCTCAGACATGTCCACAGACAAACTACACTCCCCCTCACAGAAGGACCTTCTCCACACGGACACTTTACAACGTGACAGGGCACAATGTGGAGACCTACATCTTGGCAACCACCAAAGACTTCCTGCAGAAACGGTACAAACCCCTCCCTCTCTGCTGAATGGCCCTGGGAGCAAGGCAGGACATCCCACACCTGCCACGTCCCCTCTGCCTGAAGAGGTGGCAGGGCAGTAGGGGTTTAGAGCCTGGTGAAAGGAGCTGAAGTGTCCTGCAATCATGGATAAAAGACAAAGGCTCGTGCAAGTGCTCTGCTTGATATAGCGGATCATAGCCCGGGGATAACGTGTCAATCACCTGGCATGTTGGGGCTGCATCTGCAGACAAGCCTTTGTCTGACTCAAACCTTTAAAAAGAGGAAAATCTGATACAGCCTGTCATGAGGTAGACCCTGGGGAGAGATTTTCCTCTAGATTTGACTCTCTCAAGAGTCTCAGTGTGCGCTTCACTTTGGAGGAGTGCATCCACTCCAGTGAGAGCAGAGTCTGAGCATTTCCTTGTGCTGTGGGGCTCTGGGCTCTGCCAGGCAGCTGCACAGCAGGGCTTGGGGCAGAGGTCACCTGCCACTGAGGCTGGCAGGAAATGTGTCCATCTGCCAGTGATTAACTGAGCAGCTCATCTCCTGGGTCAGAAGCAGCATCTCACCCCAGAGTAGCAGGCACACAGCTCAGGAGTCCACTGGGCTCCAGGATCTTCCTCTAAGGGAGGCTTTCAACAGTTTTGTGGCAAGGTTGCCAAGCTTCTGGGGTTGTTTTCCCCCACCAAAGAAAGGCTCCCACGGGAGAGGTGGCTTGGCCCCACGCTGGGATAAGCTCTCTAAAGTCAGGCTGCAGTAGCACTTAGGCATGGCCCATCCGAGGCAATCAGAGCTTTGGGATGAGGGCAGCAATGCATTTCCCTCTGCTTTTCACTCAGGTATGGTGGCTGGAGCTTCGGGCTGCCTTTGACACCAGATCTGCAGTTTGACATCAGGCCAGTGCCCCCCAACAGAACCCTGACTAAGGTAACCAACCTCCACCTTCTCGTCCTGGCATGGGAAGTGTGGGACTAGGGAGAAGTGATGTTAAGCTCATGGATATTCCAAAAAAAAAAAGGGCAAAACCCTCTGAAATCTGCAGCTTGGCATGACAAAGATGACTTGCAGTTCATTTTCTTTTCTTTTCCCATTCTTCTTTATTGGTCTCACTTCTCTTGCTAGCAGGAGGCAATTTTTCTGCTGTCATAATTTTATTATACAGAGGTGAAAAGATCAATTAGTAACACTTTTATCTCATGAGGGGATGTATGTACCATAACAAGGGCTGGCTGGTGCATTCTGATATGCCCATTTCTCTGCTTCAGCTCAGTAAAAATGCTGTAAGCACCAGGGCTAAAATGTGAGGTAGTTTGCAGAAGGGAAGCAGGACAAACCAACATGTTGTCAGTAATAACTCCCAAATTGTTTCAATTTCTCAATTGTGTGCAGGTGTGGTACAATCCTGAGGGTTATCACAGCCTCCCGGCCTATCTCAACAGCTTGAACAACTTCATTCTCCGAGCCAACTTGCCAAAAAATGAGACTTCCAGATATGGTAAGTGTCCCTTTACACGAGCAGATAACTTCTCCCCTTTGGAGGGATATCCTGCTTCAGCTGAAGTCAATGACAACACTTACCTTGACATCAGTGAGGCCTTTTCTTTATTCACTGCTCTGCAATTCCTTTCAAAACAGAATTTGAGAGCATGAATAAATCACCAGGTTCATTTGGCTTAGTCAGAGGCTCAGGGCAGCTGGGCAGGGAGGACCCCAGCTCCTACACAAAACGCTTCATCCGAGAATGCCAGCGGCTGCTGATCCATTCATTGCCTCTCCTGTGGCACTGCAGGGGCTGGCTCTTGAGAGGTGCCCATCAGTTATGCAGAGAAAAGCTCCTCTAGGTCATCTCCAGGGCTGGGTTAGGTTTGGAAGTTTTAAGATGTCCCCGTTCTGCTGAGAGCAGCCCAGGGTGTGTGGGCATCTGTGTGTCTGGGTGTGAGTGAGAGTGGGGAGGGAGCGATGAAAGGAGAAAATCCTTTTCAGCTGTGTTTTTCCTCTCACACCTGACGTACACAGATCCAAGGAGTGCTGATGGCCCATTTGGGGTCCTCATAGCTTCTCCTCCATAACACACTGCAGCAACCCAAATTCCTGCTGGTAAACCAGGGCACCTTGCCTTTCCCTTTGCAGTTTAGCCCCTTTCAAAGTGCAGTGTGGGCACAAACCTGTCTGCAGGTGTGTCTGCCTCCAGAGAAGGCCAGGGTGCAGAGACAAGAGAGAGATTTATCTTGAGAAATCTTACACAGCGATGTCTGTGCTCTGCTCTGCCAAGAGCAGCAATTGTGTGCAGAAACACCCTCCTGATTGACTTTCTTGGACCAGCAGTGCCCTTCCAGCCACATCCTGGCCAGGCCTAGCCCTGCTCACCTCAGAGCTGCTGTCCCTGGTGACACAGGGACAGGTGGCAGTGTCTCTTGGCTCACAGGACATGTCTGAATTGAGCTATGATGGAACCAGGCATCTGGCCTGGAGCTTTGAGTGTGACACCCTGAATTCCAGCAGATGCTGATCACAAGTGGCCCCAGCGTGTGCTGCTTCCCAGCTCACTCCACTGCACTGAGACTCAGCTCACAGAGAGTGACAGCAGAGCCTTGTCCTGGCCACCCCTTCAAACAGGGCCTGGCTGTCCCCTCTGGGGTTTGCAGTGTGCCCTCAGCTCACACATCACAGAGCTGCCCAGAGAGGAGACCCCAGCCAGGAGCTTCCAGCAGCAGCAACATCCCAGAGCAGCTGAATTATTGAGCAGTGAAGCTCCTTGCTCTGTCTCTCTATTCCCAACACATGCTGTGTTGGGGAAGAGCAAAGAGCAAAGGCAGGAAGCTCTTGTGAACAGCCAGAAAGTTTTCACAGGGAAAGTTTTATACAACCAAAATAGCAATTTTCAGGGAGAAAGAATAGCAGCAGTTTTTGTTCCATCTGTCCCACTGCTTATATGTTTTTGGAAAGAAATGCTTAGTAGTAAATGACCAGACAGACAATTCTCTGCTTCCCAGTAATCATCCAAGCCAGAGAAGGGGAGAAATAAAATGAGTAGATGAGGCTGGTTTCCCTGAGGAGGAGTAAATCCAGTCTGAAATACAACTGAAGGCACGTTCCGTGGAGTATGCTCCTGGCAGCTCAATGGAGTTGTTGTGACAAATAAATGATGGTTTAAGAACCATTGAAATGGCCAGATAAAAGTGTGTTGTCACTTCAGCAGTCAGAAAGAGGTGCCAGTCCTGCTTTAGAGGTTTGACTTAGACTGGGTATATTTTAAAAAAATACATGAAAAGCTTTTTACCCTGTCACTAAGCAAGTCATAATAGCTTTTGACTTCTGTATATTGTGCTTTCTCTTCTCTCAATCCCAGCTAACAAAAAAGGAGGAAGCATTGAAATGGAAATTTTGACTTCTAGCCTAAGCTCCAGTAAAGGAAAATGGCTTTATAGTGAAATATTAACAGATTAGACAGACAGTGTCTTTCTTTCTCTCTCTCCCTTTTGGAGAAGGGAAACATTTCCTGGCTGTTTGTATGGCTTTATCAGCAGTCCAAGATTTTAATCCCATTTCTCTCACTGATGAAAAGACTGAGGTTTGGTCAGGGTTTTTTTCCTCCAAAATTAATTTCTGATTAAATCCTCCCTTTCAAATTCATTTGCTCAGTATGGCATTTGGTCAGCTAAACCTTCAGGCTCCTCCCTTCTGGTCCCCCCATCAGAGTGCCCATTCTTAGGGAAAATTACCCAGAATAATCCTTCATCACATCATTCCTAAGGTCTGCCACCTGGCTATGAGGAGTTTAAATTCCACAGGTGGCACAGTATAGAAAACCTCTGGATTTAAGAGCAGCTGGAGGTTGCCCAGCACTCCCTGAGGCATTAGTGTCAAAATACAAATTGAGAGCCTCATTTTTAGGCACATAAACACGGGAGCCCTTCCTCAGGCTCTGGAGTCTTAGGGACTGGGCTGCCATCCTGGTGGGGCCAAGGCAGAGACCTGCACTGGAGGTTGGAACTGGCCACCAGAGCCCCTCCATGCTCTTCCTTTTGCTTTTGTGGGCACCAATTGCCTCCAGGCATGGCAAAAGCACAGTGGTGAACAATACTAGTGTCTTTTGTGCTGGGTGTTCTCCTTGGAGAAGGAGCTTAAACCTCATCTGAAGATACCTGCACATAAGCAGGGAATTTCTCAGTTGCAGTTTGGGCCTGATGCAAACCCATTTTTAATGGATTTTTTTTTTTAAAACATCACAGGGACTTATCAGTGAGATAATTAAATTTTTGCAAGTAACTTTGATCAAAATACTCCTTTAAATTTTTTTTTTCCTAGCCTTTTAAGCCAGAACAGTTCAAAATGAACTCGCTGCCACACTGGGGGCAAAAGTGTCTCCAGCTTACCTGGGTTTCTGCTCTCACCTCCACAGATCCCATATGGAGAAAGACATCTATCACAGGCAGGTAGCAGCTGTGGAGGGGGGGCAGCAGGGAAAGAATTGTTCCCGGTGATAAAAGAACAAATGGAACGAGGTGGGATCACCAGACAGCAGCTCTGAAACAGAACACGTTGATCGGTTTGGAAGGTGTCAGTGCTGAGGAGTCAGCTGGAATGCACAGCCCCACAGTGCCTGATTTGAGGTGTGGGAAGGGAATGGGGCTGGCAGCCACACGGGTGTAGGAAAAGGGTCTAGGGTTTGAATTTCAGATCTGCTCTGCAGCCAAGTGAAATCCTAGGAAAAAGGAGGATGCTCAAAATTCTGCCCAAGATCACACAGAGATGACAGAGCAGAAACACACTTTTGATCTGCCTTTCTTCTCTTTCCTCTCAGTTTTCTATATTGTTGTCAATATCAGGAGCTGGTGAAGGAAGCTTTAATTTGGACACATTTTCAATTCTTTTTTTTTTCCCCATAGGTATTTTCTTATCAGCTCACCCATATCCTGGAGGACAGAGTCAAGAACAAGTAATGTAAGAAGATTGATTTGGCTGATGCCTGAATTTTTTTAGCTTTAAAAGGAGCAAACCAGCTTATTAGAAACCATAAACCAGCCTAAATTACTGGATATCTTTCTCTAAGTGATGAAACTGTTCTCACTTGTGTTCATTCCCTCTATACATGAATAGAGTCCTGTTTGCCACCAGAGCTGGGGATTCCTGTGGGGTTTTTTTTTGGCAGGCTCTCATGGAGATCTGGAAGTCACAGTTACAGCCTCACACATTTGTGTGCTTGGGCATATAACTAACTAAAACAATAACAATAACAATAATAATAGTGATTATGATGATGACGTGATTTTCCTTTTGGCCCTTTCACTCCATGCTCCAGCACTCCTGCTCAGTCCTGTGAGTCCCTTTTGCTGGGCATCATTGCCATCAGCACAGGGAGCAAAGAAAGAAAGAAATTCTCCTCTATGAGGGTGGTGAGGCCATCCCTGGAAGTGTCCAAGGCCAGGTTGGACAGGGCTTGGAGCAACCTGGGATAGTGGGGGGTGTCCCTGTCCATGGCAGGGGGTGGAATGGGATGAGCTTTGAGGTCCCTTCCAGCCCCAAACCATTCCAGGATTATAAAAGATCTGTCCCAGAATCAGGACCTTATTGCTTCTGAGCTCTGAGCAAGCCTCACAGTGAGGGAAATCTGCCACCTTCACTCACCAAGTGCATCTTTGTCCCCTTTTTTCCCAGGCTCAACAGCTTACTGGACATCATAGTGTCCATGTCTGTTTTGGTGGGCTACTCCATCACCACAGCAAGCTTTGTGCTCTACATGGTCAAGGAGCACCAAACCAAAGCCAAGCAGCTGCAGCACATTTCAGGCATTGGGATGACAACCTACTGGGTGACCAACTTGGTTTATGATCTGGTAAATAATTCACATTCCTAAATGCATCAGGGGAAACATTACACACCATGAGGGGAAAAAAGTTCTGTATTTAAAGTTCTTCTTATTGCTACCAAGAGTGTTGTGTAGTAATTGTTCTCCAAGGCACTGGGGAGGATTAAATGTGAACTGCAGCACTGGATTCTGCTAAGCAAAGGCATTCCTGCTCTCTGGAGTGTGTGTAAAACACCCAGCACATTTATATGGGAGCAGCAGGGAGCAGGCTGCAGCTCGATTTCCATCCCAGCACCCAGCTGCTGCTCTGACAGCTTGCAGGGCTGGATCTGCTGTCACCCAGGCTCCACAGATCTGGGCTGAGGCTTCGGGGCTCGAGGCTACAGCCAGTCTGAGATCCATGGCTGGCACAGCAGCAGGCATCCCACAGCTGACACAACCCTGCTGGGCACCTCTAGCTTGAATACTGTCTGTAAGAGTCTGTGTCACAAAGTTTTTAAGCCAAGAAAAGCTACAAGTGCAGCCTTGCAGGACCTGAGCAGTTCTTTTTCACAGTGCTGCATGGATGTGCCTTGCTGAGCTCCCAGCACTGTGCTGCATTCCCTGGCACAGGTGTGCCCTTGTTCCTCCTGAAGTTAAGTTTCCTCCTGGTGCACAGGGTTCATGGCACTGTTGGAAAGCATTGCTGGGCCAAGGGAAAAATGTTTGTAGTGTCTGTAGGCTGAAGTGCTTTGTGTCTTCTGCATTCCCTCACTCAGGGAATGGGCAGAGCAGCCAAGCCCAGCTCCTGAGCCTGGGCACTGCCAGCTGGGCTGCAGTGGTGACCAGCTTCCCCCATCCCACACACTTCTGCGGATGCAGATCTGCAAGTGCCTAAAATCCCAGTGATGCCATTGCTTCCCAAAACCACGAAATCCTCAAGGGCGTTTGGGTGACCTGCCCTCTTTGATTCAGGGAGAACCAAGGGCTGGAATCCTATGGGCAATGTGAGCCAGAAGTGCCTGCCTGGAGGGGCTGATGAGTGCAGGCAGCAGCACAAGGATCCTCTGCCCTGCAGGAGGGCTGGAAGGGAGAACCAAAGGATCCCCTGCCCTGCAGGAGGGCTGGAAGGGAGAACCAAAGGATCCCCTGCCCTGCAGGAGGGCTGGAAGGGAGAACCAAAGGATCCCCTGCCCTGCAGGAGGGCTGGGAGGGAGAACCAAAGGATCCCCTGCCCTGCAGGAGAGCTGGAAGGGAGAACCAAAGGATCCCCTGCCCTGCAGGAGGGCTGGAAGGGGTCCCAAGGCAGCAGCACAAGGATGCCCTGCCCTGCAGGAGGAATGGAAGGGGTCCCAGGGCAGCGTGGCCCCAGCCTGGCTCGGCAGTGCACAGCAGGGAGGGTGGAGCCAGTCTGTGCCTGCCTGCCTGCTCCGGGCCCTCGCTCCAGCACTGCATATTTGTAAATCAGCCTGTGGCAAAATCCCCGGAGTCTTTGCACAGTCAGTATTCAGCGGGCTGAAACTAATCCAGCGCTCTCAGCAACTTGATATTTCTCAGTGAATCCCTGCCAGTAAATTCTGCTAAATCCCAAAGCTGAGGAGGAGAGGGAGCTCTCCAGGCAGACTTTGGGTAGGTCTCTGGCTTGACTCAACACTATAAAGACTAGATTTACAGGGCACAATGAAGTGGTCTGACTGCAAGGCTAACAGAAAACCCAGAGGGGTATTTTTCATTCACAACCTTTTTTTTAAGGTACTTTCTGCCCATTCTCCTCAATGCTGAGGCTTTGCCTGTTCAAAGAGGTTCTGTGGGAATTCATCTGCAATTCTTCTGGGGGGAATTGAGAGCCCACCTGTGTTTGGTTTCCCTAGAAAAAGCATTCCCTTAGAAAAACCAAACCAAGCTGCATTTGTGGGACCAGATTCAGTCCTGGCATTGTTCCTTCTGTATGGTTGTAGTTAGGTGTTTCAGAACTGTTGTCCTAGTAACATCTTTTTTAATATCATTTTGCAGGTACTTTTTATGGTCCCTATTGGACTCTCAGTAGGAGTTATTTCAGCCTTCCAGATCCCAGCTTTCTGCAACAACAGTAACTTAGTGGCAGTGTTTCTTCTGCTGTTACTCTTTGGGTAAGTGTGGAGCTTAGTTATTTAAATATCACTGCACAGGGTAAGGAACTGGATCTTGCAGGCTGCTGCAGTCTGAGATCCAGGGGGGAATACATGGGCTTTTCTCTTCAACATGCCCTTCACAAACAGTGACTGAGTTGCTCCTTCCAGGAGCAGGGAGGTGAAGCACTGAAGCATTGTTGTCATGCCTGCTTTATGCAAAGCAATCCCTACGTGAGGGTATAGAAATATCCAAGGTCCCAGCAACAGCCCAAGCTGTAAGCAAGTGCTTGCTGACCTCTTGCAAAGTTCAAGAGCATTTTAATATCAGAGAGCAAAATAAACAGCAGTAACACAATTCTGGAAAACTTAGACAAACTCTCCCTGGCTTTGAATCCTCCAGGCCCAGTCTCTCTGTTTTCAGGGGAGATTCCATGTTCAAAGTATGTATCATAAAGCTTTTCTCCAAATTCTAACAGACACAAAGGCATTTTTCCTTTCTTTAAGCTCTGTCATGGGGAAATGTAGTTACATGCCAAAACAGAACCGTTGTGTTCCAACTCTGGGAGTGTTCAAAGCCAGGTTGGACAGGGCTTGGAGCAGCCTGATCTAGTGGCAGGTGTCCCTGCTCATGGCAGGGGGTGGAACTGGATGGGCTTTAGGCTCTCTTCCAACTCAAACCATCCCATGAATCTATTGTCTGATGTCTTCAGTGGTTTGTTTTCAAAGTAGCCTTTGAGTTACCATGGTTTTCTCTGCACTGTTGGTATTTACAGATATGCATCATTTTCCTGGATGTACCTGCTGGCTGGGCTTTTCAAGGAAACGGGGATGGCCTTCATTGTGTATGTCTGTGTCAACCTGTTCTTTGGCATCAACACCATTATCACTCACTCTGTTGTGTTCCTGCTCTCCCAGGAAAAGGCCACGGACCAGGTAGGAGCCCCACAAGTACTGACCCTGTGGTGACCCAGCTGGAGGCTTCTTGTGGGCTTGGTGGCTTTGATCAGGTCTGTAGCAGCTGGACACAGTCACAGGATTTCATGGGGTTCCCTACAGGCAGGACATGAGTCACATCACATATGGATCTTGCTTGTCTGTAAATCTGCACCCCCAGCAAAGAAGGAAACGATGGTGACAGAGAGGAGAACATGAAAAGAAAAGGAGAAAACTGAGGACTTTCTTTATAACCACCCTGGTGATGGAAGATGGAGGGCAGGAGGTGGTGGAGATGCTTGATAAGCAGTTGTTGATGGACACTTCAAACCATTGCTGAGTTCTTGAGCATGAGCTGTGGGGAGTGACAGCTGAATGTCACTGCCCTGAGTCTGACATGTGCTGCAGTTAACCCAGCACCAGCTGTCTGTCATTTCAGTCTGTAACACAGTCATCTTCTCCCTGCAAGGATGAAAAACAACCCAGAGACAGTGATGATTCCCTAAAGTAAAGCCCTTTCTTAAACTGAGATCTGCCTGGGAATGGCTGGGATAAAATGCACACCTTACACTTAGATTTCTTTCTGTATGGAGGGCAATCACAATAGCTGGCTTGGATTTTTCTCTCTGTCTGGACAGAGTTTGTTCAGCACCCCCCTGGATTTTAGGGATGTACAATTATGATCACCTTTCATCCCTCTGTGCCCCACTGGCAGGCAGGCAGGCAGTTCCCTTCCATGCTAATTGAGTGCCTCTCCAGTTTGCTTTGTGCACTAATCCTTTCTTCTGCTAGAAATGTACCAGAGTTCTTTACTGTGAGGCTGCACTGGGCTGTTCTGCTGTGAGTTAGCTGGAAAAGCTCTTCTATGTCTAGAAAAGCCAAATCTTTTGTTTTATGGAGATGTTTGTCCAAGGAGAACAGACAGGGCAGCGCTCCAGGGGAGCAGGCTGTGCAGGACAGAGTAGGGGGCACAGTGGCAGGACTCAGCTCTGGCTCATGGGTGGGTTCTGAGTGCTGGAGCAGCAGCAGGGACCATGCTGGGAACTGGCTGCTGTTTACTATGGGTGATCACAACCTCAGAGCTGCCTGTTGACTTTTATGACCTTGTGCCTGTGAAACGAGCTGTCTGCAGAGCTCTTTGCTCTCAATTTATCTCTGCTGAGACACAGGCAAATCCCAATGTAATTGTTACACTCCAGTCCCACAGTAAAAGCTAGGAATTTATTCCATGAATAAAAGCAGTGACTGACTGTGCTGCTCTTTGTTTTTTTCCAGGGCTTGCGTGATCTTGCTGAAAATTTAAGGCATGCGTTCCTTCTGTTCCCACAATTTTGCTTTGGCTATGGCTTGATTGAACTGTCTCAGGATCAGGCACTGCTGGGCTTCTTAAGAGCCTATGGAGTGGACTACCCTGACAAAACCTTTGAGCTGGACAAGACCACATCCAAGCTGCTGGCCATGTTCATCCAGGGCACCGTGTTCTTTGCCATTCGACTCACAGTTCACGACAGGATGATCCAGAGAGTCTGGAACAAGGTCCTGGAGTAAGTAACATCTGGAGCCTCACTGGGAACAGCCACAGCTCCGTGGTCTCATTCCGGGCTCCTGCACCACCACTGGCTATTATGCAGCCCATAAATTTCCAGGACAATTTGTGAATGTGGAGTGAGTTTTCTCTGGCAGAAGTCCTGGTAATTAGGGGGTGTACACCTAGCAGAGGTGTAGTTTACAGAGTGCCCTGGTGGATGGTGCTGGCTGGCACTGCAGCCCTGGTTTGGTGGGTGGATGCTCAGCTCTTGGTGGGGCAGTCACTCCACTGACAACCTCCTCTGTTTGGCTTTCCCCGTCTCCTCTGTCCTGGCTGCACACAGAGAGGAGTGAGAACATTCCTGTCACCTGCATTAGGAGCTGTCCGCAAGGCAGGACCTGCTCCAGCCCAGAATATTTGCTGAAAAAGGGGGGAAAAAAAACAGGCAGGAAGAGAACACCGGGTGGAGCAAATACCAGGAGAGAACAGAAACTGTATATCTGAGTATTGTGTGCATGCCCACGGGGAGGCTCCCTGGGATCTATCCCAGCTGCTGGCTGGTGCTGGAGGCTGAGTCTCTCTCTGCCCTCCCCCAGGTTCCTGTTTGACAGAGTCCATGGCAAAGCCTCCCTTCTGCCCCCCGGGGCCGTGGAGGATGGGGATGTCCAGGCAGAGAGGAGCCGGGTGGAGTCCGGCAAAGCTGACTTCGACGTGGTGCAGCTGCAGAACCTCACCAAGATCTACCACCTCCCTCACAAACGCATCACAGCAGTGAAGAACATCAGCCTTGGGATCCCTGCTGGGGAGGTGAGCCAGGGGAGAGGGCTGCAGGCACCTTCCCCTGTCACTGCCATCTTCTGTAATGGTTTGTTTCTGCTCTGGCCTCTTCCTTTCTTTGCCTCATTTATTGATTCTTGGGGTTACAGTAGTGACAAAAGGCTCCTGGTAGATTTGGGACATCAAGTGACAGTTTGAAGGCCCTAGAAGGAGGGAAAGTGGATGGGAATTGATGGAGCTCTATATTTAGAGCAAAATGTCTGCATGCTCTGTTTGTACAGTCTGGTCTTGGGGGGGGGGTCACTGGGGATCACCAGGTGGTAAATGAAGACAGCAGAACGTGTCCAGCTGAAATTACTCACCTGAACTGCATGGGAGATGGTGAGTCAGGCTTATCTGCTTGTGTTTTCCCATCAGGGGAAGACAAATCACTCCAGCTGAACACACATTTTCATGAATCACAACCTAAAATTAGTTCCAAAGAAAACAACCTTCTATGGTCACGTCAGTGCAGTTGCTTCCCTGAGAAGTAAAAAGACAGGAGTACACAGAGCACCTCTGAGATCCAGAGGAAACTGGAGACCAGATTCTAACTCAGGCTGTGCACCTGACTTGTGGGGAAGCTTGGAATTAATCCTTGGCACCTGGTTCATTTTAATTGCCTGGGTCCCACGGAGATGAAAGGACAGTACCCTCACATGGACGCTGTGCTAGTCTTTATGGCTGGGGATTTTTATAATCCAGGACTGGCATTGAGGTTTCTGACTTTTAGCAAAATGCACCCTGACGCTGCTGGGATTCAGGGCACCATTCCCCACCTGTAAGCAGAAGCTGTGGCCCTGCACTGCAGACTGTGCACAGTTCCTGTTGCTGTATGGACCAAGGTGGGGAAGAGCCATGGATTGCTGTGCATCCCCAGCACAGGAGGACTTTCACATCAGCTGGTCTGTACTAATGATGGCCAAACAACAGTAATTATCAGCACAATGGAGATGGCTGATGCAACACACCACTGCCTATCTCCAACCTTAGTAACAAAATGTGGATTTTACCATGACACGCTGGAACTACACTACAGAGGGACAATTCTTCATCTTATTAATGTAGTGCTTTGGTGATACTACGTGACAAAAAACTTGTGTTGATGAAGGTTTTAACCAGTGCCAGCCCAAACCTCACTCACCCCATTGCCAGGAGCAGCTCTGTCCCTGTCAAGGGGAGGCTTGGCACAGATGAGCTGGTGGGGATTTGGCCTGAGCTCCTGCAGAAATGCACCTCACAGTAAAAGGATTGACTCTTCTGGAGACACATCCTTGGTTCTTCACCACATCAAACGAATGGTGCTAACATAAGCTGGAGTATATTGCACCATGAACAACCTCCATTATAACACTGGCACGCTCTGAGTTCCTCTGGCAATTCATCTTGCTCAAGGGGCTGGAAAAAGAAGGGGCAAGGTGCACTGAGCACCCATCTCAGAGCAATATTTCTGCATTACAAATACAGCAAGTTTACATTTTGACTTTTTTTTTCCCAGTGCTTTGGCTTGCTTGGTGTGAATGGAGCTGGAAAGACAACAATCTTTAAGATGCTGACAGGGGATATTGGAGCATCCAGTGGAAGGCTGCGGGTCCAGGACCATTCTGGGTATGGAGAGTATGATTTCTGGGGAAGCAGATCAACCTGAGAGCAGCTCTTAAGGCTGGGTGGCAAAGGAAAAGAAATGTAAAAGTCTTAAATAAAACAGTCAAACCAGAGCAAAAGTAAATAAGCCGGGGAATTCAACTTTTGAAAGGTGGCATGGTTGCTTCTTAGGAGATTGCATTTTGCTGCTCAGAGGCGTTTGTTCCACTTCAGCCCATTGCAAATGGGATCAGGCTCAGATCCTGAGCAGTGTGATCCCACTTCTAAGCCAGACCAGGAAGCCAGCAGGGCACACCTCAAAGCTTTCTTTACCAGGTGTAGGCTTGGTGGCAGCTGTGTCACCTGAGGTGCTGGCAGTAACTGGAGAGCTAGGTACTGGACATGCAGCCCCTGCAAAACTAGGAGCCTGAAAGCTGGAGCTCTGCAGATCCACTGCATTTTTCTTCAAGGGTTGGGGAGGTGGCTAGGGAGTAGGAGAAAGGGATTTTCTCCCTCCTGTTTGATTCCAGAGTGCACTGGCAATTCAGTGAGGTTACAGTGATGTGCCAACCTCCTTACACAGGTCCTTGAATGACATCAGTGAGGCCCACTGGTCACTCTTTGGCTACTGTCCTCAGGAAGATGCCTTGGATGACCTGCTGACCGTGGAAGAGCACATGTATTACTACGCTCGGCTGCACGGCATCCCAGAGCGGGACATCAAGGGAGTGAGTAACAAGGGGTTTGACTTGCAGCATTTTTGTCATTTGGAGCCTTTAAATTAGTCCTTCAGTGTGGGAACCCAGGACATCCCTCTGGGTGCCCTGGATGGCCAGAGCTGCTGGCAGGGGGCTCTGAGACCCTGGCATGCAGCCAAAGACACACGTGGGGTTTTGATCTTAGCCCGTGGAGCAAATTACTAACTCTGTATGAAGAATTACAAGCCACACACAAGTTTAGGTATTGTAGTAGAGATAATCACAAAGTGAAAGGAAGGATTTTTGAGTGCTGTACAGGGGGGTTTTAAGCCTTGTACGCAGGGGTCCAAGTTTTGTACATGGGGGTCAGGGGTTCTAAGATGGAGGGATTTGGGTGTGCCCTGTCCTCCTCCTTTCTCCTTCCTAGCCTCCATGTCTTTGGTGATGTTGGCACTCACAGATTGGTTTAGAGTAGAAAGTCACCATTCAATATGGATAGTAGGCATTGGGGAAAAAGTATAAACACCTAACATGTAATGTGTGATATAAAAGATGGCACCAGCCCCTGGGAGGGCAGTGTGCCTTTGTCTGAGCTGCTGAACGGGCCACAGCAGTTCAGGAGAAGAATCTTTTAGATAAACAACAATAAACAACCTTGAGACCGGACAACAGAGGACTACTGAGTCTTTCTTTGAAGGCACGGTTGGGAGCAGAGACTTTTCCATCTTTCGGGGTCACCCCAATCCGGGGCTGAAACCTCACACTTCAGTAGATACATGTGTGGTAATCCATGGGCTGGACGTGTTGTGGAAGCAGAACTCTCACTCCCTAGGTTGTACTCCAGCTCCTCCACCGGCTGAACTTGATGGCCTACAAGGACAGAGTCACCTCTATGTGCAGCTATGGCACCAACAGGAAACTGTCAACTGCTCTGGCTCTCATTGGCAATCCATCCATTCTGCTGCTGGTGAGAAATGGGGTCTTGTTGAGGGAGGAGGAGCAGGTCCTTGGGCTGGCAGGAAAACTTGGACAGTCTCACAAAACTTCCTCAGGCACAGCTTAAGGGACACTCCACACGTGCCCGTACTTGGCCTGACGATAGAAAGCATCACAGGAAAGTTCAGGTTCCAGCAAACACTCATGTTTTCTTTGAGGCCATAAGAGAGTGGCAAGTCTTTCAGTTTCTCTGGCAGCATCTTCCAGAAGTCAAAAATAGACCGTATATTTGCCAATTAAACTCTCCTAGTTCCCAGCTCTGTCTTGTTTTTTATTTCCATCAGCTTACCTGCAGAGCCTTGCAAGAAAAGCAACAGCCAAGGCTCCAAAACTGTAGGAGAGCAAAGGGGCCGCTTCCCTCAGGATCATAAAGTGACTGCTTTTTTAGGCTTCCTGTCTTGTCTTTCACTCTGAATTTCTAGTTCTTCCATGGGCTTACCCCATTGGTAAAACATACCTTTTTGTGCCGTTTTCCCACTTGCTGTGTACTCAGTATGTGAAGACCTCTGTGAGCAGGATCTGCAATATTAAGTTGGATACCTAGTGGACATAAATATCCCTTATCCCAACTTCTACCAAGCCCAGCAGTGCTGCCTTTACTTCTGACCACCTGCCAGTGCTCCTGCTGCTTTGTGAGATAAAAAAATCTCAATAAAAATAGGAGGGGGGAATTCTCTCTGTACTAAACTGCTGCCTGAGCCCAGGCTTGTTTGCTTTTTGAGTGCAAATTTCCATCCAGTCCTGTCTTTCCCAACAGGATGAGCCAAGCTCTGGAATGGACCCGAACGCCAAACGCCACCTTTGGAAAATCATCAGTGAGGAAGTGCAGAACAAATGCTCAGTGATACTCACATCCCACAGGTAGGGCTGGGCTGCTCTGCCTCCCTTTTTGGGGTCAGCAGAAGTGGGGAGAGATCCATCCCTCACTGGTCCTTGCACAGTTTCAGGGCACCAAGCTGTGAGAGGTGTGGGGGTGTGTTGTGGCTGACTGTGGTGTCCACAGAGACCCACTGTAGGGAGGAGCAGTGGTGTTCTCCAGGTACTTAACCATATTTTTATACCTTCTCAATGACTAACTGGAGTTTCTTGGCTGGTTTTGCAGCATGGAGGAGTGTGAAGCCCTGTGTACCAGGCTGGCCATCATGGTGAACGGGAGTTTCCAGTGCATTGGCTCTTTGCAGCACATCAAGAGCAGGTCAGTAAAATGAACCTATTTCACTTTTACTGAACAGCCTCAGGAGTTACTGACCTACAGCTCTGAGTGCTCAGAACATGAGACCTGTGTTATCAAAACAATGACTTCTCCTGGTTCGTGTCCCTTATACACCGCTGAAATTCTGTGTTAACTAATGCACTTTCTACTCCCTCACAGCCTGCCTTCCCAGAATGTGTCCCCCAAAGTAATCTGTTCACTGCTACAAATGAGAAATATGTATTAGGGTTGAGCTTTGGTTTTATTAGTTATAACAATAGCTCAGCTTCTTACTAAGTTTCACTCCAGGTTAACAACCCTGACCCCATTCAAGCTGCACCGAGCCTGGATTAGATTTCCCCAAAGACGCTGTGCAGCACTCTGAAAGGAGTTTCTTCATGTGTTTTTCTCTTTTCTACAGCATTAATTGTGATTTTCTTTTTCCCCCAGATTTGGAAGAGGATTCACTGTGAAGATGCACTTAAACAGCAGCACAGTTTGCACTGAGAAGCTGACAGAGTTCATGAAGTCACACTTCCCAAATACATGCCTGAAGGTAAGCAAGGCAAATGCTTTCAGGAGAGGCTTTCAAAATCCCTTCAAACTGTCCAAGAAGATCCTTGCAAGGTGCCCATCTTGTCATGTACTGTGCACATAGATCTGAGCTCTCAAAGCCACACATGTCACTGCTTTCAGCTACATTTTCTGAGGGCTGGAGCACTCCAGTTCCTGGTGGCTGCAGTAACATCAGCCAAAGAGCTGCAGTGACCCTGTAAGGCAGCTGTTAGGTGACCCTCTGCCCTGGGAATGCCCTTCCCACTGAAGCCTGAAGTAGATGGAAACCCCCTTTAGGTTCACTGAGATGGTTCCAGTACTTCCAGTAACTGAATGATTACAAAACCAGAGTTACTGAGTCACAAATCCCATCCATTGTCTGTAACCCAATCTCTGCATTAATCAAAACTGCACACCTGGAGCTGGAAAATACTGTGGCCACCCTGGAGCCTCCAGCCTTGCACTTGAGTTGTGCTCCCCTAGTCACAAACCCCACAAGAGCTCCCAGTGGGGAAACGCTGGTCACTCCCAGACAATAACATTCAGAAGACACCACAGCCCCTGCCCCTTCATCCTCCCATGGCCCAGCTGTTGGATCTGTTGGCTCTTGGCTTTGCCCCACCACTCCTGTCCCCACAGGATCAGCATTTCAGGATGGTGGAGTACCACGTCCCGGTCTCTGCAGGAGGGGTAGCGAATATATTTGATCTCCTGGAAGGCAGCAAAGCAGCCTTCAACATCAGGCACTTCTCTGTGAGTCAGACGACGCTGGAGGAGGTAAGGAATTAAAATGTGAGGCCATCCATTTAAAACTGCTAACAGGGGAGCAGAATGATGGTTACACATAATGGACTGCTGCACACAATAGACTACAGTTTGAAAGGGATTTCCATCTATATTCCTCCTGGGGGTACTTTGTCAGCACTGCTGCCTCCAGGTACCTCTGCTGGTGCTAGGGAAACACACACAGAAAGCTGCCTGGAGCATAAAGGACCTATTCTTCCCTGTCACTGCTGATTTCAGGAGCCTCGTGGGTGTGGGTGAAGGGCAGCACTATGAATCACCCCCAAGTCCAGGGCTAGGCTTTCCATGGGTACTGAAAATAAGCTTAATTTCACTTCTCAGGTTGTAAGTTCACTTAGCACTACTCCAAACTTAGCTTTGGGGTTCATTCCATTTTCCTTTGGAAGAGCATTCCCAATGGCAACAGAATCTCGTAGGGAGCACATCAGCTGAAAGGATTGCCACAAGGACTCTCCTGTTGAGCATCAGCACCTGGAATATTAGGTTTGTCCCAGACAGAGGAGCAGAGCTGCAGCCCTGCAGTGCCATGGACTGTGACACAGCAGTGTGGGAGGGGATTTCCTCAGTGCTGCTCCAGTAAGGGAGAGTGGCTGTGAGAGAAACAGGCAGGAAGCCCCAGCTCAGATTTTGTGGGAGGACAGCTTGGCTCTGTGAATATGCAAATGCATTGCAGGGAGTGTTCTGGTAAGAGTCCTTTCTGTATTCATTAGCTGCTGTTGAAAGGCAGGCTGTTCCGTGTGATTTTATACACCTCTCTGTACACTCTGCAGTTGTGCGCGCACAGATGTCAATAACACAGAGACAGATGGGTTTATGAAGTAATCATGGGGCTGTGTAACAGTGTGATTGAAGGGAGCCACTGCATGGGCAGTGCCTCGCTGGCTCCTGGGGAGCCTGAGCTGCAGGACAATGAGGCTCCATGCAGGAATGTCTGCCTTTAGATGCCGCTGGCGGTTCCGCAGTACGGGAGCGCACATCCATTTATTTACATGAGCCCACGGAAGCCCAACAATCTGCAATTCTCAAATTCAGCGTGAATCCATCCCCGAGCGAGCTCTCCAGGCTCACAGTCAAATGAACAGCCATGCCTTTTTTATATTCATTCGTGTCATAAATTATTTATGCTGTCACATACTGAGTGTTTGCCTTTAAACTTCCAGGTTTTCATCAACTTTGCTAAAGATCAAGCAGATCCCGATGGCGCGGACGCAGGTCCTGATGTGACGCTGGACAGCTCTGACACAAGTAGCCAGGCTAGCACCATAAGCTCCATCTATTGAAGGGATCCACCCACACGGGATCACAGAAGCTGGGGAAAAGACCTGACAGTCCCTCCAACCCTGTTTTAAGTGATTTTAGGGTGATGGGGATAAGCAGTCCCATTTTCTTAAAGTACTTTGGTTTTTGATATGCGCTTAATTAATGCCACTAGGAGCATGGTAGGTGTTTGAGACTGGCACTTGGTTACAAATCAGATTGGTCTTTCCACAGGTTCTTTCTCCTCTACCCCCAATTCTTGTTTTATGATCACTGTAGTGGCTGTGAGGATTTAAGCACCACCCGCTGCTCGTGGCTGTTTGCTTACAGCAGACGTGGCCGTGATGGAGCAGAGGAAGCAGAGGAGCTGTGGGCAGTGCAGGGTGTCTGACCACAAAGCAGCCCCACGGGCACGGAGGAAAGCCCACGCTCCTCTCCCTGCTCAGCAGCAGACTTCCTGGGTGAAAGTGGCTCAGTTTTGACAGGCTCCCCCTGGGGAAGTGGGGCTCATGGCCTTGCCCCTCCTCACAGGGGGGTTGTGAGGATGCAGGTGTTAAATACTGACAGTGGCAAAGGCCACTGCTGGGGGCCATCTTTGGTAATGACACAGAGCTTATCTGGTTATGTCAGCACAAATATAACTATTTTATAAGTTAGTGCTTCCAGTGGCTTTGGTTTGTTCCTGTAGCTTATTCCAGCTCTGTGTAACTCCTTGAGTGAGTCCTCCAGTCCCAGGCAGTTCCTGGCTCTTGGTACCCAGTGGAAGATGATTCCCCCACGAGCCCTTTTCTCCTTCTGGCTGGAGTTCAGGGCTGCTCTGGAACAGCCAAGGAGTGGAACAGGGCAGGTCTGTTGGCTGAATGCTCTGACAGGAAGAAGCTCTTTTCTTCATAAGATTGTATTTCCCTGAGCACAGCAGAAGCAAGGAGCATCCCCCTTGCTCATAAAGCCTCCATCTCCAGCAGCTTTGCCTCTCTGTGTCCTCTCCAGTGACCTTCCTCCTCAACCCCAAATGCTGGCCGCCCCCTGACTCCGGAGCTGTGTTTTCCCACATAATAAGGCATCATTAGCTCCTGCTTCAAAGACTCTGCCTGCTGGCTTTGAGAGAGTGCTCTGCCCACTTCTGAGAGCAGCCCCCAGCAGCTGAGTGCAGCACACCACCACACACACCCTGCTCTCTTCCCCCAGAATGATTAATAGATGGAGTAGTTTAATATGATTCTTCATTAGATGTATCAGCATAAGCCCCCAAAGACTCAGGTTTGGGTCAGGGCATTGATGTACCTTCAAGCACAAAATGAACTTAAACTCTGAGCTCAATAAACTTGCTGTTGCTGGTAAAACAGATTGCAGATAAAGCCTTACCTTGTGACACCTGGGGTGGCCCATACAACTTGCCTGGCTTCACCCACACAATTTCAGCCAGGTGGTTTCTTTTTCCTTTTCTTTTCCTTCCCCCAAACGAATTTGAGTCAAAGGAACCTTTGATGAAAGCTGCAACGACACATCTTTGTTACCCTGCCCATGAGTTTGACTAGTTCAGCTCCTCTGTGATGCCAAGGTTTGCTGTGAGAATTGTGCAAGGAGCAGGCACTTTGTAAAATCCCAAACACCCTTGATATTCAGTGGGATACTGAAGTTCAAGGTTTAGCTGCTGCAAGGAGGTCACATCCTCTCCTTGGATTTGGTGTAAACTTCTTACTGATAGCAGGAGGAGTTTTGTTATGGATTGAAAGTATTACAGAGCTTTGAATTATGCCTCAACCTGCTGACTGTAATTAAAACTGGGATTCAGCTCCTTTCCAGAATGCATTTGACACCTGCAGTTTATAAGTGACTGAAAAAGCTGCCCAGACATCCATTGTAGCTTCTATTATTATGTCTCCAGCTCTGCAAAAGCTCTTTTTTCTCATTTTCATTGCACATCTTACACAGATCACAGTATAAAATTAAGCTTTTCTCTAATGGAGGGCTTGTGCTCCCTGCAAAGGACTCGGAGCATGAATGCCAATGATTTAAATGCAGCCTTGTAATACCAATCAGAGTATTATTTTATTATGTCGATGGCTTTGCAACTGCCAGTGAAAGATGGATCTTCAGACTCTGTCCAGATGTACTTTACATGTAATTGAGGGAGACTGATACAAAACTATTCTTTTGTCCCTTTAGAGCCTACTAATCAAACAGGGAAAAAAAAAAAAGGAAGTGATTCATTGGAATACTTCAGCAAGTTGCAATTTAATTGTGTTAAAATAGAGTTTTGAGGAGAAAAAAAGCCAAAAGCATCCTTTGAATTCCCACCCAATTCTGGCATTAATAGAAACATCTGCTCCGTGTGAAATGTGTCACGGCCATGATCTACGCTCCCCGCTCTCACTCGCAGGTAAAAATAAACCATCTGCTCTTGCAATCAAGTCTGTGGGTACTGGTCCAAGCAAGCCAGAGTTTATATACTGGGGGAATTTAACTGAGGCCCGTGGAGAAGCAGTTACATCCGTTTGGGGGCTGGAAGCATCTGGCAGGGAGGTTGTATATAACGTCACCAGGGCCTGAATTACCATTCGTGCCACTTTCCAAACACCCCCATTCCCTGCAGAGCCTCAAATCCATCCTGTCCCTTTCAGAGGTAGGACACGCTCCAAGCTCAATTGGAGGCAAAACCCTCGGAAGCCAGCACTCTCCTGCCTCTGAACATCAGCTCCACGCCTCCCATCACCGCTTTGGCTCCCTGAGAAGGGCTCAGGGGTGGCCAGGAATGCGGAGCACTGACTGAGAAACCACTGATGAGAATCTGAAAAGTTTTGAGCAAGGTCTACAGGGCAGGGGAAGGATGGGGTGTCATACTGAGTGCCCCCCCACCGCCAGCCCTCTCTGAATCCCCTCAGAAATTGTGGCTTTACGTGACTCTGCTTCCAAAATGAGCCACCAGGCTGCCGCCTTCCTCTGGCCTGAGCAGGGAGCTGAGATTGCTGCCCTGGAGCGCTGCCTACCATGGCACATCACCTCTCCAGGAGCCAGAGATGAGCGTGTGTGCCAGAAGAAACAAGCTTTTCATCTTCCTCCTTTAATGCAGCGTCACCTCAGTCACCCCAGTATCCCCCGAGGAGGCAGCGGTGCCAGGGCGAGCCTGCCCAGCGCGGTCACACATTCAAAACGCATTTAACACAAGGGACAGGCAGTGCAATCCCTGAGCAGGGCCAGGGAATCAAGAAGAAGAATCGCAGAATTGGTTGTGTGCACTGCCAGGCTGATTGAAGTCAGGTTTGTAATTTTTGAGTTGTGGACTTGGAGCCAGCGATTCAAATCTCCATCCCGGCTCTCCTGCTTTGTGATGTTGATGGGAGCACGGTGCTGCTCCAGCCTGATCCTTCCTGAGCTCTGCTCTGGGTGCAAATGGCCCCTGAGGGCTGGTTTGGCAGGGTCGGAAAGGGTCTGGGGAAAACTCTTCAGAGGAGCCAGTGTTAAGTAAAATATTGTAAATATAAAGTCAAGGTCTCTAATGGGATTTTTTGGTCCTTTCATGAGAGCTGCAGGAGTGGTTTTGATACTGGGTCAGTTCAGTAAACATGTTTACAGCACAGATGAACACATCCAGGTAAACAAAATTCAGTGACTGCTGAAGCTTAGGGGCTGGTGGTGCCCAAAGACCTGCAGGCTGTGAGGAGTCACTCCTGGGATCCAGAATTTGAAGGATCTCTCCTCGTAACAGGCTCACAATGGGGCTTAGCCTGTAGGAGGAGCTTCAGCTTCCTTCCATTGCTGCAGCTTCACTGAAGTTGCTGTGAGGCTTTTTGGCTTTTTACAAGCCAAGAAAAATATCTGTCTCTTCAGTTAATAGTGGAAGGGTTATTTTGTGAGCTGGTGGAGAAAGAAAAATGGGTTTTGGATGGGAACAGCGCATAGCATGATTTTACTCTTTTTTTTTTTTTGTGGACAACAGCTGTGATCTTGCATAGCTCTAACAAAGTAGCAACAGCATATTAAAAGTGAGCACAACACAGAAAAGCAGCAGTGGGGAATGACAAAAAAAAATTGAATTCACCAGAATTATTATTCCATGGCAGTATTTAAATAAAAAAAATTACTCTAATTAATTTAGTTGTTCAGGGAGAGGATGGAAAGAAGGAAGATGGCACTGAAATAATAAGAAGAACATTAGTAAGGGACACAGCCAGCTCTTGCTGTTGGCTCTGTTCCTCATGCTACTCACATACCCAGCACTGGGAAGGAGGGAGCACAATGAGGAGCAGAATGGCAAGTGCAGCCCATTTTGGGCTAGACCTGACTCTTCAAAATATCTGTAGAATGCACAAGATCAGCCCAGGGAGTACCAGAGTTTAGGGGCTGGAGGCTGCCCCATGCCACGGTACAATCCTGCAGCAGCTGGATGGTGGCACGTGCCAGAATGGAAGAGTCCCACTGGCTGAACCTGGGATGAAGGACACAGATCCTTGTGCCTGCAAGCCATGGAGCAACACTTGGAACCAGTTCCCTCTCCCAAGTGCTCATCCCGGGGGGTGCAGCCCCCACTTCATTGCTCATTGCTGCTGGAAGACCCTTCTGGGAACAAGGCATCCACCAGGGAGAGCGATCCTGAGGGCCCCGTGCTGGGGGTGAGACAAGGACACGGCAGTGCTCCCACGAGCTATAAGGCTCAAAGCAGCAACCCCACCATCTCCCCAGCCTTGAGAGTCATGGAGGTGCTTTGGTGTTAAGCAGCGAGGCTTTCATTGGACCAGCAAGTTGGATAGAAATGAAGCATCTCTTGGAAAGAGTTCAGGTCTACACTGACCAAGAAAAAAACACAGGACGGCCATGACAATTTATGGTAACACACATGAGATGAAATCCAGGTGAAGACAGGGTGATATTTGAGACTCTTACCTCCGTTAGCAGGTCAAGGTGAACTCTGAGCCCTCTACTCTCCATGTCCTGGTTGTCAGGGGAAGGGTTTTTGCCCAGCCCTCTGCTTGAGTGTGCAGCGCCTCTTTGCCAGCCAGAGACAAACAAATTGAAGCACATCCAGCGTGTGACAGGGAGGAGGAAGCAGGGTGATCTGCCTCTCCATAACCAGACCCAGCTGGGTTATTCCTGCACAAGACAGCAATGAATCTAAGTTAAAATGATACTGAGCAGATTGAAATGCAATTAAAGGAGTCCCCTTAGGGTTGTGCCTCCAATTAGTAGCGTGCCTGTAATTACACCAGTGCACTTCCAAACGGACACATGCTGAGAGGGCCAGCAGCCCAGAGCTGAAGCCTGCCTGGTGAGCCATATCTGTGAGGTCCCAGAGGGTCCAAACATGAGGGTTTGCATCACCAGCAGTGTCCTGCTCCTCCCCTGGGAAAGAGCTCCCAGAGGAGAAACACAGGAACCTTTTTCAGCTTTGTTAAGAGCAATTTTCTCCAACAGACAGTTTCTGGAAAACAATAATTAAGATCCAAGTGCTTGTAAAAGGTAAGAGTTTTTCACACTTTTTTGTACATGACATTTTCCTCTTGCAGTGCCAGAATGTACCCTGCCTCCAGGAACCGTGAAAGTTAAAACAACAGAGTTGACTTTGATAAAAAAAATTCATTAAAAAATTAGGAATGCAAACATTAAGAATTGCTACAAACACCAGAGCACTTCTAGCTGTCCCTCAGCCATCTCTGTCGAGTTACATGAGTTAAAAGAACTTGAAATACCTCCCCACCTTTAACCTTGAGCATAATGCCATCCCCAAAGCAGGCAGCTGTGAGGCTGGAGTATGGTCCTTGGTCTGCAGCCTTAGCTGAAGTCCCTGTCAAAGCCTGTAGTCAGGCTGCTCTGGACAGCAGCAGGCCGTGCATCCACACCTTGCTCCCCCAGATTCTTATTTAAAATCCTGTCAAAGAGAGAAAATAAAGCTGAAGGGGGCTCTCCTTTGCCCGTTTTACACGAAGCCTGAGGGCTGGCATGTGTTGATCACCCAGGTACCCCATTTTAATGCAAACTCCCATCAACTTGCACCACATGGAGCCCTGGGATCAATTCTGAGAGGTGCACGGAAGCAGGTGCTTCATCCATCTTCACATGCTCCTCCTCAGGTGTTTCTTTAAGTACCTTCAATGTCAGTGAAACAAGCAAAAGCTGAGAGCCTAGGCTTAATCAGATTAACAATTCTAACCATTCCCATCCATCACTGCGAAGCAGCTGCAGTGCTGCCGAATCCCTTCTGCTCCAGGAACCTGGGAAATCGGAGCCATACCTGCTCAGCCAGGCAAGGGCAGCTCCAGGCTTGCCATAAAGAGAGCCATTGCTCAGCCTGACTCCTTTATTCATTTTTTATGAGCCTCCAGAGGCTCCCCAGAAGTTACTAAAGCGTCTCTGAGGAGCGCTGTGGCGCAAGGGGAGCGATCCCTCCTGGGCTGGTGCTCACGCTGCGATCACGCCCTGTGAGAACGCACCGGGGCATGGGCAGGGAGGCCTGTCCTCCCCCCTGCTTCTGCAATTTGTCCATCCTCGTTACAGACTCAGCAAGGGGCTTCCCCCCCCACAATCAGCTCTTTGCCACGCATTGGTGGAGGGCGGCAAAGGCACAGCTGGGGTGTTTGTTATAAACCACCCTGGCTGCCCGTTTGAGGGACCCTCCTGCTCCTCAGGGTTGGGTTATAAACTGGCATGTGTGAAATTGGACAGGATTAGGGAACACCACGCCATTGCAGCAATGGAAACCTTCACTGGGAGGGATCTAGGCTGAAGACCAGGCAGTGTACGAGCATGTGCAACCTTTAAAGGTCCTACAGCTGGGGCTGGGCCCCCAGACACCTGCAGGGGATGGAGATGCTCGGGGAGGAATGGGATGGTTTGCTCCCTGCCTGCTGCCCTGCCTTTCCTGACAGTGGAGGCAGCTCAGCAGGGGGATGCAGCTTCAGACCGAATTCATATTTCAACCATTCCGGGAATCCCGTGTGCCAGAACCACATAACTCTGTCAGCCTACAGGAAAATGCCATTCCTGTGTGGATGTCAGTGACCTGTGAGAGCAAGAAACCTTCACAGCTCCCTTGGAGAGTCTTGGTGTTGTAAGGGGTCATTTTTCCACTGTGAATATCCTACATGGGGTGATTTCAGGGCTTGAAATCAGCTCATATATGATGCTAATATAGTGCCCCTGTGAATAATATAGCACCCCTTCTCCCAGCAAGTGAAATGGGAGAGGCAAGTGTCCCCCCTGGACTGCTGAGATCCTGTATTATCTCACCAGGCTCATCCTGATAAATCCAAGCTGCTGTGTCATACTTCCCTCCCAGCCCCTTTGGCATTCCTGAGCTCTGGCTCAAGCAGGAATGATGGGGTGAGCTGGCTTGGGCTGTATAAGGGAGCACTCCAGCCTGTGAGCTTATGAAGTCCTTGAAATCACCTTAGGATGTGGGAAGCTGTTTTCCCATCCACCCAGGCTGTGACGTGCAGAGGTGCTCAGCACCCATCAAGTGCAAACAGGAGAGCCTGTGCCAGGGCTTTCCCACCCCCACGGGCCAGCTTGCAGAGTGGGGCAGGAAAAAGGAGCCTGTCCAAAGGGTTTGGATGGCTCAGGGCTGGGGAGTCCCAGCGGCAGCCTGGGGCACTGGGGGTGCAGGGCTGGGGATGTGCACTGGCTCCGGGGGAGCAGAGGAGCTCACAAACCATCCTGCTTCCATCAGGTGGATCAAGAGGAGGGATTACAGCAAAACCAGGGCACAAAGGTAGGGGTTGTGCTTGCAGCATGGTACATTGAGTGACAGACCCTGATAGCCTGGAGGGGAGGGTGCAATGGTCTCACCCACTGTCACAGTTTGGCTCTCTTCCCTGTGGAGGCTGGAGGAGCCAGACCTGCTCCAGAGATTTCCTCTGTTTTCCAGAGGGAAACAGCCCCCATGGCTCACAGGTCAGACCACTGTTTCTTCTGGAAGTTTATGGCAATCCTATTTGTGGATTAAAATGCAGCTGCCCAGGCTGCTGGCACAGCATTTACAAGGTGGCCTCAAAATACAGGAGAGAAGGAAAGCTGAACTCTGCTTTGATGTTTGCAAGTGTAAACTGCAGACCTGGGCTGAACACACTGTAAATAAGGATCATTAATCATCAGCTAAGTGCCGTGCAGTTGCTGTTATTTACTATAACAACATAAATCATCAGGAGCCGCTATCATGTTAATTTGGATTTAGTATGGATTAGTATGGAAAAAATAATATCCTCACCTATTTGCAGAATACATAGCTTTACTTGTAAACCCATACAGATGTGCTGTGGCTTTTGTTCCTTAGCTGCCTCCAGCCAGGATGCAAGTCAGGAAAATGCTCTGGGAGCTCTCCACGTGAGGGATTGCCAACAGTTCAGGCCAAGCCACAGCCCAACAAAATCTGTCTTGTGCTGACACAGTAAATCAGCACCGAGGAGGAAAGCAAGACCAGGAGGTCTTGGACCTGTTTTGCCACCCCCAGGCCTCCCTCCAGCCCCAGTGCAGGGCACAGTGCTGGCACCTCCCAGCTGCTGCATTGCATCCATGGATCTCGGCAGTAACTCCACGGGTTTCCTTATTTTTTTTATCTGCTGCTCAGCTCTGGCTTTCACATTTAAAAAGCACCAGGCATGGGTTTTGTGGGATGCTGGAGCCTGCTGCTCCTCCCTTTGGAAGGAAGGCTTAGCAGGGAAGGAGCATTTCATTTTAAATTAAGGGAGCATTACCCACACATTTCATACTCTCCAGAAATGCCAGCTGCACTCCTCCCTGATGTATTATTTTTTTTTCCCCTGATTTGACTTTATTCAAGCTAAAAGGTGGGGCTGAGACACTCATGCACCAGAGCAAGGCTGGCAGGGCACCAACAGGACTGTACTTGGTGTTTTGGGTGTGGAGCTCATGCCAGATTGGCTCCATCCCTCTCCACGGATCATTTCTAAATTTGGTGGTGACACAGCTTCACTGCCCAGGGATCCTCATCTCAGTGCTTGGGCACAGCCTCTGTCTCTGCCCTCAAGCACTCGGGCAAAGTGGGGGTGTCTTCTCTAGCTCCCAAACTAACTTGAATTTTTTTAAGTGAGGCAGGTTTGTTGGTAAGAAATCACAGCACATTTCTTCCCAAAGTCAGTCCAGCACTCACAGTCCTGGCTATCTGCTTTATCCTGGAGGAACTGCAGGTGCTGAGCCCTGACTGAAGGTGTAGAGATCCCTGACTGTCCTGATGGAGGTCACCAGTGCTGCCTCAGCTGGAGGTTAGTCCTGATTAAGAATTAGGCCTTGATATCTGGGAAACAATTATGGTTTGCATTTCTGAAATGTAACTGGAAGGAAAATAAAAATAATTTGATTTTTTGGGGTGTCCCAAGGATTTCCCTTAGGCTTGGAGCTGCAATGATACATTTAAAAACAGTGAAAAGAACAAAAGCAATGTTGCATCTGCACTTTGACTCCATCGGGTCTAAAAATGCAAGTAATTGCCTTTCGTGGTCTCTGTCATTTTTAACCTGTATTTTGTGTGTGCCAGATGAACAGACATCAAACCAAGGGTGAATCTCTCCAAGCGCTGAGCCAGAGCTGAGGTTTGCATAAATTAAAACTGGGTTAATTATAATAATTCTACTACAATAGGGATAGCATAATGAGATTAATTAGAGGGGGACTAATAAGAGGGTGCAAGCCACAGCAGTACAAAACCTGCACCCAGGTTCTTCAGTGCTTTCCTTGGACTTGTCTCCCACTCAGCTCAAGGCAATCCAACACCTAAGAGCTGCTGCAGAGCCTTACTGTGTTTTCCCGAGCATCCAGGCTCGCCTCGCACCGACCATATGTCTGTCTCTGTCTGCTAGCAGATTGCACCAAATATTTTCCTTTTTCATGGTGGCTGAGCAAACAAACACCATCTGTGGGGCTCGCTGAGGGAAATCCTGGCCCCCCGGCGCCAAGGGGAAGGCAGCCACACGTGTCCATGGGGCTGACGTTTCTGACATCCACAGCCCAAGACAAGGACTTCCCTCTGCTCCTCATCTCTGCCCATGAGTCAGGACCTGGCATCTCCCAGATTTTAATTCAGATTTTAGTGAGGAAAAGGTGGGTCCCATCAAAGCAGACTGCCCAGCCTGACCCAGGTTAGTGGGACTGCCTTGGGGTGGCGGTAGGTGGAAGAGGGCAAGAAGGCTGTTTTTTGGGTGGCTCTGTCTTGGATGCACCCACCCTGCTGGAGGCTTTGGGCATTTTCCAGCCGTGCCGAAATCCCTCAAATCCAGGACTGATGGGGATTTTTGGTCTTGCTTGACCTGCTTGGAGCCAGAGTTCTTGGAGGGCAGCTGATGTGGGATGGAAATTATTCCCAGTTCAGATTTTTTTTCCTTCAGAAGTTAAAACTCTGGGGGACACCACCTGGTAGGGAGGGTCTGTGCCACCTCTCCGTGCACCCCAGCACTGGAGCAGGGGAGCATCAGCAGTTACTGCAGCAAAGGTGTGAACGTGGTCCCTGGCTGGGCACAGGGTTTTCTCATGCTTTGCTGTTCTCTGTTACTTGCCTTTCTGCAGGAAATCCCTTTTCTGGTCAAATCAGAAGGGTAATTTAAATTTTGTAAAATCCCCCACAGTTTTTGACCCATGTGGGCATTGACAGAGATCTCCTGCCGGGCGATGGGCAGGTGGAAATTACCTGTCACCTCTGTTGCTTTTCTGCAGTGCTGGGCCCAGAGCTTGTGCTCTGACCAAATCTTTTGTACAAGTGCCCTTTGGATTTAGCAATTCGCACAGTGAAAGCAGAACCAATGAACCACAGGCTTCTCTGCTGCTGCCTTTAATTAAAAATGCCATGTCTAACACCAGCAGATGTTCCTGCTATCGAGACTGGAGGAATAATTTAATGCCGTGTAATGCAATGCTGACTGTGCTGCTTAGTCTGAAAGTGTAATAGACTTTTTATTATTATTGTTATTTCCTTTCGGGGATCAAATCCCTCCGTATTTGAAATCTGAAAACTTGGTAGTCTACCAGCCCTAATCAATTCCTGCACTGAATGATCTCAGCAGCCCCATGTCTGTCAAATGAGCACTGCAGCCCACGATGCCTCTGCGACCACAGTGAGCTCACAGGGCTTTGGGTGTGGGACAAAATCGGCCCCAGAGGAGTGGCCTGAGGAGCAAACAAAGCCTGTTAAAGCCTGTGATTCAGACATTTGGGAAGAGAGGGAATTCAAAGATGAGGCTGCGCCTCCTCCAGTTTTTTCAGAAGTCTTCTGATGAAGAGGATCCATCCTGTTGCTTGCTGTGGGTGGTCAGCACATCGAGCTGGGTGCAGAGGTTTCAGGATGTGCTCTGTATTCAGGTGGATGAGAGCTGAGGGATCCCCTCTTTGAGCTTTGGCTCTTTTAACTCCTAGGAAAACAGCAGATTTACAAAACTCAATGGAACTGCTTCCCTCTGCATGCTCCTTCCCGTTACACGATGAATCACATAATAATTGTATATTTGCTGAGAAACATCTGGGGAGCTTCGCTAAATGAATAAAATATCAGGTAGCGGTGTATTTCCATTAAAAAGTTCTTTACCAGATGGGCAATGCTTTGAAATGAAGCACGAGGTAGGCGAGGATTTTTTTCCCTCCCTTGTCAGCTGGGGAGCTGAGCCATCCTTCAGCACGGCTTTGGCTCTGGAGCCCAGCATTGTGTGGAAATCCCATTTCCAGCCCAGCACGGCGAGGATGAGCACTGCCTCAGCGGGGTGCAGAGCGCTGATGCACGCCCGCACCAAACGCTGCTGCCTTACTATATCACACCACTGCTGAAACCCCTTCACTGGCTCTCTGTCATGCAACAAATTCATTTTAAAGTCTGTGGGCCTCATACTGCCTGGAATGGCTTGACTTGTACTTTAAATACCGCATAAACCAAATTTAGAGATATATTTCTTGCTTCCCTCTGTTCCCCCCATAATTATTTTTTGCTCCTGACTCTCCAATTGGTTGCAGTAATTCACTGCTGAAGAAGACATTTCTTAGATTTCCAAGAGCGCCAGCTCCTT
The DNA here is from genome assembly GCF_015832195.1 of Motacilla alba alba. NCBI lineage: Eukaryota > Metazoa > Chordata > Aves > Passeriformes > Motacillidae > Motacilla > Motacilla alba. The sequence goes on along the minus strand of NC_052022.1, from coordinate 35,412,781 downwards.
AACCTTTATAAAATTAAGGAGAATGAATCATTCGTGACTTTTACATCTTTCTTGAGCGCAAGTATTTGTTAGATGCAGGCTGCCCAGGGCAGTGCTTTGCCTCAGTTTAACTTAGTTGTAAATGTTTGTAAATTCCCACATAATGTCTCAGCACAATGGAATCTGTTGCATCTGTGGATTTATTGAGAGAGACACTAAACATATTTCAGCTGGAGGAAAGGAAGAGGAGGCACTTATCTGCTTTACTGTGCTATACAGTATATATCGGCATCTCATATTTTGTGAACATAAATGCCAGGTTGACTCAAGAGATCTATGGATCAAGTGTTGTTTGTAACCTGCTCCAAATGCTTCAAATTGCATTAAAGTTTCATCTCAGCAGTGAGGCCTTTTGCCATCTTTCAGGATCCCTGGTGCACGGGGAGCTGCTGGGAGCTGGGTTTTTGGAGCACAGGATGAGCCAAGCAACAGGGTGTTAAGGTTGCACCTGGCAACTCTTCATTCTTAAGGGAAAAATGACAGGCTTAGCTGATTTTGTGAGTTTATCCTGGTTTTGGCGATGTGAGGGAGCAGATCCCTGTCCCAGCTCCACCCCCTGCTATTACCGTGGGTCTTCTGGGCAGTCAGGACTTGGTGAAGGGAAGGAGAGATCTTGACTCCATTTCAGAAGGCTGGTTTATTGTATTATGATATATATTACATTAAAAAAGACCACACTATAACTATACTACAAAGAACAGAGAGAAAGATTCATCAGCAGGCGAGACAGGAATAGAAAAGAATGAATAACAAAGTTCTGTGACTCCTAGAGAGTCCGAGAGCTGCTGCCTCCTCGATTGGCCGCCAAGTGAGAAACCCTGCAGCCCAAGGACAGGAGCGAGTGTGCCTTGCTGTCATCCCCCTCCTGCATCCAGCTCTGATGGGATGCGTGAGTCCCCAGGCTTGCAGGGCTTGGGGACAAACTCCTCTTCGAGCACCTCTGCCTGCCCCTTTCCCTCCGCCAGGACAGGAAAGGAGGATGCCGTGCCCCGCAGCAGCTCACTGCGCCCAGATCCTGTCAGACACGCGTCCGAGCGTGCGACAGCCACACGTGTCCCTCGCAAGGTGCGCTCTGTGACACGCAGCGGGTTTTGTTCGCTCGCCTCCGTGGCTGCTGCTCTTCCCGCAGCGCCGCTTCCCTGGCGGCTCCCGAGGCAGAGGGGACGCAGAGTTCTTAACGCAGCGGGGCTTCCCTGAGCGCCGGGAAACAGCGGCGCGTTAGAGACACAGCCGCGCTTCTCCCGCCCGCATCCCAGCGCGCTGGGCAGCTCCCGCCCTGCCGCTGCTTCTGGGAGGGCACTGTCACCTCCAGAGGATGCTGAGTGACCCTTCAGCCCCTCCATGGATTCCGCTCTCACGGGTGGGGATTGGGAGATGCCACGAGCGCGCTGAGCGTGATGATGCTTCGCCCTGTGATGCGCCAGCTTTGCCCCAGACAGCAGCCTCAAACATTCTCCAAGTGCTGAGAGGTTTCACAATTCCACATCCTGTGCGGAGCCCACTTCCCTGCACCTCTCGCTCGTATTGGTAAAAATTATAGATATTTAGCCTGCTCTAAATAAAGAAAAAAAATAGAAAATTCACAATTTAGACCATCCCCGGTGTTCAGGAGCCATGGAGGGAACAAGCTATGAAAGCAGAGGAGTGTGACCCTTGCAAACTGGAGAACCTCCCTCTTGGAAGACATGAATAACTTATTAAGAAATACTTTCAGCCCTGATTTAACACCCATTTAAGTAGAACTCCTTCTGTTTAGATAGGGTAAGGCCGGGATACCCCTCTGATGGCTGTTTTCTACGACAAACCAAATTTTCATAAACCAAATTTTGCAGCTCCACACCACCATGTCCTTTTATGATGAAGTTCCCTCAAAGAATAACTTGCTTGCTTTAATCATGTTTTCTCCGAGATTTATGGCTTGATGCTTATTCACTGGCGGAGCTTCTCCACGTGAAATGTCAGTAAGCCCGTTATAAATTGCTCCTGGCATCCCCGCTCTATCTTTTACTTTGCCAGGAGTATTTCTACCTGAAAGTGATAAATTCCTGCTATAACTACTTTATCTGCTCCAGTAATTATGCTGTACAGGGATGGCGGGGGCTGCCTCTCTGTGCAAGTACCACCTAAAAAACATCAACCTGCAGAGGTGGGAGATCGGGCTGTGGCTGGCGTGCTGCAGGACACACGGGCTGAGGGAAAAACCACTCTGGAAACCCAAAATAACGGTGACTGGTTAGTTATCTCTGCCAGATATTTATGTTTATGCTGTGTTAGACGTGTTTGTTATAGATACGCAGACACTGGGAAGACGTACATAGAAGCATCAGGTTTGGGTAGGAGATCAATTTTGGATGCTAGTGTGGTATCTTGATGGGCTGAGACCAACAGCACGAGGTTCAAGAAGGCCAAGTGTGTCCTGCACTTCGGCCAGGCTGGGGCAGAGGGGCTGGAAAGCTGGGAAAGGTGCCAGAGGCAGCACAGGTAGGCAAGAAGGCCAATGGCACCTGGCCTGTATCAGTGTGAAAAGCGCATGTTATATGGCTCTGCGCAGATATGTACTATATGTATTATGTTGTATTGCTTAGCAGTGCTGTATTAACATTTTACTAGTATGGTTAATGCAGTTTTGTAGCTAAAAGGTAACTTTTGTGGTTAAAATAGGAACTATGTATGTGGGATTTTTTTTTTAAAGAAAGCAACGAGGTACTCGCACCAGATAGCAACCACGGGACACCTAAATCTTTCAGAGAAAGAGAATTTATTGCTCTTTTATCAGAAGAAACTAACTTTTTCCCTCCTTGCTCAGCCATGAAGACACCAGGTGAAGACACCGTTAGGATTAAGAAGAAGAAGATGACAATGACCAGACAGAATCCTTTGTTTGAATGGAATTTATGCATCATGTATGATGTATGAATATGCAACAAGCTATTGCTTTTAAGGGTTAATCCTTTGTTAACGGGTGCCCTTTTCTGGGCTTATTTTGCCCAGAAAAGGTACCCGTAACTCTTTGTTCTTATTATCTCGTATTTTCCTAATCTCAATTGTTCAAATTTTTATTACTCTAATTATACTGCTATTTTAATAACCATTTTATTACTATGAAACTTTTAAAATTTAAAAACCAAGTGATTGGCGTTTTTCACAATCAGGAATGGCACGGCCCCAGGAGCAGGGAAGCGATTTTTTCCCCTCACACTGGTGAGGTTGTGAGATACAAAGCTGTGTTTCGTGTCAGGTACACACAGGCAGCGTGTGTGCTTGTGATTGTGATGTGTGGAAACTGATCATGGGACAATTAAAGGATGAATTCCAAAAAAATAACTGAGGGAGTAAAGCGTGGAAGAAGGCCTTTGAACTTATCCTTTGTTTGCAATTAACTTTTATAGCATCTGAATTAAAGCTTTAAGGATGTTGCTGCTGGACAGGAACTTTTTGCACGTAGCTAAGCATTAAACAGCTTTGCAATAATAACCTTTTGAAGTATAATTTTAGAATATTGCTTGTAGTAAGGAGCTTTGAAAATATAAGTTTAGAATATATGTCAAGGAAACATGCTTATCTCAACACCTTAGCAAAACAGTAAAAAGCAGCCTGAGAAAGGAAGATGAACCTCAACCCAAGGATTGATAGCTTCGACCAAGGGAAGCTGGACATCACTGCTATGAGATATATAGTCTTGCAATTAAAAGGTGGGCCCACATCTGGAGTCTGCACCGCACCAGCTGGAAGACCTCTTTCTTCTTTCGGAACCTGGACCCCACCATCTGGGGATACTCCTTTTTGGGCTACATCCTGAGAAAAACTAACTCACAACAGTGTAGAGAATTGTGACATAAAAATTGGGAATAGAAACTGCTGAGAAAAGCTTATGTGTGCCCCTATAAATATCTGTACGCCCCAACCATCGGTGTGCAGCTGGAGGGAAAACTTCCCCCCCTGTACCCAGCGCTGTTTTGCTCATACTTTACCACATTAATTAATAAATTGATTGCTGCTTGAATATTGGCCTAGTCAAGCTTCTTATTTATGACAGTTCTGCAATATACTTAGAGACTGGCGCGGAGGCATTTCTCCTATTACCCTAAAGTTCAGAAGTTTAAACTCTCCGGGTCCTGTAACAAACCTCCGCAGTTTGATGTTCGTAGAGACAAAAAGACCCGTTTTCCCTCCAGACTCTCAAGCCATTCTTTCAGACCTAGTCGTTCCTGAAGACATTAACAGCCTATTTTCCCTCTAATTACTGCAGACTCCCACCCACGGAGCCGCACGTGAAGACGCTAACACCCAATTTCCCTGCCACACCCGAAGTGCCCCAGCACCCCTGGATCCCCGCCCCGCCCGCCATTGCCCCGGCGCTCCCCTCACGGCCGGCCCCGCCCCGCTCCCCGCGCGCGGGAAACGCTGAGGGCGGCGAGCGCGCGCGCGCGGCCCCCGCGCCTGCGCAGCGGCGGCGGGCGGGGGATTCGGAGCGGCGGCGGGAAGCGCTGAGGGAAGGAAGGGGCTGAGGCCGGCGCTGATGAGGGAGCCGCTGTGAGGGCAGCGATGAGGGAGGCGCTGCGCGGACGCTCGGGCAACCAGCCGGCCCCAGGCAGCCCTCTCCGCCCCACTAACCCCTCCATGGCGCCGCCCGGGCCCCCCTGGTCCCACACCCGCGCCGCGCTGGGGCGGCTGGAGAGAGCTCTGAGCTGCTCCCGCTGGTAATGGATGTTCTCCTTCCCTTTCCCCGCCCCGTTTTCCTCCACGGCCCCTGGTGTGTGTGTTAACGGAGCCGCGTTTCTCCTTGCTCTGCCCACAGCGCCGGTGTCCTGCGGGAGCCCGTGTCCCTGGGGCAGTGCGAGCACGTCTTCTGCCTGTAAGTACCGGGGCCCGCCGCCGTGCTGTGGAGCAAGGACAGGGAGGTGGGCACCGCTGGGGCCTTCTGGTCCTCCCGGCGAGCTGAGGGGAAGAGCAGCGCCTGCTCTCTGGGGGTCCCATGCAGGCATGCTGGTGTAGGCTTCAGGGTGCTGGCCAGGTGTGAAGGGAACTTCCAGTGTGGTGGAGGGAATTGTCCGCTTGTAGCGGGGTAGAAATCCAAAACAACCTGCAGTTCGCATCGCCCTCAGCCCCTTTCTCCTCGCATGAAGAAAAAAGAGCAGCTTGGGAAGGTGTTTCCTGTTTACGAGGGGGTTTTCCTCTGCCCCTGAGGGTTGTTGTTGGTTTGGCCTTCTACCAAGACTTTGCTCCTTCAGTTCTGCCTGTGTGCCTGTTGCTGTTCTCACACGTTGGCATAGGCAGGTTTACTTTTGCTTAGAGTTGGTCAAATAATCTGAGTGCTTCAAAAAACTGACTTAAATTAGAAACAATCTGCCAGCAAGGCGCTTCTGAGGTGGTGATGGTCCCGTCGCCTGTCGTGGGACAACTCACTGCGTTGTCAATACAGGCAGAGGCTGAAATGTTTGTGCCCCAGAAGCGCCTTTGGGTGAGGTGGGAGAACCTTTTGGCAGCCCTGTGTGTCACTGCTCTTCACCTCATGCACATGCAAGTACCGGGAGTTAAAGTCTGCCTGTATCTTAGAGCTCTGCACAACACAGGTGTAAGCAGTCTGATAAAATCCTGCCTTTGTTAGGGTGAAGAAGAAAGATACTGTGTACCCTCTGCTTGTAAACCAGCATAGATACTCGGCTTTATGTCCTGGTAATCTGCAGTCAGTATGTCAGTAAAAGCTGAAGAACCCCTCCCTCCCTCATGGATGGGTATCCGCTCCCTCTCTTCAGCTGCACTTTTCTAATAGGAGTTTACAGTGCTGAAGGCCTGAAAGGTAAAACGCAAGCAGAATATTTACTGGCTTTTTGAGGAGTAACTGATTATGGGACAGATGATGCCTTCAGCATCTCTTTCCCAGTATGCATGTACTGAACCGTGCACAGGTGATGTATTTCTCTCCAGACACGTGTTCTTTCCCAGCCGTGGCCACTGATTGCTGTAGAAGATTTTTGAAGAGAGACCCATTCACAAGGGCACGTAGGGACAGGATTAAAGGGAGTGGCTTCCCGCTGAAAGAGAGCAGGTTTGCTTTGGATATTAGGAATAAATTCTTCCCTGCGAGGGTGGGGAGGCCCTGGCACAGGGTGCCCAGAGAAGCTGTGGCTGCCCCATCCCTGGCAGTGGGATGGACAGGGCTTGGAGCAGCCTGGGACAGTGGAAAGTCCCTGCCCATGGCAGGGGGGGAAATGAGATGGGCTTTAAGCTCCCTCCCAGCTGGAACCATTCTGTGATTCTGCTATTTGAAGGAATTCTTTAAATTATTTATTTCATTTATACAGCCTGTCTGCAGATCATTTTGTAAAATAACCCCCAGAAACTTGTAAGAATTTTTTATAAACATTTCCATGTGGTTTGATAAATGTAATTGTTCAGCTCTTGGGCGTCTAAGGCCTTGTGGTTTTATTTTGGATAACCCCTGTGCATTCTAGGTGATAGATTTAAATCACCCACTGGTCGTTAAAGCTTTGTGGGGTTTTTAAAGAATTTTCAAAAATCAAGAGGACATGGTTTCTATGTCTAATCCCATCAGCACCTTCATTCATTTATGGAATATCTCTTTATTGACACCGAAATGGATTTTAAGTGACGAGGCTTGAAGCCCGTGTCCAAGTGTAAAGGGATACATTTTATATTTTATATATTTTATAGATTTAAATCACCCACTGGTCGTTAAAATTTTGTGGGGTTTTTAAAGAATTTTCCAAACATCAAGAGGACAACACAGTTTGTATTGATGGGGCTGGAAACAACAGCTAACAGGAGTGTTAAGCGCTCATTAGCAGCTGTTTCTTGCTCCAGAAAAAGGAGTTTATTTGCTATTATCTGAGTTATTGTTGTGCCTGATTTTCTTTCTTGCATACCTGACCTTTTAGCAGCAATTTCATCTGTCCTTTGATGACTGAGTCTTGGGCAGTGGCTATTTTTTAAAATTACCCTAAGGAAATTGAGATTAATTTATTCAGAAGCAAATTAGTTATTTTCAATAATATTTGCAGCTACTATGAACTATTCTCAAAACTAAATTACAGAAAACCACAGCGTATTTGCCACAGCTTTATAATCTCTCCAGTAAGTCCAGGTTGCTGCTGTTTCAGTCGCGACTCAGTTGTTTGCTTGCATATTGTCCATTGATGTTTACCTGTTGAAAGACAAATTTCCAGTACTTTTTTTGTAACTGGAGTCAAAATGAGTTAAATTCTGTTGTATCTGGAACTTATAAAGAAGCTCTCTCAACTCTGACTTCAGTTTTGTTACATTTATGTGATGTTAGGTTTATGTTTTGTCAAGTTGAAGTGCTGTTACATTTCAGCTCTGCCGGGTTTAGGTTCTGTTAGGATTAATTTCTGTCAAGTTTGACCGTTTAGAGCCGATTCTGGTCCACTGCTGAGGACAGACATTTATTAACACACCTGGGGAGGATTGAGGCCGGTGGTTGGAGCTGGCTCCTGAAATAGGGAGTGAAAGATCTGAAACCAGTGAACTGCAGTACTCGGGTCACCCATAAAACAGCCGGTTCTCCCTGAACTGCAGTACTCGGGTCACCCATAAAACAGCCGGTTCTCCCTCACCATGGTTTTGTCGTGGACAGGGGTATTTATCACGATCAGTTTCTGCAGTTTGTCGGGGTAGCTGTGCTAGGTTACCTGCACCCCAACAGCTGCACGTAATTGAGAGATGTTGTGGTCTGAAGGTCATTCTGCATCTCCTTTGCAGTGCCGTTTCCAGGGGTGGGAAGCCTGAGGCCGGCCAGCTTCCCTAGAGGAGGAGACCTGGTTGGCCCTTCCCTTTGCTCCGAGGGATTTGTCAGCTGTCTCCTCGGATATGTTGTACCCAAGAGCTTCAGTCTGCCGAAAACAGCAGTGCCTCTGCCTGTTTAAAGCACAAAACACACCTAGCTGCAGTTTTTCCATGGTCGGGTAACTGAGACTGTTCAAACGGATTCAGTCTTGGCTGTGTGGAACTATAACCTCTATTTAATAGGAGAGATGGGGGATGAGATGTAAATGGCCCTTGAATGTTGCAGTTCAGATGACAAATCATAAAGTATTCTCACTGGCCTACTCAAAGAATAAAAGATTTTAGGCTGATTTGGGGAGAGTAGTGTTAGTGAGTAAATCTGTTACCCCAGCTATCCCACCGTGATCATCTGACAGAAATGCTGTGAAAGAGAGCAGTGATAAAATACTCTGAGCACCTGGAGATCCTCGTGGGACTTCATACGGAGAAATGTTCACACAGGTGAAGCTGTTCAAACAGGTGATTTGCAGCATCAAGCAAATTTTAACTAGGAAGAAGTGGAAATTGTAGTTTACTATGGGCTGGCCTGCTGGCTCTTGTTTGAAAATGGACGGCTGCAGAATAGCAGGTGTAAAAGAATGTGTAGTTTTAACAGTGAAGCCTAATTATTACCTGGAGTCAAACAGCAGTGGAGCATTTGAAAATTTGGGTCAGTTTATGGGGCACTATGTTTTTCATGACTGTCCTGACAAGGCTTTGGAAGTGGGTTGCTTCATTTTATGTTCAGCTTGTCGCTTGCCGTGATAGATTTGTCCTGTCCTGCGTGTGTGGCTGACTCGTGTGGGCTTCCCTACGGCGGTTTGTCAGTGCTAAAATGAGATTCTGGCTGGGCTGTGAAACAGTCAATGGTGGCTGCAGCGGGTAACTTCCACCGGGTAATGGGTTTTCCCTTTGCCTTGCAGGTCCTGCGTGGGTGACTGTGTTGGCACCGAGTGCCCCGTGTGCCACATGCCGGCCTGGGTTCAGGACGCGCAGATCAACCGGCAGCTGGATAACATGATCCAGCTCTGCAGCAAGCTGCGGCAGCTCCTGGGCGCCGACGCCTCAGGTGAGACTCACCCGGCTCCCTGGCGGCTGCAGAGTCCAGGCCACCCCCTTTCATTTTACAGGGAATGAGCAGCGCAGCCCTGCTTAAAATTCCGAGAGGCTGCTCCAAATCGTGTTTGGAAAATTTGATTTGAAGAGAGCTGTCCGTATGGATTGCTCGTTCTTTGAATCTGTTTTACTAAGAAATCCGCGTGAGCGGGTTAGTCCATAATTCATTAGAATCAGTTTTCCAAAATTAGATGAAAGTGGGAGAGATTGCCGAGTCACGTGGAACAAAGCAGGGGCACAGGTTGTCCTATCTTACCCCAGTGTGTAAAGTTGTGCATTGTATTAGAGGGGCCCTATGAAAGAATTAATGCATATCTTCTCCTGCCTCTGGGTTTCTGTGCACCGAGTCGTGGCTGCTGTCCCTGTAATTTTCAGTTCAGGGTTTTTGCACGTGGGAAAAATGATCTATGCTCTTTGCCTAAAAAGGGGGAAAAAAGCAAGTCTTAACTCATTGATTTTCTGGTCCCTAACAATCAGCTAATCTGCTGCAGTGAAGTATTGTCATTGCTGACTGTGCTGGGAGATTGCAGAGAACATACTCTGAGAATTAATCTCTATCAAATTTTAGGCTGTTTGTCAAAGTAGGAAAAACTAGTGAAATAAACATAGGTGATTGTGTGTTTCCTCCGCAAGCTCCGAGAGGAGCATTTATGTAATAGCAAGTTTTAGAAAACATTCATTTAGTTGTCAGATGCAGAACAGGTAATTCTTCCTTCATTGTTGCTTCCTAATATGTTTGTCTAAGTTAAAGATTCCTTTTCTATGTCTAATCCCATCAGCACCTTCATTCATTTATGGAATATCTCTTTATTGACACCAGAATGGATTTTAAGTGACGAGGCTTGAAGCCCGTGTCCTAGTGTAAAGGAATACATTTTATGTAGGTATAAAATCCTATGGTGATTAAATCTTCTGGAGCATAGAAAACAGATGATGGCTTAAATAAGATTTCAGGGAAACATTTTAAGTGACGAAGGCTTTTAAAAGCACGCTTGGAAGAGAATAATTCTGAGAGGAGCTGTTTGTGATGCTATAAGTAAAGCTGTACTTATAAGTACTTATTTTAAGTACAGTTAACTGTACTAAAAATTGAACAGTACATTTAATCCCATAGCTCTTCTAAAATGAAGTCTGTGTGGTGTGGCTAGGCCACAGAACTAAATGAGGTTCTTTTTATCATCCCTTGTTCTGACTCTAAAAGCAGACACAAAATAGAAGTTTACCGGAGTGTTTTGTATGAAACGATGTGGGAGATGCCTTTCTGTCACTTCCAATCTTTGCAGCGTGCTGAGGATTAGCACAGTGGCCTTCTGGATGTGTGATACTGAGGTTAGGAGAAAATCCTCCCTGGTACTGTCAGGAATGGCTTCAATTCATAAGAAAATGAGCACACCTCTAAGAACAACCAGTTATGTATTGGGGAAAAAAAACCCATATGGTTGAAAATCACAGGATATTGTAGCTTTAGGGATTTTTGAGAGCAAATTCTTCAGGATGTTTTGTCCCTCATCTCTGGCAAATCCCTCACCTCCCATAGATGTCTGCATGCATTAAGTTCTGCCTTGAACTTAGTGTATCCAAAGAGAAATATGTTTGAGTTTGGAGAATCATGGGTTCTTTTCTCTTGTTAAGGACTTGCTTTCATGTTCTTACAGCACTCTACTTCTGTCAACAATATTTTCTTCTCTTTTGTGTTAGAAGGTCAGAAATTGTACTTTCTGTTCCAGTAAAGGAAATAGACCAAAAAAATCAATCTTTCAGTGCAGGAAAGGAAGAGAAGCAGTTGAAGAAAAGAATATTTCCATATATTTGTTTTATATCCCTTTTGTATATTTGCTGTGTATGCCTTGTTTTGAGACAATTGTGGCTTCTCTTGAACCTTGTTGGAGATCCTTGTTGACACTGAAATTTCTAATTGCATCCTACTAGTATATTTTTTTTTTGTCTCTGACAGAGCTAGTGCATGCAGTAAGTTGTGTGTGTTTCTTTTAAAAAAGAAACACGGAATATGGAACTGCCGTGACTGAAAAGGATAGGGTTAAGCTCACACTGAATATTTCAAATACAAAAATCCCTGTACCCTAAGGTTCCACGGCAGACATGAGAGGGATCTCACTTTGTATTCCATTGGGATAAAAACAGCTTCTGCCAAACAGCATGTGCATTGTAAGAAGCAGCAGCAAATAATTCAGGAAAGACTGCACAAACCAGCTAATACTTCCCTTTTAAATTAGAGGGAAACACAGCAAATGACACTCCTGGCGTGGCTGAAGATGAATTGACAAACCTGAAACTGGCAGGAAAATGCAAATTGTAGGTGGAAAATTCAAACTATAGGTAGGAAATGCTGAGCCTCCAAATGAATTCACTTGTGAGAGGTTTTCTATGTTTAGCCCATGGCAAGATGATGAGAGGTGCCTGACTTTTTTGGCTGCCCTGTGCTGTACCTTCCTAAGGGTAAAGGGAAGCTGCCTGGCAGGCACCACGGGTAGGATGTGATGTCTGCACTCAAACTCTTTAGCTCTGACATTGCAAGGCATCTTAGGAACTTGCAGTGGTGGGACGATGGGCTTCATGGGTGGGTAATTCCTGAGGACTTGTGGAATCATGGGCCTGGTGTACATAAGGCACTAGATTTGTTGATTTACAGTGATGATTTTCATAGGTAAGTTCCAAATACTTTTCTGTGTAATGTTCTTTAAAAGAAGGGATTGTTTTAATTTTTCAGAACCATCGCCAAGCATTTATAGTTGATTTTACCTTATTCTTTGTAGCAATCTGCTTCACTCTTATACATCAAACAGAAAGCCTTCCCCCCTCTTCTCACGCAGAGCTACATCTTGCAGGAGTTGGTCAAAGCTTCCCAAGCTGGTGCTGATGCTGGAGGACAGTCAGTGCCATCAATCAGCCTTTATAGTATCGTGAGTGTGTTTCACATTTCCTGGATGTGGAACTCCTGTTGTAACAGATTACATTGCATTTCATGGATGCTGCGACATTTTCCATAACATCTAAAGATTAAGTTTTGAATAGCTGGAATTTCTCCCTTTCCCCTTCGGTGCTGAGCACTTAACTTGCAAAACAATCACTCTTCAGTGAAGGCACTAATGTTTCACAGATGGTACCAAAGCTCTTCCCTTTGATTTTTAATAAGGGACTAGTTTGTCAAAGAGATTTCTCAACTTCTGTTCTGAAACCCATAATAGAGAATAATTTGAAAGGCACACAATGTGCATCGTTATATTCCTTTGATGCAGATTAATGATAGCTAAACCACATTTTCTAATTGCTCCTTTTTTTCCCCCTCCACTAGCCTGCTACTGCACTGCAGCAGAAGTTGGAGCTCTAGTTGCAAGGCACTGGCTATCTCCACTGGTATTTTTGTGTATTCTCAACCTTTCTAACACTTGAGAAATCCAACTCCATTAAATGTCAGCGTTGAGAAATTTTGTGCTTATTATGTGCAAATAACTCTAATTTAGAAATAATTCAGTTACTACATTGTGTGTCTGAATGTTAGGTTTAATAGGTAATGGAGACTAAATCTACTGCATTTATTATGGGCTGATTCTAATACTGCTATTGTGGATGCTCTTTATGCTATTGCAGATGCTTAAAATCTAGAATTAGTAAGGAATGCTCTACTGATTTACCTTGTCTAAATGCCTCTCTGAAAATTTTTGTGAGGACACTTATGTATTAAAAAGACAAATCAAAATAATAATAATAATTTTTTTTTGATCCTGTTGAGATCCAAGCTCTGGCTTCAAACTCGGAGACAGCAGAGAATTCATTGGGATTGATTTTATTGTGAGCAATTTTCTCTGAAGGTACTTTAACTGAATGAACTTAGCCACCAGATAATACCCTCTTTATATAAATTAACATTTACTTATTAAATCATAAGAACTTCCTTTCAGCATCTTGGCTCTGCATGTCCCCTCTTTATTTCTCTCTCTCACAGCTCTGGGTCCATCAAAAGATTCGATTTTCAAGAGAGGCAGGTTGGCCATTTGTCCAAGTTGCTTGGGCTCCCTACCTTGTACCCTTTGGAAATGGAGGAAGGGCTAGCAGAAAATGCAGTTTCCTCCCCTGGGTGTGCAGGGCTGGCCTCTGGATGGAGTGGGTGTCTTTGTCAGGATATGGGCATCTTTTAATCATGTCCCATGAGTGCCTCCCTGGTCTAGAACATGCAGTATACTCTATTACACCTCAAGTTATTGCAGGTGAAGAAAAACACTCCTTGGGAAGTATTTATTTAGCATGTAACATTTTCAGCAGTTTTTTAATAACCTGACTAGTAAGTGCCTGCTGAGGAACCAGCAATGAGCAGATCAGTTCAGGAAGCCTTGTGGTGGATTTTTCACAGGCTTTCCTGCTGCCAGAAGTGGTACATCCAGTGTAAATGCTTCATTGTGTTCTGCTGCCTTAGATCATACTTCTGAAGGACAGTGCCTTTGATTGAATTTGTCACTTGGACTTTAAAGTCTTGCTGTGCTACGCACATCAAAAAGAATTCTGGCCATCACAAAATTGTTGCACAAATTACTTCTGCAAGTCGATTTCATTCTTTCTCTTTACTTGGGGATGACTGGTACTTTTAGCAAGGTAAATATTTTACAAGGAGTTCTGCTAGTTTGTGTAAACACTGGCAAGATGAGAAAATAGTAACTTGTGTTTTATATTTTGCATCTGTTTGCAATCAAGCCCTTCCTTTTTTTTTAGATGTTCTTGTCGGAATGAGATTGGATATGTTCTCAAGGCTGGCTAGTTCTGAGATTTCAGTCTCAATTTCAGTGGTTTTTCTCTTGTTTGCACCAAGCCCAGCCTTAGAGGAAAACCAAATAGCTGCAGTTCTGTACTCGATGATGATCTTTAGATGCCTAAATGATTGATTAAGTAGCCTCAAGCTGTCTTCTTAATGACACTTTTGTTCTGATGGCTTACATATTCCTCTACCTAAATCTAATATGTAACAGGATTTAATTCGAGGGGTAAGTAGGGTATTTGAAGTCAAGATTAAGGAAACATATATAAGTTTGCAATGTTGCTTTAAAAGACACCTGTGAATGTCTGTTTTAGTGTTGAATTACAAGCTGCACAGTTCTCTTTTAAGTGGAGTTTCAAAAGTACTTTTTTTGTGACTAAGGGATTGGAACCAGTGTGTTTGTTGCTATGAGTTTGTCCCAGCTTGCTGTGAAAAACTGGCTGTAGTTACTAACACCAAAAATAGGAGAGAAGGTGTGGAGATAATAAATTAGCCATAGAAACTTAATGCACTGAAGTGGAAGTGATAGATTGTCGCAGTGAGTGTCTGTCACTTTTAATAATTGAGACTTCATATTGTTTATTTCAAAAATGCTTAAAAACCCTCCCCGCCCTTCTAATCTTGGTCTTGGTGCTGCTTCAAAACAAAATTCGTATTGGTTTTGTGTTTGATTGTTATAAATCACCAAGACTTTTGTGAGTGGTGGTCCCTAAGGTTTGAGGCAACAGGGAGAATGAGTTGTGCATGTACTTTTAAAGGACTTGTCCAAATAACCAAAAATAACACCAGTTCAGAATGAAGGAATTGGTAAAAAAATCTGCTATGGTTCTTGTGTGTCAAAAAAACTGTGAAATTAAATTAGTGTCTAACTTTGAGGTCACTTTATACTCCTTAATTTATTCCTAAGCCATTGAAGACGGTATTTATTTCCTCAGTCCTTGTTCTCAACTGTTATTTCATGTGCTGGGAGTACAGGATATGCCTCCGTCATCCTGGTCATTGATTTGTGATGTGATTTATAAAATTGCTCCAGTGCATATTTTTAAAGAAATGTTTGAGATCATCAAAACGCTTAGCTTCCTGAAATTATTTACTACCCAGGGATAAAGGATCAAACAACAGGACACAATTGCTTACAGATTTTCTATATTGATTCCTCTGGTTCATCTCCTATATCTGTGGAATCAGTCAAAATTTCTCAGGAATGTTTGACATTTTTATAAGTATATTGTTTTTGCTTGCTTACAGCTATTTTTCCTTTCCATCTTCAGATGAGCTGTAGTATCTCTGTAGAAAATTATTTCTGTGCTCTTTTGTGTATGCACATGCCTCTTCGTTAAATTTCCCTATTTCCAAGGGAAACTCGGCGAGGAAACCAACGTCTGTTCTTTTCTGACCTGGTCAGAACTCTGCTGTGTTGTGAACCCAGACTGCTGAAGGAATTTCTCTGCCAGGATGCTAACTTGCCTGATGGATAGCTGTTGCTGCACTGGGATCTCTGAGCTCCAGAGTGGGATGTAGCCTGGCCAGGGCTTTTAAAGTCTCTGTATGTGCCTTCTCAGAAGGGTGACCCTGCCAGGGCTTTTAAAGTCACTGTATGTGCCTTCTCAGAAGGGTCACCCTGCCAGGGCTTTTAAAGTCACTGTATGTGCCTTCTCAGAAGAAATGAAGGCACTCATAGATTGTATTTAGTAACACTTCATCAATTATTGCAGTTGTTGTTATGATCTTTTTTTTTCTTGGCTTTGTGAGGTTCTGAAGAGTACTCCATAATTATTTTTACCCTTTCCTCATGCACTTAGATTCAGCAGAGAACACGTGCACACCGACTGACTCAGAGGTGGAAAAAAAGAGCAAGAAGGAGCAGATAAAAATGTGGTTCAGCCCCAGAAGCAGGAAGATTCGATGTGTCGTGAACAAGAGTCAGGCTGGCACTAAAAACAATGACCTTGGTCAAGACACTTCAGTTTATGATTTCTTTCCTTCCCCTCCTCACGAAATGCCCTCTAAGCCAACAAAAAGACCAACTCAGAGACAGATTAAGAAGATGAAGAAGAAACATCTAGCAGAGATTAACAAAGAGTGGAGCTTAGAGAAACCTGAGCAGAAAAAAGCGGAGAAGATTCCCAAGGAAAAGTGTGTGACCATCTGCAGTCAACCAGTAGTGCTGTACACTCAGGAACCAGAGAGTCCTGAAGAAAGACCCCAGCAGGAGCCTGTAAAGGAAGCTGACTCCAGCAGTAATACAGAGGATGAGGAACTTCTACCACAGGTAGAATCCCCAGAGAAGAAAGATAACAGTGAGGCTGTGTGCTCTGCACGAGAGAGCAAGGGAAAAAAATGTGCTGCAGAGACATTGCTGTCGATAGCAAATGAAGTGACACCTTTGAAACGTGGAAGGGAGCAATCCAGGCTTCAGGGTACTCCTCAGTCTAAAAGGGCAAGGAGAAGTGAGAGGGGCATTCCTGGGAAGTCAGACAAGCAGGCTGATGGCTTAGAGGAGTCTCTGCAGGGCTCCCCCATCTCCCCAGCCGCTGAACAGACACCAGTTCAGATTTCTTCCTCTGCATCCACACCCACTGACACTGGAATGAAGACAAGATCATCTGCAGCCCTTCAAGTGATAAACAGTCCGTCACTTTCAGAACCTCCCTCTACCCCATCCACTTCCAAGACTGGCAGTCAAGTAGCAACACCACTCAGTCCTTCTGTGTTGAAATCCCCTGGTGTCAACACAATTGCCAGAAGAAATTACAAGGGAGAGACTCTGCTCCATGTTGCTTCCATCAAGGTAGGACCATCATCTTCTAGTTCAGCTTTAAGCAGAGGTTTAAAAAGACAATGCTGTTTTAAAAATATTCTGGAAACCAGTTACTTCACAACATCCTATTTCAGCGAGGGAAATCTCATTTTGTGATCTTTTTCTTCTAGGTTTATTGGGGAGTTTCCAACCCGATTCTCTGATTTCGTAAAGAAATGACTGTTTGAATGAGTGTCAGTTATACCTGTGAGTTTTAGGAAGTGATGAGCATTTAAATGTTGTGGCCTTGTGTGCCAGGAAGCCGTGTCTGATTTGTCACAAGGAGTTCAGGAAGTATTTCAGATCTCACTGAGTGACCTTGATCGGTTCAGTCTGAGCTGGTAACTCAGCTAGGATGAGATCTGAGTTATGTACATAAAGATAACTCTTTGAAACACTGGTTAACATGATGTAAGTGTTGAGATCCACCACCTGATGCCAAGTGCTGCACCCTGTGATTGCCATGCTGAGCCCTATGCTCTGGAGGGAAGGGACCAGAGTTGGGGCATTCTCAGTTTTATGTAAGATCAATATTATTCTTGGAATGACAGCTATCACTCATTATGCTGTTAATACCTTAACCAGTGCCTGGTGTGGCAGAACTGCATGGCTTTGCTCTTTGCAGGGGCTGTCCTTGCCCATTGCTTTGTAAGAGCTGGTGAAACATGTCCCACTCATCAGATGCACTCTCACCTTCTGAGAGGTCATTTCAGAGAGTTTGTAGTCTGGCAATTTCAATGTGCTTTGTGCTAAATCGTAAAATACAAATGCTGTGTGGTTAATAAACTGCATATACTGGAAGAGTTGATTCCTGTGTAAGCCCCTGGCTTTATGCAGCACTTCTGTCTGGTGAGACAGAGGCTGTTCTTGATAAATAACTCTGTCCTCTTTCAAAGGCATTCTAATAAGCCACTCCTGCTGCACGAGACCTTTTTGAATGGAAGTGTCAGCTGAGCTGAGTTGAGTTCAAATCTCGTATTCGATGTCATTAATATGGAATTAGGGAGGAGAAAATTAAATGCTGTCCTCACAGGACTCAAGAGCTTTGAGGAGAGATCTCGTGTTACCTCTTGTCATAAGTCCTGCATATTCCACTTTATTAAAACACTGTTTACAAATTTCCCTTCCATGATTTTCTGGGAGTTTGTAATGAATGCAGTCATGAGTGACTGGTTCTGGAAAAAATTGATCTGCCCTGACAAGTTTTCACAGAGGTATGATTTCTAGCAGAATACCTGATGCTTCTTTGGAGCACAGGTATCTCATCTAAGGAAACAGCATCCCTGCAGCTTGTTGAGACTTGGAGTGTTGGCACATTGGTGACATGCCAATAAGGTTTCATTGCAAAGCATTTTGATGATAAATGAAAAATTAGGCAGTTCATGCCGTAGACAAACAGGATGATAAACATGTTTTGATTATTGAAGTTCAGTGGTGTTGCTGGCACTCCTTACTGGCATTGGAACAGCCAAAAAAAAGCTGACTTCCAGCTGGAGTGTGGGCAGTGGGATGGCTTTTTCAGTCCTGTGTGTGAGCTCCTCTCGGTGTTGTCTTTTGATGTTTATAATTATTGAGCTGAAGTGGGAAATGGCTTCTGTTCCTCATTAGTTCTGCTGTGGTTTTTATCCAGCAGCTCCACACTCATTGAGGTGCTCATTAGCAAAGGCTTGTGTAGCTAGGTAGGGCTTCAGGGTGATCCCAGAGTTTGCTTTGAAAAGGAACTAAAATAACATGAGGAAAGTGATCTGTTGGTTATGATCTTTTAACTTGCAGGAGCCCTGTATGAACTGATAAAAGTATTTTGTCAAACTGGTCTTGAAAATACCAGCCTTTATTGTCTTTGTACAATTTTTAGTGTGGGGTTTAGATTTGGTGCTTTGGGTTTTTTTTTTCCTTCTAACTAGTTCTGATTTTTTTTTCCTGAAAGAAGCATTTCTCTTCCAGTTTTGTTTTATGGGCTTTTTGTTGTTGTTGTTGTTGTTTTCACAGCAGTAATGTTTTTCCATGTGTGTGAAGGGAAACTGACTTGTAGCTGCCACCCTCCCCCAAAGTAGAATGAAGTCTAATTCTCTGGGACTTCATTAGTTATAAAAACAAATCTGTATTATTTTCATTAGGGTCTAATACCCAGAATTTAATTAAAGTTAATTGAATTATCTCTTTTTTTTTCTTATTTAAAAGAGATCATAAACAAGGATAGCAGGCATGAAAACTAAGAGCATTGTGCTGTTTATGATTCTGAAGGATTGTCCCCATTTACTACTACTAGTAGTAGTTATTTCACAGAAATCAAAATGGTTCTCAAGAAAAGTTCTAGTGTGGATGAACTTAATGTTGAGTTAAACTAATAAACGACAATACATGTAACTCTTCCTGTAGCAACCGGCAGTCACGTTTATCTTCATAGTCATCAAAGGGGGAAATCCGATTAGTTAAAATACAAAATGTGACCTGTTCAACTCTGAATATTCCAAACTAGTGGGAAATTGCTTGATCAGCAGCCCTTCCACGTGGGACTTTCTTTACAGTAAGAGAACAAATTGTTCCCAGGGCCAGCTCCTCTTGGCCATTGAATCACAGCACAGTGCCACCGAAGGAGCCAGTGCAGAGTCCTGAACCTGCTGTGCAGAGAGGAGCCCCCTGTGCCTCGCCCCCGTGTTCTGGGTGGTGCCTGTGCTTCTCCTGCTTTGCCTAGGGAAGGGATGGGACAAATTGTGCCACTCTGGATTCCAGGGAGAGGGACAGTGAACTGCAACACAAGAGGGTGACAGGGAGTTTAGCAGCAGCCACATTGTTACAAGGAGTGTGTTGGGTCTTGCCCCCAGATTGGGGTGACCCCGAAAGATGGAAAAGTCTCTGCTCCAACTCGTGCTTTCAAAGAAAGACTCAGTAGTTCTCTGTTGTCCATTCTCAAGGTTGTTTATTGTTGTTTATCTAAAAGATTCTTCTCCTGAACTGCTGTGGCCCCTTCAGCAGCTCAGACAAAGGCACACTGCCCTCTCAGGGGCTGATGCCATCTTTTATATCATACATTACATGTTACATGTTTATACTTTTTCCCCAATGCCTCTTATCTATATTGAATGGTGACTTTCTATTCTAAACCAGTCTGTGAGTGCCAACATCACCAAAGACATGGAGGTCAGGAAGGAGAAAGGAGGAGGACAGGGCACACCCAAATCCCTCCATCTTAGATCTCCTGACCCCCATGTACAAAACTTGGACCCCTGCGTACAAGGCTTAAAATCCCTCTGTACAGCACTCAAAAATCCTTCATTTCACTTTGTGATTATCTCTACTACAATACCTAAACTTGTGTGTGGCTTGTAATTCTTCATACAGAGTTGGTAATTTGCTCCATGGGCTAAGATCAAAACCCCAGGTGTGTCTTTGGCTGCATGCCAGGGTCTCAGAGCCCCCTGCCAGCGGCTCTGGCCATCCAGGGCACCCAGAGGGATGTCCTGGGTTCCCACAGGAGGGGATGGGAAATAGCTGGGAGAAGGCTTGTGACGCTTCAAGTTAGGAGGAAATAAGGAGCTGTCCCTCCTCTGAGGAAGAAGAATTTGTCTCTGTGCAGAGCATCTACTGAGTTTATAGAGAGAGGTGGTGTATTTGGATCAGTTTTGGTTACCTCCTGTTCCAGGGACCCTTCAGTTTTCTCAGCTCATGATGGCTTTCCCTCCTTGCACTCTCAGGAGGACTCACAGAAAGGCTTCACCCATGGCTAGCCTGCTGTGCTGGACTCTTCATGGGCATTATAATTACCACAGTAAAATAACTGAGATAATTCCTTCGGAGCCTGTGAGAGTGCTCCTTTTATTGCTTTGTTACCAGTTAATGGCACATCAGCAAGGAGAGCAGAGATGTTGTGGTTTTGTGAGCATGTGATGGCGAACGCGAGCATGGCTTTTAAATCTTGTTTTCAGGCGTCTCACCTAGTCAGCTGTGCACTTCTTGCTTTTGGTGCTGGATCTGCACATGTCATGGTTGAGAGATGGGTTGCAGATGAACATCTCCCCTCCTGGAGAGAGGAGGTCAAGGCAGATATGAAATAGTGCAATGGTTTCCAATGCAGGACTTGGGAATGTGGGAACTGGCCACGAGTCAAAGCAATCCATCTTCCCAAGTGCTGATTTGGAAGCCTGGAAACAAATTACCATTTCTTTTTCAATAATGCCTGGTTGTCACTTGTCTCGTTTCTGAGGCTGTGTAACTTCTTGCATGTTTTCTCTTCATTAAAGGTTAAGCGTAGCTTCTTGTGTGTTTGTTATTAGGGAATTCATTGGGAGGATTTTGAGGTGAGAAACTTGCAGCATCCTGGAAAGAGTTCACAATTCATAGAAGCTCTTTAATGCATATTTGTCCTCCTGGACCTTTTATGAGTTGTAAATAATCTAGTTCCCCCGTGGCTTAAACAAGCAAACGGCATTGTGTTTGAAAGGGGGTCTTTTTGGCTCATTTGTTTGACCTGAAGATTGAAGTTGCTTGATTCAATTTGTAAATAAATAAAGAAATATTTGGTTGAAGGAGTACAGCTTTTAGCTTCATCTTCATGTACTGTCCTAATTCGTTGGATCTCTCTCATTAACTGGTAGAATGTGTTTTCATTTATTTAGTAATTTGACTTTTCAGTGAAAAGTACCTTGATTAATGGAAGTTGTGAAGGGCAAAATGGAAAAAATAAACCCCAGTAAAGTAGGACTAAAAGGACCCTTGCAGTTCTTAACCACATGTATTAAATTCAGGACTTGAGGGAAAAGGAAAAAAAACCCCAACAACCTTGTGTAAGCCAAGTAGAGATGCTGTTCTGGTCTTACGCCGGCCGTGGCTGCGGGAACTGAATTCTCCTTGGGGGAGGAAGCGCTAAAGCCCTGTAAGTGCTTATCTGTCTCACCCGCTGCCGGCTCCAGCTCTGCCAACAGATGGCCCCAGTGCCTTTCCTGCTTCTGCGGTTTCCCCAGCTCCCGGTTTCCCCAGCTCCCGGAGCTGCGGTGCCGAGGAGGAGCAAACCCGTGGCTTTACTGCCTTGTCACTACAGCTGAGCTTTGTTACGAGCATGAAATGTCCTGAGCTTTGTTTGTTCCCAATGGGTAATTCTGCATTCTGCAGTAGCTCCTGCCTTTTCAAGAGCTGGATGTAATCCTTCATTGATAATTAGATTTCAAAATAAACACTTGCCTGTGAATTCTTAATGGTAGGAGCATTTTTCTACCTGGTGTTTGCCTTGTTCTCCCTTTCTGAGCAAGAAGCGTCTCCTCTCAAGGTTTCCCCTCTGTTGCTGCAGACTGCTAAGAGGCTCTCTCCTTGTGTCCCCTGGTTATGGCATCTTGGTGCAGGCTGGAGATATTCCTGCTGCGTCAAATACACCCCAGGAACTAAATGTGCAAAATGAATTTCCGCGTTAGTCAAAGCACATCTTTATGCAGCATGTTGGAATTAGTCATTCCATACTAATAGGTGGAGTTCCTTCAGCTCTCTTGTTGAGGGAATACCTGGAATTGACACATTTGTGTCTGGGATTTGCACCTCTGTGGTCCTTACTCTTGTTTTAAGAGTTTAGCAAAGCATTTATTAGCTTATAAATGTTAGTAATTCCATCAACTTTGATAGAAGTGGCCAATGTAAAAGATAACTAAGCCACTTTTTTTTTTATTCTTGGATCACAGTTATTTGGCTTGACTTGTTTGGCTGACAACAATCAGCCTCTGGAAGATCCAGGCAGATGTCAGAGGCACCTGTGGTTAGTTTTGGCGATCTTATAGGTCTTTTCCAACCAAAATGATTCTGTGGTTGTGGTCCTGCTTGCAGGAGGGACTTGATAACATGTCTATTAATGACCTGCCACCTGAAATTTAGTCTCCTGCTTTCTAAAGCTGAATGTTCACCTTATGGTGGCTGACTGAAGAGCCTCTGAGGACACAAAAGGCACTTTCTCCTGGCTCTGTTTTGTTAACATCTCTCTCGTAATCCTGATTGGCAGCCCCCATCCAGTCACTGCACAGCTCGTGACAGCTTTCCCTCCTTGCTGTCACTCTCAGTGCTCAGTGCTGGTTGTAGGGAGCAGGTTCCATTTACAGACGACATGATGACAATATTTATCTTCTGTAAGCAGCAAAACACCAATTTTCCAATTTTGACATGGGCCTGGATTTAAGTCAGGGGATGTTGTCAGTCCTGGTGTCCACACCAGCAACATTCCCTTTGATGAAGCCCCAGCGGTGTTTTACAAATCAATGCTCACATAACTGATCTGAAAAGCTGCGATAGTATCTGATGCCCACACAAATTATTAGCCGTGCTTCCTGCTTTAAAGCAGTACTCCTGAAATGTCAAACCCTTTGCAGTACATGTTTGCAAACTGAACTTTAAATGATAAGCTCGGCTCTCGCTCATTATAGATAATTGTGTGTTCTCTCTGTCGGGAAGGATCTTAATGCTGAGCGCTGTCTTGGCTGCCTCTGAATGACTCCTCAGGTTTGATGTATGTCTGTTACCTTGCGACCGTAAAGAATGTGCTGCTGCTAGAATCCTTTAATTGCCTTGAAAGGTAACATTTTGCTGGGACATCCAGGTTGTGAATATAGCGCATGAAATTTATCTCTGATGTGTTAATTTGCTTGATGGTTGTAAAGCCGGTGAGCCTCGGCATTTATTTTGGTGAATTTTGAGTTTACAGTTGTTGCTTGTTGGATTTACTTTTGCAGAACAGTCTGTCATAATATTTTTTCTAACTTAAAGAGTAAGGATTAAAGCTGTTTTGTTTTTCAAAGAGTTTCTTGGTAGCAAAATCGGATTAAGTTGGTTTTTATTGTATTTAAAGCTTAATATAATATTCTCTCACCTTTTGCAAGGCTTGCTGTGAGTAGCACCTTGAAATTCCTTGACTTTCTGCTACTTAAAGGCTTTGAGCTTGATATATATCATGGATTAAATTTCTCTCTTCCAGATCTTTTTTTATATTGTATATTTGGCCTTGGCAAGGGCCACATACCAGTTTGTGTATTAAGAGTCTCTTCCTTTGGGATCTCAGTACCCTGGTCTAGGCAAAGTGTCAGCAGTTGTCTTGAAACACCTTATTTTGCCTAAAATAATAAGAATTGAGGCCTGCACTGCAGAGATCTCCTTGCCTCAGCTTCCACAGGCACCTTCTCCTTACCTATTTATAGCTGCATCTGGATGTGCTCCAATCTTATTACCAGCTTTGCTTTTCAGCGTGTCAAAACCTCTGATTCACAAATTCTGCCCTTTTGCTTCCTTTGCCTCATTTCTATTCAGCCTCTTTTCCTTGGGCTCTGCATCAGTTTCCACCCTTTCCACACCTCCTTGCTTACAGTGGAAGCTGAGTATAGCATTATTCCAAAAGGCAAATTAAAACTATTTTGGTAGGTAACTGTCAGAGAAAGTGTCAGTGAGATTCAACATAAAGTAGTAATTGCAGTGTTAAATAAAACTTTTCCTTTCGTTGGAAACCAATTTCTAGAAGCTTGTCAGGCTTATTAATTTATTTCACCTCTGTTTTCAGACAGTTACTTTGATTAACTTGAAAAAATCCAGTCTGAAGGATGAGGAAATTCTCAGTAAACGTTCCTGACTTTAATCCTTGCAGTTTGACTGTAGTGGACAGACTGCAAGTAGTGCAAACTTTTCTATTTATTTTGAATTAACTCTGTCACATGCATAGTTTTTATCTAGAAATATGTATTTGTGTAAAATGTGTGGGTGGTTCTAAATGAACAGCAATCATTAACTGTGGTCTCCAGATCAGCTGAGCTTTTGTTATCCTGACAAGATCTTCATGGAAGGCTTACATCATAACATTTTTATTGCAGTTAAATTTATGATTGAGCATATCTCAAATTTGTGTTGTATCTATGTATTTTCTTCATTACTTTTTCATCACTCTGTTTTTTTTTTCCTGTGTAGGGTGACTTAGCAGCTGTGGAGCAGCTGCTAAAAAATGGGGCAGATCCCAATGTCAAAGATAATGCTGGCTGGACACCGCTGGTGAGTGTTGAAGGCTTCTTTCTGTCGTCTGTCTTCTAATCAGATTTCGCCTCATCCCTCCATTCCTCTCTGATATTTTGGTTCCCTTCACACACATTTAGGTGACAGAGAATTATGCAAAATGAAGAAGTGATGATAAACAAGGTTAAAAGAATTCATCAGCAGCCACTGACCTGCCCGGGTGTCATTCTCCTTTGCTGGGTGTAGGGCAGGCCATGAAATTGATCAGCCTGTGACTCTGCAAATGCAGAAGATACAGCTGGGATAACTCGAAAATGATCAATTCAAAACAGTGTTTGTATTTAATGGGTTCCTAATGTCCTCAGTGGTTTGGAAATATATCAAGTAGTGGAGTGAAAAAAATTGCTCGATTGAATTACAGAAAATAAACAAAAGGTTTTTTTCAACCATGACTTCTTCCTCTCCTGCAGAATACTCCTGATAGCCTGTAATCTGGAGGGCTTTGTTCCCTGTGGTCTAATTTGCACACAGTTGGCCTTTGGTCACTTCTTCTTGGGGCTTTTTGTCAGTGCTGGGTTCCCGGGTAAATTCCCGTCAGGAGTGTAAGGCAGCACCCTCGCATCATCTGAGTTCCTGCTGTGGCTTTCTCCCCAGCACGAGGCGTGCAACCACGGGCACCGGGAGGTGGTGGAGCTGCTGCTGCAGCACGGGGCGCTGGTGAACACCACGGGCTACCAGAACGACTCTCCGCTGCACGACGCCGCCAGGAACGGGCACGTGGCCGTGGCGGAGCTGCTGCTGCTGCACGGCGCCTCCCGCCACGCCGTGTGAGTACTGGTGAGAGGGTGACAGGACGTGGAGCGGAGCCAGTGATAAATGTGGTTTATGTCAAGTGAGGGGTGGGTGTTAAATGCGTGCTCTGCTGTGCTTGCCAGGTGGGCGTTTCCTTTCCTTTTGGCTGTGTCCTAAGCTTTTCTGAGGACGCCTGAGTCACAGATAGCTGGAGTCCTGGAGAGGAAAGTAACAACATATGCTCACCCTAATCTTACACTTTCCTGTTGGCATCTTGTTATAGCTGCTGTCAGCTCTAAGATGCTGAGCTAGATGAGTTTTGAACTGCTACAGCTGTTTTTTGTCTCTTTACTTTTACTTCGCTACTTGCTAGCAGAAGGCATTTTGCTCCAGTCTCTTTTGTTTTCACAAATGACATAGACACAGGCTGAGATTTGGGAATTTTCATTTTTGCCTTTCTGGATCAAAGCACTAATCCTTGGTACACCTCTCAATTAAAAAAAGAAAAAAGCTAAGTAATATTTTCAATTCTTTAGTCTCCTGAAGATTTTGGCAATTTTGTACAGGAGGTGTTAAAGAACCTTTCAGTCTGTGAATAACCCTGTAGCCTGTTAGTATTCCAGGCACTAATATAATTTTAGGGGTTGCACTGTTTTTGTGCCAGGGCCTGTGCCTATAAATTTGAGTCCAGTGCAAGTTGTCAATAGTTGTGTGTGTGTATAGAAGCACAACAGGATGAAGTTTCTGTGGCAGCCACATGAAGAAGCATAAACAAGTTCAGCTTAATCACTTCAGCTCTCAATATTCACACTCTTGAAGCTTACAGAATTAAGGTGCTTTGTGGGAAAGCACAGGGTTTTCATAAAGTCCTAATCTTGAATATATTAGAATTTAGAAAACAGGACAAAGCCAAAACAAAGCAACAAGACTTTACCTCAAGACTTCGGCATGAAAAAGTAAAACAAGGATCAGTTGTTCA
This sequence comes from Motacilla alba alba, assembly GCF_015832195.1. NCBI lineage: Eukaryota > Metazoa > Chordata > Aves > Passeriformes > Motacillidae > Motacilla > Motacilla alba. Next base: position 35,386,519 of record NC_052022.1, on the reverse strand, counting down.
TCTTCACTTTGTTCTTGAGCAGCAAGGACTGGTGCACCTGGAAAAGCTGACAGCTTCAGAGATTTTTCAAGCCTCTTGAATATGAGGAGCTGGTTGTGTCACACTTCCCAGGTGTTTGAAAGCACAGCACAGCCACCAGCTTTGCTGTGAGGTTGTGGCAGGGTTTCAGCTCCGGTGGGTTTGCTCAGCCCAGGCTCCAAATGGCAGCCATGGGCTCTGCAGGGCTCCTGTTAGCCTTGGTCTCTGCTGCACGTGCTCACACAAACAGAGGTCAAACTGAACCTCTTTCAGCTCATTCTGCGTGAGCAAACATGACTCTGTTGAAACAGAAGCTTTTTAATCAGGGAAGGGGAGATTTATGTGAACCTTAAGCCCCGCTTCAACTTTTCCCTGGATGTAGATAATGTTCAGTTAAAATCTCTGAGAACAAATGTAGCTGCCATTAATCTTTGTGTGATTTGTCTGGGTGCTGTGGCACAGATTCAGTCCTGTCCACCACTCCTGGAATAACCGAGGACTCCAGATCTTCTGTAGGCTCTCTATCTTTGGCTGAAATGCCACTGTGTGTGTTGCAATTGCACTGATGATGGAAAGAGGCTGGGGTTTCCCCTTCCCTATTTCTATAGAGAGCATTAGAGCCACAGAAAAACAGATGTACAAGCCAAGTTTTCAAGCTTGCTCTGCTGGCCCCTTCCAAACACTGTCCAGAAACAGCAGAAACAAGAACAGTGTGTCTGAGACTCCTGAGAATGCCTCGTGCCTCCCTTCCCTCCTGTGCCCCAACAGCTTCCAGCAGCGAATGGTGCTGTGATCTTTCCCTGGATCATGACTTTGCAAATCTCACAGGGTGTTTCTGCAGCCACTGCCTCTGCCACTTGTAGTCCTAATTAAGCAGTGGTTGGATTGGGCTAGGTAAGTGGACTTGAACCTTCTTGCATCTAGAAGGTTTAGTTAATTCTTCTTTCCTTGTGGATGCAGTATCCTTGTAATGGAGTCACATCTGACAAGAAGCTTGTTTTTCTTCAGTGACTTTTTTTCCTAGATCTCTGAAACCAGCTGGCCACAGTTCTGAAAACAGGAGATGAGAACAGGCTGATCACCTAAAATGGTGCAATTACAGTTCATTTCATTATGGCCAGTTATAATTGGTCTCTTTGTACTTAATGCTCAGCTTCACATTATTATTTTAGGTCCTTTACAGTAGAAATTGAAGCAGTGATGAGTAGAACTTGCATCTCCAAGGGTTATTTTCTTGAGGAGTGCCTTAACTTGAGAGGTGTGCAGTGTGTGAGCTAAGACTGTACCAAACCAATTTTGATAAAATGGATAAATTGATCTAATTTTAGTTCACTTTTTTGTTTCTATTTGGTGTATAAAACCCTTTCTAGTCCTTTTGTAGGCTCTTCAGGCTCACAATGAATTAACTTTCAGCCAAGGAGAGGGCTCTCCTTAATGTGGTGGGATAAAGTGATTGTTCTTTCTCTCACAGGAGCGGGGAGGAAAGTTTGATTAGTTCACTGTGGTTACTTAAGTGTTTTACTTTAGCTAAACTAAGTAGAATGTGAACATGACAAATGCATTCAAATGTTACTTGGGACACCATGAAACATATAGCACGAAACCTCAGAGGAGTGACTGATATCTTGCTGCTGTCTCAACAGTACAATTTACTCAGTTTTGTGTCTTAATGTCCCTGGTCTGTGGAAGAGTTAATCTACTGGAACAAAAACAGCTTGCATCCAGCAACCTGCTTAGAGCAGTAGTTTGGAACTTTAGCATGATACTCAGTTGTGCCAGGTGAAATTTATTTTAAAGGCCTGCAGTAATGACTGACAGCAGGTCCAAAGGCAGGTAAGACACACCGGTCTGTGGAGGGATGTAGGATTTATCTGGAAGCAGCTACAGCTGCTTCCTGAGAGACCTCAGTGGGCGAGGTACGACCCTATCCAGAGAGCTGAGACTTTGCCATTTCAGATTTAGGTATCAGATATTCACAAACCCATCAAGTGGGCACATTCCAAGTGCCTTTCAGGCTCTGTTTTTCTCCTTTCATGTTAACTTGTAGTGCATTAAGAAATAGCTCTACACAACAGGAAGCAGCCACATATCTTTTGGACCAAGTAAGAACAGATGAGGGCTTCCTCTTCTGCCAGAAATTAATCCTGGGATTTCCTTATTCCTTGGCAAAATTTCTTTTTGGAAATCTGTGAGATTTAATAGTCGTGGCACTTCAGTTGTCCACAACTTCATTGAAGTTTTCACTGACTGGGAGTGATGCAAACTACAAATGAAAAATATTATATGAACCAGTGGACCTATTAATTGTCCTACTGGTCCTGTTAATTTTTATACGTTAATCTCCTACACATAACTAATTTTTATTTTTACGGCTTTTTTCAACATGCTTGAATTCTTTTTTTCTTTGCTTCACAGCAAGCCAAGTGATTTGAAAAATTAGATCTGTGCATTTGCAATTTCACAGTGCTTCCTAAATGCTTTCACTCAAATGGGCTGTCTTTCCAGTTCTTCATGCACAGTAAGTTTAGCATTAGCAGAAACTGTCGTCTTGCTCTGGTTTTTTAGGGGTAGTGGTCGTGAGTGTGACTCTGAACAAACCTGTGGGAATGCTTAGGGGAAGACCATGGTCCTCAATTATGAATGGCACAGGGACAAAAATGATTATAACCTGCAGTCATTCCAAGAGGCATTAGGTCCATGGCACTGATGTCATTTTGTCTCCTTATTCTGAGTCAAGATAGTGCAGGTCTTCGCTGCCCAAGGGCAAGACAGGATGTTGAACTTCTGCTGACAGTAGGTTAATTAAAATCCTGGCTCTGTTTGGAAATCTCAGATGGTCTTTCTGGCTAGACAGATTAGGTTTTCTTCCCTCTGTCAGGTTCAGGAAAGGTTTCTGCTTAGCACATTCTCAAAATCCAGGTGCTGCCTGGAGAGCCCTGAGCCCGTCAGAGTTCCACGTGGCAGTTAATGGGTAGTGCACTGAGACCTGGCTGCAGGATTTCCGTTCATTGCTGAGCTCTTTTGTGGGGCTGGGGCAAAACTTGGTTTGTGGAGCAGCTTAAAAGTCCTGATTACAAAGAATCATGTCATTTAATGAAAAGTCACACTCAGAAGATTTGGTTGAGTTGCTCTTCACTGGCCTCCTCTTTGTTCTCAGCACAGCCATCCTGCTCTTGGATTGGATTTGTTCCTGCTGTAACAGCCCCCTGCTTGATGGCTGGCTAATAGGAGGCTGCTTGCACCCAAATGTACACCTGGCTCCAGAATGTTTTAAAAAAACTTCCACTTGCCTTCTGGTAGAAAGAAGGATGCCTTGGGGACCTCGTATTCCAGCTTAAGCACCTCACTAATTTCTCTCTAGCAGAAACAGTTGTGTCCTCTTGCAGAGTATGGAGCTCATCATGTGCACTGGACCCATTCCCAGCAAACCCAGATTTGTAGGAGGAGCACACAGAGTTATTGGCATTTCTGAAAACACTGTTTTTGTGTTAGGGTGGATGTAATTTGCATGTCTAATTTGGTTTTGGATATTGGGTAAAAATTCATCTTAGAGCAAGATGGATGATTTCCCTTGTTCAGGTTGGTTGGATAAAGATGGATGTGAACACCATTTCCCTAAAGCTTCCACTTCCCATTCCCCTGCCTTGCTAAAAAGTACAAATACAGTTTTCATCCTTTCTCTTTGAAAAGTAAATTACAACACTATCCTCCTTGAAAATCTGTTGTTAGGATGTGTTCCTTGTAGTGGTTTTTATTATGTAAACCCTCTTTTCTCCTGTTTCAGCTACATTTTCACACTCTCTTTAAGCTCAACAATCTGTTTAGTTGCAAATATTCTAAACTCTTAAAGTATTTCTTGTGCTGGTGTTCCTTTTTCAGACCTCAGCTACAAGGTTTGTCACAATTTAACTATGCCACCTTAACTTGCAGTAAATAACCCTTCATTCTTCAATGCTGAATAATGGTGGGACAGCATATCACAATACTCTAGTAAGAAGCAGCTAAAACAAGCTTGAAACTGTAGGAGAAAATTGTAAGTGAATACAGAAGGAGGAGCTGGAGCTCGTATTTGTATGGTTCAATTGGCAAAAAATGTTCTGTATTTAACTGGGGTGGTCTATGTATTTTTTTATGGTAAACATTGATGAGTTTTTTCCAACAGTCAAGAACCTTACTGTGCCTTTGGAGGGAAAAGCACTCCCAAATCTGTGCTGCTGACATGCAGGGATTTCCTCCCTCTGCTTAGCTCTCAGTGAAAGGTCAGCCAGCTAGTCCAAAGGTGATTTTGGGGGTGTTTGATGACATGTATATATGTTTCTCCCCCCTCTCTGGATGCATTGTTCAAAGGAACTTTATCTTGCAGCAGTTTGAGTTGAATATTGGCCTTATTTAAAGAAAGGGCAAGAGCTACCCTGATGATGCATGACAAAGCAGGAACAGCATGACAATATTTAATGGGCTGCGACTCCCAGGCCCGGGCAGAGATTTAACCAATTATCTCTCAGTCTGCAGAGTCGGTATTATGCCTGCACTGTGCTCATTAGTAGCACAGAAGAGCTTGGGATTGGTAACGGTGTAAAATACCATCCTGGACTCTTCTGTGGGGGATTTTTGTGGATTGTTGTTTTCCCCAGGGGCTGTGTTAGTGAGCAGTGCTCAGCCAGGGCTACAGAAGGGTGCTGAGGTCAGACTTATCTTTCAGCTTAGCATTGGCCAAAGCCTCCTAGTTAAGTCAGAGTGGAGACTTAATAATTTGAGCTGCTCTTTGGGCTGGATTGGGTTATGGCCTTATGTGGAATTCCCTGTAAAGCTTCCTGGATTCCTGCTGCACAGCAATGTGTGGCCAAGAGAGAGCTCTTCAAAGCTGCGGTGGTCCTGTGACCTCTTTAAATGTTTCATTGTTTGATGACTAAGCTTGCCGGGTTTCAGACACTGAGTCAGGGCTTTGTTCTCATGACAAGCTTCCCCTCCATAACGAGCTCTTATTGTGCCTTTGGAGAGCCAGAGCTGTGTGAGGTGGGCAGGAGAGGATCGGCTGCAGCAGCCATTATTCTCACAAAGGGCAAAGCGAGCAGAACATTTCCCCCGAGTGCTGGCAGAGCTCCTGTTTGCTAATAGCAATGTTACCCGTTCTGCAATTGCAGGCTTTCCTCCCCTCACTACTGTCCTGCAGCTGCAAAGTTGTGTGAAGAAGAAATTGAAGCCGTGGCTGAGTTTGATGTGTTTATAGCAATCACCTCTGTCTGAGGAGTGCTTAAAGAGGAAATCAGTCTGGAAGCACAACTAATAACTATGAGGTGCCACCTGCAATCAATAGCTTTGAACGAAATTGGCAAACCAGCTAAAATCTGACTGAATTGGCTCTAATGTGTTTTGTGGAACAGTGCACTGAGGGAAAATGAGATGCGCACTCAGATTTTGGAAGTGCAAGGGAGCTGTGGTTCCCGAGTAGGAAGCAGATAGCTTTTCCCATAAAAGCACTACCACATCAAGCTCCCATGTTTAATACGCTATGGAGAGTCTTCTGACGTCTCTTTTATGGCAAATGGATAAGCCAAAAATACATCTCTTGGTTATATGACTGCAATGAAAGATTAAAGCTGAAATTTCTGGGTCTTGCAAATGATATCAGAGTGCATCTTGAGACAGTTTAACAGGGACCGTGGTTTATTTAACTGAACATTCTGCTCTGAACATCCCTTTCTCCTCAGCCGGATGCAACAGCTTGTAATTCAGTATCCATCTGTCTTGGATGCAATTCTTACTTGAAGCTTTGTGCTTTTAGCTGAAATTACATATTAATAAGAAAGTGGGAGGGAAAGCTACCCAGCTAATATGCCTGGTTAGTTAAGAATCAAGTCACATTTTATTTACTTAAACCCATCTGTGCTTGTTTTGCCAGTAATATATTTGGTCTGCGGCCTGTGGACTATGCAGAAAGCAAAAAGATGAAATCTGTGCTAATGTTACCAGTGAAGAATGAATCATTTTCACTTACCCAGCCCTCTGAGGTAAATGTCTGTGTGGGTTTGTTTTTGTGTTTTGCTTTTTAACAAAACAACAAGCCATGAGTTCTTCCTTTAAATATTGAAGGCTTGGATGTAAGTACAGTACATCACCTCCTTTACAGGGAGATTGAAAATAGGCTGGGAAGCTGTCTTGGACAGTATTTCTAGGATGTATGTGGAACACTGACAAGCTATGAAGTTCTGTGTTACAGCTTTATGTGGGAAAACAAAAGATGTTTCTTGTCATGTGTTTTTATTATAGGAGAACGAGCCTGTGTTGTTTCTCAAGTATCAGTGCTCGAACTTTGCTGTTGATGTTGTTTTTCTGCATATCTAAATTTGTTCTGCTTTCCAAACTGTCTGCAGGCAGCAGCAGTCTTTGTTCCAGGTGCTTTTTGTGTGCCTCTAAAAGGCTGTTCCACTGTCATCCTTTGTCCAGCAATGGAAATATCAGCTCAGCAGTACAAAATAGCTTTTGGGAGATTGTTCTGGGGTTTTTGTTTTTCTCCTCCTTCGGACAAAGACTTCCCAGGACTTGTAACCAGAATTAGGTACTCAGACCTAACAAGCTACTGCATTATGAAATGCTTTGTGCTACCTAATGGAGGAGGATTAAGCTGACCTGGCTGATAGAAACAGCCCATATCTGCTCCAGCCCATACAGCCTGCAATGATCCCTCCTCAGTGGCCAAAAGTAAACTGCTGCAGCTAAACCAGGACTAATGTGGCTGTTCCTTCCACCTGCAGCAAAACTAAGATGTAGCTCTCCTGTGCCAAACAAACCCTTTTGGTATTTGCATTTGCTTTGGGGTGAGTGTGTGCCACAAGATGGCTGCTGGCTCACATGGGTGACTTGATCCAGAGCCTGAGGCTGTGGGGTAACTGGATCTCAAAGGTCTGTCTGTGCTATGGAATCTGGAGGATTTAGGGAAATCCCATGAGCTGAAGTATCCTACCCTTGTCAGCATAAAGCTCTTCTTGCTTTGCATTAATACTACCCACATCAAAAATCCCACTTAAGCATTGGTTACTTACAGGGTAAAGTGTTAGGGACTTCTACTAAAAGGAAATGCAGATATTAATTATATAGGTTACTCAATAATGCTCTGTTAATACTTTGCTAAAAGCAGGAGGTTTTACTACCTAATTGGGGTTTTTATTCTCTTTCAACACTGCGGTCTGCCAGGCTGTTTACACAGTGTTCAACCAGTTCTCTGCGTGCACCCCAGTGTCTTTAAAAAGCATCAGAGTGGGCAAGGGAAGAAAAACTGATCCATGTTTTGGTACCTTGCATAAACTTAATGAAGTACCTCTAATGTGAAGCTTTTTTGCTGCGGAGCTGATTTGTTACATGGAGATTTGTTCACGCACTCTGTCCACTGAGCTTGTCATGAATTGTGTTCCAAAATGCTTATTCTTGAAAAAGAAAGCTGTCCGGTGTGTAAGCTGCTTTCCTTATGTTCCCAAATATTGAGCTTATTGCTGAATTTTGTGTTCACGCAGGTGCTGAGCTCCAGCCAGCCAAGAAATGGACCCCTTGGTATACTGGGGAGCAATCTCAGTGTGGAGCAGCAGAAATTGCTGAACAAATTAGCAGCAGTCCTGAAGGCCCAGAGGTGCACTGAATTTAACAGCAGAGGTATGGAGTCTTGTTGAAATGGCTCTGTCCAAATATAAGTAACTACAGTTCTGCACTTTATCGTTTAGGATACTACCTGCAACAAGCTTTTTATCACCCCTGGGAAGGGCAGTTTCTGAAACCCCTGAGTTGTAGCTGCAGTGGAGTGATGCTGTGTTTTTCATGTAAACACATGTAAAGCTTGTCTGGCTATCAAGGCAGGAAGTTTCTGGGGGAGCCACAGTTTGGCAGTTTATTGTCTGTTATTTAAAATCCCAGTGTCTCCTCCGAGACCTCTTCTCTTTACACCCCTTTTACCAACTTTAAGGTCTCTCTCGATGTGAGACATCCTGTGTAAAGTTTTTATTCTCCAGAAGTGAGCCTCGGGCAGATGGTGCCTTGAGAAAAGAGCATGGCATTGACTGAAAATTTACATATCTTCTCACATGCTACCTTCCTTCAGATTTTGTACTTCATTAAGATTGGTGAACCCAAATGATGGGGTTTTGGTGGAGTTCTTTCCCCCTCGTTGAGGACAGGAATATTATCTTAATCCTTCCTGTTAGCATTTTTTTTTGGAGTGCTTGTGGAAAAAAAATGCTAAGGTAATTTCCCCCTACCATCTTTCACTTCTGGATTACTACTCCAGAATTTTGAGTGGAGTTCTGTTAGCTTTGTATTAAAGCAGTGAGATCCTGTAGTAAGATTCCTGTCAGAGTTAAATATAACTCTAAAAGGATTGAAAAAAAAATACTGTCCTATAAACTGGAGCCTCATCTGAAGATTTAAGTGTTAGTGTAGAGCTGTAAAACCATGGGTTCCCTTTTTCACAGCAAGTATATGTTGAAACCCACAAAATTTCTAATAGCTCTTCTACTAACTCGGATCATAGTCTCAAAAATCACCTCCTTGTGCTGGGAAGAGTGGCTGATAAATTATTATAGTCTGCTTATTCTTTAAATAATGATTGATTGCTTTTCAGCCAGGCATGGTTCTGATTTTTCTCTGCTTTTAGTTTTACTGATGTAATCTTTCTCCTAGTAACTCATCTTGTTATCCCTGATGCTCCAATGCCAACCACTGTCAAATGCATGATGGCTGTTCTGACTGGATGTTGGGTCCTCAAGTTTGAATGTAAGTATTAAATACGTGGCACTCCTTGGGGTTTTTGAGAAGAGATTGTAGAAGGGATTCCAGAGAACTTTTTTTTCAACAACTGCCCTAATGTCAATGCTATCTTGACACAAAGTGCAAGGGATTTTTTTCAATTCTCATGAATGACTAGAAATTTAATTGAATATATTTGATCAAATATAACTACTACTTCCTTGGTAAAGGAGTGCATTTCATCGTTAGGTGTGTTGGATAGATCATAGCCTAAGTATCAGTGGGGACTGAATTTTTTCATTGCTACATTAAGACTGATTTGGAAGATTATGGAAGATATCCTGGGAGAGAAGGAAGGGTTTTATTGAATTCCAGGATTTGTTATGAGCAGTTTGCATTGAAATTGAGAGGAGACTTTGGCTTGCTTGGGGGGTATGTGTTCAAGGCCTGTGGGAAGTGAGCTTATGTTTACATACCAGCTCAGATCTGTTGGAGGCTGGAACTGCTCACCCAAGTTAGCATGCAAGTCATGTTTCATGCAGTCTGTAATTTGTGTTTATACACTGCATGCTTTTTTATACAGCTGTTCTGTGGACTTAGACCCTAAATTTTGAGGGTTTTTAATTTATTTATTCTGATGTATTTCTTAGTATCTGCTTTCACAGTAGTTGCACAACCCATCTTCCCCTTGACCTTTATGGCTAAGTTCCTTTAGCTAATAAGTACACTACAAATGAGTTAATTATCCATGGAAAACTTACAGATTTCATTTCAGTTTTTTACTGTGTGACTAAATGTCAGAAGATAAGGATTCTTTAATGGTCTGGACTCTAATGTTTATGAAGACACTGTGCAAAGCCTCAGGAGCTTCAAACTAAAGCACAGCATCAGGTTGGACGCTGGACTCAGGGTGTTCATTTGACTTCCAGACAGTTTGTTCCATCCTTTTTTTTTTTTTCAAGACTGAAGACCATGTTTCTGTGGTGAATCCCTTGGCAGGTTCTTGGCTTCACTCAGCCCAGAAGGTTTGCATATATTCTATCCTATGTGCTTCCTTTATTTGATTTCATTTCATCTTCCTGCTAGTCAGATGCTTAGAAAACTTCTGAGTGTTCGGGAGATTTCATTAGTGAGACCTGAATTTAAATCTTCATGGAAGAGCTTTCATATTTAGAGGTGATTGGAAAAGGAAAAAAAAAAAAAAAAGAAATAGTTTGGGGGTTATTCAGGGAATATTTTTATGGGTTTTTTTTCACAGTAGCGTTTTATTTTATGTTGTTGGTACTGATTAATACAATCCTGCCTGCTAATGCTCCCAGCTTAGTAAGCAACATACTACTTAAGAGCGAGTGATTCTCCTCCCTAGTGGGGAATGTTAGCAATAACTCATGGGGTCTGATGCAGCTAAGTGCCTATAATTAACAGCACCACTCCATCTGTTCCCACCAGTCTGTTATCAGTCTTCTTCAGAGTCATTACAAGTTAAAGATTGTTATAACAAATAATGGGACTCCTGCTGATGGAACATTTGTCTAGGAAAAAGAGGTCCTCGCTTTTCCTGTTCATTTCCATTTATCGTGGCTTTTTGACTTCTATTTGGATAAGTTTCCTTAAATGTGATGCAAATAAACTTCCAAAAGTATGTGCATTTTCTGGTTATGTAATAAATATAAGTTATTTATGGTTCACTGTTCTAAACTATTCACTTCAAGTGAATTCATGTTGAAAAAATTTGCTAAAATATTTGAAAAAACAAAGCTCAGTGAGGCACTTAATGAAGTGCTGACTATGCATAAGTGAGTGTTTGAATTTTTTTTACTACAAGGTAAGCTGCATTTGACTGTTATCCCTAAAGTTATATTTATAGCCTACACATTATACCTCTTCTTAAAAAACATCACAAGCTTGCAAAAACAGTATTTCATTTGAGAGTCTCTTATGTTAACTCTTTTGTTACAGCAGGCTGTGAATCTTTCTCTGATAAAAAGCAGTTTCCTGCTCTTGGTGATTCTGTGACACTCCTGTTTCCAGGTGTCCATACACACAGATCCAGCATGCATTCATATTGGTAGAGAGAAAATGTGGAATTTTCCAGCAGAGTTAGAGCTGGGTGTTGGAGAGCCAAGATTTAAGTATGTATCCTCAGTTTTGGGTTGCCTTTTGTCTTCAGGGAGGAGATTAGGATGAAAGCATGTCACCGCTGAGCAATATTAGATCTTCACAGAAGAACAATTTCATGTTACCAGTTGCTTCCCCACCTTTTCTGTATTTAGCACACTGTCAGCAGTGCATCCACTTGCAAGGCAGCACAGAATTGAATCCAGGCGGTGTTGCCACAGCGCTCCTTGCCCTTGGCCATATCTTTCACTGGTTTCATTATTTTATTGCCTTTATTATTTCTGGGATGGTAATAGGGCACGAAGTGGCGAGTCATTATCCTTCTGCAAGTGGGCTGAGACAAAGATTCAAGTAGCACTGTATTTCCTCTAAGCTTTATGTGGAGCATAGAACAGTGTAATTAAAACCAGCAGAAGTCTTTAATAGCTTTTCAGCTTGTTTTTTTTTCTTTAAGTTATGGTCATCTGTTAAAGCAGGGAATGAAAAATGATCTCAGTAATGATATGCATTGAAACAAGCTTGTGTCAGTCCTGGCAGTGAAGTGTCTGGCAGAATTCTAAGCATCTGATTGCTCATTCCTTCCTCTGCTTTGCTTACCTGAAAGCAGCAGCAATGATTTAGTTCTGATCATTATAAGGAGGCAGAAAAAACTGCTTTTCCTGTAAGGACTCACGACAACAGGGAGTTGACTGGAAGAGCTAGGGGACTGCATGACTGACATTTCAAGGTGAAAACATCTTTCTGAATTTTCTATGCCCATCTTTGTTCAGGCTCTTAGAGGAGTGCAAAGCTGCTTGAGCTGACTGCTCCTCAGGCTGGACTGTCTCTCTTCCATGCAAAAACATCTTTTAGATAACTGGCTGATTCTCAGCAAAGCCCTCCCTCCTTGAAACACCCAAAACTTTTGATCACTGGAGTTTCATGCTCTTTTTGTACGTGGAAACTTCCTTCAGCTGCCTCCTACAAAAGTACTCATAGCTCTGAGAGGCTTTAGAACTCTCCAGAGTGCAGGTTCTGGTTGTGTGGGGTGTGCGGCTGAGGGCAGTGCTTCAAACCAGCAGGGACTGAACTTCTGCACTCCCTCAGTGTCTGCACCAGCTGGGAAGGAGTTTTACACTCCGAAGCTGCTGGGATTTGCAGAGGAGAAAATGGGAGTGAGAATATCTTCAGTGTGGTGTCTGCAGAGATTGGAAGTGGGTTGGTTTGAAATAAGGTCTAGAAGAAAAGGAAACCTTGGTGTTTCCTCTGTTCTGTGTCATCCAGGTACTCAGTTTTCCATATTTGTGGAGGCCTTTTTCTAGCAGGGTTCTGGTTTGAAGAAAACATGGCAGTAAGAAAGCCCTTTGTAAGGAAGAGGACAGGAAACACAACCTCACTCATTAAAAAGCCTCTGATGGGATCCAGAGGATGAGCACTCCTGGGGGAATCTAACCTGCCCTTAGGAAGGGCTGCCTCCAGTCACCGTGGTCACTCTGGGAAACAGCTGTGACCAGCAGTGTTTCTTTCCAAAGAAGATCAGACCCCTGGGGCTCCAAGTGAAGGAACACTTTCAAATCACATGCTCCCAGCTTCTGGGAATGTTTCAGGACTTCCTAAGCATCTGTTCCATCATGTTCAATAAATACCACCTGGATTAACTTGTAAGCTACTGTTCTTAAGCAGATGCTCTTCAGTCTCTGCAGATCTTGTGTCATTTGCATGTGATGAGACAACAGACTGCTCTTGTTTCACCAATGAGATCTCTACCTCACTCCATGGAAATCTGTGTCTGAAGTCACTTTATATGCTTATAAGAGACAGTGTATAAATTCTTTGCTGTAGCAGAGGCCAATAATGCTGTTTATGAAAACAAATTGAAGCCAGCCATGCCAGATTCCCCTAAAGCTTTCTCTCAGTCCAGATTTCTTCCTTTTCTAGAAAAAAAAAAAAAAATCTCACCAGGCTTTAATCAATCTGCATGTAAGTTTAAAAACCTATTGCAGACTGAACTAAGGAAGTATCAGTTGCACTCTCTACTAGATCTTGGATGTGTAGTATTTCATCTTCTTTGTTGCTATCATGTATTCCTAAATGACTTTTAGCCATTCTAAGAGATTTTTGGGACTAACCCCTGCTCTTTGCTTTATTAATGCAAATCCAACAAAACCTCCTCTAAGGCCAATTGAGTTACTGAGAGATACCCTTGGGTATCTGGGGGTGATTACAACTTGTTCTTGGCAACCAGGTTTTTTTTGTACTTCATTCTCTTCAAATTGTTTCTGCTGATGCAGTTAGTTTCATTACAAACCAATAAGACTTACATGAATAAGGATTAGAGGGCTCTGATCTTAAATTTTGCAAATAATGATTTCTTTTATTCCCAGTACTAGCAGCTGCACTTGCATCAAAGGTCAGTTAGAGTGGACTCCCTGTTAACCTGCTTGCTCCTTAGATCTCAAAGGTGAGAAGGCAGGGGCAGCTGCTCAGTCAGGTAATCAGGATCAGTGTAAATAGTGATGCTTTACTGATCTTGTTCAGCAGGGGAAAAAATGAGCAGTGCTGTGTGCCAAATGTAGTGGCACCAAGCTAAATGTGGATGCATTAAGCTAAAACTTCTTTCTGCCAGGTTTTCTAGGGACTTCAGTGCAGTTTTTAGCAAGACTTTTTTTTTTAGTTTTTTAGCAAGACTTGGGTTTTGCTAAAATTTGGTGCAAATGACCTTGTTTATACCTAAAGCTTGCAGCTGTGAAATCGGCTCTTTAGGAGGCTCTGGAGCTTGGGCTGTTCTGTGTTTCCAGGGCAGAACTCTGCAGGATCCCTGTGCCCATGGAGCTGGCCCCACAATGGTGGTGTGTCTGGCCAGCTTTCTCCATCAGGGCTTGCACACTGACCTTGGCACTGCAAGGCACCTCTGCTCCGTGAGAATTGAAATGCCACTTGCGCTCAAGTCTTGCCCTTTGTGGGTGATTGATGCAGCTACTGAGGTTAAACTAAAGGGCCATTAACACCTAGCTGTAATAATCACCCTCTTCTCTTCAAGAACATGGATAGACCTCAACAACCTCAAACTTAGATGGTCCACAGCTCTTCCAGGCAGTAGTGTTAAGGAATAAATCAAGAATGGCTGAGACCCTGTGCGAGTTGACCCTGTGGTCTTATGTTAGAACAGAATAGATTTTTAGTCAGGCTTGCTGGTCAAGAGTGCCCACACTGTGAATGTGTGGAGGAAAACAACGCAACCCTCATCTCTGCTTCCTCCTAAAATTACAGGTGCCTTCTCAAAATCTAAGGTTCCCTTCCATTTTCAGAATCCTTCTTTAGGCCTGTCCTTGTCCTTCTGAGATTCAGTCCTGTTTTGAACATTTTTTTGCATAAGTACTGAAGGTGTCCATCTCAGTTTCAGGAGTGAGATAGCATCCTGGTCACTTTTTAAATTAGGATAATAGCAATTCTTTTTTCAGTCCATTCATGTGGCCAGTGCCTTGGCATCAGGTTCTCACTGGTGGCTTTTCAGTGGAGTGCTAAGGAAATGAGAGTTTGATCTCAGGAGTTTGGGGAGTGAGTTGAACATGGCTCCTGTTTAAAATCAAAGGGGCATTTTGTCTTGAATGATGCAAGGTCAAAAGAGCTTCTGGAGAAGTTCCTGTAAAAGTAGCAGACTGATATTCCTGTGAGTAAAGTATGGAGTTTTATTTCCTTTTATATGTCCTCTTACTCAGGATGATACTGAGTTGGATGAAGAGACCATTAAAAGGGAACTGTCTTGTTATCCAGTCACTTATACGTTAGCACTTTTAAAATTAATGCTTACTGAAGGAAAAGGCCTGGGCTGTACTGAATGGACTAAACACTCAGTTTTCAAAGAAAATAAAATCTCTAGAAGTAAAAAAAAAACAGGCTGGAAGGGCCTTCAGTGTGCTGCAACCTTCTGTTTGCATCCCTTTTCTCAAGTGTGAAATTGGGATATTATTGTTTTTAGCACAAGATCGTCTTGTGGTTGGTCCCATCATCTCCTGGAAGAATGGTAAAACTTGTGCATTCCTGCTGCTTCCAAATGACACCATAACACAACCAGAGCTGGTTATGCTGTCTGAGAACCTCACTTGGGCTATTGCATCCAACAGGATTCACTGCTCCTGAAATTTAAATGGAGATTTAGAGATCTAGCAGCTAGTGGTGGCGACACAAAGTTTTGTGTGGAGAAGCGAAAAAGAACAGGAGCATAACCTTTTGTTTAGACAAATTGATATGGAATTAGTTATAAAAACAACTTGAGCCCGCTGTCATTTTATCTCAAATATGAGAACCAGGGCTTTTTTTTTTTTTTTGTTTTGTTTTGGTTTTTTTGTTTTGGTTTGGTTTTTTTTGTTTTGTTCTGATATTTGACCTCCTTAGTTCTTTAATGCAAACTCTGTAGCATGCAGGAGTCATTGAGGAGAAAGGAGCCACTTGGCAATAAATCAGTCTGAACAAAATCTGCAGTTAAAGGCCATACTGGTCTCCATCACTTACATTATTTGCTTTCCTTCTTCTAGTCAAGAGTTTGTCCTCCATGGATAAATAATCCTTGACTGTTCCCCTCAGTGTTGTAAGCACCTTCCTCAAACACTGGTTGCTGCTGACACTCACGTGTCAGAGCAAGTTCTCCTTCTAGATCTTGTATGGAAAACATGTTCGCTGATTGGAAATGTACTGCTTTTCCATCACTAAAAAAAAAGCCCTGGAGGGTTGTTTTGCTCCATGAAGGGGTGTGTGTAGGCCTAGCTGTTGCCTCTTGAAATATTTATATTGAAGGAACATACCTGGGCACTGAGAATTTATGCTCTTGGCTCTTTATGCTACGTGGAAAATGCATCCTTTGTGTCACAGACCTGTTAGGACACAGATCTGCCCTGTGCCTAGCTGGGAAAGAAAAGTTGAAATTAATGAGAAGGCTAGTCATGCAGACACTTGGCAGTTCACATGTCTCCAGCTGCTGCAGGAAACAGATGTGTCCCTTGTGGTTCTTGTGGGCACAGGGAGAACAGGACACAGGTGAGTGAGTCTCTCTTGTGGCCCTCTTGGAGGACTGTAATTAGGTGTGACAGGGAACTCTGAGGCTTTCAGGCTCCTCGGAGGAGCTGGCAGTGTGAAATGGACTGACGTGTGTAGGCAAGACAGACCTCACTGATTTTGCTTTCTGTGACATCAGCACTCCGCTGACATTAGTCACTTTCCTGACTTCATTTGTTTTTTTCTAGGCAAGCAGCAGTTCAAAAAGACATCGTAGTCTTTTGCATTCATTCAATCTTTTATTACTTTTGTATCCCATTTGCTTCATTTACTGATGCTGGCACTGGATGCTCAATTCATGATGTACTTATTGTATAAAAACCTCATCTCTGTAGTGAAAGTCCTTGAAATCGAGCTTTTGATGGTGGATTGAAATAAAACATGCTCTTAATGAATGGACAGTTCCATTCTTAAGATTAGATGAGACTTCTTCCTTTATGGTAAGTGGCACCCATTAATATCTCTATTTCCTTGGAGGGAAAGAACAGCAGTGTAAGTTAAAGGCACATTGACACAGGAAGTCTTGTGGAATTGTGGTGATTTAAAATAAATAAATAAAATGTGAAATAGCTTTTAGATTTATTTCTGAGTTATGAGTACTGAAATTAAGTTATCAGTATTCATTGCTGTTATCAATAATGAATATGTAAGTTGCCTTTCTGGAAAATCCATGACTAGGTTTGCCCTTCTAGTTCACGTTAATTTTCCTTGAAGGAATGAACAAGTGCAAATAATCAATCTGATACTTGTACAGGGAGGGAGATATTTGCTGCAGTATTCAGCCAGTTGCAATTTTCTGTAGGGGTTTATCTTTTTTGATGTAAGCACATTGAAGGACTTCTACCTAAAATGAGAATTCCTGTTGCATTTTGTGAGTTTGTATGAACTGACAGCAAATTACTGCGAGTTTCTTTCAAGATCTCTCCAGATTAGGTTTTCTTATCCATTGTCTGCTCACTGCCATGACATCCAAGTGCCTTTGTCAGTGGTATTTCTCTTCATAGCCTTGGGCTTTCTTCCTTTTTAGGGTCAAGCCTCCACAATTCTCTTTTGATTTGGTTCAGTTTATAGTTTTTATATACTGCGGGTTTCCTATTTTCCCGGTGCAAAGAAGTTGCCTGAATTAGAAACACGGTGGAAGGAGCGAGGTGCTATAAAAGTTACAGCCTCGGCCACATTGTAAATCCTCACGGAACCCTTTGCAAAATCAGCTTTGCAAACTTTTTCCTGGGTAATTCTTATTAATGGCTGCAATGTACATGCAGGCAAAATGTTCCATCCTTGAATGGGTGACCACAGCAATTCCTCTCCCCGGAGTGAGGTCAGGCAGTACATTTTATGGACGTTAGCAATGCATTACCATCAGTGCTTTCTCCATTGGAGAAAATAACTGGCCTTAAAACAAGGTAAAAACATGTTGACTCTAAAAGACAATCTCATTATGCAGCAGTGCTAACAGAAACGAATGCCACTGTTAAACCCCAGCATAAATCTCCAGTTCGTGCTGATCCCGGAGACCTTGAAATCCCATCTGATTTGTTATTTGAGGCCGTAGCTGCTCAGAAGCAGCTTTGTGCTTGCCTTGTAATTGCTCTTTATCAGGCAATTGTGTCCATTTCATAACTGCCGTGCTGGCTTTGAGCTCCCAGTGATCAGCAGTTTGACATTTGACATTAAGTGCTTGACCTTTAGAGGGTAAGAGGAAGAGCTAATAATTCCTGGTGTTTATAGCACTGATTTTAGTGTGATATTACTTCTCACCATCTCACTTGCATCTTCAGGCAGTGTTGTAAATTTTTTTTTTTTAGGTTTTAAAAGCCACTTGCTAAAGCACACCAAGCTTTGTTGTTACTATGATATTTTTATGAAAGTCCTTTGCTGGGATTTTTCTCCTGTTCTGGCTGAGAAGCCTCAGAAAGGAAATGTAAACAATAACTCTCTGATGGCTGTGGAATGTGGTCTGGAGGTTGTTTACCAAGAGGTGCATCTTTGATTGATCCATGTGAATTGTTTCTACTTAATGACCAACGTCCAGCTGTGTTGACTCTGAGTCACAGGTTTTTGTTATTCATTCCTTTCTATTCCTTTCCAGCCTTCTGATGAATCCTTTCTTTCTATTCTTTTAGTATTTAGTATAGCATTTTTAATACAATATGTATCATAATATAATAAATCAGCCTTCTGAAACGTGGAGTCAAGATTCTCATCTCTTCCCTCGTCCTGGGGGCCCTCGAACACAGCCACTCCTTGGTGCTGTGTGAGTGTAATGTCTTGCATTGTAATAATTTTATCTTAGACGCATTTTAGTCCCTGAAATGACATGCAAGCCTCTCTTAAAGCCTGGGGTGTCTAATTTCTGCCTCCCTTACTGTGGTTTTTGTAGGGGTGCGAGCCTGTCTGCGGAGCTCAGCTCGAGAACAAGAGGAGAAGTACGAAGTCCAAGGTGGCCCGCGGCGAGGGCGGCTCAACCGGGAGCAGCTGGTGGGTTTTAGTGCTCCACAGGGCCTGGATTAATGACCTGGGGCTGGGCAGCTCTGCCCTTTGCCACACACAGAGGTGCAGGAGATGTAAAATTTTAATGTGCTCTTGTACAGAAAATTTGATTATGTGCAAGGTGATCCAAAGAGCCGTGAACACCTATAAAGCTGTCATTTTTCTCCATTAGTGGAGATGTTGCTGTAACCTTGTCTGGGGAACACTGTGTTGCACTCTCTGTAGTATCACACCTGATGGGACAGGAAGTGATGTGCTCTGGCCTTCTCTGCTCAGCTTTTAGAACGTAGTTCTGAAAGAAAAATCGTTTTATTACTATTTATTTCCATTTAGGGCCTTTTTTACATTTAACTGGCTTCACTCCTGGTTATTTGCTGGATTACACTGGAGAATTTACTAACTGCATTGTAACAGTAGCTGTAAATACTCCTTACTCACAGTTTTCACAGCCCTGTTGTGCTGGAAAGTGTTTAAACAGAAGCAAGAATTTACCACATAAACAAGCTTTTCTTGGTTGCATACTTACCCTGAGAACCTTGCATGTTAAGTTATGCTCTACTTTCCAGGGGTGGTTATAAATTGTAGGGGTTCTGTATGCTCTGATTTTTCCTTTCCACTTTTTTCCTCTCTGTTCAGTTGTGAAGTCCTGTATTCATGCTTGTTTCTTTTCTTCTTCCACACAGCTGCCTAAGTTGTTTGATGGATGCTACTTCTATTTTTTGGGACCTTTCAAACAGCACCAGAAGAGTGACCTGCTGGAGCTGGTGAAAGCAGCGGGCGGCCAGGTGCTGGTTAGGCAGCCCAAACCAGACAGTGACGTGACACAGACCATCAACACAGTGTCCTACCATGCAGAGCCCACCTCTGACCAGAGGTTCTGCACTCAGTATGTCATCTATGACGTGGCTTCCAAGTTCCAGCCGGAGAAAATCCGGCAGGGCAAGGTGTGGATGGCTCCCTCCAGCTGGCTCATAGACTGTGTGATGTCATTTCAGCTCCTGCCTGTGAAGTGAATGTCAAACAGCAGCATCCCGAGAGCAAGGCTTTAAAATGGGCTGAGCCTTGGGCAGCTGGGATGCTCTGACAAGCTGCTCTGAAGCTGTGATTTCTAGTTTGGATTCAGGAGAGCTTTGGGCATTTAAGTGAGTTACTAAGGTGACTGATATGCTGGAATAAATGAACATACAATGGAGGAAAGGATTGAAAAAATGTGCCTTGGCTTATTTCATGTGCTTCATTTTTGCATTGAACTTAATAAACGCTTAATAATAATCATTGACATTTTGTAACCGGGATTTTGCAAAATGAAACCTTTTGCTTTCTTGATTTGAACCAGCCCTTTGTAGGCAATTGAGCTTGACTCCATTTATGTTGTGTTTAACATCCATTGATAAGGATCTGCTGTAATTATCAAGATTTCCCAGGCCAGAAATTGTATTTTTCAAAAAAAAAAGGGACTCAATGCATTTGAAACTGTGCAGACACGTCAGGTGACATTTATTATAACTTTTTACAACTGAATTTTGCTGGAAGTTCTTGGCATGGGATAAGTCTTGTGGAAATCAGAGTTAAATAAATGACCTGAATTCATCTAGAAGCAGACACTTTTGAGAACACTGTATTTAAGTATCTTGGTCTAAAAATTATTTCTTTGTAAAAAGATTCATGCTTTACTCACTTCTGTCCTCATTCATGCTTGTAAACATGTAACTAGAATTCAGTTCTATTTTCTGAAGGCTTTTAAGCATTCAAGTACTTATTTAATTATTACAGTAAATATTTTTGTAAATTTGGATTGTTGCTTTCATGGCTATTTTGAAGGAAAAAAACAGTGATCACAAAAGAATTGCTTCACTTTGCACCCTTGTATCTAAACAGCTGGCTACCCTGGATCAATGTTTGATTATTTAACATTTGTTACAATATTTCTCATAATGGCTCTTAAGTTATTGTCAGAATCTTGTGCCCTCACTCTGTGCTCTTATGTAATGTTTTCTATCTTAGCTTGTGAATTTGTAATTGAGGAATGGTGTCTTGGGATAATACACAATAAGAATGATGGTTGTGGGCTAGTACACAAGTTTCGTGTGTTTTTGTGTTGTTTGTAATAGTGAAACTTTTTTTGTGTGCAGTAAGTTTGGAGCATCTGTTGCACGAGCTTGGCTGCACAATAAGTGCATATCCCATACATATCTCAACAGGTAAATGCAAGCACTTTTCTGTCAGCTCAGTACAGCTGTGAAGATGGTGTGTCACACCCAGAGCTGCTTCTGCAGAGGAGGAGAGCTGTTTTCTGTAACCATTGCTGCTGGAGGTCCCGTGCCCTGTAGAGCCATTAGAACTATTCACAGCAGGTAGAACAGGTACAGTTTTCAATAGCATCTGCTAGATTTGAGTAGCTGGAGCATCTTAATCTGATCACTTCTGTTCAAGTGAGTCAGTGCTGTTCACCAAAAGCAGGGCTCATTAATAAGTGGAACAGCCCGTGGGATTAATGTGGTTTGGGGTTTTGTGCAGATGAACACTGACACAGAATGAGGTACCCAGTCAATACTGTGAGACTTGGGCATTTGTCTTAACAGTTACAGCACATTTTAACTTGGCGTTTCATAGCACATCAACATACCTAATGCAGTGTTCTTTGCAAAAGTAGCAGTGAATCTCTGCAAACTTCTTAAAAATGGAGCTTTTCTGCCCTGTACCTGGAAGAAATTTGACCCATCAGTAATCTTGCTCTATGGCAAGAGTGGAGGCAGCACTTCTACAGATTTTAAGAGCTGTTGTTCCTTGGCAGATGCCATGAAACTCAGAAAATTGCCATGATTGTTTTGGGTTTTTTCAAGCCATGCTCTGAACCTCAGCCTTGTTCCCTTGTATGCAGTTGTGTTACCAAGCAGCGTTTCTCTCCAGTCACATTAAGGATCACCCCATATCACACTGAGGAGAGACCCTTACCCAAGATTAACTCTGGCCCATCTGCTTCAGGTCTCTGCAGGAATTCAGAGTGTGATCAGCTTATGTACAGGTAGCCTTGAAGAGCCTCACAGTAGACTTTGATGCCAGAGCCACAGCAGGTGCCAAATGCTACTGAAGCACTGCAAGTACCCAAAACTTACAGGTCAGTGACACAGACCCTGCTTCATTTGCTCTTTCTCATGGTTGAAAAGAGAGGGATAGCACCTGCTAAAATAGCCCTGTAGTAAGCATAGATCGAGTCCCTTAATCCATTGGATGGAGTTTGGCTCCAGAAAGCAAGGCTCTAAACTCCTGAAGCGAGGTAAGGAGTGTGTGGGGATCATTTCTCACTGTCTCTTCTCATCTAAAACCCAGCGTGCACTAAAGGAAAGTACTGGGAGGCAGGCTGAAAATGGAAAAGGTTTTTCAGGAGGCGTGAGAGACTTGTGGTCCTGATGGCCATAGTAGCCTGGCGTAGTCAGCAGCAGTGAGTAGATGAGTTTATCAAAGAAAATCTATATTAGAGGTTAATGAAGAACTTAAGCTGTAACATGAATTTATATTAGTGTTCTCCTGCTAACCTGCATATACTTAATGTGCACTCATGATTGGGGCATTTCACAGAAATAGAGAATGGGTTGGAAGGGACCTTAAAGATCATCTAGTGATTATTACCTCCTGTGAAGAGATAGAAGTTCAAGACTTGCATTCAGGATTGTAGATATTTTTATTGATCTTGGTCAAAAACACTGTGCAGCACAGAATGGTTTGGGCTGGAAGGAACCCCAAAGCTCATCTCATCCCACCCCCTGCCGTGGGCAGTGACACCTTCCACTGTCCCAGGCTGCTCCAATCCCAGTCTCCAAGCTGGCCTTGAACACTTTCAGGGATCCAGGGGCGGCCACAGCTTCTCTGGGCAACCTGTGCCAGGGCCTCACCACTCTCACAGGCAAGAAGTTCTTCCTCAGATAATGGTTTTCAAGCGTGTTTCTTTGAAAATTATCTGTTTCTCTTAATTAATCAGTTGATCTGGGACACCTGATAACACCTTCAATAGCAGTGTCTGGGGTTCAGTGACAACATCAGTTTAACACCCCAAATAGTTAACAGAAGATAACATTTTTAGTAAACACTGTGAAATCTTTCTGAGAGATCTTTCAATTTTTCGGCAAATGGTTCAGGGAAACAACAGGCAACCAAGCAGAACCAAACAGCAGTAGCTGCTTTTGCTCTCAAATCAGAAATGGCTTACCTGGGAGGTGCTGTGGCTCTGTTTCTCACAGCCCTCTTGTAATGATAATGAGCATGGGAGTGTCCAAAGATAGATCTCTGGTAAGAAAGATGTCAGCAAGTGCTTCACCCAGCTGGCACCTACATAGCCTTTAGGGGGATAAAGCTCCTTTCTTCTGCTCTGTCCCAAGCTGTGAGCTGAGGTTGAACCTGACCCAACGTGGTCATCCCTGATCAGCCTGGGCAAGGCTCACTGGAGGGCTGAGTGACTGAAGGGAATTAATTCAAGGAAGGGAAGAATTCTAGGCGGGGGATTGAAGCTGGTTCTGTTTTCTCCAGAGGTCTAGTGTCTTAAGACCAAACTTACTGTGGAGCAGTTATTTTGTGTGGCAGTCTTCCAGGAGAACTGCATCTTGGCTGATGAAATTTCTGCATTCTGCTCAGGACAAAGCTGTCTGCATGGAAGCTGTGGCCTGGTGTAAAACTGCATGTTAGCTGTGTTGCACCCCAACATAACTGGTGTTATTTGGGGGAAGTGTATAAAACACAGGGATCACCTGGTGCCCCTGCCTGTGCTTGCTGTGCTGCTTCCAACTCCTGAAGGCTAGCTTTGCTGCCAGGGTGGCAGAGGGAAGGCAAGCATCAGCTCCTCCCTGCCAGCCCTGCAGTGCTGACAGAGCTGCTGGGCAGGGGCAGTTCTGGCCTGGCCTGTCCATTGGCTGAGCTGCCAGCAAAGTCTGGGTAGCAGCATCTTGGCATCTTGTTGAGGACAAGTCCGTGAAACACAGTAGAACAAAGCCTTTCCTTTTTCCTCCTTAGGCTATTTTGTGCTTCAGTGCTGGAGGATCACCTGGAAACGGGGCTGATGTGATGTCACATTAATCAGTTTGGCCCTGTGTCCTTTTTCTGCCTTTACTCCCATAAGCAGTGTGATGGAAAGGTTTCAATCTTTGATATGTAAGGGGACTGGTTTGTGTTTAATGAGCCAACAAAGCAGGCTTAAATACCAGCTTAAAAACTACAGCAAGGGGTCTTTGGACAGCTGGATAGTATTGGCTTGGAAATGGGCAGCAGTGTCTCAGTGGAACAAATGAAGATTCAGTTGTTTTTAATAGCAGTGCAGCATGTTCTATCTTTTCAGACTTGTTTGATTTAAATTAATGGTAGTTTAACTGGTGTTAAATTGCCCTTAAAAGCAGAAGAACATTTTGTGTGTAATCAGATGGAAGAAGGGGAGGAAGCCTCCCCACCTTTATTTATTTTTTTTCCTTTTTTTTTCCTATGGAGAAGATGCACTTTGTGTGCTTCAATTTAATTCCCGGCAGGAGGGCTGGGCTGATGAAGTAGCAGAGAGCCGTCAGCTCCCGCTGCGTGTGTGAGACCCCGCTGTCATTCCCTGCTCTGAGATGCCGAGGGCCACGGGGAGGCTGCTACCCAGGGCTTGTCGTGCAGCAGGGGTCGGATGTCTGGCTCCAGCAGGGTGGGAAGAGCTCTGCTCCACGGCTGGGAGGAGTTACGGAGCAGCGCCGCCCTCGGCTGCCCCACAGAGCCTGCTCTGGGTGTGCGAGGGTGTTCCAGAGGCAGGGAGGCTACTTCCCTGCTAAGCACAGCGTTAGGGTTGGGAGCTCCCCGCGGGCTGTGCCTGCCCGGTGACAGTCACTGCAGCAGGAGTGGCTCTGCCAGCAGAGCAGTGCTGCCGCGGGGCTGCACCAGGGCAGGGCTCCTCTTGTCAAGCCCTGCAGCAAAGCCAGGTACACAGTGACAGCAGGGTTAAAATAGGGATTAAAAATGGAATGCGAAGCAGCAGCTAAGCTGGCTGTCTTGCTCAGCTTGCTGAACTGATAAAAATGTACTTATTTCTTCAGCTAGTGTGGGGCTGGGTTAACTTCCTGCTACTTTAGTGAACTGCTAATTGTCAGAAGAGCCAGACTCTGCTGGGGGAGCAGGTGGGAGGCTGCCTCTTCTGGGGGCTCAGTTGCAATAGGAAGGCCTCTGAACTGAGGTTTTCAGGGTGCCATACACAGCTGTGTGCTTCCCAATACCCTGAGAGGGGTCCCAGTCTCTCTGAGGGGTTTGTGCTGGATGCTGCTGGCAGCCTGACCAGGGACATGGTTCTTCCTGCTCTGCTGGAAGTGTCACCTTTGAACAGCTGGTGCCAGGAGAAGCCCAGATCAGCTGTAGTTTGGGTCTAGCTGGAAGTCATGGTCTAGCAAAATTTAATTCTGCAGTGTAAAGGATCTGAAGGGACATTAAAAAAAAAAAAAGTGAGCCTTTTAATTGAAATAAATATTAATATGGGTAATGCAATCAATGCTTTATTGATTGCATTAGCCACAATAATGTTTAATTCAATAAGTCTGCAGTGCTGGATCTTCCCATGTGCAGCAAGGGAATGCCATATGCTGTGCCTGGCTGTGTCCCCCAGGCTTGTTTCAGGAGAGCAGGAGGTGATGGGACTGGGAGAGGGCAAAGGAGCCAGGCTGTGCTCGGGGTTGCATTCTTTCATGTGCCCTCAGGCTGGCTGTGTAAAGCCAGGGTCACTGGCATGGCTGGATTCAAACCAGCTACTCTTAGTAGCATGCATCTTTTCTGAAGCCCTCTTGCAAGCAGTATTGTTATTAATGCAAATGCTGCCCCTGACCCCCGTGTGCTTTGCTTCTGGAGCCCGTGCCCAATGCAGTGCTTCATTCCTGCCCTCAGCAATTGAGTCCCAGCAGCTGTGTCTGTCAGAATGGGAAGATTTTCTACCCTAAGCTCACTAACGTGCTTCTGAAGAGGTGCCAGGTTCTGGTTTTAAGCCCAGCCAAGCTTGAACAATTTTATCTGTGGTTGTAGGCAGAAGGCTTTTATTAAATTAGAGTCACAGTTTTGTTTAACTGCAAAATTGGAGGCAGATGTTCTCCCCAGCTCAGTCCACTCACACTACAAGGTTTCTGGCCTCTGGTTCTTTGCTTGCTGGGTACCTGTTGCACAAGACGTGGTAAAAAACATCGGGGAAGAGCCTGGAATAAACATTGGGGGTTTTCCAGTGATGTCTTTTAGTGGCCTTTATGAGTGCTTGATGAAAGCAACCTTGACTCAGTAAGGAGAGATGGAGGAACTGCCTGTACAGAATTGGCAGCTGCTGCAGTGGCTGGGGCCCAGAAGTTGCCTGTCCCTACCTAGGCTTGGGTCTTGGAAGCTACAGGTGTGGTGTCCCTGCCATCAGCAGGACACCAGACATGCCCAAGGAGCTGGCTTGGTGTCTGTGCCTACCCTGCACCCTGGGCCAGCGTGGGACACTCAGGCTTTTACCAATCTCTGTGGCCACTGAGGAGATTGTCACCAACAGGCAGAGAAAGTGGGGTGGAGAAAGGGGTCAGGATTTGATTTGGTCTTGTTGCATTCCATTTACATTTGTCAAATCCAAGGAGAAGCCCATAGCCTTGCTTTTATTTCCTCCTTACAGGGCCCATGTGTTTCAGTACAAAGCCCTATCAGTGTGCAGGGAATCTGGGTGCAGAAAGGATGGGCACAGTGGGCTCAGCTGCAGTCAGCTGTCCATCAGGACCAGGTTTGGACACAGTCTCATGTTTGCCCTTGGTTTTAAGAGCGTGCAGTCAGGTACTTTAGGCAGGATTTGGACTGAAAGACAGGCTGTGAATGCAAAATGCAGTAGAAGCTCCCAAATTCACACGTAAATGAGTGAGTGATCAGGTGCAGCAGCTCCTGCTGTGGCTGTTGCACACCGTGGTCCACAAGTTGGAAGGAACCACGATTCCTGAAGGCCAGACAAGGCAGTGCTGGCTCTGGATCAGTCTCTGGATGGCACCACAGTGAGCTATTAGGTTGGGGGTGGCACTTGCACTGCAGGCACGAGCAGTAATGTTTGAGCATGGTAGGTAAACACACCTGAGTGCAGCAGGGAGAGAGGCTCTAACCAGGCCTGGGGATATTCTGCATAGTTCCACACTTAATTAGTGCACATTAATCTTAAGTATTTCAACTGTCTTTGTGCATTATATATTCACTTCTGGTCTCATTCTTTCCTCTTTCTTTTCACATCACTGAAAGAAAAGCACTTAAGTCTTACAATTTCAAAGCAGAACACACAGAAAGTGAAAAAAACCCCTCAAATAAAGGCATTAGAGGCTGTCCTGTCTCTCCATTGCCATGGTCACTTTCACCTCTTCTGTTCCTTCTTTACACTGTGTCCAGGCTGCTCCTGGTATTTCTTTCATCTTCAAAGAGATGATATTAAAGATAATTTTGTACCTGCTGGAGGAGGGAAATCATTGTTTTGGTGCTGCCCAGCCCAGCACAAGAACTTGGAGGAGCTCATGTTTCACTGCCCATCAGCATTCGTGTGGCAATGGAAGAGGTTTTATACAAGGGCTTCAAGGCTCTGCTCTTGGCACGAGCAACAAAATTCCCCTGCGAAAGCGGCAGCTGCAAAGCTCACTTTCCGAATCCTCGCCTCCCCAGAGCCTATTTTGCAGGGTTTCTCTGCCCAAAGCAGATGGGAGAGCTCTCTTTGATCATCTTGCACTTGTACCCACCTTTGCTTGGGTCCCTGCTGTGCCCACTCCAGAATTGTAGCCTGATTCCCTGCATCAGAGCAGCTCCGCACTCTGGTTCCCCGGCGTTTCCCTCTAATGCATTTTGCATTACCAGCTAGGATCAGGAAATCTAGTTCCAAAAGGTTAATGTACATCCATTAGTCCTCTTCCCCCCTCTTCTTCTTGAGGTGCTAGTAGAAGACAACCAGTTTCATTAAATACATTAGGTCTGGAAAGGGTCTGGAAGTGCTTGAAATTCTGTATATGCAGAGGTGTGGGGCTGTTAATACTGTCCTAAGCACTGCAGGTAAGGTGGGATTTGTGGATGTTGAATGAAACCTTTCAGGTGTTTTCCAGCCTCCACAACCTTCCTCTTCCTCTTAAAAAGAGTTGGGGGTTTTGGAGACCTGCTCAGGATTACTTGCTTGGCATCTGCTCCTTCTGTGTGGTCTCTCAGCTATGGCAGGGTAAAGAAGGAGGGATGTCAGGGAAGTTGGGATGGTTGTGTGGGCAGCTGAGCTGGCTTTGACAGCCAGACTATTCCTCCAGCTGCAGCAAGTGGTTTTCTCCTTCTTCCCCCTGAAGCCAGCATGACAATTTCTGTCCCACTAATTACAGTGAAGCTGAACCCTGTGTCTCATTGCATTCTCTGACCTGCATTTTAGACAAGGTCAAGCTGTTTCAGGGAAAAAAATCTATTACTCCAACAATCCCAAGTGGCAAGTGGGAGGGCTGGAGAGGGGCTGGCTGTTTGTTTTGCCTCCTGATGTGTTTGTGATTTGAGGAGCGTGCCACATGCTTTAACTGAGACCTTACGTTTTAGCACAGCAGACCTTGGAAAGTCAGTAATTTGGGTGCTGGTGCTGTAAGGCCTCCTGTCTCTGTGTGTATTGGGATTGCACAGCAAGGTTTTGGGAGCAGGAGAAGCTGCTGGAAGCCCCCACGGGATGGAGTGGCAGAGACAGCCTGTGATGCACTGACTGCAGCCCCCACTCCCTGTCTCCCTTTGCCACTGACCAAAAAAAAATATCTCTACTGAAGGCTCGGGGACACGAAGATTTTTTGGTGAAATGGGGACACACAAAGTAGGATGCATGAGCAGGTCCGGGTGTGTGAGTTCAAACGCAGCAGAATCATGGCCAAAGGAAAAGAAAAAAGTTCCCACGGGCTTTAATTTCACTTAATGAGAAACCATTCACAGTGTTCCGTTTCTGATCCATATCTTTCCATTCCTATTCTAATGGTAATTACTCTAGCAGTTTATTAACAAAGAAATCATTTGATAGCTTTCACATGATCCCATACTTCAAGTATCTAACAACCTATCGATTCGATAGCTTGGCAGCGTTCCTGATTGAGGAGCTGGAGTTTGATTTTTTTAATCACTTTGATCGTCTCACATGCAAAGGATAATTATTTTTCTGGTTGAAACATGGGCTGGATTGCAGAAGGATGGAATCTAAGCATGTCTTTGTGTGGGATCTGTGCTGTACCCACAGTCAGAGTGAGCAGTGTCTGTGCTCTTACAGAGGGCTGAGTTACTGCAGTCAGGTGTGCAACACACCTGCACAGAGGTAATTGCAATATTTGTCACTACTGAGTGTAATTATGCTGCCCAGAGAGCTGTGGATTCCCCATCCCTGGAAGTGTCTGAGGCCAGGTTGCATGAAGCTTAGAGCAGCCTGGGATAGGGGAAGGTGTCCCTGCCCATGGCAGGGGGTGGAACAAGACACTCTTTAAGGTCCCTTTCAACCCAAACAGTTCTCTGGTGATTCTTTGATCTCTTTAGGAGGGTTTTGTGTTTGCACCCGTGTGCCCTGCTCTGCTGAGCCCCAGGTGCTGCACGGAACAGGCTTTGCAGTGGCAGTGCATTTTGTCAGCCCTCCCTCGTGCTGCAGACTCATGGCGCTGCTGGCTGATTCTCCTCCCACGCTCTCACCTTCTGCCTGGCTCCTCACGTTCTCAAGGTGATTGGGGAAGTTTCCCTGGACAGCACTTCCCACTGGGACAGACCAGGACACCCTGCAGGAGCTCCTGGAGGCCTGTGCAATTTGTGAGGGAGGAGTCTGCCAGAGCACACAAGCCCAGAACTGTGGTCCAGCCCCTCAGAGACGGCCAGCAGCCAGTCTGCCGCTGTCCTGGGATGGCTGGTCTGTGTTTCCATTGCTTTCATACTTTTTGAGAACTTCTAGGAGATTGTTCCCAATTTTATTGGAGGCCAGTGTGGGAATTGTGTTTGTGCTGTTTGATTGGGATGCTTGCCTAGGAAGAGGCCCAGCTAGCTGAGCAGGTAGACTTGGACCAAACAGCTTTTGTCACATCATGAGCCCTTCTGAAAGGAATGAGAGGAACAAAATGGATGGAAGGAATTCGTTGGAAGTTTCCTCATGCAGGTTTGGAAAGAACAGAAACATCTGACCTCCATGAGGAGAACCTGCCACCTGTGTCCTCTCAGGGCATTTTATGCCCATGCCGCAGATGGCTCCCTGAACTGGGTGGTTAACAATCCATATACTTCTGGAACAGCCTGGATTGATCATGCAATGCCCAGGTGACCCTACACCCTGCTGGAATAAGGTGCTGGGAGAACTTGAATTACATGTTGGTCATTTTCTCATCTCATATATCACAGACTGAAAGCTTTATGACTTCAGAGCTTACTGTATTAATTTTATGCATGAGTGCTTTATTTTTGCCATATGAGATATATCACTGGCTTACTAGAGCAAAATATCATTAGACCTGGAAAAGGATTTGGTCACTTAAACTTTGTCACCAAGGATCATTGCACACAGATTATGTAGGGCTGTACTGTGCCATTTCTCATGTGTTTATTAAGTGATTATAAATATCGAACGGCGTGCCTTCAGGGGACACTTGAGATCTGTGATTGCAGTAGCATTTCATTTAAAAGGTGGCACATACACAGTGATTTGTGCCTCAGCAGGGCCCATCGAAGGGTTTGCCTGGTGAGGAGGCAGAGGTCTGTTCCACCTGAAGGAGCTCTCCACTGTTTTTAGGGATGGGTCACAGGTTGGGCTCGGTGGTCTCAGAGGTCCTTTCCAACCAAAATGGTTCTGTGGTTCTGTTATTGTGCATTTTCTGACATCCTGGTGGCTGGCATCAAGGTCAGGATCCTGTGGCACCCAGGCTCCAGCCTTTGAATCACATCAAAGTACTTCAGCTGCTTTGGTTTCCTCCATCTCAGTTCCGGATGTCAGTCTCGGAAACAACACAAACCGTTCAGAAGTGCTGAGCCTACAGTGTTTATTGTTTCAATAATAATAAATGGGATTTTTATATGAACCCATAAAATACAGCTGTTCACCCTGAACATTCCGACTCCTTCTGCTCAAGCCATTTCCTGGCATCAGGTGATAGGGCATGGGGTGGTGCCTTCAAACTGACTGAGGGCAGGTTTAGATTAGAGTCAGGGAGAAATTCTTCTCTGGTGAGGCCCTGGCACCTCCAGGTTTTGCACAGAAACTGTGGCTGCCCCTGAATCCCTGGAAGTGTTCCTGGCCAGGCTGGACAGGGCTTGGAGCAGCCTGGGATGGTGGAAGGTGTCCCTGCCCATGGCAGGGGGTGGGATGAGACGGGCTTTAATGTCCAAGCCAGGCCATTCCATTTCCCAGAGTCTGAAGCTGTGCGGGACCATGGCTGACCACACCAGAGCTCTTCCACTCCTCAATCACCAAGACCAAAGAGCAGCCCCCGTCTCCAGATTTTCCTTTCCATTTGCTGCCAGGACTGCCAGCAACCTGATCCCTTCAGTCAGGTTTTCCAAAGCACTGTGTTCCTCTTCAGTCACAGCAGTAGGTTTTCTTTTCCACAGAAAATTAGCTTGTGAAGCATCTGCAGGAGAGCTGGTAAAGGCTGGGCCTCATCTGGCCATGGATGCTTCTTTAGGTCCCTTCTTTTCAGGTAAAATTTTATATTAAAAATGTTTCCTGCTGGATAAAGCACAACCTGGAATTGTAGCTGTTCTCCATTCCTGGATTTCCACTTATAACTGAACTTATAACTCAGGCCCACCTTTGATTCAGTGATACACAGAAGAAAAAACAAACCTGCTGTCTGCCTCTTAAAAGTTAATTAATGCTTCCGTGATTCACTAATGAAAAAGATCAAGATGAGAAAGAGGTGAGCAGTAAAGAGCTGCATAAATTCACCAACAAAGCTGACAGAAGCCTGCAATTGTGTTCTGAGCCTGAGAACACGAAGAAATGGGGTTAGAATGATTTGTGACCAGGAGAAGGAAGACTTTCCTTCTGTTACATGACTGCACGTAACTTTTATTAGTTTGATGATGTACACAGGTTCTCTTGGAAATGGCTTTTTGGTTAACATTTCATTTTCCTCCCCAAAGTTAGCTCTCTTGCAGTGATAGGAAACACAGCTCCCTGCAATTTCCTAGCCCCCAACTTTATTCATAGCACTTGTTGTCGTTGCAAATTATCTATTTCAGGCCGGGCCGCAAAGCTCTTGTTTTACAGGTGAGCCCTTTATTGCACGGCATTTCCACAGCAGGGCAAGGCTGAAAAATTGCTTAATAAAAACCAGCAAGAATAAAACTCATTGTAGGTTGCATTGATAGTTGCATCACTTTCATATCAGCTGCTGCTCTTTAGGAGTTGTAGTCTGTGCACTAATCTAATGGCACTAAATCGTCCTGGGTTTTGGCATGACCTATCCCAATATTGCATTTCCAGCCTTTGGCACTTTGGTATTACTCAGTGCATCCAAGCAACGCCTGCAAAAGTACCAGGGTCACTCCTGCCTGCCAAAGGCACAGGTTTCCAGGGTTTGAGAGGTGATGCAGATGACCTGGCAGTGGATTAAGATACATTTATCACCAAATAGATATGAGAAAATCTGATGGACTGGCCTCTTGTCATGGGAATAATTACCTGTGGGGAATGGAGCTTTTAAGATCATGTCTTGGGAATGGGGAGAGATTCCTGCTCCTGTTGGTGCTGGATGTACCATCTCCTCATGAGGCCAGTTTTTACCCCTGCATCTTCTCCAGGAGCAGGTTCTCCAGGAGCAGGTTCTGGTCCAAATTTCTGTTTGTTTGAAGGGAATGTGGCTCAGCTGTTTTCATGTTTCTTTCTTTTCACGTTTTCTAACCTGCTTGGTTTCTCTTTTCTCTTCAAAGGTAGCAGAAAGGCTTTGGCTTCAAGGCTTCCCTCCAGCACTGGTGGCCCCTGCACATGGAGGTAGCAGAATCTTTGCTATATGTTGTGTTCTACGAGTGTTCCTCTTCTCAAAAGAGTGGTTTTAGTCTCAAATTTAGGGCCAAATGCCATGGCTGGGTAACCCTACTCGAAGAGCGTGCCTGACAAAACGTCAGAACAAGTCTGTGGTGGATGTGGGTGGATTTCTCAAAGCCTCTCTGTGCCCTGCCCAAGGTTAGAGGTGCAGCAGGCCAGGCCTGGGCAGTGACACTTCCCTTGCTGGGGTAACTCCTTTAGAGGATGCTTCAGTGGTCAGGAATTCAGGTGTGCATCCAGCTAAACTTCTATTCCTATGCTGACCTAGCCTGCGGGATCTTGTCTCCTATCTGGGAATTTCTTATTTCTGCTCTTAACATGACTTCACAGAGGAAAATTCCTGTATTTCTGCCAGAAGACATCACACTCATGGGTAGCCTACGAACACTGGGGGAGTTTTGGCCTAGGAAATTATTGCTTTGGTTTGGGATCCACTTTCTTAAATCCAGAAGGATGCAGAGAGGTGGGGCTGCAAAAGGTGATTTGGTGTCCATGCTCCAGCTGGATGGAGACCAACTTTGGATCTTCTTAGAAGCACCCAAGAGGAGCAGGCAGGGAGCCCTCATGGTCTGATGGCACTTGTGCCATGATTTTAGGGATTGGCTTTCCCTTCCCCCTGCTCCCTTGCCTGAGGCACCTGCTCCTCTTTCCATTTAATGTTTTCCACGCTGCTGACAAAAGCAGTGGGATTTGGAATGTGTTTTAGGAAGGCTTAAACATCCCATGGAGCTTCCCAGCAGGATAACGAACACACTTTATTGTCCAGGCACGTCTCCATTCCTGCTGTGGGGCAGGGAGGGGCGGTGCTGTTTGTTTGGACGTGCAATTAGCCCAAGTGCTCAGGCCCGTGGCCAGCCAGGAGGATAACCTTGAATCCAGGGAAGTTAGGGGAAATGTAAAGCCATCTGCAGCTGCAATGGGTCCCCGCACACCCCTTTGGCTGGCAGCTCCTATTGGTGCCAATAAAGTGCCGGAAGATTCGCAGTACAATGGGAAATTGCTTCTTTGGGTATCGCAGTATCTTGACTTAGAAGTGCTTTAACCTTGGCCTCATGCTTCCTGCGGGGCCTGTTTGCTGTGCTGCTGAAGTGCCCGCAGCAGCCAGCAACGTATAGGATTTTCCATCTGAGGAAAATTAAACCCCAGAACCTTTACCATCCTCTCGATGCCAGACATGCTCTACCTGCATTAACTTGAGCTTAATGGACTGCAAAACGAGCCTTTCAGCGTGTATGGGAGTGGATTATTTGCAGGAGAGCAAGTTCCTCACATTTTTATCTCTTCCCTTTCCCAAAGCTTTTGTCCTTTGGAAAAAAAAAAAAAAAGAGAAAAGGCAAACATGGCCAAATTGTAGGAAGAGAGTCGGGCCCTAGGAAGTGCAGAGAACTGTTTGGGCAAGGCAGAGGGTGCATCCTCCAAGTCAGGTAAGAAATGAAAAGAGCAGTGACCATTGCTCCCTGTCTCTGAAAGCAAACTGATGTTTATCAGCCAAGACCTTGGTGGCAGTGTTGGGGACGGTACAAACACTCCAGGCCACACTTCTCAGCACAGCAGCTGAACTCCTCACCCTGGCTTTATTGCAGCCTTCCCCACAGTCCTCCGGGCAGGACCTGAGGCTGCAAAAGACAGAGCCTGCTGCTGGTGGGATGCTCCTGTCTTCAGGGTCCCCTCATCACCTCAGCCTGCTGCGCAAGGAGTGATGGTTTGGCACTGGAGAGGGGCAGTTCGTACTGGATGTAAGGAAGGTGGTTTCTGCAGTGAGGGTGGTCAGGCCCTGGCACAGGCTGTCCAGAGGTGGTGGCTGCCCCGTCCCTGGAAACATTCAAGGCCAGCTTGGATGGAGCTGTGAGCGACTTGGGCTAATGGAAGGTGACCCTGCTCGTTGCAGGGGGTTGGATTAAGTGGACTTTAAGGCCCTTCCGACCCAAACTATTCTGTGAGTCTGTGATCATCACACATTGTTTGGAAGGACAATTTAAAGTCTGGTGAGCCCCTTCTTCACCTGTTTCCTTGGAGTTTTGCCTTCCAGGTTCACAAGATTTTTTTTTTCCCACGCTCCATAGGCTTGGATTTGGCTGTTTCTCCAAACGCAGAGCCAAGGCACCACTGGAATCCCTGAAGAGACAATCCATATTGGTAACAGGATAATCCCTGTGCAAACTGGGAGGGAGAACGGGCTGGTGGTTTCTCTTCAAGCTTTCGTGGGTTATCCCTGACAAGACAAGCAGCATGGAACATTGTGTGTGTTTAATGACCAAAAGTACCTTCACTGTGTCCTTCCCAGTGCCAGATGCCTTACAGTCTAAATGAGGATCTTTAATAGACGCATTAATTATTACTGAAACCCTGCTTTGTCCCACTGAAACAAGTCTCATAGCTCACACTTGCTCTGCCTCTCTCCCCCTTTCCCCTGATCACCATCTCCTGTGTCTGGTGCCAGCATCAGGAAGGCTCCTTTCACTTGGTTGCTTGGGCCACCAGCATGGGGTGGTGTGCAGAAAAGGTCAGGCACAGGTCCAGCTCCAGGGCTGCTCCGTGAGCTGAGGATTGGGAAGGATGCCCTGAAACTCTCAGAGAGCATCACTTGGTGCTGCCATACCCAGGCCCTTGCCTTCTTTTGTGGGAAGCCCACAAAAAAGAAATAATCAGCCAAGAAAATATCAGCTCCCAGCTCACAGGGATGCAGATAACTAATTGAAATAATTAATTATTAAATGCAGATATCTCTTCTCTGTGAGGGTGTAATGCCCTGGCACAGGGTGCCCAGAGCAGCTGTGGCTGCCCCTGGATCCCTGGAAGTGCCCAAGGCCAGGTTGGTCAGGTATTGGAGCAGCCTGGGATAGTGGAAGGTGTCCCTGCTCATGGCAGGGGGTGGGATGGGATGATTCCTGAGGTCCCTTCCAACCCACACCATTCCCTGATTCTATGAAACGGTGGCCCCAGGGGAGCCAGCACAGTCAGAGGACATGAGCTCTGAGAAAGGAGAGGTTTGTCTGTCTTGAGCAGCCACAGGTAAGACCCAGCCATGGATGGCCTGCCCAGAAGATGAGGCCAGCTCTGCAGATGGGTGCAGCCGTCACCTGCCCCCAGGGATGACACCAGTCAGTGCTGGCAGGGGCACCACCTCCTCCTGTGCCATCCCAAAGGAGCCTGGCTTAGCTTTTGTGTTGGGTTCTGTCTTGCCTTCCAATTTCCTAGTGCTTGATTATCCCTTTGTCTGTGTGGGGCTGAGTGGGAGCATGAGCTGGCATCTTCTGAGAGCAGAGCTCTTTGAAGTACTGCACTTGGTCATGGTAAAAAGATACTTTCTCTTAAAAAAAAAAAAAAAGGTAGTCTATCTGCAAATACAAATAAATCCATGTGGTGTATTAGATGGCCCTTGAAAGGATCCAACCCAAACCATTCTATGATCCTAAATATATAAATACAGGCAATTCCTTTCCGTGCCTTCCATCCCCTGTGTTTTAAAAGCTAAGCTTCCACACCACAAGGAAGGTGGATTCTTGATGAATTTTTCATTTTCTCTATTGACTTGCTGTTGCAAACCCAAGTCCTTTTGCTGTGTAAAGGGCATTCATTTGCCCTGTATCCACACGGGCCCTCTTTCCCCTTTAACAACTACCAAAGAGAAACACTTGATTGCTCTTGCTGTGCTGGAATCCTGGCATTTGCTCTCTGCTGTTACCTCTAGCAGAGCTGTGGCTGGACAGGGGTTGCTGCAGTGGATCTGTTACCCAGGGGATGGTCACCAGGGCACTCAGCTCACTGTGTGCCACTGCAGCCATTGTGTGCTGCTGCCTCAGGAGCCCTGGGAGGATGGAGGGTACCCGAAGTTGGGGATTTTCCCCGGCTCAGCCTGGTTTGGAGCGTGCTTTGCAGCTTCCTGGGGGAGAAAGACATGGCCCTGCTGTGCTCCGGAGCTGAGTCATTCCCCCTGGGGTGTGCAGGAAATAATTCTGTAATTATAAAACAATCTTGACTAATGGCATATTAATGAGGACAGGGAAAGGTGATGCTCCTGGGATGGGCTTTCCCGCTGCTAGGAGAAGGAGGAGGGAGCTGTACACAGCTGCTGCATGTGGGGGGCAAAAATGGCATCCCATCAGCGAGGTTTGGGTGTAAGAACCCTGATGAGGGACTTTCCCTGACTCTGGGTTTGTTTCTCCTGGAAAATTCACTGTTGCTCCTGCTGAAGGTGCTGCCTCTGAGCTGTCCACTCTCTGACCTGCTCTTTTGCTCCAGTTTGAGTCCTTTAGGCTCCCTTTCCAGCCACATCTGCTGGGCTGTACCATTTCTATCTCCCCTCATTTTTCCAGCCCATCAGCTCTACCTTCCCCTACTTTCTGCCCCGCCAAGCCCTCTGCTCTTCTTCACCCCTCGGCACCTTCCCTCACCTTTATCCACCTCGTCTCCTCCATCTCCCACAAACACCCGATGTATTTTCAAGAGTGTCAGCCTGGGGGCACGGGAAGGACGGTGCCCACGGGGGAGGTTGTGCTCTCCCAGCTGATAACATATGTACCAGGCACCTTTCCCTTCAGCTGGCAGCCTCTGGAAGCCCGAGATGAACCTTTCAACAAGATTAAAGAGATGGTATTAATTGCTATCGATCACGGGTCAACAAATTAAATTGCATCTGCAACTGCATCTCTGAAAGGTCTAAATGAGAAGAGTGGTTAATGGGTCTGGCTGGCCCAGAGCTGTGATTAATTAAAGAAAGAAATGAACTACAACATTAAAAAAAAAAAAAAAAAGGAAGGAGATTGGGATGAGGATGACATTCTGTGGTGTATCTGGAGAGTGCCTGAGACAGGCAACTCAGTTCTGGTTCCACCCTGGCCTGAGAGAGGCTGATGGGAAGCAGAGTGGTGGCAATGGTTTTTGGGGCTACTGGCACCCCCAGCGCTGTGCAGACACTGCCCACCTGTGACTGGCAGCTCTTCCACATAAACACTGGAAGGTTTCCTAGGAAATGAGCAGTGCCCTTCACTTCTCCCTGTGGTCCCAGGGCTGTGGGATCCCTCAGTGGGACTGTCTGACGCCGCTGGATTTGGGGGATTCAGTTTCCCTTCTACAGTCTGAGCCACTGAGGCCTTGCAGACACATCCGCAGTGGGATCTGCAGGCCTTTCCCTCACGTGACCCAGAGCATGCTCCTGCTCCCTGCGTGGGGTCCTTGGGGTCCCCCTCCACCTGCTGCTTCTTCCCATTTTTTTCCCACCGTGCTGTGCAAGAGTGAAGGGCGAAATCCTGAGCATTCCCAAGTTCCTTAGCAATCCCCCTGCTCTGCCCGTGCCACTCCAGCCCTGCAGCATCCCGCTGGCAGCTGGGACAGAAGTACTCCTGGGTGGGAATAAGGGTGCTACTGTGACTCCTTGGGAAATAATGAAGTAGCACAGCATGGAATGGAGATGGTGCTTAATTAATAACGAGGAAAAATAATAATATGTGGCACGTATAGTGCTGTACTTGTTCCAAGCACTGTACAAACATTAACTACAGTAATTAAGCTGTAATTAATTAGAGTAACTACTAATCAGTGTAAATAATGATGCATCTGGAGGTACCAAAAGGAGTTTGTGAACTGAAAGCAAATTTCCGTGCTCAGGAAATGGCATCAAATATAAAATGGCACCAGGAAAAGTAATAAATCAGCAGATGGAGGTTGAAGTGAGAGCCTGGGAGCCGTGTTGGTCCATGGCAGCTCCACAAATGGGAATCCTGGTTTGGCAAAGCAAAACCAGTGAGTTACTGCTGAGACACTCCCTGAGCAACCCATCCCAGCCAGGGGATTCTCATGGCTACTTCCAGGCTCCCACCTGCTCTTCCCACCCCAGCTGCACTCACCAACACTGTGAGGAGACAGGAACTGCAGCAAGGGATGAGATGGGGAATTGGGAGCTTGAGGGGCTGATGATCAGTAGAGTAAAATACACCACAAATATATAATTTTGGGGTTTTTTTGCTGGTTCACACACTTTATATTTAACAAAATAATTTTTTTTAATAATATAGTCTTTTACACATCAAATATTGTTTCTAGGACCCCTCCCTCCCATTTGTACAGATTTTTTTTTTTCTCACTAGTTTCAGGCACACTATTGTTTGAAGTTTTGTAACTGGAGAGTCATTGACAGGCAACAGCTTACAAAGAAATGTGGCGATGACAGCTCGAATGTACCAGCTCGGCCTGCAGGGAGCCAGTGCTCAGCCACAGGACAGCAGCTGCTGTGCTGAGTGCTCCTCCCACCCCTGCCCTCCAGGAAAACACCAAAATGGGGAAGAAATGAAAGTATAAAGGCATTAGTGTGTATAAAGTGAGCCTGATGTGCTGATCTGCTTCGTGAGGATGCTGTGGGGAGGATCTGCTGCCGTCACTGTCGAGAGCGGGTGCTGGACTGGAGCCTGAACTCTGAACAAGATGAGCACCACCACCCCCATGGCACTGGGCAAAAAGCAGGGAGCCAAGCGTGGACAGAGATGGGAAAGGCCAGAGCCCCTGTGCTCGCCTGGCCAGGCAGGCAGGGAGATGACGTTGGTGGCTTTTCTTTCACAGTATCGCCTGCGAGCCGCAGCCTGAGAAAGGAGGAGGTTCCAGTGCTGGAAAGGCTGATGGGGACCCTTGGCTGCTGGGGACCTGTGCTCCTGGCAGGCAGGCACAGAAAGCAGCTCTTTCCAGAGACAGCCCTCACAGGAGCCCAGCCCAGCCCTGCTGCACCATGGCTTGCTTTGTCCCCGGCAGCGTGGATGCTCCCAGGGAGAGCCAGGGCAGCTCCCTCCCACTGCAGCACAGGGTCTTACCTGCCAGCTGAGCCAGTTTAGTGCTGCCACAGCCGCGGGACATTCCTGGAAACCTCCAGAGTGGGGTGATCCCATATTTTAATTGTGACCTGCTGTCACTGAAGGCAATGAAACACTGCCCTTGGCTCCAGTGAGAGCAGCCTCGGGACGGGACAAGGCAGGTGAGCAAGCGCTCAGCCCAGGAACCAGGGACAGGTGGGGCCCTCTTCCCTCTGCTCCACCACTGACGCCCCAGCCAGGAATCGCACACGAACAAGCCCGGTGAGATGTTGCTTTCATGGAGCACCTTCTGGTTGGCTGCCCCAGCCTGCCCATGCAGCTGCCGTGGGCTCTGCTCCCATCAAGGTCACACTGACTGTGTAGGTGTCTTCGACTTTATTGTCCCCACTCAGTGGAGAAAGTGTAACACAGATACAGCTTTGTGTCGTGGCTGTCCAGTCTATACCTGTGCATCTGCCTCGGTCCTGCTGCAGGTTACATTCCAGTTGGGATTTTTTTAAACCCCCCATCCCTTGCAATTTCTGCCTCCCTCCTGTCCTCAGTGCCACCTGCGCTTACAGACACAATACAAACGCTCCATCTATTGCTCCACTCGTAGCTGTATTGTCCCCATGATCCCAGCTTAGGAAGGGACTTAAAAAAAAAAATCACAATAGCAAAAAACCTTCAAATAAATAACTGTGAAAAACCCCACGATCCACACTGTAGAAGGTGAGAGCAGTGAATCCATGGGTGCCTCGGAGGCATCTCCAGGCCAGGAACGCGCGCGGGCTGTTTTCCTGCTGTCCTCCCCTGCGAGCACCGGTGACTCCACAGCAGAGCAGACACCTGGACACCGGGAACAGAGCGCGCACAGCGGGACAGGAGCTGCAGGGGGCACGGGGACACCCCGCCCTGCAGGGACCGAGCTCTGCTCACGTGGCACCCTCACAGGGCTTGCTGGGGACCCCGCTGCAGCTGGCAGGAGGTCGGACACGTGGGCAGCATCGAGGCCGTTCCTTCGTCGCCATCATCGCCATCATCGCCGTCACCGTGAGCGGGTTGTCGGCCGGGGGGCTGCTACAGAGCCTGCTTGCCCTGGCACTCGCGCTTGGAGCACTGTGCTGGCTTCCACCAGTCCCCGTTGTGGCAGTGGCAGATGTTGCAGTCGTCCACCTTCACCTCGATGCCCGCGGGAATGATGGTGGTGCCCGCGAAGCAGTTGGGACCTGCGGAAACACGGCGGGTAACAGGATAAATACTCCGTGCTTGGACTGGGGGCAGCTCTCTGCCCTAAGCCTGGGACAGGCAGGGACCCAGAGCCAGCCCCTTGCTGTGCTCTGGCCATGCCACCAGCACTGCTGCTATCTGCAGCAATGCCCCCACCGTGCTCAGTGCCCAGCCCTGGACCCACAGTGATCCCTTCTCTCATTTTTTGGTTGCCCTCAGGCACTAAAGGGGAAAATAAAGGCCTTGAAACTTTCCTCTCTGTTTCTGCACCCAGCCCCTAGAACAAATGGCATTGGCACTCAGCTTTTTCTACTTGGCTGACCACTAATTTAGTACCTCTTTCTCCTTAAATTTTGGCTGCAGGATGGACAAGACCCTGAGGACAAGCATGAGGACACAGCCCAGCCTTCACTGCTCCAGTCTGGAAAGGCTGCAGGGAGCTGCAGGGACCAGAGCCAGTCCATTCCCTAGGGCCATTGGCAGCCATGCTCCAACACCAGGTAACCCCAAGGACCTCCAGCAGCTTGGAGCTATTAACCAAAAATTATTTCTTGCATCACCTCTCAAATTAGCTTTCTGATAAAATCTTGGTTATTCTCCTCAAGGGTAATTCCTTTAATCTGCTTATTATTGTTTTGGGTTTTTTGTTTTTGTTTTTGGTTTTTTTTGTTTCTTTATTACACAATATCGAAGCTGACCAGCAAGTCCACAAGGATCTTATTTCCCAGTCACAGGATAGTTGGGTAGGAAGGAATCTTAAACCCTTTTCTCCTCCTCTTTAAAGCCCCACAAATATCCACTGTTGTCTGCAAGCTCTCTCCTCTTCCCCTCTTACTCCTCCACCACTTAGTGCTAGGAATTAATGTCAGAGCCAGCAGCACACACAAAAAATTCCAGGCAGTCACACTGGTGGCACGGGGGAAGCAGAAAGGCATTTGGAAAGCGTTTTGTGGCCCGAGCGCTGCTCTGAAATGTCACCCCTTGACTGGCCACCAGTTTTAATCTGTGCCTCCAGTGCATGAGGTGCATTCCAAAGGTGAGAGCGTGTACAGACATGGAACTACAGGCAAGCTGTTCCTTAAGGCTTAGGCTTAAGGCTGGGAGAGGGAAACAGGGTCCCTTACAAGGCTGGTAACAGGCTGAGCTGTAGCCACCGTGCCAGGGTGCCACGTTTTACAGTCTCAGAGAGCTATTGATGAGTGCCCTGCCTTCAGTAAGGTGCTCCTCAGGACCCTGTGTTGAACAGGCCATGGGTCTGGCAGGGCTGGCCTTAACCAGACAGTTCAGGGTGCCTGAGTGTTCCTTGTCTTTCAACACCCTCCTGCCTTCATTAAAGGCCCCTTGAAACATGGCTCTACAGCAGCATTTCACATCCATCCTTATCAGGCCACGACAGAATGGCCAGAGAAAGATGCCTGGGATTGCTCCTGTACAGAATTTGGGGTGACAGGGGTACCCCAGGGCTGCTGCTTCTTCATGGGCCGGGCCTGGGAAGGCAGGCTGTGGCACTGGGAAGGTCTGTGCTGCTCCATGCTGCCTCCTCCTTGGCCGGGCCAGCATGTGAATTCCATCAGGATTCCAGGAGGAAGCTTTAACTCCAAACAAGGAGATTGCACTGAGCCAGGTGACACGGGGCTGCTGGCAGTGGAGCAAGCCCTGGGAGTGGGGATGTTTTAAGGCTGCTGTGAGCTGGGCCTTAAGCTGGACAAGCTCCAAAGAGCCCCTCCAACCTCAGCCATTACAAACTGCAAAGAGCTGCCAGCCAGGATCATGAACAGGACAGCCAAACTCCACATATGCACACATGGTACCTGTGTTTTTCCTTGCAGGCATGAGGTTAAAGCACTCATGACCTGTTTGGGTCAGGAGCTGAAGATTTCCCAAATTGATGTCTGTCTGGAAGACACCATCCTGGTTGGAAAGGCTGTGATTCCAACTGTGGTATGTCTCTGGGAACCCACGGAAGTTGTCACACTTTCCCAGAGCCTCTGAGTCCCTGTGCTGGCTGTGCCACTGGCTGTGCTCATCACCTCTGGTTGAATGAATTCTCCATTCCCTGCAGCCCAGTGGGTGGGGGTGTGTCATCGCCCTGCGAGGGCGTCGCTGTCAGGTCACTTGCTGCTCTTAAATGTCCAGGGTTCAAATGCCATGAAAATTCCAGTAACTGCAGCTAGCTGCATCTGAAGTTGGAATAAATGGCTGGAGTGGCACATTAGTGGCATGCTCCGACTGCCTGTCGGTGTCTGGGATGCCCAGGGTGGGCAGCCTCCACACAGCAGCCTGCTCTGCACTCCCACAGCAAAAAACCCCTCCTTTTCATTGTAATATGGACAAAAAAGCTTCCTCTGGAGATTAGGGTGGCAAGGAAAGGGGAAGATCATCTTCCCTCTTGT
The DNA here is from genome assembly GCF_015832195.1 of Motacilla alba alba. NCBI lineage: Eukaryota > Metazoa > Chordata > Aves > Passeriformes > Motacillidae > Motacilla > Motacilla alba. The sequence goes on along the minus strand of NC_052022.1, from coordinate 35,343,728 downwards.
TGTCTTGCCTGTTAAGCAACTCATTTAAGAGGCCAGTGCTGCCCCCACACCCACACACGTCTCCAGACACAGCTTTGTCTGCATTTACAGCACTGCCAGCCCGTTCCCGGGGCTGGGAACAGATGGGAGGCTGGCACTGAGGGAGCCTGCAGGTTTGCTCACTCGGGTGAGTCAGCTTTGGGGACCCAACACCTCCCTCATGGGACTTTGGCACCTCAGTGGTGCAGGGATCATGGTGAGCCAAGGGTGATGGCATTGGGACTGGCTGATGGGGTGCTGCCGACTGGGAAAAGGTTATTTTTCCTTCATCCTGCTCACCTGTCCATTCCTTGGCTGCCCTTTCTCCTCCCAGCAGCCCCAGTTCTTTTCTCCCTGCTGAGCTTCCCCAGCAGATCATATAGAAATAAAATAATTAATAAATGCCATTCATCTAATGCCCCAGGACAGGGAGGAGCAGAAAGCAGACACCGGAGGAAAGAGGAGGAGATGGATGAGGGGGATGTCCTAACAACATCACTTGCACCTCTGAGGTCCCCACCGGAGAGGGGATCCCTTATTCTGGGGACAGCAGCACAGCAACATCCCTGTCCCAGCCAAGGACATGGGGAAACTCTGCAAATCCGTAATTAAACACTAATGATCTGCCCCTCTGTAATTAAACAGTAATGATCTGCCCCTCTGATCCCTGGTCGAGGCTGGAAGGACCTGGCAAGCATCTCTGTGTCTAACAGAAAATCCTTGGGACACTGCCCCTGCCCCAAAGGGGCTGGGTGAGGCAAAGGGCAGAAATGACAGCTCCGGTGGGTAAATCCCAGGGACTGCCAAACCAGCCCTCGCTGCAGCAGCATCCCTGGGCTGCCCAGGGAGCTGCAGTCAGAGGCTGAACTGAGGGAAAAATGACAGCAATTGGGTTTGTTTTCTTTCCTCTTGGCTTTTAGCAGAATGGAGGAAAACATGACCCAGGGCTCTGCTGACATCTGCCCTCCTGTGGGATGTTCTGCCTCTCTCCTGACTGACTGTGGTACTTTTAATTTGGGCCAGCAGTGCCACTGCTCTGGGCCTTTTCTTTCCCAGCACTCTCGAAATAGCCCCCTCTGCACTGCCTGAGTGAAATGGTTTCTTTTGCTCACCACAGCGAGCTGGACAGAGCTTTATTGCATCCTCTCCCTGCCACTGCTATCCCCCATCCCTACAGAAACACGGATTTCTAACAGAAGGCAAAATTTCCGCACTGCATGTGTGATAATTCAGCTTCAATTCCCACTGCCTGAAATCCAGTTTTCAAGCACAATCACTAGCAGCCAGCCTCTCTCCCTCTGCTTTTTCCTTCTCCCCCATTTAAACTTCTCCCACCTTCACACGGAAAACTGGATCCTGTTTGTCCAAACTGGGATGCAGCGAGCGTGCACCCGTGGTGAAGGCACGAGAAAGAGGCACTCAGGGAGGGACCCTGCACTGCTGGAATTCAGGTGGAAATGTGCCACGGCACAGAAAATGCTGTTTGGCAGGAGCATAAGTCACCAGGGAGTTTTCCAGCAACTTTGGGATTTATAGAGCTGGCAGCTCCTGGTGGAGATAACCTCCAGCACCTGGGGATCTGCATGGCTGTGCCATGTGCCATGTGCCTTGCAGGGGCTGCAGCCCTTAAAGCCACGACCAGAGCCCACAGCAAGAAATCAAGTCCTGTTTGTTTGTTTGTTTGTTTGTTTCTGTGCAGCAGAGCTCAACAGACTGTTTTAATTCTCTAATATTCTTTTTCCCTCCCAACATTTCAAAAGCTCAGGGCCCCAACCCAGCGCCGCTGAGGACTGGCCTGAGCTATTCCCACTGTGACTGCTTGGAGGAACTGGATGAGACCAAGGTGTGCCAAATCAATGCCAGAACAAACCCCCGAAGAACGACACAGAACAGCACGATGGGGTTTTTCATTATCATTCAGAGGAGGACGCTGCTCAGAAATATTTGATGACATGTCAAGCACATCAGGTTACTTATGATAACAGCAGCAGGAACAAGAAGCTGCTTTGGGCAAGGGCTCTTGTCCTGCTCTTGGTAAAAGCATCTTAAACCACGACTGTGGTGATACCAGGACACTAATCACCCTTTTCCTTGCTCAGGGAGACTGATGGGAGAAGTTTGCTGCTCCCATAGACAGTGTAATGGTGAGATTTGGTTTGCTTAACGTAGTTAATACTCATAAAAGCCAGCAGCACTCCAGGCTTTGCTAGAACAGCTGTGAAGATTTTTATGGAGATGTATTAGGGACATTCAGATGCTGGTTTGATGGGAGAGATGTAAAAAAAAAAAATCATATTTGGTTTGTTGTTTGGGGAGAATGATGGAAAGTTCTGCTACCATCTGCTGAAGATCGGGTACTGGGGTGATGACCATGCTCCACTGCACCCCTGCTCCAGAGGGAATTCAGGGGCCAGGCTCTCTCCAACACCACGAGCTGATGCCTTGGAGCCACTCGGTGCAGAACAGCAACGTCCCCCCAGCTCCCTGTGACCCCTCAGATGGGTTTTACTGAACTCAGCAGCTCTGCCCGTGGCTTTCAGCAGCTCTGAATTCGGCTTTGTGTGCGCAGAGAAGCAATAAAAGGAAATCAAATGTTAATCAAACAGCAAGCACGGATCACTTCAGGCCAACTGTGATATTCAGATGTGCCCTGAATAGCATCTTGCCCCAGACAAAGCTCATCATCTCCACCAGAGCTTCTTGTTGTGCAGCCTCTGATTCCAGCAAGAGTGCTAGCTTCCCCTCAGTAAAATATGTCTCCTGCCACTTTGAGAGCCTCCCCATCCCTTTAGGAAATACTAAAGCTGACTCCAGGAGAATTTAACTTATTCAGTCGATGGATTCCATCAAGGAGAGAGGTGCTGATGGCTACGCTTATCTGCCTAGTTAAGACAGCTGCTAAGTTGCAGCTCAATTCAGCAGCCATCCCTCAGGCTCCCAAGTGGTGTGCCCCACAATTGAAGTTGCAAGGGATAAGTGGAAAACTGTAGTGTTTCCTGACAATGTTTAGGAATGGATACATCCTGGAACATCCCCCTGGACGCTCGTTCAGCTGAATGAGGCTCGATGACTTTGCTTTTGGAGCTCGACCACGAACACAATTGGGCATGGGGGTTTGCTGTTGGCAGTGTGTTCTGGCCTGGGGGAGGTGTTTCTACTGAGCATGGCCAAGTCTCTTCCCAGTGGGAAGGCAGATTTTCCTCTGCATGTCTCTACAAAACAGGCCTCTCCCAGGCTTCACAATGAGCATCCCGCACCACAAGCCACGCAGTCTCCAGCTCTGGTGTCTGGTGCTGAAACAATCCCTTGCAAAACAGGGACCAAATGAGGATGACTTGGAATCCACACAAGGATGCTCGTGGATCTCCAACAGAAAAAAGGAAAAACACAGCAGAATCCCCAGGCTCTGTCACAGAGGCAAGAAATTGCCTGTGCCTGCATCTGGGGACTTTTTCCATGTCCAGGCTGAACTCTGTGCTCAGAAGGGAAGGAAAACCATCAACTTGTTTGTAACGATGGCGGCCGTTTCTGGAGGGTAACACCGCTCCTCTCTGCTGATCCTGCAGGATCTCCTCAAATGTTCATTTAGCTCTGGCAATGCTATTTATGTGATCACTTCAGATTGCAAGAGAAGAGCTCCATTTGTGGCTTTAATTAAGGAGCTGGGGAGGGAAGAAGTCCTGCTTCCACTGCCTGATAGGCAGAGTGCCAGCCCTCCTCTCTCGGGGGAAGGAGGAGGTAGCGGGCGGAGCGGGAGGTGAGACATAAAGGAGTGAGCCGGTGATGCAGAGCTCTGCCCTGCTGAAAGTTAAATCTGGTGATGTTCTTCAGGGGCAGCTGAAAACCCCACCCAAAGAGAACAGCCCTTGAGCTTTCTTGTGTTAGAAGGAGGCCAGAGCTGGCGAGCCTGGCTCGGAGCGTGGCTGAAGCCTGAGGGTGCATTGGGAATGGGGCTGCCATGATCCTGGGATGTGGGGCAGTGAGTTCTCACCCCAGTAACCCTGGCTCTGATCCATGTCTGCCATGTCTCAGTGGTGGCAGGAGGGACAGCACTGTGCTGTGGCTCTGCCTGCTCCCTGCTCCTGCAGATGTTGTCCATGTCCTCCAGGCTACAGAGAACACAGCTCCTCCCGGTACAAACACCAGGAGAAAAGAACCCCCTGGATGCCAAAGTCCATCATCACCAACCACCCAACCTCCACAGAGACTCCTGCAGGGCTGGACACGGGACTGCTTCGGGTCAGTGTCCCCATCACCATCAGGTCTGGAAGCTGCTTCTCAGCCTGCTCACGCTCTCAGGCAGCAGCGAGCTCTCCTGTCATGCAGAGACTGCATCAATGCATCATCTGCCCCTCAATAAAATCTGTGTGCTGCTCCATTGTCAGGGGGCACTAAGAGCTGAATTTACCAACCCGTGCCAGCCTGAGTGCCACAAACTAAACCTCCTTCCCTCCAGTGGGCCACTGGTGGCTCCAGCACCCTTCCAACCCCCTGCCATTGAAAAGCTCAGGAATTGCTCCGTTCCCCCTTTTTTGGATTGCTGTTGGTATTTTAAAATACCAAAGAAAGTGTTGTCCTCTGTCAGTTTAACCCCATTTCCCCTTGTCCCGTCACTCTGTGGCTCCCAGCTCTGGTAACAAGTGTCTCCTCCTCCAGGTGACCCCAGGATGGAAGGTTTACTCTTCCTCTGCCACTCTGTCCAGCCACCCAGGAGAGAGCTGGCTCTGGCTAAAGCTCCTGGAGTCATCTGGTGGTGCCTTCTAGATGTCCATGAGCTTCCAATCGTGTGCACCACTGCCCCGAAGAATTACTCTCCTCTGAAGCTATTCTGCAGCTCTTTTCCATCCTTCCTGCATTTTGCACTGCTCAGAAGTCAATGTTAACAGCCCTTCTCAAGTACTGCCTATTTACAGGAGAGATTTTTCCAGCCATAATTCACATTACTGGGTGCCTGAAGATGCCCTAAAAGTTATTTAATCTCTGCATTTTATATATATATATATATATATATATATATATATATCTGCAGTATCCTTGTCCAAATTAAATCCAAGTTGCTCACCCCAAGCCAGCTCTCCACCATTAGAAGGAATGCATTAAGAAGGCGAGGGGGAGGGGAAAAGCTCAATTCGGGTCAATGGGAGCTGTTCCACTGACTTTCCACAGCCACGCAGCCACACAATAAAGAAAATATAACACAGCAGCAGCTCCCAGCCAGCCCAGTGGGACAGGGACCTCCTGGTGGCCCCACATCCCCTCCTGGCTCTCCGCACACCAACAGGGTCACATCATCCAGGCTTTGCTCAGACAATCCCAAGTATCTGCTGCCTTGGAGTCTCATGGATGCAGGGGCCCCACTCGAGTGCCCTACATTGTGAGCTGGCACCCAGTGACAGAGACTGATTTCGGCCTCGCCGCTGTGCACCGCAGTTAGAAAAACACTGATGGCTCGTTATCCGTCTTAATCGGCAGCAGCAAACAAATGAGGGACAGGGAGACATGCAGGAGGGAATACACCGCATTACTCCTCCTTATTGATAGCACAGTTACTTAGTTTGATGTGGAGACGTAACTTCAGGCATCACTAAGTAGTGGAGCAGGGATGTTTTGGGGCAGGGAAGATCTATGGGTGCAATTTAAAAGCCGTCTGTTTGGCAGCGGTGACGTCCGTGGGCACCGACACCGATCCTGGCTCCGCAGACAGGCTGGACACTATCCCTCACCAAGACAAATGAGGACGGTGTCCCTTCCACAGCTGAAATGCATCAGCTGGAAATGGTGGAGCCCCACCCCACTCTTCACCCTCTGTGCTTGTGGGATGAGCTGGACAACAGGGGACCAAGCCAAGACTGAGCACAGAATCCCAGAATGGTTTGGGTTGGAAAGGACCTTAAAGCTCATCCTCCTCCACCCTCTGCCATGGGCAGGGATAACTTCTGCTGGACCAGGCTGCTCCAAGCCCCATCCGAGGACCCCTGTCCTTGGACACTTCCAGGGATGGAGCAGCCACAGCTTCCAATGTCTGATGGCTTCTGGATGGTCATGTCCAACCCATCCTTCCCCTGGGCCCTGCCCGTGCTGGGGCAGCAGAGTTCTGGGTCACACCTTTGGCACAGCTCACTTGGGGGAGGCAGCATGGAGGTGGTGGAGCGAAGCTCATGATCTGGGCACACCAAAGGAAGAAATGCGAGCAGTACACTTCCCACTGCTTTAGATGATGGTATCTGCCTCCCCATATGGACATTTCCCCCAGTCCTGCGCACCCAGCCCTCTGTTTCTGACCCCAAGGGCACCAAAATCAGAGCTGGGGGCATATCCAAGTGCACTCTGAGCTCCCTGCAAAACCTCCAGCCCCAGTCTGCCCATTTGACTGGGTTTCTAACCCCGCTGTGGCTTAGGGACTGCTGGCCAGCAGGGTTAGCCATTGCTGCAGTGGGAATTAATAGGTATCAAATTCATAACCCTTTATTCACTCTGCTCACTCGTACACCTGAACAGGGACAGCCTTGAAGTGACCTGGCTGGAGGAGCCAGCACGTGGATCAGCTCCCCGACAGCAGAAGAGCAACTCCCAGTGCTTCAGGCTCATCTGTAAATCCAGGGCTTTCCCCCCTCCTTTTAGTGTAAAATGCAGCTTGGTATTTTCAAAGTCACCTATGGGATTTACATACCAAATTCCTCTTCATTTTAGAAGGATCTGTGTGTGCAAATACCTTGATCAGCACTGAAAAATGTTAAAAAATGCTGCAAAGGCAAAGGGCTCAGCATTGCATAGGCAGGAGCTGTGCATCCAAAGCAGATTTTCTCAACCAGGTTTTACTGTGCCCACTCTGGGCTGGACCAGGAAAACTGTAACACCTCAAAGCCAGCAGCATTAAAGGAGAAATCTGTGTTTCAGCATTTACCTGAGCAAACAAACAGGATTAGCTCTTAAAATTCTTTTTGCAGACAGCATAAAGTTTTGGGAAAATAGCATAGATTTTTTTTTTAATACAGGTAGATTGTAGTTGTGAAAGCTACTCTGAGGTAATTTTAACCTTTCAGGTAAGCAGCAGGCTTTCAAAAAGCTGTCTAAATAGGTACTTCCCAAAATGAGTCCCAACAGCACTGAAGGCACATTCATTCTTTTAATGGTTCAAATATAGCATGAGCTGAGGTGGGGTTTTTTTGAGCTGGTATCAAATAGATTAATTTAAAAGAAGTTAATTAATAGAACTGCCATTAAACTACTGCATCAGCTAATAATGTTACCAGTAAAATCAACAGGCAAAGGGAGGAAAAGTTGGACCTTCCAGAGACTAAACCTTTAAGTGAAGGAAGAAAATACATAAATGCATTCATAATGTGCTGTAGTGTTTGTGCTGCCCTCACCTCGGTGGCTCGGGTGCCAGGAGCAGCCACGGAACAGCCCGTGCCATGGAACAGGCTCAGTGCCAGTGACTGTGCCCTTGCAGCCGGGATTGCCCGAGAGAGGAATGGGATGCAGAGAAGCAAAGCCATCCAAGGATGCATGCTCACTCTGCAGTGGCCTGGGACACTGGGACACTGCAAGGGAGCAGCAGCCACAGCTCTTGGTCCTTGCAGGTATGGGAGGACACCCTGATCCAGAAAAATAAGGGCCCAGAGAGCCCCTGGATGCCAAAGCACCAGGCCTGTGGTCCCCGCCCAGGTATCTCCACTCAAAGGCAAAGGTTAACAACAAAAGAATAACAAGCAGGACTTTGTCCCTGGGTCTTGTGTGCTTTTAGCCAACTTATTCGCCTCTTGGTTGTGCTTTGTGCGAAAATATAATGATTTTTATGGCCCACTTTAACATTTTTATGTCTTTTTTTTCTTCAGAAAAAAATCCCACATTTGGTGTAAGAATTAAAACCGTATTTCATGCTTAACTGCAATCACGGATGATGTATGGAAGAGAGCTGGCTTCATGTCAACTCAATATAAAGCCAGAATTGGATCTAACTTGGTCACTACAGCTGTGCGATGTTTTATGGGGTGAGGGGATTTTTTCAGATCAGTCATAAATGAAATGGAAACTTTGACTGGGATCATTTTGTATCAAACAGGGGCAAAAAAATGCAGGGAAGAACCAGGATTGCTACACATTTGTCCGAGTTGTTCCTTTAGAGCTGGAGCGTGCTGCACACCCAGCCCAGCACCGGGTGATGCTGCGGTGGCAATCCGTGCGCTGGCACAAAGGCCCTGCCAGGGCAACAGGGGTTCCTGAGCTGTGGGGAGCCACACGCTTGGGATCAGCCTCCAGCTCCTGTCTGGAAAACAGCAGCACTGCAGTGCACGGGGTCAATGATGGAAAAATGCCCCGAGGCCTTTCTGCCATCATGGCATGGAATGTGATGCTTTGAGGGCACCAGCACGGTCCCACTTGCGTTTCCCACCCAGTGACAGATTTTTCTGATGGCCGTTTTAAATGCGGGGTTGCGTTAGAAATTGGATTTCAAAGCAAAGATAAAACTTTCTACGTACGGGAGGAGCTGCTGTGGAAACCATTTCTTCCTGCTCTTGGCTTGTGTTTGAGTTGTTGGGTTTTCTGCTGCTGACTTTGAGCAGAAGCCATCTCCTGCTGCCTTCACCAGCATTCCCATCTCCCTGGCGTCCAGCACTATTCCCAACCTGCTGGCCTCCGTGATGATGGACACAGAAATGATGGCCACGGGCAGGTAAGATGTGAAAGAGGAATTGAATGGTGAAAATTAAAGTCAGTCAGCAAAGGTTCCCCTTCCAGTCAAAGGATGGATCTCCTGGGGGGCGTTTAACAGTATCAGCCTTTGGATCTACCTGTTTTCATCCCTATAAATTTAGGATGGGCTGCAGTGGCAAAGCTCCCATTTCTATGCAAATCCAAACAAATGATTGATTACTTGTGGAAACAGAATAACCACAATGGCAGAAACAGTATTTCTTCGTTTATGTGGGGAAGTGAATCACTTGCCTGTGGCACAGAAAAGGAAAATCAGGAAAACATCTTCCCTGATCCCACCCCAACCATTAAATTGGGTGTTAGAGAGACAGGACATGGCTCTGCTGTGCCAAAACCTGCATCTCCTGAGGAAACAGGAGGAGCAGGGAATGGAAGGGGCAGGGCAGGATAGGTGGATGGATCTTGACACATGGGGAGACCAAAGCACTGCGAGGACGGGCACACCTTGGACAGAAGAGACAAACAGAGGTTGGTGCTTCTGGAATAAACAGGCCCCTAAACACTTGTGCTGGCACCTGCCCTGGTTTCTCCAGCTGTAATCCATCTTTTGTCCCAGGTTTTTGTCCCTTGCCATGCTGTTCCACTCCCTGAGTTTAACGGTGTCCACGGCATTTCCAGGATGCTTTCAGATGGTTCAGAAAGAGTCTGGCTGGTGGCAGAAATACAATGAGTGCTGCTGGTTTTGCATGGGAACAGCTGCATTTAATGAAATCACCCAGTGAAAAAAGGAAAGCTCCTTTCCTCTGCTCATAACCCTGGGTGTCACCACGGAAGGCCCAACCACAGTGCACGTGGTCTTTGCACTCTGCAGGTGATGCTGTGCTGATGTGCTGGGACAGGACAGTTCTTCTGTGAGGCAACAGCTGGGAATGATGAAAGGCTGCAGAAAAATGATGGTGCACACACGTGGTTCTGCATCCCTCCTGCCCAAACTTCCCAAATGCTTTGTTACCCTTCTCTGCAGTGCGTTTTTATTCATTCCTGGATGAAATTCTTGCTCACCCTCTGGTCTCAGTGGCACCACAGCATCTGAAGGGCTCGCGAGCCGCTATCCTCCCACCTTCCCCTGGGACAGGGAAGCGCACCGGGCAAACTGAGGCACAGAGGCAGTGGGGGCTCACGAGGGGATGCAGGTTATTCTAACTAAACCCCGCAGGAAACTGGATTTGACTTGCAGCAACAGGAAGGTCTGAGGCTGCAAACTGCCTTCTCAAGTGTGATGGGAATTGCTTCACCTTATTGGCAGAGGGAAGGGACTGTGGGACAGGGTGGCAAAGTGAGGGACAATGACATCCAAAAATTCCCCATTTCTGAGTGTTCCCACACTCTCCAGCTAGTAGTATTCCCTGCCTTGTTTTTCCTGCGTTCATTTTGTGCCTTAGAATTTTTTTTTAAAAGCCAGAAGAGGGATTTAGACATTAGAACAGCTACTGACCTGATACGAGTTAATGATTTTATAAAACCCCTAAAAAATGCTTTACTTTAAAAGATTGATGTTTCCTATTGTATTTTTTCAATGCCAATTAATTACTTAATTCATTAGCAATGTAACACAGGAATAGTCTTTGAAAATCTGCTGCTTTGTGTAGATGCCTTTAATTATGGATAATTAAATACTGTGGAAGGACCTGATTATACCTCTGAGCATTTTCTAATCTGGAAAATGAAACGCACTCCTGCACTCCTGAACACATAAAACAAAAGCTGAGCTCAACAGCCACAGGAAGTAAAAAAAAGTGGGAAAACAAACACCCCAAAAGCCAGAACCACTCCAAACCCTGCAACTAAAAGAGGGTGGGAATTGCTGGGCAGGCTCAAAGGCTTTGTGCATGCTCTGACACAGGGTTGGACCCAGACCCTGTCTTGTTGGGGTACAAGGGGGAGCCCAAGTGTGCTCAAGGTGGAGCTGCTGCAGGCAACAAGCAAACAGTGAACACAAGTCCCTGTTAGCACTTCCTAAAGCTGGGAACAGATTTCCAGATGGTCCCTTGTACATATGGCAGCAATAGCCAAAACTGCCACAAAGAGCAAAGCAAAGCACTCCGCAAACACAGCCATTGGAGAGGAGATCCTGCCAATGGCAGAAGTTAGGCTGCGGTTTCTTTCTCAGTTTTAGCCCCTGAAGAAAGCCAGGGAAATGCTTGTTTTGAAGACAGCATTGTCCCAGTGCCTCTGAGAGAGATCCCCTCCCTGACTCTTCCTTTGCATCGTTCCTCCCTGGGCCATGAAGTGATTGCCAAACTCAGGGAATAAACTCTCCTGTCTTTATCTATTTCTCAGCTGGCAAATTTTTAGAGAAAAATTAGGACGGGTCTTGTGAAATGTTAGGGGCAGGATGACATGAGGGGCACAAATACATGTCTGGCACAGATGGAGACACTAAAAGAAGGAAAATGTCACCCCTAAGATGGGGGCTGCCTGCCTGCCTGCCTTTAGTCAAAGCAGCCATGTGGCACACTGCCCATGGCAGGGGATGGAACTGGATGATCTTCAAGATCCCTTCCCACCCAAACTGTTCTGTGATGATTTGTGGGTGCCGATGTGTGTGGGATGATACCCTGCCCCAGAGATCCCTTCCTGGGGTGCACTCACTGGCAAAATCCCCGACACAGCAGCTGAGTTCAGCTGAGAAATGCAGAAACTCAGCCACCGTGGGGTGAAGTGCCCGAGGAGACACTGCAGCACACGGGACACATTGCTGGGATGCAGTGCCCATGGCATTTGTCAGGATTCCTACTGGATGCTGCCGGGTGCCAGCAGTGCCAGAGCCACTGCTGCTCCCACCTCAGCCACTGGTGAAGTTTGTGACAAGATGAGCTTATGTGGGGGATTTGATCTAATTATTTTTGCCCAACAGATTAGTGGAAAACAGAAAGTCAATGGTGTCTTGCTGACCCCCACAGCTGTGCCCTATTAATGCACACAGGGATGAGAACCATTGTGTTGGCCCCACCTTGGAGCCAACATTGAAAGAGCCCATGCAATCCCTGGCTTCCTGCAGACTTCCCTGTGCCAACACTTCCTGTACCAGGGCACGTTGTGTCTAAAAAGCCCAGACCTCAGTCAGGAGAACAAAAGGCACACATTTTCTTGATGCACCTTGAGCCTCACCTTCCCGTCTGGCAAGGCCTATTCCAGCAAGGAGAAGCTTTCACCCAGGGCTTTCCATCCATGGGTGGAAGAGCCCAGCCTGCTGGGCACAGGTTGCCCTCGGCAGACTGATGGTCCCTGTTAGCATCCCACAAGAACCTGTCAGCCACTGCCACTGCTCTTAATTAGCTGATGCTCTGCTCTTCTCTCTCATCTCTGGCTACTTCAACCCTTGGTTAGAAGAGGAGCTTGGGCTCATGAAGCTAAGAGGCACAGGCAGCACTCCCCTGAGAGGGAGAAACAAGCACAGGAGAAGGGGCAGTGCAAACTGCAAAAATGCCGTGCACAAAACAGGGGAGCGATAAAAGTCCTGGGTGGTCTTTGCTGGGGGCTTGTAATGCCTTTTGGGGAGGCTGCTCCTCTCTCAGCAGCTCCCCTGTAGCCTTTGCATCCATAGAGTTAGGCTGATAGGCACCTTTATTTCAGGGGCTGATCCAACTAGGAAACCCAAATAACCATTTGGGCAGGGGTGTCTCTTAAGTCCAGGTGAAGCTGTCCAAGGAGGGGCTTATGCAGGCACAGGAACTGGCCCTGACTCTTTTTGCACGTGAAACCTTCACTGTCCAGTCGTGAGGATGAATGAGAGAGGGCAGATCCCCAGCTGCACACAAAACCTGGATGTTTCCCCCAGAGAAAGGTGGCCAGGCTGGTTTACAGCAGCCTCAGGGACTGGATCACAGCATATTTACTCTCTGGGGGGCATGATGTAGCCAAGACAACAAGTGGTTTCTGTACAAAACACAGCAAATGTATCTAATCGTTACTGTCGTGGGCAGGTTTTCATTCTTTAACACAGTTTCCCATTTAATTTCCAATTTAATAATTACAGTTTGACGGTGCCTGTAATAATACTTTTCTTTTTCTGTTTGGCACAGCTTGAAAAGTAACCAGAAATTCCCTCTTGCTGCTTTCCTTGTAGCACAGGCAGTTGTTAGGGGGGAGCAGGCACTGCCTGGGTGTTGTAGCCCTTTCTGTATGTGGTTGAGAGCCTCCAGGGATGGGGCAGCCACAGCTCCTCTGGGCACTTTGTGCCAGGGCCTCACCACCCTCACAGGGAAGAATTTCTCCCAAATGTCTAAAGTCTGTCAGTGGGAAGCCATTCCCCCTTGTCCTGTCACTCCAGCCCTTTGTAAATAGTCCCTTTCCATTTTCCTTGGCAGCTTCCATCAATCCTGGACCTGGTTACTTACCCAGGGGAGAGGGAGAGCCAAGCAGGAAGGACATTTCCCATCACAGACAGAGCTATTTCTCCTATGCCTCTCCCACTCACCTGGGGAGGGAAAGTCAAAGGTGCAAACACTTTCTGCTTTCAGTAAAAACCAGGGCAGGCTGTCTGAAATAATAGGACAAAAAGCCCCTTTGTTTCTGTCTTTTCCATTGAAATATTCCAAAGTATAAAATAAAGATCTACATGTAAAACCACCTTTTATCCTCCCAGGTTTGAGGGAGTTTGTTCTGAAAGCATTAAATGGGGCATCTCATCACTTCCAGGTTTTTTTCCCAAACCTTTCTAACGTACAAACAGTGAGTTTGCTGTAATTGGCCCTTTTCCCAGGGAGGTTTCAGTGAGTCAGCATTTTCTGACCAACATATTCCCATCTTCTTCAAATACTTTCAGGCAGCTGCAGTGAAAAAAGTCAGAACTTTGACAGCGTGGGGAGAACTCTGTGTGCTCTTCTTCACGCAGACCCACCGCTCCCAACAGATCCTTGGGCAGGACACCAGCATTGCTCTTTTTGGAGCATCAGCTCCTGCTCCATTTATTCTAACAAACTGCTTCCCTGCCAGCACTACCTGGCACAAAGCATTTGTAAGTGGGACAGACTGTGGTTAGTTGATGTAAAATGAGTTACACCAGTTTGCATCAATTCTGGTACTGGTCCGTAATGACTCCTTCATCTTTGAACTCCTCAGTGAGTTCCTTGAGGGGATTATGATTCCAGCAGTGGGTACCAGTGGAATATGGACATCCTGGAGTTCACCTCCCATTACAAAGTGCTGATAGGGTCCCATGGGTGACTCCTCTGTCCTTGAGCAGCATCAGAACTGACCCAGGCCAAGCCCACCAGCCACAGCAAAGAAAGCAACATGCTCTCCTTGTTCCCACCAGGCTTTTATTTGCTCACGACCAAGCCTAAGCTCTTCAGTCTTGGGCAGTAATTCAGATAAACACTGCAGAAAACACAAACAAGGAGAGCAAGAAAGGAAGCCCTGCACCAGCCAAGCTCTTTTGCGGCCCGTGCTGCAGGGCTGGAGCCGAGGGAAGCCTGGTGCTGCAGGAGCAGTGCCCTGGGGCTGGGCCTGCTGACCTGCACTGACACTGAAGGCACCTGAAGCAGGGCAGCTGGAGTGAGGGGGTGGGCCAAGGGGGGAAGGAGATGGATGCTGATGTCTCTGGACAGCAGAGCACCTCGCACAACAGGGAGTTAGGTGACGGCTGGCACTGTCCCAGCCCCTCCCTGTCCTGCAGGAACCTCCCCCAGGCACACAGCTCCACCCCTGTCACGCGGCAGCACCACCGCCGCCCACACACGGTGTCCTCGCACCCTCACCTGGCTGTGCTGCGCCAAACTGAGGGTCCCTCTGGCAAACGGCTCCACCAAAACTGCACTTATTTTTGTTCTGCCCAGGTGAGGCACTTCACCAGCAAATCAGGGAGAAACATGAAGAAAAACACACCTTCAACCCCCTTTTTATTCTCTCCAGCCAAAGTGATGGGTGAGCTGGCAAGTGACAGGCTGGGGTAGCGTATGGCCACACAGTAACAGCCAGGTTGAAATCACTGCCCTGCTTCCTTCGCAGAGCTGTGCCCGCGTGGGAGGGACAGAAGGCTGCCCTGGAATGCAGCACCCTGCCAAAGGAGAGGGGATGGAGCTGTGGGAAAGGTGGAGAGAAGGAAAGGAAGCACGAGAAAACTTTTAAGTGTCTTTCTTAATTCTAAGTGTTGTCAGACTTGGTTGGCTCTAATCTTTAATTCATATTTTCATTACAGTCTCTTTGCTCTGTAAAGTCTGCATTTCATGTAAAAGGAGCAGCTCAGACATAAATTATTTGAAGTAAGTCAACCCCTTCTTAAAGACCTCTACTCTACATACGTGTAGGCTCCAATAAAGAAGCATTAAACATTCAGCAAATCAGAAATACATGAAGACAGTGTCTGCCACTCTTCTCACACAGACACGCTTCACAATCCCAGCCTTCTGGAGCAGCCAAAGCAAACCCTCTCTAATCCCTTCAGAGCCCCTGACCATGCGAAACGCCCCAGCCTCCTGCAATGTGCCTCTGAGCCACCCAGAGCTATCAGCAGGTCAGATCCTCAGCTGGAGTAAATCAGAGTAAGAAATGCTGTGTTTTACACCACGTGACACCGACACAGGATCTGGCTTTCAGCTTCTCTTGCTGCAAAATTATTTATAGCAATGTCGTTGGATCATAAAGTCACTTCTGGTATTTTAAAGTCACACCAAGAACCAGGTGGTGAACAGCAATACAATGCCTGCTTCAATTGCAGTGCTGCCCAGGCTCCTTGTGTTCTGCAAAGGAACCTGGCTTCCCAATGGGAATCTAGGAACTCTCCCTCCCCTCCAAAGAACCCCTAAGCCACCCCTTCTCTACAAGACACGATCATGATGATAGCGAACCTTGAACTACCACTCTCACAGGCCAGTGCACACAAACTTCAGCAACATCTCCCCGAGGGGGAACAATCATGATGAGCAAAAGCTTCTTCATAAATATTTCTGAGTTTGAAGAGTAATGCAGAGCAGGTAACGTGTTTCCCACATCTGAGAGCCGTGTCTGCTGAAAGAGAGCTTTGGAGCTGGTCCTGTGCCTCCAATGGCTCCTCGTGATCCTCCCTCACTCTTCAGGGTGCCTGTTACATTCATCTGAACTCTGCTGTGGTGGGAGCACAGAAGCCTGGTTAGGACCTGGGGTACAAATTCAGGGTAGCAGCTTTCAGCTCCTGCCTGGCCTTCAGCAGTCAGGCAGAGCCTTTTCCTGCCGTGTTTAATTTGTGAATTGTCCCTTTCTTGCTTGCCGGGCAGAGGCAGAGAACACAGAGGCTTGGGAAGCAGCAGGTGACCCGTGCAGGTGAACACACCAGGTTCAGGGGCGGCTGTCCCGCTGGCTCCAGGCTGCAGCTCCCTGGAATGGAGCTCTTCCAGCAGCATCCCTGCCACTGCACAGCCCAGCACCCCGGCTTTGTGTGAGCGCTGAGCTGTAGGACGGGCTTAATCACATGAAGTGCTGCTCGGTTCAGGGCTTTTTTGTTCTCTAAAGGCTTTTCCTCTCCCTCGTTGTTCTCGGTCTCACTTCCTCTGAAACTTCACAAGGTAGCAGATTCAACTCAGCCCTCCCTGATGCTGTCTAACATCAGGATGGCTAATTTTGGAGGTTTCAATTTTTCCAAAGCTTTTCACTGTTATAGAGGCCTCTTCCAACAGCTGTGACCAGTCTTGAGTCAGCAGGGCATTTGAGCATCTGGAGAATCCAAGTGCTGGAGATTTCCAAGGCAATGGAGGATCCAGCTCTTGACAGATGCTTTCGTGTCTAATTCTCCCCAGCAAGTTCAGCATTCAGCCTTTAACCCCTTGGCCTGAAGTGACCAGATGGACGAGCTCCACTGACAATCAGTTTCATGGAAATGACTTCTCAAGGAACAGTAAAGCAAGCACTGGAGTATTTTGTCAGTGTGGTGTCTGCCTGGCCCAAATACACCTCCTCATTTTCAGTCTTGATCTTCTACCAGCTTTCAAATCAATCCTTTCTTTCCTCTGTTGGTAATCAAATCACTGCTTCAATTGAGCCAAGAGGGCAGCACAGTTCCTGCTGGTCATCACAAAGAGCATTATCCAGTCCTCCCCGTGGCCCCTCGGGCTGACCCCTGAAGGGGGTGGTGGCTGTGGGGATGACCAAGTGCCCCAAAAGTTGGCTGCCATCAGTAATTCCCAGCCATGCAGGGTGATGTGGCTATGCTATGCTACTGCCTTCAGCTGCCAGGACCTGGGGAGAGAATGGTGGAGTCCAGCAAAATCCGGCGTGGGGAGCACTTCTTCTCCTTGGCTGGGCACATTCCCTCGCATCTGCACAACCAACCAGCACATTGCATAGACTGGCACTGAAGGGGGTTTAAGTGCAATCTTAAAATCTGGCCATTTCAGGAATTTCTGAAATAAATTAGAAGAGGAATTTTATTTAGTTGTGGTTGGTTTTGTTGTTTTTTGATTTTTTTTTCTCTAGAGGGATCTCCCCATGGCTCCAAATCACTGTTTTCCACAAAGTCAATGAACATGAAGTCTTCTCTCATCCTCTTGCCACAATTTCTGTGTCGCCTTTATCCTCCAACAGTTGTATTTAATCAAATGGCAGACAAAACATCCTGTCCCCAAATCCTTCCCTCTTTTTTCCTCAAATTTTAGTATTTTTTTCCATGCTTCCTTGATTTTTTTTGGCACTGATCAAGTTGGAAGCAGAAGCTTTCCAAAACAATGACCTGGAGCTTCAGCGATCCACATCTTGCAGATAAATAACAAGCTACATTTATGCAATAAAGCACCAGCACTGGATTATTCCATATTAAAACCTTGGCACTTTTCAAGACAGAGATAATTTGGAACAGCAGACACCACGTGGGGAAGGGGTTTTGTCAGTACTGGTTACCAGCATGCACTGTTAATCCATCACCTTCACCTGCAAGAATTTACACTGAGACAGAGCCTTTTCTCCTGCAAAATCCCCAAGGGTTTTGCAAAGTGAACAGCTCCCATTGCCCTGCCAGGGCAATCCCTGGGCAGGGGTTTGGCTGTCCCTGGCTGGGAAGGGAGAGCCCTGCTCCGTGACTGCACTGCCAGTGCCTCTTTCTGTGGCATCCAGGCATTCCTGCCCTGCTTGCTTTGGGAATGGAAATGAAGTTCAGGAACCACCTCTGAACGGGCTGGGCAGGACAGGAACAGCCTGGCCCATGTCCAGCCACCAGGTGCCCCAGTGCCCACAGCACAGCTTTTCCAGAGGGACGCCCCCTGGGCACTGCCAAACATCTCCCACTCAGAAAAAATGCATTTCTTCACAGCACTTGCTAAGAAAAGGCAGCATCAAAGGTCTGCCCCCAGGTGTTATTCTACACAGGGACCTGCAAAGCTCACTCAGGGACACGTGTAACGCGGATTTATCTGCCAAAGGAGAGGCTTCAACAGGCTGGGAAAATCCCTGGGGGGTTCCTGAGCAAGACACACTGTGTTACAGCAGGATCAGGCTGGGGTGCAGAATGCTTATTTCAAATTAACTCCAACAGAGAAATGACGAGCAGTGAGTTTATATTTCAGTAAATTAAGAGAGAAGCTTAGGTAAAATGTGGGTTTATATGCACGGAAATAAATTATTATTTACTCACGTTTGTGCTCATGCCCTCAAATATGAAGATATTTGTAGGGATTTATTAATATTTATACCACATTATAATAAATACCCACAAGAGCTTTGCATGAAGAAGCATGCTATTTTACCAATATAAAATCTGTTGAAGGTCAAAGAGATCTTTTACTGGTGTGTGGATGGCAGGATCAGCCTCTTTACTTGAAAATCTGTATCAAGTGTGATAATTTAAACTTTAATTAAAGACTCAGTGACAGATTATCTACAAAATGTCTTCCTGCTGCCCAGTATTCCATCACGAATGCCTTCAGAAGCCCAGGCTGAGTAAGCACACTTGCAAGGAAATGTTTCACTGTGGACATGTTAGCTTTTATCTGGCTTGTTGGGTCACAAATTCTTTTGTTGAGGATTGGTGACAACAAAAATTAAATTAGAGGCAAAACCAGACCCCAAACCAAAATTTTATAATATTTGTTTTGTCCATCCCCCAAGAAAATGAAGCACAGGGAATTTCTCCCTTTGTGCACTGCAGTAGGTGAGAGTTGCTTGGAGCTGGCAAAGCAGAGGAACCCATTTAATCTGGATCCCAGATTAAACCAGATGAAGGGATGTGAGGGATGATACAGCGGGGCTGCCCCCCATCCCAGCATCCTGCACCGTTCCCAGACCACATCTGAAGGGCTGAAGGAAATGGGAAGAGCAACCTCCAAGTGATGCACAGAAAGGGAGGTAAAACACACACACACCAATACCAGGGCTCACCCCACAGCAGTGGATGGGTTTATGGGGAGGGACAAGCAGAGGTCCGGGAATGAGGAGCACAGGGTGAGGAGAGAAGGGCCCAGGAACACCACACAGGCACCTCTTCAGCCCTGGCCATGCAGACCTCGCTGGGAATTTTGGCTCTGGCACAGGCAGAGTGGGGGGATGTTCTCACAGAACCGCAGCAGAAGCTGGGCAGGAGGGACAGAGGTGGTGGCACCACGAGCTGGACCCTAACAGTGACAGGCCACTTGGAGATCCCGCAGAGGAGAGAGTTAACAGCAGTGACACACTTTTGTCTAGAGAAGTCACAGGGACTGGAAAGAACAACTCGAGGCCATAATTCTGCGGTCTGTCACTACCAGGAAACGTGAAATCCAGTGACCTTTCATCTCTGTGACAGAAATGCTGCGCAGCACCTGGAGCCATCGCCCTTAAAATCCACTCTGACAAATTGGATGATAGGACATGAAGGAGAAAACCTCCTCTGCCTCCTTACCCCCAAACTGCAGCCTCCCAGTGAAGTCTGCATGCTCAGTGTGGAATGTGGTATCCCTTGCCAGGAACAGCCAGCCTTGAACGAGCTGCTGTGGTTACTGAGGCACGAGATAACAATTTCATTTCTTTGGCCAAGAAGGAACAAGTCTCTAAAGCCATTTGTTCAGACTGCTCTTAAATGATGGGAGAGAAATCGGTATTGGCTTTCTATGAATCTCCAGGCCAGGAATGTTAGAATCAACAGATTTTTGCATTATCACAGAATCACAGGATTCCAGACTGGTTTGGGTTGGAAGGCATCTTAAAGGTCATCCCCTTCCACCCCCTGCCATGAGCAGGGACACCTTCCACTATCCCAGGTTACTCCAAGCCCCATCCAACCTGGCCTTGGGCACTTCCTGGGATGGGGCAGTCACGCCTTTTGTGGGCAGCCTGTTCCAGAGCTCACTGAATCACAGCGCTTCTGCCCTTGGCAGAACATAATTGATAAGGTTATGAAAATCTACCTGACTGTATGGAAAGAGAATTATCCTCTCATTAATAGCAGCAACAGCTAAACAAGCAGGCAAGCCACGCTCCTAGCGGAGCGCAGCAGATGATGCAGGGCTGTGTTTAACCTAAAATGAGGATTTTCCTTACCAAAATTTTAAGGGGTAGCTTTTGAATTGAGGATTTGCACCACAGAGATTTCTCCCCCCCCAGCAGCTGTATCCCTTGAGCTCTTCTGTTTGTCAGTCTGAAATTACAACAGCAGGGACTAAAATCTTTTAATCACACATCACATGGCACTGTGTCTTCAACACTTCGGCAGAAGACAAAAGCTACTGAATGGAAGGAAAAAAATAAATGTAAAAAGGGGTGTTCCAGTCATTTAAGTGGGTCTGTCAGCTTGTGTTATCTCCATTCATTTGTGAAACTGAGCTTTAATTGACTGGCTGAAGTGGAGAGCTGAAAGACAAAATTTTGGTCTCAAGATGAAGACAGAGCTGAAAACACTGTGCTCCTCATTCATTAGGATGTGTCAGAGGGATTCAGACGGGAAGGGACACAGGAATGGCTGCTACTTCCACTTGAATCTCCCAGACTGTACGAGAAAGGTGTGTGCCACACTCAGCCACATCCAAGAGCAGTAACAAACTGATCATCAGATTCCCCACGACACAGGAATTGCCTTGGTGCCTACCAATTTCTGTCACTGTGGGAATCACTTCAGTATTTTGTGCAGGACACAGCCAAAACTGCCAGCTTGGGCCAACTATAAGCCAGTCAGCCCCGGCAGCAGCAGGAGGAGCAGAAAGCCCTTCCAGCTGAGGGGTCTCCATCCCTACAGCCAGGTTGGGACACCAGGAGGGGCTCAGCTCCCCCCCAGCAGCCCCATGCAGACACGGTCCTCCATCCCAAGGAACATCCATGACCCTCCACTGGCTGAGCTGTGCTGCAGTCCCCAGAGACCAGGATTCCCAAGGCAACCAGGCTGCTCTGAAGGGGATGGTGAGAATACATCCCTGCCTAAAACGGGTCTCAGATGTAGAGCTTTATGTGTATCCCCAAGAGATGAGCAAAGAGAGGAGTGGAGAGATTTGGTAAAACCATGGATGAAGGCTCCTGGTTTCCCTGTGAGGGTGCCAATCACTTCACAGTGTCTCGCAGTCCATTCAGCACACAGGATCTTCCTCCTGTCCTTGTCCCCAGCAGCAGGAGCTGCTCTTTCCTTTTTCCCTGGTGTTCTGGGCACGCTGTTCTGGGAGGAAAGATGCTTCTCACCCCTGGTCACTAGGGGCGTCGGGGACTGCATCACAGAAAGCCACCGACCCCCAAAGGGGGCATGTGGTCCTGGGGGAAATGCCATGGTGGGGAAATCCAGCAGCTCCTGGAGCTGTGAAAGCCCCTCTGAGCCTGCACTCCTGGGAAGCCTCAGGGATGCTCACAGGTGGGATTGATGTGGCGCAGACCGGATGGGATGTGCTGCCACTGTAAATGAGGGGATTTGGGATGGTGCCCTACGTGTGACGGGAACACAGAGGTCACACAAACTCCAGAGGTGTTTGCTGGGGTGTGAATGGGTCTGAGCTCTGCGACAGGCCTGAGGACAGGCAGTGGTACCCCTGAGTCACCAACCCAGGACACCAGTCTTGGTGAGTGTGATGAGAAACCTCACACCCAAACACAGCTGTACACAAAAGTGGTGCACAGAGCTGGGTAACAAACCTCTCCTCTGAACTTCAGCAATAAAAACAAACCAATGAGATTTCCTATGAACATTTTCTGCTTTCCAACAGAAACACAAAACTCAATGAAAATCTGACAAAATGTTTTGGAACAAAAATACAGATACAAACCTCAGGATTTCAAGTAACATTTATGGCTTAATTTTCCAAACATTTTTTAATTTTTCAAGTTCCTTCAATAAAAGTATTTTATATTTCCAACTCTTTGCCTTTGCCTTTACTCTGTCTTACAGAGCAGAAAATGTGTTGAAAATGTTATTTATTTACCAACATTTTCATTTAGGTACAACAGCAACCATTACTCTTATCCAGCAGCAGTGATGTATGTCAGAACAAATATATATGGATAGTGAATTCTAAACATAAGGAGATGAATCCAAGTAGCCATTTCTTACATGTTTAGAAAGCTGTGAAAAGGTTTATGTGCAGCTGCCTTACCTTTTAATCTGTCTTCACATCTACATTAGGAGAAAGGTGCTTTTTCAGAGATGTATGTGAGTTCAAGCCGTGGTACAAGACCCGGGAGACCTTTTTGGAAACAGATTTATTTTCCAAAGAGGTACTTTCAGTCATTCCAAAACATTTCTTGAAAGTATTGATGAACCTAATTCATGAAATCACCTCAGCAAGGCAATGAGGGCCAGTGCTCCACAGAGACTCCAGCACACAACCAACAATGTTCTGGCCTTGGTGGGTGTCTTAGTGGCCACAGGAGAAGTTCTGCCATTGATTTTGGTGAGTTTTCCCTTGGCCTTAGATAATAACCATTGGTTTGTTAATGCAGGGACAAAGACCCACTCTTTTCCCATGTGTTTGATTCTCCGTTAGACTAATTTTGAGAAAATAACAAAGAAATGAAACAACAATCGCTGATATCAGGACTCGGTCCCATAAAACCTTTGTCAAGCCAGCCATTCCATCTGCTTCAAGGAGAAGACACAGGCCAGGAAGGGCAGCTTAAATTTTAACCCCATAACCGAAGCACCAGGAGAAGGACCAGCCCGTGCCAACGGAAGCAAACCTCAGTAACAGCATTTCAATCAAAAGTTTCCTTTACATCTCTGTTAAAGCCAACACGGTTCTTTCTTACCATTTTTGCAGACAGGACAACACTGCTCTGGCTCATAGACCGGGTTGACACACTCGGGGACTGCGCAGTCTGCTACAACACAGTGAACTTCATTGCTGGGCTCGCAGCGACACCATTCGCATGGCGAAGGCTAGGAACAAATCTCAAATTAGCCCATGGCCTCCCGCAGCTCACAAGTTTGCAACATTCCCATCTTGCCACAAGATAAACACATCAGCGTTCAATACCCCTTGACTGAGCCATTCATCATGGGTGATACAAGTTAACCTCTGGCACAAAAGAGCAACAGCTGAAATAGGAAACCACAACATCAGAAAAACCAGCGAGCTCAGCCTTGTTTTCCCACGCAGAGCGCGAGGTCTTTTCGGATTTTAGGGCCCTATGCAAAAAAACCTGAGCTGCAGCCTCTAGGTTGTACCCATCTGTTTTGTCTTCCACGTGTGGCCAGAAGAAGAGCTGGATTTGTGGAAGGTCCTGAGTGGTGGTTCATTCCAGGAAGGGAGGACAGGATTTTCCAGGCCATACCCATCTCTCACGTAGACCACCGCTGCCAGGCACCCCCAAGCTGTTGGCAGGCTGCTGCTGGGATGGCCTGTCCATCCCCCAGCCTCCTCGCAGTGTTTTCATTCCCACTTTTCAGGGCAGAAGAGAATAGTGTTGCTCTTGGAGGGACAAACCCATTTTATTCCGTGTTTGTGCAGCACCTGCCTCGGGGCTCTGTGAGCACTCCTGTAACACAGCCATGGGATCTCAGCCTGGCCCCTCTCCTGCTTGCTTCAACAAGGTTTGTGAGCAACAGGCTCCCATAAAAGACGTAAATAATTAGGAGACTGAGTAATTCTGCTGAGTCAGGGAATTCAGAATTAAAGCACCCAGCTAAATGGCTTTGTTTCAGCACCATCAGTTCGGCCAGGAAGCTCTATCCACCTCCAAATTGCACAGAGTTGTTACTGCCTCAACCTTTAAAAAGCTGTGAAAATCTGCTGAAAACAGAGAAAGGTCAGTGTTTTAAGGTTCCCAGTGACTTATGTGTGTGCTAGTGTCATGAAAGCATGGCAGCAGAGCTAAGGAAGGAGAATAAGAGGAGAATTGAAAGGAAAATAACTTCCTTTCAGCACCAGTAGGTTCAATATCTCGGCATCCATCACTAACATTTCAATGAGTAAATGTGGGTATTGGGAAAAATTCTTCTTTGTGTGTATCTGCAGCTGTGGGAATTCCTCAATATTAAGAAATATTACTCAATATTAGAAAATAAAGTGGGATGCAAAGAAAGACATCAGGATTCATCCTGATGTGTTTCAGACCTTAGTGCTGGGTCACTCATTTCTACAAGATAGATATAACCTGTGAGCCTTGTTTGTGGCTTGTAAGAAGCTCTTCAGTTCACCTCTAAGAAGCCCCATGTGTCTTGAGTCGAATAATTTATTCCCAGGAAATTTATTTCTACCTTAAAATGCACTAATTAAAGCTTCCCTTGCTTTGTCTCAGCATCTGCAGTCTATAATTCCCATCACCTCTCATTTGCTCATGGCTTTGGCAATTTAGATAAAATCAGCACTCCTTGAGCAAAGGAAGAAGTGTGTGGAGGTGGAATTCCTCTCTCTAATTATCGTTCCTCTTTCAATCCCGCTTTGATTTCTGTCTGAAGCACCAGGAATCTAAATTCATTTGACTGACATTTCTTATTCAAGGCTGTTTAATAGGAAGAAACAATACAGGAGAAAACAGACAGAGCTATTTGCTGAGGGATCAATAAGAAAATTGCTGCTTTGTTTTTACTCATTTTAATCACTAATTATGTGGAGCAGTAGAACTAGATCTTGTGATTTGTGGAAGCTTTCACTGACGTCTCCTCCAGGGCTTGTAGCCATCCTCACTACTCCAGTGGCTGCAATGCTAAGGAATAAGTGATGCTTTTGCAGGGCTGCAGCCCAATCCACGGCTCAAAGAGGATCAGCACAAGCAGAAGCTGCCCCTGAACGACTCTGCAGCTGAGCAGATGAGACATGACACGCACATCTTCTGCCTCAGCCTTGGTGGTGCAGCGTGAAAACGACACTGTGACAAAGCAGGATGTTGCCTGATGCTCAGAGCAGCTTTCCAAGCAGGAAGAGCTGCACACAATTAGAGAAGGAAAGCACACCCTGGCAGAACACAGTGAACTGATGCCTTGAGAAGGCTGACCTAGAACAGAGGCTGGGCAGGGTTAAAGAATAAAGCAGGGATTTATTCAAAGGCCTCAGTGGATCCACCTTGGGCAGCACAAGAGCCCAGCCAGGGCTGCACCCAAGATGAACCAAAATGGTCACAAAATGGGGGGTCTCTCACTTTTATAAGTTCTGCTCCATTTACATATTGGCGTTAATTGTCCAATTACAGCTTTAGGTTATGAAGTCCCATCCTCGTTTTTCTCTCTTCAGTTCACATTGTTGATACTTTTTGGGCCTGGAGCTTAGAACAGCTGTCCTTGGACAAGCTGGAAAAGGATTGTTGTCTGCCTACCCTGTGAAGAGAGCTTGTTAACACTTAATATGAAGCTCAGAGCTACACAATAAAGCAGCACAGAATCTGGAAAATACAAAAGCCAAAACTTAAGGCATCATTTTCCCCTTTAGAGGCTTGACCTAAGCCACCAGATGAAAAGGCTGCTTTGGCATGAACCAGACCTTTCTCTGCCACCTCCTCCTCCTCACTGTATTAAGGTCAAGCCACTTGGTCTTGTCACCAGGATCTTCCTCTATCTGACCACTTTGGTGGCTTGTCAGAGCCACTTACCACGGGGGACTCCAGCCCTCCTGTCCACTTGGTTTATGAGAGCCTTGGCACTTTCTTCCATGGGATGTGCTTTGGGATTCGATCTGCAAATCCCGGCCCAGAAAGGACTTTGCCCCAAGCACACTGATTGAGCATTTTGAAGCTGTTGTCTGCTTCAAAATGACTCTGCATCCAAGCTATTCCTTTCCCTGGTGCTACCATTTTTGTGGAACAATTGTGGGACACTCCAAAAAGTCATCTGTTTATTGGTAGAGGCAGCAGGAAGACCAGGCAGCAAAAAGACAAGCTGGGAATCAGTGATGAACAGGGAACCAGCAGAAGATGTCCTTAATTTGGTTTCCTGTTTCCCAATTTAAAGATTTATCCCCCATGAAAGAGGGGTGGTTTACACTTTTGTAGCCACTGAAGTTCAAACAACAGTTCCAGAAGAGGAACTCTCATCCCTGCTGAAGAAGGATACTGAGAAAACACAGGGGGTTTTCTGGAGTAGGAAGGAGAGAGGACACTGTCCCACATGAACAGTGCAAATGCTTTATCTGTGTCCCTTAAAGTGACATTCTGGAAAGAGTGTTAAGATTAAAGCATCACAAAAGGTGGTAATTTACTCACTCCTGTGTCCAAGGCAGAAGAGTCTCTTAGAAAACTCTCTAGGGAAGGATTTATTAGGCAGCATTTCAAGAGCTGTTGGTGAAGAAACATTCTTCTGACCACTGCCCAAAAGGAAAGGGTGCTCACGATGCCCAGCTGCAACACATACATATCCACACCATTTCATGGTCCTGCACTGCTCAATATGATTTCAGAAACAGTCTATCAGGAGCAAGCTGGGCCCTGCTGTAGAAGGTATCAGTCTGTAGAGCAGTTTGACTTGGCCAAACCAGTGCAAAGCACTGAAATTCTTCTTACCCCATCTCCACTTCTAATGGGGGTGAGAGCAGTGACCCTCAGAGCCAGTGGGGTGATACATGCTTGGATGTTGTTGTCAGCACAGGGGCCAAGTCAAGCCAAGCTGGTGGGAAGCAGACGTGGCCAACATCTATCCACCACTCAAGGGCTTTTAACAGCGGCTGAAATGGGACACAGAGCACAAGGGACCTTCTCAGTCTCTGCACTGACCCTAATCCACCTCTCCTTCAGCCAGTCACTTCAAAAAGACTGGAGCAGCACAACCCATTCATAACCACCCCTGAGATCACAGCCCAATTTCTATTTCTCTTCTGTTCTCCTGACCTCAAGGAGGACTGTGAGCCCAGGTTTGGCTGGGAGGGCAGGTTCAGTCCCTGGGCAATCCTGTGTGGGATGGCCCCGTCACACACGTCAGGATGGCCCGAGGAAGGAGCCAGCACTCCCTCTGTCGTGTGGCTGGAAAACCTGAGTCTCAGGTGCTGTCAAATGGGAAACATCTGCAATCAGCAGAGTTTGTTAACAGTGCAGGAAGGAAGGAAAATTAGAACAGAGAATAGAAAATACACACGGCTAATAAAGATTTTATGTGTGCGAGCACATAATGGTAAACTTGATAGACAATATAAACAAACACATGAAAAAGGCAGCAAAGGCAACAGAACAAAACACAAGATACACCCTGAGCAGGAGAAATCGGGAAGCCAACCAGGATACAGGTGCCCCACCTCCTAATCTTCACTCTTGCACCCATACACACCAGCTCCCCACCACTTTCACCCTCTTTTTGGAAGCAAATGCCAGCACAGGTAGGAATTATGACTGCTAACATCATCCAGCTACTCCTCTCTTACAGGGTTGGGCACCACCTGGGTCTGTCTCCAGTCAGCTCCAAGGTTTCAAGAACCCACAGAAATTTCATACCTTTGAGAAGTCTGTTTTGTGAGCAGGCTCTCAAGTCCTCTACAAGGACTGGTGGGCAGCCAGAGAGATGACACGATCAAACAATTCTTTAGGCAATAGCCTACAAAACGGATCATTTCCAAACATAAGGGAGAGGTGGAGAGAAGAAAATGGAAATCTGAATTCAGAACTCAGAATGTTTAAATCTACTCCTTTATGTTTTTCTACAGCTGAAGAGATCTGAATCAAACTTTTTTTTTAGACTATGGCAGCTGGTACAATCACTGATACAATAACTGACACAAAACTTCAAGATTTTAGGCAAGACCTTGCAAGGAGCACCTCAGTCATCTCATTTAGTCATAGGAATTCTCTTGTTGCAAGTACTCACTGAACCTCATCTCCGTACTTCTCCCTTAGCTCATGTCTTGGCCACAGTTACGGCACCTAAGCCACCCCTCTGCTGCCCCAAACATGGGAATGGCTTTTCTATACCCTCACCAAGCAGGGAATCTTCTCCCTGAGTGAATGGAGGAAGCACATCTGTATCTGTGAAACATCATTTTGCAGCCCTCCTCTTGCCTGCCTGCAATCAGGATTTCTCTGTCTTTCTGTCTGCCCATCAATCACTCTTAGCTGCTTCAACACCAACAGCTCTGGAGAGGTGGAGAGGCAGTGATTTGCCTAAGACAAACTAAAAACCCTGAAGATGACATCTGGCTGATACTTTTTGTTCACCTGTTTGTTCTGTCAGTCAATAAGAAGCCATTTCCCTCACTCTGCTCTGCTGCCCCCTCCACCAGGCTAACTGGTTTCCAAGTCACCCAGCTCAGGAGATGTCTCAGACCAAGTTTCGAGGCTGCAGTTCCCTGTGATCAGTTGGGATTCTTCCAGCTGGCTTTGCTCAGCACAACACCAAGCCAGTGGGCTTGATTCTGAGCTCTGGGAAAACTCAAGGAACCATCACATCAGAGCAAAGGCAGAGGAGATGCCAGGACACTCGGCACCATCGCAAACCAAAATCAGCTCCTTCAAACACCAAAAAGGACGTGGTGTGTGAGGATGTTCCTCTTCCGGGTGATACTGCAAAAGGGGAAAATGCTTTTCTTGCCACTTTTACTGAATATGGAGTTGAAATGCTTTCTCCCCCTTCGAGGACACGTTAGAAGTGCCAACCTCTTCAAAAGGAAGCGCCATCCTCTGCATTTCTGCTGATGCCAAGGTGGTTTGGGATGCAATGGATCTCACCTGGCGGCTCTGCACACTTAAGGCATCACTGCCACAGATTCAGATCCACAAGCTGTATCCACACTCACCTCCTGCCTACACTCTGAGTGTGTCCCATCCCCTGCGAGTGCCGAGATCCAAGAAAAGGAAGACTGAAAACCATTGCTGCAGTCAATCCCTCCCTCTTCTCGTTTTCAAGAGACTCACAGAGAGAATCCCTCAGACAGGCTGGATTGGAGGCATCCTGCTCCATGCAGACAAAACAGCAGGAAAAGCAGAGCGATGCAGAGTGACGTCTGTCAAATTGGGCACTTACATCTTAAGAGGAGCTGTAACTTTTAATGACACTAAGGACAATGGCAATTCTGATGGAAATTATCTCTGTAGCTACATCTTCAGGTGGGGAATTTATTGGCAGGAAGCAAGAAAGGGAAGAAAGTTTGAAAGGACCTGATGAATACATTTGGAGGCAAAAATGGCTTCCACATTATGGCTGAGGTGGGAAGTCATGAACCAGGGGAGAGGAATGAAAAAGGAACTGGGATAGCATTCATCAGAGATACTCCTGGAGGAGAAATTAGAATAATTTTCATTGTTATTGAAATTGCCTGTGATCTCAGACAGATTAGCAGAAGATTGCAGGAAAATTCAGAGAGCTTTCAGCTGAGAAATTTTGCAGGTGCCAAACTTGTGGAGAAGGAGCTGGTGAACAAGTTCCACCTGAAGGTGGGACTGAAACCTTGCCCACTTCTCCAAGCTGCTCACTTGGCTTTCACTGTAAGCAGTGCATAAATAACCATCTAAATTTGTGTTAAAAATTAGATAAATGTCTCTTTTGTATGTGCCTAGACAAAAACCCCCGAAGTGCAAAAATTTCTCTCATTTTTGTCATTTACTTAATAAAATAAAAATCGTCCAGCCAACTAGTGGAGATACAATGTCAATTATACTACAGAAACTGTAACCACCTGGATTTTCCATAGGTGGAAAGTTGCTCAAATCAACAGTATGTCGAGTAATTATAGACAAACACACTCACTGAAAACACCGTCAGGTCGCAAATGACTTTGCAACAGGAAAAAACTATTAAGTCATTAGATAATTTATCTGCAGTGAAAAAACTGGAGTTGTATCCTACTTTTATGAAGCCCTAGCAATACAAATCAACTTTGCCATCCAAAAATTGAAAAATGCTTGCACCACACTGCAGATTGGCTAAACCAAGCACCTGGCTTCCAAGAAGCAGCAGAAGCAGATGCCAAGATCCTGTTTTTAAGGGAGCCTTCAACACACACACACAAACATTGCTAACGCAAGAGTCTTTCCAGCATGCCGGTGAGCAGGCTTGGATCTGGAGATGGGAAAGCACAAGGTTGCTCTAATCGCTCCAGGTCGTGTATTCCTCTCCTCCCCTCGTTCCTCATTCCCACGCCTGTCCATGATCAGGAACAGCATTATCCCTGCCATTCTTTTGTAACCAGTCCTGGGGAGCCCTACAGATCAGTAAAGGCAGATGAGGGGCACAGAAGATGCACCTCGTCCTGGGCCCACATCTGATGAGTCAGGGTTGTGATGCCTTTGGGAGCTTTGTACTCACAGATTTGCTCCGTGCCACACAATTTGATGAGTTTAAAAGGTTCCTGGAACCCTGTCTGGATCTGAAGAGTGACTCCTCCATTAGCTGATGAGAGAGACAACCTTGAGCCGAGTCCTGGCCCCTTTTCCTCCAGAGCTGTGTATCTGCAGTCTCGTGGCTGCTTTTCTCTCCCGAGAGCAGTAGCAAATCTTTCTGTAAAAACATGACTTTGCACTTCTTCCGTGAGAACGCTCTCTTTGCTTTGATATATGTCTCCTTTTATTCCTTACAATAGTTGCACCTCACCTACCCTGGGGCTCTGTCACTTTGGTGATAATTTTTATGACTCCATTACGATAGTTTTTTAGTTCAGACATGCCCAGTGCCCAGCGAAGGGGACTCCTTCTGAAAGGTTACAGATATGACAGATGGCTCCAACGTGTGAAATGCAGCCCCGTTCGGACACAGACAAAATGTCTGTGTGTGCTTCACCTTTGTTAAGCTCCTTTTAATGTCAGCAAGGAAAGTGAGCCTGGCTGGCAGCTTTTTGCTTCCATTCCCTCCTGGTTGGCTTTTGCAAAGAAGGAACCCTATCTAGGAGAAAGCCTCCTGGAGCAGGGAGAAAGGAACAGAGGACCTGCTCAGAAAGGTGATCCTTTTTAGGATCTGAGTCTGCTGTTTCCTCCTTTGTCCACACTGAGAGATGGGAGAAGGTGGCGAGATCAGCTCCATGGACTGATAAAACACTGTTTCTAGTTCTATATTCTAGTTTCTGTCATGGAGGAAGGTATCATACAACCAGACATCACTGGGGAGGAGATGTGGACCTTGGTCCCATTCCTTCTGCAGCTGCCAGGGAGGTTTCTGTCCCTCAGGGGACATCATCATTTGGTTACGAGCACAGGCTGGGAAGGATGTGAACTGAAATCTGGTTTGAATGGGTTATCTGTGATGAGAGAATACACTGGGCTCTGCTTACACAGGGAGCACACTGGGCTAACCCTCAGTCAGAAAGGTTTTGCTGACTGGGATGACCACACTCAACAGACTGAGAGATTCCCTGCTTTCAGGAGCTGTTTCAAAGCCTATTGCTTCTCCAAGCATACTGATTTTACTGTAATTCCCAAAGAATTACCTCTGATATTACCACAGAAGAGAGTAAGGAAGCCTCACAAATCCTTATTTTGCAACTAGACTGAGCACTGCCACTACATAACTTATCTAATTACAGCTTTTAAAACAGTAGCTAGACTAATTGGCCGATTGAACATTTTTTTAATGAACGCAATTCTGCATAGAGCACATTCCAGTGGCAACAAACACAGACCTGCACTTCCCCTCCCTCTGGCAGGAAATAGTTTCCTAAAAAACCTTCTCACCAAAGAGCTGTGAACGTTTCTAAGGATGACATCCTTCCTCCTAAGCTGATGACCCGAGGACCTCCTGCTCACCAGCCCCACAGAAATAGCCTGGGCGACAGAGACAAACAGCTTGGGAGAGCCAAGGATGAGCAGTTCTCCCCTTGGCCCCACTGAGCATTGTCTGCCACAACAATGAAGCCTCAGACTTGATTGTCCCACTCTTGGAAGGAGCTGGTAACGCCTGCAGGTACCACACATTCCATTTTCTTAACAGTAAGGCTCCAGCAGCCATGGAGGGAGGGCAGGGAAGTGCCAGAGCTTCTCCACTGGCTGTGCAGAGATATCCCCTCTCCTTCAGCAGCTCCCTGGACAGCCTCCATTCTGGAAGGCAGCAGGGCTGATGGGCTGCTTCCTGGAGTGAATCACTGAAAGCCCAGCCCCAGCTCTGGCAGCGCCAATGCTGGGCACACACTAATTCCTGTGTCACGTTTACTGGGGAAATACCAATCCCTTGGGATTGCATGCACAGGCTGAGCGCTGCACTGGGCTGCTGCACCGTGACTAAAACCAGGGGCTTGTGCTCAGTTCCTGCTGATTCTGGATTGTGGGGATTCAGGTTTTGGGTCTCATCCATCAGAGTGGGGAGCTCTGAGACAGTCTGTGTGTGGCACAGCCAGCACCACTGAGCTCTGAGCTTTTGGGGCCTCCCGTACTCTAGGGAAGAAAATTTTACTTTACTGTACTCTAGGGAAGAAAATTCCATGGATTTTTTTTTAGCCAAATCTGAATAAAGCCCACCTTCTTTCACCTATTGTAACAATATATTTGTGCATAATGTGATATATATGTTACAGAATCAGTAGCTAAATTCATAGCATAATTTTAAAAATAGGTTTCACTATAGATCAATATGTGACAGGCCTATCTATTTTAGTATGTTTTCTTGGTACAAATTATTGCAGAAATACAGTAAGTCAGTAATTTTAGATTCCTTTGCATAGGCATTGTCACTGTAATTTTGCCAGGAGGGAGATAATAAATCATACTTTTCCATCTGACTGATGTTCTGTTTCCCCTGTCTGATTTCAATGGCTGTATGCTATCTTCAGAGCTGGCATTGTTCATGGCTCCTTTTATTAAAGCACAGGCACGTTATTGAAATTTCTTTTGTATTATGATTTTCTAGCCATATGTGAAATTGAAGAACACACAAGAAGGGGAAAAGAAAAAAAGCCCCACTTGTTGAGTCACAGTAGAAAAAAAAGCCTGTTGCACACATCTTGGAGAGAAAAATGCCAATATTAAAATGGGGGGCCCATGCTGGCCCTCTCCCCCCAGGGCTGCAAACTCTTGTTTCTCACCTAAGAGCACCACCCCAGCAGTAACACTCTGCAACATCCAAGTGCTCCATTCATATTTGATAAGCTTGCACTCCAAGGCTGGGTACCTGGTGGTCTGAGCCAGGCTGTTGTTCACACCACTCAATTTCTATTTCAGTTCAGAAATTTCTATTTCTGGCACACTTCTGGGGGTGGGGAATCCCTTTTTGGTTTCACTGCCTCCTTTTCTCCAGCATCAGGATGGACACGCTGTGTTTCAGGGGCTGAGAGCTGCTGGGGCAGCAGCTGCATGCCTGCCTGCATGTGCCTTTTGATGAGAGGCCTCGCTTTGCTCAGTTAAATTCAGGTAATTGCATTAATAAAACATTTTAAAGAGCATTAACAAAGGAGAAGGAGGTGCCACTACTCTGAGGTAAAGGTTTCCATAATGAGCTGAGAATCAGTGTATGATAATGCTATGCTTACACAGTCCCTCATATATTTTGGGTTCTGATTACACCCTGAAGAACCCTGCTAGAGCTGGGCTCCTACTGTGCAAAGCACTGTTCAAGAAGACATAAAGTCAGCAAGATACAAAAACCTTCACTGAAGGATTACAGGTGATTTGTGGACAAAACAAAGCAATGAACTTAAGATATAGTGGCAGGGAGCAGGGGAGAGAAGAATAAAGTAGAACTTTCACGATGAAATCCTGGCTCTTTTCAAGTCAGCAAAAACTTTGCTCTGGAAGGAAAAATTTCACCTTTCCTGCTTCTTTTTTTTTTTTTTTTTCTTTTCCCATTGTGGAGGAAAAGGGCGAGAGCAAGGTTTGTTTTCCCACCTCTCCACCCTTGTGCTGATGCAAGGGACAAATGCTTGGGCATCACCTAGGGACTTTTTCAGTGAGGATAGGTCTGGGAGGAGCCAAGGTGGAAGGGGAGAGGACAAGGAAGTGGAGAAGTCATTGGGAAGGACAGGCAAATCAAGGCAGCAGCAGAGGATAAGCACTGGCAGAGGCAATGGCTAGAAGAAATTGCAGCTCTGTGCTTGGCAGAAAGGAAGACAGCTACTGAAGAGCACTCAAAAAATGTCCGGAGTATTCCAAACTCAAGTTCACAACTGCAGGTTGAAGCTGCCCTTCTCAGTTGACCATCATCAGGAAGGGCAAAACCTCTGGTGTTCCCACCCGAAGGATAACTCACCCAACGTTCTGCCAGGCTAACACAGATATTTTAATGTCTGTGCTTAGGAAATTCCTGTCCCTGCCTTGGAGGAGGATGGCACCATGCCCACCCTCCTGCAGGGACAGGGAGCAGTCCCTGCCTGTCAGTCTAAAATGGAGAGAACATTTCAAGATGGCAGCTTGACAATCTCTTGTGACCTGACCATTTATCTCCCAGCAATGGCATTTTGCTACATATCCAGAGGTCTGCAGGAGGTTATTCCGGGTGTGCCTCTGCTGGGTGGTGAGAAACCCGGGAAGTTCACAGCTGACTTTCAAAACTGACAACCCCATCCTCTTCCAGCAGCTCCTCACTGTGGCTACAAATACACTGTAACCACGCCATAATTCCATTTTTCAGAGGTGTGTGCTTTTCTGCCAGTAAGTCATGCAAGAGAGCAAAAACTAATCAGCACTTAGGGACACTGTTGCCTCAGTGACATTTGCAGGAGTTCTCCATCAGCTGCCAGTGAACATCCGTCACGCTGGCGGAACACTGTCTCCTTAACTTTCCATCAGCTGCTGGCTGGGGACATTCATTTCAAACACAGCCATGTGTACTTGCAATAACCAAGACCAATCTCCATTTGCTTGTTTTCTGCCTCTCAGGAGAAAGGGGAGGCTTAACAGCCTCCCTGAAAGATCTCTGCTCCTACAGGTGAGTGCAGAGCACTGGGGACTCAGACCTTAACCTCCAGGACTGAAATCGAAGCAAGGATGATGTGTGAGAGAAAAAGGAGCTGCCAAGTGAGCCCGAGAGTCCCTGCCAGATCCCTCTGGGGAAAACAGCCTGGCACCTCCAGCTTCCTTCACACCTTCCCTGCAGCCACCACAGCTGCCTTCACCCCTGCTCTGAGAAGGGCCAGTGGGACCTGAGATATCACATTGTAGCCCAACAAAGAGCAAAGCAGAAAACAAGATGGGAAAGAGAGAGACGGATCCCAGTAAAACCCATCAGACCTGCCCTCTCTCCTGCTCCACAGGTATCAGAATCACGACCACCAGGCATCAGTTTGTATTTCTTGGAATCACATGTGAATCAGTTCATGGTTAGCATTAGAGAGACTGTTTTCTGCAGGGGTTTCCAGGTGGAGCCCAAGCCTCAGCCAACGCTGGGGGTAATTCCCACTGGAACCAGGGAACGAGGCAGGCTCTGTATGAGTAGCTGGGGCCCCAAAGCCACCAACATCTCCCAGGACCACAAGAGATGAAGATGTTATGAAGATGCTGCCTGGGGTTACTAAGCCATCTGTCAGACACAAAATTTTACAAAAGGATACAAGAAAAATTCTCAATGGGTTTGGATTTATAATTGAACTTCAGTTCAGCATTTCAGTTGTACATGTTAATGATTGAGGGGCATGAGCATAAATATTTGGACAGCTGTCTAAGCTATGTGGCTTGTTGGCATGTTTGTACTTTGTGCTTATGACTGTTACGACTCAAAAAATCAGATGTACAAGATATGTTCACTAGGAGGAAGCTAAATATTCAAGAAATGGGCCTTTGTAACTGCTCCTTCACCCTGACAGCATTGCAGTTACTGCCAGTGGTAAGAAAAAAAGATTAAATCACATTTGGATTTCTCACCCCAAACCTGAGAAAAAAAAAATCTAGAAACAATACAGGAAAATTCACCCAACTGCAAACCTCTCATAGATACTGATTACCTAGGAAAAAAAAAATCTGAGAGAAAAAAATTAATCCCAATTTGTGAAAGATCAGGCAGCTGAAATTTCCACAAGATGAGTCAGTCCTGGCACACACACACAGACACACACTTGCAAAAGATTTTTAAATAGAGGCTAATTTCAGCTGAAACTCAGCAGTGACAAGCACTTCTATAGATGACGATTTGGAGTCCACATACCAGCAAAAGTAAATCAAGCGGGTGAAAGGCTTCTGAGACCACATAAAACAGTGCCTCTGTTTCCACTGAAAGCAGCCTGGGTTTGAGTCAGAACAGCCTCTCGTCTTTGACTTCAGTGTGTGTGCAATGGATGTGAGAAAGTTTGCAGACATTATGAATTCAACAGGATGAGGGAAGAGCAGAGCTCAGAGCCTGTAAAACCTACGAACTGCTCAAGATTTCATCTGCACAGATAGCAGGTATAATCTTTATTCTGCTGAAATAAACAACAAAATGCTTGGATGCCTCATAAAGTCAAGACTTCAGAGCAGCAGCTTCCTGAATCTCAAGGTTCTGCCTTTCCAATAGAATTTATAAAGTCATAGTTCACAGGGGCTTCTTTTCTCCCCACAAAACAGTGATCTTCCATTGTCTGACTCTCCAACAATACTTTGAGGGGAAAAAAGCAATCTACTGTTTATTCTAGGTAAACACAGAGATTTCCAAAACATTGCTTTCTGCCCTATCCCACAACATGCTGAGCTTTCAGCAAAGCACAGGTCTAGGTCAAAAGTTTGACTGTCAGCTGAATTAAGTGTGAAGGATCTCCCATTAGTTCCGGACAGAAGGTTACTGTGTGTCAGAGTGGTGTGACACTGTCTACTTTGTGCTTCTCAGAGGGGGCTGGAACTTTGCTTTCCACACTGCACCCCGAGTGTTTGAATACAGCAAGCAGGGACCCAGATGGCTCCTAACTCTCTCCGACAGCTTTTCTCTCCTGTATTCTGTTTTCCTAGAGCTTAAGCTGTTATCTGGATGAAATTATTTCTTTCAGCAAAAGAGATCACTACTTTTCCACTTAATTCACATGCAAGAGATACTTTTATGACAAGATCTATCTCTCCCACTGCAATCTCTTCAGAGAGTCCTTACAAACTTCTGCTTCTTAAAAACAAGACCTCACATGAAAACCTGATCACCAAGGTGGGATATCTCACCACCTGAAAGCATAGCAGTCAAAATGTAACCACTAAGTGTGATCATGGGATAAACTTGGGCCAGGCCTTCCCAGGCCAAGAAGAAACTGTTATCTGGGCAGTTCAAAAGATCAGCATCTTCACATCCCTCACTAAAGCAAAGCGGGTTTATCAGGGTGGCCCTCAAGGAGATGCTCCTCATACATTTGCTTTGCCTTGTGCTTGTGACATTAAACTGTCTTGCCCAGCCTCGGTGACTGCAGTTCCAGATGGACAGAGAAAGATAAACATACATCACAAATGATAGAAGGAAGGAACTACTAACTGCTACCTTCCCTGAAAATGACCATTTCTGTGAAAAAGGGAACTGCCATCTGTGTTACTGAGAACTGGTGAAGTACTCAGACCTATATGAAATTATTTTCCTTGCAGGAAAGGCAAGGAACTGGCCAAGTGTATAATAAGATCTGGCACTCAGCCAGGAAGAGTTACAGGCTGTTGTTCATTATGGAGGTTCAACTCTTAAAGCCACATGACCTGGAAGAACCAACTTGTGTACCTACAGCTTTTACAGCCCCTGCTCTTCACTGGAAATGCTGCGTTCCATAGCAGAATTGAAAGCTCGTGATCGAACTCATCAGAATGAGAATTGCAGGTTGTGTAGTGGTTTTGGAAAACACCGACTTGTTTTTAAGATCTATTGCAGGATTTCTTTATGACGTTCCTTACAATCACTCAACCATTACAGTGAAACCCCACGCTTCTCATTGCTTGAGATGCTCATCTGCCCAGGATTCCATCTTCTCCATTCTAGACAGCCTTACCACAGTTGAAACCAAAAAATTTAATAGAGTTTACCATCACTTATTTGCATGCTGATACAGTTATGAGTAACAACTCTCAGCACCATGCCATCCATTTTTTGCTATCCAAATTGCAAAAGGGGTTCTTAAAAAGCACTCAGCACTGCTTTACACAGCCTTGGTAGTCCAGCACGAGCCATGCTATGAGCAAAGGAGGCAGATGCAGAGGGCTGGCGATGCCCACAGGGGCTTTTGACTGACCACCGGCCCTCAGGGGTGCACATAAGGGGGAGGTGACAGCTTTTACATGAGCCAGACCTGCATCACAGCTAAAAACAACTTCAACTTCAGCCTTCATCCATGGCAGTAAGCAAACACTGAGTGCCTTTGAGAGCTCCCAACAAAAAATACAACTCCTAAAGCATACTAATACGAAATACTGAAGAAAGGGTTCCGTACCTTAAATTCCTCCAAGATTTTGTAATTTTTCCCATGATATTCACAAAAGTTTTTCACTTCTTTGCATTCTGGACAGCATCCATTGTGTTCCACTTTTGTGCACTTTGGGTGGATTTTAGGGCATTCTGGTTGATCACAAACAGGTCCGTCCTCAGTACAGACACAGGGACAGTTGGAATGTCCTGGGAAAAAACGTTCTCCCAGTTTGTACACAAAGCCACTGTCATCCACACAGCCCTTCCCCCGGTAATCATCAAAGATCAGATTGTCATTACTGGAGGTCTGGTCCCCTTCATCAGCGGGGTAGTCTTCATGATTGATGGCAGCTGGAGTGACCAAACCAGGGAGCACAAACAGAAGTATCCAGGCTTCATGGATATGAAGAGCCATCCCCCTCCTCAGCTTCTCCATGGGACCTCAAAGCCAGATACAAACAGTTGCTTCCATAGGGAGACCAGGGTCGTGGTCTGAAAACAAACAGTTTCAAGTGAGAAAAAACCCTCAAAATTCAAGGAATACTGACTTATAAAAGTCATTGTTTCACAAGTACTGAAGAATAAATCAAGGTTTTTAATTATCACTGTTTCATTTGAATTAAATATCTTCTTAATTACTGACAAAGAGAACAAAGCATGCGAAATACCTAAAATTAGACACACATGCCTGGAAGCATGTGACCATAAAATATCTCTGAAGGAATGGTGGTTCACAGAATCATCTAATTTTTACTTTCCTCATTTTTGCACTTGAGTTTTTGGATGCGCCAGAAATGTAACCAGCTGCCTGAAACCGCATGGTGATGGGCAGCTCATGAGGTTTCAAAGCCAAGTTTAAGAATGGCCTAAACCTCCTGTGGTGGCCACTGTCCCTTGGTGCTACGTATGGAGCACAGCCCACTTCATTAAACTGAGGTGGGAAACCTGGGATGAAAAAGGAGTCAAACATGAACTGTTGTCAGATCTGTGTCTGATCTGAAAGATGGTGCTGGGTTAAACCTGGGCTGTGAGAGGTGGAATAGTACAGAATCTTATTGACAGCATTTCTGAAGAGGGACTTCCGGGGCTACCAACAGAGCCCAGCCCGCAGCAGGTACGTTTAACCCTGCCAGAGGCAAAGATGCAATTCACCTTCTCCATTATTCAGCATTTCAGTAATTCCCAGCAAAAAACGCGGAGTGCAGGACGTTAAATGCCTGCATAATGCATGGAGCCGCTGAAACGTGTCGGCCTGATTAAGCTGGAGCCTTTCTAAAACTTCGGGAGCGATGCAGCACGGCCCGAGCTGCGGTGAGCTGTGCTGAAGTGGCGGAGTGAGGACGGAGCCCGGGAGGGAGAGGGGCTTTCAGTGACCCCCGGGAGAGTCGGCGCCAGGAGAAGGCTCCATGCCGGTGTCTCGGGAACACTTCTGGCTGCCCACAGTGCCACATCACTGCCACCAACCTGCCCACACACCAGCCCGCAGCCAGTGCAACCCTGGCAGCGAACTGCTTTCTCACCCCTCTTAAAAAAACTGGGCAAAGTATTACAGGAAACTTTTACATGAGATGAAACACCAGCATTACATGGACTGCAGAACTACGGAGGCAGATGCTGGCACAAACCAAACCAAGAAGGACTGTTGGGGTGTGTGTGCCACCAACCCTTCCTGTCCTCCATTCCCGGAGCATGCACACACAGGCACACGGGGTCTACACAAACATGCGTTAACCTACACACACGGGCAAACACGTACTCTCCCCCACCCCTCGGGGTGACATTTTTATATACTGGCGTTTTTGGTGGACTGCAGATGTTCAGCAATTAATCCTCCCTTAACTGAAGCAAAAAAGGAGCAGCAGGAGGAGAAAGCTTTAATCTCAGAGAAGCAGCTAAAGGATCCTGTTGACCAAGCAGTTTTTCCGAAGCCACAACAGAGGGAGACACCGGATATTACACAAGATTTATCAAATTCGAAAAGATAGCTTCTTAATTGAAGTACTAGCTGTGTTTCCATCACAAGGACTATGCACCTTCTTGTTACTCCTATCAGCAATATCTACTGTAACATGCTGTTTGGAAATCCAGCGATTCATGCAGATACGGCTGCTTTACATATCTACAGAGCAGAGAATCTCCCCACCTAACGCTACAGGTAGGTTGCAACACTGCAGATTTGTGGGCTTTTAGGGGGAAAAAAAGAGCAGCAAACAGAGTCATTCATATCTGAGGAAATGTGAAACACTTATGAGAATCTGCTGGAGTTTTATGAGGAAGCTCTCAAAACAAATACGTGAGTATGCATATACGTATATAAAAGTTCTCCCCAGATATTTTGCTACAGCAGCTGAGATGTCCCACAGCAACTCACAGGCAGTCGGCTCGATCCTGGAAATCAGACAGACTGCAGACGTCTTGCACGGACACATTTCAACAAGTAAACAAATGCTGCTTGGCTCAGAATGAGTTTACAGCTTGAACTTTCTCATCATTTCTCATCCTCAGAGAGGCCAGGATCGTAGGTAAGTCTCTGAAACGTTTCCATCCGCCTTCCCTCACCCCAAGTAAATAATTCACACCTACCTGATCAGGCTGGATGTGAAAGCTGAGAGGGGTCACAGGCCAACATGGACTGAAAGGTTAGAAACAGATTAGTGAAAGCAGTTCATCCTAATCACGTTTTCGGTGTTGACTCACGGACAATCCCTTTTCCTCCACCTCCCATCGCAAAACGGGAGCGCGGCAGCCCAGCAACCACAACATGAGAACTGAGCTTTAACCCGGCGCCGACGATTCAGAGGGAGCAGGATTCAGGCGGTCCGGAGGCTGCGATGCCGCGGAGAAACCCCGGTGCCAGCAGCAGAGTCATCGCGGCGAACTTGGGCTGCATCTCCTCAGGTCTCGGGGCGGGCGGGGGAGAGAAAACAACCCATCCCTGTCCCCTCCCTGTGCCCGGCGGATCTCCTGCGGCTCCAGCTTCGCCTCGGCGGGGGAAGGGGGGGAGCGATCGCGGCTTAGGCGGGAGGCAGGCGGGGGAGGGCGGGCGCAGGAGCCCCGCGCCCGGCGGGCGGGCAGCCCCCGCGCCCCTCCGGGGACTCCCCGGCCCGGGCGCCGGCCATGCCCGCGCCGCGCAGCTCCGCTCTCCCTGCCTGCCCTTATCGGGATTAATTTTGGTTTTAGGAGGGTGGTGGTAAAAAAAAAAAGAAGAAAAAAAAGAAAAAAGATAGAAGAGCCGGGGGGGAGGGGGGGGGTAAAACCCAAAAAATAATGCAGGGGCGGGGCGCCCCCGCCCCGGCCGCTGCTCCCCCTGCCGCCGGCTGGGGCGACGGCTCTGCTCAGACCTGCCGGTCCCCCTCAGATCCAGCGGCTCCCGTCAGATCCGCCGGCTGGAGCTCCCCTCAGCCCGGTTCCCCTCAGATCCACCGTCTGGAGCCCCCCTCAGCCCGGTTTCCCTCAGATCCACCGGCTGGAGGCTCCCCTCAGCCCGGTTCCCCTCAGATCCACCGTCTGGAGCTCCCCTCAGCCCGGTTCCCCCTCAGATCCACCGTCTGGAGCTCCCCTCAGCCCGGTCCCCCCTCAGATCCACCGGCTGGAGGCTCCCCTCAGCTCAGTTCCCCTCAAATCCACCGTCTGGAGCTCCCCTCAGCCCGGTTCCCCTCAGATCCACCGTCTGGAGCTCCCCTCAGCCCGGTTCCCCTCAGATGCACCGTCTGGAGCCCCCTCAGCCCGGTTCCCCCTCAGATCCACCGTCTGGAGCTCCCCTCAGCCCGGTTCCCCTCAGATCCACCGGCTGGAGGCTCCCCTCAGCCCGGTTCCCCTCAGATCCACCGGCTGGAGCTCCCCTCAGCCCGGTTCCCCTCAGATCCACCGTCTGGAGGCTCCCCTCAGCCCGGTTCCCCTCAGATCCACCGGCTGGAGCTCCCCTCAGCCCGGTTCCCCTCAGCCCAACTCCTCTTGGCCCCGCTCCCCCCTCAGATCCACCG
The DNA here is from genome assembly GCF_015832195.1 of Motacilla alba alba. Taxonomy (NCBI): domain Eukaryota; kingdom Metazoa; phylum Chordata; class Aves; order Passeriformes; family Motacillidae; genus Motacilla; species Motacilla alba. The sequence goes on along the minus strand of NC_052022.1, from coordinate 35,301,557 downwards.
GCTGGGGCTCCCCTCAGCCCGGCTGCCCTCGGATCCGTGGGTTGGGGGTTCCCTCAGCCCCTCCGCTCTCTCCAGCTCCGGCTCATCGCCGCTGCCCCGGCGGTGTCCGGGAGAACATCCCCCATGGCTGCATTGTGGAAACTTCGCCTCATCTTCCCATAGGCGGCTGCACCGGGGAAGGGGCGCCCCGGCTCCTGTGGCTCCTGCTGCGCTACATTAAAAATCAATCTCCTTGCAATTCGACTGCGCCGGCATTAGGCGTCATTGTAAAGCTGTTTCTCCAGAAACCACTAAAAGAGAGATTCTTGGTGTTGGGGAAAACACGGTGACAGCAGGAAGAGGGAGAAATAGAGGGGTTTATTCGGATAAAATGCTAAATAATACTCCGTTTGGGCGAACATTCCCCGAATAATGCAAACACGAGCTACGGAGCTATAAGCCCTCAGTGCTGCTGTCAGAGCGCTCTCGTGGAAGGCGATGGGGGCCGCGTGTCTCTGTGCCAGGTCCAGAGGCAAACCCTGCCATCGGCACCCGCGGACAGCAGGCAGTCCTCGCTGTGGAAGCGCACGCAGCGCACCTCGACCCCGGGGCCGTGCAGGACGGAGAGCTGGCCCACGGCCAGGGACAGCACCTTCACGGAGCCCTCGCTGCTGGCCAGAGCCACCAGGTCACCTGAAACACACGGCAAAGGCATCATCGAGGTTGGCAAAGGCTACAGAAGAGAGCGGTACGGGAAGTTTTGAGATGTTGGCTTTAAGGAGACTCACATGTACTCCTGTTTTCAGAGATAAATTAACAGAAAATTGGACGGATCAATGACAATGAGATTGGATTTTGGAGCGATTAGGCCAGTCTGGAGACTTCATGTTCTTTTCACAAGGAGCCTGGCTACTTTGACAGAATCACAGAACCTGCTGAGTTGGAAGGGACCCACAAGGATCATGGAGTCCAACTCCTGGCCCTGCACAGGACACCGAAGGGTCACACCATGTGCCCAAGAGCTGTTGTCCAAACATTTCTTGAACTCTGTCAGGTTTGGTGCTGTGACCATCCCTGGGGAGCCTGTGCCAGTGTCCAACCACCCTCTGGAGGAAGAACCTTTCCCTAATATCCAACCTAAACCTCCCTGACACAGCTTCAGGCCATTCCCTCGGGTCCTGTCACTGGTCCCCATAGTGATCAGTGTCTGCCCCTGCACTTCCCCTCACAAGGGAGTTGCAAACCCTGGTGAATCGCCCCCTCAGTCTCCTCCAGCTGAACAGACCAAGTGCCCGCAGTCACTCCTCACACAGCTTCCCCTCAAGGCCCTTCACCATCTTTGCTGCCCTTTGGATGCTCTCTGATAGCTTAATAATTTTTTTATGTTACAGTGACAAGAACTGCACACAACACTCAAGGTGGGGCTTCCCCAGTGCAGACCAGAGCAGGACAATCACTTATATTTGAATACAATTATTCAGGAACAGATTCTGAAACACAGACTGAGCACCAGAGGAGTAGATACTTCATTAATACCCGGAGGTATCAACATCAGACCATGCTTTTGACACTGCTTTTCTTGTACCACTCTAAGACATGAGGATATGAGTTTTCAGCTGAATTTTCAGAAGGTCAGGAACCTAACTGTACTGAGTGCTTGCTCCCTCATATCCTTATGGAAAAAACTGTATTTAAATCCTTAGTATAGAACAGGGTTTAACAGTAGAAAAAAGAAAAGAAAACCTAAAAAAGGTTCTAAGGAGTTCTCAGTTTCCATGTGCTTTTTTTTGCAAATCAAATGGACACAGTTTTCAACACTTGGAAGGAAGCACAATATGTTTATAAGTTTATTACCTTCCTGCTTAAATAAAAGCAGAGGTAATAGCTGGTAAGTGATCTGCTTGAAGTGCCTCCTACTTACCCAGCATCCAGATAAAGATTATCCTTTAGAAATTAACTATAATAATCATGAGTTTCACGTACCAAAAGAAAAATCAATACATTCATTTCAAATCTGATGTGGCCCTTACAACAATGGGATCACTGTACTGTCAGTCATGATCTTGGTCAAACACCTTTTTCTATTTAGAGCAAGTTCAATACACCCTGCGAGTGATTACAGCTCTTCTTACGTATCGAGATTTTCTCTCTGAAAGCAAAGACATCACCAGCAGAAGAATAATTAATATTGACACTGACCAAGTCAATCTGGCACCAAGGTCATAATTTTTGGGAAGATTATGAAAAACAGGAGACATTTTTCTATTTTTAGTAACTCGGGTTATTCACCAAATAGCCCATGGGAACATACTGTCCAACAGACGTGAGCATGGATGAATTTATCTGTTTTAACACTTCAGGGCCCTGGGTGTGCCTATGTGATGTACAGTTTATCCAGGGAATATGTTGTCCCTCTGTTCAGACTAGGTCATAACAATGATGCTGTCTGTTCTGCTCATGAAGATCTGATGGCTTCATTTCGCCATTTATCAAAAGAAACACGTAGCCTCAAACAGCTTACAAAGGCGCTGAGAATATTTAACCACAACTTATGCTTAGTGTGGTCATGGATATTTGTGCAAGAAAAGGAACTAGCAAGTAGAGCTAACCATGATAAATATGCCCTATTTGCAAACCTTTACAACTACCCGGCTTCTTCATCTAGAACAAAGCCTGACACAGCAAAGATCTGTAGGATGGATTAGAGTGTCCAAAGCAGCAGATGTGAATATTTATTATAAACTCTCCTCCAGCAAGTCTTTGCTGACAGAAGCATTGCATATGGATTGCACTTGCAGCGAGACTCTCCAGGCAATCACTGGATGACTTCTCCAGGAGCCAAACAAATGCCATTTTGCCTGCAGCCCTGACACCACAGCGGCTGGGCAGGGGGTTAATGTCACTTCCAGCTTCTCAAAACCAGTAATGAACCCAGTTGTTACAGAGAGGGACAGGCAGGAGAAAAGATCTGGACAGCTGCAGTCCACTTCCAGAAAGTAAGGGCAGGACAGAATGACAACCGAGACAAAGCTTCAGCTCCCTGGGTTGAGCAGGTCAGGGGCAGACCCCAACCTTGCATTTTTCTGCACGCTTTGCTAGGTGAGTCACATGCCTGATGCAAAACCGTAGCACTCATCCTGTCAGTCCATGCCAGTATTCTGACAGCCCTGGGAAACGACAAAGCCAAGAGGAAAATAGAGAGGGTCAGTACACACCAGCCAGCTAAGAGGTGCAGCAGTAGCCTGCACTGCCTCCATTGCTGGGACTCACTGCGGAAAGGATGGAAGTGCACTTGGCAGCCCTGGTGAAGAACGATTCATCTCACAGGAGTTTCTCCTTGAGTTAGGGTGTGTTACTATCACTGACCATGACACAGCCACCTCCTGGCTCAGCAGCAGCAGGATGCACAGGCAGATGCATGCGAGGGGGAATGCACAAAATGACAACATCTCATTTCCGTCACCCTTTATGTCAACACTGATCTACGGGCTCATAACAAGTTGCTCATTATAATGTAAATTTACTCCCTCCTTCCTTCCGAAAGGAGATGTTTCATTTTGGGAAGAGGGAACAAATTGTGTTTTATTGCTCTTTCAAAATTTTTTCCAATTAGGAAAGCAAACAAAACCTACTACATAATTGTGATGCAAAGCTGTATTTTAATGAAGGATACTTACTTGTCACTAACAAAGGCACTTTGATAGAACACTGGGGGAAGATAAAAGCCTGAACAGAGGTTGTTCTTCATACCTTTGACCAAACTGTCAGGTGGGGCTGGTCTATGTAAACTCACTGAACTGAGCAGTTCGGCTGATTTGCATTGAAATGAACAGATCCTGCTTAGAAGATGCAAAGTCTCCAAGACTCTGACCTCTAGATCACACAGCTTCTAGATCTCCAGCTCACAAGGCTTCCAGAACCTGCTCTGGATCTGTTGGTGCACTTGGCAACATGAGGAGGTAAAGTGAAGCTTTGCTCTGGCTGGCCCCACGCCAATCCTGAGCTCAGCCTTCCTCCTCAACCTGGCAGACAAGGAGTGATGACAAAGCACATTGCCACCACAAAGAGACCCTACAGTAGCAGCCTTTGTACTAGTCACAGCTGATTTGCTGTTGCCCGTTGCTAAACCCAAGTACTAATTTTTCTGATGGACCCCTATTATGTCCTTAGAATAACATAAGCTCTGACCATCTGGACACTCGCTTCAAGAAAGATGCACTGAGTTGGAAAAGGTAAAGAAAGGTAGCAAAGCCAATTAAAGGTACAAACAACTTCTGTGCAAGGAATCCTTGAGGGGATGACAGCTTAGCCAAGAAAAAACTCTGTGCATTAAAATGTACTTGGCTGATGGTGCTTACTCCATGTGTAAACGTCAGGCTTCAGTCCTTCCTTGGGGTTCCACAGAGAGATGTGGAGCCAGGCCAGACCCAGATCACACCCCAGGGGATGGTGAAACACAGAGTTTCCATGAAAAATGTCTGCATCCCACCTCACCTGGGAGCTGCAGAGCAGCCAGAATCTGGAATCTCTGGACAGTCACCTTTCTGCTTGGACCAGGATGAATTTATTCTCAGGAGTCATTGCAATTTCAGCTCTCTTTTTTGCCCGGCACTGGAGTTAAGAACTGCTGTAGGTTTCCAGTCCCAGTGTCCTACAGGGAAAGCTCTGTTCTTGTCTCCGGACTGGCAATGCTCTTCCTTTCAGACATTGATTAATTACAATGCAGTGCTGTTGTTTGGGCTGGAAATACATTTGTACTTAAAACAATAAAAATCATCCATGCCCTTCTAGAAGAACTATTCCTGCTACTAAAACTGTGTATCTATATTGTTTTGAGACCAGAGCTGAACCCTAAAATCATTTAGTATCTCAGAGACACTAATATTTTAGTAATTTTTTTTTTTTTACTTTTAGGATACATACCCCACTCTGGAAAAGGGGTTAAAGTTAAAATTAATTATGTTGTATGCAAATCTGTTCTTGTACATTTTCCAAATGTACATAAAATTATGGGTTTGATAAAGACCGTAGCCATAAACTGCCAAAAGCAGGAATCTGGCCAAAATCCCACCAAATTTACTGGAGTGTCCATACTGACCTAAACATGTGAGCCAAAAAGCAAAGTTATTGCATTCAGTGAGGCTCAGTTGTGTTAGATATAAGTAAGCAACCTGCTTTTTCACATCTGCAAAGAACTTTACATACCTACGGAAAGGAATCCTAAGGAACCAAAGCCCCTCCTGTGAAATCAGTATGAAATCCATCTCCTAATTTGAACTGGTGGATAAATTTAAAATAGGGCAGGCGTGTTGAAGCAATCTAATTTGTTACTGCATTTCTTCAAAAGACAGAACTAGACAAGATTAATTTGCTGGGTTGATGGTTCCAAATTACTTGGGGTAAAAGGAACAAAACCTTTACTTGTCAAAAGACAGTTTGACAATTTATATTTCATAAGAGCTTAACAGAAATCACAGCCATGATTACTGTCTTCCCTGTACAATGAATTTTGAGTGAAACCTTGCCAGGACCACACCACACACTGCTTTACATGTCCAAACAGCTGCAAACTGTGACAGTTTTGGAGCAAACCATCACCACTCCTCACTGGTGAGCCTTTTTATATGCCCATTAAAGCATTTAACTTTTCTTTGGGCAAATTAATTTACTAATTCTGTAACGTCCCATTATCAAATCCTCTGAAAAGTTCTGTTGTAGCCTGCCAGTACTTCATGTTTCTGGAGCAGTCTAGCAGCTTCTATGCTAATAAAAGAGTGTTGTAACAGAAGTCACAAACTCCACAGCTCCCCAAGCACATCAGGCTGAGACATTCCTCCTGATAACTGGCACTGATTGCTCGCTCCCAGTAACATTTTCCATAGACTCAGCAGCTCAGGTGAAGTCTTCTGCTCAAAAAATGGGGCAGAACAAGGACAGTGACAGATCAAACCCTCTCCTCTCTGCTCCAGCAGCTCCTCCTCTCACAGACAACAGAGCAGTCGAGGAGCAGGATTTAGGCAGTTGTTTCTAGTAAAAGTACAGCAGTTACTTGAGACTTCCTTGCAAATAATTCTGATGTGATAACTTCCCCAATTTAAAAATTACTTGCTCTGCCTAACTATAAGCAAAACATCCACCTTCAAAGACAAACACAGCTATTTCTGGGTTTAAATTAAAAATAAAAAATCTTGCATGGATTGAAGAAATTCTGTTTATCATAACTTCATACAGAAGCCTGAGACCATTCCTGATGGCAGAGATGAAATAACATATCAAAGAAAGAAAGCAAGAAAAGCTTTGATCAATAGGGAAATGGTTTTTATACACATCAGAACCAATTTAAAGAATTCTCTAGGATCAATTTAGATAGACAGAAATGCTTCTCAGCATTTATTACCTGTGGAGGGAATATTGATCCCATCCATTGATTTCTCCTGTGCATGTAGAGCAGCATCTGGTTTTGTTGTGTGGGTTTTTTCCCAAAGAAAGATGACCCAAAGTGGAAGGTATCAAGAAACTACTTATATTTTAAGGACTTACATTAATGGTTCAACCAATGTCATTACTCAGAACTTCTAAACTCTGTTCAAGAATAGTCAGAATGTAATTTAGCTTAATTTTGGCACATGATTGTTAGTCAATGGAATATGTTTAAAGATAAGTGGGGTTTTTTTGAACCTTACTTACCAAAGGCTACCACTTCCTTACGTTACACATTGCATCAAACATATTTTCTTTCCTATTCCCTTTTTGAAAGGGCCATCTCTTCATGGTAATGTTACAAATTGCACAGCCCTAATGGATTATATTCCCTCTGAAATTAGGTCTTTTGTCATTACTGGAGCTGGAACCACTTGCACCTTCATCAGGATCCCTCAGCCTGGAGTCTCCTAGGAACTGGGCACCTCTCAAGTGAGGTGTGAAAGGTAAAAATACCCAGTCACTCCCTTTAGTAATCTGCCTAACAGTTAATGTGCTTGCATACATAAAAGTAAATGGAATATTTACAAGGGCTGCAAACTATGATTGCAGTGGCTGTAGATAAAATTCTTCATTAGTGTCACACTAAGCAGAATGTTATTTACCAGGCAACTGATTTCAACATATTATAGATGGTGGACAAATTTTTTTGTTCTATAAATAGCTTTCAACAAATGTCACAACTATCTCTTGTCACTATGTTTTGCTTAGGAATGCAATTTTTAGACATTATTATAAGTCCTCCATTCTCAAATATGAGTAAAACCTCCTAAATATTCTTGTGGAAATAATGATGACCCCCATCCTCCCTTTGTCTTCACACTCTGTTTACATCTTTCAAGGGTCAGGGCATGGAATAATAATCTTGAGCAGTTTGTAATTCACTTGCAGCAATTAACTAAATATTCTCAGTTAATGAAGACCAAAAGGCAAGCTGGGAAAGAGAGAAGACGTCCAAGAATCTGCTGATAGAGGTGTTTAATACACTGGTACCAAAAAAACATCCTTTTGTCATTCTCTCCAGAGACATTTTTTTTTCCCCTTTCTCAGAAGTATTTAAATAGACATAGGTTTGGCAAAGCATATTAGGGAAAATTAGCTCATCTCAGAGTGCACTTAAGCTCGTGACTCACCGTACGCGTGTGAAGTCATCCAACCCAGTGCAATCACGCCCTCAAATGAGGCAGGATCAGGACACCCCAAACAGAGCCATTGCTGCAACAAGGACTTGCAGCACAAGGTCTGTGAGTGAACAAACTCACTCCTTGTTTGGCTTTCAGCAGGACAGCAACAGTCAGGCCTCCTAAACAGAATTGCAGCTTTTTAGGCTGAGTAGGGCCATAGGGTGCGGGTGTCTTAGACCCAAGTATCATAAAAAGGTAATAACAGGAAAGTCAGTGCAGAGAAGTTTCTCAGACAAATCATTCAGTAGAAATTTACAAAGCTGGAAAGGGATTCCCCTGGAACACAGAATGACCTCAAATTACCCAAGCAGTGTGTTAGCAGAAATTCAATTCACATCTTTAAAAATCTGCATGTGGAGATTTGGCCTGGCTGATAAATGAGTGTGGGGTGGGATGATGTGGCCTGATGCATTTCCCTCCAAAGAGTAAAGGCAAGGAGTGATGTTTGGCTGATGGAAAAAGGGGACTTCTCTTAACTTCTCACTCTGTAGAACTGTGACCTAGATGAAGGGGCATTATTCCTGGAGCTTAAACAGATCTCAGAACTCGACAAATCTTTTTCAAGCAAGAAATCGCCAGAAAGTTACTCAGAGCAAAGAAAGCATTTATCTGATAGAAGAAAATCCTTTATATAAAAGAACTTAAAGCCTTTTTATAAGGATTTCTAGACCCAGACCATTACTGTAAAGCTCCCTTTCAGCTGGACTTGAGCTTGTTTATATTACATTTTAGTTGGCCTTTTTGGTAGCGTTTTGGATTTTTAAAGTAGCTTCAAAACAAAGCAAAAAGTATTAAAGCAGAAACTTTTGAAGCAGAGTCTTCAAGATGTCAAAACCTTTTTGGATGTGCTAATGAGGCATGTTGAATACATTAAAAATAATATCTTGAGAATAAAAGGAAAATACCTTCTTGTCTAGGACTGTTTTTTTAAAATGAAAACGTCTGTCAGAGCAGAATATTTTTATGCATATAATAGAAAGGCACTTGTCTAGCTTTCAGTGCTACCTAGAATACCTCTATGTGGGCACGTGTGTAGGTCTGCGTTTCCAGGGGAATCTACCTTGAGGGAAAAAACTGATGAGGAAGGACCAAGCCATGCTGGCAGAAATCCTCAGATCGCTACCAAGTGCAGGACCTCAGGCTCGCCAAGCTGCTCTGAAATCAAAAAATCCCAAAAGGCAGCATTTGGCTTTTAAGTCTAAACACCACTGAAGGGGAGGTGTTGAGTGACACTGCATCCACAGGGAGCTGCAGTAACAGGCTGGCTGAGAAACTCCCGAGAAGGTGACATCAGTCCTGGTGCTGCTGCAGTTGTGCTTGTGCTGCTCAGGGCAACAACATGACAAAAATGTCACATTTTAAGAAAGCAACAGAGGAAAAGAGGGAAGATCAGTATCATCTGATGCTCTTCAAAAAGGAATAAATCACCATAAAATTATCTGCAGGAGTCGCCAAGCTGAACCTCTGTTTGCAAAGAAACTTTTTATGTGATGGCAAATGCTCCAGAGCACGGTTACTGTTCACATTCAGATCTTGTCTGAAGAACAAGCTTTTCTCTTCTGGTAAACTTATATATCGGAAGCAGCATGCTGAGTATTGTACTGCAAGTAACACTATCTCCAGAACACATTAGCTGTTTTCTTGGTGCTTCAAGAGTTGCACTTACATTAACTAAAAACTTTCATTAAGAAAAATAATACTTACTGATGGGCTAACTGAGAAAAATTAAGTCACAGCAAAATTTCTGTTACCACAAATTGAAAATTATTCTAGTTTCTGCTACAAGTGAGGTCCCTGAATACAGATTTGGATGCACAAAACCATGCTTTCCTCTGAACTTCTTACTTGGCTGCAGCTGTATGTGTTTTAGGGACTGGTATGTCTCACTTTTAAGAATTCCGTGAAGTTGAGCGGTGTATTAAGAGATGAAAAATTCCAGGTGTGTAGGAACATAGCTCTGACTAATGGAAGCACTGGTTTAAAAGCATTCAGAGAACAGAAGATAACCTTTGTATTAATCCTCTGCTCCTTCTCCTTCCTCTACTTTGAGATGCCTGCAGTCATTCAGTTAAAGCCTCCCTGATCCTCCTTCCCTTCTCAAGCGATAAGATGGATATGCTTGTGTTACAGAAGATGAGACTGGGATACGAACACTGATTTATTTTTCCCTTGGACAGCATATGCATCATCCTTTCCATTAACTCCAAGGGAATGACCAGATGTGTAATCACTTTCTGACACAGAGGGGGATTCATCTCATCTGACCTTGCCATCCCACAGTGGGTTCAGTTCATCCAGGCTCCTTCTGCAGCTACCAGGGAGGAAAACTCCCTTTTCCCAGGAGCTGCCCTGCCTCTCTGAGACAGCAGGTGTGCTGACTACAGAAGGACCTCCACAGCTCCTCCTCATACAGCTCAGGCAGGGTGACACTAAACCCCATGCAGGACTTCCAAACAGGCACCTCAAAGACATTTTAAAAGAGAATTCCCTAACTTGCACTGCTGGCAGATGTGTAAACCAGAGCATCTGCAAATATACCTAGGCACTGTATCCATGCAGGGGTTTGAATACCATCGAAAGCCAGACTTCCACAGGCAATGACCTCTATTAAACCCAAGTCTTAATCATTTGGTGCAACTCCCATGCTGTGGCAACAATCCATAATTTCAGTAGCATTTGATGGCAAGGCAGATCATGTGCATCGTCAACATTTCGTAACCCTATTAACTCTGAGATAATGGACTTGTCTCTGCTATATTTCTAAGCTTATTGGAACGGACTGTAATTAGCAATTCCTTTTTTTTTTTATACAAATCTCTTGACCCCCAAAGCCAGTTCTTACACCACAGCTAATAACCACTGCAGGTGATCAAAGCCTGCGATGGAGGTGGGACACAGACCTGGAGCCAAACTTCAGTTTACTTCCAGAGTTTAAGCAAGAGTCATGAAAACTACTGCTTCAGAGAAAAAAGCACTTTTAAGGGAAGGTAATATTTATTTTGCTTTGCCCCAAAATGATCTGCTTAAGTCCTTTACCTCTGAATATGCTCCTTAAAGAGAGGTTCAGTTTCCTTATGAGTCCAGACCAGAGCAGCTCTATATAAACATTGTGGATTCCTAAGGCTTTTTACACTCATCAGTCTTTCCTAGCAAATAAACAGGAAACACTTCTGTTTTGTCCTTAAAGCTAGTTTCTTGTTATCATTATTATTTCAAGCTTAGAGGATGATCCAATGTATGTGGATTCTAGTTTCTGTCAAGCCAAGTCCTTTGTTACACAGTTATCCCAGGACAGGGAGGCTCATGTGGGGAGGGCCAAAACCCTGCTGGAAGTGGCTGGGAAAGCCAGGCTTGGCTTGTGCCTCCAGCTTAGCCTGAGGTTCCCCTCCTGACTGTGCAGTGTCCCATCTGTAGTAGCTGTCTGGGCATCTTCTCTGGTGACTGGAAAGAGATGAGTGGCATAAAATGTGCTCTGCACATCTGCACTCTCCATTCACCCCATGGCTAGCTTGAGCAAATGATCTCATTTTCAGGTAGTCAAAGAGATGGGGCTCAATGCCACCCTTCATCTCAAACTTCAGCTCTCCCAAATCAAGTTGGGTTTCTTTGTCTGTTTGTAAAACTTGCAGGAGAAAAAAAAAGAAGGAGATTTTAAATCTTAATCAGTGCAGCCTTCATATGTTGCCTACACTATCACAATGATACAAGTGAAGCAGCTTTGCAGAGTAGCTTTTATCTTTCTTCCACATTACAACTAAATAGTATTTCACCATGGTAGTAAAACCAGACAGACAGACACACAGGAAGACTCTGAAAACAAAACAAAAACACCAAAGTAGAAAACTGGGCTTAATAATATCTTCTCCAAGTGCAAGCTCCAAGAGTCTCCCTTTAACTTAAGCATGTTATTGTCAACAGTGGCATCGTTGTTCAGCTGTTCCCTTAAAAACATTCCTATTACTGTCATCCCTCAGGTTGTCATATTCACTGCCTTGACAGCACAAACACTGTGCAGTAAAATCTGTCAGAGAGGCCAGTTGATTTCCTACATCTTCTGACACTTGCAGGTCTTTAATATCAGGCTGTCAGAACACCTGAGAGAAAGGCGGGTGCTTCCCTGCTCAGGCTGCTGCTGTGACTGCCATCACACATACTTTCATCGTTAGCCTTACACTACTGGGAAATCCTGACTCTTATGCCCTCGGAGTCCCATGCCAGGAAATGCTGCTGGCAGAAATCTCTCGTAGAGGTTAGCTGGCTCACTAACCCATGGAGTTCTGTACGTAAAACCAAGCCTTTATGTCTTTATGTTTTACAAAGCTTGTACAGTATTTTCTTAAACTTTCTTCTGTGACTTTTTTTTTTTCCCCCAGAGGGGAGCTGTAGTAGGTGTAGCAATTACTCAGTGACAGGCGTAGGGGAAAGTCATCTGCTTAAAATAAACCCCTCTGTGCCAGGACCCTTTTGTCTTTGGGTGTACTCATGGAGCAGATGAGCTTGGTGGGCAGTGAGTTTTCTGCAATGCAAAACTCCTTTAATTCAATATTAAAAGGAAACTGAGAGAAGCAGAACACGAGTAAATCAGACCAGAACAGTCCCTGATCTTTAACTGTTTATGGCACTCCCTTTACAGAGATGAGAGCATCTATAATCCTGATCCTGCTCGGATGTTGTCCCCTAAGTGACAGTGAACTAAGTGTTCCTGGGCAAATAATTATCCTGGGATACTTGGATACAGAGAAAAATAAATGAAGAGCTGTTAAAAAGATTTTATAGCCCCATGATCAGGGTGCTGCTGAGATGTAGCTGTCTCTGCTGCTACCAACAGCCCAGTTCATCTCATGGTGTGACACAGTGTCACAGAAGCCACAGGGGCAATGGATTTAGAAAATCCCATTCCAAGAACAAAGAGTGTGGTGAGCAAAGCATGTAATTCCACGTGGTATGAGTCAGGTAAGCCACTAGGAATGACAGATGAACGTTGTGTAGCTTTAAGTGACTGTATTGACGCTCCAAGTGTTTCTGCTCACAGAGAGGAGAACAAAAATTTAGGTCTTTAGTGCTTTAATTGCAAAAGAACACGTGCTGCAGGAACCTAATAACTTTTTTGTGTGTGAATCCACGAACACCCCGCAAGGGCATTACTGGAGAATCAACAGAGTTGTGGCTGAGGCAGAGGTAGAACAAGTTTGGAGATCAGTTCCAATAAGTGCCTTGCTGCCCAACAGCACAGTTCATTTAATTTCCCTGGGCCTCAGCTTTCCATCTACATCCGAAACCTGAATCACCACTTTGTTCAGCTCATCACTTTAGGCTGACTGGGGTGGCAACTCCTACAGCTTGTCCAGTGAAACCTCTGGGCATTCTTGAAAAAAATCATAAATAATCACAGAATGGGTTGGGTTGGAAGGGACTTTAGAAGCGGTGTAAGGCAGCAGCAGATCCCCTGGCTCTGTGTGCACACAAGGCATCGAGTGAACCTTGGGGGATAACACACAGTCTCACCCCCTTGGGCTGCCCAACGCCCCTCACCTGTCCTCAGGGCATGGCCAAGGCTGGGCAGGGAGCGTGGGCTGGGCTGGCTGCTCCTGCCTGGAATGGATGCTGCTGTGGGGGTAACAAACGCTGTCTGTCACCAGGGCATTTATGACACTAATGCTGAACCGCTGGACAGCATCCAGTAAAAACCTGCAGTGAGGTAACGGGACACAGCTAGAGAGTGCTGAAAAGGAATCTCCAGCTAATGTAGCTCTGATGGTTTTGAGTCTACTTAGAATATCTTGTAATAGTTATTCTTGTAATTGTTAAATAAACAACAAAGGTAATTGCAGGGTACTTCAGTCTCTTTGCAGATTTATGGTGCTTTGAAGGCAGCTCCTTGCAGTGCTCCCTGCCAAGGTTTTCAGCGGGGTTAACGCTTTTGACTCCTATGCCTTAAGTGTCTGAAAGATATGAATTGTGTTTCACTCGCTGTTCTGGACTGACTGGGACATTGCTGCTTTTATTCACAGCCAAAAAATATTTTTAATTCTTTATGGATTATTCATGCCTTGCCTGAGAAGCCAGCATAGGTCAAGTCTGAATGAGTTTGTCTTAGACCCTGCAAACTGGCTGCTCTTTCAAGCCTAAGTCCATGACGTGCAATGGTTTCCAAAATTAAAATGTCCTATTATACCCAAGTAGTTTCTGATATATTCGATTAAGATATAAAATCTAACTGTGAACCCCTTGAACTGTGTTCCTTTTCCTTGAACTTGCCATTTGCAATCCTACTGATTGCTTGGAGATGTTAGTTGCTCTTTCCCGTGCTCACAGAGCCAGTTACACACAAAAATTGTGGCGGTAGGGCTTTGTCAGTCCAATCCATCCCCTTCCTGGGACTGCATAAGCATGAGCAGTTTAAATTATTTTCATTGAAATCCAGGTTACCAAAGCAACCCTGTCAGATAGAGGCATTCACCTTTCTCATCTGCTGGATGACTCTGGCTAATACTTAGGCTGTCATGGTCTCCAAAAGAAGGAAGACTGCAATTCTCCTCCACCACCATATTATCTTTTCTCATGGATTTTATATTTTGGCAAACCTGCAATGATAGGAGGTAATTCTAGCTTGTAAGATCGGAGAAGAATTGAATGCAAATCCCAATGCATAGATTTCATAGCTAAATATGTAATCTTCTGCAACTTCCCTGCCTCCTCCTGATTTACCAAAAAACCTGGTGAATACTTTGCTATTTTCCCTTTCTTTTGAAACATAGGTTTGCTCTAATAGCTCTCTTCCAGCAATAATTTTCCTTCCTCTTGTACTGAAGCTCAGCACCTACCTGCAGATGTTGTTCTCAGTCCAGCCTGCTTCTTCCATGTCCTCTTCTACACCCGTCCAGTTCTTTACTCCACACTCCTTATTCTTCACTTCCTCACTTGTGCCTCAGGTGGTCCCATGGCCATCCATCCATCCATCCATCCATCCATCCGTCCATCCATCCATCCATCCATCCAATCCTTTCCCCACTTACAAGTCTGCACTAAACTTGCTTTTCTCCTGACACATTTCCAACTTGAAGCACTGGTTTGAACTGGTTTTTTTGTTTGTTTGTGATTTACATGTTCTTGTGACGATTTCCAAATAAAATCTTTGTCATTTAGCTTTCTAACCAGCATATCAACACAGCCAGGCTCCTGTAACTCCTGGATTACTAAATCATCTACATGACTATCCTGATGAGTCAAAAAATGATGGTATGGAAAATCACTTAGAGATTCCATCCTCCACAGAATTTTAAATGCCTTCTGAATTATTCTTAATTAGTAAGTAGCTTAATAATACTGTCCTGACATAGTCCTGTGAGGAATTATAGGAATTAACCTGAGCTGTTACTAGGCACAATTTTCCTTGTCAGAACACGAGTCTTACTCTCACAGTGCCACGTGTTTTGGGCCAGCACAAACCCAGGCCCTGGCCAAGAAAAGCTCTGGCCCCATGGTGGGACAGAATTATCAGCCACATCTCACCAAAGAAACTTCAGCTTCGTCTTTCTTCTTCATTTATACACAAAGAATTCAAGCAATGATGTTAGGGCAGAATCCCAGATCTTATTTTGAGTACAGGGAAAGCTGTGGGTCCCATTGTATTCCTCCACATTGGGAGAGCTTTTGCTTTAATTATGACCTTGTACTCCTGGGATTCTGTCCCCGTGGATACAGATCTCTTTCATCTGTACACTCAGGTTGATTCCCTAATATTGTTAATGTTTGTTATTAACTTTTAATAACCTCCACAATTCAATTGATTTGAAATTTCCATTAGACAATTGTGTCTGTTCTTTCTTTCCACTGCGAGTCCAGATCTCTGGGTTAAAGCTGCAAATGGATGCAGCTTCAATAAATGACATTTGTTTTAAAACGGGGCTCCCGTCTGGTCCTAGCTTCTCAAAAGCTGGAAATGCTTGACTGAAATTCCAACTGCAGCAACTACTGAAGGGAAAAGCCAGGCTCCACTTTCATATCCAACCTCTCTCTGAGTCTCAGTACCCATCTATCTGTCTGTCTGTCCATGTATATGTATCTCCACGGGTTTGATTCAGACTGAGTCCCTGCTTTCTTTATGTAATACTTTAGCCAGGGAGTTGGTCTGGTTTCACAAGAGCTTTAGCCACATAACCAAGCAACCATGCCAGGCTGCATAAATGGAATTTCAGCAAGTACTTCTGAACAGAACCTCTCCACCAAATTGTTTTTCTGTAATTGAAAAATGTCTTTCAAATGGAACCACTTAGCATAGCTCTGAACTCCATCCAGGATGGTCATAAACTGCTGCTCACTGGCTAAGGCCCAAGATTTTAACATCAGATACAAATGCAGCAGCAGATGCCCATACTGCCAACACCAAAATCTGGCCTGATGAGCTCCATTTTAAAGGGTTTGTTCCTTTGTTCTCATTTCTGCTTGTAAAATCAAGGAATGCAATGAAAGCAGAGCTCAAATGAAATATTCTTTGGGAAAACCTAGCATGAAAACTCTCTCCAAGCCAGGCCTCTGATCTGCCTCAGTCTTATCCCAAATAACCCAAACAGCTTGTGATGGAGCCTTCTCCAGAATTCCATATTCTTTATGAGCAACAAAAGAAATATTTATACTGAGGTTATTTTAATATGAGGTAAAGATACTGAGGGCAAGAGTCTTAGTATCAGCTTCAATTATTTTCATCAAAGCATCCCAGGCAAACAATTTCAGCATTTCTTCCCTGATGTCTGCAGGGGATCACCTTTAGCTTCTCACTGCACCCCTTTTGATGGGCTCCATTCCCCAGTTACACCAATTCAAACTTCTTTCTCCCAAGACATCTTACTCCCTTAGGTACTTCATCCTCTCATTCCACCTGCTTAGCTTTCAGTGCCTCATTTCCTGATTCAGCCAGCAGTTTTTACCCCCAAAAGCTCAACAACCCAAATACTGATGCTTTCTGCAAAACATAGAAGACTTGAATGAGATCAACTGAAACCACTGGTGTCAAATATAATGTTTGATGTTCTTTGTGCTCTTGGTAGTGGCTGTTGAGAGAACAGCCTTTCATGAGACTTGCTGCACATTCAGACATTTGAACAGCACAGACACTGCAGTGGATTCACAGGTAGAGATGCAATGAGCCAAGAAGGCAAGAGGGATGGGAAAAATGCCTCTTGTATCAAACTGATTATTCTTGTTTCAGCCCGACACCTCTGTAGGCAGCTGCCGTGCCACCACCTTTACCTTCACTCCATGCTCATTCCTGGAGTACAGCTCAGGCTTCCAGAATTACCTGGGGCACCAAAGTCTGAGATTCTGCTGAAAGCTGTTTCCATTTGGCATCCAGCCCTCAATTACATTTCTAGCATATAGATTATATTTCTAGAATATGTATCATATTTCTATATTTCTCTACCCCTGGTGCACTAAGAACTGCCCCAGTCCCATTCCATGAGCAATGCTTCCTTGGAAAGATGAACGACTGGCCTGTCCTCGACAACAAACAAACAAACAAACAAACAAAGGACTTTGGAGCCTTGCAGCTGGTAATCAAGTAGGAAAGAAATGGAAGTTCCAGAAAGGGATCCAGCCGAAGGAAAATCCTAGTTGCTGTATTTACTGCAGCTGTTCCCAAGCTAGTATGTCTGGGATAACAAGGATGAGAATTCCAACGGACAAATGATAATGACTAGAAATAATTTGATATTATCTGTTTCTCTATCCCTACTGTTGGAGTAGTTTGTTTCTCAAAATTTTGCACCACAATAAATCACTGGAAAATTACTGATTAAATCTGAGGTCTTAAAGACATGAAGTATTTGTAATATCTAGTATGAGAAAAGAATTTAACTCTTAGAATCTACTGATTAACATATAATTCATGTGATTACTTTTATTGTTAGAAATACAGTTTAATTTAAAGATAATCTTCTAATCCACTGTATTAAAAAACAATTATGGCAAGAGTGCATTAACTAAGAATCAGTTGCCAGAGACAAAACAGCTCCAGGACTTTATTAAAACACACTCATGTGGAGGTGACTGAACAACCGGGGAGGGCATCGCTTAATCCACTTAATTATTTAATGCAACAGGATTTTATTTGCTAATGAAATTAATGAAATTGTTGGATACAGAACACAGGCTGGCTAATGCACGCCCACTACGGCATCACAGGTCCTCCTCCCTCTGTCTGCAGACACTGGGGGTGAGGGGGTTGTGAGCAGCATCAACACTGAGAAAGGCTTCCCAGAAACCTTTGAAATGGAATTTAGAAACTGAGATGCAGGAGGAAGAAGCATTTGTAATTAAGCCTTCCTGTGCACAACACCACAAAGCTTCTGCACACGCCTCTGGCCTGTATAGGTTGCATTGATGCATTTAAGGAAAGGTAGAATCCTAAAGTGTAAAGTTTTAGACAGGAGGGCAGAATCTCTTCTCAATTAAGGAAACCGGGGGAAAAAAACCGAAAGAGAAGCCTACATAGACTGAACTCCATTGTTTTGGATGCTAAAGAGAGATTCTACTTAAAAATTAAAATCACATTTTCCCTTAGTACCGAATATCAATAATTCAAATACTTCAGTCAGCAAAAACGATAGAGTATTGGATCTGCATGAACAGAAGAAGTCAATGGCACATTCAGGATTAGAACTTGAATCTATTTCTCAGAACACCTCCTTTTGAAATTCTCTTTGTGCTACATGGATCAGTTCCCATCACTCCGGCTGCCTCAATAGGATGTGTAGAGTAAGACTTTAATTCCCCTGAAAGACCCAGGCATATTACAAATTATTAGCATCCTCCACTGCCTGTAAATGAAATTCATATACCTATTTGTGTTCTGCACAATTGTATTTCAATCTTGATTTCACTGGTAACTTGTTTTGTATTTGGATTAATTATTTAGTGAAAATGAACATCACTATGTGTGGCAAAGATGAAAAGCTCACCAATGGAGAAGTAGAATTCCCTTTTAGAGGGAATTGTACTCACTGCCTCTCTGAGTGTATTATGAATGCACACAAGACTAACTGAAGTCCTTCACCTCTGTCTGAAGGAAACCAATGCTCCCTCTTTGCTGTCTTCAAGCTGCAAGCTTTAGGTGCTCTGAAAACAGATTATGGCCCCTGCAGCTTTATATTATTTATTGCTATTACCTGCATCTTGCTAACCTGCCCCACACTAAGAGAGAAGCTTCCTTCTTTCAAAGTCAGATTTATCTGGAGAGCTGATTCCAGATTGTTTAAAAGTCTGGCTAAGTTTGAAATTTTACAATAACTATCAGAAATGCAGCCTGAGTAGAGATTTGTTCATCTACAGTAATGATTGTTTCTTAAACTTCAGCTCACTGTGGTTTCATAGAAAAGGCAAGCACAGAGACCTGAAACCATCATATGAACCTGGTTTTAATTGGGCTTGCTCTTTCACTAGTGAGAAAAAACAAATTACAGGCAATATTAAAAAAATAAACCATGATTAAGTGAGTTGAAGCTACACGGGGACTGAGCAGGAAACAGCAAGAAGAGAGGCAGGACTGCAAGGGGAGAAATCCCTTACTGGATGAAAGCAGCTATTTTTTTTTCTTGGTGGATGCCCCACAGCATTGTGGCTGCGAACACTTAACACCTAAGAATGTAAAAAAAAAAATAAAATTAAGCAATTAAACAGGAAAAAAGAGAAAGAAGAGTTGATGATTGTAGGAGGAGGAAAAACTGACTGGTTCAAAACAACCAGATGGGAAATGGAGAAAGAATAGGGCAAGCTCTGTGTAGGTGGACCCAAAATGGGATCCCAAATCCTTGGTACAATCTCTTTTGCTGCCTGTGGGACTCACTGGGTGGGGAGCACGGTCAGTGAAAATAGGAATGCCATTGCTCACTGCTTCTGTATTTTGAATGGTGGAGCTGCTGCCAATGGTGTGATCACCTATCCCATCTCTTCCCCCTTTTCTCCCTCTGTCTGCTGTGTGAAAATCACCAGCATGGAAGAAGATCTGGAGGGAGCAGCAGCAGCAGAGGAATTACGGAATGTCTGAGCTATGGGGTGGTGTCAGACTGAAATGTTACTGGTTCAGGGCTCATACAATCAGCCACTTGCAGCAGCAGAGAGTGCTCTGCTGACCACGTGCCTAGGAACAGCCCAGGGAATGTGCCACAGGGAAAGGGAGAAGAGAGAGCCAAATGACAGTCCCTGGGATCACCCATGGGGGACAGAGCATTGGGAATCCTCCAGAGACAATGGGTAATTCCCACTGCCTTGCATTTCTGGAGTGGAATTAGAAACTGCATTTCTGCTGACAGGTACTAAGCATTAGAAAAGCAGCTAAGCAGAATTTCCAGAGTTAGGAAAAGCAGCTTCCCAAGTAAGCACAATGATAGCCTGAGATGAACTGTGCATGGGTTTGCCATATGTTCTTGCCATCACTTCACGTGTCATCATTCCATTTCCCTCCCATCTCTTCTGTGATTTCAAGACAAAACAAAGCCAAGGCAATATTGTGGACACATCCAGCTAGCTTAAAGAACAGAGATTTTCTCATCCTTTTTGTAGGTGACTGAATTTTGAGCTGCATTTCTGTTGCCTCATTTGCACAGTCTGGGGCCAACCTGGGAAGAGTTTAAGGAAGAGTTACTCATTTAGCAGAACAGGTAATTCACTGCCAAGCTGAACTGTTCAGGCAAATTCCCTGCACTAGGCAAGGTTTTGCTTCTCATATGCTCATGCAGCTTATCTGTTACTCTTTGAAATCCACACATGAATCTTTCCCTGCATTCTCACCTATGGCCGCATTCCAAAATTTTGACATCAGAGGCAAATACCAAAATCAAGTCCTCCATGTCAGCTCTCTGCGTTCCCACTACTGCTGAGCTCCAGATTTCTGATCTTAGAACCTGAAGGGAAATATATGGCTCGTATTTGATTTATTTCTGTTATTAAATCGTGCTTGAGCTTCACCCAGGTACAAGCAACAGTGTGAACTTATTTCATGCCACAATGGATCATGTCATCAAAAGTCATCATTCCCACTGGAAATACTGCAGTTGCTTGCAGGCTTGGGAGCATATGATACTCCTGACTCCAGATTCTGTGATGGGAATGAAATTCATTGTAAGCTGGTAATTACATCTGGTCCTATCTGTGAAGATACAGGTGCTCAGAGACAAGCATGTCAATACTCTGTGTTTATATTTTTGCAAGATAGGAGAAATTCAATTTTATTCAGCTGTTTCCCAGTTTCTGCAACTATGTATCAGCAGAAGTTTTTTCATTTTTTATTTTAAAGATAAATTGCTTGGTGCACTATCAAGGATACTTATAATTTAAGAATAGAACCTATTAGGCTGTCACTCTTCCAGAGACACAGATTTTTGAGAGTCTGAAGAAGCAGTCTTTATGTGACAGTATAATAAGGATGTCAGGCCCCCTCCCTCTTCCCCCAGTCTTCTTGAATGACACTTTCCCCAGCAGGGAAAATTAATACACTTCAAAAGTTACAACGGGCCGGAAAACACACATCAGCCATCAGCATGATTTTCTAAAATGAAGCAGTGTGGAAACCACATTCTTAATCAACTTTCATAAACCAGCTCTCTTCCTTCTGCTAAAAAAAAAAAAAAAAGTAAAATAAAATAAAAAAATGCTTCATAATGCTTTCAGTGTGCAGCATTAGATTTGCTAGTGAAGTGTGGAATATTTTTCTTCTTATGTTATTAAATTTCAAAGACACACTCCTCAGGGCTTGTCTTAAGTCTGTCATCTGTGCTGCAAGTTAAGACTCTTAACAGCTGGACAGCCCCATCCTCCCCTTGGATCCCACCAGCAAATCCATCCAAATGGCAGCCCCTGTCCTGGATGCAGGCTTTCAGCAGCGTGCCAGGAGTGCTCCCGTTTCATCTCACTCAGCTGGCCCCTGTCACCCCTGTGAGGTGTCACTGTCACACAGGGGTCCCTCAGTGGGGCTGGGACACAGCCAGGACTGGCTGGTGCCTCACAAAGGGAGGGAAACAGAAGAAAAGCCAGGGAATTTAACTACGGCAAAATAATCAGAGGAAGGAAAAGAGAGCAAATACAGAGAAAGGGGAGATGAACATAAATAAGAGGAAGATGACAAAGGATTAAGGAATATGAATCAAGAAAATATGTCAACTGGAAAAGCAAACATGCTAGGAAAATAAATTCAGGTAAGAGGAAACAATACGAGTTTAGGAGGGACGTTGAGATGCTTGAGCGTGTCCAAAGGAGAGCAAAGAGGCTGCTGAGGGGCTTGGAACACAAGCTGTATAAAGAACGACTGAGGGATCTGGGGTTGTTTAGCCTGGAGAAAAGGAGACTCAGAGGTGACCTTGTCACTCTCTTCAACTTCCTGAAGGGTGGCTGTGGTGAGCTGGGGTCGGTCTCTTTCTCCGGGCAACAACAGTCAGAACAAGAGGACACAGTCTCAAGCTGCACCAAGGGAGATCCAGGCTGGAATTAAGGAGGAAGTTTTTCACAGAAAGAGTGGTCAAATACTGGAATCATCTGCCCAGGGAGGTGGTGGAGTCACCATCCCTGGATGTGTTTTTGAAAAAAGACTGGATGTGGCACTGGCTGCGATGATCTGGTTGAGGTGTTTGAACATGGGTTGGACTCAATAATCTTAAAGGTCGCTTCCAACCTAGAAATTCTGTGATTCTGTGATTGTGGGAAACAAACTCAGCAGATTCAAATATAAAGTAAGAAGTGAGGTATCATCATTGATGTTCTCCTCCCTGCCAGAACCTTTTGTACCTTTTATCTAAGGGTGTGCAGAGAGCTGTATATGCTGTGCTGCCCATCAGGGGGAAACAAGACAAACACGAGTTCAGGGACAAAAGGGTGTGACTTTGTGAAGGTGGGAAGCTTCACTTTCTGGTACTTCTTACAACCTCAACAGAAGTTCAAGGTACAGAGCAAGTTGAAAACAGATGTCCTTGCCAATGATTCACGGCAACAAAAAGGGAACATACGCAAAGCCCCTTGATGTTCATCTCACCGACCTGCATGTGATCGGGAAATATTAAAACTTTACCTGGCAAACCATTTCCCTCATTAGCATCAGGCATGTGATGGAGAATAAAAAATGAGTCAGGAAATCCACGAACAACCCAAGAGTCCAGAACTACATCCAAGACATGCCATGAAAGAGCTGAACCCACGCTGTGAGTCTGGCAAGTGAAACGGGAAGGTCTAGAATGGTGTTCAAATAAAATAAACCTGAGTTACAACGTCCTAGAGCCAACCCAGTGGAACAAGACAACTGCAGCATCCTCTAAGGGCCTTAAAATCCCACCCACTGAAGCAGGGCTGTCGCTTGCAGGCGTTTCAGAGGAACTGATCAGTCACAGGGAAAACAAACACTGGCTCTACACCGTGTTTGCCACTGAGGAGGCACCTGGTGGTCGGTAGCAGTTTACAGCACTGCCAGTTTCCTGATTAGCTCCCTTAGAAATAAAACAAGCAGAGATGACAGATGATGATGTCCCTATCACTGAGCAATAGTTTTTGCTACACAAATCATGTAATTTTCTGTTTAGAGGAGGCAGCGTGGTTATATCATTAAAGGAATTGCTGACAGCTTCTGCTATTAATGGTCCCAAATGTGCCTCCTGCCATCTGTGATGGGCAAACCATAGAAGCAGGCAATGATTGGCTTCCTGAACTACACTTAATGAAAAAGCAGGTTTTTTTGGAAGCACAGATCTGTTTCTTAGTGGCGCTTAAGAAAGCTCTTGATGTGAGTTATCTGCTTTGTACAATGTGGTAATTTCACAGGGAGGAGCCACGAATTTAAGGAGTACCTAAGTCTGCACTTACGAATGTATTTTCATTATAAGCAAGTTTGGTGGGAATTGCTTTTGCTGGCAGGACAGTAAACCAGAACCAGGGGAGTTTGGCAACCTGACTGGGAGGCAATGCTGTGTCAGCTCGTGATGGGCTACAGTCTCTGTTCATTTTGCTGTAACTGCAGCTATGGGGGCATGGCTGGGGTTAAACATTTTGAATAATTTTCTTTTCTTTTGCAATTTCAGCGTGCTTTTTATTTATTTATTTACTTATTTTGTTTGCTTGTTTTCTTTTCCTAGAGGGGTATGCTAGTCAACCAAGTGGGGGCTAGAATGGCAGTCCCAGATTTCTTGCATCACCTGTTCAAAAACTTCAAAGAATCATCTTGAAAAACAGAGCAGGCTGAAAAATGGCTTGGTTGGTTTGTGGTTTTTTTTAAATAAATCCACAGAAACAAACTGACAGTGCTCGATGATTGCTCTGAGCATTTCTGCAAGCACAATGAATGGGAAAAAGCCAAACAGGACTGAATTTCACCAACCGGTCAAGTGCCAGCAAAGGTGGCTTTGCTGGCAGGCAAGTTAGATCTCCAATTTATCCAACATAATGAACACATATTCTCTTTTATTTTAAACTGAAATTATAATCTATTTCTGAATAGAAAAGTTTCTCAGTCCTCTAATATACAGTCCACTAAATCCACAGACCTTATAAAGCTGTAAAAGGGTTGTGATGAGGTTCTAGTCATGCTAAAAATTATGTCTTTATTGAAATCTTCAGGTGCAGCATTGCAAGCTGGATTTGCATCTGCTTTGACTGTTCTCAGAACAAGCATTAAAGAAACTTGCCCTGGAATAGAAACAGATGAATGTCAAACTTTTCTTAAATAAGAAGACAGGGAGTCTTTGAAAGTGAAGACGAAGAAAGTTGTTCATTTTCCCCCCTTCTCAAGCAAACAATGCAAATAGAAATATTTTCCTCTTATGATGGAAGGATAAAAACATTCCTTTAGGGTCAAGAACAGGACACAAAAGTGAAGGGCTGATATTGCAGGAAATCCTGCCATCAGTTGGAGCAGCCAGCACACAAAAGACAGACTTTTTCTTGAATTACATTATGCTATTCATTTTTCAAAGAAAAGTTAGGGGGGTAAAACTTGCTATGAAAAAATCCCATAAGCTGTAAACAGTTTTTGTACTGATAGACTCTGACCCAGGAAAGAGCAGAAACCAAGGTGGGTGAGGGGCAGGAAAGGCAGCATAGCTGTAAACGTTGCCTGAAAGAAGCTCAATCTTCTACCACAGCATTTGCATACCATGTTATTTTCATCATGAGTAGTTACTGAGAAACAAAAGCTACTCATGGCAGGGTAAGAACTGTCACAAGAAAATCAGTAAAACCATCAGGTGATGTCTATTAAGACCAGATTTAAGAAGGTCATTCTTTTAATTTTAAGATTGCCAGCATAAAACATCATTTAATGCAACAGAGCCCAGATTTTATTTAGGCAGTTACCCTACTGAATTAGTATCACAGTAAAAAGAAAAAAAAGAATGTCAATATCTGTATTAAACATTTCTAGTGCTGTATCAATCTAAAAGTGCTCATGCCCAGCCCATCCTGGGGGAGGGGAGCAATCTTTGGGGT
Source organism: Motacilla alba alba (assembly GCF_015832195.1). Lineage (NCBI taxonomy): Eukaryota > Metazoa > Chordata > Aves > Passeriformes > Motacillidae > Motacilla > Motacilla alba. The sequence goes on along the minus strand of NC_052022.1, from coordinate 35,276,457 downwards.
GGATCTTTGATTTGAGGATTGAGCCATAGTGTGGGGGGATAGAATAGAGATGGTATAGAAAGTAATCATACCCCTAAAGGAGTTGCAGCTGGGCCAATAATCAAAAATGAGGAGAAGGCCTAACTTCAACAGGCCACAGCTGTAACTGATAAGAACAACAGGAGCCATAAAAGAGTGGGCTGGCTTGTCGAGAGAATATGCCCCAAAGGAGGGGAACTGGAACTTTCTGGTGAGAGAGGAGGGGTGTGCTTGGAGGAGCTGCTCACCAGAAAACACAAAATAGGTATGAAACTTTTGTAAGAGAGAGATAATAGTATAAAAATTCCTGTTACATATATGCATAGATGACAACATCACAGGATCCCAGAAGGGTTTGGGTTGGAAAGGACCTTAAAGGTCATCTTGTTCTGCCTGCTGCCATTGCCAGGGACACCTCACACTGGACCAGGCTGCTCCAAACCCTGTCCAACCTGGCAGCAGATAAGATGCCTTGTGCTGTCCCAGAAGGATCCACTGGGACTCAGTGATGAGCAGATGTGATCCCATCCCAAGTCCATGTGCAGAGACACAGTTCTTCCATCAGCACACTGATCTTCAGCAGGGTCACACCAGGGGAGTTAAGAGGAGAATCCACCCCAATCCCTCTCTCCTGTGTCTCAGCTCTCATCAGAGCCTCATGGATCAGAAAGCCAAGGCTTTCCTGCCTAGGGAGAAAGGCCAAGTGCTGCTGCACAGCCAGAGCTTTGCTGTGAGATCCTTCTTACAAGCACCAGAAGTGGCAGAGCACCACTATAGGCTGCATTTTAGCTTCTTTTTTTTACTTCTGTTAAGATTAGGATTGAAGGCTCTTGAGATGGTGTTTCCCATTTAGGCTTAGATGGTAACTTTTTCTTAGCAATATTACAGTCTTACAATAGTAAGTATTTCACTAACAAGGTACAAAATGGTTAATTATCTTTTGTTATGAGTCTTTTTAAGGTTAAACTATCTAATTAAGAAATTACACTTAAATTATTGTTACTTTTAACTCAATAACTAATCACTCACAATGTGGACTTTTCTGTTTAATTACAAAATACCACCCAAAACCATGAAAAAGAAGGAAGGAAGAAGGTAAAGAAGGAAGAAGGTAAAGAAAAAAGAAGGAAGGAAGAAGGTAAAGAAGGAAGAAGGTAAAGAAAAAAGAAGGAAGGAAGAAGGTAAAGAAGAAAGGCTAACTTCTGTCTTAAAACTTTCTTGTTTTATATCTATTACTATATTCTAAAACTTTCAAGTTTTCTATCTTGTGGTATTATAAATTTCTAAGCAACTACGTACTTGTAATCTTAATGCTATCAATCAATTTTGGAAGGCTATTTTATGGCTTCAGGTCAAATGTAGTGGTTTTTTGGGGGTGAGAGTCTGTCAGCACAGAAAGTCTAAAATTTTTTAGCATCTAGAACTCTAACAGCAGAGGGGAGATGAGGGAAGGGGGAAATGAAGTTTGTGCATATTGTCCTTCATTTACATTAAGTAACTTTTTATCGGAGCAGAAAGCTGGCTGCGGAATACTTGGGGGGAAAAAATCACTGAAAGGCAGATTTGCTCACAGTTCTCATCTGGGTATACTTTTGCATAAAAAAATTCCCACTAACTTGTGCATTTGAAACAGGATTCTACACAAATTTGCCCAGCATCCTCAATGTATATTTATTTAGATACCGGAATAAAACCAGTCAGTCACTGCATACTGCTCAGTGAAGACACATCAAAAACAGAACCCAAATTGTCTTTTGATATTTGAAATTTTGTGGGAGGTTTCACAGGGAATTTTGAACTATCACTACTTCCAGGTAGATAGGGGATGGGACTAGGTGATATTTAAGGTCCCTTCCAACCCAAACCATTCTGTGATCCAGCCATCCATGCAAATATTACAGGGAAGAGCTGGGTCTGGGATAGCTGCAGATCACAGAGGCTGTGCAAGAGCTGTCCTTTCCAATGGATTTATGTCCTGTAGTGCCCTGGCAGCAGCTGCTGTGGTCGCTGACAGGATCTAGTGGGGAGAGATGTGAGTGCCTTTCCCTTCTGGGGCACTGCAGAGACTTGTCAGGTGCTCCGAAGCCTCTGCAGGAAGCTGCCAGACAGGAGATTCTTATTCAAGTGGACATGAATCCCTCGTGGAGACAGAGAGAAAAACAGGGCCAGGGAAGACATGTATGGGGTAAATAATAAAGAAAGCACAATGCTGAGAAAATGAGGGTTCAGAGAAAGCAGCAGAAATCTGTGTGCTCATTGGAACAAGAAGTGTGACATTTAAATGACCTGGGAAGTTCGTAGGAACAGTCAATCAGGCGTGCTGTTACAGCATTTAAGGGATTTCAGGCCATAAGGCAGTGGCACCTGCCTGAGGCTGGCCAGAACCACGCTCCCCCCTGCCACATTTTTGCTGAACTGTCCATTATAGGGGTTTTAAACCATTTTCTGAAGCATCTGCTCTTGGCTCCTGTCAGGGGCAAGGCACCTTTGCAGCTCCAGATGAACAATTTCTGATGTGTTATGACAATTCCTCTGTTCCTACAAATGTCTAGATTAAACTCCATTTTCATTTCAGCTAAATGGTCCACTTTACAAAAATAGCTCCTGGAAATACTTGGTGGAAAAAAGAGAGAACAGTAACCTGAATATCTTGCCACTACGATAATTAAAATATCGTATCAAGGGCTTTGCCTAGAAATGATTTTAATTGGAATTGTATTGTACTGCACGGTGTAATGGCAGGCCATAGGTATTCCCAGTCAATTGACAACCCATCACACCAGATGCAGGAGATTAGTTTGATGCCTGTTTAGTTACTCTGGTGGCCTGCTGTGACAAACCCTCTGAAAGGTGAACCTGGATTGCAGCAGTCCTTGAAAGTAAAGAAAACATTAACTCAAAAGCTGGGACAAATTTAGCAAGGCTGACAGTGCCAAAAGAGCTCCTTGCAAGAACAATGAAAAATTATCCCTGGGGTTTAAGCTAAAAAAGGGCACTGAATGATTTCAGAAAAAGTGGAAACTCTTTTGATTTTAAATCCTTGTAAAGCAAAGTCAAGTTGAAGCTGTCACTGTAATCTGAATGGAAGTTTCATTTGAAATCCCTCACAGCCTATAATGTTCCGATTTTAAAGGTTAAACAAGCAGCAGAAGCACAAGTTTATTAACCCTTGTCTTCTCTCCCAAACCATCTAAATACAAACCAGCTACACGAGCTGGAGGCCAAATTTAACTTCATAGCTGACAGCTGGTGGAAACAGTGATGGAGGAGAAGGAAGAGCAAGAAACCAGGAGTTCTACCCAAGTGAAAAATCATGTCTTAGAAGATTTTTTTAATCTTAAACTCCTGGCATCAGCTGCTTCATAAAGGAGAGAGAAGGAGCAGGAAAAGTTCTCCTTGGAGCACTTTAACAGACACAAACATAAGGAAAATGTCTTGTTCTTCTTTGCCAGTCTGATCTGACAGAATGAACAATTCCCAGTCCAAATCAATCTCCTCCTCCTCCTACTTTATCAAAATACTTTGTTTTACAACATGCTGGCCAAGATCATTTACAGCTCTCCTGAGTCCTTTTTTCCCCCTGCAAAACCTGGGAGATACATATTTCTTCCCTCCAGAAGAGGGAGGACTTATGCTAATGAAATTGATTTTCCTTTAGGAAGGGGGAATGTTCTTCTCTACTGGTGTTTTCATTACAGTATTACAAGCTCTCTTCTTCTACAGAAAGCAAGAAACACAAATGACCTTTTCCATGTACGAGAGAATTGCCAGGCAGCAGGAATAAAGATCCACGGAGTTGGAAAGACACACAGAACATACAGAGAGGGAGAACGAAATATTTCACTGTAAATAAGAGTATAAAAATTCTCAGTATGTGGATGCTTTTGTGGACTCCCAGTGAAGGAATGGCTTCCAAGAAGCTATCCATAAGTGAAAAATCAAGCATCACCACATTAAGATAGACCTGGTATTGCTCTGGGTTTATTATTTACTTCTCTGACAGCTGCCACTCTCTCTTTTATCAAGGCAGCCACTCACAGGCATAGAGCCTCTCTCTTGATTCACATCTCTAAATCTGTCACAGGAAGCTTTAGGACTGTGTGGCAAAGTCCTGGAGATCTGATGGCTTCACCTCTCATATCAACCGGACCCATTTCCCTCTTCTGCAGAGGAACAGGAACACCACAAACCCACTGAGAAAGGAATGAAGCTTTTCTCTGAGAGCTGAGGCTTCCCATGGCATCCATCCCAGGCAGATCTCCTGCTCAGGGGGATTCATGGGTTTGCCTTCAATAAAGAAAGGCAAATTGACTTGGTCTGGTCACAATCTTTCCCCCAGGTGCTCTCCCTATGGAATGCACCAGGAATCACTGCATAAAGAGGAATGACCTCTGCAAGATACCTCAGTTTTGGGTAAGAAAATGCTGGCTGGTTCTGCATGACCCAGTTTGCTCAAGATGCTTATCTAAAGCTCTGGGCACCTTCAGCATGCCAGTCTAAATAACCAGAAACCACAGCCACAACAGAAGGGCCAACAGCACAGAAATAATTTCCAGAAGACTTCAACAGCCTTCATTCCAGCTGAGAACTCTGAGAAATATGCTGGTTTAAGCTGGCTAACATCAGCAAATCAAATCCTAAGGAATAAAATGTTGATATATGATGTCTCAGGAAGGTTTCAGGATCAAAACTAAACTTTTGATTGGATTTGGGACAGGAAACAGGGTGATACATGGGAGTGTCTGCACTCTTGTTGCAGACATGTAGCAAGAGGCAGGAGACAGAATTAGGGGATCCCCAGTACTTTAAGCTCCACTAAGAATATGTTGAAAATCTCATCACAGGAAGCCTTTTAGATCCTCTAATATACCCACAGCTAAGCCCCAGGTTTGGCACTGGGGAAGCACTGAGGGTTTCTGTGTCTGTAATCATTTATAATTAGGGAGTTTTTGTACAGAACAGAGATTTCCTGGATTTTGTGACCCAGCTGACCAGAACAGCAGTGGGGGTAAGAGAAGGGAGTACAACTTCCATGAAGTGATGAGGAGGAAAAGCGATGCCAACAGTCATAACCTGACCTAAAGGAGCAATCCCAGGGCCCTGGAGGCAAGAGAGAAGCCTCAGGATGTGTCAGGAGGTCTGGAGCCAACTGCTCTGGGAGCAGGGTGCCCTGGCATCTGTCCAATGCATTGCCCTCATGGGAATCTGCTCCAAAATGTCCTCTAGTGGAGTAACTTTCTGTCACTGAGGACACCCCTGCACTCTTGTTGCTGAGAAAACCATTTCCATCAGACATGCAAAGCCAACAATCAAATGTCAAAAAAGGATTATTTACATCACAAGAAGCAATTCCACATCATTTGAAATTTTCTGTCTGCATTTTGTCTCATGTCCTGGAATTGGAGCTGTTAAATTAGGTTAGAATCCTGTCCATTGACTGCAGAACTACTCATAATTGAATCTCCCTAATAACATTATGAGTGCAGTAGGATCCTTCCAAACTAAGGGTAGGATGAGCTATTAGCATTTCAAGTGTATTTTCATGCAGGAAGACTGATACTAATATAAACAAATTCTGTAAAATATGAGTAGTTTCAATACATTATTTACTGAAAGCTGAAAATAGAACTACTGCTTCACCAAAGGTACAGTTTAGGCTTTTTAGGAGACTCCTGCAGGAATTATTAGAGATGAAATTAAAAATATTATATAAGGAAATAAAAACTCTTGGGAATACACTCTTCTGAAATAGGAGGATACAATTCTTCCAAAGGATGTCTGAAGTGCCTTTTTTTTTTTTGGTGCACTGTTTGTAATGCTCTTGCATAAGTAATAAAAACAGAAGAACTTTTTCTGCCTTTTAAGATGTTTCTATGCCAGACTAACCCCAGAGGTGAAGCCATGTGCATTTAAAAAGCAGCTGGGTGTTGGAATCAACGTGCACAAGTTAATATTAAAGAACAGTGAAAATGAATCAGGAGTTAGCATGAGATACAGGTAGAAGGTTTTAAATTAGTTGGTTCCAGGAGATGGCCCATCAAGAAAAAATAAGCGAAGAGTTAGATTAGTTAGATATAATTAGATTTAGGATGAGGACTAAAGCACAGGTTTTACTTTACATGTGGTTTCAAACAGTCGTATTTAAAGTACATGAAAAAAATCTGTCCAGAAAACAAAATCCACAGCTCTACTTCACGATGGAAATTACCTATGTGAAAATGTATTTTTCCATAAATGAGTCCTGAAATGTTTGAAACTATGAATCCCCTCCCCTTTTCAGCTATTTCCACCTCCTTTTAATGTCTCAGTTGGTCAGCTCAGCAATGGCTGGGTTTTTCTAAGCCAGGCTAAGAAAGAGGCCAGGATTGATGAATTTCAGAAGTGTTTCTGGCTCTGCTGGCAGCCCTCAGGCCCCACTGAGGGCAGAAGGGGATGAGCAGGCAGTCAGGAGTGATAGCCCTTCTCCTATGAACTCCAGTTTTCCTGACAGGCAAAACACCTCACGGAGTTGTAAGATAAAGGTCTGGGATGATTTTTGAGGCCACAAAGACTCTGAAAGTCATTTTTATATTCTTTATAATGGTATAAAAAAGGGACAGTAGCAATACTAGTGCTATAAAATGACTTTGTGAAGAATCTCCCCTGATCTTCACACTCCAGACTCTCTGTCACAAGCACAAGTCTAATGTTTTCATTCATCATCTCAGCCTAGATAAAAATGATCCATTTTTGGAGGAGCTTATTGTCTTTGGATTACTTCTTCTAAACACAGAGCCTTATCTATTCAAGGTGGATGCCTGGCTCAACCATGACCTTGTCAATCTCATTAAGTCTCGAATGAATTTTCTCAAATTTTCTTATCAATCAAGGTAATTGCTTCTTGCAGGAAATCCAATCTTCTGTTAACCACATCATTACCTGGTGATCGAAGTCCTCAAACTCTGTGTAAGCTGGAATCACTCAAATTACCCAAGAGAACAGAGAAGCCTAAATTCATAAAAATCCCCACAGGTCATTTCCATTTCAGCAACTATTCCACAGTTTGTCAAGTACCTTGAAATATTTCTCAGAATTAAAAATACTTTCACATCACAGTTTTACATCAGGCTTTGGAGTCATAAAAGATGACACTATCCTTGCAAAGGCTGTGTAAGATGAGAAAGGAAAAGAAGGAATTACAAAAACCTCCGGAAGAAAGGGGATTTTTAGCAGGGATCTGAAGACTACAGTAGATAAGAGCTTAAGAATATAAGAGGAGTCACACAGATGGGGCAAAAGGTCCTTTCAACCTGAAGCCTCCCCACCTGGGAGAGAGTGTGAAAACAGGAATGCAGTGATTACCCTGCTCAGAGCAGCTCCCCGACCATCAGCAGCTTTCCTGAGCCAGGGCAGCCCTGTTAGATTTACCAGCCCACGCTGGATTTTCCTGTTGTGATTCCACCCAGCTGATTTGAACCTGCAGAAGCTTTTAGCACATGCAGTATCTCCCTGTTTTAGCCATGAGTGGCTTGGATGCCATGCTAATTCAGGCCACAGATAACTTCGAAATACAGGAATGTAATTAAGAAGAAGGGTTTGGGGACAGCTGGAAGCAAGTAAGGAAACTTGCTCCTCTGTTGATACAGACCACAGACAGATTTACCAAGAGTTGCCCTACTTTCAGAGAGGCTGCATGAGTTTTTCTCCCACCAACACAACAGCAAGTGCTGGGGAGACTGGTGCTGTGTGCTAATAATTCTAAGCTTTTATAAATCAAAAATATTTATTTCACAGGCAAAAATGAATTAGTGCTTCCAGTACCAATTAGTATTTTTTTTCATTTACAGCTCTGATCATTATTTTCAGTATTTGAGAAGAGAATATATTAATATAGAGATTTGTCTTATCCTCTCTCCTCAGGCTCTAGGCAGGCATCCTCGTCCTGTTAAGTTGGTGGGAATGCCATCATTGCCTTCAGTGCAGCCAAGGTATCTGCTCATGGTGTGTGAATCTGTTTCAGGTCCCTGAACAAAATCCCTGAATTCCTCCTCCTGTACAAATCTCATGTGATTAAGTACAAAAACAAATGTATGCTTTAAGTAAATCCCATAACTGTGGAGCTTCATGTATGTACAGACTTTCTACTATAGCTATATATCTATATCTCTCTCTCTCTCTCTCTCTCTCTCTCTCTCTCTGTATATTTATTGGAAGAAAGTATGGAATCCAGGCAGGCTCCTGAATGCCTCCCACTTCACCCAGTAAACAGTGACACAAACACTGGGAGCACTGATGTTCTCTGTGATGCCTTGAGAAGGCTGACCTAGAACAGAGGCTGGGCAGGGTTAAAGAATAAAGCAGGGATTTATTAAAAGGCCTCAGTGGATCCACCTTGGGCAGCCCAAGAGCCCAGCCAGGGCTGCACCCAAGATGAACCAAAATGGTCACAAAATGGACAACAGGTCACAGGGTCTCTCACTTTTATATGTTCTGCTCCATCTGCATATTGGAGTTAATTGTCCAATTACAGCTTTAGCCCATGAAGTCCCATCCTTCTTGTTTTTCTCTCCTCATTCCACCATTGTTCGTACTTCTGAGCCTGAGATTTGGATCATTTGTCCTTGGTCCCCAGCTAGAGAAGGAATTGTTTTGTCTCCCTGCTCTGTGCAGAGAGCTCACCGTACCCTAATGTGAACCCAGCCCCACACACTAAAGCAGCACAGAATGTGAAAAATGTAAAAGCTCAAACCTGAGGCATCAGTGTGGAGGAGCAATTCACACTCATTCATAAAAGTGGCTGGGCAATACCGAGTTACAGCACAGAGATGCCACACTACCAGAGGATGTGTGTGAAGCCACCTCCTGGGGCCATCTGGGTGTCCAGAAGGACCAGGCATTTACATGCTGAGCAGAGGTATCCACAGCCTGGACACAACGTGAGATTCCCCTGCTTTGGGAGAATTCCAGCTTTAGTCTTCTGGAAAAGGCTCAGAACAGACCTGAGGCAGACCCTGCTTGGTGTGAGGGGGGAAGGTATTTCCCCCTTGTGATGCCCATCTGGACCTGCACTCGTCCAGCGCCCAGGGCCACTCCACATCACCAGTGGGATCTTGGCACATCCAAATTCAGACCCCAGCTCCACTCTGGAAAGCTGCTGCACCGTGATTTCAGTCTGAGTTGTGGTATTTCCTCCCCTTTCTCCCCGCAGTAACCCCAGGCTGTGGCTGAAACAGAATAATGACTTTTAGGAAGGCTTCTGCAGACAGATCACTGAGGAGAACAGAAGCTCTGTTATCACCAGAGAATTGCAGCTCTGTGCTTGAGGACCAGGAACAAGAAAATGACTGTGATTGTACCTTACAGTTCACCTTAGACAAACACCAGGAGCACAAGGGACCCAAGGACACAGCAGGAGACACATCAGTGAGTGACACAAAGTCACAAGCCACTTCATTTTCCCTTTCACCTGACCTAAATCTCTCCCTTTTATATCTCTTGCTCTGGTCTCGTAAGGAAAATAAATGCTGGATTTCCAGATAGCCTGCACTTGCACAATGACTATATTTAAGCCTGAAAAAAGATTTTTGTCAGACTGAAAAATTTCAAGACACGTTTTGCATTAAAAATAAGACAAAGGCAACCACAAGGTTTTCAGCTTTTCAGAGGCAGAATTCAGTGCCTGTCTAAAGGAAGGAAGGAAAGGAAGCCTTTCCACTTGCAAACTCCAAGGCAGCTCTGCAGAACCTGAGGAGTCTTTACAGGATTCATTTCAATACCTTTAACTATGAGGAAAAAATCATTGGCAATAAACTAAACCTGAGATAAACAGCAGATGGAAAAATCCCAATAAAGATCCCAAAATGCAATAAAGCAGCAGCTTTGCTCGTAAGTGAAAGGAAAAGATGATGTGGGTGCATAAGTGCCCTGAAGAAGGCTGCAGAAATGAGCTGCCCAGACTTAAAGCTGTCCAGAGCAAGATTCCCAAATTCCTGTGACATAGAAGATACTCACAGAGGGAGCTTCATCCTTCCCTGTCCCCTCTGGCTCTCACTGAGGGTGAGAGCTGGGCCTCTCCTGAGCACACAGGTCTGAGCTTGGGGCTTTGGATGCCATCCAGCAAAACCCATCTCCCTCCACCAGCCTGAAAGGGATTGAAGGGAGCCTGGCCTCCCAAACCCAGCTTAGCTCATGGAGTGGAAGCCTATAAAAGCTCCTTCTGGGGATGCTTAATCCAGTCTGACAGGCATCTCACACGTCTGCAATAATGATAGGATCTCAAGAAATTACATTATTATACAGTGAGAGCTTTATTTTATCAGTTTTTATAAGCCCAGACTAAGAGCTGGTATTCCCCCAGGGACCTCAATCAATGATCAGGTTCTATTCAGCACCAAAGTGTATTTTTACATAGCTGAGAGCAGGATCCCAATAAACTGTCACACCATTTCTATGTGCTGAGAACATACTGCTGACATATAAGATTGGTTTATTAATATCTTGATTTCTTAAACTCCTATAGCAGTGTGTTTACAGATGCAGAAGTCAACCTCTGCTTTAATTATTGATGAACACTGTTGCTGCTTTTGTGTCTCATATTTTTGGATGATAGACAGAAGTCAAGCATTAAAAATATTCACTTGAAATTTCTTTTTTCTAATGCCTAATGCTCTTTGTTGGTAGGTATGGAATTACCTGTAAAGCTAATTCCAAAATAAAACTAATTATAAAATTATTGCTAAATAAATGATTGCTTCTTTGTTGCTCATGCATCATATAATTAATACCATGATGCGATCTAACATATTAAGGAAATAAGAATTTGCCATCAGCGGGCTGAAAGAAATTTGTTTATTAGTTTACTGTGATTCAATTTATGAGAATGTGCTTCAGTGATCTTTGCAAAAGAACTTTAATTGGAAATGAATATCACAATCTATTTACCACACCACTAAACCCAGTCTGCTACAGTTCATTTAAACTACACCTGCTACTTAATTTTCCAGTAAGAGAAAAACTTTGAATTAATACAATGAGGAGCAGTTAGAAAGCAGGCCCGGCACTGCACTGCTGTTGCAATCAGAGTGCTCCTTGCATGCCCTATGAAATCCTGTGAGAAGCTGTGTGCAGAGTTTATCTCAGCCTGCATTCAGCCACTCGGCACTTGGCTACTTTCAACATGCAAAGTCTTTGCCTGCAAGATCTAAAATCCACACCCAGCATGCACATTCAGGAAAAACCTTTCCGTACTTGGGACCAGGGATGCTCCTGCTCTAAAACAAGGGCAAAAACCCCAAACCAGTCTTTTCCATCTCTGTGCTCTCTGAAGAGTTAAACTGGGGAGAAGCCTCACGTGCTCCTGGAGAGGAGAATCACGGGAGGAGACAGAGTGTAACACCCTCATGGCTAATCCCTACATTTAAGCAAGAGTCAGAACAGTCCTGAAGGTCTTGGAGTCACTGGAAACTGTGTTAGTTGGAATCCTTTCCCAAGGACATGCAGCATATATGCCACATTTGGTGGGCAAGGGGTCTCTTTTAGGTGTGTGCCAGGGATGAAGAATGACCTGGGTCCATGTATTGGGATAACACTGCCAGGGAATTCAGGACAGCAGCCCCTCCTGCCAACATATGGGGGGGAAATACCTTGCCAGCTTCGCCTGAATTTACAGAATGACCAGGCTGGAAGAGACCTTAAACCCATGGCCCAACACCTCAACTAAACCCTGGGCACCCAGTGCAGCATCCAGGCTTTGTTAAACACACCCAGGGATGGTGACTCCACCACCTCCCCGGGCAGCCACTCCAGAACTTTATCACCCTTTCTGTAAAAAACTTTTTCCCAATATCCAACCTGTGTTTCCCTTGCTGCAGCTTGAGACTGTGTCCTCTGGCTCAAGGCAGGTCTGAGCCACAGCACCCAGGGCTCAGCTCAGCAAGAACCCCTCACCTGGGCTAGCACTGGGAGGTTTTCCCCCCAGATAATCATCACACAAGCAGCCCCTCCATCCCTCTTTTCCCACTTGTCAGTCACTTCTGTGCAGCACTCTTATTTACTCTTGATTTAGTGAAGTTCCTCAACGGTGAGCATGCAAAAAAAATACATATATATCCTGATGTAATATGTTTATCTTAATTAAAGAACAGGACTGCAGTGCAACACTCATCTCCTTCATAAAGCCTCTTCCAGTTTAACACAACGACTAATTAATAGGGTTCTTTTAACATGATTACTCTTTGTATAATACTTTAAGAGATTCTGAAAAATTAATTCTTTCACAGGTTACACTCGTATAATTATAATTTTTTATTAAAGATGTTGTGCGGGGTCAGCTTCTGACCCTGCATTTTGGAAAAATGGAAGGCATTAACTACTGCACAGTTATTACAGATTTATCACATCTAAAAAAGCTGGTATTGCACAGCCTCAGTGGGAGCTTTGCCCTCTGGCTAGTCACACTGCCTCTGACACAACTATTTTTTTCCTCTAGAAACACTGATTTGTCAAAATCGAAACTGCTCTCCCAAAAGAAGATATTTCAGGTGATTTCCCAGACCTGGAAAAATACTGGAAAAAAACCAGAAACACTAGAATGTTCCCTCTGATTTCTTTGGGATGAGAAATCTTAAAGGGAGGTTTGCATAAAACTGCTTTTCATTTTGAAATTTAATCTCAGGTCTCTTTCCCAAAAGGCAAACTATAAAATGAAAAAGAGTAGAGATTGTGAGGAAGTGTTACAGCATGTCACAGCTGACATGGCCACAATGCACAGAGCATCACCACACAATTCCAGAAGGCTCCAGGCACATGCCCATACACAGCAACACCATGACACTTCAGCAGGCTGCAAGCATCTGCCCTGCTTGTTCTTCAGCCCAACCTTTTATACCCTCCTGTTGATGCCTTGCACCTGGGTGCCCTCTGCTCCCTTTGGTGGTTGCTCAGTGCCCCTGGGCACTCCCTGGCTTGTTCAATAGCATTCTCCTGTCTGCACAGCTGCACCCACTGGGGATGAGGCTGCATCCCAATCACCACACACTGAGTGCCTACAAGAGATACTCTGAAAATATCAAAAAGGAAATATTTTCACTGGCCACATGATTTTTTCCTCTGCTCTCTGAGAATGTATGAAGAATGTTAGATCACCCTTTATTTCAAGTGGGGATACCCTGGAAGTGTCCAAGGCCACGGTGGATGGGACTTGGAGCAACTTGGGATAGTGGAAAGTGTCCCTGCCCGCAGCAGGGGTGGCACTGGATGGGCTTTAAGGTCCCTTCCAACCCCAACCATCCTGTGGTTCTGTGCTATTCTTACAGGAAGGGGTGGATGGTTTGCACTCTCACCTCTGTCCTGGGGCTTTTCAGGGAGTGCAGGAAAGGCAGGAGTGCTGCCAGCAGAGGCAGGCACTCAGGAGGGCTGGGAAGTGCTGAGGATGGAGCAGCTCCATGATGAGTGGTGCTGATGCTCCCCCGCACCAGAGATGAAGGAAAGCCCTTTGCCAAGGCCCATTTCTCCCTGACTTTCTGCATGGGCCTAGGAGTTGGACCGTTACATTACTTTTCCTGCTCCTAAATTGTTCCCTGCTGCCTTGTGAAAGTATGATTAATATTCTTCAGGACTCTGTTATTAATTCTTCATTACAGCATAGTCGCACAAAAGGCAAGGGGAATATTATGTCTGGCTTGTTGCACCTCACCAACCATTTCAATAAATATCTTAAAGAACAGAGGGTGTGCAGAGAATGAAGAGTACCAGAGACTGCTTACATTTTGCACTGCAGAGCAGATCACTAATCTGTCTGATTTAATAAAAAAATTGTACAGAGCAGAGTTAAATCATAGAGCTGCATGTTGGAAGTAGAGTATTGTGAATGTGCCTTAATATATGCAGCGCCGAGATGGATATGTATTATATATGTTATTTATTTTAGCTGCACAAAGGCAAAAAGGTGGCTTTTATATGCTATACTGTTCTAATAAATATGGTGGTTCCAAAACTAAATTATGAACAGCATTAAAAATGAAGTGCTTCCCAAACATACAACCTGTACATAAAGAATATCCTATGGGGAGAAAAAGAGCTAAAAGAATTCACCAGTGAATAAATACAGCACAGCATAATTACAGGCTCTTGTGTTTTTCAGCCAGGGTACAATCACACAGTTTACTCGAAAGTCTTCTAATAGCCTCTGGGTACATTCTGCATTTAGGAGAAAGCTTTCTATTGTGAGCTCTCTCCCCTCCCTGCCCGGCCCTCCACACTCTTTAAATGTACTTTTGGGAAAAAGTCTGCACTCGAAAGGGGATGGAGCAGATTCTGGGAGAAATAATTGGCTTTTCTGAAGTTCTAATTCTGACCATTCTCCCTGTCTCAGATCCTCCTCAAGTCCAAATTCTGCTGATGCTCATAGCTATTTTTCACTTGACTCTGACTGACCTTGGACCACATATGTTTTTGCTAGGTCCAAAATTTATTTATTCATTATCCTTCCCTGGCTATTAAAAAGAGGGAGATATTAAAAATTAATCTATTCTAAGCTGTCGCCCTACTATGTTTAGTTAAGGCAATTTAGCAAATCAACCACTTTAAAGAGACTGCACTACCATGGCAATCCTGCACGTGTGATCACACATAGTTACTGCCATGTGTGGCCCCTCTCCCCCATTTTCTATCTCCTGGCAACATGGGAAGAGCAAGAATATAAAGGACCAATTCTGCAAAGTTCTAATTGTTGTTGCAAACTTTTCGGGAGGAGTAATTCTGGAGTAATGTGACATTCTGAGCGCAGCTCCATCTGTTAGTGCCAATTAATTAGGGTTTCAGCTATTCCACCATCAAGCCCAATGAGAGCTGGTTCTGTTAATATTTCCCTTGCAGGTCACAGATACAAAAACACTGTCAGTTTTGGGAGATAGATAAACGTTTATATACAGTACTTTGACTCTCTATTTTGAGACTTCTACGGCACAGGAAAAATCATATTGGAAATCCAGTCAGAAAGATCTTTTATAGAGATTATTGACTTTAAAAGGACCCAAATAGAGTATCTTAAATCCATTTGTCATTGATACAAATGGATTTACCTTTTTCTTGCTTTGATCAATGGGAATTTGGTAGTTTGTGAGGGAGTTAAGCTTTCCAAAGCTCTCCAAAGGAAAAAAATAAAAAAAAAGCTGCTACAGGTTGTGTTTGTGGAAGCACCAACTGGCAAGAATGATAAAATGTGACTGATTTCCTAAAGCATGAAATCAAAGCTTGCTTTGTTCAGAGCATTAGCACATTTTCTTTTGACTGTGTATTTATTATAGAAGGTGCACTTTAAAAAAGGAGAGATAGAATAAAGCTATTGGGATTGAGATCATGGGGATATTGAATCAAACCCAGGTTCACCCAGTTAACCACTAACAGAGGTTTGTATTAAGATACATTTTAAAGCAGTCCTGGGATCCAAAAATAAACTGCCTAGATAAGAATCTGAATGGGCTCAGGAATACCGTGATTTTTTATGAATGCAGGCAGAGAGGCTAATTCCAAGTGCAGGACTGGCCATGGATAAAGACAGTTCTCTCCCCCAACACAAGTGGCTTACAGAGGACACACATTCTAATGAGAAGTGCTGCAGATGAACACTCCTGAGGTGACAATGAGACAAGAGCTTCCTCTCCAAACCCCACTCTTCCTACCAACCCCACTCCGTCCCTGTGCCTTGGCACTCCTAAGAGCTCTCAATCACTCCTTTCTGTGAAGTACTTGCTGCCTCATTTCCCTCCTGCTCATCCTTTCCCTGTCTCAGCTCCTCTTTGTTCCCTTAGCAGCGGATTAAACATTATTCCCCTCCCTCAACAACCAACCTCATCTCCAAACATGAGCAGCCTCTGCCATCCCTGCCTCATCTCCAAACATGAGCAGCCTCTGCCATCCCTGCCTCATCTCCAAACATGCCCTGCAGCCTCTGCCATCCCTGCCTCATCTCCAAACACACCATGAGCAGCCTCTGCCATCCCTGCCTCATCTCCAAACACACCCTGCAGCCTCTGCCATCCCTGCCTCATCTCCAAACATGCTCTGCAGCCTCTGCCATCCCTGCCTCATCTCCAAACACACCATGAGCAGCCTCTGCCATGCCTGCCTCATCTCCAAACATGAGCAGCCTCTGCCATCCCTGCCTCATCTCCAAACACACTCTGCAGCCTCTGCCATCCCTGCCTCATCTCCAAACACACCATGAGCAGCCTCTGCCATCCCTGCCTCATCTCCAAACACACCATGAGCAGCCTCTGCCATGCCTGCCTCATCTCCAAACATGAGCAGCCTCTGCCATCCCTGCCTCATCTCCAAACACACTCTGCAGCCTCTGCCATCCCTGCCTCATCTCCAAACACACCATGAGCAGCCTCTGCCATCCCTGCCTCATCTCCAAACACACCATGAGCAGCCTCTGCCATCCCTGCCTCATCTCCAAACACACTCTGCAGCCTCTGCCATCCCTGCCTCATCTCCAAACACACTCTGCAGCCTCTGCCATGCCTGCCTCATCTCCAAACACACCCTGCAGCCTCTGCCATCCCTGCCTCATCTCCAAACACACTCTGCAGCCTCTGCCATCCCTGCCTCATCTCCAAACACACCCTGCAGCCTCTGCCATCCCTGCCTCATCTCCAAACACACTCTGCAGCCTCTGCCATCCCTGCCTCATCTCCAAACACACCCTGCAGCCTCTGCCATCCCTGCCTCATCTCCAAACACACCATGAGCAGCCTCTGCCATCCCTGCCTCATCTCCAAACACACCATGAGCAGCCTCTGCCATGCCTGCCTCATCTCCAAACATGAGCAGCCTCTGCCATCCCTGCCTCATCTCCAAACACACTCTGCAGCCTCTGCCATCCCTGCCTCATCTCCAAACACACCATGAGCAGCCTCTGCCATCCCTGCCTCATCTCCAAACACACCATGAGCAGCCTCTGCCATCCCCGCCTCATCTCCAAACACGCCCTGCAGCCTCTGCCATCCCTGCCTCATCTCCAAACACACTCTGCAGCCTCTGCCATCCCTGCCTCATCTCCAAACACACCATGAGCAGCCTCTGCCATCCCTGCCTCATCTCCAAACACACCATGAGCAGCCTCTGCCATCCCCGCCTCATCTCCAAACACGCCCTGCAGCCTCTGCCATCCCTGCTGTGGCATCCTGGCAGCTCCAAGTGCTGCCTCTGGAGGAGGAGCATCACTGCCATGTTTAAGGATGCACAATTCCCAGAGCCCAGGGAAGCAGTATGGCCAGGCTGAACCAGGACAAGGTGAAAGAGTCCTTCCAGAAGGAACAAGACCTCCTGACTTCTCCTTCCAGCCTCTTACCATCATATCCATTTCCCAAGGAAGATAAGCGTTCAGGATTAAACTGTGCAAACATGAAAGATGACCATGGACCTCTCCAGAACAGGCAAGTGTCTGTATTATATTTAATCTTAAACAAACCTTTAATCTTCATGAGAACATGTGATAACTCCAGTCCCACATCTCAAAGGAGAGGTACATCTCACCCCAGATGACCTACAGGTAATACTTGGTTTTTATTTGAAACAAATTTGGGATGAGATGAATCATTATTCAGAAAATAGCTCTTTATCTCTCCAGAGACCACATGGGGAGAAACTTCTAGATGATTAGAGTCAGCTGAGATGGAATCTTTCACAGCTAGATGAACAAAGTGTACCAAGCAGAAAGATTTAATGGAATATTTTGCCTGATTCTCAACTGAAATGGTAACTGGCTACTATTTGCAAACTACAGAATTGTTTAAATGTAGTTAAACAATAGAATGTAGTTAGAGAAGCAACTTCTATTTTACTTTGTAGCAGTGATGTTCATTTGGTAAATTTTGGAAAAGTCAGACCTAAGTGGGAATTGCCTCTTAACATAAAGACACACCTTTAATACTATTCTTTCTTATAAGATGCATGATTCACAAGAAAAATTCCTTTTGTAAGCAATAACCTGTTCAGTCTTAAATGACTGATCTTCACACCACAAAATAATCTCTTCACATTCAGTGTAACAGCCAAACCTGGCAGAGAGAAAAATAACTAGAAATGTAGTTACAGCTGACATGAAAATAGAAAAGAGATCCAACAATATAAAATAAGCAATAGAGCTTTGATAAAGGAGTGTGGTGAACGCAATTCAGAAATATTAATTCATCAGATAGGTCTGGAGAAATCTGCAGTGACATTCTGAATTTGGATTAACTGCACAGGTTTTGATCTGTCTCTTGCTACTTCACCCAGGATATGTAGCAGAGAAGGTTTCCATAGAACTCAAATGAGCATCCAGGATAGAGTAAGAAAATGCTGTTTCAAAAATCAAATGTGAACATACAAAGATACAAAGATAGACTATGAAAGTTTGGATTCATATTGTATATCCTGAAAAGATGTAACTTAGAGATTCAAAGCAACTGTAACTCCAGTTACAGCTCATCTGCAGGAATATGCAGGAATATGCTAAACCTGTTACTTTACTCATCCTGAGTTAGCAATCTCAGAAAGGTTCCTCTTAAATCAATGAGCCTACTCTTGAGGTGACAGCATCACACCCAGTGTTCCTCCTGAGGGATACAGACACAGCACAGATGTCTGGGACAGAAAATCCCCAATATCTGCAGCACACGCTGGGGAGCACTGGTCATCCTAATATTGACTCTTGGTTAGAAGGCATGACAATGACAGCTTCCCAGAACATGCCGAAGTGGAATCAGTATTCTCATGAAATCAAAGTAGCTAAAAGAGAAAACATTTTTTGCTTGGATTAAACCTTAATGTGCCTTGACATCTTAAAGACTTACTGCACATTCATTGCAATCAAACTCCCCATACAAACAGAGATAAGGTCTGGATGAGGGAACCATCATATTCAGGGTGTCCCCGATGCAGGGAATGATTGGCATCTGACTCCGTTGATCCAGAAGGTTGAACAATTGCTTCATTAAAGTTATATTGTATTTCATTATACTATACTATATTAAAGATATACTATACTAAAGAATAGTAAAGAATATTACAGAAAAACCTGTGACTGTCTGAGACAGCTAGGACACAGCTTTGACCCAATTAGCCAAGGAAACAAAACAATCTTCAGCAGAATCCAGCTGACAAATCCCTTCAGGTAAACAATCTTCCTAACACATTCCACATGTGCAAAAACAACAGGAGCAGAGAATAGAGGTAAGAATTGTTTTCTCTCCTCTCTCTGCTTCTCCAGGAAAAACCCTGGGAGAGAGAGTTATGTCTCTCTTTGTCCAGAGAATGTGAATACCACAGGGAACAACCTCTCCTCCATCAGGCCAGCCAGGAGCACTTCACCTTTAGGAGTATGAGAACACTACTGCAGAGTATTTCCTGAACTCTGAACTCATTAATTTTGCACTGACCATTAGAATTCCCCACTCAGGAACACGCTGGAGAGGATCAGCTCTTGTCCTCATTTTTTGGGGACAGCCTTAAACACCAAAGAAATTCTCTGTAGAATGGCTCATTAGGGATTTCAGAGCAACTCACTGCACTGATCACAGACAGGGTGCCCTGATCATGATCTTTCTTTCCTGCTCCCAACACGTCAGGCCTGAGAAAGATGCCTTTGATCGCAGGCTAAATCATAGAATGGTTTGGGTAGGGAAGAACTCTAAAGCCCACCTTGTTCCACCCCTTGCCATGGTTCCCACTATCCCAGGTTGCTCCAAGCCCTGCCCAACCTGGCCTTGAACACTTCCAGGGATGGAGAATCCACAGGTTTTCTGGGCAGACTGTGCCAGGGCCTCACCAACCTCTAATGGGGATACACACGCAAGTGAAGAAGTATCAGTGCTCTTTTCAAAGTTCCTCGTGCAACTTCATCTGGAATACTGTAAACTCCAGTTTAACAGCTTAGTCTAAGTGGAAAAGCTGGCAAATCCAAGAGGAAGATCTAGGAAATGAGGAGCCTGGAAGATGTAATGTAGCAGATCCAAACTAGGGGCTGAGTTAGGATGAGTCTGATGTGATAATAAAAGCTCCAAGAGAAAAGATGATGTTTTAAAGGAAAGAATTTAAGTGAAAGTATGAATTGACCAATTATGAATAAATGTAACCTAGAAAGGAAAAGCATTAGGCTCATGAAGGCTTCAAACAGCCTTTCAGCAGAAATAATGGGGAGCACTGAGAAAAAAAAAAAAGCTTTTTTTTTTTTAAACTGAGCTTGAAACTACACTTGAGGAATAAAACCCTCTGTGATTGCTACCTTAAGATGACACCACAATATCCGTGGTTTAGGACATCAATTGATTTTCAGAGGGAGTCCAGGTAAAACCAGGGCACTAAACAAACCCCTGAAGAGTAGAGAATGACGGAGCACGGGAAAGGTCAGTCTGTTCCAAGAGTGTGGGAAGCATTCCCGCCCCTTTCACAGGCTAGCTGAACCCAGTGGTTTTCCAGTCCTTTCAGGGGAATATGAAACCCTCAGTTTGGCATTCAGCTTTTCACTCACACGTGTGTTCAGGCAGTTTTCAATGACTGAGAATTGCCAGGCACACCAGCAGTCACTTGCCACCCAACCTTTCTAAAGGTCGGGAAGTTAATGGATCTAACATTTAGAGACGTGTTTTACCCTTTGTACATTCCTGTTAACTTCCACAGAGTAGCAAGGGGCAAGATTGCTGCAAACTTCCCTCCTTCAGTTAATTTATCTGTAGAAAGACTTAGAAAAACTTGCAATACAAAAAGCATTTCATTTGAGAGGGAGAGCAATGGACACAGACATTATATGCAGAGAAGATGGAAAGGCAAATAGGAAGGGAAAGACATGAAATAGAAATGTTTTGGTAATAAATGGCAGCCTACCTGAACTTGAAGGCAATGAAAAGAAAAAGCAGATTTAAAAAAGATGCAAATAACAATATTTTGAATTGCTAAAGATATTGTTTTCTCTTTGGAATAACTGTTTTATCATACACGTTAAAATGTGTGATTTGCTTCATTAATCACACTCATTTCCCACCCAGAGGTAGGCATATGATCACAACTTGTTTCACAGGACTGAGATAAAAAGGTTGAGCTTTTATTTTCTTTCATTTGAATGTTCAGTCTGATTACTGTGAAAAACATTTCCACCCCAAAAAGTTGAAATGCTTTGTATCTGAATGCACAGGCTGCAATAGCCAGCAGCATCTTTTGCCTATCTCTAGCTGCAATTCCAAATTCCCTTTCTGACTTGGGAAAGAGAGATCAGTGATTTATTACTCTACAGGTTACCAAGAAGAAAGGCTCTGATTCTAGATTTTTTGGCTTGGAGAGAGCAAAACCAGCTGCAGCATGAGTTAAAAGCGGAAGAAGAGGAGCTAAACCCAAGCCAGGCCCACAGAAATGCTTTGACTTAAAACAACATTTAATAATGGAGGGAATAATGAGGACTTAAAAAAACCCCATTCTGGACAAACTGAATGGAGCCCAACATTAAGGGTTAGAAATCACAGGGAAATTACTTCCAATGATCAAAAGAAAGAAATGGCAGGTCATTCTAACAAAGAAACTGACAAAGGTAAAGTTCAGCAATTCTACAGCCTAAATGCTTCTCCCTAAGATGCACTAAGTGAAATTCATTTAATATGAAGAAAGCTTCTGAATTTACAGGCAGAATTTGTCTTTGTGCAGGTCCCAAGGAGAAAAGGCAGGCGAGATTGCATTGAATAACAATCACGAGGAGAAGGGGAACATTTTCAAAGACAAAAGAAGTCTGTGCAGGACTGCCTGGAAAAGGGCATTATTCTCTCTGCAAAAAAGAGCTCTGGATGAACAACAGGCAGAGCTTCAAAATATTTTTCAGTCAATATGTTAGTCAATCCAGCCAGAACTGCTTTTGCAAAGGCAGACGAGTTCCCTGGTATTTATCACTGAAAGTATTTCTTGGGTATGAAATTACAGAGGATTCATTAAAACTCTGCTCTTGGGCAGGTGTTTTTCCTGGAAACTAAAAGGAGACAAGATAAATCTTTAATAAAAAGAAAAAAACAAATTATACTAAAGTAGGAAACAGAAGTCAGATTCACAGCTGGTACAACCTGGAAGGGATTCTTTGCCTTCCCATTGAGGACACTTCACTTGTGTGAAGCAGCTGCCCAATGAAACCAGTGTCCTTCTTTTCCTCACCTATTCATAATCTTTACTTTCCTCCAGTCCTTGTTTCATTCCACTGCAAAAATGAGCAGAAGAGAAAGGGAGAAAAAGGTACTTGTCTCTCCTGGGTTTCCCAATTGCTCCCTGCCCATCATGCACAAAGCCAACGCTACTGGATTTCCCTTGGATTTTACTTTTTTCCACAAATGATATCTCAGTGGCAAAATCCCCGCTTTCTACACAAAGAATGGTTGTGACAAGCCCCTGCCAGAGCTGCAGCTGGGCCATGGCTCCTGGTCAGCACAGGAATTACCTCGACACAGCAGCCGTGGGTCACGGCCCAGCTCTGCACTGAGCAGGACCTGCCTGCTGACACAAGGGCTCTGTCTTGGTGTGCTCAAAAAATCTTGGCCTGCGTCTCCAGCCCCTGTACAACAATAGACATGCCTTGAAATCACACAAATGTCAACTCTCCAGGGAGCAAAACGGCGCAGAAAAACAGGACGCAGCTTTTCAACACGAAAAAACTGAAATTCACATCTCCAAGTCAAGTGACCTGAGCTGATGTTCTTGTTTATTGCTTTAAATGTCTTTCTTTGAAAGGTCAAGCCTGCATGTGCCTGATTTCTTCAGTACCAGCTACAGCATCCCTAGACTTGTGTGTCTTTAGTACTGCAAAGCACAGGGGATGCCCTCTTTGCCACTTGTTTCCAGAAGTTAGATGAGCTCCAAGCTCCAAGGGTGAGCTCTAGAGCTCCTAAACCAAGAGGAAATGTTCTTATCAACACTGGGTCTAATGAACCTGCACTTTAGTAAATTCCAGCTAAGCCTAATAGTCATTTCACCTTACTAAATTTGTTCTCTTCCCTCTGATAATTTGTGTGTGTGCCTGCTTCTCTAAAGGCTCCAGGTATAACAATTTCATTTATGTTAAATTAAATTACTGCTTAAAGGAACAGGATAAGATTGGAATGTTCACAAATGGGAACAGATTTCTCAAATCTTCTAAATCTCAAACCCTTGTGTGCCACAAGGGATTGTGTGCACTTAGAGAATTTTCCTCATTAAACACCAAGTGTTGGGAAAATATAAAATTGCTGACATTTTTCTAATGCACCATTGCTTTGGAATACAGCTTTTTATTCCATTGGCGTTCAAGTGGCTGGGTTGCATGTGAATAATTTTAAAAAGTACCAGCAAAACAAATCCACCTGTGTGTGCTGGGGGAAAAAAGAATCCTGCAATTTAGCTGGCCAAGAGTGAAGAGAAACATGACCACCCAAACTCAGGGAAACTCCAAGGCCGTAACCGGATCACAACAACAACAACATCAGATCATATTTGATTACATATGACTTGGTTTGGGAGAGCTCCATCTGCATTTACAAACATGCAGTGGCACTGACCTTCACCAGCATCTCCTCACTCCCTTTGCTGAGTTTTCATCCCTCCTGCACACATGGGAGCCCCTCAGCCCCGAGGGGAGCTCACTCCCTCTTTCACAGAGAGTGTTTCTCTGCCCAGTTGCTGTTACACGTTATATCAAGATGAAAGGCAGAACACCAGCCTCGGTCCTTCATCTCCCTCTCAAAAGCTGTCATGGCCTCTCTGCCTTTCTCTGCAACTAAATTTAAGTTCTTAAAATAGCTCAGGAATGTCTCCTGTGTAACAACAGAAAACTTTTAAGTCCCTATGCAACATGAACAATACCCAGTAATCCAGGGGTAGAGAAAATAATCCAAGACTTTTATCGTAATAATCTGAAGAGCTTTCCAGAATTCATTTTGGTGAAAAAAATGCTGTTTGTTATCTGGGAATGGCCACATTATTCTAGTTCTTATGATCAGCACATACGAAAAGCAGTGCAAAGTGCACAGGAGCCAGCCACTCAGGGGCATTCCTGCCAGAACTAGCTGCTTGTGTTGATCCAGCTGTATTCCCTGAGCACTGGGATCAGTCACACTCTGTCCAAACCCATCCCTTCCCAGGTTTTTCCTTCCTGAGGCACCCATGTGATAGAGGAGAAATGGAGCTCTGAGCCCAGAAGGAGAGTGTGGAAGATAATAGATACTCTCAGAGCAGGCAGCCTCACTAAATGCAGATGATATGCACTATATGATCCCATTTATGGGCTGTGCCTGCTCGGAGGCACGCTGGATTTGCTCCTCTCGACGGTCAGACACGGATTATCGTTATTGCTGCTTATTTTACAGCCCACAAATAGTGAGCTAAGCCCTTCAGAGGAGTGCAAAGATACAGGCTCCTTATCCCAGGAGCTGTGTTAACTCATGGAATGAAACCTGGGGCTTAGGAACTCCCCTTACTCTCCCTGCACACTGACCGAGTTCAGCTTTCGCTGTTTCTAAACTGAAGGGGAAGATGCAAGAATAATTCAGATTGTTACAGCGTGAAGGCCTAAGGCAATTAATGCTTCAATCGACAAAGTACTGCGTGCATTTCCCTAACAACCAGAGATATGCTAATTTAGGGAAGGGAAAAAAACCCCCACAAACACAATGACTTCTAAAATTTGGACCTGAGAAGTTCAGACACAAAAAATATTAAAACTTTTAAACGGCACATTTATATGCAGGCATGGCGAGATGTTTGTCTCCTTCATTTGCATGCACACGTCTGGTAGAGACAGGCACAGCCTCCCCACTGAGCCTGGCTCGAGGACACAGCTCACCCTCCCTGAATCTGGTTCCTCCCCACAGAAGAAGAGGTGCACGATAATTTCCTGCAGCACCTTGGAGGCCAAATCCTCACTCTGACAAGAGTGGCTCTTGATTCCAGCAAGAACGGTACATGGCTGTAGAATGTGTTTATCCCTTCCCACAAAGGATTTAACACCATGATCAGGAGATCTTCCTGGAGAATTGCAGAAGGCATAACTCATGTTCACCTGCCCCTGTTACTGGCTTGAAGTACTGACCTACCCATCTCCTAGGTCAGCAAGTACGTCTGAGTGAACAAAATTTGTTTTTTGCCAGGAAGTAAATTTAGTTATTGCGTGTCTAGTTATTCAGGAAGGACTTCCCACACCTGCAACTGGTTGGCAGCCAAACTGTAGCTACACATTTCAAATTCCCTCTAGGAAAGAATACATTGGGAGAGCACTAAGTTAACTGGTGTCTGGAGTTACCTGGGAACTCTCACTCCCAGTTTCTGCTCCCAGCAGCTCTGAAGCTGCACACAGCACCAGGCTCCTGTGCACAATGGCCCCGAGCACAGGCTGTCAGTGCTGGTCCAGATGTTCCTATTTGCAGATTGATTGTGCGTCACACACATACCTGCGAGGCTGCAACACGGGAACAGCGCTCACAGTCACAAGGCTGACGGTATTACCTTGACAGAGTCTTTTTTCATTTGTTCAGCAGACACAGCCTTTGTACTGCCAAGGGGGAGCTTCTGAGGGACTCTACAAAAAGCCATGTGATCCAAAATGTGATCCAAACCCTGTCCCTTCACTGCTCAGTGTCACCGATGGGGCAACTGTCCAGGGAAATAGAGCAATCGGAACATCACGTGGATATTCAGTGCACGTCAGGGAAATGCAGACAATGTGACAGGTCTGAGGGGGGTTTGCTACTGCAGACAGCTTGTGCTGTTATATTATTATTCTCTTTAGCTGTGACAGAGCAGACAGAGGGCTGCCTTGACTGGCCTGAATTTCCCAGTGTCCTCTCTAACATCATGGGAGCTCATCAGCTCCCCACACAAACATCTTTGATCCTCCTCCCTTGCAGTCTGCACACGTGGCACAGCCATCCTCAATTACTTTGTGAAACACCACATTGTCTTTTTCATCCTTCTCCTAGACCTACCTACTCCAAAATTACTGCAAGAAAATTATTAATAATAACATGTGCAATATCAGGGAAAAAAACCTGATATATTTGCATGATTTTTTTTTTTCATATAGACAGACATTAAGCAGCTGCTTTTCTGAAGAAACAGCAGGAACACAACAGGATTTAATTCACTTGGAGTGTGCAATAATCACAAAATAAAGACCTGCCAATAGAGAAATCATTGAAGGCATCTTGAAGAAACATAAAACATGAGACACTAACAACAATATCCTGCACATATGGTTTTCCTGAGTTTTATTCCTGTGCACAGGTTATAGATGGCTTTTCAAAATTAAAAGCAGTAACAGAGCTTCTCAATAAATCACAATATAGAAGTTACTGGTGAACATATTATGGCAAAATCTGCCTTGATTCCAGCAAATAACTTCTCCTAGTAGTTCTTACACTGAGCCTCTGTCTTCTGGATATATATCTATATATATCTCTATATTTCCTATACTATATCCCAGTGGTATATATTAGATTGTACTTCTTCCACTCCCATACTTCACAAGTCTCCTGTTTATGCTTATATAAATCCTGAGGCTTACATAAATTCTTGGGAAGAAAGAAGAGGCCTGTGTGGATCCCAGCAGCACAATGCCAATTCCAACTGCAGCTCGTGACACAAACAGCACCTGGCTGTTCCTGGGGCAGGGATGCAGCAATTTGCTGCTCTTCAGAAGATGTTTCCAGCTCTTACACTGGATTTGTTTTGCATCAACCTGCAGGACATTAAAACTTCAGCTCTTTCTTGTCAGATCCCCTTTGAGTCAACATGAATTCAAGGTTTGGATTTCTTAAATCGTGTCATTCCTCCTGAAAAACTGCTTGACAGTGACCCTAAGAAGAAAAATGTATTTTCCACCATGCAGTGCCACATTTCTCTTTTTATTAATCAGTTCTTGATCTTAATAATACAAAAAGTAGTGTCAGAACAGCTGACAACTTCCACAGCTTTGGCACTGATGTTACTCAGATGATGAAAGGCCTGTCCACTGGCAACACCTGAAAGGTTCAATATATTGTATTTCCACAAATCCTGCAGACTTTGTGAAAAACCCACTGTCCACAGTGTAACCAGAACTCCCTCTAAACCTCACAGATTCTTCTGGTTCCTCTCTTTCAGGAACTGCAATTTTCAGAAGTTGTCACATGTGTTTCAGAGTTTGGCAGAGAATAAACTGGCCTGAATGCTTCTTTTGCTATTTTAATTAAAGTCAAGCTTTTACCTGCTTACATTTTCTTTCAAGATGCATAAAACTATGAATTAAATATATGCATTATTACTCATCAAACTGTGTATCCCAGTACTGATTATATATATATATATACAGGTTAAATATTCATGTGCTCCTTCTTCCTTTCAGACTATCATAACTCTTAGCTCCCTATTCTCCTGGACTGGCGCTTCAATGTGCACAGCAGAAGTTGAAGATCATTTAGGTAAAAGCATCCTTAGGGACCTCTGCTTAAAAATTCCAAATTAAGTGTTTTTTTTTTCCTATATTAGTAGTGGAGAGCTGTCCATATGCTTACGTTAAGCCTGACAGATCTTTGATTACCCCTTAGCTTGTAGTTATGCAGCTCTAACGCAGTTTAGATACATTCCATAGTTGTTAATGGCTCAACACGCTGAGACCTTGAAGAATAACAACCAAGGTTATTTAGTAATGTAACACAGTAAAATAAAATAGACTTCACCATGTGTGCAAAAGTAGTAAATGCTTTGCTGATTTTAAGGCATATGTTTCTTTAAAGTTCTCAGAACATAAATAATTTAACTGCTACAAACACAAAATCACAAGCCAAATTCACTGCAAAGCTCACAAGCCGCAACAAAGAGGTGAAGGCATGAATTGCTGGCAATTAGGAGTTTGCTGAAGAGGGTATTTAGGGGAGTTGCGCTGATTCAGAGAGATGAAATGCAAATCTCAGGCGCTTCACGCCCAGGGCACTGCACCTGAGCCCGGGCTGAAGCACAGCATCAGCAAGTCCTGCCAACACAGGGACCTGAGGGTGCTGGAGCACAGCAGGGAACCTGGAAGCGGGCAGGAGCTGGGCTTCTGTGGCACCTCTGAGGTCCTCCCACGCCGCATGCAGAAAGCAAAACCGCGCAAGCCGGCGCTGATTGCACCAGTTCAGCTTCCCCTGCAGACCTGAGGCACCGGCGAACTGGGGCTGGCAGCTTCACTCAGAGAGTGTCCCACTGCCTCCATGTGCCCTTTGTGGCACTGCAGGATGACATTCCGTAAGGAATGCCCAGGCCACAGCTGAATGAGCACTGGCAGGAGCATAATTTCAGTTCCTGGAGATGAACATGGCCCTGTGAGGATGCCCAGGGATGGGCGCGGATCAAAAGGTGATTAGGAAACCTCCATCTACTGAGTTCCTTCTCTACCGATGTATTCAGGTTTTACCAAATCCTTGTGGAGTTGTCTAAACCGTGGCCAAGGGCTGGGGGCTTTGGTGAGGTACCTCTGCCAGGATCACAGTGCCGCTTCTGTGGGTGCAGGCTGTTAGGGTTGGAAGGGACCCCTGGAAATCATCTAGTCCTATCCCAAGTACAATACAGGAGGGAAGGAACACAGTTGAAGGTCTAAAGAGCACAACACACAGGAATCCTACACAGACTCAGTGGAACTAACACACAAATGGGAAACAGTAGTTGTCTCAGCCTTGCCAGGCAAGAATGCCAGCTCCTTACCCTGCCAGCCCTGTTAGCAGTCCTGGTCTCAGGGCAGGCACACATCAAATCCCAAACTGCTGTGCAAGTGGCAGATGAACTTCCTTACAGAGTCACACAACCTCCTGGGTTGGGAGGGACACACAAGGATGAGTCCAACTCCTGGCCCTGCTCAGATACTCCAGGAGTCACACCCTGTGCCTGAGACCGTTGCCCAAATGCTCCTGGAGCTCCGGCAGCCTTGGGGCTGTGACCATTCCCTATTCAGTGCCCAAACACCCTCTGGAGGAAGAACCTTTCCCTAATATCCAACCTAAACATCCCCTGACACAGCTTCAGGCCATTCCCTCGGGTCCTGTCAGTGGTCCCCACAGTGATCAGTGTCTGCTCTCCTCTTCTATCCCTCATTAGGAAGCTGTAACTGTTCCTGCAATGAGTTTCCCCTCAGTCTCCTCTTCAGCTGAACAGACCAAGTGCCCTCAGCTATTCCTCACATGGCTTCCCCTCAAAGCCCTTCACCATCCTCATGGCCTCCTTTGGATGCTCTCTGATAACTCAATAATCTTTCTTATGTAGCAGTGACCAGAACTGCACACAATACTCAAGGTGAGGCCAGCCCAGGACAGAGCAGAGCAGGACATTACCCCCCCCTCACCTGGCCATGCTGATACATCCTAGAAGTTGCCTTCAGCAAGACCATGAGAAGTCTTTTTCTTTCCGTTCCAAGTATGTGGTTGATAAGCCAGGACTGCACTTAGCGTCCAGTTGTTGGTGTTCATGGCTGCTTGAGCCTCTGTGCTGTGTGTGCAATGTCCTCTGCCCTCAGATCAAGGGGGGTTCACTGGCCACTGGCAGGAGGAATAATTTTGTTGGGATTCAGTCTATAGCTAAAATAAGCTGTAACACAAGCCAGGCTCAAGGGAAATCCATTCAATGAGCAGCTTGAACAAATCTGTGTTCAATTAATGTAGCTTTTCAAACACTGTGACAGTGTTTGTGCTCTGAGAAGATGGTTAAGACATTGCTGCCACCAATCATTACGGCTGCGCTCCTTCCTCTCGGGAAGCAGTGTCAGTCCAGGAAGGGAGCACAATTAGCAGTAACAAGAGACTATGTGGGGGAGTGCAGGATGAAAGGCAAAACTGAAACTGCTGTTGAGGCATTCCTTCGCAGAAAAGGAACTTACGAAGAGAGGATGAGGACACAGAGGTAAAAGATGGAAAAAGGATGAAAAGATGAAACCTTCTGAAAGGAGAGAAGGGAAAAGAAAGAGGAAAACATATGGAGGGAAATCAAACAGAACCTGGAACTTGAAGAAGGAAAAACATTATTCTGCAATCCACGGTATTCAGGTTGCCTTGTTTTATTTTAATTTGCCTAGTTTTATTTTTATTCAGGTTGCCTCCTTTTATTTTAATTGTATCTCCTGTTGCCTTGCCCTGCCCTCCTTGCCACAAATGCCCACTTATTCCACTCAGTCGGCACAGATGAGAAACAGCACCAAGGCACAGAATGGATATTGCTGAACAGCCTTTTCCTGCCAGATAGAATGTCCAGGGCTGAACTCTGCCCCATTTTCCTCGATTCACTACTCACACTCTCTGTCCTGTCCCCAGACACTTGTTTTCACAAAACCTCAGGGAGTTTGCCCTCTCAAACTGCGCTTCCCCTCCCTCTGCTTTAGCTGCAATTAGCAAACAGGTTCCTGGTTATTAAAGGAGGACAGACAAACACACAGAGGGCCTGACAGATGGACTAATTATATAAACCTTATTTCCTCAGGCACCCAGGCTGAAAAGAGGACAAACCATGAGCAACACGAATCATGCTGGGAGTAAAGAGAAAGTGTGTGGGTAGGTGGCTGAAGGGATGTGGGAGCAAGGGAATTTGAGAGGAAAGAAATTGCTGTAAGGGAGTTGAAAGGGACAGGAATGAGCAATAGAAAGTGGTGATGTTACTGGAAGGGGTCTAGAGTTACGTGTCAGGAAAGGCAGCTGGTTTTGAAAGGAGAGTGTGTTCCTGGAGCTGTAAAGATGCTCTGTAACAACAGGAGAGCCCTTGAAGAAAGAGTTTGCTGGGAACGTGATCCAGGAAGTAATCAAGGAAGCACAAGAAGTTGGAGGATGAGGTAAAGGACAGAGAAGCTGTAAACAACTGTTGAAGTCTTCAAGGGATGAAGAAAAAATGAAGAATAGAATAGATCTCTCCTTTGTGCAAAATGAGATTTACCAAATTCGATGTTGCTATGGTGATTTAGACCACCTGAGGACCCAGGTTCAACTGTTTAAGGCAATGCATATAATTATTCTTTTTATTTTCACAAATAGTTACTTTCAGCCTCTTGCTTATATAGAATGTGTTTTATAATTCAGAATTCTGCCACAGTTCAACAGCTGGCTGAAGCACTTGCAATACCAAAAGTAATAGCAGCCTTGCTTGGAAGGTGGAAGTAAGAAGTGTGTTATGAAACAAAGGCCCTTTACAACTTAAACAGTACCTGAAAAAAAATGTGGTTAATTTAACAGGTAAGTATAAAAGAGAAGTAAAATCCAGTTTTTGGAAGATTGGTTTAATTTGAAAATTAAAGAAAGGATAGTGCTTCAAGGGTGATAGAGAGCTATGTTATCCAGCATAGACAGCAGGGATCCAAGAATCCAGCATTACTAGAAACTTCTCCTACAACTTCTGATAAGTTATTTAAACCCCTATGCTTCTGTTTCACAACTTGCATAATTGCTGGAACTAAACTTACCCGAAGGATGCATTTTGAGACTTCAGTAATAATTCCTAAGTGCTTTGAAAAGCACTACATCATGTAAGTGAAGAATGTCATTATTAAAATTGTGCTTCAGAAATCATCACTAACAAGGGTTTGTTCTACAGCTAGAACTGCACCAAAGACTTTATTAGCTTGCAAATCACAAAGCTCCCATTGACTCAGGAGAGCAGCAGTGACAGAGCTGCAAAGGGAGGGTAGGGACACCCAGCATGAGAGCAGAGGAGCCATTGCTGGGCTGGGCAGGGGCAGTGTGGCTGGGCTGAGGTGCCACGGGCTCGGTGCCACTTCTGGGACCTCACAGTCACAGTTATTCTGTTCTCAGATGGTATTTTTAGAAGAGGAACTTGTATGAGTTTAGACTTCTGAGACACCTTCCTTTGCATGGATGTTGGTTTGGTACAGTCAGTGGCTTCATGGGATTGAAAAAATATGAAGTGATGTTCACATGATTGAGAAAACCTGTCAAGATGCATTTCAGAAGACAGAGAGGGAGCTTTATTTAGGAACAACAAGGAGTGTATGTAAAATTTAGCAGAAACATTATGTGAAAAGCAAGCCTGCCTCCCTCCCACTTAGCAGAGAAAGGAATTAAGCTAAGGCTGTTAGAAAAGGTGCTTTTCTCATAGAGAACACAGTTTGTTTCCTGTAAACTCTAATACTCTGAAATCCTAGGAAAGCTGCTTGTGAGTTGGAACAGCTCTACACAAGTTGTTACCTCTCTCCAACATGCTTGTCCCACATGGAGGACAAATGTTCCTGTAACCTGCTATCAGCTTTATGTAAACACTGAGGCCACTGATTGGGTAATGTGAGGTTACTGGATGCCACGAGTGCCTGCTAATGTGAAAAGCTTGTTAGCTGTCTAGCTGTCTGGCAATGCTTAACCAGCTCTGTCTACCAACTCAGACAGAAAAACCATCCCCTTCCCAAAAAAAAAGAAGAGGCATTGTCTTCTGCAATAGATATGTAATGATTGTTTTTCATGATTTTATTAAAAAACCCAGTATTTTGAAGCATCCAAAGATATGGATGTTATACAAAGATCAAGCTTTGTACTTAGTTCAATCTTTTTTAAACTTTCATAGTCAAGTAGGGCAAAAAGAGTATTTTGGAAAATAATAATGAAAATATTTAAAAGCCTTCCTCTGGTCTGCAAGTTTCATCCACAAGAACAGATGCAACTAAGCCTGAGTTGTATTTGCAGGGCACATATTACATATGCATGAACTGAAAAGCTCACCAAGACACATGACAGTGCTGAGCCAGCTGAAGGGTAAAAGCTGATTTTGAATCCAGACACAGTTAAAAATCTAAGTTTTCCCACCTTCTATGAAAGGTGTTAGGAGCATCCTTCAACTCAAAAGCTGAAGTTGTTGGTTCAGCACTCTGTCAGCAGTGCAGGTACGTGCCAAACCTTCACAGCCAGGATGGCTCCTGAGGGAGATGCATTGCTCTGACTATGAACCAGTGCCTCAGAACCACATATTCCTGCAGACAGGATGGTTATATCCTTGATTTACCTCTTCCAGGACAGCTTTTTGGAGCACATGACAAATGCCTGCCCTGTGCTCATAAATCTTATCTAAGCTTACCCCAATTGGTCACAATGGAAGTACATAAACTGCTTCATTTAACCGTGATGCATCGAGCACAGCCAGGATCCAAAGCCAGTTTGGTGTTCTTTTACAAACTACTTATTTACCTGTGGTATAGATAAAAATGGGGCACTCTACAGGGACTCACTGCTGCTGTTGGGGCACTTTCAAGAAAAAAACCTACTGATGAAGGTGAAACATGAACTACAGAGGAGATACCAAAGGGACTGTAAACAGAATGACTCAAATTAGGTTGAAGTTTTACTTTCATAGAATCATAGAGCATCTTGAGTTGGAAGAAACCCACAAGGACCATGGAGTCCAACCCCTGGTGCTGCACAGGCACCCCAACAATCCCACCCTGTGCCTGAGAGCATTGTCCAAACACTCCTGGAGCTTCGGGGCCATGACCATTCCCTGTAATTCAAGACCTGGAATGCTTCCTTTCTGCTTGTATTTGACAGTCATGTCCCTTACAAAGCCGTAAAGATCAAGCACTTCTGCACCAGAAATTATCCGAATCCTCTATTTGTCTGTGCAGAGACAAGTCTTGAGGGTCAGTCAGAAGAAACAAAAGCTGTTTTCAGGGTGTATTTCAGATAAAATACATTAGTGTTCAGCAACTTAGAACAGCTCCTCTTTTTCAGCCTGGGCCACAGAGCCACTGATGAGGCTGTGCCCTGGTCTAGTGGTGGCTGGGCTCTGTGCCTCCCTTTAAACCTCCTCCCACCTCCCCGTCCCTTCCCTCCTGCCCCAGCTGCTGCCCCTCAGCCTTGCCAGGCACTGCACAGCACACCAGGGCATCAGCACCGGCTGAGCATCAGAGCGTTGCTGCTCTAATATTTAATAATGCCAGAACGCTTCCAAGGAAGGTGCATAAATACTGGGCAGTTTGGCCAAATGCTCTTCCATAGTGCCCCTTCACAGAATCTTTCAGGGCTTGGTAAGACACCTTTAAGCTAGAAAGTTAAGTTTAAAATAAAAATGTTCATTGTGTTCTGGAGAAAATAAGGCATAAGAAAGTCACTGCAATCAATCCCAACTTTGTCCTGTTAAAATCTAACCCTGTCTTACAGCTTTGTTTTGTTATTTTTCTCAGATCTCCAGATTCATCTTGCAATAATGTGCTCTCTCCCCAGAGAGCGAGCCAGTGCCTTTCATCAGCAACAGCTCTCCAGAAGTTCCACTTAGCTCACAAAGCAAACACAATGTTTGGCATAATATTTCAGAAAGGTCATACTGTGCTTCCTAACTTAATGGCCATTTATATTGCTTTACAACATTCAGATTCACACTCTGCTATCAAGTGGAGCCATGCCATCTAAAAATAAATGCTTAAAAGCTAAATTAAAAAAAAATGCCCTAGATACCTGGGTTTGGAAATGTTTTCTGCTTATCTGAATACAAGTTCTGACGCCCTTCTTGAGTCCTTTAACTCCAGGGCAGGTCCACTGAAAACAGCAGGGAGGCTGTTACTCACAGATAGTGCCACAGGTTCCAAAATACCCATCATCACCCTCACACGATCACCAGCAGAGCATCTACGTACACATCTTGAATTGAATCATTATTTTCCCAGCTCCCCATTGGAAGAAGGAAAGGGTATCAATGGCACAGATGCAGAGAGAAATCCAAAGCACACCTATGCCATGTGCCACATCCCAGACAGGAGCTGGTGCCAATCCACGGATCTGGAAAGCACACCACTTCCATATAGGCTCTAAAGCTGGCCCAGGTACCTGGGCACAAACAGCTAAAACACTGACATTTCCCATCTGAGTGTTTACCTTACCTGCAGTATTTGCAGTGACTCCCTGTCCTTTGGGAGGGAATCTCTCCAAATGCCACTGACCCAATGCTGGCTTCCTAATTTGCACGGCTTGTACATATTTCACTTTACTGCCTTTCAAGCGCCGCCAAATCTCTGAAAATTGCAGTGTGCCAAAATTGTAGGCAATCCACACTGACAATTTCACAGGTCTGGAAATCCTCCCTTCTTCATTTGTTTCCACTTATTCAAACTACAGGTTTTCACTCACTTGCATATGAAGATAAAGCAATCCAATTATTTTCAAATAAGCACATTCACCATTAGGCTTTCCAGGGGATGTTAAAACCCCCCTCTATTTTATTAAGAAATATGATATAAAGCTGTGAATTGGCACATCAATACCACAGTAGATCAGAAAATGGTACTCAAAATGAAAAAGCATAATTTTTCTCTTTTTATATTACTTTTACATAGCTATGCTATGTAATTGTCTGTTATTTTAAAAATCTCCATTTCCTACCAAAAGATGATAAAGGTTAGATTAATGCAAAAGTGTTCTTGTGAGTCCATATTTTAATTAGTAAGACCCAAATTTACTCTACCATGCAGTTACTTCTGTATATCTTACCCTATGAAGCCTGAATTTTGGTTTTGCTGATATCACAGTGGATTCTTTACGAAATCTGTCTTCAATTTAATATGTTTTACACTATTTCCAAGTCTCCATTTTTCCCTTACCATAATTATGGAATGGTGATTAGGGAATGCATACAAAAGGCTATGAGAACATTTATCCCAAATCCAGAAGCTACTGGGGCCACGTGGAATTTTTCTGCTGGAGTTGCACTTGTGACCATGAGACAGATCTTGGGCAGCTCCACTCACCATTTTCCCTCTGCACCACTGTTCAGACTTCCTAAAATTTTGACTCTTTGATCTCCCCTAAAAGCATAGTGACAGCCAAATATGCCAGGGGACTTTTCACTGACTTCCAAAGGCTTTTTCAGGTGGTGGCTCCTTCCTCACACTGCAACAAGAGCCATTCCATTAGCTTGGTCTGCACAGCACGGGGGGTGGAAGATAAAACTGGAACTATTTCTCCTCCTTTCTCTAAGCAGCAGAAGTAAAAACCTCAACAAATTTCTCCAAGGGTTGTCCTTCCAGAGAGAAAAGAGACAACAGCTGCCCCACCACTGGCTGTGCAGTGACTGGGTGATGTTCTACTTAAAACACAGACTGTCTGCCCTGAGACAGAACAAACAAATATTTTCAAATAAAATAACCTTTTCCCTGCAATGAATAAGAGACAAATACTACAGCATTCCCAAGTTAGCTGCACAAATCAGGGAAGTGACAGTTGTGCTAAATTATTTCATCCCATAAATTCTCTTCCTTTGGGCACAAACTACTGTCAGTATTTACTATTTAAATAACTACATCATATTCTTCCATGAACAGCAAGAATAAACCAGAAATCAGATGCATGGCCATCCCCTGTCACATTTTTGTGGATCCATAATGAAACATTTGAGAAGCTGTCTTTGCTGCCTCTGATCACAGTTGTTATGTTCATTAGTAGACACGTTCCCAAGTAAACGCTCAGCCACGCTGCCAGTTAAATCTGCTTACTTGTGTTTGGGAGCTAATTAATAGCAAATTAACATTCTGAATTCCATGCATATTTCTCATCCATAGATGAAATTTATCTCATGGCTGGCATTTCAGAGGAATTTTTTGTGATATTATTTTCATCTAACAAAAAAGGCAACTAAAATGGCCTTTGTGCTTTGCTTTGTGGTGGCACTGAAAGGCACTCTTCAGGATATTTTACCAAATATTTTCAAAGAACACTTTTCCCCTCCTCATATTTGTAGTAGCTGTCTACACTGCACTAGCATTAATAGAAATTTTGTCAAAACTGGAAAAATAACCCCTTCAAGCTCCTAATTCATTTCATGTTCCCACTCCTGGGCCGGTGTTTCTCCTTCCTACCTCCCAAGCCACCAGATGTGATAAAAGGAAGCCAAATGAAATCATATATGCATGACATAAATAGCTATACCTAAGACAGATTTTTTGTTTGCCCTATTAAAACATTTACATGGTAAAAATAAATTAAAGCAATTACATGCAAGAGTAAAAAACAAGTTGAATAACAGCTCCAGAAAAACAGAAGAGAGTCATAATCGTGAGTCCAGGTCCCAGCCCAGTAGGTTCCTGAGACATCTCATGAAGGAGCACGTGGCAAATCACTTTTGTGAGAGGAAATTCTGCAGCAGGGCCAAGTTAAATGTGCTGTTTTCTTTGCCCAAGAAAAGCAAGGACCACACAGCAATCGGCTGCTGGAAACAGGGAGAATCCAAATTTGGGGCCTGGTGAAACTACAGTGGTGAAAAGTACTTTCTTGACTTGATGCTGAATTGCACATGGGTGCAGTGATAGGGCTACAGACTGTCTTAGGCTGAAAGATGTGCCTGGGGCTGTGCATTTATCCCCATCTGTCAGAGCTGGGGCAGTTCTCTCTGTTCATGGGGCAGTTTTCTTTATCTCTCCCACAGCCAATCCTCCCTCCAGGAGATCTCTGCTGTTCATGGCCAGTGAGTGTCCCTGCATGGCTGATAAAATTCCATCATCCCACTGGGAGAGGCTCTGCCCGGGGGAGGAGCCAAGCATTCCCACCTGGACACAATCTGACCCTGGGAACAGCACAGCAGCCTTTCCCACTGCATTGCCAGAGGAAGACCAGGCCCATCTCCAGCAGCCCTGGAGCTTCAGAGGAAAATTCCCCCCTTCTCCAGGATCCCTGCTCCAGCAGAACCACAGCTGGCACTGCAGGAGGGCTGCAGCCACCACGGAATGGCACTGCTGCCACCACCCTGACCCACTGGGGGGCAGCTCCTATTCTGACTCTGCCAGTCTTTTTTTTTTTTTTTGTTTTGTTTTGTTTTTTTTTTTGTTTTGTTTTTTGTTTTGTTGGTTTTTTTTTTGTTTTTATTTATTGCATTTGTATTTTTCATTTTCCTAGTAAAGAATTGTTATTCCTATTCCCATATCGTCTCTTAATTTCAAAATCATAACAATTCAGAGAGAGGGGGTTTACATTTTCCATTTCAGGGGAGGCTCCTGCCTTCCTTAACAGGCACCTGTCTTTTCAAACCAAGACACAGATGCAAACCATAACGATAGCAGAGCAGCCTAATTAGGTAGGTTTGTGCTGGGACTTCCTCAGGGACAGAGCCAAAGTTCACCCAGTTATTTCTGTGGCAGCAGAACACGAGGAAGGAGGACTGCCATCCTCCAGATCACACCAGTGCAGCTGCAGGGCTCTGGGTGCATTCCCCTCCTTGTGCATCTTGACCAGATCAGGAGCCAACAGCCCACACCTGTCTCACTGAACCTCCAGGGCCATGGACTTCAGAGGAGCTGGAGGAGACACGAGACCTCCAGTGACCACAATATCAGATTCAAGATTGCAAATTGCTTGTTCAGGAGCCCATCGTGATTTTAGAAGTCAGCAGGAAGAACAAGGAGCCACTAGAAATGGAACATAATCAATCCTTTGTGATAACAGCTATTTTAAAGAATGGTTGAGGTCAGCTGTAAAATATAACTGCAATTGTACAGCTGAGCCTGTAAAATTACCCTTTGCTAATACAGCTATGGCAGCTTACACTGAGCAGTCTGTGCCACAGAGCTTATGGAAACACTACATTTGCTTAAAATTCCACTCTGTTTCCAGAGGATGACACTCGGAAGGATGTCTGGAGGGAGTCTATATGTACTGCACAGTTCTGAGTCACCAGGTAGCTCTGTGATATAACTGTCTATGTAACTTTAATGGGGACCTGCTAAATAGAGGCTAGAATCAGACAGCAACCATTGAATTACTAGCAATTCTGAAAAAAAAACTGTTTGAAGTGGGTTTGTGGTGACCAGATCCTTTAGGAATGCTCCCCTGCATGTTAGCATGCCAGAAGACATGACAAATAAAGACATCACAAATCTCTGAAAAAAAAAGATTACAAATCTCTGTAGTTTCTTCCACAATCATTTTAAAATAATGCTTCATCTGATCTCCCAACTATATTTAAATTAATTAAAACCCATTTATCACCACAAGTTCTCTGAAGTCAGTTTTTCTTGCTCTATCAAATATCCTAGTTTTCTAAGTGGGTAGGATGTGACCTATAAATTACCATGATGAATAACTTTGTGAGCAAGAACGTGGGTCAGTTTTTCATTAAAATTAAAAGGTCCTCATTCTCTGTTGTCAGATTCTCAAGTGCTGCTGCAAAGGGAAACAAAGAGCTGTCAAACAGAGTGATTATATTTTACACCCAGTTTGCCCTGCTGTAAGGAACACGTCATGTTACAGGACACTGCGTAGGCACAACCATTACACTCTGATTTCAAGGACAGCAAGTAAATTCTGATTTATTCACGGAGAAGAAATTTCTTGCTGGTTGAAACTTGCTTCTATGAACACACAGGGTCAATGTACCACTTAATTCCTATATATATCTTCTGAAGATGAACAAATTTCAAGTAGCACAATATTGTATCATTTCTGCTAGTCTGAAGGAAAAGCAGCATTACTGGAAAATCCTTCTCCTCATCCAAGGGTTTTGAAAGGCAGAGGAATGTGAGCAGGCTGTCAAGTTACAGAGACTGCAGGTGAAAGACAGATTTTAGGGTATTCTTTAAGATGCAGCAATGAAGCCTCCTGGAATTACTGTGCATTTTGCACAGACAGAAACTACCAAGAGTAAAAGATGCAGCTGAGAATCCTTAAAGAAACATTTGAAGGCACCCTGAAAACAAGTCCAAAAGCAGCCTGAATACTGTCAGGTCACAAGTTCACAACTTCAAATTGTAACTTTTCAGGATGGGGACAGCTGCTCCCAAGAGAAGTGCTGGTGGATGCCACGTAAGAAGAGAGAAAGGGCTCACAAAGCAAAAATCAAGCGCCCCAAGGAACCTGCATGGAGAACAGAAATACATTTCTCTAAAATATGGTCATGGGCATTTGTAAGAACCACGAAGGAGTGAAGCTCAACTGGAGATGTGGTATTCTCCCATTGGTAGTGGCACCTCTCTGGTTTGCACATACCCTGACTCCGGGAGAGCAGGAGGCACTGGAGGGAACTCTCTGTCCTGCCAAGGGGTTGCTTTAATGCTCAGAGACTGAAAGGAGCTGCCAGGGACACAGCAGGGCTCTTCTCTTCCATCTCTGACAGGAAGAGGCACCTCTGCTTCTGCAGCCAACCTGCCTCTTCTCCAAAGCAGTCAGCCCCTGAAGGAATGAGGGAATGGATCTGACAGGGCTGACATTTTCCACCTAAGCCAGTTTTCTGATGAGAAAGGAAGGTGGAGGGGATCAGCAGAAGAGCGGCAAACTCTTGTCCTAGAAAGAGAGCTGTCACCTACACAGTGTCTCCCAAACTCTGCAAGGCCAGGAGGGAACCACAGGTGAGGCTCTGCAGCTCAGCTCTGCAGTTGGTTCTGCCAGCAGGTGCTTTTTGAATTTGGTGGTTTATTTACTGATTTATAGCAGTGCCCTTCACAGAGATTTGCAGGATTGTACAAAGCAGAACAAAGAAATGCTCCAAGTGTCTCATCTCAAGTGAGTAGATAGAAGGAATTTTTAATGTTTGACCTTAAACATATTGAAAGCATAATATGGTTTCATCTGTTTTCTCAAATGAGCAAAACATCTATACCAAGAAGCTGCAGAGAACATAAACAGAACATGAAGTGAATTACCTGACCTGAAAAATAAGGCTTTGGGCAAAGATGTGAACATTAATCAGCACACTAAGATAAGGAATGAGCCAACAAATGAGGGGTTTTCATTAGAAATAATGAAAATTTGCCTTCTAAACCTGCTTTTGTGTTAAAAGGGAGCTAAGGAAGTTTTTTGAATAAAGATGTGAGAAAGATGGATGGCAGAGAATTATAATAGATATGTTACTGAACTCCGAATAGGTAATGAACAACACAGAAACATAATACAAACATACTGTAAATAATAAAAAAATTCACACTTACAATCATATAGAATGATTAATGAGAAGTTTAAATATAACTTACATAAAGCACACTGTGCCAAAAATCATGATCAGATGTGTGAAGACAAAAAAAGTAAATTGGTTTCTTGTGAGTTGAAGCACCTTATAATGATTTTATGTTCTCCCTGAAAACACAGGTTGGTTCAGCCCCACACCAGCCACAAGAGTGAAGTGGGATGTTCAGAAGAGCTTTGACACTCCACAGGATTTACACAGGTGTGTTCCCTGTGCAAAGGTGAGATCCAATTGCCCAAGCCATACCCACTTGTCTCTGCAAACCCACACGAG
Source organism: Motacilla alba alba (assembly GCF_015832195.1). Taxonomy (NCBI): domain Eukaryota; kingdom Metazoa; phylum Chordata; class Aves; order Passeriformes; family Motacillidae; genus Motacilla; species Motacilla alba. The sequence goes on along the minus strand of NC_052022.1, from coordinate 35,235,279 downwards.
GTCCAAGGTACAACATCCCTGTCCTCCTGGGAAAGGAATTCTGTGTGTAATGGTGGGAGCATGAGCTTTGGAGAGGCTGTACAGAAGGGGAGGTGTGTGCACACTCTGATTTGCTGAAGATGGCTGAGGTGTCCCTGCAGATGGGGGTTGAAGGTGTTTCCCCAGGGCAGCCCAGGGACACATCCTGATCTGTTGGAAGTCACAGCTTGGCAGTGCCAGGAGCTCGGCAAACAAACACAAGTGAACAAGGTGTTGTCTGTTTCATCCTTTAAAGAAAAGGGGGAACAGCCTCCCTCCTCCTCAAGGACAGGCACCAGCCCTGCAAGCACATGAATTTCAGCTCTGTGGATTTCAGTGACCTGAAACACAAGTTCTCAGAGACACAATGTGACTCCTGGACCTACATGCTCCATCTTACTACAAAGATACGTTTTTAAAGAGAGGATTTTATAGTGAGCAGCAAAGCATAATAATGATTAATCCCCTGATTGCCAGCATGTGCCCTGAACAACTCTTACTCCGCAGACAGTGACATTCTCTTGCTGAAGTGAAAACACGGTGGCATTTCAAGTTAAAAAAAAGCAATGTTCATTGAAATAGAAAAAGCATTAGCTGGCACTGAGAGTAACAAATGAGAAGGTCAGCTGAACAGACACAAACAGTACAGAACATAGATGCAACACACCCTGTGCAGGCTTCATTCCAGCAGTATTGATAAAGCTTACATTAGTAATACATTTTCCTTTTTGTTGAACATTGCATTACGTTACCTTTTTTGATTAAATGCAAATAACTCCTAATCAGCACCTTCTAGCAGGGTTGCTAATGGAAATGCATTAATTAATGCTGGACACCTATTATTTTATTCTGGTTTGAAGAGTCACTGTTATTTGCAGTTCTGTTATCCAGAAGAACACCTGTAATTTTCAAAAAACCCAATCAAAGCTTCACAATAGAGTTTTAAACTATGATTCAGCAAAGGCTCATATGCTTAAAGTCCTATCAGAATAAAATCCAAAGTAAGCACCTATCAAATCTTTTTGTGAGGATAAAACAGAAAAAAAAAAGTACTCCTCCTTTTTGTTTATCTGCTGTATCTACCTGAAATGAAGGAGAGCCACTGCTCCCTCTGTGCACTTCCAGAGGGTTTGTGGCACTCCTGACAGGTAAGTCAAGCTCAGGCTGGATTTAAGGCAGCTCTCGAGCTTTACTCAGCCTGCATGCATTGCTTTGTGCCTGGAGGTTTGTAGGTAAGGCAACACTGGCCCTAAAGGCCAAATTCGGGGGAAAATGGATAACCAACATCTGGAGCAAAAAGGCTGTGGAGGAACAAAAACTACACCTATGCAAAATCTGTGTACACAGAGTGTGCAGGAGTCTTAAGTAATCAAAAGGAGAGAAAGAATGTACAAATTAAAGATTTTCTGTAGTCTGAGGAAGTGACCCACAGCTACAATTGTTTTCTGATAGTAAACACAAATACAAGTTAAATTTGTATCAAAACAGTAGCTACCTGAAGGGAACTAGAATGTATCTGGATTAAACAGGTGAAATAAGCTGATTAAACACCTTTGAAAGTGTATTTAGAACAGAAAGAGTTTGTTATAAGGTCGGTGTTATCATACAATGAGGGGCTCTGCCATCCTGCTCTAGGAAACACAACAAACAAAATATTTTCAATTAGGGATTTGTGTTTTGTTTTTAAAAGCACAGACCTCATAAATAACATTTTCACCCACACACTTGACATTACCTGGAATAAAAATGGAACGGGAGTGAATCAGCCCCTATCACACATGGATAAATTTAAAAAAAAGCCCTGAAAACCTGGGGTGCAGGGAAAACTGAACGCTGTATGGGGTGGCTTTTCCACCACAACAAGAGAGACTTCTCAAATTTTTTTTGGACCAAAAGAAAACTTTGACTGAAGACAAAGTTTACTATATTCCTGTAGGATAGCAAATTAACTGCCACAGGGGAAATTATTAAGCTCAAAAGTATTGGAATTAGCACCAAAACATAGTAAAAAGCCCCCAAACAAACTGGCTGATGGGGATGAAATAAGATGTGGCAAAAGAGAAATGATCAAATGGGGAGAAGCTTATTAATGCAAAACCTCCAGTACTGGTCCCAAGACTCATTTCATTTAGCATTTTCATCAGTTATCTTGGCACAAAATAGAAGAACCAAACTAATTAAACATTAATGGCACAAAGTTAGAAGGCAGTGACCATCCTAATGAGGATCCCAATCAAATACAAGAAGAGTTGGACGGCATTAAAGACTGGGGAAACAAAAATTACACAAATCATGACAGTAAGAAGTGCAAGGTCTTGTCCTGGAGATTAATACAATTTTCTCTACAATCTGAGGGCAGGGGAGATGTGCTGGACATGGCAGTGTGATGGAACCCCAGGAGATATTACAGGAAGATGGGTTCTTTAGTGTGGGGGGCATGAGAGAACTGGAGAGATGATCTTATGACAGGGATTTCAACACCCTCATTATCCATCCCCACAGAGCAAAGCTGGCAGAGGCTACCACTGCTCAGTGAAATTCTGCTGAGCATTCAACACCAACGAGGAGAGAAGGCCCATACACACAGGAGAAGAAGAGGCTGGAACTCAAGGTTGGAACTCAGAATTAAGTTTTCAGCTTTTCTGAGAGTAAAGTTCCAAACCAGTCTTTTAAAAGTTAACAATTTTTAAGGCCAGTTTTATAAAAAAGGATTAGCTGCCATGTTTGCCTGCAGTTACAGAGCAGTAAACATGTTCACCCAGGAGAGCTGCCTTTTGCTTCTACATTCCCTGTTCCTAATGGCCAAAACCAGCTCACTAACACAGATGGAGCTTCAGTTCTTCTGCCAAGCCTTGATCTGAACCTACAGATCTCCGAGATCTCAGTCAGGGACAAAGGCAATGCAGCCCAGACCCTGCCCCACGGCGCTCTGCTTCATCTCCAGTAGCACTGTGGCTTGTAACTCTCTCGGGAGACCTCTGTGACCCCTCAGAAACTGGTTAAAATAAGGCAAGCATTTCCTAGTTTTCTATTTCCTGAGTATTTTGGCAGTTGCTTTCATGGGATTTCCCACAATGTTTGAGTGAAGGTTTTTCAAAGCCTTCATAAAATCCAAGCATGCATTACAAGAAATGACTTAAGTTTACGACCTGACATTATGTCATGTAATTACCTATTAATGTAATTTTTAAAAAGACAATTTTTCTTCTGATTGCAGCAGAAATGCTGCCACACATATAAATCCAGCAAAGCTGTGTCCTGCCCTGGAAAATATTAGTGTACAAGAGTGGATTTTTTGGTCTGACTTTGAGAAGTGAGCCCTTGCTTGGCACTTGCTGTTCTCACAGAGGCTGCTCTGCATTCTGGGCAGGGGAGAGGGTTAGCCATGTCACCAGAAAATGTTACACAGCAGCCCCTGAGACATTCCCAGCTCCACAGGTCCTCTGATGGTTAGTGACTGGAATCCAACTGCAGTTTTGTTGTATGGCATGGAAAGAAACCCACTCAAGCATGGAGCTTTTCAAAAAAAGATTTCAGATGCAGTGTTTCAAATAAACATTTTGGTGATGTAACCATGAATTTTAAGTAGTCTAGTTTAAGCCTCTCTCTACTAGAAACTCTTAAAGAAAGCTTAGCTTTCACAATTTATTCTTGTCAATTGTTGGTGCTCATAACCAAAATGAAAGACAGGAATAGTGCTTAATAACAACAATTAAACATTGTCATTTTAGCTTTTCCACTGATTTATCAAGAATTTTTGCCTTATTTGCCACTAAGCACCAGATGTTACAGAGACAGAATTATTAAAATTCTACTGACCTTACTTTCCTACTTATGAATGGATATTCCTTAAAATAACACTGAAATACCCCAAACTTGGCTTTCATATACCAGAACCCTTAGAGAGCAAGGCAAATCTTCAAAATGCCGGGTAATGCCTTTACTCCATCCATCTTTTACTCTCTCAAAATATGAACTTTTTACCCATTTCCATGCCATGCACAGTAATTATGAGGTGACAGAGAGAGGGAGCCTGGCAGGTCGGGATCCTGTGCAGGCTCCAGATTTTCATGGGGCTGACAAGCCTCAAGGACTCTTTTGCTGCAATGGGGGTGTTGTTCTGCAAGTATTTCCACATATTGCCTTAAAAAAGGAAAGCAGCAGAAAGGAGAACAGCCAGAAAGCTGTAGAGATGTCAAAAGCAAGATATAAATCTCACTGGATATTTGCCAGTAAGTGTTTATTTATTTGAACCGGCATATGCAGAATTGTCTAGTCCTTTCTTACCTAGGCAAGGAAACAAAATCTAAACTCTCTGGCCATTGCAGGTAAAGAAGGGGCTGGCAGTGGCACAGGCCCAGCATTGTCAGTGACACAGAGCTGTTTGAGCCCTGGCTCACTGCAGGATGCCTCAGTTCACCCCTCGCTGGAGTTCCTGCCGCACTCTGTTATCTCACTGAGGAAAATGGACTGCAAAAGGCTCAGACAAAAGCACTGTTACAGCTACTCGTTGATGGGAATGCAGCAGGCAAGCCTCTGCTTCTGTCAGCTCCTTATTTTGAATGTTTCCACTCCCCTTGCTCTCCTCAAGTGCTGCAGCTGCAGAACCCACAGAATCCTGGGTGTACCCAGCTGTGCCTGGTGGCACACCTCAGAGAGCAGCAGCTCTGAACACATCTGCAGCACCTCCTTCAGTGCTCAGCTTTCAGGAAGCGCTGTGCTCCCAGTCCTCTCCTGGGTAAACAGCATCACCCTGCAGAGCAGTCACGATTCACCCTGACCATTTTACTTGTCCTGTACTTTCGGGGAAGATGATGTGAACACGAACCCCTCATCTTATGGGCCTCCCTTGCAGAAAGAGAACTAACACAGCATGTTCCATCTGCTGCCATGAATCACGAGTTTCTACTGGCTGCAGATCAGTCTGGGGCAGGGCAGCATCAATACAAGGCAGCAGCCCTCCAGCCAGAGCTCTGGGAGCTGAAGTGATCTAGTCACTCAAGATGTCTTTTCGATAGCTCCTGGAAAGCCAGCAGGCATGTCAGATCCCCAGAATGCTGAAGAAATGCTTAAGAGGTCATCTCTCTTTCTGCCATCTCAAGGCAAGATCAACTTTACTGCAACTCTTCATGACAGATCTTTGTTCTTGGAGCTGAAAAAGGCTGGAGCTCCATCCTACAGCTCTTCTCATCATTGTTTTTCAGCGATAGTTAAGAAACTCTCAGAAATTCACTTACATGAAGAACTTTGCACCTCGGAACACTTAGGAAAAGACACAGATACTTAATTCACAACACAAATGCTGCAGACAAAGCTGATGAGGGGAAGTTGAGCTTGAGATGTCTGAGGGCCATTACTATCCTAACCCTTACAGCTCTAATTTCTACTCTTTCTGATGGTAAAAAGGCCCAAGTGAATTTTTCTTTCACGGCCCTCCTTCTTCTTAAACTGTTAAAAAGAGAGACCTTTCTCTGATAAAAGTCAGATCAATACCTAACAGAAGAATGGCTGGAAACATATTTTTTGTGTTGCAGAGGGTTACAATGCAGACTGGAATAATTTACATGACAATTGCCTGCCCTGTTGCTGTAGCGAAGAGCTGCAGAAAGCACAGTGCAGGGACATGGGAGTCCCCTGGCCGAGTGGGAGCACTCAGTAAGGAGTTACTCCAGGAGGGCTGGGAGTGCCCGGCTGCTGCAGCACGTTGGAACAGGGGGAAGGAGCAACACAGCAACCAAAATTCATGTCCACATTTGTCCTTTTTCTGTCTTACCCAAACAGGTAACCTGCACAAACAAACAGCAAGATGTGATCTCATCCCCTCAGGCCCTGCCAGCCCAGGAGGGACACAGCTGGTGTTGCTGCATAACCTTGGCCAAGTCACCTCTACCTGTTTCTCTGACCACTGTTCCTTTGGATTGTTTACTTAGATTATGCAGTTTAGGTTCCTAAAGGCACTTGGGCACCTCATGCCTCTGTGGACACATTTTGAAGCCCACCAGGTCAGGTACTGTCTCACACATCATGCACAGCCCAGCCTTGATCTCGCCTGCCACGCCTCACTACTGATCCCAAAATTATCATCACAGCTCAGCTCTGAGCTCTTCTGCATATGAATATCAACCACAGGGCCCTGCAGGAGTCAACAAGTGAATTCACTTTTATGTAGTCACAAACATCAGGGTAGGGATTCAAACAGAAGGAAGAGCAGACTGAGGATCCATGTCACAAAACCACCATATGAAATCCTATCCACAGCATTGACAGCTTGACTTTAACTGTAAATTTCATACAGAAGAAAATGTAGGAAAACATCAGTTACTCTGAGACCAGACACTTCCCCCAGTGTTTGCTGCTCAGCAGAGTGGGCTCAGGACACCTTGACTTCCCTGAGCTTTAGCAGCCTCATGTGGTCACATGCAGAGCAAGGAGACCACAGAAAAATTCTGGACAGTGGAAAGGATGCTCCAACTTGGACCAGGAGCTGGGCAGCTGCAAACACACTCAGAGTCACAAACCAGAATTCTTCCTTAAGAAAACAAAGGCTGAAAGGTGACCTTAGTGCACATTAGTTACACACAGCAGCCAAGGGAGCTCCTCAGCCTTATTAGATAAAGGTATCATCAACCCCATCCTCTGGTAGCTGGAGAAACTCAGCTCTGTAAAAGCTGCAGTCTCATGGTGGTGTGTCCTTAAATGCTGCTGGTGCACCACCTGAATTTTTTAGATGCTTTGCAGAAGAACTACTGGGAAGAGCCCCTGCAGTAATACACTGATCCGGTCACAGGCTGGGTGCAGGATGATCTATCATCTCCTGATACCTCAAGACCTCTTCAAAGATGTGAATACTTTTTATTATTTCTGTGTTTCTATAGGGGCTCTTCTGGCCTCAGAAGATGGAATCTGCCCTAGCTAAGCACTGCCGCGGTGTCCTTATCCCATCCCTGAATAGAGGCCAATGAATAACATGCCCCATTTGGCAAGTGCTTTCTCAAGTGTAAACAAGTGCGTTTTTAAAATGCCCCTCCCCACTCCTTCTTACAAAAATAAACCGAACTCACCATATTAACTGATAAACTGTGTACTAAAGTACTGACAAAACCCAGCAATAAATAATAAAAGCACAGCTCTGCATTTCAAAAGAAGCCTTGGAACAGAAGGAGAGGTTATCTCTTTAGCTCCCAGGAAGAACAAGGATCAAACAGCAGTAACATTGTGCACTAAGGTTTAAAACCTCGGTGAGATCAGGAGGAGAGGCACTGTAAGATTTCAAATTGTTACATTGTATAGTATCAATTCTATAGGGATTGAAATGCTCATGTCTTTTTAAGCACCTCTATCCTTCAGGTAACTTTTCTATTACGTGTAGTAAAGAAAAAAACACCCAGACACATTTTCATTGCTCACCTGAAGGAATTTCAGGAAAAAAATTCAAAGCCTGCATTCTTGGGTTTTTTTATACATGTTTTACATTTAGGAAAAGAGACCAAATCAAAATGAGCAGTAAATGCAGCAATCAAAAGCAGATATTTGAAATAAAAGATGTTGATAATCTGCACTGAGTTCAGTGAGGGTCACCATGATGGTCCAGGGGTTGGAGTTGCTCTGGGAGGTGCTGGATGGTGGATGGGAGACACAAGAACAACAGGCGTAAACTGAAACTAAAGAGGTTTACACTGGAAAACAGGAAACTTTAGCACAGTGAGGAGAGCTGAGCAGTGGAAGTGGCTGTCCAGAGTAGCTGCACTCTCTCCATGCTGGAGATTTCCAGGAGCAAGCTGGATCAAGCCCCCAGTGGTCTGATGCCACATCTGCCCTGCTTTGGGCAGGAGGGTGACTAGAGCTGCAGTTCCTCCCAACCTGATCTGTTTTATGATCCTACTTCCCCCACAATGCTCAAGGCAAGGGAATTCTGAGGAAAATGGGAAAGCAACCAGGTATATGAGCTAGTAGAGAAGAAACTGATGAGAAATCTTTCCCTGTCATTCTTCAAGATGACCCTTACACAGTTTCATATGTAAGATTCTGGACATTGTCTACTATGAAAGCAGAACAATTTAGTGTAATCAGGGGAAAAAAGGATGATTGCTTTCCCAAAGCAAACACCTCTTGCACATAGAAACAGGTGCTATAGTTGAAAGGGACATAGGAAGAGGTGGATATGAAACTTCAGATCTGTAAGCATCAGGTAAAAGAGCCAACATGCTCTGGGGTTGGTCTTGGAGTGTTAAGTTCTCTAAACAGAAAACAAGAAGCTCCAAAAGCTCAAGCACTGTATCCCAAGAGCTGTTCCAGTGGGACTCTAATCCCTTCCTGAACATGGATGAAATGAAAAAGAAAACGTCAAGGATTTTAAAGTGTGTGTATAGCCAGTCACTGCTCAGTCACATGTGTGCCTTTCCAATGGTGAAGGAACTGTTCCAGTAACTATTTGAGACTATCCTCAAGGAGCTCAACTTTAGGAGGAGTTAATTCATGCTTAATTCAGAGAACTAAGAGGCACTGAGAAACTTGGCCAATACAGGCTTTTAAAAAATTCTCTGTATTCCCTGATGTAGAGACAATTTATGATTCTGTTAGGGTTGTCTTTGAGGGCAGGAAAAACATTGGATTGAAATAAGACTTCAGATTAATGGGAAAAAAAAACCAGAACAAACATTTGGAGAGATCACTTCAAATGAAGGCATCCCCAGTATTAAGGCAGATTCTCATCTTTACAAACCCACACCAATAACACAAACTCAGAGACTGGGACATCAAACAGGCACAGCAACAGATTCAATTGATGGAACTACTCCTGCAGCCTTGAAATGGTGCTGTGGCTGGATCCTCTAATCACTGCAAGATGATTGTTGCAATCCTCATACCAAACTTCAGTTTCTCTCTCACTTCAAAAGCTACCAGAATCCACAGGAGCTTATGCATTGTCATACTATAGAAAGGGCCTTCAGCAGGAGGAAATCTCAGTTTCACAGGCACAGAGATTTCAAAATAAATGGAAGTTTAAGGCATCTGGGTGCCCATCTCTGCAGGCCCAAGCCAGGGACACAGGCTGTTTGGAGAAAAAGTTTTTTGGGGGATACCTCAAGCTACAGGAAGGGTACTTCACTCTAGGAAGATAGAGAGCAAAGGGCTGTGATTAAGTCAGGTTTTACGAGAACAAACAGAATTTAAAACAGTGGAAAGACAGAAACTTCAGTGTCACAACTGGGGAGTTTCCATCCCTGATGTGTCCCATAATCTGTGTCTGCACAATGTCTCTAAGAAATCTAACCTAGGAAAGTGCTGGCATAGAGGAAAAAATTCTTAACATATAAACTCCCCTGTCTTCTGCACTCAGTACAGAGATATTTAATATTAGTGAGTGTGGAAAGGGGAAGTCAGCTGGTAGAACAAAATCTATCTGTATTAATAAATACCTGAAGAGAAATTTGCCTTCAGGCTTGTTATACAAATTTGAGGATGAAAAGTCTTATTCACAGTTCTTGAGATAATTTTCCACTTTTCTTTCTATTAAGGTACACATTTGCAGTGTAGAAAATTATGGTTATGAAAGAATATTGGGGGAATTCAAAATACATTCTAGTTTAAATATGGAAAAATTGTTAATGGAGCATTTAAGAACAAGGCCTGTATCATATTGCACCGATTAGAGCTCACCAATATCTCCAGACAGATTACAGGAAGAACCAGCATTTCTGTCAGAAAGAAGTTACAGAAACTACTTGCCTTTGGAGACTGATTCTGGTGTTTTTCTTATCTTAAAGTCAGGTTCCTATTAAGTCTTTGGATTTACTGTGAATGTGTTGTAAATCTTGGAAAATGCCAATATTTTCCTCCCTTTCTTTCCCATTCATTGCAGCATACTCCTGCTTTCTGTCAGCCTCCATAATTGGTGGAACGTAAGAGAAAAGCCCGGCACGGTGCTGAATCAATCTAACTTACGATTGCTGGAGGACCCAAACTCGGCAAGGAACGGGCTGGATTTTCCCCAAAGGTAGCAATCTCTTATTTTGCCTTCAGGGGCTTGCGAGGAACCTTGGGAGGGCCAAAGGAGGAGTAACACTAAGCACAGCTCAGTGCAGGACACCAGGTGTCTGTGCCAGGCCCAGGGGCTGCTGTGGCACACAAGGAAAGCAGGTGGTTTTGAGGGATTTCCACCACTTCTTCCTTTTTATATATGCCAGACCTTTTAATTCTATGCTTTTTGCCAGCTAACTTCCATCTTTCCTGAATAAGGAATTAGAGGGAGGTAACCTGCCCAGGATAAGCTTCTGCTGTACTATTAATAGAGCAGAGGAACCACTTAGATAAAGCTGCAAGTTCAGAGCCCAAATCCACTCTGACCCCACAACAGCTTAGAGAATATTTAAAATTTGCAGGGCACAGCCATACATTAACACCAGGGCTAACAAAAAAGAAGCCACCTGAAAGGTTTCCATTTGAAGTTACTATTCACTTACTGGTAAGTGCAAGTTCCTTTCTTGGTGCTCTTTTTTTCCCACACTTTTTAAATAGCATTTCCCTGGTTTGCTATCTTTTGTCATCCATTCCTATTGCAGAGGAAAAACTAAGCAAGTAAGAGTGAAGCAAAAAAAAAAAGAAAAAAAAAAGGATAACAGCTTGAGGTTTCTAGCAAGGAAGGATGTAATTCCATCTAGTAAGATGCACTTAAAATTTAAAAGCAAACCAAACAATTTTATAGCTGTACAGATATACATCACCTAAATAAAACGGAGCAGTTCAGTTATTCTTGCTGAAATTCAATCACCCTAAGACTCCACTCATTTAAAAAATAGCATGAAACAATGCTTATTAAGCCATCTGAAATATATCTTTGGACATGTATTTAAACTTTTGAAGCAATTTATACAAAATTCAGATTTGGCTCCTTTAGGAAAATACATTAATGAATTTTATGCTCATTTAAGACAGAGATTCTTCCTGATAGATTCAAGTGCTAAACAGAAAACTGTTTAGATGATTTCAAGCATTATTGCTCTCTAATATTCATGCAGCAGCAAATGAATAAAATGACATAAATTCTTCCTATGGAATTTACTTAAAGAGCAATATTCAGAAGTTATCCTGAAGTCTACTTAAAAAGCAGGGTGGACTTTTTAATTTCTTTTAGAAGCAAAGCAAAAGCTACTTATCAGTATGATGCAAATCAATCAGGAAGCTCTGCCTGTGTCTCTATTTCATGAGCTGTTGCATTAATATACAGAATCATAGAATCCTTTAGGTTTTAAAAGCCCTCTCGAGATCATCAAATCCAGCTCTTAACCTAACACTGCCAAGCCCACCACTAAGCCACTTCCTTAGGCACCTGTCTTAGGTTGAAAGATGTGCCTGGGGGCGGGTATTTTATCACCATCTGTCAGAGGTGGGGCAGCTTCCCTCTGTTCATGGGGCAGTTTTCTTTATCTCTCCCACAGCCAATCCTCCCTCCAGGAGATCTCTGCTGTTCATGGCCAGTGAGTGTCCCTGCATGGCTGATAAAATTCCATCATCCCACTGGGAGAGGCTCTGCCCAGGGGAGGAGCCAAGCATTCCCACCCGGATACAATCTGACCCTGGGAATACCACAGCAGCCTTTTCCCACTGCATTCCCAGAGGAGCAGCTTTCTCCTCCACTGCATTCCCAGAGGAAGAGCAGGCCCATCTACACTACCACAGCACCACATGTACACAGTTTTTGAACACTTCCAGGACTTCCTTGGACAGCCTGTCCAGTTGCTTGACCATCCTTTCAGTGAAGGAATTCTTCCCAGTATCCAACCCGTATCACAGCAGAGTTGCTCCTTGTGCTGACAGGCCAGCCTTTGTTTGGATTCCACACCATCTCAGTGTTTGTCAAAGCAAAGTGAGACTGGAGCCCCAGTCCATCAGAGAATGCACAGAATGTGCTGCCACAGGAGCTAGGGAGCCAGCAGCTCCCCATGCACCCTGCTCACTGAGCCTCCAGTGATCCAACTTGGCCACCCCTGCCTAAATAACACCAGGCTTTCCTTTTTCTAAGCATAACTGTGTATTTTGCTCCAGTCACTTCTACTCCCAGACTTGGACAGCCTGAGGAAAGTGTATTATATCTGAAGACTCTTTCTCAGGTCATCTATAACTCTCCCTTTCAGCAAAGGTCAGTGAATATAAACAACCATTTGATGCAAGAGTCCCCCATTTGACCCAACACACAAACCCATACAAGCTCATTATTTTTAGCATATAATAAATCTATTCCCTCCACCTGGAATTGGAGACCCTCCCACTCACACTTTGAGAACAAAATACGACAGGGAGGGAAGAAAACAGCTGATGTATTACACTTTACTCAGTCCAAACTGAAAGCCTACACGCCCTAATGGCATTTTGGTTTCCCAGTGAGTTCTTTGAATAATATTTCCTTCCCCTCTTTCCATTAGAATATCCAGAAATTAATAATTTAGTCTAGTTATACTGTAGGCCACATGAGCGGTAACTTCTGAATAAAACAATAACCATTCATACCCACACTTAAATTGGTGGAAGGCTTTTGAGGCTCAGTGCCAAATAACTCACCCATCTCAAGCATTTGGACAATCTGGGACTTCAGAAAAGCAGCTGAAGCCCAGTCAGCATTAACTTCAGTTTAGGAGTTTGGGTTTAATTTGTTATGATGACTTGTGTGAGAGTTTATATCCACTAGGAAAAGGATGCCCAGAGAAGGAAGACAGCCATGGCTTCTACAGCTTAGTGGAGCTGCCCTGGGACTTCTCCTACTGCCAGGTCACACAAAGCCTCTGGGCTCTGACCCTCTGTCAGCCTGTTAGGAAGATCTATGATCACCATGCTCCTGTCAGCAACACAGTATCCTGACGGATCTGTGACCATGTCTAGGAATTCTGCACTGAAGAGATTCATCCAAGTCTGTGCCAGGATCTAACATTTACAGGGGTCACCGCTATGTCTTGTAAGTGCAATCGGAAAACAGAGTAGATGAAAGGGGGAAAGAAAAAAAGAAAAAAAAAAGAAAGACAAAATGTTTCTGTAGGGCACATCAGTGTAGAAAGCTCAAGCCCTATATTGGTGATCCATCTATTGCCAGGTCAATTCCCCATGAGCTGCAGCTCAAAGGTTGCAAACTGCTGTGTTTTATTACGCAGGGGCACAAGGACAATCGTGGAGGCTCAACCTGTGCACTTTGGAGGGTTTAGCCCTCTGTGGTGAAGGTTTAGCACCTCAGTGGTGTCCCAGGAGACAGGGAAATCTGCTTAGCCCCGATGGCCGCACCCCTGCCAGCAGCTTCCCTCTGCTGTCGCCTCTGGCTTGATGTTAATTAAATTCTCCACTTTAGCACGCTGGCTTGGAATACAGGCAGGGTTTCGTGACTGTAATTTCAGACTCCAGCTGTGACATTAGCACCAAGACATGCACAGAGCACATCCAGAATCAAAAAAGCAGCTTCCCCCTCGTTTACATGATGAGATGAGAAGGATTCAGCTACCTCAGACATGAGTATCAGAAGCAGGGGCTTATGGCACTGAGGAGGAGTATGTTACATGCCTGTTATATGCTTCCAGCTTCTCAAAAGCATTACTTCAGTTTTGCCACTTATTTCCATTATTCTCTTCCTACTTATTCCCAAAGCCAATTAAAATGCAAACAGGAGATTTTAAAGGCTTCAGTTTGATAACAGGCAGCAAGACAAGCGAGGCATGGGACAACACTGAAATATGGCTTCTTAATGCAAGCATATTAATAGAAATAATTGGATTCCTAAAGGCTCACAATTGAAAGCGTTACCTCTTATTGTCCATTAAACCAATTGACATCCTGCATTTGTTATTGCAAAAGTGTGATTCTGATTTCATGAAGAGTGCTAAACACTCAGTTTGCTCTAATGAAAGCTGTCTATTTTCTTCTGAAATACATCTGAGCCTCATAGCATGCAAGAGATCCAATGGATTCCCCAAAGCCAGCATGGTAAATGCCACCCTTGGAGAAGTTAAACTCTCAGTTTTGCCTTTAGGAAGGCCAGAGTTTCATGCCAAACACATAATGTGTTATTAAGCTTTTAGTAGTTATAATAAAAGAGTTAAAGGATTTAATCTCAACTTTTCACGAGAGCCCATGGGAAGAAGATGCTGGAGCTCGTTGGAATTTCAGTGGGAGGCTTCACATTGAACATCCTCAGGAAAGCCCTGCCTTCCCTACAGCTTATTTCTGAATTTGGCATCATCTGGTTTTCCAGTTGATATGTTCAATTCAAATACCTTCCCCTGGCCATGGTTGCTGTCAGGTGATACAGACAACACACTCTCTGAGCCCATCTAACAAGGCAGAGCCCAGTCCACCTCACATCCTCCATTCCTGCCCCTTCTCTGCCACCACATCCATGCTTAGGGGGCCAAAAGCAGAGGAACACAAGCACCCCCCCAACACACCTTTTGTCTGTAGGGCCAGTTTTCTCTAGAATTAGCTCCCTGAACTTCACTGAGACACCAGGTAAGAGCAGAGACAGCTTGAGGAGGCAGAAGGGAAACACGGTAAGGTCCCAGGGGAGCAGAGGAAGCAGAGGGCAGAATCACCTCCTGCAGTTACAATCACTTCCTTGTCAGACCGTGCTGCTGATGGCTGCACAGGATTAAGCTTTCCCCCACCTCTGATGGTATAATTCCAGTTTATTTATGCCAACAGTAAACATGCTGCCAACACATGTGTTGGTTCTGCTCTCCTGCCCGCTCCCAGGAATGTGTTGCTTCTCCACTCCTTTCTGCCAGCTCAAACATCCCTGTGACTGTGCTGAGAGCTGGAGTGGGAAACAAATGCAGCTGGGAAAGAAACTTCCTTGTCTCAGAGTGGGGTCCATTTCTCTGAAGTGGTTCCCTGGTCTGGCTCCCAAAGCAGATACACTCCACTCCTGGCAGGAACAGGGGCAGGGAGAGAAGTGTCCATCTCTTGGAGCAGCACCGTGAACTTCTGCCAGAGCTGTCCATGGAGCTCTAGCTGGGATCCGACAGCTTAAAGCTGGCCCTTCCAAACTGGGAAAGGAAAAGCAGCTTTCTAACTCTGCTCACAGCACAGCATGCATCCAGCCCAGGGAATACCTCAGGAATGAAGCTTCACTGATGAGAAATTAGAATCATGCACCAGTCTCCATGTTTGAGTGTAAAATACTCAATGCAATAGGTTTAAGTATATGAATTAAGAGATACAGAACTAGAATTGAACTCTGTCACTATTTTCTCCCTTCATTTAATTCAAATTAATATTAAAAATATACAAATAAAAATCACAAAGAGAAATAAGAGGAAAGATGTGTCTATATTACCTCTTTAATGGTAAAAAAAAAACCCCAAAACAACCACTTTTGTTGCATTTCCTGGAATAACTGTCTGGAAAGGTTGAAGAGCACTTAACATACACCTCATAGTCTTGAGCACTAATGAATTGGATCTATAACTATGGTTATAGATCCAATCTTTAATTGGAGATTCATAGATCCAATCCAAATTTTAAACCATAAATTAATGTTAAAAATATACAAACATTTTTATACTTATTAATTCTCTATTCGTTATTCCAACATGAATATTTCCCTATCTGTAGCATGATAAATGATCATCTTTTTAAGTCTTCCTACAAGCAAGATATCAGTTTTCTTTTCAGCTCCTTCAGATAGTGCCTTCTAGTGCCGTGTTTTTATTACCACTAAATGCAGAATAAGTCATTCTTCCAGTTGTTATTACAATAACTGCATCACAAAGAGAAATAAGAGCAAAGATGTGTCTGAATTACTCCTTTAACGGTTAAAGAAACCCCAAAACAACCACTTTTGTTGCATTTCATGGAATAACTGTCTAGAAGGGTTGAAGAGCACTTAACATACACCTCATAGTCTTGAGCACTAATAACTTTAACAGAGGGCTGATAGTGAAATTGCTTTTCACCTTAAGGTAAAAACACAGAAAGCTATGTAGGGGATTCAGGATTTACCCAACAGAAAACTAAGTATCTCAATTGAAAATTGGAATTGCTTTTTATTTAAGCAAATGAAGGGAGAAAATAGTGACAGAGTTCAATTCTAGTTCTGTATCTCTTAATTCATATACTTAAACCTATTGCATTGAGTATTTTACACTCAAACATGGAGAAAATCAGCATTATAAATGATCAGTACTCAAATGGTGAGCAAAGGAAACAAATGCAGAGACTCAGTTCAGCATTGTAATCCCTCTGCTCTGGACCACTCCTGTCAAGTTCTGAATGCAGCCTGAGCACCTCACTTCCTTCACTGCAGTAGCATCACATCAAAGAAAAAAAGCACCTTTAAAAATTGCAGTAATTTGATGCTACAAACAGGAAAATGTCTTAATTGTAATTTTACAGCAGAATTTTATTTCAGTACATATTTTTTTAGATGCCTTAAACTGCTAATTTCCACAAATTAACATGCCTGGGTCTCTTTTCATAGTAAACATAACTTTGCATTTTCTGCTTGTAATGCTTGGCTTTAGCCTAATTACAGTATGTTCCTTGTTTGCAGCCCCATAAGGATCTCTCTCACTGCTCTCTCCCCAGCCACACTCTGCTCTACAGAGTTTTGTATCAGCAGAGGCACAAAATGAACCTGCAAAACTCACTCAAGAGATTTGCTGCACGCAGAACACTCGCACGTGTATATGCAAACTCACATTTGCATACTCCAAATGCCTGCAAACATGGTTTATTTTGGCATGCTATGGCTGTACATGCAAATTCCCTTCTTCCAGCACTAATTACCTACTCCCCTACAATCAATACATCCCATTTCCTAAAACAACCCATTTCAGACCCTATGCTACTTTGCTTTCCTGTAAGTCAATAAATACTGCCATGTCCCCTACAGAAATGTCTTTGCCCAGTTGTTTTTATGGATTCTGTGCTGGTTCCTGTTTTCTTTCCTAAGTGTTCGGCTCCCTCTCCTTTTGCTCTCTCCATGAAGAGAAGCAGCAGTAGCTCTACCTGCTCCCCTGTTTCTCACCTGTCTGACACAGAGGCACCTACTCCCTTTGCTGAAGAAACAGCATCCCCAAAAGGTTTCAAAAGGATTCAGTGGGATCCAGGCAAGGGACTGCGACTAGGGCTTGACAGACTAAATTTACTTTTAATTTCCCCCCGTGTATAAAGCCTATTTGCCTAATTTAATGTTTCACAGCTATCTTTAATGTGCAAATACTTTCCACAGTGAATATGCAATATATAAAAACAATCAGAAACTTTCACTCTGAAGCTGGGCTATTTATTTCCTTCCCAAAAACTCAGCTGAGTGAAGTCAGGTTAATTGCCTTTAAGTCACTATGAATAATGTTGCAGAGCCTTGCACTGACAGTCACACCATTCTTCTGCTGGTTGTGTATCCCAGAGCTATTTCAATGGATAACTGTAATTCATTTTGGCTGCTAGATCTGCATGTAAAGATAAAAGCTGGGAGCAAACTTCCTTTAGTCTACCTCCAATAGGGGTAATTCTGGCCATCTTACATGCTCCAGCAGAAAGGAAGTCTTTGCTGCCCTTACAGTATTCCCTGCACGTTGTCATCATTCATGGTGGCAGCAGCTGTCCCTTGGTTCATCAGGTTGAACTGATCTTGCTACCTGATATTCTTTTCACCAATCAATCTGTTGATTACAGCCAGTTTAAATTGTAGCCATAAACAGGATTCTGAGAGTTTTCAAAGGACAAAGGAATCTGAATTAATTAGCATGCAGCAGAGGAAAACCAAAATCCTCCTACAAATAGAACTGAGAAACCTCAGAGCCCACAAGGACACTGTTTATGGAGCAGTAGATGGGCTCTCACACACTTGTGGAGCAGGAGAGCGTGGCAGCCTCAGCTCCCAGACACCTCTTAGGCTATGGAGCAGCTAATTCCCACACAGGAATTTATTAATTACACCTTGAAATTCTACCAGGTTAGCCTGTGTTGATGCCAGCACTCTGACTGTGCTCATGCATAACTCATCTTTACAACCTGTAAGCATAAAGATTTGAAGCTTTTGTCAGAAGTAATTCCAGGTTACACTTCCTAGGCTATCACACACACCTCACAGAGCCAAAAGCTCTCCCAGTCTGACATGTGCATGGATAACTGTCAGCAGCACATGTCACAGCTGAGACAGCCACACTGCACAGAGCATCACCACACAATTTCAGAAGGCTGTGAGCATCTGCCCACACACAGCAACACCACGGCACCTCAGGAGGCTGCAAGCATCTGCCCTGCTTGTTCTTCAGCCCAGCCTTTCACAGCCCTCCTGTTGGTGCCTTGCCCCTGGGTGCCCTCTGCTCCCTTTGGTGGTTGCTCAGTGCCCCTGGGCACTCCCTGGCTCATTGCTGTCAGTGCTGCTCACCTGCTTCTCACAGCTGCACCCACTGGGGACGAGGCTGGGCCCAGCCCCACTCCCAGTCACCACACACCGTGTGCCTACAGAAAACCAGGGGAAATTCACGTGAAAAGGGGAGAAAAAATACACCTGTTTTCTTCAAACTCTCTTCACAGTATGTTCCATAGTTGACAACATAGCAAGATAGATTGGATATTGGGAAGGAATCCTTCTCTGTGAGGGTGGGGAGGTCCTGGCACAGGGTGCCCAGAGAAGCTGTGGCTGCATCCCTGGAAGTGTCCAAGGCCAGGCTGGACGGGGCTTGGAGCAGCCTGGGGTAGTGGAAGGTGGCCCTACCTATGGCAGAGGGTGGAGCTGGATGATCTGCAAGGTCACTTCCTATCCAAACCCTTCTGTGACTCTATGATTAGCCAGTTCTCACAAAGGGAATGCTTTCCAAAGAACATTATACATTGCCTTTGCAAAAGAGGCAAAAACCCCAAAAGACATTATTGACATGGCTGGCATGTAAAGAAATAACAATAATAATTCTCAATTTTATGGACAACAGTAACATTTGCAGTCCAAGAAACCATAAATGTCCTGTAACAGATGATGATCACCTTGCTGACATGATAAATAAGAGGCATTTAGTTTTTAATGGCTTTCGCAATTTATTTTTTCCTTATGAGAGGACCACTCTGTGTAAATGTAAGACTAAAATGTATTTTAGTCTTCAGTACTTGGAAGAAAATTCACACATTATTATTCTACATTAGTTTCATTTGTCAATTCGATGACTAAAGACCTACTGGCCAGATGCAAATGCTGCTTCCTAATCTTGATCCATCACACACAGCAGCCGTGGGATATCATTCCCCACGAAGGAGGATGAATCAGGAGAGCTGTTCCATAAGGGAAGGTGCAGAAGATGCTTTCATTACCTGGGGGAAGTTCTGGTTTCCTTCTGAGAACATTTAGTTACAGTGAAAAACCCCAACCAAAGTGGCCCAGGTGCAAGCCAAGCCCTGTCAGAAGCGCAGGGTTTCCCACTCAGAAGGTGCTGGCCTTGGCTCTGTGTGCTGAGGAGCTCTTTGCCCTCCACCAGCCACATGTGAATAGTCTGGAGAAGTCAACATGAATTTTGATGCTTTACTGGATCCAGCCCAGGAAATCTAATATACTTTTTTTCTCATTTCCATCATGCGTGCATAAGATGATATCCTCGAATTCAGGCATACATAAAATAATTACCTTCTTTTTCTTCAAGTAAGCATCAGGAGAAAATAGTGAGATGTGTTAAGGGTTTGCTAATTGATGATATATTGCCTTAAATTAATTTCCTACTATTAATATTACTTAATGGAATTTCATATTTCTTATTTGAAAAATGAGGGTCAAAGGAAGCAATGATGAGAGACAATTACAATTACCACTTAGGACCATTAATATGTAAATATATGTGTAAGTTAAGATTGTTAATTAAAGTTTCGTAATTGCTGGGTATTTTTGAAGTTAGAGCCTAATAGGTTCTGCCATTATTCGTGTCTGCTTTATGCATACAATGTCAATGATTCTTACTCTTAACATACCATGAATAACAGCATGGCATTTATTTTATTAACTGATACGGCCATTAATGTCTCATTATGCCATTAAAACATTTTATTCCTTTCTAAAAATACAACCGGTTAAAAAAATCATATCCCTTATCCACCTGCATCAGCACATCAGTCAACCCCAAGAATATCCAGTGGCTAGATCTGCCCGTAACCATCCAGTGAGCTCTGTCCTACCTTCCTTTCCTGATGTTACCAACCTAAAAGCACAGATATTTTTAAAAGGTCAAGATAGAGAATGGACTTGATCCAAAGATACCCACCTATAACAATCCAAACGTCAAGAGAACTCCATCAAATGTCAAGAGAAACTGGAAAAGACTTTGAGAAATCATTTCTGCAATACTTCTCATTTATGCCATGTGTGCGCAAGAGAAATACTTTAATCAGTTCTAATGCAATAATATTTCACCAATTTCATCTTATTTGAAACAAGTAAAGCATAAACAATGAGAATTTCCTCAGTTATGGTATTATTTTTTCATGAATTTTACACTGTTACCAAAAACTTTTAAAGAAACACTGTCCTTCAAAAAATATAATCCTAAATTACGGCCTGTATTACACAGACCATGAAAATAAAATCAGAAATAAAACACTGCAGCCCAGTTTTAATCCCAGTGCATTACTCACTTTAATTGAAAACAAATGTGTTCTCAGAAGAATGGCATGCATCCTTCTTGCAGAAGTGTGAAAAAATAATGACGGCTGTAGGAATTTTTTTATATACGATTTTAAGAAGTCTTTGAAAATATGTTTTTTTTTTCCCTTAAGCTATATATCTAGTGCAAATATTCAGTGTCTCACAGTAAAATAAAAGTTCTCAGTTTCCAAAAGTACAAGGAATTTTCAGTTCTAAGCACATTTTCTAAGATACAACCAAACTAAAACCATTAAGATCTTCCTTCTCCTTGCCTTGCATGATTTAAATTAATGCTTGGTTTAAATTAATGCTTGGTTTAAATTAATGCTTGATAGTTCTAGGAAGGCCTCAAATAAAATCAAACACTATCATCAGATGGAACAATTTTCTTTGGCATGTCCAAAGACATTTATGTAAACTCTCTTCAAGCACACCTGAAGCATAAATAAGGGTGTTGATAAGGTGTTGCAACAACCTAAAAAGAATCTGCTTTTATTTCTGTTTCTTCATTCTGCTGCAAATGGAAGAAATGTTTTGGACTCATGAAGAAGTGACTCCCTCTCCAACATGCCCTTTACTCTGTAATAAGTATGATGTGGCCTTTCTGGAGACAATTCACTCATGTCACTGCAGAAGATATAAAAATAAATCAAGCCCAATATCTGAGCCATCTGTAATAAAGTTTTAACTACTGATCCCAGAGATATTTTCCCCATAAATTGACTCACTGTACAATTGGGATTGCTCCAAGCCTTTAAGGCTTTATCTGCTAACTGTTTGGAAATAGAGACGATAACTCCCCACAGCTGATAGAGCCAAGCAGTTAAAAAGTGTTTTAGACAGTATCTTCAAAGGTCTTGACAGAGAATCCCATAATACTCTGAATTTCTTTAGCTGTGATCTGTTCTTAAATATAAACCCCTCCTTTAATCCATGCTTTGGACTGCTGGAATCACTGGATGGGTTGGGAAAGGAATTTTGTTACTGCTGAACAGCTGAAGACTACTATGCCCAAATGCCTACAGAGATATGGAGAAATCTGTGCAAAATCCCAGAATCCCAGAATCATTAAGGTTGGAAAAGCCCTCCAAGGTCATCGAGTCCAACATGTGCCTGATCCCCACCTTGTCACCCAGCCCAGAGCACTGAGTGCCACATCCAGGAGACCCTTGAGGACCACCAAGGATGGGGACTCCAACACTTCCTTGGCAGCCCCTTCCAATGCCTGACAACCCAAACTGGAAAGAAATTCTTACCTAAAACACAGCGAGCCACTGTTTACAACAAAGAGAATAAAAATCAGGTAAAAAGTTCATGGAAAGTCCCCCAGTAGGAAATGCTGTGGTGGGAAGCCCAAAGAGTAAGGAAAGTTTTGGTGGTCAGAATGGAATTATCTACCTGGGAAGAGACCAGCACTTTTCCAAACACCTGAACCACTAAAGCTGGTTGGGAGGTCACTGCTGGAAGTGAGATGAATTCACAAATTTCGATTCCAAAGAAGCTGACAAGGAGAAAACCCATCCTCATTCTAAATCTGTAATTCAAAACTTGCAATCAAGTCCAGATTTCTTTGAAGGGCTAATTTAATTTGCTCTTTTTTTGACTTGACCTCATTTTATTTTTTTTGTTTGCTGTGTCACTATAGTTTATGTAAAGAATTTACACTTTGATAATTAAATCATAAGTTAGAACTCTTTAGAGGTTTTTTTTTGTTCTAAGAATTCTAAAGCAATTTTACCAAAGTTCAATAGAGTAGGAAGAAGATTAGGCCACCAAATGAAAGAAATGCAAATGATCTTCAAAAGCTGGCATCCTTCCATCTTATCTTTGAGAGTGGATAAATCCACTTTGA
Organism: Motacilla alba alba; assembly: GCF_015832195.1. Classification (NCBI taxonomy): domain Eukaryota; kingdom Metazoa; phylum Chordata; class Aves; order Passeriformes; family Motacillidae; genus Motacilla; species Motacilla alba. The sequence continues at coordinate 35,212,804 of NC_052022.1, read as the reverse complement.
TACCAGGATTTAATAAAAAGATCAAAAAAGTCCACATGCTTATATCTGACATTATTCAGGCAATATTGTTGTTGAAGTAGTTCTAAGGATGGAACCTCAGCCAGGGAATGTGCAGCATTAGCTCTACATTTGCAGAACTCCTGGGACTGGGGGACATAGGGAAACACAAAGTTTGGAGCTCCTCAATTCCTCTTTCTCTTTTAAAAATAGGTTTTACAGTAAAAGAAGTTTACACCCCACAAGCAGCCTTTCCACATGACCAGATATAAAAGAATCTGTACTTTAGGTTTGACAAGAGATGGTCTGAGGTTCTCCAGATGAAAATAAAGAAGTGGAAGGGGAAAAAGAAATAGGAGATGAGACTTTAAGCCACTGTAGGTATGTGCATATGGCTTGCAACTGTTTGTGTTCATTATGAAATCAGAAGAGAACAAACTCTTTTAATTTTAATGCTAAATCCATAATTCGTCTTGCAAATGTTCCATGAGACCACACTAAAAACATTAATTCTATAGTTTCTTACAAAGGAAAGAGAGAGAACAAACAGGAGGAGCATTCTTGAATGATAAAATGTCTGAGGGATGTGATGGGAATTCTTCACATAAGATGTATTCTTCTTTAGGGAACAGGTGTAGATCTAAACAGATGGGCTTATATAAGTAGAATTGGCAGCTCCACAGATAGCTGCTTTCTTTTCTGTAGGATTTTTCAGATTTGCCAGGGTATTCTGGACCACTCTGCTTAATTATTCTTAACATTTTGCCCATTTCATATGCTCACAATATAATGGGCAAATATAAAAATAATTTAAGCAAACTGCAGTTTAAATCTCAATAAAAACAATCCATTTTATTCCAACAAAACCCTTAAAGAGGGAACTGCCTATTTCATTAATGTTAGTCCATCTGTTTGCAATAGCTCCTTTGGAAGTATTTGTTTTGCTTAGAAATACCCAAACTGGTTATGTATGTGGCAGTAGATGGGCTGAGCTGGGCTCGCTGCTTTTAAATCATTGAGCATGTGAAGGTGTTTTTACTTTAGTTGGGCCAGGACTACAGAAGGCATCAAATGCTTGAATCCCAGACTAGAGCACCTCCCTCTGTGAAATCAGGCTGAGAAATTTGGGACTATTCAGAAGAGAAGGTTGTGTGGAGACCTCAGAGCCCCTTTCAGTATCTAAAGGGGCTGCAGGGAAGCTGGAGAAGGACTCTGTCAGGAGCTGGAGTCACAGTACAAGGAGGGAAGGGTTCAAACTGACAGGGAGTAGGTTTAGATTTGATATTAGCCAGAAATTCTTTCCTGTGAGGGTGGGGAGGCCCTGGCATAGAAGCCCAGAGAAGCTGTGGCTGCTCCATCCCTGGAAGTGTCCAAGGCCAGGCTGGATGGGCTTGTAGCAAGCTGGGATAGTGGAAGGTTCCATGGCAGGCGATGGAACGAGATGACCTTTAAGGTCCCAGCCCAAACCAGTCTGTGATTTAGTGATCCTCTGTTTCTCTTCTGGGGAGGCTGTGCCCACCAGCACATGTCCACGGTGATGGCCATGCTGTACTGGGGTTCTGTTCTCCTCTGCACCAATGGCAAGAGAAGAACAAATCAGATCACACGAGAGAGGAGTCCAGTGCAGGACACTGAATTCGTGCACACATGGTACAACAGTGCCCGCAGCACAGGTGACAGAATCACACAACTAATTTGACTGGGAGCATGGGATCTACCATTTCCCAGGGCCAGGATCCTAATGGCCACTCTGCCAAATCTTTGCACAAAGGCCAGCCCCACACACCTATGAACTAATTTCTGGAAATAAAATTTCTGGAAACAAAACCTCCTCGTCCAGCCTATAGCACATGATTCCAAAGAGCCCAAACGGACTGTGAAGATGGATGTTAAGAGCAAAACTGTGCAGAGCCACAGGACCATAATCCACGTGTACTTGTACACAAGGTGGATGTCAGCTCTGTGTCATGGGTGTGACTGTGCTCTCAGCTATGGAGCAACCCAGTCTGTGTCTTTTTGGATCTGCTGAATTATTCATTCACCTCAGCACTACTCAAACTTATAATCGCAGAGAACATCAGGACAAATCACAGAAGTGAACATCAAATGTAAGAACAGAAGAGCTTTTAGAGCAGCAAAAGAGAAGTAACAACAGAAAACACATGAGCAAGGAATGAAAAGGAATTATCATAAAATATGTACCAGAGCCCTGGTTCGTGTAAGAGTTTGAAGCAGGCAGCCCCAGGAGCCCTCAGGCCAGCAGCAGGCGTGTGCAGAGATTTAAAACTCCCAAGGCTCTCAGTGAAGCTGTGTTTGGAAACCTTCACAGAGCTGGGATGAGTGAGCTAACCAACCACTACCGGGCAGAGCAGCCTGCTGCAGGTTCAGACTGCACCTTCCCAGCTGGGTGCCCTGCAGCGTGGGGGATGCCCTACACACGCAGCACGGCGCCTGCTGGAAGGAGCTGGCTTGGCTGGATTACACAACAGCCACCCAGAGCACGCTGCAGTTTCAAGAAGGGGAGTCACAGGCTCAGACTTCTTTTCCCTTCAAAGGACTAACACGGAGACTCAAGACATCCTCCACCTTGGCCTAGGAAGCCTAAGGCTGCCACAGAGAACCTGCTGCACAAGGCACACAATGCCACGAGGATGCTCAGCGCTTCCCAGCAAACACTGTTGGCCTCCTCTGCAAACATCGTGTGTATCTACCAGATGAGGCTGTGGGCAATATTTCAGGAGAGCACCTTTTTTCATTACCTGAGGGGTTCTGAAGGAGGTGATGCTCAATAATTTCTATGGGCTTGGTTCTTATTGATTTCCTTTCCCATTTCCTTTCCCTATGACTTGCTCTGATGCCAGAGAAGAAGTGTTCATTATACTCAATAACCTTGTGTTTACTATGCCTGCAATATGCCATCAAGCACCAGACTCGTCTACTAATTTACTCAAATAAATGTGTTAATTAATGAAAGAAAAAAAAAGCAGAACATGACATCACTCACAATACCTGCATCACAAGGCTCAGCAATCCCAGATTCATCCACTCCACATCAGATGCAGGAGCTGGAACAGGAAGGCTGTGAGTTTCTCAAGCCAGTTTGTTTCTCATTCCTGGCACTTGGAGCTCCCCAGGGAAGAAGGTGGAGGAGTCCCCTCAGCCACAGTGCTGAGCGAGGCCAGCACTGGCACAGATCTGCCCCGCTTGGGGTCTGACTCAGAGGCTTCATCTGCTTAAATGAAGCCCATTATTTTGCTGGTCCATCAGCCAATGACTCTTAATTGTGCCAGTGCCTAAACTTAGCTTGCAAGCACAGCTAAAATACTAATCATTAATTTCAGTCACTTATAAACGCCTGTTATGCTATCAGGTACATTCCAAGTGCCACTCAGGATGACTGGCTAGGGCATGGAATTGAAGGAAAAAGAATACACGATAGAAAATAAAACCCCTCGATACTGGACACAAAATGGAGATGTTAATAATGCCACTGATGCAAGGAAAGACCTGTTTGGCCAAATACACATAACTGTGCACCAGAGTTTTAAGGAGACAGCTGGCACTGCGGTCTGGAACACAGAAAGGGATGATCCTCAACAAAAGGCTGTTATCAACTACTGCTACTACAGCCCTACCAGGCAGTAGAAGGCAACGGATTTAACAAACTATGTTTGAAGTTCCTGCTTTTTTTAATGGACTGCAGAGTAAAATTCTCAAATTCAGTGAACCTTGCACTCCCAGGACAGTATTAACAGTTTAACTCCTAATTTTAACACCCAACTTCAGATGCACATCAGCTGAGCAACCAAAATAACTTCTATTATATAGATAGATGTCTTTGTTTGAAGGAATTGCTGACTCATTCCTTTAGTGGGAATAGTCATCCATTCCTTTGAAGATGAGGTGATGCAAAGTAAGCCAGGTGACCCATATAGCAATAGCTTAAATCCCTCTCCTCTGTGATGGATTCCAAAGGCACCTGTACATTATTCCAGCCATCCCCAAGCAGCTGCAATCCCACCAGGCAGGGCAGTGCAGAGAGCTGACTGCTTTTCTAACTCCTCACACACAGCCTGGACAGGCTGGCTTGGTTTCTTAACAGGAAACACAAGTCCAAAATCTTAGAATGAGGCGATTAAATATTGGCCAGAGGCAGAAAGTGTTCAAACAGGAGTTTAATAAACATAAAATACGAAATTAACTGAAATTGCTCCTGAAGCAACTGCTTAGCCTGATCCAAGGAGCAGAGGAATGGAAGGTGGCAAATGTGACAGCAACTTCTGAAAAGAGCCTGAGAGTGCCAGCTGGTACCTGGGATTTATTTACAGGTCCAATAAACTCAGTTGTATAAGGAGCAGATTGAGCTGATGCATGGGGAAATGCAATACCACAGTGAGGAGTTATCATAGCTTTTACAGCACAAAAATTGATCAGAAATTGGCTCTTTGATGGTGCCGAGAAGCTCAGGAGTAAGGGTGACCAGGCTGACATTAGATACTTAAATTCCCAACAGTTTTGATGACCAAAGTTAGGAGGGGGAAAAATGGAATCTTTCCAATAGGACAGACAAGTGAGAAAAGTACAGATTACGAGAAGAATGTGACATTTATTCTGGGACTTGTGCTAGTCAGCACATCAAAAATGTCTTTTTCTTTAAGGATGTGAAGGTGAACGCTGAGAATATCAAATTCATGTTTTTCAAGACAACAGCATATTTCACAGAATGACTGAAGAATCCCAAGATGCTGGATTAAATAATAGAAAGGCAGATGGAACTGAATTATGAGAAATATTAAATGATTAAAATAAACAAAAGCATTCCTAATTATACAAATCCAGTGACAGACAGTAAACTGGCCTTTGTCATTCTGGAGAGAGATCTCCCAGCCACCATGGATACTTCTTTGAAAACTTCACCTTGTTATAATGTCAAGACTTAAGACTGGGGGAAAAAACCCAAAAGCTAGAGAAGAAACTAAAAAACTTTTTTAGGCCTCTATTTAAAACCCTGATTTAGGCACATGTTGAAAAAATCATACCAGACTCATCTCTCTCCTCCATTTTTAAAAGAAGTACCCAAAATTAGATTTACAGAAGGGCAACAAATGAAGAAAGAGGAGGAATGGCTTATGTATTTAGGAGATTAAATAGACACAGACTCTTCAGCTCCACAAAGAGAGCAGGGAAGATGTGCCAGCAGGAAGTGGTTGAACAAGGAACAATTATTCAATAATTCCCACAGTATGAGAATCAGAATGTATCATTAAGAGATTTAGAGCACAGGCAGGGAGGTACTTCCACATGGCTAAGGGATCTCCTGGAAATACAAAGTAGTGCCAAACCAGAAGTTTCACAGATGAGAGATCCATGAACATGGAAGTGCGTGAGGAGCCAGTTCTGGGAGCCCTGATCCACAGCAGAGATCCATGAACACTGAAGGGCATGAGGAGCCATTTCTGGAAGCCCTGATCCACAGGAGAGATCCATGAACACTGAAGGGCATGAGGAGCCAGTTCTGGGAGCCCTGATCCACAGGAGAGGGCCATGAACACTGAAGGGCATGAGGAGCCAGTTCTGGGAGCCCTGATCCACAGGAGAGGGCCATGAACACTGAAGGGCACGAGGAGCCAGTTCTGGGAGCCCTGATCCACAGGAGAGGGCCATGAACACTGAAGGGCATGAGGAGCCAGTTCTGGGAGCCCTGATCCACAGGAGAGGGCCATGAACACTGAAGGGCATGAGGAGCCAGTTCTGGGAGCCCCGATCCACAGGAGAGGGCCATGAACTCTGAAGGGCATGAGGAGCCATTTCTGGGAGCCCTGATCCACAGGAGACATCCATGAACACTGAAGGCCATGAGGAGCCATTTCTGGGAGCCCTGATCCACAGGAGAGGGCCTGGGAAACCACAGCATTTCCTGAGTTTATCTGTTTGCCCTCAGTATCTCCCCCTGCCCAGTGCCAGAGCTGGACACTGCCACCACAGACCAGAAATGCTCTGCTTTTCTTTCTCTTCTGTGCTTGCAGGCAGGTCACCCAGGTATTGCACAGATAATCACTTGCAATATAAAATGTCAAAGGAGGAAATGATGTTTGACATAAACCCAACATTAAAGAATTCACTGTTATCACGACCTTTTTGGTGTTCTAGAAGCGGGGAAAAAAAGGATTAAGAGATTTCCTTTTTTCACTCAATTTAGTTTAGGAAGACTGAAAGTAAGTAGATTTTACCCTACTTCCCAAGAGCACGTGATACTCAGAGAGATAACAGCTCTACATAAAAGGTATTTTCATGAGTTAAAAAACAGACAAAGAAATAAAGGAAGTTCATTCCAGAGGAAAAAAACCCCAAACAAACAAACAAACAAACAAACAGCTCAAATATTCAAGTCAGGCATTGGAGGCTGTTTATAGAACTTCTTTCCTTGCTTATTTTCCCATTCATCATCATGTATAATATTTTGCCACAGAAAAAGAAAGGGAAACAAAATACTTTATTTAGTTGCCCAGAAGTTTCAATGCAAAAACTCTTTCTGCCCAGGAAATGACCATGGGCTTGCTGGTGGGAGCCTTTACAAAAGGACAGGCAATATTTATGAGCAGTTTGAAGGTTTCCTAGTGAATATCCATCTGGACAAAGTGGATATGCAAGCTTTGCACTCTCTCTCCCTTTCTCTCTCGTTCCTAGGTCAGTTACCTAATCCTAAAATTACATCCAATTTTCTCTGAGGAATAGCTCTGCATAAGTGTAAGTTAAATGCCTCAAAGGCATCTAAATCAGGATTTTCTTAGTAGTGGAACAGCCTTAAAAACAAATTAAAATCATGCTTTCATGACAAAGAGGATTTTGTCTCAGGCTTTGCATTCCTTTCAAGGAAATGGCTTTACTTTGTACCCATGCAGGCTTGACAAAAGGAGGCTCCACATCCTGTGGTGGGAGCAACTGGTGGCATTTTTCCCTTTCCAGCAAAGATGCTGCCAGGCAACCGCAGAGATGCCCTGAACTTTGTCTCACTCACCTTCCTCCACCTGCCCCTTGAAATGCAAGCAGGACTCCCAGATTGGCCCATAAAAAATAACAAGCACTGCTAGGCCATCTGTATGGAGATTATATTGTTAATCGATAGATTTTGCATAGCCCCATGGATCACTTGTTATTGATGATTACGCACTTTAGCTCCTGTGACAATTTGTCAATATAATAAAAATAAAAAAAGGCTAAGGACAGCATACTTTTAATTCAAAGATGATCTCTTTCTTGAAAAGAAGTGCCACTTTCCAAGCTCTGAAAAGACCTAGCTCATGAATATATTCCATTTACCAAGTGGAGGAGCTGTTCAAGGAATCAAAACTTTCTTGATAATCACAATACAGGTATCTGAAAGTGAATAATTTTAGACTTTGGTTACTTTTAAAAATGAATATTGAAAAAAGAGGAAGTTTTGAGTTACTGAAAGTGTGTTATTCAAACTCAGCCCAGACTGGCATAGTTTTAACTCCCACAAAGGAGAAAGAAAAATGCTGGTTATGGACAGTTTTAAATATTTAACTTTTTTTAATGGAACTGACGTTTTGTCTCCAAGTTTTAATCTAAAGTATTTAACACTTTGCTTTCTAAGAGGGAAAAGAACAGTGGGTGAAAGACCAAATTCCCTAAATTATCCTTATGTTTGAAACAGCATACTTCAGTTACTTAGGCAGTCACAAGGATTACTTTTTTCTCCAAAGCATCCCAGCTCCTATGGACTCCCTCCTCTCTCAGGATTTGCTTCCCTTAAACAAAACTACCCAGCTTCTTTGTTTTCCTAAACGTGTTTTCTCCACTCCCAACACAAGCCTGGCTCAGCCCACAGAGCTCCCAGCTAACTCATCACTCTTGATTACTGATGAATTTCTGTTTTATTTTGGCAGTGACAAAGATGCAAGTGGCTGTCCCCTTGCAGATTCCCTGACCTATCCAGTCCTTGGCAGAGAATACCATGGCCATTCCACCTTCCATATTTAACACATAGAAAGGACACACAAATACTAAACCAATATTTCAGAAACCCCCTTCCTTTATTACAGGATATGAATGATGAATGCACTATTGATCCTCTCTTTACATACAGATGCTGTACTCAAAGCACAGGACCTGGAGAGCTGTCGATATTTAAGAGGAGCTTTCATGGGAGACAGGCTGTCATGACTTTCAAAGGTCCTTCATCCCCGACTGTCTGCAGGAGTAAGTTAATCAGGAGATGAGGCTCTTGTATCTAAGCCAGGCTTGGGATGGAGCTGTGCAGTCGAAGTGAAAGTAAGGAGTTCTATCACTGTAAATACATTCAAAGGGGGAATGGGGTAATTGCGGCACTCTGTGAGCTGGAATTGATATAAACAATAACTATAAAATAGAATCCATGAACCTGGTAAAGATACAAAAGCAGTAAATGTTAGAGATGAGAGGTTGAATATATTATTATTTTAAGACTTGTGCCTAGTTAAAATGAGATTAGAAAAAAAGCCAACTTCTTGCAAGCCATTTTAATTCAGTTTGTGGATAGCTGCTGGAGAATCAAAATTTTGATCAGTTATGCCCCACATGGGATGAATAAAGCTCCAATTTTCAGCTTCTGTTAGTTTAATACAAGGATGGCAAAATTCATGTGGACATTCCCTTCATTTACTCTTGGAACAAACAATTTGCTCATCACCATGTTTTGGCTGTCTGCCTGAACTGCTGGAACTGTTGCTTCTCCTTGAAGAATAACATTTAACCAGACAGATGATAACCCAGCCAACCCGAGGTCCTCAAAACCCCCCTATCAGGTCAATATATTGCTCTAATGAGGAACAACCCTGGCTTCCAGAACATTGTTTTTATGTGGGAAATCTGCAGGCAAGGGAGATGGGGATATTCAGGAGTACAGCCTGTACTCGAAAAAGGCTGGCTCTATTAAATAGCTGTCCATCTCCTGGCACTCCAGGGAAGGAAGCATGCCCCTCTAACAAAGATGAAGGGAATATCAATGGGGCTAATCTCTTCAAAGTGCTCAGTGCTCAAAGCAATCGCCTGCAGTAGCACAGTCCCCACCCTCATTAGCTCAGCAAACACAGCCAGAGACAAAACACTATCTGCAATCAGGGCAAAAAAATGTAAAATACAGGAGTTGCGAGCCACCTCCCTTTCCTTTCCAAAGGACAAATATTTCATACATTTTAAATTATGTCTGTACTGAAAATAAAGCCATATATTTTAAGAATCCCTTTTCTTTCCCTTCCAGCATATTTAAATATTGTGGCGTTTGCTTGTATTGAAAAATGGCCGTGACACAACAGAAATACTGCACAGCACAACTCTCCCCCTGATCAACAAAGGGGGAAAATTCATCGCCAGCTTTTTCCCTTTGGCAAACTGCAACAGTCAGAAATAAGGAGAGTGATCGTTTCCTACCCCATGAAACAAGGAGACAAAACGATCTGTCAATCAGCTCTTATTTGTGTAAGTCCAATCTACCCATTGCCTCCAAATTAAAGAATTTTTATGGTCAGGAAAACAGATGTTGCGAATGAGAAAAAATGGCATACAGCAGCAGAGAGGGAAGGAGTGAGAATTATGAGACAAGGAATTACTGCTGAATAATTCAGCCTTCCAGCACATCCTTTTACTCCCATGCTGACCATAGGAGTAATTAAGGATGGTCAACAGACACTGTAAGCTCTCCTCAGGGAGGGAGGCTGACAGGGACGCCTTGTTGATCTGACTTCTGAGGGGAAGCAGCATGGTCAGGGCTGGAAAATAGGTCATGGCTTGCATAAACCAACTCACACCATGCTGGAATCTCTCCAGGGAGCCCACTAATGGATTCACCAGTGCAAACACGTGGGCTGGGCAGGATACACTACCCAATCAATACTGGGGCAGTGTCAAACAGCACACAGTCAGGGCAACAGCACCTGCTCTGCCAAAGCAGGGATTTCACCTTGAGACACAAGGATGAAACCTTTTCTCAGTGTGGCTGAGGTGAACCAGCCCACCAGTACTCCTTCTATCCAAGGTATCACTTTTGAAAATCTTTGGCTTCTATAAAAACAGCTTGGTCAATAAATGGACCTGAAAGTTTATCCCCTATCCATCAGCTGAAAGTAGGGATCCACATTCAAACATGGATCAAACATGTATCACAGGCTTTAAAGGGGAGTTTTATAAAGGGATACTCAAGTTTAGATGGAAGAGAAATAGACAGAGAGGGATGGACAGCACAAAGGTGAAATGGAGAGCCATCACTGCTTGAAACTTGCCAGCATAAAGCAAAAGGACTGACTTTGGTGTTCAGCCCTATCCCCTTTTGGAAGGAAAGAAAAGGAAGTTTTCCTTGACTACTCCTTGGCCAGATTTTACAGGGGACAGAGGAGGCAGACACAGATCAGACACACAGCCCTGATACATCACTTGCACATGAGCCGAAGCCAAGAGGAAAGTGAAGACGACCTAAAAGTGCTGATTATCAAATAATAAATGGCAAACTAAGATATGCACGTGGCTGCATTTGTGCTCATTAAGCAAAATCTGTGAGAATGTGGATCAATTATATGCAAAAGAAACAGACCATATGAATCCTTAGTTAGTACAGAAATGGGTGAACAGGGATGCAGGGAAAACCCACAGATCTTGGAATGCTGACCATAGGAAAGCAAACGGTTCTGAAGGGACAGACATTAAGCAATTTCTGATGGGAACAAGGAGAGGAACAAGTGATGTGCAATTACAAATGGACTTGAAAAAGGTCTGGGGAAAAAAAAAAAAGCAAAGCAGGCAGCAAAATAAGTCTCAATTCTCTATGTCAAGAGCAAACCTTTCAAAGACTTAAAAGATGCGCTCCAAAACCTTGGTCACCTTGCCGCCCTTTCAGGAAGAATTACAGCACTGTAGCAAGTCTGAACTGAGTAGTAACCAGAACTGGGAGTTGTCTGAGTGAAAGGGCAAGTGCCAGGACAAATCCAAAGAATTACACTCCTCCTGCATCCCCTGTTGCTGCACCAAAGGAACTGGGATGATGCACAGTTCCCACAGCAAGAACAAGGCAAGAACAAAGCAGGAAGAGGAAGGTGAGATGTTTGGCTCATGGTGAGACTGGGGAAGGGGGAGAAAAAGCACTTACTTTAACAATTGTTTCATCCTTCATGTTTTGTTTTTTCTCAATACCCAGATTCAGAGATCAGAAGGTTGTGTTAATTGTCAAGAACTTCAAACAAGTAAAAATTACCCAAGTTGAGGCTGTATTGCCTGCGACAGCATATACATAGTCAGAATTGAGGCAGGAACTCAGGCATTGAACCACAAGGGGAAAAGCACCCTAAGGAATCAATTGATGTTATCAAGTAATCTGCCTTGGAGATTAAAGAACAGAGAGCAATAAAGTGTTGTAATGAAAAAAGCTTTTGAGTCAGAAATGGGAGGCATAGGGAAAAACACACATTAATGTCAGCACATAATTGCTCTATGTGGACAAAATCAGATGCCTCTAAAGAGATTACTGCTAAGTTCTGTGCTAGAGGATTCTTCTCCCATCAAGTGTGACTTTAACTGTAATCAAAAGGAGACAAATACAGAAAAAAAAAAAAGGGTAAAGATCTTGTCCTGCTCCAGTTCTCTTTATATGTGGACACAGTGGCCACAGTCACCTCCTGAGATCTGCAAGTTACAGGTGCACCCACTGCTGATTCAGCCTCTAACTCCAAAATCCACTGTAGGCTTCCCAGCAAAGGAGAGCTTCTTCCATCCTAGAAAAGTCTCCACCCTATCAAGATGAAGCTTTATCTCCTCAGTGCCACTTAAGGGTTATCAATTAATCAAAAGCATGAAGGAAAGGAGGAAAGAAGGAGCAAAGACAGACACCTGGCTCTGTCACCTTAACACCAGCCTGTCTTTGCAGTCAATACACCAACCAAAATTGAGGAAATCAAAGAGAAAATTGAAAAGGCACCTCACTGCAAGACTGATTTGCAAGGACTACCTCTGCCAGTTCTGTTCTGGTAATTGTTACCAGATCAGGGATGTGAAAACTGTAATTTTGGAGCTTTACCTGATCTTACTCTAATTTCCATGCCCCACTCCATGTGGGGATTGCTTGTGGCTTTGACATTATCAGTAATAGCCCATATAATGTCAAGTGCAAATATTGAAAATGGTCCAGCGATGACATCCCAGAAATCCCGTCAATAATTCTGCGTTCAGTAAAAGGGTGGGTAATTTAGAGACGAAAATTCATCCCTGCAATTTGACACCAAGAACAACTGCAGAGGAACAGCAAACAGTTGCCACCCATTGGGCCAATGTTGGTCTTGCAGTAACGGTGCTGGGTGATGTCATGTGATGTGTAATTAAGCAAATGAAGCTTGCTTTCAGAGAGCAGCACTGAGCAGTTGCCCTGACCCCACCATGGCTGACAGTGGTACCATCTGTTCACTGTCAACGTGTCTCCTGCATCCCTAGAAATGTTGTCTTCTAAAATAAACAGCTTGTATCACAAAATAATCTTGATCCTGCCATTCCTCCACTTTCACATTCATTTACAGTTTTTACATTCTTTTAATCTACTTTTCCTCCGAATAAGACACGCACCTCTGGCCCTTGGGATTAGTCAGAAGCATGGAGAGGTTATTTGTTCATGCTGAGAGCAACACAGCTCAGCCTGGATGGAGGCAGGTTAAATGTTAACACCTCACTGTATCTCCAGAGCTCACAATAAAGCAGTGCATTTTTCCAAAAATTATTTGCTTGCCCTCAGCCTTACTGTAACTGCTCTTGATTTTGGATTGTTGCTGTGAAGAGGGGCTTGTTTGGTTTGTTTGTTTTAATGTGCTGTGACAATAAATAAATGCATCATAGCACACAAGCTGGAACCTTCTGCACCTTCTCTTACATATGCAATGCTGGGTTGTGATTAATCTCATTTACATTTCCTAAACAGCAACTGGAAACACTAAAGGTAATGACAAGAGGGTGTTCCAGGGATGCACGAATGCTACACAGGAATATATTCACATGGAGATGCTGTTGACTTGCACATAAAAAAGTAAAAGTGAATTTAGTTTAAAAATCAGTTACTCTGTGGTCCATCTTGCACAATAACTCTGGTCAGCCATTCACAGCATGCAGAATTCAAAAGAAATGTTAATTGTGTATGACATCAGAAAAATTTCTGATATTAAACACAGTATTGAAGAGCATTGCCACCAGTAGGCTGAGTCCCAGGCCGCTCCATCAGCACCTCTCACTGAAAGACCACAAGCTTGCTGCAGAAAGCGCAGGACAAAGCAGAAAATCCCCATGAGATGCAGTGGTAATTACTATATGTACTTATTTTCTGTTTATTCACAAGTATGGAAAAGTCCACCTTTAAGCTGGGCTAAAGAAAAGCTGAGGCAGAGCGCAGCTAAAGCAGAAAGATTTATACACAGATATTGTCATTAATTTATCTAAGATCTGAGTGTGGCTCTGATAAAGCAGGAAATGCCTTTAGGCTGCTATTTAACTTACAATGCTGGAACAGCAATGGACCACTGGAGCCAGCAAGGCTCATCCCCAAAAACGCCATTGGGAGAACCCCAGTACCTCACAAACTCCACCTTTGGGAAGCACGTCCCACCTGGAGCACGTCATACCCACAAAGGTAACACCACTTAAAAACAAAAGGTAAGATGTGCTTGTCTACACTACATTTGCAAAGATAATTACTTGAAAACAATACAAAGGAAAGCAAAACAAATTCTTCCATTAGCTGGGGCCCTCCTATCTCCGACCTCAATCTTGTTTGCTGATACCGCCAAACTTTTCATAAACCTCTTCTATCATTATTAACTTTAATTTAAATAATTATTGGGCAGAAGAAAAAAACCTGCTCAACCATGGCTCTCTAATTTAGTAATTAAATCCACCTGTAAGAGCTGAACAATTTGTGTCTCTGACTATTAATGCAGTCAAGTATTTTACACTGGCTGGTGCAACATCAGCCGGAGAGACTGAGGGACACAGCTGGAAACGGAGCCATGTTTGGATAAGGAAAATCAACACAAGCTGCTCCACAGGCAGAGGTCCTGACTGAGGCAGATGTCCCGTTCCCAACAGGCCGTTAAACACAGGATATATTTCATCTACTCTGTCCCTCTTGCAGCGGGTACAGTGTGTCTCAGCCAGGTATCTGCCTATCTTCAGCCAGCTGGAATTCCATCCTTTTGCATTCTGCCTCTCTGTGATTATCCACCCCAATTTGATATCTCTCTTTTGTGGTTACTCCTGCAGAGAAAATTTTGGATTTTGTCCAAATGATGGAGAAACGTGCCCATTTACATTACCTGAAGCTGATAACCTTTCTAATGGAAAGTTCCCATCTGGCAGAAATATTGCATTTTTCAGGGGTGTGGTTCTGCTGCAAATGACCCAACATTATACACCATAAACAAAGATTTGCAACTTCTTCAAATCCTCCTGAACAAAAAATGACCTCTTATTCCAAATTACACACATAAATACAATAGCGGTTAAACCTGTCTTTGGGAAACTGCCCAAAACTGGGCACTGTCAATGCGTTTTTTCCCCCCTGGAAAATGCAAACATCTTATTTAATGATACAGTAGAGAGATCCATGAAATCACTACACAAATAATATGGAATTTGATGTCAAAGTTTCCTGCCAAGTGACTCAATATATTGATAATATGCATTCCACAGTATGTGGGTCATTATGACAAAACACCATCCTATTATTTTTCTTTAATGATTCCTTATCATCCCTCAAATTCCATCAAAGCTTTATGTTTTATGAACACTTAATACAAATGTACACTTAGTTTTCAATGTGCCTATATACATTATGTTATATATTGTTGTTTTGTATCATGTTGCACTAGCTTTGAGTAAAACCATTTCCTAAGCTAGGATCTAATTCTGTGCTGCAACAGGAATGCTTGTGTGTGCTTTAGTACTGAAGATTGTTTTAAAACAAAAACGCTTTAGAATGGCCCCTCTTCAAATGAAAATGCAATGTGCACTCACAGTATTGCTGACATGGTAATGCATGGTTGATGATGAAAAATAACTGGCTAATTCAATTCCTATGCCTAGTAAGCAGGCCTGTCAGCACCATGAAGTTCTGAGGCATTTATAAGAGGACTTTGTAAGAGTGTTATGACATGCAATTCCAGAATTAGCAAATAAAAGAACAAACAGTAATGGAGAATAAACACCACTGGAACATGGTAATCTCACAAAGCTTTTACCCCCATTGATCAGTTCTGTATTTCATGTAATACTGTTGCAAATGTACTCTTTGTTGTCGTGCATTTTTCATTTTATATAAATGGAGCAGCAGTCCAATTTGGCAATTTAGCCCATAGAAAACAAACGTATTGATCATTGCCACAATCAGGCATTTCTTCTTCAAAATTAACACATCTGTGCTGCTTCCACATGTTATCTGCCTCCAGAACTAGGGAGAGATTAGAGACATTGCAAAACCATGTCTAAGGGGGGGAAAGTTGTTTCAGAAGCCTACCAGAGCGATGAAAGGCCACTTGGTTGGCAGGATGGGGACCCGCGTCGATGGAGAGAATAGGGAGCAGCTTCCGCATGTCCCAGAGCTTCAGCACGCCGGAGGAGTCACAGGAAGCAATGCTGTCTCCCTGCCAGAGATGGAAACAAAGTCAAGGCATGGCTTCGGTCCCTCTGCCAACAGCAAAGCCTCTGGCACAGGGCTGGGCAGCCACACAGCAGCTGTATTTAAAGAAAAAATAAATAAGCTATTATACGCGAGGTTATCACAGCCTCTTATCAGCTCTGTTGGCTTGAATAGCAACACGACACCATGACTTCTGTAGAGACCAGTTCAGGAGAAACTGGAAGTACAAAGGAGAAAAAAGGTCACCCTGGCTTCTGACACCAGTGTCTCCTAAGAACAGGCCTTGTGGTTCTTTTCTTCCCACACAGCCACAGCACTGGCCTTTTAGCCCTGATTTTCACAAATTTCCATGTGAAGAGTAAGATGAGAGCAGAACAGACGCTCCTTCCCTGCTGTGTATTCCACACTGAATAAGGGACAACTCCCCATTCACTTCAGGGTTGCATTGGATGATCCTTCTGGTTCCCTTCCAGCTCAGAATATTCTGTGATTCTGTGAGAAACTCCCTCCTTGCAATGAGCCAGAAGCATGCAGGGACTATGCAAGGAAAGAGAGCAGGACCATGTCTCCCATGCCTCTGTTCAACATTAACTAAAACCAAAACAAACAAAGAAACGAACAAGACAAAACAAACAAACAAAACCCCCAAACAAACAAAAAACACCCTATTCCCCCCAAAAAAACCTGAAACAACCTAACCTCCCCCCCTCAAAAAACCAAAAAACAAACCTCTATCCTAAAAAGAGTTTTTGGATTGTGTTGCATATAAATAAATGCAAAAATCAAAGAAGGCAGCGTAAAGGATGCCCAAACACAACTGTGTTAGCCAATTCCTCCCTCTAGACCACAAAGAACTGCCCAGCTACCCATGTAAAAACATTTACTTTTCATTTGAACCTCCTAAATTAAGATTCAAATCCCTAAGGCAGCTCAGCTGGTGTGCACTAACAGTTATCAATGTCTTTTACAATTTATGTAAACACAAGAGTATATTTAAGAATATTGTTTGGAAGGGGAATCACAATGGTATGGGATGAAAGATCAGCTGAAACACGGGTCAGATACTGCATCCATGATTTTTTTAAAAACTAATTTTTTTATATTTTCCACATAAGTAGTACATGCAATAAAATGTGTGGTGTTTTCTAGCAAATAGAGGATTTAAGATCTTAAAATATCCATTAGCTTCTCAACTAGAAACTAATGGCTTGCAAAACACTACCCTGGTGTAAGTATAATGAAATCTTTAGGTTCATTTGGAGGCGATCTAAATGTCAAAACTCCATTCTGGCTTGTTACAGGGACTAATACAGACTTAACACCAAGAAACAAAGTAATCATTGCTTGGAGAATTCAGCAGCCAGGCTCTCAGCACCTGCTGTTTTGCAAAAAAATTATCAGTAACCATAACTGTACCCCACCCAACACAGTGCCATGAACATCATGGCTCTTTGAACTGTCCCACCAGCTATGCCCACTGAATTCCCCTTCATTTCATCTGGCTCCTGCCAGCAAGTTCAGCCTGTACAAAGGATGAGGGCAAGCAGGCTAGTCAGGCAACAAACAACAAAAAACTCCAAAATACAACAACTGCACTCCAAACTGTTGTATGGCTTGAACTGGATCTCAGGAAAGCAAATTTTTAATGTGGGGGAGAAAAACCCCATCATCGTGGATATGAGACTTGAGGAGTTATCAAATCCAGTCCCTTCTCTTACGAGCAGTGTTTTCATACATTTGCTGTGTTACAAGTGCTAATTTCCACAGTAGCAGCAAGTCCCCAAACCACCTCATGCTGCTGATGCAAAGCAGCCCATGAGTATAACAGGAGTGTAAAAGTACACACGCAACCTGGGTCAGTTAGGTTAAATAAAAGTGGGGTTTTGCAGCAAAACTCCTTTCTTGCCTGTTCCTGAGGCATTTCAATTACTGCCATCCACATCCCACTTGGACACTATTTCCTTGTCCATAAATAATTAGCTCTTCCTTCTCTGCTTCCTACCCTTTCCAGATAGCATTGAGCCTGGATTAATTACGCATGCACCCACTGCTGATGTTTATGAAGCAACTCCTGCCAAACTGATCACCAGTTTTGGAATGAGCTCACATTCCGAGGGGCTAGAGATGCACATCTCAGCTGATCAGAGGTGTTGATGGAGCTGGCACACAGGAGTAACTACAGAGTGGGATGTCTCCTTCCCTTAGGTCATCACCCATCAATCCAGTAAAGGGAAGAGGAAATGATTATGCATGTACAAAGATCCCTCCATTCCCCAGCATAAATTCTTGGCCTCTGGACCAGCTCTTCACACTTCACCAGCCTCTCTTTTCACCTTCTTCTGCAAAGATGATATCCATCTCTATCAATGGCCTACTTTGGAAATCACCAGTATCCTTTACACCTGCTGTTTCATATCCTTTAATATGACTTTGACATAGATTGCATTTTACTCTGGATTTTTTTCTATCCAGAGAGACATTTTAACAAAAAATTACTTCGGGGGTGTGTGTGTGAATGGTAGTTTTGGTTTGGCTTAGAACATTCATGCCTTCACACTTGTTTTGTATGTGTCCAATAAATGAGTTCAATGAATGCTGCTTAATTACAGCTTTGGTAGCTCAGCAGTTCTGACCCAGATCAATGGACAGCCCACCTGGGTGAGACTGCACATAATCCACTCAGGGTAGTTACAGGAGACACTCCAGTGGCTGCTCTGTGACTCCTCCTTGTGTCACCTACAGTTGCACCCATGGATTTTCAATGACATTTCTCCTGTAAGTAACAGCACGGCCCAGCTGATAGTCTATAACAGCACTGAGAATGTCCCTGGAACAAATATTATGCAAACATTGATCAGAGACAGTCCCTGCTGCAAAGTGACTGAGAATGGAGAGCTGACTTTGACCTTCTCACTGGCCCTGACGTGGGCATCATTACTAGTGGCATAATTATGAGGAAAACACTCTAATTTACTGGTATTACAGGTTTTCCCTTCCATTCATTAGTTTTGCTACATGGCACACCACAAGACCCATTCCCCCCTTTCTCACAATCCTGCCATCTCATTCTCTGCCATGTTTACTTTCCCCCATTGCTACTACAGACCCCTTAGATACACAAATCTCCTGTCTGGCAGGAATTTACACAGCCCAACTGTTTATAGGCGCCAGATCCACTGCACTACTCTCACTCATTCTGGGCTCGCTTGGTCAGGGTCTGGTGTTAACAGGACCAAGGCTGTGGGTTCAGTCCCTGCATGGGCTACTCACTGACAAGTTGGACTCAATGATCCTTGGGGATCCCTTGCAACTCAGATTATTCCATGATTCTGGGATCTGCGGCCACACTAGAAAGGATGAACCCCCTGATCCTTGAATAGCAGCAGTGCTGGAGAAACCCACCCTGGATCATCCTATTGTGCTGTGTGCTGGGTGACCTGGACAAGATGGTCCTGCTCCAAAGAATTCACACACTGTCTCAGTGGCAAAGATCAACTAGTTCTTGCTGCCACAAATCTGCAGACATTTCAACAATTTCCTCCCAGAGGCCTGCTGTAAACAAATTGTGTGTAAAATGTAACAGCCAGCAGTGTATTTGGCCTGATTTCTGTGATTAGACAGCACACCTCATCAGGAAACAGAAGAAAGAAAACAGACTTCTGGTGGCAACATATCAACGTACACAAACAGGTATTTGATCAGCCTTGACACACTCTGCCCACAGACTTATTACTAAATGCATTAATTATCACCGATCCCGAGGCAGCTGCTGCACTGAGAACACCACATAATGATTTTGTTAGCGAGCTGGCTATTACACTTCAGCACTTCTTCGCTCTATTCCACGCCTTATCCAAATCAAGTGAGCTGGAGATGGGGGATAACAACTTTTCAATAGGAAGAAATAAAGCAGGACTGTAACCAAGCTGAAAAATTATTTGCAGTTACACACCATTCAAAGAAAAAGAAAAGGATAAGTCATATGTTAAATGAACTCATTTCCATCTGGCCATGGGCCATTTTCAGAAGCTTTTAAGGCAGAATCACTTTAAATTCTCCTGCGAGTTTCTGGCTTTTTCATCCCTGCTACAGTTATTATTTTAGTCATTCATGGAAGAACCCCCTGCTTTGCTCATGGTTTTCTTCTTGTTGTTTCTTGCCACGCTAAAGTCTTTTTTATGATGTATTTTGGATGCCGTATTTTACTGAACAGCATGGTGGACCATCAGGGCTTGACTGATTTCCTACATGTAAAAGGAGGAGACAATGAGTTCCAAGGAGAAGAGGTGCAAGAGCAGATTCCCCTTGTTCTGATTTCCATTCGCACTACATTTGCTGCTGCTCAGCCCAGTTGCATTAGCTCCTTTAATCAGAAAGCATGTCGAATGATTCTATAAAACTGGTCAGACTTGCTGCCTAGTCTATAGAATCAAGCTGGTGTTTCGTGTGTGCACGCTGCAGTAATTAAAGAATTTATACAAGGATTCAATTAGTTTGCATTCAAAGACTGGCTCTGTTCCAGGCTCCACTTAAAGGACTTTGCAAGTCCTTTAATTGCCTTCACAGTTACATCCTCCACTCTTTACCTTCCTGCCAACTCAATGAACATCTTTATATTCCAGAATACCTCCCATTAAAATGGACATGCTCAGCTCCATATACATCACAATCCCAATCTCAACTGACACTAGCAACAAACCAAATAATTGTTATATCAGGAACAAAAAGATTTATTTCGTTTCCATGAAGTTTTTAAAAATCTATTTCCTTCTTCCCTTGTCTTAAAAATGCATTTTTTCCATCTGAATATTAATGATTAGCAATGGGACTAATCACCAGGTACACTTTAGGTGAACGTTCCCTGAATATTTACCTAAATACCTGAAAACTGCTGTTTCACACTCGTGAGAAGGATAAAAATTTGCATATTTATGTCTCTTGCTTATAAACACACCTCTGGATTTATTGCTGAAAGATCAATAACACATGAACCACATCAAGCTGCTTTGTCTAATTTAGACTGCAGTGGACTCCTCCCAGGAGCATCCTCTTTCCAGCTGAAGGCAGGCCAGTAGTTGTTCCCCCACCTTTTGCATGTATTTTTAAAAAGGCAAAACAGTGGCTGAACAGCGACTCCTTTTTACTGTGACAAGTTCACTGCTTTGCAATCCTTTGTTTTCAGGACAGATGCAGCTGGATGAGGTGTGTTTTAAAGGACTTCTGCGATGACTTTGACATTTTCATCAACCCCAGCAGCAACAGATCCATGGTAGGCCCCTTCCCAGAGAGAGGGAAGCTTGATAGTTACTGCCCCTTCCCATCACTCCTGGGAATCTGGTTGAGCTCAGGCGTGACAAAGAGCTGATGAGTTTCTTACTGGTCCTGCCAGTCTTGTTCCCAGTCTCTGAACCCAGTGAAAGGAGTTTTGTTCTGTGTGCACAAAGCTGGTGGGAACTCCTTGCCATTAAGTGCCAGTAGGCGAGGTGGCCACATGAGGAACAGCTGCCTCAAATGGAGAGGCTCCAATAATCTGCATTTTTAAGGCTCCCTGTGGGACACATCCTAAATCACTTAGCTGTACCCCCATTCCATACACCTTCAAGTGAATGTTTGTAAGAGAAGGAGTCATCACCTCCCACATTGACAGCATGAAGCACATCGGAAACCTGAGGAGAGTGATTACCTCAGGCCTTGTTGCAATGCAAAAACGAAATACTCTCCATAAAAATAGTGAGACACACAGGCAAGGCGTCCAGAGCCCTGTGCCACCCCATCCCACTGTGGAGCAGCAGTGAGAAGGGCAGAGGGATCCCAAGAGAATCCAGGCAGAGGTGGGTGAATCTGCTGTAGTGGTTACAAGGAAAAAGATTTTAATGTCCAATTAATCCAAATGAATTATGTAAAATATGATAAAGATGGAGGAAAAAATGCAGATGCAGTCCATTATTAGACTAATGACTAATCAATCACCACCCATTTTTGAAATATCATGTTAAAACATCGCAGTTTCAAATGAAAACAGCATCTTTTTAGGAAGCCATGGAATTACTTAGCCTGGCAAAAGTACAGAGCTACACTGATTACGCTTTCCAAGTGCGGTGGTGCAGTTTTAACAATTAAGTGCATCCAGAGTGGGGGAAAGCAGTGATCAAGGGCTATTAACAGGCAGTGCCAGTGTTTTCCCATCTGCTTTTCTCCTAACTTTGTCCTTTCATAGTTTTGAGTTCTGCATTGTGATCAAAGTTGCAGAGGACCGGTTACATTTCAAAGCAACTGAAAACCCAGAGCTCATGAAACTGGGGTCTGACTCTCACTCCCAGTGACTTATTTTACAGCTTTGAATAGCCAGGAACCAGTGAGAGCCCAGCTCTTGTGGGGGTGAGGAGAATCCAAGATATTGATGCAAAAACAATAATCTAAAAGCTCCACTGTTGGTTCCTACAGAAGAATCCTCCAACTTTCTTAGCAGCTGTCAATGAACAACTCATGATTTTGCACTGAGTAGAACTAGTAGAAGCTAACCCAAGAAAGCCACTGTTGCTTTCACATGTGATGCCTCAGGTTTTAGCTTTTATATTTTTCAGATTCTGTGGTGCTTTAGTGTGTAGCTCTGAGCTTCATGTTAGGGCATGGTAAACTCTCTTCGCAGAGCAGGGAGACCAAACAATTCCTTCTCTAGCTGGGGACCAAGGACAATTGATCCAAATCTCAGGCCCAAGAGCATAAAAAATGGTGGACTGAAGAGAGAAAAACAAGAAGATTGGAACTTCATAAGCTAAAGCTGTAATTGGACAATTAACTCCAATATGCAAATAGGCCAGAACTTATAAAAGTGAGAGACCCTGTGACCATACATGCATTTTGTGACCATTTTGGTTCATCTTGGGTGCAGCCCTGGCTGGGCTCTTGTGCTGCCCAAGGTGCATCCATGGAGGCCTTTCAATAAATCCCTGCTTTATTCTTTAGCTCTGTCTGGCCTCTGTTCTAGGTCAGCCTTCTCAAGGCATCATATGGAGACTCAGAACACCCCTTGTGTCCTCCAAAGGAAGAGCTCCACTAAAAGTAATCCATGGCAATGGCAGAACTTTGCTGCAGCAGAGTTTGCAATTCTACTGACTTTGAAAATCAACCACGGATCACGGGTCTCTAGTTTGTGTACATGCACTCTGCAGGCTTTTCCCTTGCTGTGTGAAACCGGGAGAATCTCTCCTCCCTTTGTCACATCAAGTAGCAGGAAGCGCCTGGTGGCGTGTTTGAGAAGCTCAACACATGCTAGGATTGCAGAAACCCTTTGCATAAATTTACATAAGAAACCTCTGCGCTCCCCGCAGAGTTACTGCTCACAGGAGTTGACACTGCACTTGAAACAGTGCTGCAAAGGGAGCAACAGCTTTTGCAGAGAGGTTTAAAATAATCAGTTTTGTTTTTTCCCTTTCTAACCATCAAAGACAGGTCTGAATGCTGGGAGCTGTGCAGTGAGAGGAGATGAATGATAATTGCCATTCCTGGCTTTTCTCTGCATTTTTGAGAGATACCATGACTAAAGAAAAGTTAGGTGCCATCTTTACCTGATTATACACTCCTGAGAGCAACAAGCATAAAAATTCCTGAGCTACACCATGTCTGTGCACAGGGATTTTTTTGGCATTCAGTTCCAAATGTGAAAAACTGGGCATTATTCACTGCAGTAATGTTACAATACAGGTATAACACATACTTTCTTAAATTCATAAATTAGAGGCAAGAGATCTATTGCTGAAATGCAAAATTGTTCATTTGAAAATGTAGAACATCTAAGTCACTGAAAGAAAATGAGTGTCTCTAAAGTACATGTGCTTTTTATAAAGAGAAACCACCAAAGGAACACATACAATCATGGAATAATTTAGTTTGAAATAGACATCTAAGATCATTGAGTCCAACATAATATTTGGCTTCTCATCTTGTCTTTGGGTGTTTAGTAAGGAGAACTAAATGCATAAAGAAAATATACCAACAGTATTTGAAATGCATTCACAGAAGCTTACCCAATTTTGAACTCCAGTAAGTGTATGAATCTCTCTCACAGTTTTAATGTATTTCAGGTGAAAGAACGATCAGTTCAACCAACCTCATCCCATTATTTTGAGAACTACTTCACAAAAAAACAGCTAAATGTCTATGGTGGGCTGACCTTGCTGGATCTCAGGTGTCCCCCAAACCCACTCTATTCTTCCCTGCGTCAGCTAGACAGGACAGAGAGAAACAGAACAAAAGTTTTGTGGGTTTAAAAGACAGGGTGATATCACTCACCAAGCATTGTCATGGACAAAGCAGACTTGACTGAGGAAAAAAAACCCTGAATTTATGTAGGAGAGTGGAGGAATGGTTAACAGGCTCAAAACAACCAGGTGGGAAGTGGGATTGAAACAGTTTGAGCTCTGTTTCTTTTTTTTTTCCTTCTTAAGATATATTATAAGCCTGACTGAAAAATTCCAGTCAATGCCTTCTTACATACCTTGTTGTGTCTGGGTAAGTTAAAGTTCCTGAAGTGCCTTACTCAGTGTGGATGTTGTTTTACGTTTTGCCAAGTACTTTATTCTACCTTAATGTTCTAAAGTTTGCAAGCCGAATTTTGTTATTGAACCACCTGAGAATTTTGTTGTTTCTCCCATGTGCTGCCCAGATTAAATCAAACCACACTCTCCTGAGCCCACTGAGCGGTACAGGGCATTTCACCCTCACGGACCTCACCATCCCCACGGCCCCCAAAGCCCTCACGGTCCCCATTGCTCTCACTGCCCCCACAGCCTTCACTGCCCCCACAGACACCATGGCCCTCAAAGCCCTCACGGTCCCCATTGCTCTCACTGCCCCCACAGCCTTCACTGCCCCCACAGACACCACAACCCCCAAAGCCCTCACGGTCCCCATTGCTCTCACTGCCCCCACAGACACCACAACCCCCAAAGCCCTCATGGTCCCCATGTCCCCATTTCTCTTACTGCCCCCACAGCCTTCATTGCCCCCACAGACTCCACTGCCCCCAAAGCCCTCACGGTCCCCATTTCTCTAACACCTCCCACAGCCTTCGTGGCCCCCACAGACCCCACGTGTCTCACATCCCTCAGAGCCCTCACAGCCCCCACACCCACCACAGCCCCCAGAGCCCTCACAGAGCCCACATCCCCCACAGCTCTCAAAGCCTTCCCAGCCCTCAGAGCCCCCACACCCCTCACGGCCCTCACAGCCCCCACGGCCCTCACTAACCTGAGAGTTCTCAGAGACCCCACAGACCTCTGTAGGAGACCAGAGAAATGGCTGACTGGCTCAAAACCACTGGCTCCATCCCCCTGTGCCACTGAAATGGTGGTGGCCAACCTGTGGCCTGTCGCAAATGGCAGCGACTGAGCCATGGTCTGCCCCAAAATGGCAGCAGCTGATCCAGAGCCTGCTGAGGGCCCTGACTGAGCCATGGCCTGCCCAAAATGGCGGCAGCTGATCCAGGGCCTGCTGAGGGCCCTGACTGAGCCACAGCCTGCCCCAAAATGGCGGCAGCTGATCCAGGGCCTGCTGAGGGCCCTGACATAGCCATGACTGAGCCATGGCCTGCCCCGCCCTGAAATGGCAGCAGCTGATCCAGGGCCTGGTGACAGCCCTGACATGGCCGTGACTGTGCCATGGCCTGCCCAAAATGGCGCCGTCTGTCTGCATGGCAAACCTTGCCCTGCAAACCCAACACAGCACCAAAACAATATGCATTCCTACCCCTGATGGACTTCAGCTGTGGGTTCTCAGTTACTTTCAGATTAAATCAATCTGATATTCAAGTACCTTTTAACAGTGATATTTATTCAACCACAGATTAATTGCATTTTCATAACAGAGGAGCCTTTCCAAAGTTGGTCCTACTTTCATGCCTGCATAAATTCATTTTAAAATCTAGCTTGGTATTCTACAAAGCTACATCCTTTGCACCACAGATCCAGCATTATTCTAGGTACCCTGCTTCCCTTTGGCCATGATTTGATAAGTGCTAAATGTATTCTTACCAAATACAAACCTCTGGTCTAAACGAATCCCATTTCTCATGCTTAGTTTAAGCCCTTTTGGAAGACAGCTTTGCACAAACATTGTTGGAAGAGCTGTTCCTTGTCCAGTGGTTACCAATGCAAATCCAAGAGGTGTCTCTGGCCTCACAACTCAGTGGTTCCCAGTCCAGGCAGTGACAGCAACAGCAGAGCAAGTAAAAGTTCCACAGTTTGTCAAAAATGTGACTGTCACATGACAGAGTCACAGGGCAGAAGGTGGGTATGCTGTGCTGCCTTCCCAGGTGTTTTAGAACATAATCTCCCATGAAATGCCACAAAGAGAGGCAGGTTGGACCGTACTGCATATGGGAAGCTGAATTTTGAAGAATCCAAATGGATCTTTGCATTCTGATGTTGTTTGTTTTGCAAAAAGATGAGTTTAAATAAACAGCTGGTAAAAAATGAATTATGCAGGGGTCTGGACCCATGGTGTACATCTGCCACAGGAAAGGCTGGCATGCTGGGCCAGGAGATGCAATTTAGAAAAAATCCTTATTCCTTAGGACACACAAATTAATTCTTCTCCTCTAAGAAAGAAGGGCAAAGTTTTCCACAGTGCTTGTGGTTCTGCATGCTAAACAGTACTTGCTTCATGTACTGTATACACAGAGGGTCACATTCACTGCAGAACGCAGAAATAAGCAAACAAAATCACATTAAAGGAGATAATCTCTGTTTCATTTAGTTAGCAACAAACTGACATAACAGTATGTTTATATTTGTAAATATAAAGTCTGAAAACATAAAAGAAAATACTGTATAGTCAATTATTATCGGTTTCTGCTGAGGCTCTTTCAAGGGCCAATCAGACCTAGAATATACAATTCTTTAAAGAATTTTTTAAAGTCTTTAAAGTTACTCAAACCCAAGTTATGTCAAAGCCATCTAAAAATGATGCCACATTTTTTTCTTCTAGGGCTTTACAGAGCTGTCTGAATCCAAATGTCAGCGCATTACCCCAAATTTTTATCATGAAACGTTGAGACGAAGCTTCATCATGTGCAAATATTTACACAAGAGAAAAATCTGATTAAAAGCTTCAATTAGAAAAGTTAAATATTTAAATATTTCATTTACTGCTGGTTCAAAACAAATGAATGAGACAGTGTGATGGCAGACACCTGCCTTGCTTCCTATCCCACAGTCCTCATTTACACCATTATCATGTGGATTTCTTCCCAATATGCAGTCTAACCCTACTCTCTGTCAGTTTGAAGCCATTCCCCCTTGTTCTGTCACTCCAAGCCTTTGTCTCTCCCCATCCTTCCTGTAGGCTCCCTTCAGGCACTGAATTTCTTGTTGGGTACTGAATTAATTTCTTGATGGATTTGAAATACTCTCCTAGAGCCAGCCATGAGGAAGAGCAAAAGAAGGTCGTCTAAAATCTAAGCTTCCCTGAGTTTGTTTGGGTGAATTTCACAAGATAATTTGGGCTTTACTGTGAGTCCCTTGCATGGTGACAACAAAGAGCACCAGAAGGGATTGTAAAAACAGAACCAAAAAATCAACTCTGTGCTAAATCATAGAATCACAGAATATTCTGGCTTGGAAGGGACACACAAGGCAAATCAAATTCCAATCCCTGGCCTGCACAGGACAGCCTCAAATCCCACCCTGGGCCTGAAACTGTTGTCCAAACTAAAGAGGGATGCAAACCCTGAGGCTGGAGAAGAGAGGTCCTGTGGCAGAATGAGCTCATCTCACATCTCATAATGCAAAGGCTTGAGACAGAAGAAGGCAGAGTTTCTTGAGCTGTGATTATTTTTAGAGTTTGTAAACTTGATGGGATTGAGTTTAGAATCTTCAAACAAGTTTATGTTTATTTATATATAATGTATTTATATATGTTAGAGAGAATAGAAAATCAGGCAATGCCATGTTTTTGAAGTCAACTTGTGCCTTGATGAAGCAAACTGCTAGACGAAGAGATTTTTTTAATGATTTTTTCTCCAGAAGAAATTAAAACTGGGATTTTGATCCAAAAATAACCCAGGAAGACAAAACAAGCAGAGAGTGGAGGAAGTGCATTTTGTATGATTTAGGAATGCAGAGGCAAACTCCAGCAGCAGCCAGTGCATTTACTGGCACTGAAGGTTTCTCAGTGCCCATCAGCTACTGCCCTTGGCTTATCAAGGTGTGTGACACCTATTACTGAGTTTTTCTTTGCAAATCATCTCTGATGAGAAACCTGAAATGGTGATGGGAAACTGAATGACACAAACAAGATGTGACATTTAAAAACCAGTCCTGCATTTGTGGGTTTTTTAATCCCACTGAAGGGCCTTGGCTGTGAGACTGTCTCTTTTCTCAAGGACACAGGGATACAGCAGCTCAGGAGAGCCACTCCCTTCCAAACCAATGCATCCTGAATTTCCTTGGCCTATAACAGTTAAAAGAGTCCCTACAGCTTCCTCACAGTAAGATCCAGAGGAATATTTTTACTTCTAGGCTATCTGCTAGACATATTTACCCAGACTTCTACATTAAGAGTATCAGAGTTGGAGAGGAAAAATATTCAAGCTGATCAAAATAAACAAGGACCTATTCTATTCTATTCTATTCTATTCTATTCTATTCTATTCTATTCTATTCTATTCTATTCTACCTACTTCTATCTGTTCTGCACAAAATGTGTAAAGCAGGCCCAGTGCTAACTGCAGGGTCTGTGGGTAACACAGGGAGGATGGCCAAGGGAAGGGCGCACTCCAGGAAACCTACTTCCAAAATTAGGGAATAACATGACTGTGTCAGAGAATGGATGTAGAAGTGAATTCCAGAACAATTTTCAGAGGGATTCCCTAGTATCAGAAAGAGCTGTTTGCCACCAAATGAAATGGGGGTGTTTTGACACAGATTTTGTTCCTTGCCATGACAGAGAGATGGAATAGATTTTTTTTTTTTCACTTTCTAACAATGTTTGATGGCCTGAAAATGGTTAACTAATGATAAAAAAATCTGTACTTAAAATGTAATTCAGTTCTGTAATTATATTTCTCATGCATGGAGACAGAAATAAAAAATAAACTAGAGGAAGAACCTATTAGCCCTTTTGCATGTGTAATTGAACATGTTTGATATTACTGGGTAACCTTTGTAAGCAACTGGCTTTGAGTTTATGCAAAGAGGTGAACACTTTGAATACATAAATAACAATAGAAGCAGATAGGTTTTTGATTTTGTATTCTGTTCTTTTCTTGTTTGTGTCTGTTAGATGCAGTCAGACATCCCAGGCTTTATCTGGCTATCCATGGAAACATCTGAGAGATCTGACTTTTGCATCATTTGGGTGCAGTAATGAATAAGAACTGACATCAAATATCAATATTATTGGCCCAGCTAAATGGTAGCTGACATCCAACTGGACTGCAGAGGAGGTAAACAAAATTGAAATTTTTTTTGTTTAAAAACTGTCTGACATTATTTGCCCTTCAGTAAATCAATGGAGGAATGACCTAGATGCTGCTTGCATTTTGGCCCAGGGAGGTAAAATTGGGCAACTGTTCTCAAACATATTTTTTGTAGTCTTTTAGGTTTTCCTAATATAACCAGTAATTCTAAAAATACTTTTTTTTTGTTTTAGGAAAACTTGGTAAGCACTGTAATGATTCCTAAACCTGCATATATGACACAAACACAGCATGGCAGACACTTGGCATCCTTTTATTTGGACACAAACACATATATACACACACATGAGGGAGCAAACCTTGTTCTACTTTAAATTCATGACTCAACAAAGCATCTATAGTCTTTATACTTCATTAGCAGAGGTGATTTACCATTGCAAAGGAGGTACAGAGCTTACCTGAAATGCTGCTTGGGCCATACCCCAGTGCAAAATAAATACCTGAAACATTTTTCTCTACAAAGTTACTGTGTTATGGAAAATTGGGACTAAAAGGGATGGTAACAGTAACTTTTAGGAGGAAAGGTGCATTTTTCTATGTTCTCAATTCAAAAGCAGCTATGTGAATTGTGCTCAAATTTTCTCAAACGTTACATGGGCAGAGAACCAACTTGGAAAAGTGCAGGATTTAAATGCTGCTGGAAGTGTTATCTGTTAAGTGCTGACATTACCACAAGAGGAGATGGTTTCCCCAGAGCATGGTGACTCCTGCATCCCAGCAAGGCAGGACCCAACAAATGGGCACATTCCAGGTGCCAACCCAGCAGTTCTGTTCCATAGAGAGCAGGCTAATTAGGGAATCTCAGAACTAATAAGAGTTCTGGCTGCAAACCTTGCCCACTTAACCAAAAAAACTATTAACTACAGTTTCAGAAGCATGGTGTAGTAAATAACCCTGATTGAATCAGTTTCACAGAGCTTAATGAGGATTTATTTAATTTGTATAAATGCATTATTCTTTTTTAGCTTCTTCTTCACACAATACTCTTCCCCAAAAATACCCCTTAATATTAGGACATACTGCCTGGATGGTTTTCTGATCTAACTAAAAAAAATATTCCTTGTTCTAGTGTAATTAGAATTTCTTTTTTTTTTTTCTTTTTTAACTTATTTTGGCATCAAGCAGTCTGAAACAGGATTACCACACATCCACTGGAGTGATGTAGGAACCCACTCAAGCTGACCTATGTCCAAGCAGAAAAAGGAGTGAATCCCTTGGGATCTCTCACCATTACAGCTCTGCACCCACAGAGTGGGACCATGCAGGCAACGCTTCTGACAAAGCATGGGATGTGCAGACCCATGACACTAGGATACAAGAAAATACATTAAAAAAAAAATCTAAGTAAGGATTTTCCAGCAATCAGCCTCCAGTTTTATCATTTTAGACTTCCTGGGCCAGGTACAAGCATTAGGCTGGACACTCTGGCAGTAATGTTGCACTTTATCCAAGCAGTCAATGATCAATGTCCAAAATCTTTTCCATGAAAGTATTGTTGAAAAAATGGCTGTTTCTATAAAAAAATGATTCCTCATAAAATATGCATTTTTAAACAAAAATATTGACACTCAAAACACCTTAATCAGCTTGCTTAGAGTGGAGTATTTTAATTTTTTTGATGAGCAAGCACTAGACGGTAAGAAACTAGTTCTCAAGTGCTGTATTTGGCTGAAATACAGCACATGTTTTCCCAGCCAGCCAGTGGGACAACTGTTACTTGTACAACTCAGGGCCATTACTTAATTTTTCAGTAGCAGAATTAACTTTTACAATTGCAATCACAGCTTCTGGAGTTATATTCCTCACTCCCTTTGATCAATGCTGCACCAAATGCTTCCATTTTTACTAATTCAATCACGGAGAATGTCAACCATTGATTTTAGTCTAGAGTTAATGCCAACTGTAATATTCCTTACCATAGCTACATGCTTATCTGAAACGTTATCAACACGTGGTCTTTCAGCTTCCTGGTAATCACTGTAGGTCACATGAGGCCCTTTGTGAATTAATATCCACATTAAGGACAGTGCTGTGGTATCCCTACAGGATTTCCCTCATCATGTTTGCTCCTTGTCCTGAGTTGTAAGATGTGTGTATTCTATTCCCTATCTGTCAGAGGTGGGGCAGTTCTCTCTGTCCATGGGGCAGTTTTCTTTATCTCTCCCACAGCCAATCCTCCCTCCAGGAGATCTCTGCTGTTCATGGCCAGTGAGTGTCCCTGCATGGCTGATAAAATTCCATCATCCCACTGGGAGAGGCTCTGCCCAGGGGAGGAGTCAAGCATTCCTCCCTGGACAAATCTGACCCTGGGAACAGCACAGCAGCCTTTGCCCCCTGCATTCCCAGAGGAGCAGCTTTCTTCTCCACTGCATTCCCAGAGGAAGACCAGGCCCATCTCCAGCAGTCCTGGAGCTTCAGAGGAAAACTCCCCCCTTGTCCAGGATCCCTGCTCCAGCAGAACCACAGCTGGCACTGCAGGAGGGCTGCAGCCACCACGGAATGGCACTGCTGCCACCACCCTGACCCACCCGGGGGCAGCTCCTATTCTGACTCTGGCAGTGTTGTTCTGTATTACTGCATTGTTTATTTTATTTTTATTTTCTTCCCTAACAAAGAACTGTTATTCCCATTCCCATATCTTTGCCTGAGAGCTCCTTAATTTCAAAATCATAATAATTGGGAAGGAGAGGGTTTACATTCTCTATTTCAGGGGAGGCTCCTGCCTTCCTTAGCAGACACCTGGCTTTTCAAACTGAGACATCCTGTTAAACGCTCTCTGTTCCCCACCACAGTGTCTCAGGGCACTGAGAGGCAGGTTGTGCCTGTCAAATACAGAGAGATGTACATGGCCAAGAAAGAATTAAGATGCCTTGGGAATTCCTATTCCCCTCCCTGACATCAGCTTATCCCATACCTTCTGCTGTGCCAGCCCCTGGGGTTTGCCCTACAAACACACAGGGCTGGCAGAGCAGTTGGCAAAGCAGCAGCTGATACTGAGCAAGAGGAGAATATTCAGGATCTCCTGCAGGAAAAATTAGTACCTTGCTCTGCCTGTAATGAAGGTGTCAGTGGGAGCACAGGAAACAGGAACACCACAAAGTTATTTTTCAGGAAAGATGGTCTCTGAGAGAAAAGGCTGCTTGTGGCAGCAGATACCAGCACATGCCTCAGCGCTTCCACACCAGTTTTAAAGAGCAGTGTGGCCAGGAGAGCTGCAGGAATCATACATCACAAATGTTTGGGTCATTTCAGAGTATTTCATATGGCCTCTTAGAGCCATTCAGGAGAAATTCCTCCCATTCCAAAGTCATTTGAACAGCAGACTGTCACCAATCCCAGTCAAAAAGGTTCCTTTTAGACAACCAACTATAAATTACCCAGCCAGGGAATAAAACCCAACAAAAAATTCATTTAAATAAAGCAATCAATGATCTCAAGCGAGAAGAATGGCTTAGACATCATACGCTGATCAAAGGAGGAAGGGGGGAGCAGCAAAGAGGGGGCACCTCTATTGTAACAGGCACTGGGGCTCTGCTCTGGCTGGCAGGTGGGGCTACTCTGAGCCCCCACTGATTCTGAACCCAGCCCCAGAGGTCACTGTGTCGCCAAGGAGCAGGACATTATGGGCCAGAGCAAGGAACATGATGATTAAAGGGAAGAAAAAAAGGAAATTTGCATGCAGAACTTACCTTCCTGTTGAATGTAGCATGATTACAGGAATGCACATGACCCTGGAATGTGTAAACACGAAGACCCTAGGAAAGAAACAGACAGCAGCATTTAAATAAGTTACTGCAATGTAAGTTACTCTATAGCCTTGGTGTAAACAGAAAGACCTCGATTTTATGGCTGTGTGAAAATCAAGACACACTGTGTGATACAAAGGCAGCTCCTGGCTGCTAGAACAGGAGCACATTTCCCACCATTACTAAGGATCTATCTCCTCACTTCACACGGTAGCCAGCAGCAAAGGTGCATTCAAACATCCCCAAGTAAAGCCATTGCCCTGGCTGCAGGGCTGCAATCAGAAGGTGGAATTGCTCCTTCCAAAACACACAGCTCTTCCTTTCACGCAGCGAGTCAGTACATGCCTCTTGATATTCCACACACACCAACTAAGGCTTCCTTAAGGAATCACAGGCATGAAATCAAAATTAATTATCTTTTGTCATCTCCCACATTAGGCCATAGGTGACCTACATAGTGCAGTAACATATGTCAGATGTCATCACTGATATGTGGCTTGTTCTCCCAGTACAGGAGCCATCCAACCACAGTATCTTCTGCTAAAAACCCTCAAATCTTCAGGTTGGCAAGACAGAGGTATTGAAAAGAGATGCCCTTCTCTGTTTTCATAGAAACCACTGGCTTCATGGGTTAAAAAATACTTCCTGTTAAAAGTGAAGCCCAGCTTGGAGCAGTGCAATCATTTGCTGAAGAACAAATTGTCCCTCTAAGAAAGCATTTTATTAACCCACAATTGAAAGACAGTTTGTTGCATTTTTCTGGAGAGTTCAAAAAACCCAAACACAAGATCTGAAATTCCACTGCTCATCCTGGCCTTGAATAAATTTCACAGGAGCAGGGGTAACATAGGTTAATCATACATCTGTCATGCTTTTGGAGTTTATATCATCAGCTTAATCCCATTTTATTTTCCTGATTTAAAAAAAAAAATCACTCCAACTCTGACATAAGAAATTTGAATTCTCTATTTCACTGACAAAACCTCCTACATTTTATCATCAGCATGTCTAGCAGTGTATTCTCACTGTTTGCAACAAGCCCTTTCAGAAAGCAGTTAATGAGCTTTGACCACAAAGTAATTCTGGAGGGACACTCCCCAATAATGCTCTGTGGTTCATGTTATATCTCTGAACCACTTAGGAGAACTCAGCCCAACAAAGCAGCAGTTGAAGGGGATTACATTGTTGTTGTAAATAGCACAGGGGTTAAGAGCAAAGAGGGGAAGGAGCTGTTGAGGCTGAAGAGCAGTGTTGACGCAGGAACATGTGGGGATTCATTATCTGCAGATAAATTCCGGTGGAAAATTAGAAGACGGTTCTTGAACAGAGAGATACAAAAATTTACTCCACTCCAAGTAGTGGGGATAAAAAAAAATCTCATTACTATAAGAAGCTGCTTGAAAAGCCTGGGAATAAATGACCTTCTCCTGTGTGTGATCTTTTGCCTGGACTTGCAGGCCAAGGAGGCTCTCTCCAGTCTTGCTCATATGGCATTAGAATACAAACCTTTGACAAAGCCCAGCATTTAATGCTGCACAGAATTCCTTTTGTTTAAAAAAATGTCACCCAAAGGAAGGAGCAGGCAACTTTGGCTAGTGCCATTTTGTATCTCATTGTATTTTTTATTTACCACTCTGTGTTGAAGTAGTTTCTGTCCAAGGCCACATGGCTATTGTGATCACACTAGGAAATTGGTATTATTTCCATAAAAGGATTGCAAAGCAACAAGAGAAAAAGGCTCTGAACTATTAAAAGCTCTGTATTTAAAGAGCACACCGTCCACCTTAAGCATAAAAAGGTTACCAGAGCACAGTTCTTGAGTCCTCCACAGTTTTCAACAGAGTTACAAGGGGAAAGAGTGCTAAAAAACCCACTCCAAAACCCCTGCATATTTATAAGTTAGAGATTAGATATAGGCTGGATATCAGGAAAAGGTTCTTCCCCCAGAGGGTGTGTGGCACTGAACAGACTCCCCAGGGAATGGGCACAGCCCCACGGTTGCCAGAGCCCAAGGGACAGGGTGGGATTGTTGGGGTGTCTGTGCAGGACCAGAAACTGGATTGATGATCCCAGTGGACCCCTTCCAGCCCAGCAGATTCTGTGATTTCTCAGTAATAAAACATGAACCAATAAATGCTGATACAAGGAAAACTGTAATAATTACAAATTCACTGCTGGAATAGAAATGCGATTACACAAAATGCCCTAAGACTGACAGGCAACTTAATTTGATAAAGGTTACAGGACAGGAGACCAAACACACATAAGCAGATAAAGATAACCAAACACACATAAGCTGTGTAGTAAGAAAAAATGTCAAGGGCATGAGATGTACTTTGTGGCCCAGCAGCAATATCGATTGCACCCAGCCCATGGTAACAAACCAAGTGTTGGTGCATGTTTTGCATGTAAAAAGTAGCCCTTGTAAAATAACTGCTGCTGCTCAGCAGGGTGTAGTATTTACCCTCAGACACTCTCAAATACCAATACACAGACAGTAACCTTTCCAAAACACAGAAAAAGCATGCTGTCACAAACCAGTGGGAAAAAAGAGAACCACACGGATGCTGCACAAAATGGATGTTAACTTTCAGCTTTTCCCCCTTAAGTCAATTCAATATAGGCCCTCTGAAAAGGATTTTAATAAAAGTAATAATAATGATAATAAAAGTGAGACAAAGGCAATGGTTCTGCAAAGTGTTTCTCAATACTATCAAAACTTAATTTCCAAAGTGCCACTTTATTTTTATTCAGTGCAC
Source organism: Motacilla alba alba (assembly GCF_015832195.1). Classification (NCBI taxonomy): domain Eukaryota; kingdom Metazoa; phylum Chordata; class Aves; order Passeriformes; family Motacillidae; genus Motacilla; species Motacilla alba. Next base: position 35,177,167 of record NC_052022.1, on the reverse strand, counting down.
AGCTCAGGTTTTCTTTACCAACACTGGAAAATCTGAGTTTTGCTAACATACAAACAAATCTGGAAAGCTACTACTTGGCTGTAATACCAAATAGTAATAGATATTCTGTGGACCAGAACTCAAGTTAGCACTGAGCTTTCAGCACCAAGAGCTCAGCAGCAAGTTAATGCAATCTCTTTTGCACATGCATTCTGCTTTCCATGCTTTAATTATAAAATAATCCACTATAGCACCACCAGTGCTTCATGAACTGAACAGGGGGCCCACAACCACCTGGGTGCATCTGCCATTTCAATGAATTTCATTAAGGTTCAAACTGAGCAAGAACAAACATTTGGGCATTGTGTCACAAGGAAAAGAGCAGAGAAAAAGAAGGAGATTAACATTAGGACAGTTCTTAGTTAGGGGAAAATGATGGTCCTTTGCTGTAGCCTGAAGGTCTCACTGACCATCATCCCTTACAGAAGGAACAGTCACAAACTGAGAGCAGGAGCAGAAACAAAACAGCAGAGCAGAACTCTGAAACTGGAAAAAGGCCCATTTCCCCCACCTGTAACCCATGGGGTCTAGCCAGTCTCATTGCACTGGACATGCCGGCAGTATAAATCATGGAAAATACATTATTATTGCCAACTGACTCTTGACTGAAATATTAATGGAGGAAGTCTGAGTTCCATTCCCTCCTTGAGCTATTGTCAATTACATTAATAACCATACAGTCTTCCTCTGCAGGAAATACATCGATAACAGAAACATTCAAAGAAAACAAAATATGAAGTGCTCTTCATTGTTGAGATTTTGGAGGTTTTTACTTATTATTCCCACATGCACACACACATATAATTTTCCAGTCTGAAGTCCAGAAATTAACATTAGAATCAGTGGTTAGAAACACCCTGGAATTATGCCGTGGAGCCTATCAACCCTTCAGCTTCCACTGAACGCAGGCATTAATTGCCTGCCTTGGACTGGAGCTACCTAAAAGACTCCCGAGAGAGAAAACATTCCTTTGTTAGAGTGAAATCTGCTATTGTGGAAAAGCAGCCTGATCTTTGGAGCTAGGGATCTGCGAGCAGTAATCCCGCTGCAAAAGTAGTTAAACAAGGTTTCTAAATTCAAATTATTTTTTTGTTCCTACTTTCAAAGGATAAAAGCCCAAGATTTGGGAATCAATAGTAAAATTCTGCTGTAAATCCTCCCTATTGTGTATCCATATAGATACAGGAATACCAGGGTAAGACAAGACAGGCTGGAGACAATCATAATTAATTTGCTTTGCATTGCAATAATTAAGTTCCACCTTTAATTATGTAACACAGCAGCTGAATCTTCCTATACTTGTTTTAATTACCATTTCAGCAGCAACAAATAAAACTCCCAAACTTAACAAGCCATACTGCATGCACCTCTGGAGAAAATACGCAGCCAAAACCAGTAAGGTGTCATTTGAAAGCTATGAATGTTTCTCAAACTCTGCTCTTTTGGTTTTCTTTCTGGATTTTGAATGCCTTGCTGAACATGAACATCTGACATGAACAAACTCGCTTAGCAAGTCCAGAATCAAGACAAAATATGCATTAGATCAAGCTGGGTGTAATATCCTCGTCACAATAGGTAATTATCTTTATGAGTTTGATATGAGCTTTTAGATAACAACATTTGAGTATGAGATTTATCTAAACAGTGTTCAGATTGGAGATTTATTTGTAATTTCTTGGTTCATTTAGAAATTAACTCAAAGAAATAATGTTCGTTCAGAAGGACTAAACTGAGAAAAGTGTTCAAACCATGAAGCACTCAGCTGTGGAAATGTTCACCTCATTCTCTTTATTAAAAACAAACAAAACCTCCCAACAGTTCTTCATGAAAGGTTTAATTGTATTTGGGGAAAATGAAAGTTCTGAGCTCACACAGGTAGAATTTTCCCAGCAAATCGAACACTCTAATGCTTTGGAAGCTCCCTTGGCTGGACCTGAACTTCTCCTAAAGCAGGGAATGTTCAGTGTACTGTGATTTCTGGCTACCAATTCATCTGGAAGGTCTAATCCTCCTCCTTCCTTTTTGGATCTGGACAAGAGTTTCCATTTCATAGCAAAGTACAAAATTAAAACAGTGCATCCTTCTCATTCCCATGCCTTATTCAAACATGGCCTGGCTGCCTCAGCCAGCACTGGGGAGCTCCACAGGGCATGTGGCAGATCCAGCAGAACCGCGCCTCCGCCGTCCCTCCTTGCCATGAAGTGGGGGACATCAAAAAGGACTTGGATCTCTTCACGAGAGCAAAAGGTCATTTTTAGGAGCAAGAAAACTCATTTTCATGGGATATGATGGGTAAGCACAAAAACTGGAACAAAGAGCCAAAAAATGTCTGCCCTTTCTAGCTCTGCAAGAGAGCTGCTTTCTTTCCCAGCCCGTACCAGCCATACGGGGGTCAACAAGGGAAAGTGCACCCGGGATGAGGCAACCCTGGGTGTATGGACACACTGATGAGATGTTGGAAAGAGGCACCACAGAAAGGGACCTGGGGAGCCCAGCCAGTTGGATCTGAGTCAGCAGTGCCCTGGAGCCAGGAGGGACATCCCTGTCCTTGGGGATCAGGCCCAGCAGAACCAGCCAGGCTGAGGAGGGGACTGTCCTGCTCTGCTCTGGGCTGGGGTGGCCTCACCTCCAGTGCTGGGGGCGGCTTTGGGTTCCTCAATGTAAGAAAGATACTGCGCTACCGGAAAGCATGCAAAGGGCAACAAAGATGGTGAAGGACCTTGAGGGGAAGCTGTGTGAGGAACAGCTGAGGGCACTTGGTCTGTTCAGCTCAAGGAGACTGAGGGGAGACTGACTGGGGCCTGAAACTTCCTTTTGAGGGGAAGAGGAGGGGCAAACACTGATCTCTGCTCTGTGGGGACCAGTGACAGGACCCAACAGAATGGCCTGAACTTCTGTCAGGGGAGATAAGAGTTGGATATTTCAGGAAGATCCTTTCCCCACAGGGTGCTGAGCACTGCCCAGGCGCCCCAGGGAATGGGCACAGCCCTGAGGCTGTCAGAGCTCCAGGAGCATCTGGACAATGCTCCCAAGGATGCACAGTGTGGGATTGTTGGGGTGTCTGTGCAGGGCCAGGGTTTGGACTGATGATCCTTGTGAGCCCCTTCTGGCTCAGGCTATTCTGTGTTAGTAACTCATTCCAGCAGCCCCCTGCACACCCCAGGCTCTGTGTGTGTGTCCCCCAGGCCAGCCCTGCTGGCAGCCAGAGCCACTGTCCATCTGCCCCATCCTGTCCCACCCACAGGGCTCCACTTCCAGCAAGCAGAACCCCATCCATCTCCCAGTTACACCTCACAGGCACATCAGTGCAGTGCCTGAGCAACTGAGCAAATCTGGAGAACAGTTCTGCCATCTGTCAGCACAGAGTTTACTCCATGAACTCGAGCACAGAACCTTCAGTGCAAAGTTTGCTTCTGTTCTCGTCACTTGGAATAGACCCTGGGGGGAAGAATCACACAGAGAAGGTTTCTGGATGTCAGAGCAGGGGTAAGGCCAGGGCCATTCCTCTGCTGTTTTGTAATCCCTTCTTTGGGGAATAAAATTAACTTGCCACCATTTGTGTGCTCTGTTACATGAGGATTCACAGAGGCAGGTGTGTGTACCAAAACCAAAGTACATCAGCTGATGGGGGCTTTTTTTAAAAAAAAAATGTTATTCACTTCATCTTCCCAAAGAAATGGAAAGGCATTTTTAATCTATTCAAAATGCATGAACTTCTATAACAACTTTCATACAGTGAAACATTAAAAACTTGAGAAGCAGCATTTTTATAAACCTGGTAGGTAATAAAAACTGGAAAGAGAGCTCTGCCTGCCAGGTAAGCCCAACACCATGCTCTTCATCACAGAACAGTCTTCCTTTCACTTCACAGTTAGTAACACCTGCTATTAAATATATCAAAAAACTTAATTAACCTTGCTCTAGAATACCCCTGAATTACCTCATTTGTGTAGGTCTGAACTTTCACCTGAATGTAGTCTTAATATACCTTTTGCACTGATGATGCAGGCATATTAATTTTCCATAATTAGGATGAGAAGTATGTTTCTAGGCCAAGACCTTGTATGCTAAATCTGTTCAAAGTGAACCTCTAAGGCTCTCCTGAAAAACCTTAAAAACAGGAGTTTATAGTAGAAATGCTGACAGATTATATTCTTGCCAGCATAATATAACCTGACTCAAAGATAAATGTTTCATGAATTAAAAAAGTTGAAAAAAGCTCCTCTGTTCAGCTTTGTTCTCAAGATGAAAGTGAATTATCTTTTTGTCTTCTACTGACACTTGGATTTTTGTACTGCAGTCTGCAGAAAACTGTAACCACAGGCAATATTTAAACAGACATGACCGTGTGGGATTCTCTCCACACTCGACTCCTGTAAGACACATCAAACTTCCAGCTGCATAAGGAGGAACAAAGGTTTTATGGGAAGCAGATCCTTTCTTGTGCCTGCTTCTGTGAAGAGAGAGAAATGTCACCTCCTGTTGAAGAGATCACACGCGAGCACAGTCCCACCTGCAGGGCCCCGACAGGACAGGCAGGGAGGGCAGGGAGAAATGCCTTTGCTGGACCCATCCTTCCTCTACCAGAAAATAAACAGTGGAAAGAAACCCCTGCAAGATACTGAAATCCTTTCAGTGAGAGCAGAGCTGTGTACTGCTACCCTGGCTGGGGCTGGGTTCATTAGCAGAAGCTGCTGCATCTTCCTAAGGATCCGTGAGGCAGCTGAACAGACAGCACCCTGCCAGCAGCAGGACAGCCAGAGTCCAGAACTGCACTCCTCCTGTCCTGTGTGACCCTGGGAGCTTCAAGGTTCCAGCGAGGGAAGGATCAGCAGTGCAGGGGCAGGGATGGCCAGGGAAATCCTGCTGTGGTAATGTGAGCTGCAGATTAACCCAGAAACTTTGCAGCACTTTCAATTAATTTGGCATTCCGTTGCTTTGCAAAACAGACCAGCCATTGCCAGGAGAGCAATGCCTGAATGACAGGAACCTGCTAGGGCTGCCTGAAATTAAACACCATGAGCTCTATTGCTATAATGTAAAAAAGAGCAAAAAGATGAATTATAAATGAGCAGGAGCTTCTGGTGGAATATAACTGGAAAAGTTACGAGTGCAGTGCAAGCATAGAAAAAATACAAAATCATTTCTGTTGGCCTTGAAAATTAAATTACATGAAGGCAGAATAAAACAATGAATACATAATTTAATTATATACGAGAAAAAGTGAGAGCACTACATGTGGGAAATAATCTCCTCCTTACCTGACTATGAGAAGTTGCATGAGTCTGAAGGGCTTTAGAGCTCTTAAAAACTGAACCTAAATTTTGGCCTAAATGCCAAATTGTTGCCTTCTGTGAATTCCTATCAGAACAATGTGGTTTTTTTTTTGGTAGCAGGAGAAAGGAAAAACTAAGTGGCTTTAACTGCAAAAGCCAGTATAGAGATAAAAGCAGGTAGATACACAACCATGTTTATAAGTAAGACAAGAGAGGTGGCCCAAACATTAAAAAAAAAAAAGGGAAAAGAATTTCTTCCCTTCAAAGAGTCAGCATAAATCAAGAGTAAGCCAGTAAGATCAAAGTTCTTACTTGTCTGATAGCCACTGGGAGAGGGTTTACTTCTATTGGAATAAAGAAATTTGTAAGCCTGCTGCATTCACAGTGTGAATTTTGTTCTGGCAGTCACCATGCATCAAATGCATCTCAGTCAGGTTTCAAAAGGCAGATGCAAAGCAAAAAAAAACCAAAAAAAGAACAACAAAAAGGGGCAAACCTAACAACGTGGCTGCAGTTCTCCTCCACCAACAGCACTGCTGAACAGCTTTGCAAAGGCAGGCTCTGGGATCTGCATTTCTCCATTAACCAACAGGAAGGGAATTGACTTCCCAAAGAAGGGGGCTTGGCAAAGAAACCAGGGTCTGAATGGAAGGGGAAAGCACACCACTTGCTCGCCATGATCTGCTTTTCCCAACTACTGCTGCTTCAGGAATAACAGCATTGCTGACCTGAATGGCCAGGATCAGAGAAGACAATCCAGGCTATTGGGCTAGAAACACTGAAGAAGTTATTAATTGGAAAAAGAAGTCCCTGCAAGAAAAAAATCCAAATAAGAAAAAAAAAGTGACTGTGTAGTTTAAAAAAAGTCTTTAGCTATCAAAATGAAACTGAAAAAAGCACCAGTAGAAGAGGAGAAAACATTGCAATCTGCTCTTACAAACACACTGTCCACACATTCTCTACACCAGATCCTGCTTACACCATCTACAGATTCTGAGTGAAAGGAAAAAATGTTTGTAAAAGCCCATCAAAAATATTCCTAACCTTCTGCAATTTCAAATTCTGAATTCTAGAAGTATTTGAAATCAGATTCATGCCAATATTTTCAGCAGTAGAATTTTCTAGAGAAAAAAGAACGTATTTCAAGAAGGTCTGGGTAGTGATGGGAGTAGTTCTGTTTTTAGTAAGTCTGCTGGATATTTAAGCTTTATTTTTCATCATAGCACTGCTGCTGCAAATAAAAACCTGTATTCAGTCCTGATACAAATGGAATTAGGCAAAACACCAATTTTGAAATTCCTACCTGCTTTAAAGAGTCTATTGATCACTCCACAGCATAATTATTTTAATCATTAAAAATACACTCTAGTGGTTTAACTTTGTTAAGTTTATTAATGTTCCTCAATAAACTTAATGACTGAAAAGACATGGGAATAAATATACTTTTTAATCCATCAATACTGGCACCAGAACTGGTGACTGGACTTTTGGGATCAGAGCATACAGCTATTTATGTCACCTTCAAAGAAGGAGTAGAGGGGTTAACTGGAAAATCTTTACTGCAAGTACCGCACAACAAAAGAGATGTCATTAAAAAGTTATACATATGTACATAAATACATAATCCTTCATGTGCAAGAAGCTGTCACATAATAAAAAAATACTGGAAAAAAAAATCATTCCAAAGCAATGTGAGATTTTTCCCAGAAGGTTTTTGTCAGGGGTGATAACAACATTTATCAACTGAGAGCAAGAGCTCTTCACCTGTTTTAGCACCGCTTTCCCAAGAGAGTCACATCCCGGCAAAAGACTGCAGTGACACTGAAGAGAAACAAAGTACAGAACTCCTGGCAGCCTTTTCAGAGGCCTCTTGTAAAATTACAGCATGATTGCATTACCTCTTAAATTAAAAAAAGTTTCTCACAAAGTTCAGCCTGTCAGAGTTGCCGGGATTAGATCTGGGACCAAATGTATTATGACTGAGCTCAGTGCTGTATAAACACCAGATCCATTATTCAAACAGATCGCAGGACAGCGCCAGCTTGATTTTACAGTCACAAAATCCCCCCGTGAAATCTCTTCCTGGGATTTTTTCCCCAGGGAAGGAGGGCTGCGGCATGGGCCCTTGTCTGAGCAGCAAGGAGATGTAAACAGCAGGGTGTCACTAAAGGAGCCTCAGACAGAAGAACTGCAGCCTTGGGCTGGGTGAGTTATTAACAGCAGCCGGCTCTGTAATTGTTGGTGAAATAATCTCATTGACACATACAAGTTAGGAAATGGAGGGCTCATTAACAAAGCCTCCAGCCTTTATTAGATCATATAAATAACCAAGAGCGCCTGCAAAAGATCGATTACGGCCTTTAAACGTTTACTGAATCAGTGTTTAATTAAGACAATTTTAATATGCAAATCAAGCCTAATTATCATCATTTGTTAATGTTAGTCTGCCTGAGCTCTAAACAACTACAGCTGCAAATATGGTAACACCATCATATTTCTCCTGCTTTTCTCCCCCTAAAAAGAACTGCAGAGCACATGATCGAGGTGCACTCCCCACGTGTATGAATGCTTTCAACACCACATTTCCACCCACTGTTTGAAGGTCAAAAAAGTGCTCAGCCTAGCATAAAATGGAGTGGAAATGTTATGCATTTTTCACCCACTATTTTGCAGAGTCCTTTAATTAATGTATTTCCTACCCCAACCCCTCTGGGACTTCTTTTCATGAATATCTGCCCTTGTTCCATGCAGTGATTAAACAGTGAGTTTCTAACACAGACTTTTGTCACTCAGAAGCTGGTATTGGGAATTTTTTTTCTCTTCCTATTTCCTCTGCTGCCCTGGGAATGGTAACCTTCCCATGCTGAGAAGCCACAGCACCATGGCAAAGCCCCTGGAAATGAAAGTGTGGTGCAACCAAGAGAACAGCGCAAGCTCCAGCATTGCCATGAGAGGAGCAGCTGGGGAGAAAACAAATGTCTGTGTTCTGATTCTCGAAGAAGTAAAATTAAAGCCTCAAAACCTCCAGTAATTTGTTTCGGGAAAGAGGGTGGGGCAGCTGCAATACAATCCTGGTAGAAACCGTTCCCTTTTCCTGGCACTGCTGCTCTCCTGGTGCCACGATGAGCTGCACAGATTAAAGTGAAGGAAGGGAACCACTGCCTGCCGATCACTGTTGATTTCTTGTTGAATGCTTACACGGACAGTGAGGGAAATATGAAATGCTCCTGTTTGCAATGTTTCACAATATAGAAAGTCACTTCTTTGTTTTTCTTTGCCATTATGTTTTCTTTCCTCACATCCCCACCACTTTGGAGCCTGTAGCTGCCAAGCCCTCAGCTGGCTGAGGGCAAAACGAGAGCTTTCTACTTTTACTTTCTGTAATACATTAGATATTTCTAAGGAAAACAAATCCTCATGGAAGGAAAAAAAAAGGACATGTGGTTACAAAAGGCCAGGAGTCTTTCAAGACAGAATGAATAAAAATGCAACAATCGGAGGAGAAATGAAACACAAGAGACAACTTGAAAAGCCCCCAGTTCAAATGGGAGCAGAGTGGCTTTCATGGGATCTGGACTGGCTGGTGGATGAAAGGGCTCCCTACAGGAACCACATTTGGGTTCATCTGGGTAGAGATCTGTCACAAAGTCACTTCCCAGTTTTTTTTTTGAAAGGTCCTCTGCAGACAGCCTTGGAGGACAGGGCACGTCCAATAAATTCTGGCCATGTTATTGCCCACACAGCAAGTTCACACCAAAGCTGGGTCAGGCTAGAGCACAAATTTGGGCTGGGGGACAAACCCTTCGGTAGGAGGAGCCCCTGGCCCAAGTGAACTGCAGGCAGTGAAGAGCCAAGGCTGGAGAAGGGGCTCCAAGACACAGGCAGGTACCAATTCCCTGCATTCCCTATATGTTCCCAGGGAACTGTGCAGGGGCGTGGGGCTCCCACAGGGACTAACAACAGCTTTGGGAGCTGTGGGTGCTTCTGGTGAATATCTGAACGTGAGGAAAGCACGGGAATTTGAACTGAATCATGAGGGAGAGCCTGTGAAGTTTTGTCTTCCAAAGTTCTCCAGTAGCTGTTAAGAAAGATGTTGACACTCTCTTACTTATCCTTCATTAGAGAAAATGGCCAGGATTTTCAGAGCTGGAATTCCAGTGGAATTGTGTGTAATGAGTGAAACAAGCACACTTTCAGGAAATGCCTGCAAATCCAAGAGCAGGGAAGAAAGACTGGAAATCAAATGAAAGCTCAGGCACATGTAGTAGGCTTAGAGAAGAAGTTCCATGCTCAGACATGGGAGACAAACAAACCTTGGAGCTGTTCCACCAGGACTAGGGCAGGGAAGGGAAAACCAGAGGAGCACTTCCCAAGCTCAGATCATCCAGACCTTTCCTCAGCGCTGCAATGCTGCCTTGGCTAGTTTTGCACAGGGGATGTTTCCCTAAGAGTCACCAGCCCTGATATGCTTCAGACACACAGGAACTGATGGGAGAGTTCATGGCTGGGAGTTCCCATTTTCCTGGTCACCTTCTGGCTACTCAGGTAACACTCACTGGACGAGAGGCCTTCTTTTCTGTCCCAGCTGCAACTTGCCACCATGGAAAGGGCTGAGCCCTGGCACATCTGCTCCAGTTTTCCCATCCAGTTACATACAAAACCAGCTACAAGTGAGCAAAGTTCTGTTACTCTGCTGTCCCCACTACTATTTCACATTCCACATTCATATCAAAAATACACGAAATGCATTTTGACATCTTCTGTGGTCCCATTATATGCAGTTAGATGCCCATTCACTTTATATCCTGCTAAAGTAACCAACATTCCCAAACCCCCTCCTATCTCAGCAAGATTCCTGAGTCAGACACGGATCTGACAACTCCCTAAGATACACACACATATCTCAAAGTAGATATTACTGTCAAAACCCAAAGGGTTTTAAAAATTAATTCAGAAAAAAAATGATCTGCATAAGACATGCACGTCAACAACTCTGCTCCATAGCAATTTTCAGGCATCTTCCAAGTTAAATGGTACTTCTCATGCAGAGATCTTCTCTGGGCTCAGCCATCTGAACACCAAAGTTCAAGAACATTGTTAAAAGAATGTTGCAGGTGAACATTTTCAACACATGATTTTGATTAGCGAAGAATGAAGTGCAAGCTAAGCTTTGTCTTTTCAGAAGGCAAAGGCAAAAGATTAGATGTCTTTTTTTAAATGAGAAGTGCCTTTGATAAAATGCTTTCATTTGGGTTTGATTACATCCCCCCAACATACTATTTTCATTTTTGCTCATTCTCCTTTCCTGTCTCCCTCATCACTAGGGTCAGCACACACAGTCATCTCTTGATCTGAGAAGCAAAGCTCTTTCATTAATTTTATTGGTTTTGTACTTTTCAATTTAAGCCAGAGCTTTACTGATTACTCAAAGACAGGCAAGTTTTTCTTTTTCTTAAATTAGAAAAAAAATTAACATAGTAAAAATATTTCAACCAAAAAAAAAGCTCAAAAGGAAAGCACATAAAGCCCCTTAAAATGCACAGGCCCTATAACTTGCATTCCAGTTCTGCAAATTTTCAAATATAATTCTAAAATCTCATGAACAAGACAAAATGGCACAAGAAGCTCTCCACTACAAGACACCACGTTCTGTTCATTTTCTCTTCAGTGAACTGAACTGCAGATAAATGACCCAGAAAGCAGCAGGAAATGAGGACATATCACCAACAGGGCTTTATGAATATTATTTGTTAGAAGACGTAACTCCCTTAACAATACCCGACCCGTGACTAATTTCAGGGGGTCAGGGTGATCTTTGCCCTCCCCTGTGTAGGGCATTATTCTTCTCTAGAGAAGTTCAGAGGTTAATGAATAAAGTGCCAGCAAAGAAGAAATGAGACTGAGCGAGAAAATGCTCGTTCTTGGTCTCTGCTATAAATAATGCTCTCATTAAAATTCTGCCTTGGAAGAAAGGCAAGTCCATTAGTCTAAGAGCTAATTTTTACTGGCTCCTTAGATGTATGCATATTAAAAATTCAGCGTTTATAATTGCCAGCCATCAACCACCTAGTCAGTGCTGTTCTTGGAGTTTTTAATTATTTACTTCATTTGCATAGACACTCCAATTTATGATCAACCATTTGGTTATCAAGGGACAGTTTTAGCAATTCCTCTTTTGCCTTTTTATTTATTCCTTCTGTATCCCCAGCAGAAGGGCTGAGAGGACCTTTGCCAAGGTAGGTGGCAGTGGGATGGGCTCATCCCCAGCCTCCCACCCTATCTCGTGGCCAGGTTCCATGGACACCTGCTGAACACCTGCATCCCACCTTGGAGCATCACAATGGGGTACAAAACCAGCCCTCCTACCCAATGCTTTGCCTCCTCTTCCTCAGCTCTTGCTGAAGGCCCTTGCCTGGTTCCTCAGCCCCAGGAGAGGAGGGAGGAGCTCTCACCTGGCAATGTGCTCCCTCTTTTGCTGCAGGTGCTCTGGCACGTTGTCCCAAAGCTGCTCTCCTTTGGGATTTCAGTCTGGGGCTGTGTTCTCCTCCTCCCACAACCTCCCTCTGCTCCCTGAGGATACAAATGCTGCAAAACCGCCCCCAGTCCCGTCCTCCCTCGGGATCAGCAACCTCTGCTGCTCCTGCTCCTAGGCAGATACTCCATTTTCTCCCCAAAGTGCTGTCTGCCCAGTGCCTTGGGCACATGAGAAGGAGAGAAAACCTTGGGAGCTCTGCAGCGGCAGGAGCCTGCCCCAAGCATGCGCCCTGGGAGCCTGAGTACCACTCCTGCTGCCAACACACCCTCCAGCTGGACATCATCCCCCCAGGGACACCAGCCCAGGGGGAACACCGACTCCTGAAAAGCCACCCAGTCTTTGGTTCATCCTGGAAAACAACTGAATCGCTGAACTCAAGACATGCTGTCTGTCCTCAGTGTTCCCTGGTGGGCTCGGCAGCCATGGCAGTGACTGATTTGCCATCCTGCAATCCCTGTGTCCTCCCTGGGCACCATGGCCAGTGACCTTTTGCAGACAGGATACCAGGCAGCAAAGGTGATGGGAGGGAGCAGCCCTGCCTGGCAGGAAGGGAATTGATTACCAATCCCTCTTTTTGCCAGGAACCATTTCTTTGCTGCAATTCATACTTTTCAACAGCCAGCCTCCAGAAGGCTTTGGGGGAAATGAGGGCAATGACACCAGAGATTATAAATCAATCACTACTAGAGAGCCTTTTATTTGGTAGGAGCTTCTGAGAAGAAAACGGATACCAAAAATATATAATGTATCCTGATTTTTTGTTAGCTGTTTCCTTTCCTTAAGCTCTTTTATGCCCTGTTTTTCTCTTGACACCACCGCTTACTTTGCTTTCACATCGATCTCTCTAACTACTTATTTTTCATTTATCCTCGATTTTATCTTTCTATCATCTTTCTCTCTTTTTACCTACACCATCCATAGTTATCCGGGAGGGAAGTATAACACGATCCATCTACTCTACACTGTCATCTTCCCCTTGTTCCATCCCAGATCCCTCTCAAAAATGGGACAGTAACACTGACAGAGGACGGAGCAAGTTCTACCCAATTTATATTGTCCTGAAGTCATCACTTAGACCATTCTGCCTGCTTTTGGTCATGGCATTATGTGGGGTTTGGCACACTAGGATCCATGCAATAAGGAAAAATGCCAGGCCTGGAAGGGGACATTCCTCACTTGTGGGACACTTCTCATCAGGGCAGGAATTTTTTAAGGGCCACCATGGGTGCAGCCAGAAGGAATCAGAAGACACTGTTACCCCAGAGCTGGGAACAGTCCTGAGCAGCCAGCTCTGATGGGACTCACATTTATGCTTTCTCTCATGATCTAATTTGCATCCTGTTATTCACAGAAATGTTGTCAACAAGAATTGACAAAGTGGGAAATAGACCTCTTCTAACAATAAACCTGGTCAAGGAACAGGCCAGTTTAAATAAATCAGCTGACATGAATTTGGTAAAATAATATCAGCAGCGCTTAAAAACACCTTTATTAAGTTTAGGCTTACTGAATCAGAGCAACTTTCTGTTCTAAAATATTACTAAGTTAAGATTTAAGTACTAAGTTAAGATTTACTTAGCAACTTTCTGTACTTTAAGATTACGAAGTTAAGATTTTGTTAGAAACTGAAAAATAGATCAAAATTGTGAAAAGGGAATGTCCAAAAATCTGTAGACTCTACAGTCTGGTTTTGCAGAACAGAGGTTTTCTCCATGAATTGATACACAGAGTTTTCAACCTATGGACTTTTCCTGCTAATCCAAATCATCCCAATCTTGCAGACAGCAGGACACAGCTCATGGGGGGTACAGGAGCCTGAGTGACCCATTTCACACATCCTGATACAAGATATGGGATCCAAGTCCTATTTCTCCATCTATTCTAGGATAAAATTGTAGACAGAACCAGCTCCAGTCAGACATCCCTGGGCTGCCCAGGCCCTTGGCAGCAGAGCAGCTCCTCTGCCAGGCACTGCATACCCTGAGCTCTCAGAAATCCTTCCTGGGCATCTGCACTGAGCCCTCCCTGCTCCTCCCTGGGCATGGAGAAAATTCCCACTGGGACGCTACCCGGCATGTGAGAGAAGCCTGCAAAATAAAGATGTTTCCACAGAAATAATTGGATCAATGAGGTTTTATGATTAAATTCTTTTCCATCAGATAATATTCTAACCATGTTAAGAGTGATTTTGTGTTTAGGTCTGTAACATATCCTTAGCCTCTGTAATTATCTGGAAAACTATACTGTGTTTACTGTATTGATTCAACTATTGGAAATCTTGAGATTGCCACGAAATATTTCTTTCCATTATGCCATTTCTGAAGTTGAATATTGCTGAAAATAAATAGCAGGCAATTATTTTAATACCCTCTTACTGCACATTACTTATGAAGATTGTTCTAAATTGCTAAAGACAGAACCAATTTATCTAAACAGAGTTATTTAACACCAGGATGGATTAACTTTATACAGCCAGGTAGGCAGAAACTATGGAACTCTTTCCTTCCTGGTCTTAAATTAAGGGAAAGAGTGCTGCTCCAGAACAAGTCAAAGCATTGACTTTTATACCAGAAAGATAAGATGTCCTCTTTCAAAATATCTCCTACTTTGGTGATGCTTATAGAGCAATTTGTGTTATTGAGGAAGTTTGTATCATATACATATATATATATATATACATATACATATATATATATATACATATATATATATATATATATATATATATATATATATATATATATATATATATATATATATATATAAAAAATATAATATAAGCACCATTTGCAATCCATGTTACCAGTACCTAAAGAACTGATATTTTCCTCTAAGCTCATATACACAAGGGAAGAAGATTGACAGAAATGGAAAACAATTTTTGGTGGCTTTTTTTTGGCTGTGGATGCTGGCAGAAAGCCACTGTTTTTTCTGAATCTGTAATTTTATGCCCCGGTGTTCAGCAGATGCTTATCTAAATCATTTAAATCTGTCTTTTCTGTTTCAGACACATTTAGTATTAAGGAATGATCCCTGAGTAACAGCATACATTAAAAGTTAATTAAGAGGAAGTTAAAGAAGAAAGAATTACTTTTTTCATACCCCCAGCAGACATTTATTTCATTTTGGCAGGTTAAAAAATGAGAAAATTTGGCGTAAGGTGTGAGAAGTGGCAATGCATATTTTTGGGGAAAAGCTTTATTATGCGTTTCCTTACATACTAATTAGGGAATGCAATCCACTTGCTAATGTCGAGTGAGTAAGAAATGTAAATCGCTCCATTAATTTGTTTAATACCCAAACTCTCAAAAGTGGTAAGTCAGACAGCAGATGGGGGCTGTCACCACAAACCCAGCCCAATGTTGAACATTACACCAGTACACACAATTTACTGCCTTCTCAGTTGTCATCAGTGCCAAGTAATGTCTTCATTGTTTTAGATTTAATACAAGAATTTACTCTTGACTACTCCTAAGTGTTTCTGGGGTAGAGAAATAGATCTAGAAAAGGTGTGCAGCCCCGTACTCACAGACACACACTTTTACAGGTGTGTGGCAGCTGTTTAACTCTCCTGTGCAGCAAGTCATGTTCCACTGGAACACCAGGGGCTAAATTAAAAGCAATATGTGCATTTGCCTCCAGAAAAAGAGAACTTTTTGGATTAAAAAAAAAAAAGAAAAAAGAATACTCTGCAAGTTTGTAGCAGTTCCTGCAAACACCATTTTCTAGATTAGGAAAAGAAAGGTTTTAGAGGGACCCAATTTCACCAAAAAATCAGCCTCTAAACCAAAATTATTCAAATATGTTACACATTTTCTCCCAGAATAAAACTGCTTTACTTTCTTCCCCTCACAGTATCTTGCATTGCCAATCCCATTTCTTACAAACCTGACTTTTTATAAACTCCAGTTACACTCATACAAATACAACTGACACTTATCTGCACTTTAACTGGGTCAAATAAATTCTACCTGCATTTCCTAATGCAGTGAGTTTCAAACTGAACTTTCCACCTCAGCCAGTAAAACCAGCTGCATGGCACCACTGGATGGAGCTGGGAAGTGGCACAGCTTTGGCACAGGTCCTGACCATTCCTGCACTTCCGTAGCTTTTTGCTCAAGCGACTCTTTGTTACTTTTGCATGAATGTTATACAAACTAGGTAAGATTTAAATCAAAAGCAGGCCTTGGCACAGTTGCATCAATAACCGCACTCATTTCCTGTGTTTGTTCACAGTGCAGAATTGGGCCATTGATGCTGGACCATTGTCACCAGCACGGGAAGATCACAGACAAAGGCTTTGTCACCAAATGCCACTGAATTGCTGAATTCTGCTTCTTGCCTACCAGCTTTGTCCCAGTGCTTCCAATCTGAGTGTGATGTCTCATTTCTGAAAGATTATTGCTTCTCTATAAAACATTTTCTGAGGGGAAAGAAACAATCAGCTGAGTAAGGGACTGGCATGTAAAATACTATCATTTGCAAAACACTGGCCTGAAAGCCCCTTGGAGGCAGAGAAGCTGGGCTTGAGCCACAGACGAGGGAAAACAGGAAAGCCATAATCACATATTTATTTTTAGAGAAAATGAGAAGCTAAATAAACTGTAAAGCCAGTCTTTACCGGTAAATCCCTTCTGTCCTGAAAACCACACTGAGCAGAGTGGGAACAGCCAGTTCCCAGGGGATCAATTGGTGGTACCTTTTTGGCCGTGCCTCATTCCTCCTGTGTTGGTGCCAGGACACTTTGAGTCCTGAAACAATTAATTGTCGTAGTGCCACAGTGAGCCACTGCCAGAAATCTGAACTTGAGAGACAATGATGCTGCTGCTGAAGATGGTTTTTCTGCTCCAGGTCTGAAATCACCCCGCAATCAAGAGGGGCTTTGGGACTGTTCTCCTGAAAAGAAGCTCCCAGACCTCAGCCTGCCAGGAAAGCGGGACACAAAACATCCAAACATAACATTTATGAGGGGATTAGTGCACTCACAGTTGGATTTGTCATGGGATGGTGTGGGACATTGGGATTTATGGCAGGGATGAGCAATTGCATGCTGACTGCCTTGATAAATGTGTATCTTTGAGGTATGTCTAATTATCCCAAGAAAATAAAGGAGATGCCAGTATATACAGGGGGAGAAAACAGGCAGAGGAAATTTTGTGAGCAATCCCAGGGCACTCAGAGGACAAGCCTGTTGTCAGCTGAAGAGCCTGGCAAATGTCACAGTGCAAGAAAACCTGGCTGTCAACTGCAATGACACAGCAAGTCACACCTCTGACTGGAACACTGTCTCCTTGATGGGAATTCCAGATGGGCCCAGTGATGGAGACAGATGTCTTTTCCACTGCCTCACATAAATTTCACGTGCAATTAGCAGTGGATTCTTTGCTGCTGAGTGAGGGATACTCGGGGCTCTCAGGATACCAGAAAGGACAGTTCTCCACAGAGCCACTTGTGTGTCTGACAATCTCACAATTCCAGTGCCATGACAGCACCTCATCTGCAAGGCAGCAAATGGACATGTGCTCCCATTCTATGGGCGATGGGAAATCCCACCAGGATTGTCTCCTGGAGCACTTTTAAATACAACTGCACAACACAAATGCTCCTTTTTGGGTCTCCTCTCCAGCCGCCCATGCCAATGTCTCCCAACCCCACTGACACTGTTCAACACCTGAAGCTCCTTCTCAGAATGTCTGTCATATTCTTCATCCCACCTCCACCATCTTAGCAATCAGCTCTGTCTCTCATCTGCATCAAATCCATCCTTTCTACAGAACAACCTAAAAACACGAGTGGAGAAAAAGATCCCAGCAAGAGAGAACTGAGTATGTTGTATTCTAGAACATCAGGTGAAACATTTCAATGCTCCTTGGAGGTCCCTTCCAACTCAGCATATTCTGTGGTCTGCAGGTTGTTAGTACAGCACACTGACAAGGCAAGACTCCCACTTTTTGATGCGCTTTTCTCATGCCCAGCCCTGCAGCCCAAGGGTGCAAGGGGAGATGGAAGAGAGGTGAAGGGATACGGTGATGTGCCTACCACTCACATGCAAATCCCTGAGGCTGTCAAGAAGCCAAGAACCACCTCCTAAATTCCATATCCATATTGCAATAGACCAACCCCGCTGCCTCTTAACACAAACATCCTCAACTACTAATCATGCTTCTAAGTGTGGCAGAGGAATTCAGCTGCAGTCAGAGGGCTGCATTTTGGCCTTGGGCTATAGGTGAACAACACCTCCCCTGCTGCTGCCTTCAGGGTGTCAGAGCACAGAACTGTTTCACACCTCTGAGTGCCTCAGCTGCCTTACATTAAATATGCACCACCAAAATTCCATCCTTTGGGCACCGTTGGAAGTGTGAATTTCCACTGCAAACCTTCACTATCCATCAGTGCTCCATGGGGTGCTCTACCCCAAACCAGTCTGGCAGCTTTTCCTGCAAAACCAGGGCCCTCAGCTATTCTGCACACAATCAAATTGACTACTTAAGCTTTCTTGAAGCAACAAGAAAATATTTTTGTGCAAATACCTTACGAGGTCTGAAATTCCACTTGTTTGAACACAACATAGCTGAAGTCATCCCAAAGGTCTGCCAGCTTCTCAGTTCCAGCCATTTCCCAGGCAGTATCTGGCTGCTCTTATGAAAAGGACTTGAAACCCAAAGCAGCCATCCCCTGAGGCTGTGGGGAGCCAGACTGGGAAGAAATGTATCCACAAGCAGTTAAAAGGGAGTAATCTATGCAAATACATCAAGTCATCACCAATATTTTGATTCAGTTTTTTACCAAACTGAAAACCCAATCATTGAAAATGTATTACTTCACGTTATTGTTAGAAGAAAGGAAATTGATTGGGAAGGTTTGAAGTTTGTTTGGGTTTTAAAGATCTTTTTGAGAATGTGCAGCAGCAGTCACCATGGCATTTAACTTCACAGACCAACAGATTAATCTAGATCTCTCACGATCTATACTGCACAGGAATTCCCTCCCTCTCCCCTTCCACCACTGCCTCATCCCGAAGAGGATTTGGTTAGGAGCAGACGCATTGAAGCAGAATCCATCTGCAGCCAGCACAACAATCACTATCCAACAGTCTTAAGTGGTCTTTTGGAAATTTTTCTGGCGAACACCTTTGTGCTCCCCTCCCTGCCACCTTCCCCACCTGTAAAAATCCATGGACCAATCTGACTGGCATCTAAACCCTTACTTCTCATACCTATAAAATATTAATCACAATAAAATAAATTCTCAAAAAAATAAATAGTGTAGTAGGAAGCATTTTTTATGACACAAAACAATAACGTAATAGTTCCAGTGAAATTTTGAACTCTTTGGCTGAAGCTTCTGGCTTCTGCCCTGGGCTCTCAGCTGTCCAGAGTAGAAACATGCTACAGTTTTGTATCTCCTACTGCACTTCACACACCAGAGGCCTGGTCTGGAAGAGACGTGTTAATATAACATCAAATAAGTAAATTCAGCCATTATTTTAAATTAATTTAGGTATTGTGTGGTCAGTGGTCATCTGGTAGACACATTATTACACACATGCACACACCAAATTGCTTTTTTGCTAATGACTCATTTGTTTTATTTCTGCCTGTTTCAAAAAAGCAATTAAGTTGAAAATGACCTTTTGAAGATTGCACTTGTGGACCAATCTTTTCATTTTTAATTACTTACTTTGGTTTAATTGTTACATTAGGAACTATTAAGAAAGCAGCCAGCTTCATAATCAATAATTTAATTAGAGTTTTAGGACCAAGAAGTCAATGCAAATGTTATTCTGCAGCCAGGCCTTTCCCAAAGCCTTTGAAAGAACTTTACTCCCATTTTGTTTCAAAGTGACATTGGCGACACAGAAATCCAACTCATTCTCACTGCAATATATCCTGCCCACACATTATGGATGGACACAGGCAGCTGGTAAGAAGTTCAGATTCAGGTCAATCTTCACTCTGCCCAGGCAGAAGCACAACCTGCTTCCCTCACTCCATTTCCCTCATTTCCATTTCATCCCATGCTCCCCGGAGCCCTTGCCAGGAGCCACACAGTGTTTACTGGAACCCATGGCCAGACTTCCAATAGGTTACATTTCTCTATTCATAGCTCCCTAATTACTGCTAATATTCAAAGACAAGTGAAAACAGATGAAATCTGCCTCAAGGAGTGGGGAATTTATGCCCCAATTCCCTCTGCTGCCTCTCTCTGCCTGCCCTTGCAAGTTTGCAACCCAGCAGTGCAGGGAGCTGCCAGTGCAGTGGCAATGGCAGTGCCTGAGGTGTCCCTCGTTCCTGATGGCAGAGCTGTGGATCCCATGGCTCCATCTCTCCACATTGCCTTGCCCAGCAGCAGCTCCCATCACCCATCACCCATCACCCATCACCCATCACCCATCACCCATCACCCATCCTGGGCCGAGGCAAGCAGCACAGGGATGAGAGGGAGCCTTGAGCCACAGCAGAAGCTTTGCTGAAAGGCACCGAGCCCTGCAGGGCTGCAGCAATGGAGACAATCCACGCGCTGGGACGTCCGGGAGCAGGGCAGCAACCAGGGACTCCGGGACAGGCAGTGCCATACCTTGCTAGGGATGGATTGCAGGGATGTGAGGAAGGAGCCAACGCTTGCTCCAAGACACCAGTAAGCCAAAGCCAGGCTGGGCTGCACTCCAAGAAGCCTGCTCTGAAGGGTGCAGACTTCGGAGGAAAGTCCTGCAGAGCCTCTGGGGAAACCATGACTGCACAGGAAGAAAAGCATTTGGCTGCAGAGGATCCTGGGGCTCTTGGAACTGGCTCACCAGAGAATGGTCACAGTCTGGGGGCTGCCAGAACTCAAGGAGCATATGGATAATGCTTCAGGGACAGGGTGGGTTTGCTGGGGATGGTGCTGTGCGGGGCCAGGAGCTGGACTGGATGGTCCTTGTGGGTCCCTTCCAGCTCAGAAGATCCTGTGATTCTCCAGCAGCTTAAATGACTGTGACTATCATGATGGAATATCTAACATCTAACCAGTGAGGTTAGATTTATCTAACCCCGCTGCCATTTATACATTTCACATGAATTGCAAGTCAAGCTGGAGATTTAAGCTTTAACACACAGAACTATCTTGTCCTCTGAAAACTCCCCTTTGAAATTAAAAATGTAGCTTTTCTATGTTTTGGCAAAAAGGCAGAGGAAGACAACTCATTAATGGGCTGAATTCCCACTGGCAACAGGACTCAAGACATCCCCTGGACAGGACTGGGCATATCAGTGAACAGGAACAGCTTAATAAAACAATTAAAACCTTTTAAGGGCCACTAATTCACCTGGAGCTTTAGAATCACGGAATCACTTTGCTTGGAAAAGTCCTTTAAGATCGTCAAGTCCAACTGTTGAGCTCTGCAGACCAACCTGTCTGATTCTGAAAGGTTTAATCTGATTTAAACCTAGTTTAACAGGGGGGAAAGCCTGTGGGATCAGCTGATTACACAGTTTGTTAAACTGTGATTTAATGGTTTGATTTGGAAGACAAGAGAAAGGAGGAACAGGTCCAAGGGAAAGACATAGTTCCAGCGTGAGGGTGACCCTGGGGACAGCAGCCACACACAGTTTGAAGGGCAGTGGTTTACCCGTCTCTCAGGAAGAAAAAAACCAGCAAAACAAGAACATTGGATATTTTCTTGCTTGTATCTGGGTCAACTGATCCAAGTTGCACTTATATGTTCATTATTTGAAATATTTTATTGCAATCTGCCATTTTCACTGAAGTTGTGTTGAAAAAAAGTCAAAATGTAGCATTTTTAAGAACTACATTGACCAAATCAAGCTTTTTTTTCCCCTCAAATGTTTTTCATTATTAGAAAGAAATTTTGACGTTTTTCCTCAGCCATACTTCTGGTTTTTAAAAAAACTGGCACTAAGTCTCTAGGAAAGCATCCCAAATAGATTTAACATAAAGCTTTTCAAGTTTTACTTTTGTCTTTTGTGATACTACTTCTGGGAGAAAACATAATCCGTATTCATAACTATTTGTTCTTGATTTCATATTTCACTGTGACTCAAATTCCTTTTCATGGGAAGACAGGGAGTTTTAAAACATGAACCCATTATTTACAAATGCACGGAATGAGGAACACAGAATTTGTTACACTTCATGCCAGGAACTGGACTTATCCTTGCACATCCCTTATTTACAGCAGCATAATTCAGTTGCACTGGGAGATTTGGAGTTTGCATGGAAGAGCTCTTTGTCTCCGATACTGACAACTTCAATCTTTGGCCTACTTTTGAAGAGGATTGATTTGGACCTTAAACTGCCTGTCAAAGGTTTTTTAAATGACCCATCCTGTCTATCCACTCAGCTCGTGAATTCATTCCTCAGGAGTTCAAAAGGGTTCAAATAAAACTGACAAATCCAATACTCTGAGGAGATTCCGAGTGATAATTTTGTGTCTAAGGTGTTTACCTGGGGATAAATCAACTGAAATAGGCTAAAAATTATAAAGACAACCAGATTGCTTTTCAAAATCACTCCCTTTTGCCTGCTTAATGCTTCTCTCATACACTTCATCCTTAAATTCATTTTTCCTGAATTTGCCTCATGAAATGTCCACTCCAAAGGGACACAGGCAAAGAACCCCCCACCACAGATAGGCAGAATCCCTGAAAAGGCCCTGGGTGTTCCATGTGCTTTAAGTCTACTGACAAAAATGTTCTGACCAAATCCATATTGAATAGCAAAATGTCTACAAACTAATTTACATTTCACTGGAAGAAAAAAAAAATACAATAGGATATGTAAGGGAATTACTAATCTAGAAATTACTAAATAGGGATAAAATAAACACTGGAAAGTAAGTGGTCTAAAAGTAATTTAATTAGAAGAAAATAAATTTAAAAAGTTACCTAAGGAAATTATAAGTTTGGAATAATTTCCCAATTTGTTGAACCAAAAGTTAACCAGCTTTGAGCTGCAACAGGAACCACAGCAAGGCTGTCCCAGGCCAAAGGCATCCCAGGGTGGGAGAGGATGGGCAGTATTTTGAAGGAGAAAATTGCAAGGCTGCAGCTTAGATCAGCATCCTTGTAATTATTCTACATTCATATGAAACACACAGGCAGCCAAGTGCTCATCATTAAAATGCTGCAGCACAGCTGGAAAGCTCAGCCAACAGCTCAGAAACTGCCCTGTGCATGGATTTATTTATTCTCTGGTAGGACACAGAGTGAAAAGCCCTTAGAAATGGCCACTGTCCTCAAACGACCCACGTGCCTCCAGCCAGAGCCCTTTTACAAAGGAAAAAAATGTAAAAAGACCATCCCCAGATTCTTGGGGATTTCTCTGCTCTTTCTCTGGATGCACAGATGGATCATTTTGGGACCTCTGTGGGGCAAAATGAAAAGCCAAGGAAGAACAGAGCGGGCAGAAGCTGGATTGTGACGCTCGGAACGCGGTGCTGGGGTTGCTGAGTGCTGCTCTTGCCCTCCCGGGTGGGACATTCATTTGGGTTTCCCTGCTGTTTGCCACAGGCCTGAGTGGGAGCTCCATCAAACTCAGCCACTGTTCAAGAGCCATTAGCACACCATGATAAGCCGACACTGCAGCACAGAAGCTGCAATTTATTAATAACTGCTCTAAAAAGGGCTGTGCCTAAGAACCTCTTTGATCCAAGGCCACATTTGAAGACAGAATATGACCCTGCAGAAGCCCCCAGCAGCCCCTTGCTGTTCTCCCTGACTACTCCTAATGAATTCCTCTGGGTGTGCTGCAGCCCCAGAGCCCCAGCCTGCCCTGCTGGATGAAGTGAGGTGCACCACGCTCAGGAGCCATTGCCAGGGGCTGAGAGATCCAGTTTCTCCACAGCCATGCACAGATATCCCTGCAGGAGCTCAAAAGGAGGCTCTGCCTGCATTCCCAGAAGAGGAAACTGCAGGAGTCTCTGAGGAGGAAAATGGTCAGAGCTGGGTTTTTACTGGGAGCTTTTTGCTGCTATTCAGGCAGGATTTTTGGGCAATTTCATTCTGTTTTTTTTTTTCCTTTTTCCTATGAGATTGGTGCCTGCATTATTCATCAAGGACCACGCTACCTTGCAGCTTCTAACTTTCGGTTCTGCTTTTCAGCCCACAAATTACTGACAAGGACACAATTTGATGTGCAGAGCCAGAACTGGCATCTGGTCACTGTTCTGCTGTGCTGCCAAAACCCTGCTCGAGTCATCTTTGACCCAAATAGAAAAAAGGTGACATCCTTGATGCCTTCCTCCCTGAATATCAGAGGTATTAGTTTGATAATGGGGTGGGAATGGGATCCTTTTATTTGTGTTATGCAGCAATCTTCTGCAAACAGAATGCAGAAGAACCAGGTCTCATCTTAAATCACTGAGCTGCACTGCATAAAGAAATATATCCTGGATAAGTAAAATATTAAAGTAAATATATTGAGTACCAGTAAGTATATATAAAGTAAAATATTGAGTACCAGTAAGCAGTAGAGACCAAAATGGACGCGAATTATCAAACAATATCTCAAATGCTTGTTATTTCAAAAAAAAAAAAAAAAAAGGGATAGAAATAGAGCATTGTATGAGTGTGACTTTTTACAGAGCTCTGTGTGTGCTGAACTTTGTTCATAAGAACAGTGTCACTGACATAAATGGGCCTCTCCTGCTAAGGACACACAGAATTCTTCCCAAATCCTCAATGGACACATTCCTCAGGGCATTACTACTGAAAGCTGCCTTTTAAATGACAGCCTCTCCACAATGTTTTCAAAAATGAAATATCCAGTTATGAAACCTGACATTTCAAAAATCAGAAAGCAGATGAGATAGTTACTGAATCAATAAGTTTCAAACATGTAGAATGAGAAATATATTGAGTATTTTTTTTCTTCTATTTAATTATTTAAGTGTATATATATTTGGTATCTCATCTGTTTTGAAAAAGGAGCAGAGGTTCAAGCTTGGCTCAAATGGTGTCGGGACAAATGTGAGCAGTCCCAAGAAGTGGCTCCTGAGGCTGTGGGAGATGCACAGGAGTGGCAGGTCCCTCATCATGGCAGGAATTAACCCAGACAGGGGAACTTGGACTCAGGGGGTCAGGGGCTCTTCCGCACCTCTCACATTCATCACTGGACACACTTTGCAATTCATGAGTGGAGATGCTTTCCCTGATGTGTCAGCGAGGAATTGTTCTGGTGAAAAGCCAGAACACGCTTGTCTTTCTATGAAACTGGCACAAGGAGGAATAAATTCCACAGCTTATCTTGGCACCAGAGCCATCAGCTTCACTGGCAAGAAATTCCCACCAGAGAACTGCAGCCTGGGTCTCCACATCTGATCTACTGCATGTCTGGCACAGCACAAGCATGATTCCTGCCCAAATCCAGCACCAGAGCTGTAATTCTCCCTCAGTGTTTGGAAAGAGCCACGAGTGCAATTCATCTTTCTCTGCTCTCACTTTTCTATTGGCAACATAGCCCTTAGGTTTAAAATTAGAGTCAATGTGATTAAGGCTTTTTTAAACCACTGGATGGATCTTACTTTGTTATCCAGAAAAAAAATTAAAAAAAAAAAGAGGAAAAGTAACACCCTGCATTTCCAAAGTCTGCAGGCTGCATTAGAGTTCTACCTCGGTAATTACAAAGATTTATGTTCCATCCTGCCCCAAATCCAGAGCTCACTGTCCATTCAACTTCCACTGCTCTGACTTACAGTTCTCTGTATCCATTATCTTGAATAATAAAGAGCTGACTGCACTTAATGATTGAAGAGCAAGATGTGATTAGCAACAGGAATCTGATTTATGAGAAAACAAACCCGAGCGTGGTTTTCATGTTTCATTAAAAGTATCTTAAATGTACTCCTTAATGCTAATTGATCTCACAGAGATGAGAAAATACTCTATTCCCAATTAATGGGACAAAATGATTCATCTTCTTTCTGGAGGGAACATTTAACATCATTCAGCATTTAGAGGGAGGTGGCATCTTGACAGGGATTTCACCACCTCAAGTGAGGTTTCACTGTGAGCATTTATCCCAAACCTGCAAGATTTCCCAATGGACATGGAAAAAATTCAACAGCATAAATACACAACAAAATGCCATATAGAATATTTCTTTTCCATAAAAGGTCTTTCCTATCTTAGCAAAATTACCCAAAGCTGAAAAACAATATTGGTGAGCAAATATAGAGGCTTTTTCCTTATGTTTGTCAAAGGAAAACTCCTTGATGACTCTGTTAATTTGCTATGAGCAGGAGATTACTGAGATATTTGCAAGATAAAGCTCATTGCAGGATTTATTGAAAGCAAAACAAAGCAGAAATCTGTTTTTCCATTAAGCATTTCACTTTTGTTTGTATTGCAATAATTTTTTTCCTCTTTTTGAATTATTCATATTTGAATATAAAATATTCCTACAAACCAATGCATTTAGGAATAATGAGTCTTGACTAGTTTCATTTTAACTCATTGTGCTTTCTGACCAGGATTAATATTATTATTATTAAATGACCTTCTATTCAGTCTGTTTCTATAATCCATAAATAGAAACTGCCTAATGAGCATCTCAAGTACTCCACTGTCATTTCCGTGGCAGTTTTTCCTATCCTGTGTTTGTATAGCTCTGAAGACAGCACCATTTAATTCACAGCAACAGCTCCGCCTGCTTCCTCTCAAATCCCTTCCATGAATACAGCCTTCTCCATTCGAGGCTGGAATCTTGTACCTTTACACTGTGAGAAATGCAGAGTGGCTGTAACATCAACTGAAGAATTAATTTGAGAACTTCAAAAGTTGCTCCGTACCACAGAAGCAGCAATAATTATTAGATTTTCTGATGAAAGAGGAAAAAAAACTCCTTTTGCCTTGTTCTCATGTTCTGCTTGAACAGGATTTGCATATTTGGCTTGCAAAGCAGCAGGGACAAATACACCCTCCAGTACACTCAATCCATTTTTACCCATTCCAAAGAAAGAAGGTAGAGAAGAACAAAGGATGAGATGCAGACTTTCTGTCACTACCTGCAGCGAAATAATTTGGAGAAAATAATGCATGTTCCATGAGGCATCAGCAGTGTTCTGGAGGAGGAAAGGCAGATTCCTTCTAGAGGAAGTGTTACATGGTGACATTTTTGGTCAGAAGATAACAAGTGTGTTAGTGAATGTTTTACTGGCACATCACCCTCACTTTCTATTCTGATTTCACACCGGGCTTTATTTTTCTCATGTCACACACATCACTACATCCTGAATTCAGGAAAGAGCAAGGCAAAGCCTGCCTACCTTTCTGACATCCCAGAGAGACAAGGTCTTGTCAGCAGAGCTGGTGACAACGGTGCTGGAGAAGGGCAGGAACTCGATGCTGTTGACTGAGTCCTTGTGGCCACGCAGGGTGTATCTGCACCTCTCACTGCAAGAGAAGAAAGCAGGAATGCAGCACCCTCCACTCAGGGTAATATGAACAACAGACAGCTTTAGCTAAATGAAGAACACGTTTTGTGCATCTCCCCAGCTACTCCCTGGAAAAATGAACGCTGACAGCGATTCCTCACCCCAGCACTGCACCACGGAGACAGTTCCAAACCCCAACCCATTGGTGTTTGCTTCCCAGTAATGAAGGCTGGAGCAGGAAGGCATAAAGAAATGAGAAGTGCATTTTAAAACATTGAATCCTAAGGAGGAACAATGAAAACACCACTTTGTGTTCCCTGGGTGGATCCTCAAAAACCCCGTTGATGCAGAACTAAACGGGAACGTGGATGAAAAGGTAGGATAGAGGCAGCACAGTCTCCTTTTTATAGACATGAAATTCCTTTTTTTCAAAGGGACTGAGAGATCTACTGGACTGTGCCCATGTGCACCCTGAAAAAAGCCAGCGAGTGCTGGCAACCTGGTTTTCCTCTCAAGGTCTGCACAAAGGCTTAGAGAAAGCAAGTGGTGCCTGGGAGCTCTTTAGTGAGGGTAAAGTCTTGTCCCTGTGGACACCCAAACCCCCTTTTCCCTGAAGGAGAGGTCTCTGGCTATGGATGAACCACTCCAGTGGCCATTGTAAGCTCCAAGCTCTTAAAGCAGAGGTGAGGGAATAGAGGTGCACCCCAAGAAACGAGGCGTTCATCCTGAACTAACAGCTCAGATGGAATTACCAGTGAAGAGGTTCTGAAAGTTCTTTCAAGGCTGAAGACACTCAGCCACTGCACCTTCTCCCAGCTGAGCAGCTGAGGAGTAACACCCTAGAGCTTTTGGGCTGCCTTTCTCACCTCTTTGCTTTGTTTCCTTTGAAGGAGTTAATTTCTGGGACAACACCAACAGTGTTGGCCTTCTCAGGGGATGGCCTTCTGAGGGGATGGACTTCACACAGATGGAACTCCAGACAGGAAGCTTTGCCTGTTGTAGGAAACTGGACACAACCATGATGACACTGCCTGACCTTGGCTGTACAGCTGGAATCCCATGAAAGCTTTTTGGGTTTTGCTTTGCCTTCTGTGCACACACCAGAGCAGAACATTCCTTCAACTGGAGCCGAGGAGAAGAGAAGGAAGAGCCCAAGGATGCCCCATCCAGACAACACAGAAGGTGACACTGGGACAACTTAAACTCAGCAGACTGGCAAAGGCTTAACTCCTTCAGGAGAGTGTCAAGAGGGGGGATGATTGAAATAATCCAGGTTCCATCACCCATTATTAAACAAGAGCGTCACTCCATGATTTCTTCAGATATATGTAAAACTTAAATGTGCAGTATTTGTATTGTTATAGCCTGTGAAAACACACAGGTAGGGGAGCATACTGTAGAAAAAACTAATCAATGTAAACTCAATAGCAGTTCTATCCTCTTTGTTCAGCTGAGTCAAAAATAGTATGAAAAAATAAAAGCCAACAACTCATCATAAATTACTGCAGCTTTCAGCAAGAGCTCAGAATTTTATTCCCTGCTCATGTGATTCTGACAGTAGAAACACACCTCCCTGGAGCTGGCTGCTGAATATATCACTGGGGCTTGCAAATTAGATTATTGGGTGCCTCTTAACAGAGAATTTTCTTACAATATTTATTAAGGAAGCTGTCAGCAGGGGGGAATTAAAGATGTGATTTTTCTGCCTTGTTTTTCCCTGCCTGTATGTCCCCAGAAGGCTTTCAGAGCTCTTGTTCTGTACCACCAGCACAGGAGATCAGTGCAGTGAGGGGCAGGCCAGGAGAGCTGCAAGGTTGGGATGGACACTGCCCTGAGTATTGATCTAACCCAGGGACTCCTCAGATCTGTTGAGTGCTTTTCCATTTGCCATTCTGGAATGATATCCTGTGCTGAACACTGAGCCTGTCCCCACAAAGGCAGAGCAGAAGGGAAATAAGTAGCTTCTGAGGAGAAATATTATCCAGGAAATAGATTTCAAAGAAATATTAGATTCCACGGGTATCATTTCACAGAATCTATGTTTTTCCATTATAGATAATACATTATACCACCCAGTGTTATCTGTTATATAGACTACATGTATTATTTTGTCACAAGGACTCATTTTAAACCAGACATAAAGTGCTTGGCTGTTAGAACTCGGTGCACAAGGTATCTGATATTCATGATCACTTGATATACGACAGTAAAATAACTTCAGTAAAATAATTCTTTTGTCTCACAGTCTCATGGCATTGTTTTACACCACAAATATGCCTTTTCCATCTCAGATCTTACACTTTTATTTGTGCCTAGGAATGCCATTTTTTAAAGGTTCCCAACCATTTCCAGCTTGCATGTTCCAATGTAAAGGCTCTGAGCTGCTGAACAGTTTCTGACAAGGAAAATCCTGCTGCAATTTTTTTGTGGGCACTTTGTATTTTTGAAAGCATAGACAGCTTTCCATAGGTTCCATTGGAGGAAAGGGGATCTTTTCCTGTAATGACAGGGTGTGTCTATGCCCTCTTCAAAGGCTGGGGAGGAACAATGTCTTCAACGTACTTGACTGGGCTTGGGGTGAAAGAACACAGGAAAAGGGAGGCAGTTAAAGGAAAAAAAGGTATTTTGTTTGTCAGGCACTGATGTAAGCTCTGGACTGTCCCAGGCAGACAGGCTGCAAGAACAGGCTTGTGAGAGATTAATTAGGTGCCAAAGCAGTAAGGCCCATTCAGAATCCCTTAGCAAGGTGAAAATGGACTGATGATGTGATGGACCATGACAGCAGCAGAAGGGAAGGAAATGATTTGCACTTTTCCATCAGGAACACAAACACCCAGCCCTGATGCAGCCTCTCTCCTTCCCACTTCCCTATCACTGCACTCTGATGAGCTCTGGCTCTCGAGATCTCATTTACCACTCTGATAACTGACTGACTGAATATTTCTGAGAACCTTTCCCCAGTGCTACATAAAATAAATTCATCTTTCTGTCCAGCTGAGACATAATTTCAGCAAGATTGTCTCGTACTAGCTATCTTCTGGTTGGAAAGGACAACAATTTATCTAGACACGTTCTTTTTCCACGAAAAAAGAAGTTGAAGGGTAGAGCATTACCCTGTTTTTTCATGGAAGCTCATGTTTCTATCCAATGGCATGAGTTTATCTACTTTAGAATAAATCTGTAGTGTTTTTTCATGGAAGCTCATGTTTCTATCCAATGGCATGAGTTTATCTACTTTAGAATAAATCTGTAGTGTTTTTTCATGGAAGCTCATGTTTCTATCCAATGGCACAAGTTTATCTGCTTTAGAATAAATCTGTAGCTACATGCACTGGGTATTTTTCTCATTGTGAGCACAGAGGCTCCTCACAACCTCTGAACATCCTTGTTCAGAAGACAGAGGGGATCATGTAGGAACAGCAGGGTAGACACTTGCACAAATCTTGATGCCTCAAGAGGTTCTCAATAAATGATGTCATGAGAGAAATGCTGCTCAGTAGTTTAGTATTTTGCAGGTTGCATGCTAAACCTCCCTCAGACACCACTCCAACCTTCATCCTTTCCCTGTGTTAGTACAGGACTAATTATCCTCAGTGTTTTCTTTTTCTCTGCATTCAATTCCTCTCCCTGAAATCCAGGTGAGGTAATGACGTCTATCAATAAATCAGCCTTCATTTTACTTCACCAGGTTTGGATGTTTCCTAAGAGTTTCAAACAAACACGGACAGATGCTAATCCAGAAGCACACCTATGCCAGGAATGTTGGCTTCAATTAACCATACCAATATTGATATCAATAGCTCAACAGATTGTGAAGATTTCATTTCTAGAGACTTCTCTTTTGAAACTCACATTTCAGAACGGTTTATTCAAATTCCAAAGGGCTTTCAGTAAAACTGCATTGAAAACAGAAGATATGAAAAATTTCCCCTTACTTAAGACTTCAGTGAATATTGCCAGGCTCTGTACAAATGTAAAACAGCAGCCAAAAAATGCACCAGTCAGATATTCCATCGACTGTGCAGTAATTGAAAGGGAATACAGGCAGTGGGTAGATTCCTCTTGCCCTGCATACTTGCCCAGTAAAACTCAGGGAGAACAAAGCAGTGCCCAGCCTGCCCTCACTGCCAGCCATGAGGCACACAAAATGTGGCCAACTCTTCTGCTACTTAAGTGTTTCAAAAAAACACCCCACTCATGCATGCTGGCAATCCTATGGAATCAGGATTTTTTTTTTGCCCCCTTTTTTGGCTTTGTGTTTTTTGGTTTTTTTTAAGCATGTGGTTTCTGTGTTGAGCTCTATTTGGAAAAACTGGGGGAGTGGAGAGGGATACCATTTCAGAGAGTACTTAGGTAGTCATCATCACTTATTTTATTTCTGTGCCATACTGAATCTCAGTTCAAGCATGGTAATTAAAACTACCTATACAGCCAATTGAAAATAATGAGATTTTGAGCTTGTTTTTTTGGAGTCAGTGCCTCTCCCACACACCTTTTTCCATGTCTTCAGAGGAATTCATTAAATAATGAATTCCCAAACAGAAACGCCCAAACTCTACTATCTTTCCCCAAAACTGCTCTCTCAAATGGAGCCAACACTAAGCTAAACTCTCTCTCATGTCTTTTGAGAAACATTCTTCTGTGTGAGCTGCAATCACAATTTTCAGGGCCAGTTACACCAGAAAGTCACCTGCTCTGAAGGTGGCCACAGCATTTCTGAGGAAGATTTGTAAAGACACACCACAACCAGCCTCCAGTGCTCCTATTGGGCTGTAATTGGAACAGTCAAAAGGAGAATCTTTTTAACAAAACCTAACCCTATCACTTTCTCATCATGTGGCTCTATCTCCAAAATTTGTTTAAATTCGGCATAGAACTTTCCCAGCCAAGATCAATGGCCAAGGATAGCAAATGGGCTGGCTTAAGACATTAAAATGCCACCTTGGTTTATGCTGTTATAAATGCATCCTATCATGTCTTTACATTTTATGACCTCTATTTTATTTCTAGGTAGCTTCACATATGACACATCCAATTATTCATGTCAAGAATGTAAAACTACCAGTATTTCAGTGAAAAGTGCCTGCCATCATTTATGACAGTGATTTTTTTTTTTTACCCATTATTTCACTAAATGCAACACATTTTCTGAGACATTGACATGTGAGGACACTTACTCTAGAAAGTACATTTGTCTCTGGAAAGATACATGAAAGTATGATGCTGTCAACATGAAACACTTTGTTCAATTATTACTTATATTTAAGAAAATGGAACTCTCTTCCAATTGTGAACATTCATTTGTGCCCTCTCTCAAACCAGTATCTGACACTTGGAAAATGCAGTGCTAGAGGAGATATTACTGCAGCTTCCGTGACAATGCAAACATTTCTCCTCCAGTATTTAGAAACATCTAGAAAGAAAATACA
The DNA here is from genome assembly GCF_015832195.1 of Motacilla alba alba. Classification (NCBI taxonomy): domain Eukaryota; kingdom Metazoa; phylum Chordata; class Aves; order Passeriformes; family Motacillidae; genus Motacilla; species Motacilla alba. The sequence goes on along the minus strand of NC_052022.1, from coordinate 35,144,518 downwards.
AATTTAAACCTTCTCTGTGTAATTAATTTTCATACTTAGCACTTGTGGAATGCTTCAGTCTCTACGATCTGGGTGCTCTGCAAAATGAGGAGCAATCCCCTGATTTAAACAAAGTTTTGAGTCAGGCTTTCCCTGGCAAGGATCAGTTTGCAGAACTACTCACGAGTTTCTCAATCTGGTGAAATCCATCATCAGGAAATTTTAATTTTTGCACTTTTTAAGTTCCCATTGAGCAGAAGCAGGATTAATTATTTATTAAGCCCTGCTGTCATCACTCCCATCAGGGGCTGAACCACAGAGGCACCATGAGCTGTCCCAGTCCCGCTGGAAGCAGCACAAGCTCTGCCACTGATGTCAGGATGAGCAGGATGAGATCCAGCTCTGTCACCACAGGAACCTGACTGCTCACACTTTGCTCTGGTGCACAGTAAATTGAGCATGTAAAAGGAAACTGATCTCTGAAGGGGGATGGACTTAACTGGTAAGTGCAAGGATGTGATTTTCCCCCTCCCTCTATCCTTGTCTTCCTCCTTCTGCCAAAAGCAAAGCAAAAGCTTCCCAACTAGGAAGGCTTAGCCAAGGAAGAAAGAACCCCAAACATGATATAAATATTTCATTAGTGTTTTCTAGGTATATTAACAAACATTCCTCATCTGACTCAGCACGTTTGTGAGTCTGCTGTAAAATCCTGTAACACCCTTTTCTCAGACCTCCTTGTGAACAGTGGCACTGTTAAAACACAGAGTTTCTGAGCTGGATCAAATTTTGTGCTTCCACTGACAGGAAATAATGTCAACAGTTACATTTTTTACTTGCTTGGTGAGTTTTGAAAACCTGCAGCAGTTTATTTCTGAGAGTGCAGATTTCCTCCCTGAGATCAAGCAAGGCTCTTTCCCCCTCCCTTTTCAGGAGCTGAACTGAGCACGGCAGCTTTCCTTTAACACCAATTTGTAAAGACTCAACTCTCACCAGCTCTGCTTCAGCTCCTGCTGAAAACTGCAATAAAAGCCACCAGGATTTAGCAGCTGAAGAGATTCCACCTGCTGCAAGAGGGAACTGCAGTCCCAACCCTCTCCTGGCCCTGCTGGTGGAAGGAACACCCTGGGCTCACACAGGATGCACCTACACCTCCAGGTACCCCCTCCAGTCTGCTCCAAATTTGTCTCACACTTATTGAGAGCCCCCACTTTTAGCAAAACTCCAAGAGAAGGCTGAAGGGCAGTGCCTGAACATGATGGTCCTTAAATGTGGGGGTCTCGTTGGATGAGGTGTGAGCACACCGAGTGCTCCCAGCCCAGCCCCACGCACTTTGGGGTCACTCTTGAGAGCACCTCAGGAGGTTAAAGCCTTCCCACAGCAGGGAGGTGGCCAAAACCTTGTCTAATCCTTCCCTTCCCACTCCACATCCCCCCCCATTCCGTGGTGGAATTCCTCCACAGCCTCCTACCCCTGAGGCACTCGTGTGCTGTTAACAAGATACTCTGTCAACAGCAACACCCAGACAGGACAGGAAAGCTATTTTATTGTGCTGGAAATTCATTTCATCTCCAGGGACCTTGCCTCCTTACATATTTTGCTGTTCTAAAAATTACTTCGTCCCATTTCTATAACTTGAAAGAGCCTCTCTGGCAAATAATACACAGAAAGGGAAAACTGAATGTACCTGAGAACAAAAAGAATACAAAAAACCACATGCAGAACAGAAAAAGAGGGCAATGCATTACGTTAAATGAAGTCTGATAGCTTGAACTTTAGATTCAGCGAGGTCTAATAGTGAGGGACATTTGGCAAAATTCCCCTATTTATAATTAACCAGCAGAAAGCAAGGCTCCAGTCAGATTTCTGTTCTGCAGTGAAATGAGATAACAGCCAAATAATCACAGTCCTTGAAAGAGAGCGCTGTGAATGCAGGAGAAAAAGGTTGCAAAACTTCATGCCTTACCTTTGGGATTAAAGTGCTTATTTGCCTCAATTCCTGGTAATTTATGTAACACAATATGTATTACTAGAAAACTAGCCAATTATAACACTGTATTTATTCTTCTGGCAGAGCTCTACTGTGTGGATTTAAGTAGAAGCTGTGTGTTTATCGAGCGTGGGGAAACTTTCTCTACCGGGCACACACGAAGATGCAGCACTGACTTAAAAAACACTCTCAGACAAAAAAAGCACAAAGTTTGGAGGCCACCACTGCTTGCTGTGGTGATGGACACAGGCCTGGCTGCCTGATGCCAGCCTGGGAAATGATAAGAACTTTATTTTTTACCCTGTTTCTGTATCAAGTGCACATAGATGGTGGTAGGGTGGGCTTTACAGAACGAAGACTCTCCCTGTGCCATGGTTGGTTAGAACTCTCTGGCACAAACAGACAAAAAAGAAATATAATCAATTAACTTTTGGTGCTTGATTGATTCCAATGCTACTCAAACTCAGGATCTATTTTGATAAAAATTGAGAATACTAAATATGATTGACAAGAGCTTTATATGGTTTTGTGAGTGAAAAGCCCAAGTTATTGAATTAATAATATTCTACTTAGGCTTTCATTAGAAGGTGTGAAAATTTTGCCAATAATCTATCTTCTTTTTTATTGGCTTGAAACATGAATAATGAATCTGCTCATTATTACACTGAAGATTTAGTTTCTTAATGTCTTGCGCTTCTTTGAACAAATGAACTGTTCTATGAGCAGTATTATTATTTGTATTATTTTCTGATTCCAGAGGAAGGGGTTTTGGTGTGAAGCTTTAAATTTTTTAAAGGAAAGATAAAACAATAAGACTGAAGGACTTAAAATCTCTACTTAAGAATAGTCTGTGGTCTTTCTGTATGATTCTAATATATTCTTCAGTCCCTTTTGCTATGTAGGCTTGGCTGTAGCTCATCAAGGTATCTTTAAAATCTCACTGCTCAACACCTGATTGTGGGCATGTTTCAGCCCATGGCAACAGTTGTTGTAAAACCTCACTTTCTATTGAAATTGGGCTCCAAATCAATTTTAGTGACTTTTTTTCTGCAATTTTAGCTAAAACAGAAGCCTGTTACTTACAATCCTAATTTTTCAGAAGTGAGATGCATTTTTATGTGTTTCAAATTTGGATTATATTTCATTTGACAAGCACTGTACTTCCCCAAAGTTAGAGTTAGGGCAACAAAAATGACTTTGAAAGTCATGGGACAGAAGAAGATTTAGGCTTTTCTATCCAAAATGTAGATTTTAAAAGCCCTTTTTCATCAGCTTGGTCAAAACAGACCAAGTCAATTACAAGGTCTTGCTTGAAAAAGTGCCTAGCAGAGTGATGCCAGGGAATGATCTAAGTTATCCTGACTTAATTAGTAATTGTCACCCCAGCTGCCAGTCAGAAATGATACATTTGTTAACTCTACTCTAATGGGAATGTTCTGGGCATTCCCAGAACATCTGGAACACACCAGTGGGATTTGATCCCACACGGGTACCCACTGAGCACCATGCAGGAGCACACACCCTGCATTCGGTATTTCAAAATCCAGGTTTAGCTCTTTCCTTCCTTCTTCCCCTCTGGAAAATCAACACCCACGTATCAAACCATCCATTTCTGGCTATGGCTTCTAGCTTTTCCATCAAGTCTGTCTGCATGCAGAAAATAAATTCCATCAGCCAAAGGAAAAGCTTTGTGCAGCTCGGTGCTCCCAGCACTCGGAGCAACACGATCTGCAGCAGTTCCCCTCCAGGGTCAGCTCTTGTATTTCATAGTGATGGAATAAAATGCTTTTTTCAGTCCTTCAATCAGGAACTAGAAAACAAACTCCTCCTTGGAAATGCCTGTGTCCCCCTTGCAACATACAGAAAGCCGAGCCACCTATCCCAGAATTCCAAACCTCAGTCCAGGAGCAAGGTACACTCAGGTTCAGAAAGGTACATGGTAATTCTTAGATTATTTTTTGACTCTTACCCTTGCTCAGCACTTTCTGCAAATCAAGTTTCCTCGGGGGATTTTTTTGTCGGACAGGTGAAGACAGGAGCATCAGAAATCACTTACTGAAACCCAGAGCCTTGTTTCATGAAACAATTATCCTCCCCTCTCCCGGCTCAGGGGTCTGAGCTAATCAGATCAGCGCAGGCTCAGTAATAATGAGCTAGCTGTAACCCATTTAAGCAGTGCAGGACAGGGAGTGTGTTGGCTGCTCAGCAATTCTGCCACTGAATAAGCAAAGCCTCTCCCCTGTGACAGTGGGCTCTCCTCCATTGCCACATCAGCTGACAGCAGCGCTGAGCTCACGGCCTGCTCCACACTCCATATGAAGCTGTCATGATCTTATTATTTGTGTCTTCTTTTTTTTTCTTGTATTACAAGGACTTTGCCTCTAAAACCACTGCCTTTTCAGGCTAACCCTGAACAAGTAAATGCAGATGTCTCAATCCCTCCTTGCTTTTGATAGACAACAGCACACAAGCGTTTTGATGGATCGCTGCCAAGTGATTTCATTTTTTTGTGTCCTTATATTAAGGCTTATGTGAGAACTATTTGAACAGGTTATTTTGCAGTTTTAGGCTTTTGCTGTTCAAATAAAATATTGTGGAGAAGATGAGCCATCTGCACTCCACATTCAGATCCCCTTTATGGTACATTCTGACCACTCTGAAGAAATTTGTTCTTGAAGAATTTGTTCCCTGAAGAATTTGTTCTTGAATGTTATTTCTTTCATTCTCTTCCTTGTCATAATTTATTTCATTCTTCCACACGATCACGTTAATAAATAAAGAATATGGCATTATAAGCACAACTACTGACTGGTGAGACGTAACACAGAAAATAACAAATGTGACAATGAAAAACAAAATTTGAAATACATTTATAACAGAAGACCCGATAAACTTACTAAATTATGCTGGAACAAACATTTTCTTTGTGAGGCTGATCTGATCTCTTGCTTCTGAAAACTCCCAGACAATGTAAGAAATAATTATTTTTAAGAAGATTTTAAGTCTGGAACAGTGGATAGCAGCACACTTTTAAAAAATGTCACTCCTGTAACACTAAAGCCTAAAATACCTCACCAAAGCCTACAATGTTCATCCCATAAAGCTCTATCATGTCATATTCTCTATAAATTCACATGTTTTGGATGAGATTTCCAAGCTGCCTGGACAATGCAGAGTCTGAGATTCCTGCAGCTGTTGGGTGCCCAAATAATGGGATTTTCCCACGTGACAAGGTGGCTGCACCAACACATTTTTAATCAACTCCTTGGCCTCTTTGAAAGCTCCAGCTCTGGGTGTATTAAATGAAGGGTTGGGGTGCAGCAGCTGTTGAGGGAGAACTTTCTCTGTGAACTTGCTCAGAACTTGTTCTGTGCTAGCACCAGAATCGGGGAGCAGCTGCTGAGGAGAACAAGGAGTGGCTTTTGGGCTCCTGTTTGCTGGGAGCTGCATTAAATTGCACAATGGATCACCCAGGTCTGCACTAGCACAGAATTCTTGCCTTTCTTCAAAAAAACCACCGCTGTGGGAAAACTACCAACAAAAGGGAAAAACTGAACCAAGAACTATACAGGAGGCCAGCAGAATAAATCTAGAGAACTCAACTAGGCCCATACAGTTGCCATAAAACTGACTCAAATCAGCTTTTAGCTCTCAAAAAAAACCAACCAAACCCGAGTCCAGCAAACCCCCTGCACCCCCAAAAACAAACCAAAACTTCACCATTATTTTACCTCAGGATCCATCTGCTGGTCTAGCTTATAGTGATGAAATTCTATAAAGGACAGAGAAAGCAGTACTGGCACATCATCATTTAATTTCACTACTTTTTAATTTTTTGTGTATTAAGTTAGTATTTTAAAATTTATTTTAAATATATTTCTTTTATGTCTTTAATCCCAACCCATGTACATAAAAAGCACTGTGACTCTTGTCAGATGTTAGTTTATTTTCCTCCACATTTTAAATTTACTGAAATTTCTTTAGACCTATTAAGCAAGCAAATTCTTTTTGAAAACAGTACAACAAGGCTGAGATGCAATAAATATAAGCACTTCAATATTTAAGTGAGGAAAATGAATTTCAGCGTGCTTTCAAATTGGTTTTCTTCAGTGCAGAGTTTCTTTATTTGTCCAAATAAAGTGGATTTGAGTGGGTGGCAGCTTTAAGGAGTTATGCAGCACTATTCAATGGCTTTGTGAACTTGGGAAGGTATTGTGAGCAATGGATTTGCTGTGCCCTTTGACATGGAGCCACAACAAAACCAGTGCCATTGGAAGTTCTCTAATGGGCATCTGGAGGGAAAAATAAAGAACCTGGTCCACCCACTGAAGCTACAGGTGCAGGAAAGTTTGTTCAGATCAGTGCCTGAACACAGAATGGGAAGAGCTGAATTCCCAGGGATACCTCCCACCACTCCCAAAAAAAGGAGAAAAGGGCTGGATTTCCCTTTGTCAACAACTGCAGGAAGGAAAAGATTAACTTGAAACACTAACACAAAATATAAGAGAGGTGATTTAGTCGCCACCTTTCCTAGATGGGAACAGTTTGGTTTACTTTCCTTTTTGTTCCAGCTTCTCCTGTTAACAGCATGATTTTCTATCAATATAATTACACCTGTCTAATCCCAGTGTGCACCCAAAATAAGTGTCACTGGATGAGAAGAGAATCCACTGCTCTCCAGGGAAAGAGGGGCCTTTGCAAGTCACTACTGAATTCTTCAGCTGCACATAGCAAAGCTCAGTTTACAACTGAATATGTAATCAAAGTACTGTCAAGCCATGAGTGATAACCTGATATGGATCACTTAGAGGGCTGACACACTTAGAATTAGGTTTTCATCAACCCACAGTGCCAGCTGCTAACTTCACACCTAGTATCAGTATCCCCAAACCCTCATTTCAATCTTAACCTCCCAAAGTTAGCTGAGATCTGTATTACTATAAAACAAACCCTGACATTTAAAAAAAGTTATCTAAAAAGGGCTTTTAAAGGAGCAGAATGTACCTGCAGAAGATCACACACAGTATTTTTACTTTTTCCTTTGAATTTTGAATGGAATTGAATTTTGAATTGAATTTTCCTTTGAATTGAACACAGCTGTGTTCCCAGTGTACAGCAAACTCCTGTGCCCTTTATGCCACAGAAACATTCTGTGACCGTCTGCCCTGTACTAAATAATTCACAAATTTTGTTGACATTTTACTGCAGTCTCCATATTGAGATTCCATTATCTAGAATGTTTGTGTTGGTCACAGAAATATGCTTGAAAGAGACACTAAAATATAAAGGAATTCATTTGGTTTGCATCAAGTGGATAATTCCAATACATATTTAATAGGTTTCCCACAGACATATGCCTTTGCAGGCTCTGAGTTCAGTAAATAGATGCATAAAAATTGTCTTGCAGATGGTGAATTGATTCCTAGCTGGGAAAGATATTGGTCAGCCTAGAACAAGACTTTTGTGTGATGGTGTCTCAATTCACATCAGAAAACCTACAAATATTGAAGTGCAGAAGGGAAATTGCCAACATTTTTATTTGCTTCATCCTGATCTTCATCTCCAAGAAGCAAAACCTCCCTTATTTTCCTGGGAAGTGTCAGAGGGGTCGTGTCTGCTGTATTTACAGGCTTAACCACTTGGATCATGTGGGAACAGACCTTACAGCTCTCAGTCTGCTTGAGGATTTGGAGATGTGTCTCAAAGAATAACCCACACAGGGCACCAGAGAAGCTGTGTTACTTGTATGAGGTCCAGCAACTTAGGGAAGTGTAAGGAGTGAGGACAGAAATGAGCCCCAAGTTTTTGAAAACTGCCACAGAGAATTGAAATCATTACTGAGCTGGGAACAGTATTCATTCACATTTTAAGGAAGTACAAACACAATTCAGTGTCTTCCAACATCAATTAAAGACCCAGGGCACTTCTTTTGTATGCAGGAATTAATTGTTAAAGGACTAAGAAGTGACTTGTGTTCATTTTCCAGCTGAGGCTAATCAAAGATGAATAGAGTTTGCTCTAACAGGATGCACGACTAGAGTTCCACCACTTGGGAGAGAAAACGATCTTGTGTAACATCTGAACCCTTAAAAGAAAACAATAAAAAGGAAGAAAAATAAAACCCAAAAGCATCGCACACAGACATGTCTGAAGACTGCCTGGAGCCAGAGGACAAGAACTCAAAAAATTACAAGAGGAATTTACATGCATTAAGGCATCCACTAGAGCAGACTTTCACTTTGAAATCAAATGACCAATGCATCTGATTTCAAACCAGGAGACATCAGCAGCTCAAAATAGCTCCCATTCAAGTGGATATGTGGATATGCCTGTCAGGGTATTGCTGCTTGTGAATAGTAAGATGTATTCCTGCTCTTTTTAGTTCACTGGGAGACAAGAAGAGAAATAACCTACAATTACCTGTGCTGCAGTACATGGGTATTTTGGGTGACAGTGCTCCACTTGATTGTGGAGCACAGACTGTGTGTGTATTATTTGCACTAACTGGTACTGACAAGATGTGGGAGTGATGATGGAGATACATAATTTTAATGAGCTGTTGTCTTCCCTGAGCTCTGTAATACTATGTGACAGTTTTCACTGCTCTGTGAATTACTCTGTTGGTACAATTAATTTCTGGTTTGGTGGAGATACTGTAAGTCAGTATTTCTAGGGAAACAGCTTAGGTAAAGAAAAGCCTGCCAGTAATGAGTGACTGTAACGTGAGTGAGAAAGGAAACATCTGGATAATGAGCCTGGATGTGGAGTGGAAAACTATAATCTGACTTCAGCTGTGCTGAGTGCCTGCAGTGCCGATCCTCTGCATTTGAGTTCTGAATCTAGGACAGTGGAAACACCCTGTCAAGATCTGACTAACATTTTGCAGGTTATAATACCTGCACACTTGCTAATAGGAGAAAGAGAGAAAAAAACAGTGCCTGAGCTTCCTCCAGTGCACACAATCCCAGCAGCCTCAGCTTTTTGGACCTGCCAGCTGCTCTGGCTAGGATTTGGTGGAAGGTAAGTTTTTACCTCCCTCATTCCTCGTGCTTCTGAAGTAGCTTCCAGGGAATTGAGGTGTTTGGACAAAGGAGGGACACCAAGCAAAAGGTGTTCAACTTCCAGAGGAGCACATTTTCTCACCAGCTCAAATGAAGCTTCTTGCTGTCCAACAGGAGCCAACTACACATAATTTAGGAAATCTGGCCCTGGCCTAAAGGAGGAGAACTAGAACATAAAAAAACCCCCTGTTGCATCCAGTAGGCTTTTTCCAAGCCATACTGAATGCTGAAACAATGGAAGCAAGGAAACTTCTGAGATCAGAAAATTATACACCCTTTTATGTAAATCAAGTGTAACTTTCTCAACTCTCTTTTCATAAAATAAATACTCCGTAGCTAACTATGGTAGAGTTCAGATAAGCCTACTTAGAAATCTCTGCAGAACTCAGACATTTTAGAAAGCAGCTCTATTTTCAGCTTCAGTTTTTTAAAAAAATAAAGTAGTAACTTGATTTTTTTCCCCCTCCATTAATCAAAAACTGTGCTGTGCAGTTCAAGACCAGCAGCAGAAATCAGAAAGAAAAGCCCTTGCATTTCTGTGTATTCAATACTATATGAAAAAAGTCAAGATATTCCGAATTAAAAAGAAAAATTATCACTAACTACTATGATCTTCAAATATCCCTCCTGTGCACAGGTAAATTGCCACAGATGGCTTCAGTAAAATCCAGAGAGAAAATGGATTTATCTAGACCAGTAGCCAACAGCCATCACTACAAATATTTCAGCAGAAGTTACACAACTCCTGTCATGTTTTAGAGAGTAATTAATAATCACATAAACATCTATTTGTCATGGATCTATTTTATTACTGAAAATCGAATACTGATTTTCTTTCTTCTCACCCAGTAGGAAGATCTGAAGACAACTAATCTTGACATCTTTTTATCATCCCCAAGGAATGGAAAGGCAGGGTTTTAATGATGGCTTCAGCTGTTGGCCTTGAGTGAAGCCCTTCACCTCCTTGTTCATTTCACCAGATGTAAATAATGGTATGGCTTGCCCAGCTTGGGCATTCCATGGGCATCAGCTAAGATTTTTGTGGCCTTTGGGACCTGCAAATATGTGACCATAATAAACATTTCTCATTGCTGATGCATGTTGTCTCGTACTAAATCCACAATGTGATTTAAGTTTACAACATTGAGCTCAAGCTACACTTCCTGTGAAGTTTTGTACTTCAAGCTTCATCTTATCCAGTGTTATGAAGATTTAGCCATATCTTCTCCTTAACTGAACAGCTCTGCTTTGAATATAATCTTTTCCTTGATAATCCACATTTTCAAATTGATTTTTTACAATTGGCTCTCTGGGAATTATATCAACGAGATTTTAGACATTCCTGATCCTGAAAAATGCGTTATGGAATTGTAGCACAATTATAAATTTGGAGGCTTGGGCATAGGCCTGGATTTGATTTGAAGGATTAATAGCAGCATGTCTTTCCAGTGCTCCTTGGAGGATTCCAAAGGGAATTCTCCTTTATCAAAATGGCAAGCACTTCCTGCTATGCTGTCAGGAGAGACATTACAAACTACCCAAAAATGGTCCTTCCACATTTCCTCTGAGTTCTTCTACCTGCCTTCTAATTTCCTGGAGGACATTTGTCTTCTCTGAAAATAGATTAGCTCCACTCTTCCTGGAATCAATTAGACGTGGGATCTGGCCAGAAGAGCCTGTGGCTTGTGTCCCACTGAGCAGCCAGTCAGACACCTCAAATGGGGTATCTGGACAAGGACTGGCTACACACACTCACCCTGATTCAAAAAGTGAAAATGCAGCTCCATTTTGAAACTAGAAAATCTTTGGGTTCCCTCAGAGGTGATTTTGCAGGATCCTGATACGGATGCATTTGGTGTGGTGAAAAAAAACTCTATAAATCTGTGAAAAAGTATTGCCTTTCAAAGCTGTCCATTGCCTAAGGGAAAAGGAAGAAAAAGAAACAGACGATGAATGTCAAGGATGGCAGGAAAAGCCAGGCTAAACCCTGGGCTCTGATGGTACGAAGCAGAGAGTGTGACCAGTCCACTTGGCAACTCCAGCTACGTTAAATCATTACTTTAGTGAAACTAGAGAAAAAACCCAGCCCAAAGTATAATAGCAGTTTAAAATCAACATTTCCATGTCTTGCACTGCACACACTCAAGGTGTGTATTTATTAAACACATGCAGTGCCATCACTGCATGGTATCATTCCATGGTATCTTTCCAAGGAAACCTGTAGCTGACAAGGGGCTTCTAATCAAACAAAATCCATCCCTGCTTGCTTTATTTAAACACTAACCCTACATTTTCCAAAATTAAAGACTTCTTATGAGAAGAAACAAAACGATAAAACAGCAGTTACCAAGTGGAGAGAAGTCTCAACAGGAGATAATTTTAATAGGGGCTTTGGAGCAAAAGAAGGAATTATTTATATAAACTAGTAATTAATGGGCAAAGAAGTGAGAATGCCTGGCCCTGCTGCAGAGAAGCAAAAAGTGTCAACAATTTTTTTTGTGTATCTGGAAATAGGTAAAAAGTACTGTACACTATCCTCGAGGTTTTACAGGAGGATCAACAATAATCACTATTAGTCACTTGTAACATTTGCACCTGAACAAATGCACCAATGGATAGAAATGACTGAAGACTAGGGTAAACATACTTTTTAAAATTTGATTATGGAGGAAATTTCTGTAAGTAGACAAAAATTGCCATGTTAATGGGAAAGGAAAACAAATGAGTGATGGATTAAGGAACAGCAAGCAGAAATGGCTCCAATTCACAAACACTTCCTCACCCTGGGCTCTGCTGCAGGACAGCACAATTGCATTTCTCACTGGCCTAATTCCACATAGTTTGTACTACTGAAAGGAAGTAGAGAAAAATGGAGAACTGGTCTAATGAGTGCAGAATGGATCAACTGAGAAAACCAATTCTGGCTGTTCTAACTGCTGCAAACAGTTTCTCAAGCTCAAAGCATAAATAACAATGTTTGCATTTAACATTCGCTGTAGAGCATATGTCTGCAAAGCTAAACAACCGCCTGTGTTTACATGAGATATACGATGCTCAGCTTGATTTGCATATCAGAGATCAGGCTGTAAATCTCTGATGATATTTACCACTGGATAATTGATATTAATCCTGCCAAAATGACTTTGACAGCGCTGAATTTACAGGCTGAAAAAACACCCCTGGAACTGGCTGCTGCTCTAGAGCATAACTGGCTGCATATTTGCAACCTGAGCTATGCTGCTGCATACAATCCTGGCCACAAATGATAAACCTCTCCCTTTCTTCTCCAACTTCCTATTTCCACAATCATTAAGAAGTGAGGATAATTTTGAAGGTAGCAGATATGTCCCTGTTTTGCTGTTGTGTTTTGGTTTAATTTTTTCTAGCCACGGCAGGCTACACGAGTTACCTTTCTTCCCTGCACTCCCCATCCCAATGTTACACCATTTTCTTTTTAATTTCCTTTAAAAGCAACCAATTATCCCAGCAGAAAGCATCAGGAAGTTCCAACAGCAGAACTCAGACTCCCTTGAGTCCTTCAGTAACTCAGATCATGGCTGTGTCTCAGCTTGTGTCTGTGTTTCCAGGGAAAAAGGAAGGGGCTTGGATTTTTGTTTCTTTGCTTTCTGTTTCATTTCTTAAACTCAGCTTGTATCTTTAAATAGAAGGCATATAAGTTGACTAGAAGAACACAGTTTACTACAAAGCTACCTCACATTACTCTTCTGGTAGGAATGTCATTTGTGGCTTGATATATGACTGAAACTTTCATTATATGCAGAAGAAAAACATTTGTGAATAATAAAAACGCCCAAACAAAAACCTCAACAGTAATTTCACGTTCTAAGACAATAAAACTCAAATATTTAGTAGGCAGAACTTTCTCATCATAGACAAAGAATTCTGATTTATTAAATTGTAATTTATTAAAACTGCTGGCAACCTTTTCCTATTTAAGAGATGTTGCATCATGAATTCTTTGGACTCCAGTAAGGGCTTTGATGACTGTGCAAATTGCACCTTGGATTTTGGTGCTAAAAGACAGCAAATGGCCTCCCCAGTTTCTTAACACCGAGTTTGCAACTGCAGAGAATGCTGTATATTTTCCAAAAGCAACACTGATAAAAAAGCCTGTTCCTAATGTATAGAAGTGGCTTTTTTGAAACTCGGAAATAAAAAGACAACTGCCACCCACTCCAGAAATGGATGTATTTTTATTTGTAGCATTTATTTAGAACATACCTCTTTCAGAGAGGTGGCAGTAATAACTCTGACATCCTTCTTGCTTTTCTTCCCCTACAATCTGCTGCTTTCCAGGCCCATTAATTTGAAAGCAGGCATCAATCCAAATATGTAATATTAAGGAAGAAAGACAGCTCTCATTTATAAAATCTTAATTCCTTGTTAGTGGAAAGAATAAAACCACTAGATTAACTGTGATCACTGATTACTATCCTCCCACAAGAATGTTATCTTAGGCTCTCACCCCTGCTCAGAGCTTGTGGCACCTGTGATGCCTTGAGAAGGCTGACCTAGAACAGAGGCTGGGCAGGGTTAAAGAATAAAGCAGGGATTTATTCAAAGGCCTCCATGGATCCACCTTGGGCAGCCCAAGAGCCCAGCCAGGGCTGCACCCAAGATGAACCAAAATGGTCACAAAATGGACAACAGGTCATGGGGTCTCTCACTTTCATAAGTTCTGCTCCATTTGCATATTGGAGTTAATTGCCCAATTACAGCTTTAGCCCATGAAGTCCCATCCTTGTTTTTCTCTCTTCAGTCCATGTTGTTTATGCTCTTGGCCTGAGATTTGGATCATTTGTCCTTGGTTCCCAGCTAGAGAAGGAGTTGTTTTGCCTTCCTGCTCTGTGCAGAGAGCTCACTGTCCCCTAATATGAAGCTGAGAAGTACACACTAAAGCAGCACAGAATCTGAAAAATATAAAAGCTCAAACCTGAGGCATCACCTGGATAGAGAGAACGCTGATGGTGGCACCTGGATGAGCACCTGTTCTGTCAGAATGTGGAGACAAGTAATTTTCCAAGCATCATAAGCCATGGAAAGCCTGCTTTGTGTACCTGTTGTCACGCAGCCCCAGCCTGCCAGGGAGTTGAAGGAGGGCACACATTGCTGTGGTGGCCAGCCCAGCTGGTGGCTGTGTTCACACCAGAGAGCTCCAGGCTCATGGCACATTTCCAGGGGACGCCCTGGAACCGCTGGGATTAGTGCTGCACACTCGGCCAGGTAGCTCAGCAAGCAGCACTGCCAAGCCCAAACTCACTGCAGGCCCTTCTGTAGAGCAGCTCCAAATCTAACAGCAGCAATTTAACAATCCTGTGGAAACCATCAGCTCATTAATCTGTCCACAGCCTTCCCTAATTTCCAGATCTTGCTATACATCCTGCACAGGCTGATTCTTCACTTGAATGAGCCAACACGGGCATAGGGCCCAACTGCAGCTGAGTGTTGTGCAGAACCAGGATGGCTTAAGCTTGAAACAGCCACTTCTTGTCATCAAACCCCTTGTAGAGAAGCTCTTCCAAAGTGTGTCATTTCTGCACAGCCCCCATTTCATATTAAGTGCCTACACCACCTACAGCTCTACAAACTCACCTGAGCCAACCACAGCAGAACTCACCTGGTTTTGCACTGAGGCAATGCAACAGCACCCAGCACGTGGCTTTTACTGGGAACACACCCAAAACCAGCAGTGAGGACTCCCATAGGGGCTTTGTTTTTTTTCATACTTTGAATACTCCTCATTTTAATCAGACGATGTCACATTTTTACCCCACTTCCTTCTGCCTGTAGCCACAGAGATTTTGCATAATTTCTGGTGTTTCGGTGATTCTGCGTGGATAGTCAGCCTTTCACATCGTGGCTGGGATGTCACTCTCTTGTGTTCACAGGCAAAGCACAGCTCAGATAGACTGGAGGCAGAAATGGGAGCTGGTGATGAGTGCGAGTGGGAGGCAGCATGGGTTGGTGGTGAAGGTTTGCTTTGATTCCTCTGACTACAAAAGGTTCCTCAGTAGAGAAAGCATTTTCAACTGTCTAAACAAAACCTTTGTCTATGCAAATTCAAACCCATTCTGACTTAAAATTAAAGCTGTTGTTAGTATTATTTCTTAAAGGTCATGAATATGCCATAAAGGATGATCAAAGCATTAGAAATATACAACAGGTTAAGAAAAGAGGCGACAATACATTTGATTTTTGCTGTTTCCATTTCTAAGGAAAACACTGACCATTAATGCTGATTACTGATAATAATGGTGGAAGCATCATCTGTTCTCAGGACTGGCTGACCATTTCTACTATAAAAGCCACCTCTCAGCTGGCTTGAGCTTTGCCAAGCCTTAACTAGTTGGTTTGTTTGGTTTTTTTCCCAAAATAATTTGGAATAATCAATGAAAGGATAGGTTAGTTATCCCATTTTGAAAGCAATATTTTTAATATAATTTAATGCTTCCTCAATTCATGGTTCGAAAGCAAGACTGGAAATCCAATACTGACAGAGTTTTAATTAACTCCCAGTGGAATCTGCATGAATTGCAACAGTTTAAGAAGCCTCCAATGAGGGCTCGCTGCAGCTGCAGTAGACTGAGGGGGATTTAGGAAAAAGGAACAGAAGAAGAAATTCTCCCTTGCTTTTTCAGTGCAGCTTCTTCCCCTGCAGTGGCCAACAATCATGAAGGGGTATTTTGCCTCATTGAAATGCAAAGGAAGTAAAAGACCAATAGGAAATGGAAAAATCCATTAGGACTGGATAAAAAAGAACCAGGGAAAAGGCCTATAGGATTGGAAACTTCTCTGTGGATTGATGGCATTCAGCTGTTAAAAATCAGACCTGGTACAGTACAGTAATTCAGGAGCCTAGTTTATAGAGAGATAGTCTGGAAAGAGATAAATCCATCCCATTTCTTTAATCAAAACTGAAGACAACTGGAGAGAGTTAAGGAGCGAATAATTAATTGGTAAGCACAAATACACTGATATTTTAAAAGCACCTTCATAAAAATGCATTTGCCTGGATAATAAAGAAGGTATATGTTGATTTATTAATCAAGAGTCACCTTGCTGAAACATAGATAATGACTAAAATAAATTTCCACTTGGCTAACCTTAGAGTGTGTTGTGTACTTATGAGCTTGAAACAGCATACAGAAAACTCACTGAGAGT
Source organism: Motacilla alba alba (assembly GCF_015832195.1). NCBI lineage: Eukaryota > Metazoa > Chordata > Aves > Passeriformes > Motacillidae > Motacilla > Motacilla alba. The sequence continues at coordinate 35,128,308 of NC_052022.1, read as the reverse complement.
TTTACTCAGTTACTTATTCAAATTACACAGCGAAGTTCCACTAAGCTCTTCTGTTAAAAAAACACCCCAGCAGTGAAGAATAACGGATGCCAAGTGCAAGCAAATACTTTCTTTTTGGCACTATGTTAATTTAAGTCCTTCCTAGCTCCCTTTTATGTAGTAAATCCCACCAGAGACTGATTTTTGCAGCACTGCCTTTGATTCCCTCTGCTCCCGGAGCGAGCTCCCCGAATCGATGGGGAGCTAAAACACACCCCTGGTTATTCGTGAAGGTATCAATTAGTGAGCGCAGAGCCTCCATACCTGTTAACATCCCAGATTTTGCTGGTGCCATCCGCGGAGGCAGAGGCCACGAAGTCCCCGCAGGAGTGCCAGCAGCAGCCGCGCACGGCGCGGGAGTGGCCCCGCAGGGTCAGGATGCAGCCGCTCCTCGACAGGTCCCAGAGGCGCACCGTGGTGTCACCGCTCGATGTCACCAGCTGGGTGCCACTGCTCAAGGAAAAGAAAAACACGTCTGAGCCAGGAGGGAGGCGGGAAATGTTCAAGCAAAATAATTGAGCTCTGTTTGGAAAGACAGGTTTAAGTTGCATTTTGTTGATTTTACCTTAAAATACATGTGAACAAAAATTGTCTTTGGAAATGTTCATATTTTTACTGTACGCGGTTTTCTGACATGTTATAGATGAAGTGGCCACATGTTAGTACACTATCAAAAGAAAGGGAGATAGGAAGTAGCTATCCCCCACAGGAAAGTAAATACGGCTTTCCAATGAATTCCTACTTTTTGCAGTTCATTTATGACTAAAACAGAGCTTTCAAAATAAAGTAAGACAGATTCAGGGAAGAATATTTTGCTGTTTTCCAAATTCTTACCATTTTCAACACATATTTATTTTTCAAAACCATCCTAACTTTTTTTTTTTCCTAGCTCTATATAAACACTTCAACACATTCACCATCTCTTGGGGTCATTAATACATTACATAAATGAAAAATACAGAGCTCATATCAGATTATTTTTGCCCAGATCTCAGATATAAACTAGTATAATTCTGTTTCCTTAAAGCATGGACATATGGCTTCAGACTAAGAGTCCATCTGTAACATTTTATATAACTAGTAGGAGATTCTTAATAAAATAATTAGAAAAAATATGTGGAGTGATTATCTTATTAAACCCTCCCAGACCTACCCTGTGGCTCAGGATTTCTTTCTGCTTAAGAAGAAACCATGGATTTTTTTTTCCCTATGAGTAATTGATTTTTGAACATATGCAAACCTTTGGCAACTGCAATCTCTTAGGTCAATGAATCCCAAAATTTAATTATGCCTTGTGTGAAAAGCTCTTCTGGGGTCTTAAATACCTTACTTCATTTTGTTTCATGCTTCTAATTTTACTACTGTGATTAAAAGCAAACACTGAGTGCACCTTCACCATGTCCAAGTGTGTCTTCAGCCATGGTGGGACAAGCCCTGTCCTGTTCCCCTGCCAGGATGGAGACTCTGACTCATTCCTTGTGCAGATGTGATTCCAGCCCTTGGAGCACATTTCCCATCCCTCTCAGCACCCTGTTAGCTGAAAGGGAAGGAACAGGTACCCAAGGGAGGTACCCAAGGGCACTGTTTCCTGGTTTATTCTGTGTTCTTTCCATTTAGTTACTATTTTTGGCACTAGCGAACAGAAATTTTCAGCAAACTGACCACAGTGGCTGTGAGATCTCCTTCCTGAGTACTGATAATTAGACACACTCTTACCTATTATCTATTCTTATCTTAGGACTGCTTCTTCCTATGTGCATTCCTTTGTCATCCCCTCTACTGACTTTCAGCTGCTGCTTCACCCTCAAGCCGACTGTTGAGGCAGGAATCTTCTCCTGTAATTCTTCACATGCTCCTTTTCACTGCCCTGGCTAGTTAGAAACCTTATTCACCTCATTCCCTTCCCCAATTTCCAAAATCATCTTAATAACTTAGGTCCCAGCACCGATCCTGTGGGACTCAGAAATTAATTTCTCCATTCTGGAAGTGGCATCTGATTCCCGATCACCAGTTTTTAAACTTGTGAAAGAAATTTCCTTTTTATTCAGGACAGTTCTGATTCCTTGAGAGTTTCTGTGAAATGACCTCAAGAAGAATTTGCTGAAAATCCAAGTATAGGAAATTCGTGAACCTCCCTTGATCAAGTGCTCAATAAGCCCTTCAGAGAATTCCCAACTGATTTCTGAGGCTTTATTTCCAAAGCCATGCTCACAGCTCCCAGGGCTTCACTGCCACAAATGTATCCATGGATCCTGCAATTTGCCTCTTTAATATAATTCCTATCAAGATATGAAAATTAGATCAATCCATCAAGAATGCCTTCATCTCAAAATCGTATAAAATATTGAAAAAAGTTAATGCAGCCCTCCCAGGAATAACAAAGGTTTTCACTTTCTAAGCAAAAATCTGTTTCAATTGTTTTCATACTAAACAAAAACAGGAAACCAGGAAAAATGTTTGGGGACAGTACACAAAAATATGGGTCAGAAATAGTTAAGCTGCAGGTTTTCAGACCAACTTCTGCCGTTATCTGAGCAACATCAATAAGATGACCTTGCCCTTAGGATCCAATAAACTCTTTTATTTGAATAATGGCAAAGGTCCTATCTAAGGCAGTAGAAATCCTTCTTCCAAACCTCTGGATGTAAAATTGTGGGAATTGAAAACAGCTCAAGGGTTGATCCTAAGCACTATTGTAAAACTCTGAGTAAGAATACACTCAGAGATATTTAATTCACTGCTGCAGTTAATTAAAAAAAAAAAAAAAAAGGTCTGGGACCTGTGGTGTCAACCCTTTCATGTTATACTCTCCCTTTCCTCCTTTTCCAATAGATGTCCACTGAATCACTTGGTAAAAGTAGCTGCCAGGACAGCTTGAAATATGTGCATCATTTACCTGATAGATCTTAAGGGGGAACTTGCCACTTTGAAAGATCACCTACCCAAGATTCTGACTATTTTTAACACTTGCGGTTTAGGTTGCTATTTTTTGTGAAAATATCATTATAATATTCATTAATGCAGTTACACCCCCATGCCTCAGACAAAGCTCTGAGAGATTAATCTCTCAACATTTTTTTATAACATTGCACAGGAATAGTCCTGAGGCTTTTGTCACATATACCAGAGCATAAAGGCATAAAGTCTGAGTAGGGGTTCGGGGGAGACCCTAATTTTGTCGAGCTGTCAGGAATAAATGTGCTTTTGTTAACGAAACACTTTCAGTTTTAATAAGCCAGATCTCAGCTCTGGAGATAGATAAAATTAGAGAAATGACAAATCATCATAGCCCTTATGCATTTATAAAGTAAGAGCTTAAAACAAATTCAGAGTTGGGTATAAAGTGGGACTGATGAAATCTGCGATTGATTCCGAGGGAAACATGCACTGCCACTGTTGTGAATCACAGAAAGAGATATATGGCTTATGCATTTTTTAATATATAATCCCCAAAATGCTACACAAAGAACTGGTTCCTTGGGCTGAATTTCAAAAATACACCATCCAGGCAGTGATGAAAATCGTTCAGAAAACAGATGTGAGCAGGAAGGTAGTTCAAATGGATTCAATTTGGCAATCTGCAGCAGGGGAAGGAGTTACAAGTGAGGTTTAGCCCTCCTTACAGATCAAAGGAGAAAAAAATAGTGGAGATTGGAAACAAAAGTGCAGCAGGAAGCAGTTTTGAGGGACAGACTGACAGTGGAAGTAAGGGCAAAAATACTCAGGAACAGAGGAACCCAGCGCCCCAGCCCCCTGTAACACAAGTTCCCCAATATTCCCTAAGCATAAAAAAAGCATCAGGTCATTAAAGGATGGGGATCTGTGATTATCCATGTAGGAACTTAATGCCAGCATTTCTGAGAAGCACAAAGGGAATGATGGCTGTCAGGGCTGCTTCACACAGGGGCTGCACTCCCTGCTCAGGAAACCCTCCTGGTCAGGATTCACACCAGACACACACATGATGAACAGGAAAGTGCTGTGTCAAGCCAAGTCAGACATCTACATCAAGATGCTGCTCTTAGGAAGAAGCCCTATCTATTTAATAGCTGATCAATAATGACACACTTTCTCTGATTTGCAGCATTTTTCAGTCCTGGGAGATAAAAAGAAATGCTCCAAAATCTGAGGTAATGTTTAGTTACCCACGGTGGCAACGTTTTTGTACAGTGCTATTTTTCCTTATAAGAGCATGTGGGGGGAAGAAACAAATGTATCAGGGCAAGCAGCCTTTTTTTATGATTTAGTCTGTCAGTTTACCCAGGTATGGCAGTCACACAGTCCTTTATCATATGACTGATTAAAAAAAAAAAAGTATGCTGATTTTGATATTAAAACATATGAAAATATGACCTCAGCCTTAATTGTTGGCAGCAATACATAAACTCCATTTGAATTTCAGACTGATCACTAACAGGGAAAGCTCAAAAAAATTCTGTGCACTGTGCAGATATCTAACTCAGAGGAGAACAAAACACTTTGTCTTTTAACAAATACATCAAAGAACTAGGCAAGGTATTAGGAGACAAGAAAAAGGTAAATCCTATCTTGTTTTGTCACTTCAAACACATTCACATATATGCAAATAACTTTGGCAACTGTCAGAAATGTGGTGTTTTTGTAAAGAAGCAGCACCTTTGTGCATGGTGCTCTGTGCATCCCATACAGTCGGGTTTGTATGGTCTTGTGTGGCCTGGTTTTGGGGGTTTTCTGTTTATACTTTCTAGCAGACCAAAGGACTATATGGATGAAACATGTCTGTATTGAATAAAGTATTTGTATAGAAGAACCTTTCCAAAACTCCAGGCAATGGAGAGCCCACGGCACCCATAACCCCTGTCTTGCCTCCATGGATAGACCATTTTTAACAACATGAAATGTACATTAAGTTCTTCCTTTCAGCTGATTCCCAGTATTCCTAACTGATACTGTAAACCTGCTCTTCCAGAGTCAATTAAGGTGGAAAAAACTTTGAAAATATTAATTTCACCTTCCACAAAAAGAGATGGAACATTAACTTCTCAAGCCTCCAATCTATCCTCCCCCATATATTCTAAACACACACACATTTCCTTTCATTACACATTCCTGCTCCTTCCAGCTTCTTGGTTCTCACTACAAAGACACCTCTCCATTAACACTTCCCAAGTTGTAGACACATTAATAATTAAGACTCATACTCAGCAACAACATGAGCCTTTGGCACAGAGTCACTTTACAGCGTTTCAGGAGGCTGAGTGCCTCTGTGGAGTGCCAGTCAGGTGAAGGCAACAGCTACACCAACAGCGCTCCCCTGTAAATGGGTCACTCCTAACAGCAACAGCCAAAGTTCAAATGCTGCTCCTGCTTCAAATATTTCGGGACAATGGACTTAGGTCTGGATCTCAGGCTGCTCCAGGGGATTGCTCACGTTCCCTCGGAAGACCTTGTGGCCAACAACAGTTCTCAAAGCAAAGCTGAGCCAAACACAACTTGGGTTCAAGTTTTTTGTCCTAAAAAAGCTGCAGCAAGAGGCAGCATCTGACTGGAGCCTAAACAATGTAAGTGATACCTCAGGTTTTAGCTTTTATGTTTTTCAGTTTCTGTGCTGCTTTAGTGTGTGGGTCTGAGCTTCATATTAGGGATGGTGAGCTGTCTGCACAGAGCAGGGAGACCAAACAATTCCTTCTCTAGCTGGGGACCAAGGACAAATGATCCAAATCTCAGGCCCAAGAGCATAAACAATGGTGGAGGGAAGAGAGAAAAAGAAGAAGGCTAGGACTTCATAAGCTAAAGCTATAATTGAACAATTAACTCCAATATGCAAATAGGCCAGAACTTATAAAAGTGAGAGACCCCGTGACCAGTTGTCCATTCTGTGACCATTTTGGTTCATCTTGGGTGCAGCCCTGGCTGGGCTCTTGTGCTGCCCAAGGTGGATCCATGGAGGCTTTTTAATAAATCCCTGCTTTATTCTTTAACCCTGCCCAGCCTCTGTTCTAGGTCAGCCTTCACAAGGCATCACAAGCATCAGCAAAATAACAGCAAATCTTAAACATAAAGTCTAAAAGATTACAGGGGTAAGGGTCTTTCACCATGACATTGAAAAACATTTCAAAATCAATATTCCAATCAGTTAATTGGAAAAATGAGGTCTCTTTTATTTACATCTGTTCATGCAATTTTTCTAAAGCAAAACTCCAAAAGCCTCTTTGTTATTTGCAGTACTGGCACAGGTCGACAGTAGGCACAGTAAAGTACAAGGGAAAATCCGCAAATACTGCTCAAGTTTACTTGAATTTTGGTGACATTTTCTACCAGGTCAAAGAAGAAAGATAAAGAAAGATAATGCCTAGGAAAAAAAATTATTCCATGAAGAACAGAACTAATCAACACTGAATGCCTATGGAAGCACCTTTTGCCTACTTTGTTCATCATCTTAGCTGTTGATTAAATAAATATATCAAGAATTGATTGATCCTTTAGAGTTCTGTCTTCCAATTTTGCCAGAATTACCCTGTGAGTTAAAAGTTACCAGAGGGAGAGGAAGAGAGCAAGGAGGCTGGGGGAAATACATCCTTGTAAACCTAATTTACTTGGAAACAAGGTTAAAAACAGGGATCCAGACAACTACACTTGGGAAAGTAGACATCTACTGATGGAGTCCCACCTTTGGTTACAACAGCTGTATTTAAAAACTCCATTTTCCAGTTGGTGCTGGAAACAAGGTAAGGGATGGAAATGGTGAACATCAGTTCAGCTCTGCAGCCATTGCAACTCTTCTTTATTCTCCTGCTTTGTCACTGCCCCGCATTTTCCTCTCACCAGAGAAGGTGGAAATTGGGCTGAATTTAAAAAATGTTGGCGTCAATTTACAGTTTAAGAAGTTCTCATTAAAATGATTGAAAAGGCAAGGGATGATTTTCTGCCTCACCAGGCAGGATGCTTGCACAGTTCCTCTATAAAGGGTGATGTGGATCCAACTCTCTGTGGGTTCAAAGGAAGATGGGACAAAGATTTGGAAGAGGAATTCACCAGGGATTACACGTAAACAGCATCTGGCTCAAAGTACTTTGAAATAAGAAGTAGAGTCCAGTGGAGTACTAAGACCAAACCTCACCAATGCCTTTCCTATTCTTAGCCATTCTGAGGCATGCCCTGGTAGTCTCTGCTGGGAACTGGATAATGGTCCAGAAAATTCTCTGGCATGGAGAGCCATCCTTATGTTCTTAGTCTGTGTTTGAACAAAACACTCAGCAGCAAAGATTTTGTTTCTAAGATTTTGTGACCTTGAAACAGACTTCAGATATAGTTCACTTTTTTGTTGCTGCAGTTCTGAGACTCATTAATTATTTACAGTGACACTTCTTATTAAGAACCCCTAGGTTTTTTTTAGCTCTGTGGCTCATTTTGGGTGTTGCTTTAATTATCCTGGTGGTCTATGCGTCTAAGAGACATTTTATGTAGTAATTGTCATATGTGTCATCCTTCAGAATAATCTTAAGCCAAATTTTACTCACTTTATTAATGGATATGAAATGTCATTTTTACAGAAGGTGAATGCTAGAATACTCAGCAGCAGAAATACAAAAATACCTTTTCTCATTTATCACCGAAGGTGAGGAGAAAAAAAAAATTAAATTTCAAAACTACAAAATCAATTATAAAATGACACTCTGCAAGCCAAGGAAAGCCTTCCAAAGGCAGGAAGCAGGGCAGTAACCAGCAGATGGTGGATGGCACATGGGCACATGGCTTTTTGTCGGGGAAGAAAAACACAACCATCCTGCAAAAACTTTTGCCATGAGGCTGTTGGCTGGAAATCCTCAGAATCCTGTCAACGTGTACCATGCCAAGTGCAAAACTTGAGGCAATTTTTCACTCTACATTACCAAATTGGGAGATCTTCCTGTGCTATTTCCTGCTCATACATTGACCTGTGCCAGGGGATGCGTTTCCCCTCGTGCTGCCTGGCTGGCTGTGACAGCAAGGGCAAACAGGAAAGCAAGGCTTTGGCCCCAAACTGCTTCTGGATAGACTGACACCAGGAGTAGGCAGCAGCACAAAAGTAGCCAACTTTTGTTTGAGTGAAGTTCACCTTCTCCATGAAACCTTCCTCAAGGCTACTTTCACTTCAAGAGTGACAGGTTCACATCTGCAAACATTTAAACACAACGTGCTCCTGACCATCAGAAAGAGTCCTGGTGTGGTATGTGTGAACTCCGAGGTAACAAATTCAAGCCATTTATTAACAAGTTTCAACTTAGCAAGTCCTCCATACTTAAAACCATCTTTCCTGTCTCAACTGAGTACTGGACCAGAAGCTACTGTGTGAGCAATCCTGTTTCACCTGAGGCCTTTCCCACCTGCACACCTTCCTATGCCCAAGCACTCCTTTTTTCCCAAGTGCTGGCCCACTCTAAACACCACCTATAGTTCTACAGTCAGGATCATTATAATGATTTTTAATCCTTTTGTTAGCATGACTTTTTGTTACAATAACTTGGCATTTTCCAGGTTGCTCCAATGCGGGTTACAAACCACACAGACTCCCCTCAGGCCTGCCCCATTCGAATCCAGCAGCTGAGCTTGGTACTCCCCAAAAAATATTTACCATTTACTGCAGGCTACACTATTTGATGTATAAAAATGGCTTAGCTGCCATGCAATATCATGTAATTAGAGGTGGTTATAAAATAAATTAGGTTCCTGGTAGAAGGCAGCTTTTAGTATGTGTAAAATTGGCTTTTAGGAGGCTTGGGAAGCACACCAGGTAAGGAATAAAAATAAAAAAGAGGAAAGATAAACTAGTTACCATACTTGGAGATTAGATGTAGCAAAATACGTGTCAGCAAGACAGCAGGCACTACACAATGCAGGGCTCTGGGTGAAAATTAGACAGCAATGAATTCCCTTTTTACAATTATTTTGCATTTAAAAAAAAAAGATGCCTTTTCTAAAAGCTTCCTGCCAATACACATCTAGCACCCCACAGCAAAAACAGACACCTATTTAACAAGGGCTAGGAGAATCCTGGCCTCCAGCTGGAAGCAGGGAGCTTGCAGGAGCCTGGCCAGGGATATCTCCAACAATTATGAGACCCTCTTATGCTGAAGGCAAACAGCGTTTCTGGGTCCAGTTATGCCACTTTTTGTAGATCACTGCCAAGTAAATTTTTCTCCCTTAACTTCACGAGAAATAACTATTTTACCTGAAATCAAATATAATGAGTAAACGTTGCAAAACTACCACATTTTCCAGAAATAAGATCTATTTTGTACCATTCCAACACTTTCTCTCAAACAATCCAGTGTAAGATAAAGTCTTTCTGTACACTGTTAAATTTTTAAAATAATGTATTTAGCCCACATAAAATCATGCATAGTAGCAATCAATATCCATGACATACATTAAACAGTATGCCATTACAGTGTGATACTTCATCTCAACACCCATCCTATCCAGTCTGGTCATTTTTCCTCCATTGGAATGACTCCAAATCCTCAAATTGTAATGAAGGGCTGTTGAAGTAGGGAAAAATGTAGTTTGGAAGGAGTTCAGATACATGAATTCCATGTACAGAACAGATTTATGACCTATATTAACAGCGATAATCCTGTGTCTCGGTTCCTCTGAAATGCAAAGTTGTGGCTCAGTCGTTTTAAATCCATTATCATCCCCCACTGGTGGTCCAGTGATGTCTAATCTCAATCAATAGCCAGTAATGAACCACAGTCATTAATCCCATTTGCATGTTTGTATAAAGCATCATTTTTAAGCTGCATATTCATATGCAGAGAGAGTTCAGTGAGTGCACAGAGATTTTGCAGCCGGTGGAAAGTTCTGCGCTGGGATTTGAACATTCCCAAGCCCCTGGAAGGATATTTAACTCACTCTGTAATGATCCTGACAGTGAAGGCCAAGAAAACACACAGGACAGTGCACGAGCCCAGTGTTTGTACTTGGGGCAGGCGATGATCTCACTGAGCCATGCCCTGGGGATACAGGGACACAGCTTGAGGACAAAGAGTGAGTTAATGGAGACAGTGATCAATAACAATCTAACTGCAAGAGTGGAGGAGGAATGGAAATGCCGAACATGAGCAGAATCCTGGGCTGATACAAGAGAAAGCAGAACAGCAAAGTGAATATAAATTGCCTCCCTTTCTCTGAAAGGCTTTGCATGAAAACTGAGCTTTCATCCACGAGGCCACGCAGCCTAAACACTGAAAGCTCAAGAGAGGGGGCACCAGAAAACCCTTCAAACACAACAACTCTCACAGATAATCTAAACCATAGACACAAACACTGTGGCCTTCTCCCTCTGATCCCCATTTGTTTTATACACACACTACTCAGACACAAGGGCAATAATTACCACAAAATAAGAACTTGGTTCCACATCCACGTTCCTCAGCAGTCAAGTCCTGATGCTCATTCCCAGCTGGGCAACTTCTCCTGCTTCCTGTGCTCCTGCAACTGTTTTGTACCTGGAATTCCCCAAATTACTGCAGCCACACAGCTCGAGGGGAAGCACAGAAACACAATAAATGACTGTGCAATTCATACCTGGAGTTTGCGCTCCAGACAAAATCTTGTAAGCACTCTAAATATTTGGGGGTTATTTCCAATTCAAATATCTTAGATATTGCCTCAATTGAATTGCCGTTCTCTAGTCAACTCCAACACTAATGTTTGTTATTTTAACAGCTGCACTTTAGGAAAGGCTCATTTTAACAATGTAACAAACACAGATATCTCCTTAGCCACTCCACTAGAACCCTTGCAGCAGACCTCAGGGAAAATACAATTGCCTTTATTGCGCAGAAGAAAGCAATAATGAACCGAGGATGTTAAAGGCATCAAGATTATAATTGCACTCAGAGAAACATAACACAAGAGATTCCATTAAGAGAGATGTTTTGACATGTATAACAACTCTGAACAGAGTCAGAGCAACACGTCCAGGATCAGAGCACTGAACTGAGACTCCCCAGCCCCAGAGAGATGGCAGCTCCCTCTGCTACTCCAGCTCCCCAGCACAAAATGCTGATAAAGCCAGAAGAAAACCTAAACTACTCAAAATCTGAACCCCCAAAGTGAAGAACAGTTTTTTTTCTCATAGCCTAAATAAATGATCAGCAAAACTGAATTGCTTCTGGTGACTCACAGGCAGCAAGAGCTGTAGGAACTGAAAATCAGACAGATGTACAGAAAAAAGAAACCAAGAGCTCCTTGACAAGCAGGCAAATTTCTGCAAAACTTTCAGAGAACACACTCGTGGCTTCAATGAAGCTGAACTAATAGGTTTAGAAATATCCCATTTTATTGATACTCTATAAAGAGATTTCAACTGCCTATTCCTCCACCCTTTCTCTATCAAAGTGGTTATCATATAGAAATTACTTTCTTTCTTTCAAGTAAACACCAAATCTAATTACCTCACAGCTGATCAGAAAGTTTCCTTGCAATTTCTAAGTCAAAACAATTACATCCAAATGGTGATTCTCAATAACTAAATGAAGTTTTGTCAGAAGGAGAAAGATTAAACCTGACACCTGTCTTGTGAAATTGATAATCACAAAGTCATTTCAACCTAATACCAGACTGGTTTAAAGCCCCCCAAATTAAATATGTCTGTTTTCAGGTCTAAAATTCAGATAATGGCAGAATGTAGCACACGAGGTCATCCCTTAAGCAAAATAACATAATTTCTGTGTTAGCTCAGCATTCAGAACATTTGAAAAATACTGCCTTATGGGCAAGCATAACATCTAAATGATAGATGATGAAGATAAGGTAATTAAATAAGAAAATAAATAATACTACACAAAGACTAGCTAACTTTCTATCCCCATTAGGATTTCTAATGCATCCAAGGTCACACACTGTGGGTGAGAAGATTGAGGTCTTTGTTAAAGAGCTTTTACAGAGATGTTCTGCTTCTGTGCTGGAGGGGCTGCAAATTCATCAGTAAAAATGGCATTAGTTTATCAACAGGTTTTCAGTCACTGGTGTTGAAGTTCAGTGTGTTTAAAGCCACCTGGGAAAGCAACTACAGAGTGCTATCAGCAAAGGGCAGCATTTATGACAATGGGTTTTCTTCCTGTAGTTATTTCAAATATACATCTGAATGGCTCAGTGGGAGGACTGCTGCTTCTGCCAAATGTTTCCTCCTTCTCCTGTCTCCAGCTGTCCTCAGCACTTCTCTCTCCTGCCACTCACTGAATTATTGTAATGGAGATATTATTAGTGAATCACTAACTTGGAGTGGTCACTATTTCCATTCTTGTATAAGAAATACAAGCCAAAGGCAGTTTTTCATTCAAGCCTGGTCATTCTGGATGAAAAGTGAAGCCTATTCAGTAACCACACTATGGAATTGCACACTGTTTGCTTTCTAAAATCAATACAATGATGGACTCTTCAGGTTCCATACAATAGGAAAATCCTCTGGTCTTTTTATTGATGGGGAAAACTACTTCTGCAGAGCAGAGGTAACATCCTTGGAGAACATTCGTGGCCTAATTATGAATGTTTCTGAAGACAAACCTTCCAGATGGCATGTGGGCTGCCACTACGACCACCTCAGAGAGGGAAGATGAGAAGCACCGGGATAAAGCAGGCAACTAAGGATTTGGCAACAAAGAAAATCTCCAGAAGTTCGGACATCTGCTGGGAACCCTGGCCTGTGGGAGGAAATTCTCCTCAGTGGGGCAGGAATAGCAAGCAGAAAAAAAACAACTACTGAACAACAAATCAGGATCTAAAGCTGAGATTCAGTTTTTTCTTGAAATAGATACTCACCAATAGCTAATAGAGCTATTTGAAATCAAAACATTATATATATATATATATATATATATATATAAACATCTCCATCTCAAAACTCCACAGAGAATAACCAACAGTGCCACGTGCCAGAAGAGATTAGTATGGGTAGAAACATTTGGCTTGTGGGAGTGGGTGGAAGGGGAAAAATTTTAATCAAATCCATTACCTGGTTATTGATTTCTCTTTGCCAGACCGATCCTGTAGAATACTTACAAAGCCTTTGACATTGAGACGTTTGGCCAAAAAATATTGGATTAGACTAAGCAAAAGCTGAGCTTCTCATGTAATCTCTCATATTTCATTTATATGTGATTTATTCCTTTGTCCAGCAGAGGCTTTTTATTGATAAAAATAATGAGATTGAGAATCCCAAAGGAAATCTAATGCCCACCCAAATATGTTTGTGAGGTAAAAATAGTAGGCTTTGCAAGCTTGAGAGAGAATGATGTTATGTTAAAACTGTTTCCTTGTATAAAAAGTATGAAGCTTATCAAAGATTTTGAAATAAATAAAGCTACTTTTGAAATTAAAATGTTGCTGTACTTGAAAACACTGAGCACACAGTGAATACTGTACACTGGGGAACTGAATGAAAGACTTCTGAAATAGTTTTTTTCCTTGCAGAATAAATGAATACAACTTTTTTTTCTTTTGACTCCTGTATTAGCTCAGTTTGATAAAACACTTTAACAGATGTCTCGACTGCTAAATATGATGTGTTACATAAAGCCAGTTAGATGGCTGAAAATTAATCATGCCACTCAAAAGAAGTTTCTTACCACTGGCAAATTTAATATGTAATCTGGTAACTAAAGGCTTTATTGAACTATGCAGGAATTCAAAATCCTCTAAAAACTAAATCATTATGCCTTTTCATTAAATAAGTGTTCAAAAGTCCTAAGTAGAAGATACAGACTACCTCATGTTTCTTTCATAGCTATCAATAGTAGTAAAAGGATAAATATTACCCATCTGTTTCTGCAGTGAGACCTGAATGAGGTTTTAAAGACTGTTTCAAAGCACAAATCAAAATAATTCTATTCCACTGATAGCCAACAGAGACCTTTGTGATTAACCTGAGTCTTACAACTCTTTTTTTAACTTAATGCCAAGAGGGGAGTTGGTGGCTTTCAAGTCTCAGCCTCGTTTAATGTACAGTGTGAAACTCAGCATTACAACTCCAAAGCCAGCAGAGAAAGTGTTCTGTAGCTCACTGTCCATGGACCTTTTATTACCAGTAATCTCCAAACCCCTTCCCTGGGAGGACTGTTGCTCTGGCTGGCTCAGTGGCCAGGCAGAAGGGTGAAGCTGACATTCCCTTCCTCCTCCTCCTCCTCCCTGGCTCCCAGGTGTGCACAGCAGCTCCTGAGCAGCCTCACCCACCAGGGCGAGTTCTGCCTTGCTTCATTTCCTCACTCTCCAGCTAAAAGGTGCAAGTAATGGAACCCTGTAATCTAAACTCTGATCGTGAAACCATTTCCAAGATTTCTGTGTTGTCCATAATGAATCCAGCAGTTCCCTGAGAGTGCAGACAGAACACATCCCTGGGATGTGCTGCACATCTCCTGCCCACTTGGGCAGCTCATGCTCAGAACTCGACCCCTCTGGAAGGACCTGACCAGCTGGAAGTGCATTGCAGAGCCACACAGTGCCTGCACAGGGCATTATCTGCGAGGTCCAGGGCCTGTCAATGTTGTGGGATTGGGCAGTAATCCCACAAAAGTGCACAGAACTCTTAACACCACTGGAAAAGCAATATGGAGCACGACAAACAGGAGGGTCCCTGAGCACATCACTGCTGAAACTATTCCATAACAGGGTTTGAAACAGTCCCTGAATTTCCAGCCTGTTCCTATTTTAACATCTCCAGGAGCTTCCTTTGGTTCTGCTGGCTTACATGTACAGTGTCACCTTGGTGTGACTGCTGACCCAGCCTGGGCAGTGGCTCTGAAGGATGGGTGATAAAAACCAACACTTTAAAATCACTGAGTCCTAACCTCTCTTAATTTCTTCCTGGGGACAGATTTTTTGCAGAGCCCAAAAGAGTATGTGAAGGTCTGTTCTAAGAAAGAGCCTGCAGTAGCATAGTCAAACCCCACTGCTTAATGTTAAATTACAGTTTCCATGCAGACAAATTCTGCTGCATTTCACCAAAACAAACAAACATTAGATTGTAGCAACATCTTGTAGATCCTGGAATCATAACTTCAGCAGTGACTGAATGTTCTCTCAGTCCCCCTAGTTCCACCAAATAACTACAGCATCAAATCTTGGAAGCCAGAACATTAAACAAAATGGCATAATAGATAATTCCTGCATCTTTTCATAGAAATAAAAATGAATTGAAGAACAGCATTAGGAATTATTAAAGTGCAAGGAGAAATATATTTGATGTTAGTGGAATGTTTTACATTATCTTGCTACTGTGACTAAAGAACCCACTCTTCTCTGTATGTCATCAAGTGCTTTTCATTTGTTGAGGCCTTGTGGGCCCTGTACCATCTTAGCTATTTAAAATATATTATTTGCAATTTGTAACTAAGAAAGCAGTCTTTTATCTTTAGCACCAGGTTTTGTGTGACTCTCTTCATACCCTGCAGATGTTTCTCAGCGCACACTGATAGCTGAGGACATTATGATTATCAAGAAGATTGGTGTGGATTGATGCATCAGCAGCTGCCAGGACTGGGACACTCTGCAGCAGCACAGTCTGTGGGGAGCCAAGAGCAGCAGAGGTGGGGGATGAATAAAGCAGCACACCTTGTAATTCACCTTGATAATCAAAGCACTTTGGGCTCTCAAACTACAAAGGCATGTCCACTGAGAAATTCACAAGTGGTGCCTGGACCTGCCAAGCTGTCAAGTCTGATTTTTGCTCCTCAGTGTTTCCCTCCAAGCACAGAGTCCTGTGAGATGCAGTGAGCAAGGAGCAGTGTCAGTCTGTGCCTGCTGCCTCAGAACATCTGAGCCTGGCTGGATCAAAGCCAGCTGCCTCTCCTTTCTGGGACTGCCCTCCCTCCTGAATTTAGGCCCTTGCTCCCATCGCTCCTCAGAGGTTTCTCCACACTCTCCTCTCCCTTCCTCCATTACTCTTCTGCTGGGCTTTTCAGTCTTTTTTTCCACACAAAGTCACCTCTGTAGAGCTTCTTCATAAATGATAAGAAAAGAAATTAAAACAATGTAAAAAATAAAATTAGGGGCTTACCTGAGTAAGAATTAATTTCTAAGTTTATTCGGACTTAAATTCTGCTCAGGAATTTGTTTTTTAAGAGGATTTTATAAAAAACTTTTCTGAGAATTTTTGTATGATGAGAAAATAACTTCCACTCTGATAGAGTCTTACCTACACAATTTTATATTTATCAGACACTGCTCTTGAAAATTTTGGGCAAATATAATTACCTGGTTCTTTTTCCCCACTCTGGATTGTCAGCAACATTTTGGACTTGGTCTTGACAGCCACCCCAGTGCTCAGTTACCCAGAGCCCGCTCCCATGTACCACAGAATTCCCTTAAAAGCTTCTTGTGTGAATTCAAGCCCACCTGGAGTTGCATTCCCTCCACAGCTCGTTCAATCTCTCTCCAATTCCTCACATCCATCCTCCATAGATTCTAATTCTCTCTCTACAGGGTTGTCTTTCTCCTCTATCCATGCACAGGTTTCCATCTGAGTAACACCAGCTCCTCCAGCTTTGAGAAATATCACCCAGAGCTGCCTCTGCTCTGGAAGAACATGGGTTGTTCTTTCATCTTTCTCTTGCTTCCCCTCATTGGCACCTTCTTCTAGGGTATCAAACATTACATGCCTTTATTTGCATGTTTGGTGCATGAACATACTTATTCTATATTTTCTTTAGGTTTTTTTTTTTATTAATTACTGAGGAGGCAATAACTGCCTCCAGGTTTTCCAGTAGCAATAGAACTTATAGAAAATCCACACAGGTAAAAGTAAGTGCTGTGGCAATTTTTATGTAACACTAATAAATTGATAACAGTTCTGATTTCTTTCCTCAGTAACTGAGGAACAGTAGAAACTCTGCTTCTTTCTTAGGGGAACAGGACATTACAAAGGGGTTGACAATCTGACAACTTTCAATGCAAGACTGAAATAGCTTCAAGAACCTACAGGTTGTACTTCAATTCAGAAATTCATTGTATTCCACAGAACCAGACAATATTTGCATTAAAAGGGCAACAAACATTTTAGAAGAGTTGACTTGATTAATATTTATGAATATATTAAGGACATTACATATTATAAAAGCCCACATGCAGGGCAAGAATATAATATTTTACTGTTCACTGGGATTTTATCAGACATTAACACACACTTCTGCTATGCTGCAGAGCTTGATTCTTTAGCCACTCAGGAAGGTTAGTAACAAAGACAAATAAATCTAGTACATGCCATGAAATATCTTTGTGCAATTAGAGTATGGTCCTTAGAGGTACAGCATTAACAACCTCAACTTATTCTGGAAACTGGCAGAAGATGGAGATTTTTGTTTGCTATTTCAAATATCTGAGTCACCTGGCACACACAGGTGCACTACACAGCTCTTCCCCAGAACTCCAGATTCTTAGCACAAAACCTCTGTGTATGACTGTGACAGGAGACATTCTCATTCCCTCACATCTGGAAAAAGCCAAGCTGAAAAACATTAAATTTTTCAACAGCGACGGGAGCTTGAAACAGCTAATTCATCTGCAAAGCAGTGTTCAGCCAGACCAGAGTAAGAACACTGTTTTTTTTTTGAAGTTTGACCAGGTGTCACCTGAGTTTCAAAGAAGGAAGCACTGTTCTCCTCCCTCCTCCCTCATGTGCACGCTGCACATGACAGGACCTGTTTGAAGTTTTACTTTTATTTTAAAAGCTTAAGGCAATGCTTTACTCTCAGATCTGCAGGGAGCTGCTCTGCTCTCCTCACATGCATAAAGCCAGGCTGCTGCCCTTCATCCCCTGTCCTGGGAGCCGCTGCAGGGAGAACACACGGGGCACCCAGACTCTTTGTGCTGACCCAGGAGCCACACAACAGCAGCCTTGGAGCCTCAGCACAGTCTCACCTCACCCTGCTTTGATCACAAGTGAAAGAGAGGTGGTTTTCAGCCTCAAACCACTGTGGAATGAAGCGCATTGTCAGTGGGGGCATGAGGGAGAAGACTCCTCCCCAAGGCTCTGTGATGATGCTTAAGGACACTGGTACATCAGTCCTGGGAAAGCTCCTAAGGACAATCCTCATTTCTGTAACACCTGCTCCAGAGCCTAAAACACACTTTTACCTTGGTATTGCTACTTTCTAGAGCCAGTTCTCTCATGGCTCTTGGAGACACTGAGGATATACAAACCCAACAGCACTTTAGCTTCAAGTCTGTAGATCTTGCCAGCCACCTGCAATACTGGCAGCTTTGCCTCTATTTACACAGTGGAGGCACAGAGACAACCATGAGAAAGACCCTTGCTCAAGCAATACCCTGTGAGCACATAAACCCGCAGATCTCTGGGATTTGAAGCCATTTGTATGTGCAGAAGCATCAGTTAAATGCCCATCACAGCTCTCCTCGAATCGTTAGAGCCTGGGGGCTGGGTGTGGGTTATTGCTGCAGGATGCTGTACCGGCTGATCTGACAGCAGACTCGTGTGCCTGCACACAGAACACTTCTCACACCGGAGCTGGAGGTTGTTCTAAACCTGATTTTGCAGAGAGGGAAGAAACACAGAGGAGAAGTGATCTCACAGAGGACAAACAGGAAAGACTATAGAACTATGGAAGTTCTACCCAGGTCACCATTTAATGGCCCAGTGGCACAAAAATATTTTTCTTTTTCACTTCTGGGGTGAACATCATTGCAAATCTTTAAACTGGGAACAAAACTAGAAGTTATCTACATTTGATTCCAGAAAAAGAAAAAAATCTATTAGACTGTTCATTTTTACTTAATTGGTTTTACTTCCGAGAAAAATGATATGTAAAAGCCTCCTATCTAAAAAAAATTTTCAAAAAATTAAAATATGATTAAATGTATTCTGCCACATTCTGTATTTTATGCACTAACAGAAGACAATATTTTAACAGCACTGCTTTTGAATCACTCCAGAGCATTCAGCAGGAGTCAATTTATACTGCAAGAGAATAATGATGTACCTCAACTCATTTTAATTTCAATAATTGAATGAGAAATAGG
This sequence comes from Motacilla alba alba, assembly GCF_015832195.1. Taxonomy (NCBI): domain Eukaryota; kingdom Metazoa; phylum Chordata; class Aves; order Passeriformes; family Motacillidae; genus Motacilla; species Motacilla alba. Next base: position 35,109,273 of record NC_052022.1, on the reverse strand, counting down.
AAAGCCTATTGAAAGGACTGTATTCTGGTCAAAGACTAATGAGAAAATAGTTTTGAGCCTCTGAGTCAGCGGGTGTCATGGTAACAATGCATTATCGAAATCTGATTAGTATGGCCAGCAGCTTTATAAATGATAACATGCTCTTCTAATTGTATTTCCCTTTCTTCCCCGGTGCTAAGTTTTATATTCACAACAGGTAAGAGGAGAAGGCAGCATTCTGTTTATCAGCAAGTTTAAACCATGTCCAGAACTCACAAACTCTGAAATCTGGCATGCAGCAATAGATAAATTTTCCTTCCACCTTAAAACAAGAAGCTGAGCCTTCCATTTCTCTCCTCCTGAATTATATGCAATTATTTAAGGTAAATATTATCCTCTTCTTTTAAATGTAATTATTTCTAAGGATATACACATGAAAAAGAGAACAGAGTGAAAACACAAGCATCTTAAGAAAAAGCCTCTTTTTCTTAGGAGAAAGTGATGCAAAAGAAGAGTAAGTGCACGTTTGATTCATCCCAGAGAGCAGGACTCCTGGTTCTTGAGGTTTCAAAAAGGAGGAGGGGGTTTTCTTGTGTTTAGAGGACTATGTGTGCCTTTGGTAGCTCATTACAAACTCAGAAATCAGGAGGAACCATGAAATTAAATAGGATACATTTCCTCCTCGTGAAGAAGAGAGCTAATATTGTTCCATAAAATAAACACAATGAAAATACAAGGTTGAAGGCTTAATAATGCTCCTTTTATAACCAAGCCTCAGGTGAATAGCCCGGCAGACCTTTACTATATTAACAGTGAAGAACTCTATTTAAATTGCTGCCTCACAAATCTGATGCAGAGTAATTTCAACATATAGAAGCTCAGTCTTATCAAATGCATTTTAGTTTTGAGAGTAAAATGGTGTCCTACTTTTCAACAGAAAGATGAAAAAAATCTACTTCATGTTTGCCCTATTTCCATGACCCTTGTAACTTAAATATTTAGTTTGTATTTTCCATGTTCACGTTCATTTATTAATTCAGCTTCAAATCCATAAGATGAAAGGGCAGGAAAGCTCATATTCTCTAGGTAAGCCTAATATTCTTAGTCATATGACAAATAATGCATAACACAAGAACTCAACTTTTCAGTATTATTAATAACGGGACTGTGTTTGCCATAGTGCATGAACAGGGAGAAAATGAATACAGCAAGACTTGAAAAGCTTATTACTCCTTGTTACATGCACTGGTATGGGGACAGAGCTTAAGATGTACAAAACACTAAAAGCAATCAGTCTTAAGTCAACACTGTGAGAAGCAGAGGAACATTTTATCTACATGTTTGGGAATCCAGCAGAGAGTGCAGGGTTCCCTTGAGAACAGAGAGGCAGCAAAGCAGGCCAGTGAATGCAGGAGCTCCAGGAGGGAGCAGGGCCAGTTCAGGGACTGTGGGCACTGACCTGGGCCTGAAGCAGCAGCCTGAGAGCCAATCCGTGTGTCCCTCTCCTGTCATGAGGATGTTCCCATCGGGGAAGCCCCACATCTTCCACAGGCGGTCATCGCCACCGGTGAGCACGATGTTTTTCCGGGGGTGTAAAGCCAAGCTGCAGGAGAAGAGAAAGGCAGGTTACGTTCTGTACCAGTTCCATTTCATGAGAAATACATAAGATCCATTTAACTCAGGGCAACAGCCCCAGGAGTCTGAATCTGGATGGACTGAGCAAACAGCAATGCTTTCTAAGCTCATGAGGATTCAAAATACATGCTGTGGAGATGAGCTGCTGCTGCTGCTGAAGGAAAAAAGAACAGGACTGATTTCTGTGAAACTAGAATTGCTTTCACACTCTCTTCAAGTTCCACTTAACACTCAAACAATGCTTTGAAATACTTTTTTAGGTTATGTTCTAACAAATATGCAAGAGGGTAACAAGCAGCACCCACATGATTAACATTCCCACTTATCCAAAATAATTCCAAAAAGCACCAATGCCAGCCTGTCCCCACTTGTGCCCACAGGTGTAACGTCTCCTACCACTGTGAAATAACTCAAATGATAATTACAGTCCAGGAGCTACAGTCGTTGCCAGCACTTTAGAGCCATTCACTGGGACTAGGTCAGAAAATTCATTTCCATTCTGTACTCAAAATGTGTTCCATGTTTTCATTTTAAATATGTAGCACGCTGCGATGTAATGGAAATCATACACTTAACACGCCCGTAGACTGAAAATTCAGTTTATTTTTGATTTAGCAACTGCAGTGCAGCTAAGAATGGATCCAGGGAAGAAAATCAATCTGTTGGAAAGATAACAAGTAGTGTATTTCATATGGATTTGGTTATTTGATTTAAATCATTGTAATGCCTTACTGTTTGTTGAACATCAAAAAGTTCTAGTAGTTGATTTTAGTCCCAGGAGTGGCTTATTTAGACAGATTAAATCTGGAGCTCAGAATCCAACTGCAATAATGGGAAGGAGAATCACAACCTGTGTGTGCACCTATTTCAGCTGTGCATCGGGGCCGACAGGTCAGAGAGAAAAACACTTATTAAAGCAGAATGAGAGGAGAGAGACAATGCTAAGCACCCAAACGGGAAGAAAAGAGAGGACTTAGAAGGCACAATGTCATAAAAATCTCTTTTTTATTAGTACCTTTCTCCTGCACTCAAATTATTTCATAAAATTCCTAAATCAGAACCACAGCATCTACTATAGTGGGAAAAATAATTCCCTCTATCAAATCCATGCTAAAAAATATATTTATGTCAACTAGAATTTCATCAGAAAACATCTCTTTTTGCAGTTTAATGCCCAGCCTTGGAAGATTCCTACAGACTCATCAGTTGAATCCATCTGCTCGAGCGAGGAGCCTGAGATTTACTCAGTCTCCAGTTTCTTAGGAAAAAAATGTTTTCTATCTTCTCCTAAAGAGGATAAACTTCCTCTGCATTTATAGGAAAAAAGAGAAGGAGACAATGATGCTATTTAAATTCCCCAGAGATGCACAGAGAGCAGTTGTATCACTCAGATTGGCCACAGCAGATATCTAGAAGAGCAAGGGGGGAATAGAGATAAAAGGAGAGAATTAAAGGCTGAGAGAAGGCACCAGTGGCCTGCAAATTACAGGATGAGAAGAGCTATCCCAGAATCCCTCTACAACAGAGATCTCTGAAGCACCAACACCCCCACTGCTGCTATCTCCATGTGCACACAGCTGACATTTTTCTTTTAACCTGCTTCAGACACTTCAGATCCCCTCCAGTTTTTCCCTCCAGATATTTCTGTTCTTAGTGGGGGCTGTTGTGAAGCCTTTCCATCAGCTCTCTTACATTCTTCCTAAAGATCTTCCTTTTCAGTTTCCAAGCTGCATTATACAGCCTTAGATCACTATCACGTCACCTTTCATGCAGACAAAATTTTACCTGGTGTCTTCCTCGATACCCTGACTCCTCCTGACCAATCCTTACACCCTGGCCAGGCTGCAGCTGTGCTCTCATCCATCCTGCCTCAGCTCCCAGGGACATTCTGCCTGCCCTCAACCCTCCCAACACACTTCCAGTCCAGCTTCTGAAATGCCCAACCTTCTGCACTGACCAGACATTCCTATGGAGCCTTGGGAAAACCCATAAAGTGAATTTCATACGGAAGAAAATATCCTGCTGTCTGTACAAAGGCTGCAAATTTGTTTTTCACAGTCTTTCCTTTAAATTACAGAGCTTTTGCAAAATGCTGCTGCTGTCCAATGTTCTTCTTCCCCCATGCCATTTTTACAGGCACACAGTGAACACCATTTAATTAACAGCAAATTTGTGACACAACTGCTGTTGAGCTGCTTCTGAGAAAGGGAAGCCCATTCATCCAAAAGGCATTCTATATGCAGCATTAATTAGGCACCCTTGTCTTCATTTCTGGCAATCCAGCATTGTATAGATTTTTGCTTCATCTCTGTTCACAGGGTCTAATTATTTCCAGCACAGAAGACTTTGGGTGGATTGGAATGGAAATCAATAATGGAACATGTGTGATAGGAACATTAGTTTTCTCCTCCTCCTCCTTTGGGATAAAGTGGGATCAGTGGAGACTCAGCCAAGAAAAAAAAAACAAACCCAACAAAAAACCCTCTGGGAGATTTGCTGCTGTTGAGTATATAAATACCCTTGTTTACACAACTCACTCTGGCATTATAAGACATTCTCATCTCTTCAGCACTTGCCATGGTAGATATATAGCACTCCCAGTAATTTGCTTTCAAAACAATCATCGATTATTTTAATTTATTTTGACTGAGCAATAAATAAAAATACAGTTTCTTCAGATGCAAAATACTTACAGTCTCAGGACGTTCAACACTTGACCACATCACACAAAATCAACCTTCAGTCAAAAAGTGCTGCACCCAGAGCTGCCTGGGTGTTTAATACAGCCACTAACTTGAGGGAGGGGAGATCTCAGATCCATGTGGAGGAAAACTTCCTGGCCCCAGGGTTTCTGAAACACTGGAACCAATGTGCCATGACCAGCCTGTTCTCCCAGCCCTCAGCACACCCTCAGGTATTACCCAGTAGATGGGTTCCATCATGGTTAGGAGAGGGACTGGTCATTCCACACACAAAACTGACACTGCTTGGATGTGAAATAAAAACCTAACCTAAACTGTCTAAAAATTAGGCACTGAGAGAATGAAAAACGCAAAATTAATGACCAGCTTAGTACTCCTAAGTGACTTATCCAGCCTCACCCAGTTTCTCTGTGGCAGAAACATTGACAAAATCCAGTTTTCTGTGGTTTCACATACAGGATTTATACAGAAAAATAGGTTCTCAGTATAGACAGCATTCAGCTGCCAAATTCTGATACAGCATTGTAGTGAATGCTGCTTGTGATACGTAATTTTTAGAACTTCATGATTTGATCAAATTTATTTGCATTCTCGGGTACTGGCAAAGAGGATTCTTATTAATGCCAGCAGCTGCTTTCAGACCAGAAAGCTCCTCCGCTGCATTTCTTGCTCCAAAATATGAGAGCAGCAGAGTTCCTGCAAGATTAAAAAAAAGCCCTCAACTGCATTTTTCCTAGTGACAGAAAGATTGCAGCCAACATTTTCTTACATTAAAAAGTCAGCCTTGCTCACCATACCTAGCACAGGAAATTTTGGGCTGAGCAGTTATATTTGGGTGAAGTTACAGCTGGCTGAAAAGCTTGGTTTTATAGTGGAAACTGTTGGGAAATTGCTGATATTTCTTTCTCTGCCATCAAGGTGCGTTTCGGAGGCAAGGACATGACATGCACTGAATCCCAGAGGATGGATACTGCTTACAGCCTCAGACAAGAACAAATATATATAAATAAGAGGGCATCAACAGCCCTACTGAAATCAGCGATATTGTTCACATGCACATACTTCATTATATTGCTGGACTGCACCCTAAAAATCTACAGAGTCTGTAAAAGCCAAAATTTTATTCCAGGCCTGATTTTGCTGGACATGAGTCAGTTGTGCTGAGACAAAGGACACATTAACCAGAGCATTAGGAACAGTTCCTGAGGCAATGCATGTGTGAAATGCACACCCTAACCACGTTTGCCCATCTCTGAGCTGCCACTGAGGTGTTGCCACTCACCTTTGAGCTGCCACTCAGCTGCTGCCACCCAGCTTGGGCCCAGGAACAGCTGCTGTGGGATTGATGCCTCAAGTTTTAGCTTTTATATTTTCCAGATGCTGTACTGCATTAGTATATAACTCTGAACTTCATATAAAATGTTAGCAAGTTCTCCTCACAGTTTAGTCAGACGAAACAATCCTTTGGCAGCCCGAGAACCAAGGACACTGTTACAGCTTTAGGCCCAAAAAGCGTAAAACAACGGCAAACTGAGGAGAGCAAACGGAGAGGATGGGACTTCATAACCTGGAGCAGTAACTGGACAATGAACCTCAATATGGAAATGGACCAACACTTATAAAAGTGTGAAAACTCGTGACTCAGGGTCCATCTTGGGCAGAGCCACAGCCGGGCTCTTGTGCTGCCCAAGGCGTATCCATTGAAGGCCTTTTTTAATAAATACCTGCTTTATTCCTTGAACTCTGTCTAGCCGCTGTTCCAGGCAGCCTCTTTAGGCATCAGGATGGCCACTGCTCCCTCACACCCACGCTCCAAGGCTCTCACAGCAAACAGGGTCAGCCCACACACACAGCCCAGGTGAAGGAATAGGGCCCGCATGTTGCCACACTTTTCTTCACAGAGAAAAGCGAGGCACAATTCTTCCCAAGAATCTTCCTGGGTTTCACATTCTCTGAACAGCAGAGAAAGAAAACACAATTCTTATCTCATTTGCTGTGCCTGTGTTGTGCCACAGTAGATTGCAATATGGTATTACTGTGGGTCTTCAGGGCAGTCAGGACTTGGTGAAGGGAAGGAGAGATCTTCATTTCAGAAGGCTGGTTTATTGTATTATGATATATATTACATTAAAAAAGACCACACTATAACTATACTACAAAGAACAGAGAGAAAGATTCATCAGAAGGGGAGACAGGAACAGAAAGGAATGAATAACAAAGTTCTGTGACTCCCAGAGAGTCCGAGAGCTGCTGCCTCCTGGATTGGCCACCAAGCAGAAACATCCCACACTGACCAATGGAGGAAGCACCTGCTGCATTCCACAGCAGCAGATAACAAACTGTTTACACTTGAAGCTGAGGCCCTTCAGCTTCTCAGGAGAAGAAAATCCTAGCAAAGGGATTTTCATAAAATATCACCACCACAATATGGAGACTGTTTACCCAGAGTGAGGGTGTTTTGTTTCCTTGGCCTGTCAGGGCCAGGCGTGTGTGCGTGTGACTGTCAGTGCACAGCCACGACATTCTGGGCAGTTGTGAGCAGAGTGAGTGCTTGGCAGATTCAGTTTAGATGTAATGTATATAGCATAGAATATTACAGTATCATAGAGTAATGAATTAGCCTTCTGATCTCAGTGGAGGCCTCGTCAGTCTCTCTCCCCTCGCTGGGTTCGCAGCACAGCCATACCCGCAGGGCACGGACCAGATGGAGGCAAGGCCCATCTTCCCCTCACGGCGGGCTGAGGGGCTGTCATGGAAATCCCCTCGCTTCCAGAGGGGAAAGGGAGTGCCAGAAAACACAGAGATCACCCTTTTGCTGCAGCACATCCTTCATTTCCCTCCTTACCTACGTGCTGGTGGCTGGGGATGAGGAAAAGCAAGGTGAAAACCGAGGTGAGCAGCAGCACGCCGAGGGCAGCGGGGGTGGCTCAGCCGCTGCCCCACAGACCCACGGAGCCCCGCGGCCACACGGGCCAAGGGAAGGGGACAAAATGCCAGACAAACGCTCTCAGCTACGATCAACCTGCCAAGAAGTTCAAACTAAACACGGCGCAACAGCCTAATCAATCATTTTGCCTGTTGCAACTCATGCTCTCTCTAATATAGTAATTCCTGCCACCTTTTTTATCTTGGCTTGAGTTACCTGATCTCACCTGACAGCGTTCTTCAGTAATAATTATAACACTGACATTTCATTCAGAGTTTTATTATGCAACCATAGCATAACTGAATAGCTTGCATTCCTGTTTGAAGTCTTAGAATTTATCTTTTCTTGGAAAAATGGAAGAAGGGGGAAATGCTTTCAATAGAGAAAATAAGAGCTAAAACAGACCAAAAAAAAAAAAAAAAAAAGAAAAAGAAAAAACCCATAAAAGATCATAAGAAGGGGAAAATACTCAGAGCACAAAGCTCCTGTCCTTTGTTTCATTTATGTAAATACCCATCTGGAAGTCAGTGATAGATCTCAGTCACAGCAATGCTTATAAAACCCTATCCTGTCTGGTGAAATTCCTGGCTGCTTCCCAAGCTCCTATGACTCAGGGTTTGGGAGGGAGAAAACTTGCTAGAATCCTGACATACCTGAAGTTAACCTTCTAGACTGACCAGCAGACCTTGGTACACCCTAGGAAATAATGAGAAAACAGTCTTCCAGAGACTTGAACTTGTATCTCTAGAGGCCAAGCAACTTCCTAATTCACAGTCGAGTTTATGTGCTTGTTCTAGTCCCCATGCACACAGAATCTTCCTTCTCAGCTGCACAGCAGCAGCAAACATATTTATTCCTGTGAAGTGGAATAAATTCCCACACTTTTTAATTTGGCAAACCCAGTTCTCATCTCAAAAAGAAACAACTTCAGGAAGTGGACTCTCCCTACAATATAAAGCGCCTCCAAAAATAATTGTATTAAACACATCACTGTAAGTCCCTGATACAGACCGAGTTGTGATAAATTCAGAACATCCTTTTTGTGGTGTTCTCTGATCACTTTCTGTTTACCCATTCCATGTGCAATTATGAAAATGCATAAATTTAACTGAGTGCTGTGACCTACCCAGGTTTTACTGCATTAGATCTGACCATGTACATGCTGTGCCAATATAAAACCATCTTCTTCTTCTCAACAGAGTTTGGCCCTGGATCAAATCTGAGAAAAAGTCAAAACGATGCTGTTGATCCACATGTGTTTTCAGAGGTCTCATCCTTTAAAGACACATGCATATTCCTGAATTATGCAGTACCAGGAGTAGTGCCGATTTCACAGCATACTAACTTAAAAACATCCAGAATCTTGTTTAAGATTGTCTCTTTAATCACATCAGGGCAAAAGGATTTTTCTAGAAGCTTTGTAATAACATACAAAGTGTTTATGTCATTATAGTCTTGTGTACTGTAAACCTCTGCATCCTAACACTAAGCTTTTTATCTAGAATGTCTGTAAATAACAACAGGCATGAATCTAAATTACTTCTTAGAGAATCTTTACTTATTAATTCCTTTGATTGTGCTTACAAGGTAGTTGATAATTACTGCTGGCCACAAGGAAAAAAAATCACTTAGTCTACAGCATCAGCTGTTGCACATTTCAGAAACAGCTCCCTTCTAACCTGCCTTAAACCAGAGCAGCAGGCAAGGAACAAACCACTTTCCTCTACACAGAGAACCCCTGTTTATTTTCAGTGCAAAATCTAGAGGTGGGGTTTGGCTTGATTTTTCAATTTATTCAAATTGTCATAAAGTTTAGATGCTGACAAAGCTGTGAACAGAAAAAGAGATCAAGTAGTTGGGGTATTTTTTGGTAAGACTGAGGGTGCTATTAAAGAAACCAACCAACTCAAGAGCTGCTCGCTGTAACTGTAGCTCACAAGCTCTTATTTAATATGTATTTGAATCAATTTTTCAAGCTTAGTCAACTTATTAGGTAAGCAGCATACTTAAGGGAGAAATAATTAAGCCAAAAGCAAAAAGAATGAGAGCAGCAACAAACAAGTAGATGCAATTAAAACATTGACATCCTTTCCTAATAGCTTTCCTCTGGAGTGAAAGCTGCACGTCCATGCCTGCAATGATTTATGCCATGATTCACACTGCCCATCACTCACCTTTTATTATCCCTTCATGAAAAATGCTACATCACTCTTTTAGGGAAAGGCAGCCCCCTAGGAGTATTAAATCACAGCATCCAAAATAGCACTGTAACGAGATTAGCTGGGATCTGCAGCCTCTGGAAGCCAGCTCCAGAAGGGATCCCAGCTCTCAGTGCAACTCCAGAGCAGCAGGGGAGAGACACAGAAAACAGGGGCAGCCCGTGGGCAAAGCTTGGCAAAGGAAGTGCCCCTGTGTGTTTTCACACTGCACCTCTGCTTGTGAACCACTTCAGAGCAGCAAAGGGAAAGGCAATGTTGGCAAACTTGGCAAAAACTTTCCCTGCTCAATAGAGCCCTGTTGTTTCCATTTTTTCCCTGCGCATTAGGTACTTATTGGGTAGGGACATAATGCCTGGGCTTCCTTTGCAATGAAAGAGACTGCTTTTCTAGAAGGCTATTCTAGCTTGACCAGCTCGAAAAGATGCAGATTGCTTTCACAAAAGCCTCTACCTGTGGCCTGGTTTGAATGAGTTTCCATCATTACTGTTGGCAATTCCCAGTCTTCTGTTGCACGGCAGCTTTCTCACAGATGATTAGGAGCAGTGTTGTGGTATAAAAGAGTTTGGAAGAAAAAGTACTTGAGACTTGCCAGCTGGTAAATTCTGTTAAATTATCAAGGTTGATAAAGGAAAATATATAAAAATATAATTTGCAATTAGAGCATCAAACTAACTCAGATTTCTAAATTAATAAGAAACCAAAGCATTACCTGTTCAAGGGCAGTTTCCTGCCAGTGTTTCTTTCTCACTTTTGGAGGCAGAGAAGGGTTTAATGCTCTGTGCTTTATTTCACTATTGTTATGCTGAAAAATGCTTCCATCAACAGAATTAATGGAAACTCTTGTGGGAAGAAAGTTACATAAATAGTTTCTTCACAGTTAGGACTAAGAAGCAAAGTCAGCAGCTGTGAATTGTGTTCTTCCTCTGGTGATCTCTGTAACCAGGTGTATGTGTGTGAGAGAGAAATGGATTTTGGCTTCAGAAATTCTCTAGTCCCATGATCCCAAGTAGCTGCAGCCCCACAAGGCTGTGCTGAGTCTGCCCCACAGGGTAGGAAGCTTTCCCCACTAAAAGCAGCCATTCCAAGAGAAAAATTTTTCAAGCTGTTTGTTCTACTCTCATCTCCTGCACAGAGTTACAGGCACGTGTGCTGAAAGGCATCACCTCATCCACCTTGGGCTGAGGAAGGTACACCCAGCACAGATTTGTATAATTTCTCCTTCAATAGCTTCTACAACAGCTCTAGGTGGCTTTTTCTGGGGTTCAGGCTTCAAAAAGCATTTTGTAAAACACAACCTCCATCACTGTGAGAGCAAAAAGCAAAAAAATTTCCCTTAATTTTTCGCTCAGGAATATGGAGAAAGTTTCCCTCTTGCTTTTGACTAAAAATCTTGATATATTAAATGGTTGTTACTAACATTGTCTTAACTTAGGCAGTTTTCCAGAGGCTTTTTAGAAGTCATAACCAAGCATGGATGCAGCATGTCAACTCAGACCTCACCAGCCCTAATTTGGAGTAATTACCCAACATTACAAACACAGCATCCTTCTTCACACATTCCAGAATTAACTTCCTTAGTTTGCAACGGCAGTGTACCTGCTTTTCCTCTTAGCAGGTATTGCCTACCTTGAATTTGTGGTAGGCACAAATTCTTTACCCTAAACATATCATGTGGCACTTCACTTAATTCGAGTTCATCTTGCTGATTTCAGACCATCTCTGCAATTTGCCAAGTTTATTTTGAATTCTGATCTGATACAGAAAAGCATTTTCAGATCCTCACAGCTTGGTGTCATCTGCATACTTTATAAGCTACTCTGTATTCCATCCTCCTCACTGCTAATGAAAACACTGAACAGATCTGATTTCCTAAGCAAATTCCCAAACTGAAACGCAGCCTGTGAAGTTCAACCAAGAGGTTCCTGGCCCAAGCCACTACACTGGTTTGTATTAAAACCCACCCTTTAGAAAGGAACACAATACATTTTAAAGCCCTAAATATAGGAAAAGCCATTTCCTCGGCTAAATTGTTGTGATAGTTAATTATCCTGGTTTATTTTTGTAGAATTTTACTTTAAAATCAGGCCAGCTGCATATTAAACTCTAGTTACTACACCAGAGAAAATATCCATAGAAAACACTGACTAAAGAGAATTATAGCCTGACTCTTCCATATTCTGCCATATCATTCCTCAGAATTGCTATGGATTAATCTCCACAGGCAGTACGAGTTAAGGATTTCTGAATATTTGGTGAGATTTGAAGGCTGTTTCAGGAGAATCAAGTCATATTCCTGTTTGCAGTTCCTGGCTCTGCTATGGAATTATGTACAATCACTCACAGAAAATTATTATCCTCCTGGGCAAAGCCAAGCCCTTGGAGACCATGGAATTTCTAGGATGTTTGCTACACAATATTTGGTGTATTTGGCAAATTCTCTTCCCATATCTCCTCCCCATTTGCTTTCCATAAGCATTACAGGGAAGAAAGCAGAAAGCAAAGCTCTTCAAAACTGGAAAACAACCCTTGAGAGGCCCAGATCCACAGAGCTTTATGAAAACTACAAACAGGTCTCAGAATTTCCTTCAACTGTACATGTGCATGTACAGAGAAAAAGAGGTTGAAATAGAAGAAATAAAGACTAATTTTGGGGGACACTTCTGGGGGGGAAATCTGAAGACATATTCCAAGTGTTGTTACTTAGAGATTTACATTCTGAGAAAGCCCTGAAAATATTCCTTGTAATGCACATTGGCCACACAGAACAATCTTCATGGTTGACTCTGCCAGCTGCTACATATTCCTTCACCTCTTCCTACACCCAAAAACGATGACATGGAAATGCTTAAGTAAGGTAGTTCTAGCCTGTGTAAAGATGCATGAAAGAACCCTGACAGAAGAGTCTGGAATAATAAAAACACTTACATGTAAAAATGACTGCTGGTACTTGTGAGTTTCTCTGACACCTATGGGAGCCTTACAGCCAAGCTGCAGGAGGTTCTCTGAAAGGTGTCTTCATTCTGTTTAAATTTTAATGTTTTTCCTGACTTACTGATATCTACAAAACAAACTCCTGAAGACTCAAAGTCATGCAAGTTACAAATTTTCAATTCAAAGCATATTTGGAATAAAACACCTTTTCCAGAGCCATATTCCAATTAAAACTACGGGATTCCAGATTTCAACTTTTAACCTTTCTTAGCACTTTCACCCTCCGCTGCCATTGGCACCACCTCCTGTCATTTACAGACCTCAGATTCATCTTCCAAAGTGGTTCTAGATCTTAGGACAGTCCCAAAAACCTAAACGTTCTGCTATGCCATGGATTTAGCCTATTAAGCAGCTGGCTGCTGTCAGCCAAGAATCAGAGAGTATCCAGAGCTGGGACCCACCAGGAGCATGGAGTGAACCCCTGGCCCGGCCCAGGACACCCCAGCAGTCCCACCCTGTGCCTGACAGTGTTGTCCAGATGATGTTCCTGGAGCTCTGGCAGCCCTGGGGCTGTGATCATTCCCTGGGGAACCTGACCAGTGCCTGACCACCCATCCCTTCCCAACATCCAGCCTAAACCTTCCTGGGCAGAGCTTCCTAAACCTCCTGGAATCTACTACCACACTGTGCCAAGACTTTACAACCCTCCACGACCATTTTGTTTGGTGGTGTTGTCTCTGCTGAACATCTGAACTCCTGCAAAGATGATGTTTATGAAAACCACAGAACCATGCCCACAACTGAGAAGCTCCAGCAGCATTAACCTCCAGGGCTGCCATTTATCCTGCTTCAAATATTAGGCTTCATTCCCTTCACACTGGGCTATATAAAGGGATAAAGAGGGATAAAGATCAGTCTCAACAAATACAGACTTTTAGAGCAAAGTACAGTCCTGCTTCCAGAACAGGAACAAGAGGGACAGAATTGCTGAGAGACTTCAAGTCATCACTCCCATGGAAAGAAATGTAGAGCCCCTTTATAAACAGAACTATGGTTTTCTCATATTCTGTGTGAGACTCAAAAAAGCTGAGAACACCTCAGTTTCATTTTGCCATGACCACTTTGTGTCCCACCGTGTGTGCATCACCGTGTGTGCTTATGAAAGAGAAAAAGCCCATATTCCTACACTTTGGCCTGAAGACAAATACTAGACCACAGAAAGGGAAGGACCTCTGAGAATCTGACCAAATACTACCAAACTCCCAGAGATTAACAAGTCTAAAGTAATTTTTTTACACATTTAAACATTAGGGCTTCATTTAAGATGCCAGAGAGCTATGAATGAGGAGAGGGGTGCCTGCTTACTTTTGACATGCGAGAGAGCAGACTCACAGGAAATGTTTCATCACGCCATCTATTCTGTAAAGAGCTCATGATGTCTTAGAGGAAGCGGTGGATGAACTGGGGCACCACAGCTTGCACCAATCACCCAGCAAAGCCTCACAGACAGACCCGCAAGATTTGGTTCTGATGAAGCGCAGGCACGAAGCACAACTCTAATTTGAGTGTCCCTTTGAGAGTAAGCACATGGGCATTGCTGCATGTCTCTGCCAAGGCAGTGACTATTTAGTGACCAGGATCTGACATGCTGGGGGTGGAAGGTTGCCAGCAGCTGCTGCAGAGATGAAATCTCTGGATGAAATGTTGGGATACTCACTGAGTACCTGCACAGGTGATGACTAAGCTGTGAACTTTCCAGCACTATCTCTGTGTGTGACACCAGCTTAATATCACCAGAAAGACCATACAAGTTGTTTGTTGGGGTTTTTCTTTCTCTTTAAGTACAAGCTCAAGTTCCTCTCAACTCAAAATATCAGAATATTTTGTACCACTAAAAACAACCCCTTTGTACTAACTAAAACCCAGCAACCTGAAAGCCAGTCCTTAATCAGCTTTACCAAAACAGCTGATCAAGTGTAGCTGCCCATGGCTCTCTCACACATTCTAATTAAAACATCTGTCTAATATCATCTTCCTTTGACCAATATACACTGCAGACCAACCCCCCCGTCATGCCTAACAGAGCTCACTAGTGCTGCAAATTTAAGAACCACCAGCAAGTCAAGAGGGCAACAGAACTCCATAGTCTATTTGTCATAGGAAAAACAATCATCAATATGGTAATTGCAGAAGTGCAAAATGCACTTTGAAGACCAATGCTGGTAATTTTTTATTCCATGGAATAGGAAAATTAATGAGGCACATCTTAAATTAGTTTAGGGTAATCCTAAAAGCAGTAAATAATGCTTGCTATGTAAGTAGTTTAAAGTAGATTGCTTAAAGTGAAAAACAGACAAGATTCCACCTAACGTTACAGATGCAGAAACAGAGGAATTTAAATCACCATTACATGGACTATTTGACTATTTTTATTACCATCAATTACTCAAATTTGGCAGAATACTTCACATCACATTAACTCCAATTTTAATACGATCCATTTTCTATTAAAAAAAAAAAACAAAAAACAAAACAAAACTATGGCTTTGTTTTTGTTTTTTTTTTTTTTTTTTTAAAGTCACAAATAATAATGTCCACTTGACAGAAACACAGAGTTTTAGGGAGCCACTCTATTAAGCTGTAGTCATCTAAAAGGAGCCTTGTCTGTTCCCCTGCCATGTGGAGTTAAAAAGGCAGCAATCTCAGCATGAGCAGCTTAAGCTCTGTATCCTGAAGTGGCAACAGCACAGACAAAAATCCTCAGAGAGCTGAAGCAGGATCTGGGCCAGTCCTTGGGGTACCAAGGTTCTCATGCTCAGCTCCCAAAGCACAGGGAGAGGCACCTGAGCTCTCCCCGCAATTCATAACAGCACAAAGGACACACTGAACTCCTGTCTTCCACAGGCCACGCCAAAAACATACAAAGGAACATCCAGAGCAACTCCAGGGTTCAATTCTGCAAAATTCCACGGTTTGGAAAAAGAAGGGGTTCCCGTGGTGCTGTGCTGTCACACAGCCACACTGCTAACGTGCAGCACCTGCCCCAGAACTGGCTCCTCTCCAGGCCTGCTCCAACACACTCATTTTATCCACCACAATCATTTACTAATGATCTTTAAGGTCCTGTCCAACCCTAACCTTTCTCTGACTCTCTGATTCCAGCTCCCAAGAGGCCAGCAAGAGGCATGCTTTCAAAGGGCTGTTTGGGATTTCTGCACATCCCAACATGTTGTTTTCCTTTGCATGTAACACGGATAGAGTTTTGCAGCGTTCACACTTGAATCCTCCCAGCCAGGTGTTAAAGTTAACGTAATCAACAGAAATCCTTTCTTCATTTAATGAGGCTTGTACAGAGAATTGCTCAGAAGAAAAAAAAAATACCATTAAAGTTCATGGGAATTTGGACTGACTTAGTATTTCAGCATATAGCTCTGTGCAAACAGTTGCTTAATGTGCTTGATTCTCCCTCTGTAAATGCCACTGATCAGCTCTGTGTGTCCTCCAGCAGGGAAAAAGGAAACAATACCCTATGTCCTATTCCATGAAATAGCTGCACTTCCAGTAATAAAAAAGGGATTTATAGAAACATCTACTTTAAACTGTTTTTAAAGCTTCTGAAATGTATCTGGTCTGGTTTATTTTACCCCTGCAAACCTGTACAAATAAATGCACCCTGGCTGTTAAGGCTTTACAAGTAAGAAAATGCAGAAGGCAGCTGTACCAAAATATGTCAGTCTGCTAAACCACACCTAAAATCTCTCTTAAGAATCATAAATAAAGCAGATATTATGTTTGTACATGTGTATAAAAGAGCAGAACTTTATAATGCTCTATTTAATACTTAATCCTGCACATATAACAAGCAGAATAGAGGTATTTGGGCTCTTTCTACCAATGCTAGTGTTCCAAATAAGAGCAAATATGGAATAACATGGATAATTGAGGGGGATACAGAAATGGAGTGTCACCATGCTGCTTTAAAACACGATCCTGAGTGGTGCTTTAAGTTCTGGCTGTAAAGAAGTCAAAAGCTTAAGTGACGTGCATAACTTCATACACACAATCACCGCCACAAAGCAGAACTGGATGTTGAACTACACAGATTTATTTTGGTGTCAGCAGGGTTAATTACATCCTTCAGCTTCACTGCTGCCTTGTGTACTTCTGCCACTTGTGCAGAGAGCAGCTGGTATCAAGCCCAGCACCCAAGAGCCCCCATTCCCAGCTCCCTCCTATCCAGTGAGAAGATATTCCAGGTGTTGTCCAAGTTGTACATGGTGAAGAAAAAAAAAAAAAGAGGCATTTTATGAACCTGGAAAATCATTCATCTTGCCCTTGTTATTGTGTGTGTTTATATATTAGCAGAGCTTGCTATTGCAGCTGGCCTTCATATTTCTACATAATAAAGTAGAATATTGAGAACAAGTATCTGTGTAATTAGCACATCAATCATGTCGCTCTTTAATATAAACCAAGTATTAATTCACAACTCCACAGATCTCCTCACCATAACTAACACAAATTATTAATTAGCTAACCACAAGCCAAAAAAAAAAAAAAAGAAAAAAAAAGGCAGGAAACCACTGGAGGTACAGAAATTCCAGCAGTTACAGCTCAGTGAGCATCCATAGGAGTGCCCCACCAGCCCAGGTGGGGCTGGGAATTTGCCTAGCATTTCTCAGGCTTAAGAATTTAAATCTCTTTGTTCACATCCACACTGCACACGAACTGTATAAATGTATTTTTCATAATACTTTTAGCCAGAGACAGCAAGAGAAGACCATCCTTCCAGTTTTTCCTCACACTATGTAGTGACCTTGCTTAGAAGCCACAAGAACCTCAAGAGATTATTACAGAACTGAAAACTGGATACCATGCTGAGACATATCCCTCTGAACAATACAGCACAGATATCTCTTCCCTGAGGGACATTACAATTTTAAATGTCATTTTCCTACTTTTGTTTCCGAAAAGAACCATCTTCCTCTTGCTGTATCCGTTAGAGCAAATCAAAATTTGAATTTCAAGGAATTTGAGGAGCCAGCTCATGAGAAACCACGCAACTTTTCCCCCTGGATCAGAGTGTGATCAACTCAGCCAACGTCCCTGTCACATGGTGGTGACAAAGCTCATCCGACAGGATTCAAGCGAGTTTATTGACCCACTCCCCTCTGTATTTTTGAAAGAGCTTTCTATTCCATTCAGTTTTTAACTCTAAATAAAACCCTTTCTAAAATTTTCCCCAGGTTTTTAACTCTTGGAAAATTTCATGCCTACATCTGACTCAAAGGACACACTGGACATGTCTTTCTTCTCTTTTTATACCTGCTGCTGTCCCCTGGTC
The DNA here is from genome assembly GCF_015832195.1 of Motacilla alba alba. Taxonomy (NCBI): domain Eukaryota; kingdom Metazoa; phylum Chordata; class Aves; order Passeriformes; family Motacillidae; genus Motacilla; species Motacilla alba. The sequence goes on along the minus strand of NC_052022.1, from coordinate 35,091,537 downwards.
ACTAAGCAATGAAAACATATTTCTTTTCTTCACAAAATACATTGTAAACCAGACCAAAAATCCATAGCCATGCAGTCAGCTATACAGAAAAATAAATGGAAAAATTCTAAGAAGAGCAACGGCATAAACACTTCTTTAAGGGAAGGAAGGTGAAATCATTTCTATTGATTTAGCCAGCATGATTTAGCCAAATATTCTTCCAAAACCTATTTATACTAGGAAGATGACAAGTGGTAAAAGTCTTCCCTTTGAAGCATTTATCTGCAATGGCCATTAAAGCTCAGTGCCTTTGAGTCCACAGGCACAGAACTCCTCCTTCCCCTTCCATGTGCCATGGCAGAGCCCTGGAGCTGGCTGCAGCCCTGGCACATGCAGGTGAATTTGGGACTCCAGGCCTTTTCCAAGGTTTGGTTCACTCCACAGGGAGAAGCCAAGATCATTTTTGCCATTTTGTTCCACTGCCCCTGATGTTTAATCAAGCAGTCACTTCTCTCCTGAGAGATGCTGAAGCCTTGCTGGGGTTCGAGGAAGGTGATTCCAGCTTGCCTGAGCTTCCTGCTCCTTGTGTCATTTCCCAAAACCAAACCAAACAAACGAGTGCAGCTGAGCACACTGAGCACTTCCAGGGGCACTGGAGACATCAGCCATCCCTGCTGGCTCTCTGGGCTTCACTCAGCCTTCCACAGCCCTGCACGGCAGACACAAGGAGGAGCAGGAATACTGGTGCAGAAGCAGTGGAAAAAGGGTTGCCTTAAGGGATCCTTATCTACCATTGTACAGGGAAAAGCAGTATTGATTTGCAGTCATCAGGAATGCTGCCCCGGATCAAACATCCCTGCCAGTCAGGAGCAGCTGCAGTGCAGCTCCCATGCCAGCGCGGTCCAAGGAAGCTGCCTGAGGGCAAGGAGAGGTGGCCACAGCAGGAGGGGCACCAGCAGTAGCATTTGTGTGGGCACAGGAAAGAGAAACTCTGATTGTGTGGAGAGAGAAAAAGGAACCAGGGAAGGAAAGGATGGAGTGGGGCAGCAAGTTGTCACTGTAATGAGACTCCAAGGCTGGGAGCACGGGGGCTGCAGCTCACAGACACCACAAATACTCACTGGGAGCAAAGGATGGGCTGAAAGGACCTGGCAGGGCTCGTCTTGAGGCTCCTCCCTGTCTTTGCAGGTGTTGAGGCCGCCAGAGGCACAAGGTGCCTTCGTCAGCCTCCTCAATCCAAAAGCAAATCAGTAATGCAGGATGATGTACAAAGAAGGCACTAGCACAGAGAAAAGAAGCACAGGTAAAGCAGCAGTAGGAAATTCCCTTTGAAAGGGCCAAATTCCACCCAAGCAACAACCCCCCGGGTGCATGAGCAATCACCAGAGGGCAGGATTTGCCTGCTAAACTCAGAACGAGTCCCACACCTCCCAAAAGCAGCAGGGGTGTGGGTATCACCCAGCTTGCTCACCTACCCCCACAGGTAATGGGCAGGGACAGAAGAGAGGCCAGAAAGGAATGAGCTAGAGATGAGCCTGTGCTACCATTGCTGTTAACACACCTCTAGCTCAGTAACTTCTGTCTATTTCTCTTCATTTCTCTCCTCCCTGAGGGCTTCTAGATCAGGCTTCCATGGAGAGAGTGAAGCAGAAATACATAACATATATAACACAAATCAATTTCCAAAATATTTGTATTTTTTATCCTTTTCAGATGTGCCAAGAAATCAGTAGCGAAATATTTTATATTTTTACCTCAGATTGGCTGTCAGGGATTCTAAAAAGCCTCCTAATGCAGTTTTGCAAGCCAGGTCTTTTCTGCTGTTTGCCTTCAAATTATCAAATGATAAATGATCAAACGATGAAGGGGTTGGTTGGTTTACAATTCCCTTTGAAGTGAAAAAGCCCAGCATAAAGAATCCTATGAATAACAAATGCTGCTGTTTCCCTCTGCCATTTTAGGGTGCGGATCAAACGTTTTTCACATTTTCCCATGTCCCAATGGCTAAGCATGGAAGAAACATTGGAGAGCAAGAGTTTTCTGCACTATAGCCCAAAGGGTGAGAATAAGAGTGGTAAAACATTCTTTTTGCAATGACTCCATGATGCAGAAGTGGCAGCTACAACACACGCACACCAGGGTAGAGAAGACAAAGCACATTTCAAATCCAGAACGAAATCTGTGTGCAATCAATGCAGAAAGAACACACTGACAGATGCCCAAGCGGAGAGTCTCTGTAAGATAAGGAATGTGAAAAGGGCATTTTTTCAAATAAACAAAACCGTGACAGCTTTTTTTTTTTTACAAGAAAGATTTGAGGAAAAGGTAGGCCTAACAGAAAAACATTGGAAAGACGGAATCGTGTTTCACAGCAATTGACACGGGTGATAAATGAGCCCAGGAGAGAAAGACCTCAGAATGAGAGATGCAGCAGGGCTGTGTCTGCTGTGCTCTGACACTGCTCTAACAGCTCATAACTCTGATTAAATGATCTGCTATCTATATGCATATATACACACCATACACACACAAGGAACAATCTGTTTTGTAGCAAGCCTTGTCTGAATTCAGGCAAAACACAGCACCACTGTTCAGTTCAGCCCATCAACACCAGCCTCAGCAATCCCAGAGAGCTGCCCCCTTCTCGTCTCAGCTCTACACTTGTCCTGACATGTCCTTCAGGGGAAAGAAGTAAAAAATGTTAGTTGTGCACGAAGTGCAGGTTGTTAGAATCTCATCATTCTTAAACACATGAATACTCTTAAAATTGACACGTTTCTGTCAGAGAAAAAGAGATAGAAATGGGAAGTTTTGGATTCTGCAAGGTTGGTTTTGTTTTTTTTTTATGCTAGGTGCATACACACATACGGGTCATTTCCAGCCCCTCAAAGGCCTCTTGGGCATTTTTTCCTCATCATTTATTGATTCCTGACACCTGATCACTGACACACGTAAGGCAGAGCTTGACAAAGGTGTCACAGAGATCCTGACACACAAGCTCCCTCAATACTGCTTAGAGGAAACAGTTTGACTGTACATGACAGGCTGGGAGGGTATTCCCTGCAGGCTGGCGATGAGGAAGAGGAGGCAGAAGGTTTTGTAACCACACAGAACAGTGGCACAGAACTCTGCAGGGCAAGAAACCTGCTGTGTGCCTGAATCTGCTCCCCTGGAGAGGGCTGCCTAGGGAACATCCTTGTACCTCACACCAGTTAGACCCAGCTCCTTCTGGCCAGTGCTTGGAAATTTCCAGTGCCAGGCTTCTTGCAACTGGCTATGGCAGAAGAGAACAGACACTCCCAACAGCACTTCCAATTTCTTGTTCATTTGTAAACTTTTAAAAAAATTCAATAACAAGTTGGACAGGAAACGTTTACCATAGAGAAATTTCTGTTTTCAAATTATTCCCCAGTGCCTACAGCTATGGACTGGTGTCCTAAATATTCAATAAATATATAAAAAAACCTCAAATGCTTAATTTCCAGAAAACTTATTTCTCACCTTAACACAGTAAATTTTCATTAATTCCTTCCCCTAGGTTAATAGGAAACAAATTACATATCTGAAAATGTTAATGGAATTTCCCTACAGTTTCTCTCTTATGTACTTATACCTGCAAATGTTTAAATATTATAAAAATATAGAAGTAGGGCGAGACAATGGACAATTTATTCTATTGTAAGCACAGTACTGCATTGGATGGATTGAAAACATGAGAGGGAAAAAAAATCATCTCTATCTGAAAGGTCTGGCTGCAACAGTTTGTTCTGTCCTTAAAAGAATCCTGAGAGTAATGAAAGCATTAGATGGTGTCCTGCAGCACCAGGGAACAAATGGGTGGGGATGCAAGGTTCAGTGGAGAGGAACAAGTGGTGTCAGGAGAGAGATCAGGTCAGGAAGACAAGAGAAATGAAGTTTGGGGTGATTCATCTATAGCACGGTGGGCAGAGAATGTCAGCGACAGCAAATCAGGAAACCCAGCTGACATCCACTGCCACAGAAGGTTAACAGTAAAGGATTTCACATTACACAGATCTGCTGCTGCTCTCCCAAACATCAGGATAAACACTACTGAGTCATGGTACCACCCTTCCAAATCAGCTCTGTGCGGTGTGAGCACGCTGCAAGGCATTTTGAAATGTTTCTGTTTTGACACATCCACCCACAAGGCCCATTTCTAATAGACAGTTTAAATTAAACAGCAACACAACTATTTCCAAATGCACATTGTACTCCTTCCTGACACTGCTCCAAACAGGTAAAAGCTTCCATGGTGATTCCCACAGGGCTGTCAGCAGCAGAACTGCCTCAGCCATTCCCCCAATCCACCTCCCCAGCGCAAAGTTGAAGATGAAATTCACACTGCTGTCAGGCTTCCAGGAGCGTTCTGCCCTGCGTGCATCAACGGCAGAGGATCCAGCAGCACTGCCCATGGCCAGGATTGTGGGAACCCAGGACACCCCTCTGGGTGCCCTGGATGGCCCGAGCCGCTGGCAGGGGGCTCTGAGACCCTGACATGCAGCCAAAGACACACGTGGGGTTTTGATCTTAGCCCATGGAGCAAATTACCAACTCTGTATGAAGAATTACAAGCCACACACACAAGTTTAGGTATTGCAGTAGAGATAATCACAAAGTGAAAGGAAGGATTTTTGAGTGCTGTACAGGGGGGTTTTAAGCCTTGTACGCAGGGGTCCAAGTTTTGTACATGGGGGTCAGGGGTTCTAAGATGGAGGGATTTGGGTGTGCCCTGTCCTCCTTCTTTCTCCTTCCTAACCTCCATGTCTTTGGTGGTGTTGGCACTCACAGATTGGTTTAGAGTAGAAAGTCACCATTCAATATAGATAGTAGGCATTGGGGAAAAAGCATAAACATGTAACGCGTAATGTGTGATATAAAAGATGGCAGCAGCCTCTGGGAGGGCAGTGTGCCTTTGTCTGACCTGCTGAACGGGCCACAGCAGTTCAGGGAGAAGAATCTTTTAGATAACCAACAATAAACTACCTTGAGATCGGACAACAGAGGACTACTGAGTCTTTCTTTGAAGGCACGGGTTGGAGCAGAGACTTTTCCATCTTTCGGGGTCACCCCAATCCGGGGGTGAGACCCCACACAGGATGTGCAGTCTCCTGCATATAAAATTCCCAAGGGAGCATCTGGAATTCTCTTGTAAACGTCACCTGCTTTCCCTGGTATTCCAAGAGGCAGAATTTCCTGTAAGGATCCCTAAGGGGCAGCACAGCTCCACAAAAGTGCAACCCATGTTTTACAGGGATCACACCCCTTTCATTCTGAACCTTCAAGTGCCAGGCAATTCCTAGCAAGCTGCTGCTATGGTTCCCATAGACAAACTAAGGTTTGAGAACCTCTACATGTTTCCACACTCAGAGAGGGAGGGGTTGGTAAATTCAGTGCCAGCCTAGGCTTTTACAGTGACACTCATTATTGCCATCTGAGCCTCTGCAGGTCAGGGCAAACCCCCTGCATTGCTACAGCCAGAAGTGAGAGATATGGTCAATAAAGCAGGATGAAAAATTACATGGTCCAAGGGCTCTCCCGAGTTCCAGGGGTGGGATCAGCAGGATCAATGCAGCTGGCATCGAGTTCAAAGGGCCCTCCCAGCCTTGGTCGTGGGGCTGAGGCTGTTCACCATCTTTTAGCAAAGGTAATCATATGATTAATATCTAATCTGGAAAAACAGTACTAAGACTAAACACGAACATTTCTGTAAGTTTTCTGCTAACTAAAATGAGAGTTCTGAAAATCCAATTCTCATTTCATTGCAAAGCAGAAGCCACTTCACTGGTTTTAGAAGTATTCTGATGCCAGTGCTCATAAAAAGGAAAGCTCCATCAACTCAAGAACTGTTACCTTCCAGAAACACAAAGCTTCTAATAACTTTCTGAGGGTGTACAGTAGGATGATGACTCCAGTGCTTTCTTGATGGCCAAACTGCAGTCTCCCTTAGGAAACACTTGAGACCATTTCCTCAAACTCACTTACAGCAACATCACCTTCCCTGCCACCCCATATCCCCTGTTGTTGGTGTACTGTTAATGACTGGTGCAAAGGAACTGCAGCCATTCCCTGCATAAAAACAGCATTTCTAGCTCACTTAGAAACCACCCCATTGCTCTAAAACATGGCTTTCATCTTGGCTAATGGCTGCTTGACAGGTGGTTTGTTTTTAAAAAAAAGAAAGCCTATGTCACTGCTGCTCCCAGTTCTACTCAGAGTAGAACGTTCTTGGCCCCCAGACCTCACCGAGGGAGGGTCTCTCCCTGCAAAGTGATGCACAAGGTGCAAAACTGCTCAGGGCTATTGGTGGATCTGTTCCCTGATGTTTGCACACACAGCCACATCCATTGCATTCAAAATCTGGTCCTGTCCAACAACAAACCCAAAGCAGACTCAGAAAGCAGAATGCTCCCTGGAGCTTTATTTTCAGTTCTGATATTCTGGTTCCCCCTACAAGCACCCACATTTCAATAGTGAATGAAATGCAGGCAGAACACATTTTACACTTCAAAGAGGTGGGCCTGGAACCTGTTTCCATTTCAAAGAAATAAGGCACAAGTCAATTGATTGTCACCCAAAATCATTTTTACTGCTGTAGAAAACAATACTTTAATTTGTATTTCCTTTTTGTATGGTCTGTAAAGAGAATCCATGGAAGAGAAAGGTATTTTAAGAGAGAATGAATTAGCATAGTTTACAAAAGCCAATTAAACTATTGAAAAATACTCAGCATGCCACATTTCAAAGAAAGTGTATTGATTAATTAAGAGAAAACTACTGGCTTATTTATGGTTAAATTCCGTTTCCTTTATAGTGGGATATTTTTTGTCTTTCTTAATAGTGACATGAGGTTTTCTTCTCATCTAAAATAATATAACTCAAGTAGAACACTGCTTTTGTGTGGCAGAAAAGCATGTATATTCAGAAATGTCACACATGCAAATGGTAACACTTCTTCCTCCAACTTCTTCAAACTATGGTCTGTTCCATTAATATTAAAGCTCAGCTAAATTCAGACTTTCTGAGATATCTCAAAATGGTAAATAAAAATTCTATTCCACTGTAATGGAAATAACTGGCAAGATATATTTATACAGGACAAATTGCAGGAAAAGAAGGGATGGAGTATGGAAACACACCATGCCATAGGCAGGGATGCCACTCAGGGATTAGGATTAGGAAGACTTCGTGCTGCTTTCAACCTCCACCCTTACAAGGTGGCTAAATCTAAATAAAAAATCTTTGGACATAATTTAGTGAGTCTTCTCAAATGACTATAAAGAAACACAGGGTGTGAAATTGTGCCCCAGCTCCCACTAACTCCACTGCAATCAGAATTTCCCTCCAATGCACCTGGTTAGGGACTGGGTGGTTCTGATTTTTTAAAACTTTGAATTAAAGCCTAATCCTTTAAGAACCTGATCCATACAGGTGATGATTTTGTTCTTACAAATATTTATTAGCACAAATCTTCCCGCTCACACAGATAATCCCCTCAGGTTCAAAACCAGAAACAAATATGCTGTACTAAGAGAAAAAGGGGGGGAAAAGTCTGCAAAAAGGAGGAACAGGAGATGGTCACAAATACTGACAGAGGCAATGGGAACAGAGCAGAGCCTGGAGAAAACAAAAGAGCAGAACACTGAAGTGCTGAGGGAAGAGATGAAGGCCTGGAATCCCTGAAGAACAGGTGACATAGGCTCAGGAGTGGGACAGAAGGGCAGCTCTGACAGCCGTGATTTCCTGAGACAACAAACTGTGAGGGGGTGAGTGAGATGAAGGGAAACCAGGAAAGGCAGTGGTTTAAATCTGGGCAAGTCTGAGCACTGGAGATCCCTAAACACTGAAAACCATCAGCAACCCTTTGTCAATAAAAGGCAGAGAGGACAGAGGAAAATGATCAGAATATGAAACACAAGATATCAAGACCAGAAGTAAAAGTGGAAGAGTAATGTAAGATTAACTAAAATAAAGACAAAACCAAGCTTACATTTAATAAAATGAAAAAACCTGATCATTTTCTGGTATTTTTTACAGGCTCCTTATCTGAGTCTGTGAAGCTGAAACAATTCACATCAGAATGCCAGCACCACAAGGAGCAATCTTAAACTGGGAAGAGCAAAGCCGTACACTGTCATTTCCACCTCTAATCTCTGTTTTCCAACATAGTTACTGTACCCCTGAAACACTGCTTAGGTTCTGGCCATGTCTATGGCAAAGCACAAAACAGCCATCAATCCTGTTCTGAGGTCCTGCATTTCCACCAGGCAGGTGTCAAACAGACACCCATGGAAGAATGTAGATGTTTTAAGTTAATTATGTCCTATGGATGGTATTGCAGAAGAAATCTCAGCGACAAAAATACGTAATAAATAAATAAATAAATAAATAAAAAGGGATGGGCTCTGTAAGACTTGGAATATTTGGTTGCCAAGAGAAATGCAAGGTTATGTGTTACGGTTCAACACACTTCAAGGAAAACATGAAAATTACCAAAAGGCAACCAAATGCTACAGTATAGGCTATCTATATTTAAATCCTTGTCTAATATAGGTTGAAGACAACAGGAAAATTAAGACTTTCCAGTCAACGTTTAAGTGTTTCAGTCAATCAGGTTTAAATTGCAGTCTTGTTTTTCTCCCCTGTGACTCCTAAGCATCTTGTTAGATGCCATTACCAGCTAGTTAATGGCAGCAGCCTGAGTGGACAACAGAATGAATTCTTGGTAGAAGGAAAAATGGCAGCTATTGCTCTATAAAATATCCAAGCAGTGTCACGTAAGTGGCAAGTACGAGCTCTCTGGATGATCAGGATGTTCAGATCCTGACCCACCTCTGGGTGGCTGGATCAGTTAACAGTGATAATTATTGTATCAGATAATGATCCCTGCCCTGCCAGCAGCACAACACACAGGGGACGAATCAGTGCCTGGGGGCACAGCAGGTCAGCAGCCACGGAACCCATTACTCTGTAACACAACAGATTGGTCACTGTGCTGTGTGTTCAGCACATCCAGCTGAGTCCTGCCCTGTTCCACACCATTCCTGCTATTCCCTGTCAAGCATCTCCCAGTGAGTGCCACATGAACATGTATAAACCATCAAAATATGTTTTTATTTTGAGGGGCACGCCAGAAATGTCAACATTTCTGTTCAAAGCTGTCTTGTAGAAGTGCCAAGGCAAAGAGAGATGCGGATCCATCACAGACATTGTGGAGGGCACCTTGCTGAGGTGGGCACAGACCTCATAAATAGAAAAGGGTGATAATGAGGAACAGTGGGATGGGGAGCAGAAATGGGAACTGGTTCCTTAAATGGCACAAACAGGGGCACACAGTTAGTACTGGGATATGCAGCTTCTCCAGTGTGACTGCTGAACTGTGAGCTCCAGCTTGATTGCACAGACTGATTTCACAGCTTAGTCTGAGCTGGAAGGGACCCACAGGGATCATCAAGTCCCATCCAGGGACTGCAGCCTATTAGCACCAGGAACCAACCTCAGTTTCTCCACCTGGAAAATAGTCATCAGAACTGTCTCTAGTTTTTTTAAGTTCCATGAGCTCCATGCTGGGGGCTAAGAAAGTTAAGAGAGATCTGGGTCTCAGCCAAGTTATTCTGAAAAAAATATATACATATATTAAATCTTACAGTGGTTGTATCTCTTCCTTCAGAGTGCAAAGTTATTGTTGAAATCTTGTTATTCCAAATTGACTTTGCAAGTACAAAATTTGACAATTCTTCCTTGTATATCCACAGGGCACAAGAGATAATCTCAAAGCCAAACCTTTGAAGGAGGTTTATCAAGACTGTAGTTATTCCAACTGCTAATGAGCTAATGAGAAAAAAAATATATATTTTTTTTTCTATAGCAGAAATTAGTGATAAAAATGCCCAAAGGAACAGCATCACATTCATCACCATGCAACAACAGCCACACACTGAGATGAACATGGCTTGGAGGCCCAAGTGTTTATAGGGCTGCGTGTCGACTGAGGAAGGGCTCCTGAATGCAATCTCCTTCCCACAACACAGGCAGAGTTATAGCTTTGCTTGGAGCCAAACTGTCATAAAATAGCTCATCCTAACACACAACCATTTGGCAACAGAATTACGGCTTGTTCCAGACCACAGCATAACAAAAGAGCATCAACTTCTCACCGGGACACTGCTGAATCAATCTTACATTTTACACCTGAGCTGTCTGGGCTTAATTAGAGCCTTGCAGGATCCCAACATTGCTCCTAACAGCAGTATCACTAGCAAATAGATACTGATATTACAGGGCCTGGAGAAATCCCACTATTTACTCTTTCTAACTCATCCTGATGCAGGACATACGCACGTGATTTAATCAGTGTGGAAGAGACAGTTTTCACTGAGAAGCAGCAATCAGTTACTGCTCACTCAGACACAGAATGGCACAGGCCTGAGTTTGTTCCCAACTTTTTATTCTTCCCTGAAGAGCTGGAAGAGGTTTGTGCTTTTCAAAGCACTGATCATCATTTCTTTATAAAATAATGACCAACAACTCCTTATAGGTTAATTACCACCTCAGTTATCTCCTTGGTGCTTTCAGCAATACTTGCTTTCTGAAATACTCATTCTAAAGGCGACTGGTGTTGAGGGGGTGACACTTCTGAGGGGCTCATCCTCAAATACCTTCAACGGTTTAATTTGCAAAATCATGGCTTTGAAATCCTCTCCCAGCTGTCACTACCTCAAACCTGATATTAATCACCAGCTTTAAAAAGAAAACATGTCATTCATCTAAATAAGGCAGCATTTTGTAAATAATTAATAAGGAAATTAAGAGCAGAGTGCCAATAATGGCAGAGAAGTTCCTGGTTTATTTTCCTTCAAACCCATCCACCTTTCAAGCAACACCTATATAACAATGCCATGCCATGAGCTTAAGAATACTTGGGTTAATGTTTGTACTCGGCCTCAGAATCTGCCACTGTAAACGTGGCTGTGCCTAAATCTGCAACAAGTTCATCATCTCCTCTTGACAAACCTGACTCCTTATCCAAATAAGGATATAGCACTATGACACACAATAACTCTAATACCAGCTTTAAGATGTTATTAGAGTTACAATATGGTAATATATATATTAGCTATACCATACTAATATATATTATTACTATATCTATGATAATATATAGTGTTATATATTGCATAACACTGTAACATAACAACTCTACAATATATTTGATTACTGTGCCTGCTCAAAAAAATCCAGGTCCAATCTCCCCTTTCTCCAAGTATTTTCTGTGTAAATGGTTAATGCAAAGGGACCCTTTAAACCCAGCATCCTTTACTGATAATTTTCAACAGGGCCTGATTAACTTTACCACAGCTGACACCATTCATCTGTCAATAACAGAATATTAACAAGGGTGGAAGCTGTGTAATTAAAAGGAAAGGGAGCACACTGCTGTAACACCCAAATATTGCTGGGTACACATCAGAATTTCAATGTACTCATGCTCCAAGTCTGTAAGGTCAATTCTATATAAGATGGGCTTCAAGATACTTTGCCACTCGTGACAACCACAATTAAATATTCACACCAAACACTCCTTGAGCTTCTCTAGGTTTATGGTCAAAGCAGGTCAATCACATCCCTGTTTTGCAGACAAGTTCTCCTCCTGAATAACCATTAATTTTTGAATATTAAAAATGAGCTTTTCTTGGGTTTTGTGTTTTTCTACCGCAAGAGAACCAAAGCCAGAAGTCTCAATCATACACCTGGATGCCATTCTGCCTTTTTTATACAAAAATACTGCTGTAAAGATGGTCCCACTGCTGCTGGCTTTGGGCTGAGCCACAGCAAAGCCCTTCTTGTCTGGATAAGCTGCTTTTTGTCTGCTTCCACAGAGAGGAACAGCATGAGGAAGTCTTGTGTCAAGCAGGAATGATGACAGAACAGAAAGAAAAATATTTTTCTTTTTTAAGGTTTTAAGGAGAAACCTGGGAACATGGTGGAGAAAAGTTCCTTGGACTTTTACATAGCTGTAAAGAAAAACACATTTTTTTGGTGGAAACTGAACATAGTCTATTTATCTTGACAGCTCATTCCAGCCTACATGTACAACAGTACCGGACTGCAGGAAGCAAGCACTCAGGGAAATGAAAATTTAAATGAGTGGGATCCAGCAAAGGGCTAAAGACAAAGCAGTGAAATGATGTTGTTGTTCTTTAGCATAAAACCCTCACTGTTTTGCCAGACTCAGAGCATGCGCTCCTGCAGGAAAGAGATACATAAACAGTGAGACAACGTGGAAATATTCTGAATTAATGTTCCACCTGGCTCTCATTCTTACTTGCTGGGTTTTTAAAGAATATCAAATTAAAAAGTCACAGGTAAAAATCATTCCACTCATATTTCAATAAACAGGGACAAATTCAGGCTTTTTGTTGTTTAGAGAACATTCTGGATTTCTCCAGGCTAATAGCTGAGAAATTTTAGTTAGACAAAATGCAGTAAACTTTCAGGAAGAACTGCAATTTGCACAGCCAAAAAAAACCCCCAAAAAACAACAAACCCAAACAAACAATCTAATTTTTTTTCCTTTAGGTTTTAAGCAATAATAATTATAATGATTTATTGCTGAATATGAAACCTTTGTACCTCTTGTGCTGTAACATATACTTAAATTAATATGAAACCTACCTTTGCCTTCCCCTACTTCTGCCCTTCTCATTTAAAAAGCAAAGATAGTGTTGGGAATCCATCCCAATGATGACACGTTAATTACCATATCAAGAATCCCATTTTGGCCCCAGCATCACTGATTTTGTGCAGACCACAAATTAAAATTCCTAGACTGCAATTTCTCACGCACCAGCCTTTCCTGTGTGTCTATCATTTTAAATCAAGACCAAATTCCACCGTGTAACTTTTGCCACAGAGGAATATAGGGACTGAAGGAAACAACTGACTGGCACTTAGCAGCCAACAATTCACCAGCTCAGGAGTCTGGTTTGCAATGAACAAAAACCAGCACATAAAAATCAGAGTAAGCTTTTGGGTTGAGAGACAGTTTCATCCTTTCTGATACAAATGAAGGTAATCATGGAATGGTTTGGGCTTGAAGAGACCTTAAAGCCCATCCAGTGCCACCCTCTGCCATCAGCAGGGATGCCTCCCACTATCCCAGGGTGCTCCAAGCCCCATCCAACCTGGCCTTGGACACTTCCAGGGATAAGGAATGCACAGCTTCTGTGGGAAACCTGGGCCAGGGCCTCAGCAGCCCCACAGGGAAGAATCCCACTTTATATCCCATCTACCCCTGCCCTCTGACAGAGGGAAGCTGTTATCCCTTGTCCTGTGACTCCATCCCTTGCCCCAGTCCCTCTCCAGCTCTCCTGGAGTCCCTTTAGTCCCTGGCAGGGGCTCTGAGGTGTCCCTGGAGCCTTCTCTCCTCCAGGTGAGCACCCCCAGCTCTCCCAGCCTGCCTCCAGAGGAGAGGCTCCAGCCCACTGATAAATTCTGCATCCCAATGCTGGGAGTCTCAGGGCTGGAGGCAGCTCTGCAGGTGGGCTCTCACCCGAGGGGACAGAGGGACAGAATCCCCCCTTCCCTGCTGCCCAGGCTGTGGGATGAGCCCGGGACACGTTTGGTTTCTGGGCTGTGAGTGCACATGTCCAGCTCATGTCCAGCCTCTCCCCCTCCACACCCCAAAGGCCTTCTCAGATGCAAACACTATTTATGGGACAGGCCAAAGTCAGTCTTCAATCAAATCAACTAATAATTTGCTTATATTCTGTAAGTGATATTTACAACTGTTAATAGTATATGCCAGCAATACTGTTATTACACTAAGACTGCTTCAGAATTGCTAGTTGCAATTAATAACAATATTAATTCAGGAGGAGCAACTCTATTCTTGAAGTCCTTGGCTTGTGTACAGACCAAAGCTGGCTCTCCTTGACGGAATGATGAAAACACCAGCAGCACTGTGCAGCTCTGAGAGGTGCTTTCTGCTCTCCTGCTGCCAAGGGAATGCTCCATCAGATGCTCTGAGCCATACAAATTGCTACACGCTGCAGCAAATAGACCTTGCTCCAAATCTGCTACTGAAAGAATCACTCCAGAGCAGAATGGAAAAACTTAGCTTTGATCAAAGCCTTTAACAGGCATCATCTTTAATGTGGTCACTCAGGAGAGCAGAGCTTGCCCTGGTGCTCATCCTTTGATGTATTTGTGCACACCCTGCACACACCTGTGACCCTTGGGTATTTGACACTTCTCTTCCTCCCCTTGCCATTTCAGCCTTAACTTCCTAATCCTTCTTTGTTAAAGAGCACACAAACTGCTTCTCAACTATGTTTTTCCTTTTATTAGAGGGTATGATTATTTTATTAATTTTAGGGGTATTATTACTATTATTCTCTCTCTCCAGAGAGGATAACAGACATGATCTAGTGTGGATCTCTCCCCAGGGCACAGCCTACAACAGTACTGAAAGTGCAAATAGAAATATTTGACTTCTCACACTGAGAGGAGCCAGCAATCTTCTGGTTTGCCCTGTTTTGTTTGAAAAGGAAAACTTTATTGCTTAGAAGTCCAGCTCCTTGCTTACTGTAATGGCTCTCAGTTCCTACCTGTGTTGGATCCCATCACACAAGGAACACTCCTGGGTACAGACACCTTTTACACATATTTATTTCTTCTTCTTTTCTAACTCTGTATAGCATTGTGCCTTTTTCATTAAGTTTGAGTAAATACATCATTTCTATTCTGACATTTTCAGGGGAACAATATGAACATAACAACATATTCTTAATGACACCAAAAGTAATCTAAAACCCTCAGTGAAAAATCTTTCCAGCCAGGACTAGAGGAAACCTGCTATGTGCTGACCTTCACTGATATCCTTTTGAAATCTCCAAATGGTTGCAGCTGCCATGGTTTCTTTTATGAGTCAACAGCCTTGTCTGATTAAGTGTTAAAAGAACCCTTCTCATTACTGTTGGAAGGCAGGATTTCTCCAAGAGCTGTTAATTTAAATGAACATTCGAGTTGCTGTCTTTTAAAGGCTGTTATTTGCTACATCCATTTTCTGAACTTAGAACAGAAGATCCCTTTAACTCCTTTAATCTCCTTGTTAGCCATACCCATCTGTCCTTGCAAGAATCTCACAGGGCAGCGAGGTACACACTTGGCAATTGGAAACCAGCGTGTAATCATTAGTTTCAAAGTCACATTGTAGCACCCTCAGCTTGAGAGAAAACACAGCTTTTCACTGGTGACTTCTGAAACTTTAAGTCAGACAACACTGGAAACTGTGATTACACTAAAGAAACATTTAAAAACTTGAAATTAATTTTCAGACATGTATTAACAGGGGTGCTAGCCCAAAGAGAAACCCCAATTAGAAGTGAGTTTCTGAAGGGAACACAGCCATAGGTGGACAACATGAGGCAGGAGCCTCACAAACTCAAAACAGCAGGAGTTTTGCTGGTATTCATCTTACTGCAAAGAAAAAAAGAGAAAGCGTCCTGGCCCAACACACACTACTTAACTTAGCAACATCAACACCTTCAGATTCATTCCTACTGACCCACAAAACTTGCTGATATAGACACAGGCACCAAAACTGAGCTGAATCCACTGGCTTTGCTTGCTTGCAGTTCCGAGTATCCTCATCTGCACTAGAGCTTATCTTTTTTAAACAGAAGATGGTTGGTCTCATCAGGCCACATCAGTCACCAGGAGTGAGCAAGCTCCACTCTGGTGAAAAGAAAGCAGAAATGACAGAGCAGCACAGAACCCTTTGTAGCTGTGACACTCAGTGCTCCTGGCAGCGCTCAGCCACCGAGGGGCAGGGATTTATCAGGCAGCAGAGGACTTAAACACCAAGGAAAGAGAGATTTTCTCCCAAAAGCCTTTGATTCAGGAAGCTGAACAGAGTGAAGGACTCGGTGCATAATCCAGGCAATGGGAGAGAATGGCACAGGTGGGGAGTTACTAATTTGGGAGCAGCTGATTGCAGTCAGACTCCCAGACAGCCAGCCTGGGTGGCCAGGGCTGGCAAAGGATCCAGCACAGCATGAGGAGGCTCTGGATCCTGCTGTCCTCTGAGAGGGCAAACACAGGCAGGCAATGTGAGAAAACTGGAATGCCCCTGTGAGAAAACACGAAGAATGTGCAGGCAGGTACAGCACATACAGCACAAGTCCCTGCACCACACGATTGAGTTTGTGTTTGTGGCAGGTTTGGGTCTAAGGATCTGCACCTTAAGGATTTTTATACTAAAACAACAATGAGCTTGTCAAGTTTTGTCTTGATGTTTTCCTAACAAACTCATAACTAGGTGAAGCACTCCACTGATTGCACTGCTCCAACACAGCAGCACCCTCTCTGTAAACTGATGAATCCCCAATAATGAGGGAAGTTTGCCTCCACTTCTCTCTCCACTGCCTCACAAGAATCAAGCTGTCAAACAAAGACCAAACCTCTTCAAGATGTGCAACTTCCAAGTCAGTCAGGCAGCCAGCTGTATTTTGGCTTAGGACAAGCCAGCACAAACTCTGGAATGGTTTACAAAAACAAACAACTATATGAACATGTGTAAAAAGCTATTTAACATGATGCTTATCTAGCAATTACTTCTTTTCCAACCTTGAAAGTGATAGTAAAACTAAAATATCTTCAATGCTCCTTTTCCTTCCCCAGGATTACTCAAAAAGCTGTTGAATACATTGTACAAACTCCACAGAAAATAAGATGTGAAAAAAAAAACAGGCACAGAGATGCAAAAGAAGAACTAGTAATGTACACAGGTGAAGAAATTACACCAGAAAGTGCTATGGGCTTGCTAGTGGGACACTTGGCTTGCACTAGAACATCCCAAATCTGATGGTGCAGACACTGAAGGATCTGAATAATGATGGTGCTACTTCAAACCCACCTACAGAGAAATAATTCTGAAAGCAGCAATACTGATAGCACTTGTACTTGGAGAAACTTACTGAAGCCAAACAGCTGTGCTCCTTGAAAAAGATTCTCTCTTCCCTGAGATACACTGAAATATTCAGAACTGAACAAATTAAATTACAAAATTAATTGAAGTACAAATGCAAATGAAGGAATCATATGCTGATACAGTTACCAGCAATTTGCAAAGCCTCAGCTGAGAGCTGTATATGTAGAGGCAAGATGTTCTTTGCCTTGTTTTTCTGCTGATGCTCTTAATGAGATTTGTCCTTATATACACATTGTTAAATTTGATCAGTTGCTAAGTAATAAAATAAATTCCACTTTTTTTTTTCTTCTTAGCATCACAGAGAGGTTTTAGAAACATACCTTGCAACAGCACCACTGTGGGCAGCAGGAGCAGGGCAGTGCCCATGCTCCCATCAGGTGTCCAGTTCAGGGGGAAGGACATTGAGGGGCTGGAGTGTGTCCAGGGAAGGATCTGTGGAAGGGGCTGGAGCACCAGGAGCTGCTGGGAGGGCTCAGAAAAGGAGGCTCAGAGGGAACCTTCTCACTCTCTACAACTCCCTGACAGAGGGTGCAGCCAGGTGGGGTCGGCTCCCAAATAACAAGCCACAGGATGAGAGAGGAAATTACCTCTTTCCTACAGTAGGGAAAATTTCTTCACTGGAAGGTGGCTGGAAAGGGGTGGAATTGCCATCCCTGGAAGTCCTTAAAAGATGGACAGATGTGCAGCTCCCGTGTCCCATGCCATTCCATCACAGGTTATCTTCAGCAGGCTCAACTGCAAATTCACAGCTGAGCAACTCTGTACACCCAGAAGGATGATGGAGATGTGTTGAGCCAGGCGAGGAATTCGTTTGTAGCTTCAAGTGTCTCTGAACACTGGAATTCCTGACTCCATAAAAGTGAGAGTTGGTGTGCATTCATCATACAAGTTACCTGGAAACTGTCACTGATCACTTCAGGAGCTTGTTCTACCTGCCCAAGCCAGCACTGAAACACTGACTGATGGGTCAGTGAATGCTTTTTATTGACTACTGCTATTGTACATTCTTCCCGTGACCCCGAGCTCTACAGTAACTCTATGGAATATAAAACAGTCTATTTTGTCACTATTTCAATTGATTAAAAGCATGTCTTCGTGAAAACTAGAAAAAAAACAAACAAACTAAAAATCTAGAACAGAGAGCTAGAAGGATATTTAGGATAACAAGGCAGAAATCTAAAGATAGGATATTAAAAAAAAATAGAAAAAAACCCAATTCCATATTTCTTACTCCACTGGTTTTTGGACTTTCCATTTCAGGATCCAAAATCAATAGTCCAATAAACTATGAGACCAAAGTCATCATTCCATGGCCTGAGCATAGATTTTGTTTTGTAATTTCACAGATCCTTTACAACTTGCTAAGAGGTTCATGTTCTTATCATGGAAGAAATAAATTCATCCAGCTAGCAGAATTTCCATCCCAGTATCTGGATGAAGTACAGTTCAATCTGAGCTCAAGAGCAAGGTAGTGATTATTTGTAAGACACTAGGCCAGTGATCACCTTCACTAAGCAAAGCAGCTATGTCCTGAAATATGGGGGGAAGAGGCAGATCTTGTTTTCAAGCTGCAATTCACCTTCAGCACAGGACTCATCACTCTCAGCTAAGGCACTGGAGCTTTGTGATGCTGGGCAGCTTCCAGTATCCAAGAGCCTTTACTGATGGCCTTTCTGGCTGTCCATCCCTGGAGCTGTCTGAACAGTGGAGCCCAGCAGCAGCAAACAGGCTGTGACCCACCGTGGTTCACCTATGATCCCAAGGGACCTGTGTGACTCCTGCTGACCTTGCAGAGTTTTAGGATTTCAAAGAGCCATTGATGGCCACAGAAATACCTGCAAGAGCAGCATGATTTATATGGAGAACACTGGAGGGTGAGGGAGCTGCACCTGGAGTGGCCTCCACTGATGAGCTTTTGCAAGACTAATTGTTCCTCACTGGTATCTCCATGTTGGAAGTTTTGTTGATTTCATTTTCCCAATTTCTTTTGATGCCTTGTGAAGGCTGGCCTAGAACAGAGGCCAGGCAGAGTTAAAGAATAAAGCAGGGATTTATTCAAAGGCCTCCATGGATGCACCTTGGGCAGCCCAAGAGCCCAGCCAGGGCTACACCCAAGATGAATCAAAATGGTCACAAAATGGACAACTGCTCACGGGGTCTCTCACTTTTATAAGTTCTGCTCCATTTCCATATGGCAGTTATTGCCCAATTACAGCTTTAGCCCATGAAGTCCCATCCTTGTTTTTCTCTCTTCAGTCCATGTTGTTTATGCTCTTGGGCCTGAGATTTGGATCATTTGTCCTTGGTCCCCAGCTAGAGCAGGAATTGTTTTGTCTCCCTGCTCTGTGCAGAGAGCTCACCATCCCTAATACGAAGCTGAGAACTGCACACTCAGAAGCAGCACAGAATGTGAAAAATATAAAAGCTAAAACTTGAGGCATCACTTTGGGGCTTCTACTTCCTGCAATTTTCAGAAATGTATCCTCCCTTCTCTCCCTACCTCTCCCAGACTAGAGAGATAACACTTCTCCCAGAATCATGGAATGGGTCAGGCTGGAAGGGACCACATGGGCACCTGTGGCCCCACCTCCCTGCTCAGGCAGGGCCATCCCAGAGCACAGGGCACAGGATTGTGTCCAGACAGGTCTGGAATATGCCCAGTGACGTACTCCACAGCCTCTCTGTTCACTGCTCAGTCCCTGCACAGAAAGAAGCTGTGTCTCATGTTCAGCTGGAACTCCTGGGCATCAATTCTCACGTGGCACTGACAACAGCAGAGCTGAGAAAGCTGCTTCCCTTTCCCAGGAGGAAAGGGCTCTGAAGGAAAGGCACCAAAGGTTTCCATAATGCCTCCTGCATGTGAAGACTCACTGGGATATATTATGCTGCTTTAGAGCATAGAGTAGAAGTCTGGAGAAAGCACAACTAACCACAATGCCCAGAGAGTCTAGAAATCTCATTTAACTAAGATACCTCAATTTATTGTACAACGATTTTAAGCATCACTGGGAAAATTTAATAACATCTTACAGTAAACCAACAGAAACCCAGACATTTTGAACATTAAGCTGTCTGCAACATTCACTCTATGATCTTGACATTACAACTAAGAAGGAAAATACTCCGATTTTTGTTGAGCACTTTTGAGGGTGAGAACACAAACACCACAAAAGGAAGATCCGGTGAGAATTCAATTTCCATACACATTTTGCTGCAGTGAGACCACCAAAGTCCAACACTTCCATTAAAAACTGAAAGCTATTCCTACATAACCAAAGACAGAACTGTCACCACGGGAATCACCTGGAACATCTGCAAGGTTTTGAGGCAGGACACCACACAGACGAGAGCCACAATTTGCATTTACAAGAAAAAAAATGCTCTTTCCCTTACTTTGATGTGCTAAGTGAGAAGTTAACAAGGCAGTCACTTCAAAGATAGTTTATTTCACTGAAGGACCTTCAATTATTCTCTCCACTGGACAAGGATTCCTCATCCCAGCATTCTCAAGTTCTTGGGTGGCACAACTTGAAAGCCACCTGTGCTCAGAAAAACCACAGTGAAAAACAAATAAAAACAACCCAACTATGGAAAGCATGTTGCCCATGGAATATATCCTGTAAAACATGTTTTTCCTCCTCTACTGAATGCCCTCCTCTGGACCTGTAGGCTTCTGGAGAGAACAAGGCACTTCTTTTCCTACTGCTGTTGCAGTTTATTCCATGGTTATTTAAAAGGGGTGGATGTGACACATGGGGATGAGGTTTGGTGCAGGCCTTGGCAGTGCTCTGATAAGGGTTGGAGTGATGATTCTTAAAGCTTTTTGGAACCTAAAAAATTAGATGATTCTATTTAAAACTTCTAAGATGCAGTCAGTTTTACCCCTCCAGACTGAGTAGAGCATAGAAACCATGTGCTGCATGTTTTACACCATTTTTTTCTCTCCTGTGGCCAGGGCAGCCAAGGGAACTCATGGTCCAGTTCTAAGGAGTCACAAGAAAAGTCTGAAAATTACAGTTTTGGGAAAGGGAAAGTTATAGAACTGCACGCTGTGGCATAAACACTAAGAAGTGACATAAATCTCATTTTCTAATTTGTAAAGAACACAAAATGGTAAAAGCAGACCCTAAAAGGTCTTTAAAAAAAAACAAAAACAAACCAACAAAACAGCCCAAATGTCAGGTTTGCTGTGATGAATTCTGTTACACACTACACCCATAATTCACATATCTCCCAAGTAAACATTCTGCTATTCACCTAAAAAACCTATTTTTTCACCCAAGTGGAAGTTCTGAGATCATTCATTCAGACTGAAATGTGGGTTTTCAGAGGGATTTTTTTTTTTTGAAGAAGCAGTAAGAATATTTTTGCCAGAATCATAGAATCACTAAGGTTGGAAATATATAATAATATATGATATCATATATTATATTTAATATTATCAAGCCTAACCACCAAGCCAGCACTCCCACTAAATGGTTCATCACTAAACCATGTCCCCAGGTGCCACATCCATTTGTTTCTGACCACTTCCAGGTATGGTGGTTCTACCACAGTCCTGGCAGCCCCTTACAACACTTAACAACCCTTTCCATGAAAATTCTTTTCCCTAATATCAAATCTAAATCAGCTTACAGCTCATCGAATAATTATTTACAGAGTTAACAGAATAAAAAAATATTTAGGCAAATTTTAAAATAAAATTACTGTACTTTGGTTGAAAAAGGCTGTATTATTAATTATTGCTTTGGCCTTTACTCACACAAGTAAGTAAATGCAAGAACAGGAGATAAGTTTTTCTTCTGAAATAAAAGGGGATTTGTTATCATCTTCTGAGGATTCTTTTACATTCCAGACTTCCTTAAAAACAAAACCCAAGAGACTAAGCCTGATCTTTACAGCAACACATTTTTCCTGGAAGCAATTTCTATATTCTTAGATACTATAATGGGAAAGGTAAGAATGTCCTCTGTGTCTTTTTTTAAAACCTCCCATTTTTCACTCAGCATGTATTTTTTACTCCAAAAAGGGAGGAAAACTTGTAACAAAGTTGGTAAGAAAACCAGCTGTAAAAATCAAACAAATTTCACCTGCTCTGCAATGGGCTATTTTTCATTTTCAGCACTGTGTACTAATGTAAGTCTGCACGCTGTAATTTAACTAGCAACAAGTTTTACATCAATCTGACAGCCTTATTGGCCTCTGTGGAAAAGGGAAACAAAGAGCAGGTAGCTAATATGATGTATTCAAGCTTTCTGCATCTCTCCCCTGTCCTTTCAAACTTCATGTTGAAAGAGCCTTAGGACTTGTAAAGAGAACTAGTTAACTCTCTGTAGCTTATCACTCATTAATTGGGTCCATTCAAAAGCCATTTTTAAATTAGTCAAGTTCCTAATCAAATGCTCTGGTTTTTAAAAAACTAATAGAATAATCAGGTCAACAGGTTCTGCTCCTCATGTAATCTCATTTTGCTCTGTTCTGTTAGTAACACAACCTGATAAAAGAAAATGGACTAGGGAACTTTCTCATCATTCTTTGAATGAACTTTCTTTGTTCATTTGTATAAAACAGACAACAGCTGCTTCACTGACTTTAACAGGCAAATTCAGATTTAATGCTGCAGGTCGTTTTCTGCTGGTAGCTAAATAACTAAGAAAAGGCATTTCAATTGCCAAGAAAAAGAACCTCACCATGGGGTCACTGTGAAGTTCAAACCTAAAAGTGAACAGCTGTATGAATTCACATTTTGAGATTAGCTACCAGGAAAAAAGGTTAGTTGATTTACCACCTCCAGCCAATAGTCTTTAAATAGCAACAGTTTCCCCAGAATTGCTAAAGCTAGGAGTTTTTAATGTGAAAAAATACAAAAATAACAATTTGCAATATTCTCAGCAGTTAGTTTCTCTAGTTTTGTCTCTCAGTTCAATCAACCTGACAAGTCTCTGGGATGTATTACAACTTCCAGGGATATTATGTCAGACACTGGGATAGCACAGACCTGCCAAGGCCAGATGAAATTCCCAGCCCACCTCTGGAATGATGAGGATCTCCACAGTTGTTCATCACCAGACAGATTATCATGGCCCCGATTCATTCAGGAGTTGTAACATTTATTTTTATTTTACTTCCAAAGAAACAGACCACGTTACTTACACATACAGGAGGAGGAAAATGATGTCTAGAATATGACAATCCCCAAAATGAAAACAAAAAGCTATTTTCAGGCTAATAGTAATAGATGCTCTGAAATCACGTTCACAAAAGCTAAAGATGAGAGACAAAATACAACCTTAATTCCTTTAACTGAGAGGTGCAGGAAAACAAACTATAAACACAAATATAAGAGCTGTTGTGAATTGTCATAGCTCCATTAATTTTCACTTTCCACCTGGGATTGTTCTTATCCTGATGCTTAGATATGAATATCTGCTTTGTCTCTCTTCTACTGAATATAAAGTAGCTGTGCTGCTAGTTCAGGCATTAATGTAAATTTACTTATTCTCATTTGATCTGTGAAAAATGAGTGTAAGCTTCTATACTACAATGCCTATCTGTTTGGGGCTTGTTTGCTTTTTAAAAAATGTAACTAGAATGCAACACTGCAAATTCCTGAGCTCTCCTTTCTTTTCATAAATAGAAGAGGCACCACCTGATTTAAAAACTCCACTGGAATACCCTGATGTCTGTTACATCACAGGGAATACACAGCTTTCAATTAGTGGGTTATGGAGATAATTAAGCAAAAATGGTGAACCTTCAACCTTCAAGTTCATCATTAAGAAAGCCTCAGATTATTTACTAAGGCAGATTATGTCAGACAAAGAAACTAAGATGATCAACACTAATTTGATTATTAAGACCTTGTTATTTAGAAAAAATGTGAAACAGACACAAAGTCGGTAACAGATTGATGAAAAATACAAGCTGAGTGTTACTGCTTTTAAAGAAAACCTGTTAGATTGAAAAATGATACCACCACTCCACTCCCACACAAGAAAATAAAATATATCTTCCCCCTCTTCACCAGAGTGCAAATGAAAACGAGCCACCCATGCAGTGTCCAAACAATAAAAAAGAGATTTTTAAAAATTAAAACTCATTGCTGATCATAACCAAGTGTATTCTTTCAATTCAGTGTTAATAAAATACTACTGCCCGTAACTCCTGGATGTACTGGCAAACCAGTGCCACAGCCTCTGTCCTGTGTGTGCCTGCTGCCACGAGTGGGTGTCTGGGGAAAATGGGACTGTCACCCCCCAGCTGTCAGCACAGGCAGCTCAGAGACTTCCTGTGCTGGATACACGTCCTGGGAACTGCAGAAAGCTCTGCTCCATGAGCTGTGTCTCCTCTCCTGAGGCTCATCTCCTCGAGCCTCTGCAAACAGGCACAAAACAAGAATGACCAGTTGTCCTGGGTTAGGTGTTTATTTATCCCCATCTGTCAGAGCTGGGGCAGTTCTCTCTGTTCATGGGGCAGTTTTCTTTATCTCTCCCACAGCCAATCCTCCCTCCTGGAGATCTCTTCTGTTCATGGCCAGTGAGTGTCCCTGCAGGGCTGATACAATTCCATCATCCCATGGGGAGAGGCTCTGCCCAGGGAAGCAGCCAAGCATTCCTCCCTGGACAAATCTGACCCTGGGAACAGCACAGCAGCCTTTCCCACTGCATTCCCAGAGGAGCAGCTTTCTTCTCCACTGCATTCCCAGAGGAAGAGCAGGCCCACCTACACCAGCACTGGACCTTCAGAGGAAAACTCCCCCCTTGTCCAGGATCCCAGTTCCAGCAGAACCACAGCTGGCACTGCAGGAGGGCTGCAGCCACCATGGAATGGCACTGCTGCCACCACCCTGACCCCCCACAGGGGGGCAGCTCCTGTTCTGACTCTGGCAGTGATTTTTCTGTTTTTACTGTTGCATTTGATTTTTTTTAGTTTTCCTAGTAAAGAGCTGTTATTCCTATTCCCATATCTTTGCCTGAGAGTTTTTTAATTTCAAAATCATAATAACTCACAGGGAGGGGGTTTACATTTTCCATTTCAGGGGAGGCTCCTATCTTCCCTAGCAGACACCTGTATTTTCAAACCCAGACACTAGTCTTTTATGTTTGCTTTCAGCATGCCTCTTGTTGGTTTCATTTCATCCCTTCTAGTTCTGTTAGAAGAGACAGCAAAAAAGAATCAAACCAATCCTTCACCCAAAAAAACCCCCCTACCAACCAAACCAAACCAACCAAAAAAAAACCAACAAAAAGTCTAATCAAAACAAAAACATCACTGAAAAAGCCCCCAACCCTTTTTCCCTCCTGCTAATGGATTTTACAGCCACCTGTACTCCAGGCTGAAACCCCCTGGCTTACTTGGTTGTTCCACATAAAGCAGCATTTGACCAGCTCCTCTCTGGACAGCTCACGGATCCAATGGATTGTCCTTGATGTGTGAGGACCAGGCCTATACAAATTAATTCCAGCTGTTGGCAAAGAGTATCCAGTGATGTCACTGCTTTATCCTCTATTCCTTTATTAAGAATTCTTCATGTTTAGTTTACATTTCTTTACCACCATAAAGTGTTGAGCTGATGTTGTCACACAGCCCCTCATCACAATCTCAAAAACATTACTGTGAGCAGCAATGGCCAGCTCAGAGCTCAGAGTTCCTACTTGAAGTCCTGAAGCATTGAGGGCATATTAAGGAAGATATGGTGCATCACAATCAGCAATTAAGCTGCTTTGGCTCCAGTTTTTGAGTCAATCTGAGCTGGTCTTGGTGACTCAGTACTACTCCTTTCATCCATGTATTCCATACTCCCAAACCACATCATCTCTGAGGAGACATTTAGATTTGACACAGATCTTCTGCTAAATCCCTCCCAAGGAAGGATTCCTATTTGAGAGCTATATGGACACAGGTAAAAGGAATTACTTTATTACAACAAAATTATGCTTCTAGTAGGAAGGGTGCTGAGGCCATGGCTCAGGTTGAGGCTCACAGGAGCTGTGGCTGCCCCATCCCTGGAAATGTCCAAGCATGGGGTAGTGGAAGGTGTCCCTGCCCAAGGGTGGGACTGGATGGGATTTGAGGCTATGTTCCTTGTCTGATTACCTATGTATTGTATCCAGGATTGGCTTTCTGCATCTTAAGTGACCTTGCCAGCTTCCCAAAGCCATGGGCACAGTCTGCCTACAAAAGCAAAGTTTGCAATTGCTTCCCATTCACAGATCTCGGTGCAATTTAATTGCAGCAGGTGTATTTTATTTCTAGTATATTATCATCTTCATTTTAACAATTACACCTAAACCCCATTAAAGTGTATTTGAGAGGAGAAAAGAAAACCTATGAGGTATTACTGATAATGGTTTAAATATCTACAGTGCCTTAATAGCATTAAAAATCCCAATAAAAGAGGACAGTAAAAACTAAGTTCTTGGCCTTATCTTATTAAAAAGATTAGACAAATGCTGCACAGATGGAAAACTAAAGAGATATTTATGCAAGGATATGTGAAAAAGTCTCAGAGCCACAAGATTAAGAAATTAAATTTGAAGGGGGAGAGTAGGGGGGTTTGAGAAAGCATGAAAGCATAAAGAAAGAAATACTGGGAACAGAACAGTTAGCAAAACTTTCTTGAGAGCTACAGGAAATTAAGGTAGACTCCCAGCTATGCAAGAGGGATCTCAGCAGCTTTATAGATGAAAAGAGCATGAAACCACTCACTGATAACTTGAAGCAAACAAAAGTTCTACTCCAGGGAGCCCAGTGGAGCCAGAGGAAGATGATCCCACCAGGAGTGGAGCAGCCCCTCACTGGTGATGGCAAGGAGGGCAAGGAAATAATCCAAGTGCAACTTGGAAAATGCAGGATGCCTTTCTGGGCACTGCTGAAAGCAGTGAGAGCAAGAAAGAACTCACAGATTTCACTTCTAAATGGAAGGCAGGGAAAAAATGACACTGGGGACAACCATTGTAGATGATGGGAGAGATAATGGTGACACTACAGCTGGAGCAGAAGAATTCATAACTGAATGTGTCCAGATAACAAACATCACTGACTGGGGACGTAATATGCTGGAGCTGGGATAACAAGTGAGGGACACCAGAGAGTTTTCCAGGGAGATACAGAGCTCTGCTTTGCCTTTGTTATCACAAGCTGTCAGGCCAGAAGTGCTGGAGATGGGAGATGAAATACACGCCTGAACAGAGGCAAACAAACCCCGGGCTGACAAACTGATTTGCAACTCATCTGCATAAAAATAGCACCTGAGCATGTCTGAGGAGAGGAGGTCACCCAGGGATCTGATTGGCAGAGAGAAGGCAGTCTAAGGCAACACAGCATTCCTGCAAACTACAGGAAGGAGCAAGGAAAATATCCACAAAAATGATGATGCAAGGAGCTGGGATGGGAACTGCAGAGACAGGGGACTGCAATAACAAGGGAATACAAAATATGACAGAAGGGTGAAGGACTGATCAGTGTTACCTATGAGAAAGCATGTGGCACGGGCTGCAATTTTTGGATCAAAAATCATATTTTAGGCTTGCTGAGGCAGTTTTCTCTTGTTAAAAACAGAAGGAAACCAGACTATGATGCACTTTGGAGTAAATTTGAGGAACACAATATATTTTTAGACCATATTAATATGGAGGGGAAGTCAACAAAAAAGGATAAATGGGGACTGTAAGTCACAGTGAGGAAAGAAAGCAGCTGGACAGGATGAGGAGATGGATCTGTGCAGTGAGTGGCTAAACCTTGCAGAAAACTAGCAGAACAGTGGCTGTTCCTGAGAAGAGACAGGAGAAAGAAATCTTCTCCAGTGAGCTGTAAAAGAAAATAGATGCAGAGGGAGACCCTGGCACTCAGCTGGGTTTGGCAGGCTGATGGAAACACATAAAGCATAAATGAAGTACTTGACTGTGAAGGAAGAATAACAAAAACTGAAATGAAGGCATTAGGGAGTCTGTATGTCAGGAATACAAACACCTGTATAAGGAAAACAGTGGTGCTGGAATAACAGTGCCAGGCAGGAGGAAAGGCAGGAGGAACCAGAGTTAACAGGAATAAATACAAAATCAGCAAAGGTACTGGGCAAGGTGAGGGAGAAGGAACGATGAGACACCCTGAAATGAAAAAAGATTAGTGAGTCACTAAAAGATACTCTATACATTATAAATTAGGGAGAGGAATAATTCTGAAAAAATGTGAATCATGAAGAGAAATAAAAGTCTCTCAGTGCAAGCAGGTGAAACCACAAAAGAATCTGCTGCATGTAAAAAATTCAAATTATAATGTGAAACAAGGAAGGTTGGAGCAAAGGGCTAAGTAGGCAAGGACCTAAGATGAGGGTCTAAGGACTCATACTGAATCCAATAACTGGGTGGGTCCTCAGATGATGTCCCAGGTGCCCTCTGGAGATGTACATCAAGATCTGTACATCAGATAACGGGGAGAGCCCAAGAGCAGCCCCAAGTCAGAGTGGCTGTCACTTCATCAGCCTACAAGAGTCTTGTTTGTCTTCAGGGATATGCAAGAACTGATGTGTTACTCATGGCACAGCTGATGAAATTAGGGAAGCTGTGCAGTTTACATGAGGCAATGTCCAGTTCTTTGTCCCCAAACTCACCACCCCATTGTTCAGTCATTTACCTTCCTGCTCAAATCACGTGTCCTGTCCTGGACCACAAAATGAGCTTCCTTCCTTCTCCAGAGTGAAATGTACTGTTGGTCTCAAACTCATTCTGTTAGGAACAATGAACCTGGAACTTACCAGGTATTTTCCAGTCCCAGAATGGCTTGGGTTGGAAGGGATCTTAAAGCCCATCTCATCCCACCCCCTGCCATGGGCAGGGACACCTTCCACTATCCAGGTTGCTCCAAGTCCTGTCCAACCTGGCCTTGGACAGTGCCAGGGATCCAGGGGCAGCCACAGCTCCCTGGGTACCCTGTGCCAGGGCCTCAGCATCCTCACAGTCAGGAATTCCTTCCCAATATCCCACCTAACCCTGCCCTCTGCCAGTTGGAAGCTGTTACCCCTTGTTCTGACACTACGGTCCCTGCAGTGAAAGTATTTCCTCATCACCCAAGCAAGATTTATTACTTGAAGTCTTAGAAAAGAAATGCAGCATTGCAGAGCAGGAAGCCCTAAGCTCAAGAGCCTTCAGCCATTCCCTTCAATGTCTTTTGTGACTTACTAGTCCAAATTCACAAATTCCAAACCACATCAAGCCACACCACATCCTTACTGGGTTACCTACAAATTTTCTTGAGGAAGAGCCCCATAAAAATCAATAATCCCTATGAAGTAAGATCCTACTCAGCCTGAAAAGGAGCCGAATAATATTGCAATACCTGAATGAGTGTCCTACTGCAATCCCCTCACACCAATGGGATACCAAATAAAGTTTAAGAACAAACATGGTTTTAAACACCTGGCTGCTTGTAATTCCAACCTGAAGCCCATCAGGTGAGTGACAGCTCTTGTGGAGCAATTCAGGGAAAAATTTCTATTACTGCTTCTAAAATGAATCCAAATTCACATTGGTATTGAAAGATAACTTCTCTATCACACTTTGCTTACTTGGTAACATACAATCTCTCTTACCATTATCTTTTAATTTTTGTTTTTTAATTAGCTTCTTGGAAGGTTTGCTGTAAGCTGATACACTATTTTTATTTTTTCCAAGACTAAAATCTAATAAAACTTCTTCTTTTTTTCTCCCATTTCACTAAATGGATAAAGATCATCCCTGAGTTCCACAAACAGCAGCATTTAAAAGAAGTGATGAATAGCTTGATACATAAAAATTTAATCAGAAAACAGAAGCTGCAGATTTACACTGGTGTAAATGAACCTCATCAGTTGCTCCCAGAATTGTTGTTTAAATCACTTCGCTATGGAGCAAGACCACACTAATCTACATGAACAAGTAGGAGAATAATTGAGGTCTTGGTGGCTGTTTAAACTGTATTTACAGCTGTTCTGCATGACTAGAGTAGTACAAAACAACTGGTGCGTGCCAGCTAATCTGCCTCATTCATTCCTTCTGTATTTTGACCACTGTAATTTGTTTCCCAACATTTGTGCTTTAACATTAATTCTAGAGTGAATGTGGTACAGAATGTGATACAGAATGCTCCACTGAGTCAATGAAGTGATCAGGAATCTGAGCCCTTGTTAGAGCAGCCTGCTGGGGAGCACTGGCAGGGGAGGGCACATTTCTTCCATGGAAGTTTTTCTGTCATTACAACACACAAGGATTAGTGAGGGGCAGACACTCAAAGATCAGCAGCTCCTGGAGGTTTTTTCCAACTTCTGAAGGTTTTATGTCCTTCAAGTCAAGCTGCTTTCCCTCCAGCATCCTGGTTTTCTACGCTGCTTGTGGTCTGTTCACTTAGAATAAAAACTGCTGTGAATCCACCAGACATTCTGGTTTTCTTCCTTTTTTTCCCCTATGTTTCAAATCAGTTAAGTGCTGCCTGCCTTCTGTTCACCAGCAGGGTTTTTCCTCTGAGACTGCTATTAAACTCACTCAGTAAAGTGGTTGGCTCCAGGAACATAAGGGAACAGGGCACTGAGCACTGCCTCTCTCCCTCTCTCTTTGAACTCCACTGGAGCAATCTGCACTACTCACTCATGTTTGCTCTGCTCTGTCCAGGCTGGGGCAGCTGGGGTGGTCCAGCCTGGAAAAGAGAAGGCTCTGGGTAGACCTCAGAGCCCTTCCAGTGTCTAAAATGACTTCAAGAGAGCTGGAGAGGGACTTTAGACAAGGGATGGAGGGACAAGGACAAGGGGAATGGCTTCCCACTGCCAGTGGGCAGGGTTAGATGGGATATTGGGAAGGAATTCTCCCTTGTGGCGGTGCTGAGCCCTGGCACAGGGTGCCTGGAAAAGCTGTGGCTGCTCCTGGATCCCTGGAAGCATTCCAGGTCAGGCTGGATGGGGCTTGGAGCAGCCTGGTGTAGTGCAGGGTGTCCCTGCTGATGGCAGGTGCCTCTAAGGTCCCTTCCATGACTTTCCCACTGTTTTCTGCTCAGTATCAACTGCCCTGCAAAGACCTTCTCATTGCAGTAGCAGAGCAAGGAAGGACATGATTGTTACACCTAGCTATGCCAAGGCTTTCTTCTCATTCCTGTAAAACTCATAAGACTTACCTGGATATTGTTTTCTTGCAGACTCAGATCCCCCTTTATAGGTGGCAGAGAAATTCCCATCACTTTTAAACTCTTGGAGGTGAAAAATGGAAATGTATCACTATGAAAAAGGAATCCTTCCACAATGCATTGGGTATTAAGTGATCAAGCACATCCAGATCAAATTACTTCCATCTCTTACAAAAAATTGGATAGACAACTGGTCCTTTCCCTCCCCTGCCCAAATGCACATGACAGCTCTGTAAAGAAATACAGGGAAATCAGAGGAGAGCTGCAAAATTAAATAAACCAAATGACAAACAAAATCACATACCACAATTAACCTTGTTGAAAGTTATCACACACCTTGTCAAAAAAGCCTTCTGGTTTTAATTTCAAAGATTTGGAAATTGTTTTGTTGAAATACCAATGCTCCATTTAACAATAAATTACTGACTTGTGTGGGAAGCAGCTAGAGATTTTTTCAAAGCAGGCTTTATTATTGATTAATGGAAAGTTCTGCTCACAATAATACAGTGGCTGAGATTCAGCCACTGGCAAACTGCTGTGTGAAGACAAACACTGCATCCTAATGGCTTCAAAAAGAAGGAGTATTCTCATAGATGTGATTACAGAATTGGGGTCTACAACACTACCAGTTGCTTTCAGTGAAATTGTACAGCATTCTCATGGCTGCATGATGTATCATGGCATTCTATATTTATATTGTAATAAAGTTGTATGTTAATTAATCATTAATTGTGCATTTTTTCCTTTCTTTCCCCCCTCTACCTCTCTTTAAAAAAAAAAAAAAAATCATGGCTTCATTCTTCCCATATTCTAAGCAGCTCTGCAGTCAAAGTTTTATAATTATTACCAAACAGTTACTAGAGATGTCTTCTGGTTTAAGTACAGCATAAAGCCAGGCAATTTCAGATGCTATCTTATGGCAAACAGTATGAAAAAAAACCCAAAAACTTTAAAATACACACTGGTGTATATATAAATAGAAATTCTGGGGATTTTAAAGCTCCTGGGTTAGTGACCTGCACTAGCAGCACACTCTGTGTAGCAGAGATGCAAATCCTGTGCAACAGCTGTGCTACTCTGGGAGGTTTTCAATAGCAACTGTCCAGCAGAAATTAAACCCCAAAGGTATTTAGAGGCACCTGTGGGCACACTGGGCAGATGGCAGTGGCAGTACCCACATGCATCCCCATGGATCTGGCACTACCAGCTTCTCCCACACTGACACCTCCCATCCCCAGCTCTGCACCAAACAGGGATTACAAAAACCCTCCCTGAGGAACTTGACTTGCACTCATCCAGAAGTCTCCGGGGTTTTTCACGCTCCCCTCTTGTGCTAAGCAGTGGAGGGAGCAGAGTGAGCCCAGCCTGGCTGCAGCCCAGCTTAGCCCCGACCGCTTCAAACACCAAGTGTAATTTGTTTTGGTGCCTGCTGGAAAAGAAGTGATTTCTCATCTTCTTTTGTTCCAGAGACCTTTACAGCAGGCCAGTAATTTCTTCCAACTTTAGTTTAATTATAACTGGAGCTAAAGGTAATTGAGAACCTCATCCACAGGCTTTAATAAAACTGGGGTCTTGGAGGTTGTGCTGCTGGTAAAGCCCTACCAACCAATTTAAAAAACAAGTCCCACACGGAGGTGATAAATCAGAATTTTGTGGGCTAGACCATCGCTTGACAGCTGCAAAGATTTCACTTTCAAAATACAATCATTTAGGTGTGCCACCATGTAACATATGTTTCCTGGTAACTAGGCAAGAATTATGAGGAGATGAGTCAAAAATGCTGCACAGTTAAATAACTCACCTCCCTAACAGAAGAGACAGGGAGGTGGAAAGAGAAAAGCCCATTATTAATAGTTTTTGTAGGTACACTGGGAGAGCAAGCAGAAATTGCTGAGCCATTTTAAGTCTGCAAATGAAAAGAAACTAAATTTAAAAATCAACATTACTCTCAGGTTATCATTTTGCCAACTCTCCTGTAGGTTGCTGAAGATCAGCAATAAACCACTGCCAAAGCATTTCAGCCAAGTTTAAAGTCTAAACTGCAATAGCAATGCTGAGCATTCACATGGACATATTTAACTAAAGATGCCTTTTGCCCCCCCTTCACTTTCAGTCCATTGAGATCTCCAGGTTCTGGCAGACACTTCAGATATATCCCATCAATTGTTCAGCCCACGACATACTGCACTAATAATAATTCTCTGTGCTCCCCCCAACATCCCTGCTGCCATTTCAGTGAGTTCTTCTGAAAAATGCACTAATCTTTTCTTCTCTCTCTTCTAATTGCTTTTAGAAATCTCAAGTGGTTTAATTTTAAGCATAGACACTATAGAAAATATTACCTAAATGTTAAGGTGAAACCACAGCTTTCCAGAGAGGAATAATGGAGAAATATCATACAAGACTGGAACAGATGAGTCCATTCTCCCTGGTACCCTGAGCTCCATTTAACCTGTTGCTTCCAATGGCAGATGAGCAACTTCCCAGCAAAGAAACTGCACAGTTTCCTGGCAATTTTGACATTTCTTGCCTATTTTCTCCAGCCTGGAGTTGCTGACCACTGTGCACATGGAGAGCATCCATGGTGACTCTGTTGTGTTGGGAAGATCAGCATGGAGCCACAGACAGGGCTTTTAGTGCCTTAAACAAACAAAAAAAGGAAAAATAGCCCAATGAGGTCTAGTGTCTAAAGACTTAATCCAGTTGGGTGTTGAAAACTTGAAAGGAGAGAGACGGACAGGTTCTCCAGACATTCTGTCCTAGTGCTTGGCTGCCCTAGAGGGTGTAAAAAGTCTCTCCTTGTAGCCAGCCCTTGACCTCCAAACACAGAGATGTTCTTCATGACCTGCACTATGGAATCCTTTCACACAAAAACGTATGAATGGGTTTTTTTCCTCAGTTCACTAGCCAAAATATACTCTGTTGGCTGGGACCTCAAGACCCAGGTTCCAGTTACTTCCACACAGGTTTCAAAGGGGAAAAAAATTCATGCTCAAGAGCAGAATATACCAGGAAATTGCTAACTCTATTTGACATTAACATCACAATTACAGTTCATGCACTGTAGCTAGTCAGTTCTCTCAGCTAAATGACTTCATCTTATTTACTAATCATCTGGAGTAGGATTCAGGATTTGATGATGATGGCAAAATGGAGATACAAGTGCATCATTAACTCTGCCTCCATTTCCACATGCTTTTGATGAAGCGTGCTCGAACATGGAGGAAAAAAATGAACTTGGCAACACACTTGATTAAAAAAAACCTAGACATTAAATTACTAAGTGACAATAAAAAACAAAAAAAAAGTGGATTTTAAACACTTTCAAGGTTCATAATGTTACCCTTTTGTGGGTATGTTATTTTCCGTACTTCACAGAAGAGTTTGAATATTTTACATTAAACACACAAAGTGCAGACAACAGCTAAGAAAGAAGCCCAAAAGAGGAAAGGGTGGTACTGACTGAGTTGGAAAAGTTAAGGCTGTGCTGACAGGCATTTCTCTAAGATGGCCCCCTCCCAGAATGTTTCACTGCTCCCTGTAAGCACCACCCACTGTCTGGCACACCTGGGTTCTCCCCAGTGAGCACAAGCTCTGCCCTTTTAATTTCCCTGTGATACATCTCCACCACCCTGCCTTTGTACTGCTGCAATTCTAACTGTGTCAGGCTTTCACCCACTTTGAAAAAATATGAAGAAAACGAGTTAAGAACATCAATACAAATTTATGGAGGTGGCACTGCAATGTCAAATCAAGAATATGGTATCAAGATGAAATACAACAGTGTCAGGATAAATGTACCAAGCTGACAGCACAAAGTCACAATGGAGCAGTGTCACTGCAGATCTACTGAAACAACGTTCATCTGTCAAAACAAAATCATGTCATTAAACATTAAAGAATAGCTTAAATATACTGAAATGCCTAACTACTTGTTCAGATTAGCGAATTCCACCCACACTATCTTCCCAGCAGGGGAAAAAATACAAGTGTTTGGCAGATGTGGGCAAGTAAATACTGTGATGGGATGTAATCCTACAAACCCAGTTAGGCAAGGAGCAGAAAAGCCTGAGAGTGCAAGGGAACTTCCAAGTGAGGACCAACAACCAGAGGTCAAAGAGTTAAAGCAACCACCAAGGAACGACCCCAGCAGGAGCAGGGACTGTTCGTACAGGAGCAAGTTCAGCCATCAACTCACTTTCAGCTCTTCACTTTCATACCACTGAGGTAGAGGAAAGGCTGGGAGAATTGGGATTGTTCAGCCTGGAAATGAGGAGCTTTGGGGTGACCTAATTTGGGGTGACCTAAATGGGGGGACCTGCAGGGAGCCTGCAAGAAAGGTGAGGAGAGGCTTTGGATAAGGGCCTAGAGTCACAGGACAAGGGGGAATGGCTTCACACTGACAGAGGACAGGGATAGATGGGATATTAGGAAGAAATTCTTCCCTGTGAGGGTGGTGAGGCTCTGGCACTCTGGCCCAGAGAAGCTGTGGCTGCCCCATCCCTGGCAGTGTCCAGGGCCTAGGTGGATGGGGCTTGGGGCACCCTTGGCTAGTGGAAGGTGTCCCTGCCCATGGCAGGGGTGAAGCACAGTGAGTTTAAGGTCCCTTCCAACCCAAGCCATTCCATGGCTGTATGTTTCCATGGCTATATACTTGCTGACCTGTTACAGTCCAGTCCCAAACATGCCATATCTTTCCTTCTTTTCCTGAACAGCATTACCCCTCATCTTCACTCACGATGAAGTGGGCACCATGTAGCCCCCAACAAAATGTTTTAAGAAAGCGCTCAGAGCTGCAGACTTGCACTAATCCTGCTCCTGGGAATAAGGTCATCATTAAACAAAATATCAATCACTATTTTAAAGTCGTCTCTTGAACTCAGGACTGCTCATTTTAAACTGCACACAGCTAAACACACAGCTGTTTCTGGGAATTCACAGATTATTTGATGCCACAAGAACAGATAGAAAAAACCTACTTCTGAAGTAGTTTTCCTAATGCTAACAGCTGTATGCATCAACACATCTTCACATCTTCCAAAGTGGAGATGAAATTATTGACATTAGGAGCATATGTGCAGAAACAAATGCATTAATCAAATTCTTTGAGAGGCATGATTTTGTGTCTGAGTGTCTAGGTTTCTAGTGAATTAGAAAAGAAAATAATGCAAACATGAAAAATGCATTCTCTCTGCACTTCCACAGCTTTAGTGTAGAAGGGAACGATGGATCAGTGGGAAACTGTAAATAAAATAATCACTCTTAAGGAAAAGATTTTTTATTACTAAGGGCAGAAAAATAGATAAAGAAAATATCACACATCATTAAAGAATGCCTAACATTGGTGCTTTTGCCAGTCTTCAGGAAACCAGTGCAAATCCCCATGCATGTTTCTAGCCAGGAAGAGCTTGTACTGCAAAGCATTCTCTCTTATTTATCACTTTCCTGAAATAACTTTCTGGCAAACCAGATTTTTATTTTCTATTAAAAAAAAACAACAACAACAACAAAAAACAAAACAAAAAAAAAAAAAAACCAAAAAAACAAAAAAAAAAACCAAAAAAAAAAAAAAAAACAAAAAAAAAACCACCAAAATACACAAAACCCAAAAAACCCACTAAAACAGAGAGAGAGGAAAATAACCCAAATGAGGAGAACAAAAAGTCAATCAGCTTTTCCCTGAGGCAGCCCCACGCACAGAAGTCACTGACTGCCACATTCCACGAGATGTTGGCTGGTGTGTTAAATGTAGGAACACCTCAGTGAAGGCCACCCAGCCACAAGTTGAGAGATAAATGTGTGTTGTGTAGTTTTGCTGCAGAGCACACCAGTTAACCAAGCATAAGCCTGTTTTCAGACTGCACATGTTGAGGACTCACACAAACACCTGCACTGCTCGGCTGTCTCCAGTGGAAGGGTTACTGATTTTGTTCTGGTCAATATTTAACTGGACCCCCAACCTGAGACCATGAACACATAGCAGAAATTGCATTTATACCCTCACACAACCTTTCAGAGTAGTGAATGGTAATTTAAAAGCATGTATGAATAAGGCGGAAGTCTGCTGTGCCCTTACTGAGGCAGGACAAACCAAGTGTCTCCACAGCACTAGAGATTAGCACTCAGTCTGCTTCCTTTCCTCAAAACTTCAGAGATTTGAAGCGCACGTAAAGTCTGATTTGGATTCTCTCTTTGGAGGGGTTGTTTTCTCAAGCAGCACTGATATGAATCACACTACGTTTCTTTAATAATTATTCCTTCCTCCCACCATTCAAAAGGATTAAGTTAATAGAAAATTCATTAGCATAGTCTATCAGGGAATAGTTAAAACCTCCTAGTCAGGTAAGAAAAGGTGTACAAATGGAATATTTTGCAAGCAAAAATCCATACGTCCTCTGTCAACTGAACCATGAACACAAAAGCAAACAAGAAGGTTCTTTTGAGGCTGACTGTTCCTTTGATTAGTTTGGTGATGAAACATCACAGGGGATAATTTATTATGTGAATTCCTTCAGACAATAATTGACCAACTGCTACACATAACCAAAGGCAAGGTAACTATTTTATAAAATATGGGGATTTTTCTTCCTCCTTTATAACCCTTTCTTTTCAAGTAACAATATTCACCTCTCACCCAACTTGCTACCTGACTTCGAGACCAACAGGAACCAGCAGGAGAGCTTGTTAAATAGAGACAAGATTTTCACCACAAAAGCACTTCCTTGATACAGAAATAGGAAAATTTCATATACACAACCAGAAATCCTGTTTTCACATGCCCCTTCTGACAGAAAGGATAGCAAAGCCACAAGCTTGGCTCCAAATACATTCCTTTGCTTTGGCTGAAGTCAGGGTTATTATCCAGCCCGTCCCTCCTACAAGCCCCAGCTTAGCTCCCAGGGCATGCCATGTCCCAGGCCTGCTCACTGTGCTGGATCTCCAGATCCCAGGGAAGTCTTCATTACAATCACCACTTTGAGCAGAGGATTATTGTATTTGTTGGGAGTGTTTCGACAAGGCAGGAATGATCAATCTCACTTTATGTTTACAGAAGGTTAATTTATTATTTTATAATACTGCATTATATTAAACTATACTAAAGAATGCAGAAAGGACACTTACTGAATGCTAAAAAGATAATAATGAAAACTCGTGACTCTTTCCAGAGTCCAAACACAACTTGGTCCCAATTGGCCAATGAAGAAAACAACTCACGCCAGAATGCAGTGAAACAATCATCTGTGGGTAAACAATCCCCAAACACATTCCACAGGAGCACAACACAGGAGAAGCAAATGAGATAAGAATTGTTTTCCTTTTCTCTGAGGCTTCTCAGCTTCCCAGGAGAAAAATCCTGGGCAAAGGGATTTTTTCAGAAAATGGGCACATTACTGAGGATGACTAGAGTTCAGTGACTTCATAAGACACAGGGCCAGAAGCTTCCCCCAGCTGGTACCAATCCTCAAACCCTGAAATCTTTCCTGAGATGAAAGTGCAGTTCCCTCCACCATGGCCTGCATCCTCTAGGGCTGGATTTTGGTGCACAGCATTCTCAGTAGCTATTATGAAGAATTGTAATAATAAGTTTTCGGAATTGTCGGCTCCCAAAGCTAAAACTACTCATAAATTTTAGTGCTGCCCCAGATGCTAATACATAGATTCACTTTACCTAAACCATGACTTATTAAATACTCTGGCTGGAAAGATTTCTCTGTGTTTGCCAGGGCAAGGATACAGGATGTCAGACTAATCAAGCAGCTCTGATTCATGCAGAGCCTTTGCAGTTTGCCTTAATGTGACACTGTGAAGCAGCTATTTAATACCTTAAAGTTACATATTACTTAAATATTTCCCATGTGGAGCAAGCACAAAAGGAAAGAGGCTACTACTTAGACTCAGGAAGATGTTTGTAATTAGGTTCTACTTAAAGATGAATTAAAACTCAAGGTGCCATGTTGGCTTTTTTATTTCTCTATTTCATGCTGTGGATGGCCCAGTTATACCAGGTAGCCCAGTCTGCAAGGGGCTGTGGAAACAAGTAAGAAAGAGCCCCCATCTTCAGGTTCTGAAAAGACACTAAATATTTTGTGCAGAGAGAAGGAAGAGGCAGCAGCAAGATGAACATTGTGTGCATAATAAGCATTTCCCCCAGTGCTACCAACACAGCTACTGAGAAGAATTACGATGAGCTCTTCCACACATGCCAAGTGCTAAGCACTGAAAGATAAAAAAAAAATGCCTCTCCTTCAAAAAGGAAAGCTCACATTTGCTGAGGAAAAAAAAAAAAAAAAAAAAAAAAGGATTTTTTTCATTTTATCCCAGCATCTCCAAGTCTAAACACACCATGGAAGCAATATCAGTTCAGCAAGGTGCTGATGAAAGACAGGAAAACCCTTCATGGATTTTCAGTTGTTTCTCTCTACCTTGCCCATGGGGTTCCTCAGTGCCCTGCCTACCTGCTGAATCACTCTGGAGTCAGCCTGCACTTCCACAGCCACTCAGCCAGCTTTTACTTCACAGTGAATGCCATAAACTTGGATTCCTTCTCAGAAAAAGTTTGTCTAAAATCCTGAAATACTGACATGCTTCACAGATCATAATTTCACTTTATTTCTTTACTCCAAACTGCATGTTAATGGTGTCACCACACAAATCATAACCACAACTCCACTTGAGAAAAAGGAAGAGCACTGAATTTCAATTCCTGTATTGCAAATCATTCAAACAGTTTAACTCCAGATCCAACAGTGGTAGGCTCTCTTTTCCAGCGTTAAAGAAAAAGGCATGATTATGAAATTTAAAGAGAATTTTTCTAAGATAATGGCCACTCTAAGATTTGTAACGGCTTGTACAATAAATATTTGTTCATATGAATAACTCCACTGACCCAAGTCAAACTGTCACTTCCCAATTTCATTTACCAATGTGCCCCGCCCGAATTCACAATATTTAGCTGACTTTGAATGTAGATGTTTGTACACAGCCTCCCTCTTGAGGCAGATGTGCTGCTGAAACAAGCCTGAGCTTCTGGATTACCACACGGATTGGCAAGGAAGGAGGAAAGGACCCTGCAGGGAGGGACTCAGCCATGCCTAGACCTGTCCCAGGGATGGAAAATGCTGGAAGGACTCCCAGGTCATGGAGATGGGCAGTGGGGTGGCACCAAGAGGGGAGGAAAGTACTTGTTTGAAAGGCTTGAGTACTGTTGCCAGTTGATAAACCAACTGCAAATTCAGTATTTCCAAAAGAGGCAGACAGCTAACTGAATAGATCACTACACCAAAACTACAGTGCAAGAACTTTATATTCATACTGTGTACTGAAAAAAATGCTGCTACCCACTCCCAAGGTGGCACTGTGCTTCATCTGCCTCACTGCAATGCTTTGGGTTGGAAGGGACCTTAAAGACCATCCCATCCCACCCCCTGCCATGGGTAGAGACACCTTTCTTTAGTCCAGGTTGCTCCAAGCCCTGTCCAAACTGGCCTTGGACATCAAGCATTATTTATTTAAATCTGGGATTTCTCCTGAACAATTAATACAGGGGCAGTAGAGGACTGGTCAGCCACAAGGTCTCCTGCATAGTTCACAAACAAGTCAAAAATATCTCTAGGGAGGTTTATATCACAATAAGCCACCTGCTAAATAGCCCATACAACAAAATAACTGACTTCAGCTATTGATAACGTGGTATTAAAGAGGCTTAAACTACAGCAGGTTTTTCACTTGTACTTGATACAAGAAAAACAATTAAATTGCTCTTAATAAAGAACATCTGCACATTTTGTTATCATGACTGATAGGAGCCTTTCATTTTAAGTGTTACTGCTTCTCCTCTCATTAAGATCAAGTTCAGACTCTGCAGAACTGCCAGCTCTGTAACATGCTTTATGCAAGGGAGGAAACAAAACATGAGAGGCCAACTGTTCATAAAATAATGTCTTCACATTGTGCTTTAGCTGTCCACAATAATTAGAAGAGCTTTGATATGTATCTCACATTTGGGTGACTTGCTTTCAGTTCTGCAGTGCTGTGAACAACTACATAGATGTGAAAAGTGCAAGTCAGTTATGATCATTTAAAAATGTGTTAACTGCTGTAAAAAAAGTAGCCTGTGGTTTATTTCTCACATGAAGTGTTGGGGTGTTGATGTTTAAAATTACAGCCTGAAGTTATCAGAAATCCAGCTGAAGCTATTTTCTTGACTGGGAGATTTATCCTGGGCTATGTAGAAATGATTCTGGACTAAGTATTAGTGACCCTAGGCTAACACACAGTTTAGAAACTGCAATGCAATACAGCGAGATACCATCACCTCAACCACATCATCTGCATTTAAATGCCTGCTTCAGCAAACCATAGAAAGGTTCCTGAGAAAGGCCTCAGGTCCCTGCAAACAGGCCAGGGTTACTCTCTCCTGGATGTGCAGGACGAGTGGAAGTTGGAATCACTGCTGGTTGGGTTCCAGTCTCACCTGAGCCCAAGCACAACTTCAGAGATTAAGTCAGATATCCAGGAGCACTGATAGGAAGCCATGCACTTCATTATCCGCCATGTCTGGTTATCACGGAGCAACTCTGGCCAAAATCTGACACAGCCACACAAAACACACAGTCTGACATCAGCTGTATCCCATTTATGTTTATTCTCCACGTTGCAACTGCACACTCAACACAGAAGAGCACGCTAAGACTGTCCATGCTCAGAGGGGTTAAAAGACACAGAAATTCAGCTGAAATGCCAATATTTGAGAGGAAGAATTTAAACAATGGAAATATAAGATGGTTGGGTGGGACTTGGAGCAACCTGGTCTAATGGAAGATGTCCCAACCCTTATTGAAACAAGGTGGACTTTAAGGTGTCTTCCAGCCAAACCCCACACAATGGAAGTAGGTACAGTTTCAGAAGAAATGGAATGACACATAAATTTGAAATCAAACATCCTAGTGTTAAAGGAGATTTTCTTATCTTATTACTTGCATTGAAGAAATGGGACCCAAGTGAGTAAAGTACAGTGGGTCAGGGAGATGCTGCTCCAAAGAGCTCAGGGCTTTAGGCACTGAATTCTCTGTTCCTGCTGAAAACCCTGGCAAGCATTAAATGATGTTTACATATTCCACTGGAAGATAAGGTAATGTCAATACAGAACTGAGACACCTTTCAAAGATCATGCAAATGATCATGAAACTCATTAATAATCTTTTAAAGTCTATTCAAAGTCTCTTTATTTTAAGTGATTAAAAAATGAGCAAGAACTTGGTTTTGCAACACCTCGGAAATCAATTAGCTTGCAAGGAGATTATGTCAATAATGAATATTGTTAATATATTTAATTCAGTCTACAGATTATCTCTGTGTATTCCCATGTAAAAATTATCACAAAAAGGAACTCAAACACTGTGAGAAATGTACCAGACATTATTCTGGACATTGAAACCTGCAAACCTGGACCTAAAAAGGTACAGTGGCAGAGGCACAGTTATGTCAAAGTAAATGATGCCCTCAGAGTAAAGGCACTGAGAGGTCAGAGGACTGGCAGACAGCATGTTGGCAGCAGGGTCAGGAACAGTGAGCAGAGCCATGAATCCCTGTTGTGGACATCAACCCCTGGAACATTACTACTACACAACAATCTATAAAAATTTAACATTCTGAATTTATGGCTTTAAGTCATCCTTCATGCCTGCACTACCTGTTGCCACTCTCTGCTCTCCTTGGCTGTACTTTGCCAGCTCTTTTTGGTTTAAGCAATAAATAAAACAGGGAGAGGGTGAAGAACTAAGTGCACAGACAGCAACATCCTAAGAACAGCCAGGAGAGCTTACAAATAAAGAGGCAGAGCTAGAAATAAAACATTGAAGGAAAACTTAAACCCCTTGTGCTAGCAGTAGAACAATGCCCAGACAGAGCTTCTACAAACATTTGTGGGTGTCAGCATCACAGTTGGCTTGAAATAATTCAGTTTATTAATTCTCTTATAAGCTAAGTCTAGGTGTGTACAAAGGGACAACCACATGGGCTTTATCACCTCAACAAGCCAGGCTTATAGGCAAGCTCCAGGCCAGCACTGGTTCAGGGCTCTCACTGTCAGGTTTGCAAAGAGAACATGTTTTCTTGCTTTACTACCTGCTTTAATGGGGCAATAGTACCACCAGGGTCTTGTCAGGCTTCATAACACAAAGATTATTCCCTTACTAAATCAGTGCTGTCATGGCATTCGTGTCCTGGTTACACCACTGGAGAGCACATAGATCCTTTCAAATCAGAGCAACAACCCATCCGCACACCCATCATGTATTAGATACCAACAGACCCACTTTCATGAGCTGTTAAATAGGAAATAAAATGAAAATAAAAGAGTATCAGTGCCTGAGACAGACTATGGCACGTAGCAAAAGATCCTTGCTGTTACAACTTCAACCCACACGAACCCACATCCTTGCTCTTGCAAACCTGCTCCACTACTGTCCTGCTCTCTGCCCAAGCACAACCACCAAGCTTATCTTGTTCCTTGAGAGGCTCCTTTTTCCTCAGCTGATCAATAGGTCAGGCAGGATGGGGCTTGGAGCAGCCTGGTTGAGTGGACTCAGACTATTCTGAGTATTCCAAGCCCCACAATGCACCACAAAAGCAGCTGGTGAAAATACTGAATCTCTTTGACATATTAAAACAGGTAGGAAAACAGCAAACCCCTCAGAGGTAATACAGATACACAGCTGATGGATCCATGGCTTCAGCATAATTCAGGGCTTTCAGCATGTTCTCCCAAGGGTTTCTAGATGCACCTCATGCCAGAATCAGCCACTGCTTCATGGGAATGCTGCAGCCCCATTTCTGCTTTTCCATCCCAACTCCTCCTCGTGTATAAACTGTGTTTGCTGTAAGACCTGTACAGGAAACCAGGGTCAGAGAACTCTCCTGTGTTAAAACAAATGAACTGCACTGGACTGGGCTAATTTTCATTCCCATCAGCCTTCAGACCCAGTTCACAGCGCAGCCACACGAAACAAGCGCGAGGGCAGTGAACAGCTGCAAGAAGGGACTGAGAAAGAAGTAAAAGGTTTGTTCCTTTTGGCAGCAGCACCAGTTAATGCCTCCCTAAAGTGCCTCCATGCACTGAGATCCATGCATTTTGCCCAAGATTTTTGCTTGTATTTTGTGTTTTTAACCGAAGTTGACTACCTTGGATTTCTGAAAGATCACTGGCCTAATTTTTTTTTTCACCCCAAAGCTTTTCCTTATGTCATTAAGCCTTTGAAAAACGAAATAGGCAGAGAAGAAGAGAGAAGAAAGGAGAAGAGAGAGAGAGAAAAGGAGAAGAGAGAGAGAAGAAATGAGAAGAGAGAGAGAGAAGAAAGGAGAAGAGAGAGAGAGAAGAAAGGAGAAGAGAGAGAGAGAAGAAAGGAGAGAAAGCTCTTCAAGAAAGGAAATATTTGCAGTCCAACATTACAAC
Organism: Motacilla alba alba; assembly: GCF_015832195.1. Classification (NCBI taxonomy): domain Eukaryota; kingdom Metazoa; phylum Chordata; class Aves; order Passeriformes; family Motacillidae; genus Motacilla; species Motacilla alba. Next base: position 35,046,946 of record NC_052022.1, on the reverse strand, counting down.
AAAGAGGTTAAGGCCATTTAATCCACCCCACCTGCTTTCTTTGAGATGTTCATTTTTGCAAGGAGGAGAATTTGGACAGATGACAGCCTTTCAGAAGATTTCTTGCTACACTAATAATTCTAAAATTTCCTCAAAGAGGAAAATTTGATGTACATGTTTCATGGGACATAACAGAGATGCTCTTCAGATGTTGTCTTCCAGAAATAAAAATTAACAAAAGCACTGAGAAAATAGTTGTGAGACCTGAGAGTGAGGGACAAAAAACCAGACACTGAAGACTCGATCCAACATCAAACCACTGTATCTGATGTTGTCCTATCACAACAACACAGAAGGGTAAATAGATTATTGCTGTTCAATCTGTTTTCTGAAAATTGCTTGCCTCCACAGCTTTTGTACTATCTTTAGCAGCACAGTTTTTAGGGGTCTGCTGTCACAAGAAAACTGTGTCTACTGAAGTCTCTTGGTTTTTTGCAGCAGAGCATTTCAGAAACAGAAAGCTGGAAGGGGCACCTGGATTTGCAGATGTCCTGGCCTCACCCACCACCACCTAAGGATCACCTCTGGGGCAGCAATCACTCATTTCACCCAAGAGCTGGACATGACTTTGTCCTGCTAAAAAGCAGGTTCTGTACAGCCAGCACTCTGCTGCCAAATTATTACAAGTAAATCAACTGCAAATAAATGTCTTTGCAATCCTTCCAGTTGAAGTGTGCACCAAGCCATGTCACAGTATCAAAATGTAAGTTAAATTCACCAGTACAGAGAAAGAAATAAAACACTTTCTATTCTCAAGTGTGATCCTGCAGAAAGCTGCTGCTTGGAAAGCAACTTTTCAGTAAATCAACCTGTCAAAATTCAGAACTGAAGTGAATTTATTTTTTTCAGAGAATAGTTCTGCACCCATAGACAAGACACCCATAGTTCCCTTCCAGTATAAAGATATTTTCTGGAATATTCCATGCATGCAAGATGCCAGGATTTAGGGAGCACAGTAAAGCTGATTGATAAACTCTTACCTTGGGTGTGGTTTGGACTTGGATGGCTCAGGGCAAAGCCTTTATACCAAAAATGAAAACAAATGCCGTGATTTCTACCAGAGGATGCTTTTAGCAGATACAGCTTGAACTCAGCAAAGCATGTGCTCACATGTGGACAGCAAAAATAGCAAGTTACCTAGAAACACCTCAGCATGCTGACCTCAGCCTGCCAGGAGCATGCCAGTCTCCTCTCCCCACGTGTAAAGGCCCAGGGCATGGAGCTGAAGAACAAGCACCCCTCCAGTGCAGCAGCCTTGGCTCTGATTTAGCTTTTGCTCATTTTCCTTCTCTGCAGGAGGACAGTAGCTAATTGCTGTCTACATAATAATTAACAAACCCACTCTTTGCTGTTCTTCATCAGTGTAGAAAAGGACCCAGTGGCATCCCAAAGGAGATACAACTCCTGGGACAGCCACAGCAGATGACACTTTAGCTAGTGGTGGCACCAAGGAGGATGAAAACCCCAGTGCAGGCACAGGAAAGCCCTGACAGGTTGGATTATTCCTCTCCTTCCCACAGACCTTTCTCAGCCCAGCCTAACCCAGTGGGTTCTTTGGATGGATTTGTTTGGAGATACTTCCCTCGCTCCCAGCCCTGGCAGCAACAGGGGTTGCACAAAACCTATTCCTACTCACTTATTGAGCTTTGTTCCTGCAGCCCTGTCTCATTTCTCCAGAATGCTCCTCCTAGCAACCAACACAACCACAAGGATTTTACCTGCACCCCTTCTGGAGCTCTCATGAATTTCTATTTTATATTTCAGTAATCAATTGCCCTCTCACACCCTTCCTGTATAGCTGCTTTATGGATATAAAACATAATGTGCCAGATTCCAAAAATTCTGCCTGTGTGATGTCTCATCATGATGTAGCTACAGCTCCTGAGAAATATATTTTTTCCCAATGAGATTTTAAGTTATAATAATATTTGGCACTTACATACCACTTTACATACTGAAAGCACTGTCCAAACATGTACCTAATTAGTCTTCCCAATTTCTCCATGAAAAAAAAATCTACAAGGAATTAAGGTTATCAATAATTATTACCCTATTTTTTTGTTAAATCCTGACGGTCTACTTGGCCCTGAGCATGAAGAAAAATATTTCTGCCTTAAGGACTTCACAATCTGAACTGTGAAGAACTTGTTGATGAACTGTCAAAGGCACGCATTATGCTGACAGCAGAATTCAGCCCCCCACTGCCCCAAATTCAGATGAAATCAAAAGCCACAGTAAAATTTATGATGGAAAAATCAAGTTGTTTCCACACTAAACCAAAAAAAAAAAAATTGTAACCCCCAAACCTGAAAGTTTCTAGTGGAAACAAGAAAAGCAGCACCACTGGGTGCTTTATTTCACATCCATACATGACATACAGCCATCCAGGGAACAGAGTAAATGCATAAACTCAATTTAAAAAAAAATCTAACAAAGAAGTAAAACCTTTTCCAAGGTCCTGAACAATCAAGCATTAAAACAACCAAGGCTCTCTGATAGTTTTATTTACAAATGTGGTGATTGTTTTTATTTTATTTTTCTAACAAATGCTGATGCAACATGTTTTATTAGTACTATCACAGGACCTTCTTCTGGGGTAGGATGAGAAATAAATACTGCACCTCTCAGCAACCTTTAATGCAGCTGCTGCATGCTCACTAAAATGGACACCACAGTTTCAGGAATCCATTCAAAACCAGGTAAATAATTCTCAAACTTGCAGGCATCATGTGAGACATTTATGTGTCAGTTAAAATTCATACTGTGTGTTTTGTTTGCTAAACCTTATAAATTAAACAGATTTGTGCTGTTCACATAAGCAGCATGAAGTGTCAGACCTCCCCTCTGTATGAGGATTGCAACACCAGAGGAAAAAGAATGGGATATCCTTCCTGGAAAAGTCAATATCCCAGCCTCAGGTGGGAACAGGGCTGGAGGAGAAATATCATTGACAGGCAGATGAGATGCAGAGCTGCACTTCAGGGTGGGATTCTCCCTCTCCATGAAGTCAGTGAACGATGTCTTTGGGGCACATCCCTGCAGCTGTTCAGCTGAACATTTCAGAACTGATTCCCAGAGCTCAGATAAACAAAATTTCCAGGAGCTAACTCCTAACAACAACAACAGCAAAAAAAAAATCCAGATTTATTACTGTTGGTCATCTTCTCACTTCTGCTGATATTTGAATCTTAGTGATTTCAAGTGAAAGCAAATCTGAAGACACAAAGTCATCTGAATGGCACACAGCTGAGCATCCCACACCCTTCCTGGGAGGATTTGCCAGTGACAACAAAATGGGATATTAATTTATGAATTGCAGCCTGTGCCGCTCTAATACCTATCCCTATCTCTGGGACAAATGCACTGCAACATATCACTTTAATATCTGGTGTGAACACGGCCTTAGGAGAGTAAGAAAACTGAGAAAAGATTATGTGTGCTAAGGGGGTTAACCAGGACCACAGTAAACACCAGAAGTGTGTCTTTTGAGTCATCTATTTTAGGTGACTATCCCTAGGATAGTCACCTCCTATCCCTAGGAGGGATTTTAAAGGTGTGCAGACATGGCACTCAGGGACATGGCTTAGTGCTGGGCTTGGCAGGGCTGGGTTAACAGCTGGACTTGATCTTAAGGATCTTTTCCAACCCAAATGATGCTACAACTCAATGGTTCTGTATTTCTTGAAAATAAAAAAACCCCGAGTCATCAGAAAAAACTGCAAAATAATGGAAACTTCCAAATGAGATGTAGTAGACTCCTAGGGCACAGAGTCCTAAGGCACACAGGTTTTATGTAAAGGCAAATTTCCCAGCAGCTGTCATAATCCACCATCTCTTGCAAACACTTCTGTATCTTTTTCTCCTATGTTGTAATTTTTCTCCTATATTAAAATGTTTTGTACATTTTTCTCCTATGTTAAATATTTTAACATGGGAAAAAAATGTACAAAAGTACAGAGATGTAACAGATTGAAATAGCTTAAGCTAGGATGTAAAAAAATTATTATAAAATATTTCTTAATGAAATCACTGAGCTTTTTATTTTGTTCTGTTCTGCCTCTTCCAAAACGTATACTGAAAACAAAACAGCACCATCTAAAACACCCAGTTAGCTTAAAACAGCAATTGTCACTTTCCTGCATATGACAGATTCACTTATACAAAAACAACTGACTTGTTCTCAAAGTAAAATAGCACTTAAGAAAAATAGCAGGATTACCATTGTACACAGAAAGTAATTTGAGCTAAGCATGGGCAACTCTTGAGAAGAAAATAGTAACTGTTTCATAAATATTCCTTTCAGATTAATGGTTTCCTACTTCTTTTCATTTTGTAGCTTGAATATGGTGATTCACTACTAAAATTTTTAATTTAAACATTACTACTGGATTAATTCAAAAGAACCAACCCTAGAATTACTTGTGAAGAGAGTTAATACAAAAGTTCAAGGGATACCAATTCTTTTGTTGTGTGTGAATCATCGTGCAAGCTAAATTGAAAATACTACTTCAAGTAGTTTGACTTTGATCTCAGTTAAACCAGCTTGGGTTCAGACATGGAATTTCATTGAGAAAAAACTTCCACTTGCAATACCAAGTTCAATGGACCTCTGGGACGTAGGGAGTTGATCCCATTATGTTCTTATGTGATCTGCAGAGAGGGTTTTGCAGGCACTATTTTAATTACTGAAACTTGGAAGCCATAGAGAATTTCCTGCGGAAGCCAACAAAGAGGAAAAATTCCCCCCTTCTCATAGCCTAGGAAAGGGATTGTAGGAGACAGAGGCCTCCCCTCCACAGGAGATATTTAAGAAGAAATTAAACCAGTGAATTGGCCTAGCTTCAGGTTTATCAGCTGATCAGTGACTTTCCAAAGGACACAGCTGGAAGGGTGGGTTGGAGTTCTTTCCTGCTTCTGCCATTCCCTTTCCCACACTGCTTGGCTGCAGGTCCATAATGCCAGTGCAAGGTCTTGACAGCCATAAGGAGCTTCAGTAGCTTAGCAGCTTTCATCTGGAGACAGATATCCTTCCTCTCTTAATCCACAGTGGTGGTCAAACTGGATCCCAAGATGATGCCATGGGCGTAACTCCATAGAAGGGGTGAAATGAAAGAATTTTGTCATCAGTGAAGGGTACTAAGTCCACCCCTCTACAGCAGACTGCAGAGGAAAGCCAGAGTTTTCCATCCCATGGAGCATATCAACCTTCCAGTTTCAGGTGCAAGGCAGCAGCAGAGGATTCTCACCCTCCTTATCAACCCAACTCCTTCTGCTCCCTACATCTTAACACAGCACTGCATGGCAGGTGTCTGGAATTCTTTATTGTGGTTTAAATACCAGCCACCACAACCACCCTTGATTTAGAAGCCTTCCTAAGTCTTGTAATACCCTCTCTGATAACTGAAGAGGAAACCTCAGCCACCACAGACTAAGCCAGCACTGAAAAACAGTGTTTGCCACTAAAGTGGGCCAGAGACCTCTCTCTCTCTCCCTTAGTAACTCTCCTCTCCAACTACACATTGTAGAGCAGTAACTGATACTTCAAACTTGGGCATTTTCTGCACTGGAGCTTTCAACATCACTAATGCCTCCTCCCTCTCAACATGGTGCAGGGAATGACAGAGGGGTGGAGAGGTTTGGGGTTTGAGAAGGAAAAAAAAAGTGGAGGTGGGACCACAAAGCCCTTGGGGTGTTTGTGACCCTTGTAGGGTCATGTCCCCATTGACACCCAGCTCCATAGGAAAACCCCAAGTCATGTCAGCTGGACAACCATTCCTCTTCAAAAGGATCCATTTCCCTTGACATCTCCTTAAGACATGACTCAGGCAGGTCCACACAGGTGTGGAAACCAGACCTTCTGCTGGAAGGGTTAATTCTGCCTTCAGCAGAAGTGTGTTGATTTACATCAACTTCGAACCTGCAGTCTCAGTTGAGGGCTGTTTTTCCTCTTTGTTACAAAAAAATAAAAAACAGAAAGAGACAGAAAATCAGATCCTGCTTCTTAAAATTCAGTATGCAATATATCTGCTTGGACACAGACTCAGGCTTTTATTTCCCCAAGCAATAATAGTTTAAAACATCCCAGCTACACCAAGCAGATACATTGGCACATACTGTTCTTATCGTGCAGTTCTTCCTCAGTGTGTTCTTTTGGTATTGCTTGTTTCTCCTAACTCATTATTTGAGATCTAAAATAATTTTGTAAACCCTTCTGATCATAGCAAGCACCCTTTGCTGCCTCTGTAGAGCACAAGATATTTTAAATAATAATAACACACTTTTGTTAGACACAAATAAATCCTCAGTTCAGAAGAGGAGGTGAATCAAGTGATTGAGGAGGCAGAGGAGTAAGCAAAGCCAGCTGGGTGTAAAAGGAATTTAATTGGATTTCTTTAGTCCTACCATTTCCTGCATCTAGACTATGCAGACTACACAGAAACATTTAGACTCAAGGCTGGTGTGAGCATATGGCTCAGGGAATCTAAAATGCAGGCTGGCACCTCAGCTTTATCCCAGGGAGGCAGTTCCATGCAGAAACTGGTTTCTCAAGGCAGTTCTGAGAAAGGAAGCAGAAGATATTTCTGGCGCTGCTATACTTGGAACCACTACCACATTCAGAGAAATAGCAAAGGACATGGCATTCCCATTTCCTGTGCAGCAGCCTACCTCTCCTAGACATTTTCCAAGCATTAATACATGCCCTTGGGAGTGTGGACACAGGCACATAAAAATGTAACTCCTATGACATTAAGAAAGAAACTGAAAAATGCTCCCAGCTTTTATTTAGTGCATAACACACATTACTTGAGGGTATATGTGGGAGACAGAGCTAAGAAAATAGCTCATTCATTATTTAAATTGAGGAATGGACTCAGAAAGGTTTTATTAATGTTCAAAGAAGTGAAAAGCCAGAATCTCCTTATGCAGACTATATCTGTCTAAATCCTGTTTACAGCATGGACATTTGACAACACTTTTGAAGTTCTGAATTATTTCCATAGTGTAGCAGTACTTTGGGTAATTTTTTTTCCCTTATGTATTAAAAACAATCATGAAAATATCCTTCCAAGGTCACGCTACCCAATTCCTCATATAAGATAAAATGACAAGTCCATTAATCATTGTAACAGTGAAGTATTGTAAAGTATATCTTGAGTTCAGTACCACAACTTGCAGTGAATCATCTTCAATCAATTAACAGATTACCTTAATTCAACAAAATCCAATACCTGCATTTTCCTGATTAATTCCTTTTATACGTCTACAGTTCTGGTAATTATATATAGAAATTAAAGATGGATTGTACATTTGTGAGTACAGAATGTGAGGGCCTGTGAGACTGGCAGAAATCTCCCTTAAAGAGGGAATTTTCATGGCCTGAGCTGTGCATATTATTAAAATCAGGGTTCCTGATTTACCTGGATTCATTGTGGCCTAAATGCTGTCAGAATAAAAGGCTTGGCATCAAGACCATTAAAATACACACATATTGGGCATGTATTAGCATGTCCTCACAGGCTTCTGTCTGGGATTGGGCATTCCAGTGCAAACATCCCTGCATCTCTGCTGACCTGCCCAGCAGTCCAGTGGGATTCATTTGGAGGCACCAATTTCAGCAGAAACCCCTAAAATTTACCCCAATGGGCAGCTGCCTCCACCAGCTCAGGACAGATGATGGCTTTTCCCAAACCAACTGAGCACTCACAAACATCTTGGGGTGAGAAAGAGCTGGAGTGAGTGCTGCCCTATGCCAAACCCTTCCAAGTGCTGAGGAGGAACCTGACTGCTGCCCAGGAAAGGAAACAAGGGCTGTGAATTCCCCAAGGAAATGCTGATTAGCCCTGGAGATGGCATGATGAGAGCTGAAAGCATTCAAATGTTCAGGGCCAGAGAGCCAGAAGCAAGATGAACACATGGAAATGGAAACTCCAGGCAGCAGGAGGAGAAGGGCAGCTGGCAGGGAGCAGGAGGGGAGATGCCCATGCTGGAGGATGGAGACGTGCACAGAGGAGCCTTTGTCCTGCAGCAACAGAGCCCTGACTCCAATTGAGAGGATTCCCCTCTGTGGATTGTGATTAAATCCCACTACAGTGAAATTCAGGAGAATTCAGCAGCGTTCAGAGAATGATCTGGCAGACTGGAAATGATAGCTCTGCCTGACACTGACCCTTTCAGTGCTGGGCAGGAGCTGGGACACTGGGAAAACACAGCTATGATGGCAGTGCTAAGTGTCAAGGCTGGGGCCAGTTTTAAACTTGATTGTACAATCAGGGACTTTGCTTTGGCAGTTCAGAGCCCAGAACAGCTGCAGTGTAAAGGGTTCACAGTAGGCTGCTCAAGAAAATGGGCACCAATCAAACACTTATCCCAATTCAAAGTTCACATTGCTGATATTCAAACCACTCTCTTCCACACAGGCTTCCTTCAGTGTACCCAATCCAGCAACCCCTGGAGGCAAGGCAGACATATTTCCAGTTCTCTCTGACTTGTAACCATTTAACTAGTGAAAGCGTGGTTATTTGAAACTACACACCCAAACACACAAGAATTGCTACAGAGTGGACACACGGAGGGCTAAACAGACCCGGGGAAACTCCAGCCTGTGCACCTCAGATATTTCACTGTAAAATACCTTCAGTGTTACTAAGATCCAGAACAGAAGCCAGCTTCAACAAAATGTTAACATGGACAGCAGTTTGAATTTACCAGAAAAAAAATGAAGTAGAGATTCAGACAACAAACTTCAGTGAAACTCTGAAGTTAACAAGGACAAAGCCAAGGTTATACAATGTATTACAGAAACTATTTTCTTCACTCTCATGCATGTAAATATTTTTCTTGGGCAAGTAACTGACTTCCAAGTAAACACAGTCTACCAAAATAAACAAAATTTTTCTAATTTATTAGACTTTCGGATTTTCCACATTTTCCTCCCCCAACAAACCTTGCATTAACAAGGCAATGTTCTATCAAAAGAGCCATATCAATATCAATAACATAGAAATGAAAAGGAAATTTAACATTCTAAACTCTTAGAATTATCTAATCGGTAAGTAAAATTCTATTATCCCACTTTAATGAAGATATTATACACTCATTTTCCTTGGATGCTCACAATCCTAATTACTGCATGCGTGGGTGAGCCCTGGAATTATTTTTAATAGACATCAGTATATGTATTGGTTCTCCACAGGCAATAGCATATTAATAAAAAAAAAGCCACCGCCCATCAGCAAAAAAGAAAAGTAGAGATAGAAGTTATTGCAACAAAACAAAGCAACTCTGAATACAGAATTTAACAGAACTTAAATCTACTTATTTTTTCTAAGCCCCTTGGGACTATTGCTGTCACAGACCTTTTCTAATTTAGCTACCAAAGTGCCTAAACTCCAGTCTTGGCAAATGCTACTCATATGACAGGCTCAAGTCTTTTGAGCCTCTCCTTATGCTTGGAAATACATCATTTCTTCAGTTTCTGAGGAGCTTTACATACAAACCGAGACAACTGCAAGGCAGTTGGTAAAATACGACATCAGTTTCTTTAACACCTGCAAAGCAACTCTGACAGTATCTTACAGGAACACTTCATGCCTTCAAGTCTTCTGCTGAAACAGTCGCCAAGAGGAGCAGGTGATTAAAGAGCCATTATTCACATTATTACTATTTAAAGGAAAGCCAGCAGGAATTGCAGCAGTAACCCCCTCAGCAGTGTATATTTAATAGACTGCTATCATTACATGCTTAGGATGTGGCAGTAAGTCAATTGTATACTGAGCAGTAGAGAGAATATACATTCACACACATATGGAAGCACGGAGGTGTAAACATTGCCAGCAAAAGTCTCCCAGCTCAGCCCCAGGGGAGGAATTCTGCTGCCTTTAAAGGCACAGGAGCAGCAGGCATGATCAACCTCATACCAGAGCTGAAAGGGGATACAAGAACAAAAAAAAAAAAAAAACCAAAGCAAGTGCCAGGCTGTCTTTCCTTCCCATGCTCCCTCTGGTTTCCAAAGGAACTCTCCCCACAGGTCTGGGAGGGGATGTTTTTTCAAAGGCAGGCAGGAATGTGGAGTGTCAGGTAAGCAGGCAGGCTCACAGATCAAAGCCATCAAAGGCCTCAGTCCCAGTGACATCTGCCCAGTTCTTCCACCTCTTCTACCCTGACTTGTGTCAGCTCACACAATGTGAGCTGTGCGGGCTGAGCTGGGTATTCCAGTGCTTTGCTGGTCTCCAAAAGCTTTCTCCAAAACCAGCTTTAACACTTATCCATCACACTTTTAACATCCTTTAGAACTTCTTTAAGGAGCTCAGATATTTAACTCTCTGGATCCCAATTTTAAAGTCATGAAGCACAGCTTATACTTAGTTTATTCTCACATTAAAGCAAAACAAACCCGTGTTAAAGAAACTTAATTGTTCCCACATAGAAAGACTTAAAGAATAAACAACATTGGCTCTAAATATTGCACTTGTACAACATCTCACATGGGACACAGGGACTTTGGAACACATTCAATGTCTCCAGTCCACAGCAGGCCACCAAGCTGATCTAAGGGATGGAGCACCTCTCCTGGTGAGAGAATTGGGGCTGTTCAGACTGGGGCAGAAAAGGCTTTGGGATGAACTAACTGGGGCCTCCCAGGGCCTAAAACGAGCCCGCAAGAGAAATGGAGAGAGATTATTTACAAAGGCCTGGAGTGACAGGACAAGGGGGAATAGTGGGAAGGAATTCTTCCCTGTGGGGGTGCTAAGGCCCTGGCACAGGTTTCCCAGAGAAGCTGTGGCTGTCCCATCCCTGGAAGCGTCCAAGGCCAGGTTAGATAGGGCTTGAAGCAGCCTGGGATAGTGGAGGGTGTCCTTGTGAGATTTAAGGTCCCTTCTAATCCAAACCATTCCAGGATTCTATATCCTTGTAATTATATAACAGCTAGATAATAAGATGAAAAATATTTTTAAAAGCCTGTAAGTCAAGCATAATTTTTGATGCATAATTTTTGATATGAACAGCGAATCTGGTTGAGAGATACACAGAGCAGAAATAAATCTCAAAGTCTCCCTGCTCCTCACTTTCCAAGTAGCCTGTACCCCACATTTTCCACTATATGCTTGTGAGTTAGAACTCGTAACATCAGCCCCCACTTAACTTCTCTGGTACCACATTGCAAGAGCCTTGCAATTTTAGGGACTGTTTTGTTAGATGCAGATTAGTTTACATGTGGGTAATTTATCATTTAATTACTCAGTAATAATTGGAAAAAGATCAAATGATTTCTCCCTTTATAGATCAGATAATTAATGGTTATTTCTATGGTAATTTGTCAAGGCACAGCTGGAAGAATTAGACAACTATTCAGCTAAAGTGCACATAATCATTTTAGCATTACCATAATCTGAGTGATACAAGTATTTCTGCAATTATACACAGCTCCAAGAGCTCTCACCCCTCATCTACAAGGACCTAAGTGAGTACACAGCTTTTAAGCTGTCCCAGCGGGCACCTGCAGGGAGGGGAGGGGTTAGCAGTTTAACAAAATGGAAAAGAAGTAAAACTAATCCTGTAACAGCAATACATGATTGCATTTGGAAATTGAAACTGCAGTTCAGCAGAAAGGGAAGAAGGATAGTTCTCAGATTGCAGAACTGGTGAGCTGTGGGGGCTCAAGTGCACCTCAGGCTCCAACATGGGATCAGTAGATCCTGCCCAGTGGGAAGGTTTTTCTTCCACCACTCCTAAGTCTTGATAGGAAAGCTTTCCAACTATTCATGTTTGTGACAAACGGATTTGGCAGAAAGATAAATTCTATGAGCTCCTCCCTTGGTTCATTTTATCTTCAAATTTTTCTTTGTTTTTAACTGCACTGTCTACTTAACAGATTACATTTTTAAAAAGGTGCATTTGTTTTCTCTCCTGTGTCAAAGAAAAATATATTCAGACAACAAGAAGTTACCTTCAGGTAAATTTTAAAAAAGAAACAAAGAAAGACAACCCCAGAATCATGAAAGCCATAAACACAAACTGAATTCCAACCTAGTCACATGAACCCAGTAAAGTCAGCTCAGTTCTGCCCAGGCCACAAACACACAGGTCAAAAACCATAAAAACCATACTGTCAAATCTACTGTCACACTTCCCCATGCCCAACACATGGCTTTTATAGTCATAGGTTTGATTCATTTTGGAACTACTTTCTAGAAAGCTGAAGATTATTATTCATGTTTCTTATGCAACAAGATTCACAGCATTCCATTAAGGAGAGGAGAATGGCTGCATATTCAAATTCAGTTTTACAGGAGTGAACTTACAGCCCCAAACCTGGGACTTTATACTTGCAGAGAACTCAGTAAAGTCCTGCAAAAATTCAGCCTTTGGATTCTTAAGTTTGTCCTGGACTGCAGATGCATTCAAACTCCACCTAAATACACGATTTACAACTTTTTACTACTGTAAGCAGTGAGATGCAGAATTCACCAGGAATATCATCATCTGTGAACTGCACTTCAGTAATCAACTTCTACCTTTCTTGGTTTATTATCAGTTCTCTTTATTAAAAAGCATGCAATAGATATGATAAACAGTTTGTGTGTAAACCAGACAAGAAAAAGCTGAGTAAAACAATATGTTGCCTTTTTGCTTTTACAGAGACACAAATAAATAGCTGTAATTTGATCTTCAAAACAAACAACTTGTTTTTAAAAAGGGAAGAGTTATAATAATTTAATTTCTTCTCCGTGGACAGCAATTCATATTGGCACAATATTAGTACAAACTGGGCATCAATATCTTAAATCTATACATGCTCTACATGCTCCTATACTGGTGTCCATTTCTAATACTAATTTAGAACACAGCAGGCCATTTATAATACTAATTTAGAACACAAAAAACCTGCCAAGCAAAAAATACCAAGTTAAAAAACAAATCCACTAACATTATGCCATTGCTGAAGCCCTTCACAAGTAAAGGCATTTTCTCAAAACGACAGTGACCACCCTACTGCTCTTCCACACACATTTGCAGCACACCTACATAGGAAAGACCCCTTGAGTGCTGAATGCTAGCTGCTGGATTTGGGGGAATCCAAGGGCCACTTGGACACCAGAGCTGTCCTGAGGTCCCCAGCCCATTTTCATTTCACTGGGATTAGAGGCATTAAGTGAGTACAGTTAAATACACACTGAAAGACTTTATGGAAGAACTGCATGTTGTGCTTGAATGCCACACTACACAAAAAACTTAAACCAGCTCCTGCTACTCAGAGAAATTTCAAAGGAACTGGATGAGGGAAGGCAGACACTGGGCTGCACACATCATTCATCTCATAAATGAAAAAGATCACCCTAAGAATAATTTTTCCTTTCTTCCTAGGGCCCCAACTCTCTAAATTCTCATTCAGAATAGAGTGAGGCTGATGAAGAAAAACCAGAGTGAGGAAATGTGCCACAGAATCACAGACCACTGGAGGCTGGACAGGAACTACTGGAGGTCACCAACCCCTCCTGCTCAAGCAGGAACAGCTGCCCAGGACTATCCCCAGATTGCTTTTGAAAAATCCCTAAGGATGGCAACTACACAATCACTGTGGGCAACCAAGCACTGGTCACACAATTAAAAAATATTGCTTTAGAAATATTTTCTGTTTATCCCTTGTCCTGGGTTAGCCTGTTGAACAATCCCAGAAAACAGGATCAGTGGGAGGTAAACAGAAGACAAGTAGGACCTTCCTCTGTCACCAGCAGAGCTATTAAAGTGCCTCTTACCCTCTGTGAAAATAGACCCTGGAAATGAATCAGATGAGAGAGGAAAGTATCACTTATGTAGCACTAAAATCTCTAAAAATGTGTATAAAAATACCAGTTAAAGAAATCTGAGGAGGAACCCAAATTCAACAGGGTAGAAAGGAAAAATAAGTAAAATGCACTTTAGCTACACAATGGGTAGCTAAAGTCACAAAAGGAGACTTATTTAGCTAGATAAACCAAATGAAGGAGATACGAATGCTTGCAGTGCCATGTGGACTAAATTATGAAAGCAAGACAACAACACTGCAAAAACAACCACGGCTATCTCTCATGATTAAACCTGAAATCTGAAGACTAACAAATAATGGGCATGAAAGGTTTTACAAATTAGACTTCAAATTGAAAGGACAAATCGCTGTTTTTTGAAGGAAATGAATTGCTCAGGTGCAACAGAGAAGTACCAAACTGTGTGGGTGCCTGAGCTGATACAGAGCCCAACACAAACACCTCTCCTGCCTTCCTGAGCCTGGCAGCACACTCTGCTAGAAAACAAGTGTAAGCTTGGATAAGATTACCAACAGAACACGAGCTAACCCACACATCTCTGCAAACGACACTTTCCAGGGACTGCTATAAACTTGCAAGATTTATTGTAAGAGTTCCTGCTATCTACTGAAGCAGCTGTTTGCTCTCTATAGACAAAGATCTGAGTGATCTGTTCATGACCTCAGCAGTTTGGGGAGGTTTTCCCCCACTCTGCTTTTTCTTTTGGTTTTGCTGCTTTCTCTCCCTCTACTGTTCCTCACCATAAAACAGCATTTTGAGTGTGATTACCATTCCACAGCAAGGTTGCTCACTCAATGTTTCACTTAGGGGTTTCAGGGATTCAGTCCTGAATGCCTGAAACCCCAAAGTGAAACACTGAGATCCACTGCTCTTTCTCTCCTTGCTGAATAATGTGTTCTCTGTGCACTCTGGGCAGGTGAGATCAGACACTCCTTCCACAGAACTCAGCACCCAATTACCAAAAAGAACAAGGACTGGAGCCCAGGCTTCTCTCCAACATATTAATCTCTTGAGATAACAGCAGTTGTAAGAAAAGTAACAAGGGAAAACGCGGGGATCTGAAGCAGCTTCTGTTCACACAGGAGAGAGCTGGAATTTGTTTGAGGTTGGGAACGTCAAGGCTCAGTGTATCTTTGCTAAATGGGTGTATTCTGCAGTGGAACTGCAGACCTGATGTGCCATAAAGCATGCTAAGGTCTTTGGGGAACAGAGCTATACAAACAGGAAACTTTTCCATTGGCAAGGCAGGCCTGGATATTGTTGGCATGTTTGGTTGAAACCATCATATTGCTGAAAGGGTACTGGGGATAGTTAAAGGTGATACAGAGACTTCATCATCAGAAGGCAAGAAAAGACACTTTATTATTAGAAATCTACAGTTCTTATAGAAACAATGGTGGACCTAAGACTTGACTGGCCTTTAGGAACCTTCTCTCACACTACTGGTGAACTATGAATAGCACACTCTGGAGAACCCTGTGTATGAACAATGGTTACAGAGAGAGAGTAATTGTTTGAATTATTTCCTCTTTGTTTCCCACAGCTTCCCAGGATTTTCCTGTGAGAACCATGTCTCTCTCTGTTCTGAAGATATGTAATGACTACACCATCAGGTTTAGGAGATGGGAGCATGAACATAGAATCGTGAAGGTTCACCAACATCATCTCCTAAAAAAAGCTCAATTAGTAGACACAGAAGTAACTCCATGGCATTCCTGCACATTTCCTAAATAAAAAATACACAACTGACACCAAATCCAAGTTCATTTTATCTATTATCACTGAACATAAAGAAATTTATTCCTTTTGTAAGCCAAGCCTCCAGCAATCGCTAAGCAGTTCTAGAGAGCTTAGCCTTACAAGTGTGTACCTAATTATTTAGACAATATTTAAGCACTATATGGGACACAGTTAATGAGATTATTTTTCCATTGAAAAGTCATCAAATTTTATTTAGCTTGCAAATCCCCCTTTTTTTAAATAAAAGCAGGAGCCAACAAATCAAGAAATTTAGCACTCACTTGCAAACCTTTTGTGGTTCCTTCCATTGTAAAAGGAGAGTAAATTCCTAGTGTTTAGATACCAGCATCACATTAATTTTGTGAGGGTCAGAGATTTGTACCAAACTTCCACAAATCCTGCAGACACTTTATCAACACAAGGCAGGCACCCAGAAGAGCTCTCTCATCAAGCACACTGGTGAGATAATGGACCTGGTCAAGCAGAACTGATGCATCTTGAGAACCTTATTTAATCCTAGCTCTACCAGAGTTAGACATTCAACAGCTCAAATAGCTCCTGGCTGAGGCTGCAGTTTTGCACTGCTGGCTTTCACCTCCTTGCCTCATCCTTCAGATGAAATATGAAGTCCTGACACATGAGAATGTTGAGAAAACCTGACTCCAGCCCGGCTGAGAGGAGTCAGGTTCAACACATCAGTGCGTGGATTTGCCTGCTGAAACAGAACTGGAATACCTTTGGAAGGTACAAGTGGGTCTATCACAGAATTTATGGATGATGTGATAATCCAATCAGCACAAAATTCTGATCTCAGTCACCTCGTCCTCCCAAAGTTAAAAACTAATAATGATCACACATAATTCAAGTGAAATGTTTCTCAAACTGTGGTAGCTTGACAGGAAATGAGCATTTCCCATTCAACAAGGAATGGCTGGATGCCTCATTCCCAGTTGGAGAAAACATGCCTTCACAGAAATATTAAGCAGTTCTTTGGAGCCATTTAAGCCCCTAATTGATTTTCCATGCTCGGTGAGAGCTGTAAAAGACGATCTGTTCATCCGTGCCTGAACTTGCTGGGAGTGTCATGCACAGAATAGTTCTTGCCTTGGCAGTGAGACCTCCAGAGCTGAGCAATCCTTCTCAAAGCCTGCCTTAGCCAGGAGGGACTAATTCTGTGGGACTTAACTCGAACTCAACTCAGCCCTGAACTGCAGAATACCTCATTTTTTCTGTATCTGAAGCAAAACTATCCCCTGGGAGCTCCACTGGTGTAGCCGGTTAGCTGACAAACTTCTTTTTCATTGTAATAACCCATCATTAAATGTGAGATGGAATATTTAATGCAGTACTTTGTATCCAAAATGCAGAGCTACCCGGATACCTCTTCACCCTAAGTTAAATATCCATTTTTCTCCGTACTAAATCACAGCAACAAACTCCCAAGATTGACAAAGGTTTGCCTTTTTCAAGCTAAACAAGGCGAAAGAATCACAGATTGAATCCTAATAAAATATTTGTTCACTAAATTCCACTCGCAGGATAACTTGTATTTAACTTCAAATAAAGCTGTTACTGCAGATAGCCTAATGACTTCATCTGCACAGTACTTACAATGCAAAAAAATAAAATTTCCTCCCTCGTTTTCAGCTCTTGCAGTTTGGGTATTTTAGGGTGAATGCTTCCCCTTGAAGTATTTTGTGAGTCCTGTTTCCTGACACGGAAAGACTTCTTAGCTTTATTTACAGCCCGACTGTGAGGACTCAGGAAGATTACCAAGTTCGTTAAGCTCGCACACTTTCTGTGTGTTAATTAGGTTTTCCGCTTGGTTTGAGGATTTCAAACACGAGCATGTTCCACAGCAAAAACACAGTGTCAAATTAGTGTGTTTAAGACTTGCAGTCAGTTTCAATTATAGGATATGAGAATTAACAACATCTTTATTAATATATTAATGTACTCTGATGCATTAATGTATTTTGATGGAAAACTATCAAAGGCCTGAACTGACTCATGTAGCTTTCAAATACAGCCCCAAGCTCACTTTCAAATTTGAATAAAGATCTTGTAGGAGGCTTCCTGGACTGATGAATAATATTTCTTTTATTTTTACGGTCAAGTTCAGGGGGACCTGTTGTTCCCAGAGTGACTGAATAACTGACAATAATAACTGAGGTAGGAAGGGGATCCCGGAGAACATCCAGCCCAAGCCTCTGCTCACAGCAGGGTCACTCAGAACAGGATGCTCAGGACACCTTCAGTCACATGTTGAGTACCTCCTAAGCCCGTGGGGGCTCTGCAGCCTCTCTGGGCCACCACCTCAACATGAAAAGGTTTTTTCTGATGTTACAGTTGATTGCCTGGTACTTCCATTTGCAGCCAGGTTCCCAAGTAATTCAGCCCAGCTGCCTTTTTCAGCAGTTTCTGCCACAACTCCTTTCATATCCTATTGCTGATTTTCAGTGCAATAAGGTAAATCTGGTCAAAGTTTCTCCTGCGGTGCTTGTGAAACGAGAGTATTTTGGACTCCTGTTGATAAATCTTAGATATGTGTTCAGCCTCAGAACCATTCATCATCAGTTATAGCCTAGAAACTTCCACGACTTGGAAACAGCAGTTAATTAGCAGAAGACTCCACACAGTAACTCTGAGCACTGCCAGAGCCCACATTCCAATATAGCCATGAACCAAACTGAAAGGTTTTAAAGGCCTGCTGACCCTCAGAGATGCCATTTTCCCCTTCTCCATCTTAAAAACCTTAATGATAGAAATCTCTTTCTTTTGCACCTTCACAATTAAGCAAATAATACATGAACTTACACAAATAAAACCAGTATTCATATTCCTATTAATGCAATCTCTATCTAAGCCAGTCAGTTAAAATGGCTCTTCAAAGGAATTTAAGATTTTTTGCCCTTCCTCCAGATCTGCGGGTTGGAAACCAAGCCAAAAGTTTAAAAAACCCTATTTTTCAATCATCTTTAAAAATTAAAACATCTGGAGATTTTGCTGTACCTATACCAGCACCTAGATGCTACTGAGGTCCTTCTTCAGCCTCTGAACTTCAAAGCATTCAGTGAAATCTCTTGGTTCACTATTAAATGCTCTTACAATTTTCCCTTGGGGACATCAAGTTCTGCAGTTCACACACAGAATATTTTGAGAGTCTCTATGAAGCATAAGGAATTGGACAAGTAGCTCTAATTTTCATAAAAATCTAGATAACTTTGTCAAACCAGTTCCAATGCAGTAACTAATAAAGAAGTTGAAAGCCTAATTTGTAATACGCTTTCACTGCACATTAAAAAAGCCAGTCTGTCAAACAAAACACTTTTTCTTATAAATCATACTTTCAAACATTCAGAATGTTTTATATAGCAGCGCAAACATCCCATGGTAATACTGCATTCCTGCAGAAAGCTAAGTATTTCATCAATAAAAATCACAGAACTTTATCTCAAATTTCATTACACTTAAACGTCTCAACATATTAAATTTGTCTACAGAAATATTCCTCCAATCTCCACTCCTTGCATTTAACTAGAAGCACTGTCCTTCAAGTGCTGACTTTCCTGCCATAAAACCAGATTTTATTTCTCCTTTACTTTGTTTCCTTGCAGTACATCAGGGCAAGAGACAATAGGTATGCTGCTATAATTTGATTTTTGTTTGATTCACAGCATACTTTGGTCGGATGTTGAAAGCTGGAAAGTAAGGACACATTAGAAAGTTGACAATCCTATTTTTAAATGTCTCCTGCGAGCCATGCATTTCTCCCTAGACATACTGCAGTCTGCATTAAAAATAAATGTATTTGGACTACAAAGACAACAAACCCAGCTCTGCAGAAAACTCCTTGGTATGAGTCTTTCCTTCCTGACAGGTAAATGCCTTCAAACTTTCATCAGCAAATGAAGCAAGAGTGCTGCAAAGCCTCCCATTTGTGCAGAGAACAGTTCAGCCTCTCCATTCTGTTTGCTCACATGTTCTGTAAAGACATCTCTATTATATCTCTATAATAAACAGAATTTGTAACTCTGTCTGGAGAGAACTGCTTTTATTACACAGCCACATGCTAGGGAAAACAAAAGGCATTGCATTCCAGTTGCAATTAAGAATGCTTTGGGCAAGTATCATCATAGTCATGTTATTTCACAAACTAAAAAAGAAAAGAAATCTGAGTACCACAAAAACCCCAAGCCCAAACATCTAAGCCCCAACCACCATCTACCACCCCCAACAGAGAAAATTGTGACAGCCAGATAGAAGGCAGGATGATTAGTTTTATCTGCAAGCAGGTAAATCAAACAGCTTAAAAATCAAAATTATTTTTATGCCACTGTTTTGCAAAGCTTCATATGGCCACACACCAACACGCATCTGAATAATCTGAGGCACAGACTACTCAATACTGGACACTGACCAGTATTTGATCATGATACACAGTTTAATTACACAGAACCCTGAAGAACTCAATCACACCAGCCACAGAAGTACAAACCACACTTGAACTTCAAGAAAAAGACAAACCAATGTTTCTCACAAGAGCAAATTAGTGGCTTGTGGCTCTTTTTGAAAAAGTAGTTATTTGGAATTAAACACAGACTTAAACCTTCCCACTTGAAGACAGTGATGACAAGATTTAGATTAAGATCACATTTTTCAACACTTTGCCTCAATTAATGAAGCAGAAACCTTAGACCTTTGTGCAGAACAGAAAAACCCCCAACCACCTTTTTCAGGAACCACAATGAGCCACATGTCTCTCAGAACAGCTTCTCCAAACTCCAAAAGGATAAGCAGGATTGCATTAAAGCAAAGCAGTCCAAGCACTTTCTTAACCATTACCTCCCAATTCTCAACAAAAGTGCTGCTGTAAAACTACAAATGAAGAAAGGTAAAATATTAAGACAAGAGGAGAGGAAGAAGTTTCTTGTTCTGCATTCTTTCCCACCCAGCAGGCATTAGGAATTACATGAAGGAGAAGAGCAAATGAAGCAAGTAATGCAATAAAAAGTGCAAAGTCCTGTGGCAATTTACAGAAAATTCTTCTGGTTCTGCCATCTAAAAGTTATTTTATCGACTCCTTCAGCATTCTGTGTTAAATGCAAAGGAAATCTCAAATCACTAAGACCATTCAGGCTCTAAAAAAGCACAACAAAATCACAACAGAACGACTGAGGAGTGATCAGGGCAGCTGCCTGCAACCTTGTACATACAATAGATGAACACAGCCAACAATGACAAGCTCTCCTTGCCTGGAGGATTTCCAGCCTAACACCTCACTTATTTTCTAAGTTGTACTGGGAAATGAGACCCCTCTGTGACAATTATTCCCTGCAGAGAGTTATTGAAACAGAACAGTGTTTGAGAAGCTCAGTTATAAAGCAACAGCAGTTATATTTATATTGCACACATTGATTACTTTGCAAGCCAATGAACTTGGACTGCTGAGAAGCGCCACCACTGAAGCCATACAAAATAATACAACAAAGCCTAAAATACTGTATATTCTTCATTCTTACTACACAGAAGGACAAAGAACAGATATAAAATTAAAAGCAGGAAGGGATCCTATTTTTAAATCACTGACACAACACTAATATCAGACATATGCAGTAACTGTATTCCAATTAGCCAAGATACTCAGACACGGGTGAGGAAATAATACCCAATTCCTTAAAAAACCTCCAAACTTGAGGGGGTGAGAGGATTTAATCAGGTGAACCACAAAGCAGCACTGCACACCACGGATAAAAATGAGCCTCAGTGGTCAGAGGTACTTAATGAAAACATCTCTTCCCTGACATGCCCTAAGTGCATCACAGGAAAGGTGGCAGTGCCTGTGTGAACACAGCCTGGAAAAAGGCCAGAGGATCAAACAGCTCCCAATGATCCCGAGAAATTCAGCTCAGTTCTGAAGGCACAGCTATACAACTGAACTTGAAAGAATATTGTTCTCATCACTGAGCCTTTTGGGCTGGGTTTGTTTCCCCCTTTGCTTTCCCTACTCAAAAGAAGAGCTGTACTTTGCAGCAGGTGAAAGTGGCATTAAAGTTTAGATCTTGAGTAGACAGAGAATGAGACTAAAAAAGAAAAAGGGTGAAACATTTTCTTTATGCGACCATTTTAAAGAGATCCTACTCCTGCTGTAAGCACTTTGGCAGCTTCTTTCTTATTTAAAGAAATATCCACTGCTAATTTAGTACTTCTTCATTTCAGAACCAGCCAATTAAAAGAATACAAGTTTATTACTTAAAGTTCACATTACAGCGAGCAGCTGTAGGCACTTCGAGTTCTTAAAAACACTCCACACAGGTATTAATAGCAGAAGTTTCCATTAGGTTAATCTCAGACCCCCCCAGGCACACAGAGAATTACTAAATGCACCAGGAAATGCCTAACCACTTGTATTTTGCAGACATAAATAGCATAACAAGTGACATTTTATCTTGAGCCACCTTAACACACTCAGGACTCTCAGCAGAAAGTTCATTTCAATCAAAAGCACTGGGATATAAATTCTGAAACACTAAGTACAGGAATTTTCTGTTTTAAATCTCATTCCAGCCATGTAGAATGACTGGAATATTTGCTGCAGAACAGTTACAGCACTATGGCCACTCCACTTGGCTCAGTGTGTTCCAAAAACAAAGGGCCCCCAAACCCTTTGATCCTATACAGTGTTGTTTAAGTGCTCAATTCTGAACATGCACCAGTATGAATACCTGCAAGTAAAAGGTGGCTAAGGAATTAACTACAGTGATCAGTTTTGGACAAGGGGTTGGCAAAAATATTGGATGAACAGAATATATTATTCAAATTACAAAAAAAAAAAAAAAAAAAAACCCTAAAAAAATCCGACCAAATTAATTAAGGTTGTTAAAAATAAGTGACTAAACACTATATCTATATCTATATCTATATCTATCTATATCTATATAAAGTAATGCATCCAAATAAAGATATTCAAAGTTTGAGAAAAGAAAAAGCCTTTTGGCAATGTTTTGGGGTCTAGGACACCTGAAGTGCTTTCCTGGGGAGGGTGGGTGGACACAATAAAACAAAAGTTTATTTTTATCAGTTTTATTGCCAATGTATATACAAACTTGCAAATTGATCTTTCTAATTGGGAATTTTTTTCTCTTTAAGAAAAAAAAAAAAGAATTTGGAAACTCATTCTGAAGATCTATGAAAGAAATCATGACAAGGTTACCAGATGGCTGCAAAAATATACACGTACACATTATGATGGATTTCTATATCTGTACCCAAACTAAACAATCATTTTGTATCCTGAAAATGAAACACTGGCACCTTAGCTTGTTAAATGCAAAAAAAAAGCTGTTGTATTCACTATATTTCTTCCAGCAAAGCCTGTCACATTTCATTAAACAATATCATACCACGATAAGCTTAGTAATAAAAAAGCAATAAAACTTCATAGCTTAATTTCTTCTGGGGAAGACACTCCTGATTTATGTAGCCTTCCCTACAAAAAGTGCCACCTAATGGAGCACACAATTGATGTACATCAAGATGGCCAAATTGTTTGGTTTTAAGAAGAGCTTATTTGTGTAAGGCTGTATCTTAAAATCAGCAGTTTGCTTAAGACCAAGAGTTCCAGAAGGTTAAAAAGCAATTTTTTTTTTTTTTTGGTGCAAATAAACTCTATCATGCATCTTAAATATAAATCTTGTTGTGGGATTTTGTTAGTGGTTCAAGCTTTTATTTTAATAACAGTCCACTGAACAACGTAATAGACATGTGAAAAGTTGAATCCACAAATATGTTCTGACTCTTTTTAGACACAGCCAAAACAGAAATGCACGAGGTCCACAACAAACCCTACTGACCAGCAATACCTCAGTTATTTCTTTCTTTCATACTTCTCTGCATAACAACTAGCATTTTATTGCCATTTTTGAAGAACATTTTTGAAATATTTGATTTCTAAACTATAATCCCAAATATGGAGCTAAGTCTGAAAAAAACTTCAATTGAAAATCCTTTTTAAAAGGTCAAAGTGGACTTAAAATCCACCTAATTAAATACAGGCTGAGTAATTTCAGAATGAAAATCTGCTACCAGATTTCCTTTCCTTTTGTTATTACAAGCATTCCTTTTTTTTTTTTTTTTTTGTTGAAAAAACCCAGTTAAATGGGAAAATCCAACACAAAGGAAAACAGGTAAATTAATCCATTTTTTCCTTGACAAAGAACCATGAAATGTCTTGGGCTGAAAGGAACCTTAAAACTCATCTCATCCCACCCCCTGCCATGGGGCAGGGACACCTTCCACTATCCCAGGTTGCACCAAGCCCCGTCCAACCTGGCCTTGGACACTTCCAGGGATCCAGGGGCAGCCACAGCTTCTCTGGGCACCCTGTGCCAGGGCCTCACCACCCTCAGAGGGAAGGATCTCTTCCCAATATCCAATATTCCACTAATATCTAATCTTTTAGTATCTAATCTTGTCCCCTTATCATGTCCAGTCCCATCAGGATTTGTGGGACACAGCAGAGAAGCAGACCACGGAATTCTGGAACCTGACAGCCCGTGGGCTCGGGAGAGGAACTTTTTGGTGTGTTGTTCTTGGAGTCAATCACTTTTTCTGAACAAAATTTCAAATCCAGCTGGAAACTGCCAAATTCAATGGTTGTGGAAGAGGGGGAGAACAGACAGTATGGATGAGGCACAACATCCCCCTAAGCCTTGTTCCCAAAGGCTGCAGATCTGTCATCTTACATGTGATTTTTCTTAATGATCTGGAAAAGAAGGTAACTGGGATTGCATATTTACACTGAAGGTCTGATTCTGCTTTAAGTGGAAAAGAATATTGTGCAACCTTAGAAGAGAAAGATCTGCTGCATTTCCATAAGTGAAAGCCTAATGCAGCACTTAGCGTTCTCTCCCCAGGTATTTTAAAAAGCCTACACCCCAATCAAGCCTTTTTGCTTTAAAATGTGATGAAAATGTTATTGAGCATTTCACCAAAAAACGGAAACTATCAAAAGCACCAAAAAGTTGCCATTAAGTAACTTGCATGTATTTTAGACTTTATTGCTGTTATGATCTCACCATCCCAGCTTTCTGGATAGCTCTTTGAGCACATTAAGCACCTGATTACAGGAGATGCAGATTCTTTCTATTTCAAAGGCCTTTCAGGGAAGGTCAGGAACAACATTTAGAAATCTTTCAAAAAGATTTTTTTTTTTCCAGTGTCCTCCCCCAATTTGAGAAGAGCAAAATGTTAACAAAAGGTATTGGAGAAAGAAAGAACTGCTCTCATGATAAACTTGCTTTATTCTCAACACAGATCTGGTATTTCAGTCTGTATTGATTTTAATGAAATTCTCAGTCTTCAAGGTGTCAGAAACAACAATGTGAAACACTGATGGGCTCAGATTATAGATTATCAATACAAGTGCAATGCTCATCTTCCTTGAATGTTTCTTAATCTGTGTAGGAAAATTCTAGCAGTATTTTACTTATTACCACAGGGGTTGTGTAGAGATATAGTTAAAATGTACATAACTACAAAGTACATTGCAAAAATAAAGTGTTTAATCAAAAGTGAAACACAGAAGTTTCTTCTACTTTTGCTGTAGAAATTCTTTTTTCCAAGCTCTCCCACAAAAAAAAAAAAAATCATGTTTAGTGAAAAGCTCTCAATTCAGATGTTGATGCATCACCCAGTGTCATTGATACAAGATTTTAAAAAAATCTGAAAATACATCAATAAATGCCATCGATCATAAGCTACAATTACAAAAATTACTTTAAGCAGCTTCCTGCACCTCTGGACCAGTGACTACACTCTTTAAATAATTTATAAGTGTGTCATGCAGGAACGTTTAGAACTAAATCAGTTTGGCCATGCATGTAATGTGTGGATATTTTTGCTTAAAAGAGTGTTCTGGTATCACTACAAGCACAGATTGATACCCACCACACTTGTCCTGCAGCTGTAAGATCCTGCTGCCTGGATACTACACTTCACAAGGGAATTTTGGAAATACCTCAGGCACAGTGAGTGCCAGAGAATGAAAGCATGGCTACAGCAATACTTTTTAACTTCATTTTCTAACATCTTGTCATTGGTGAAAGGAGTAGAATGAGTTTCATATTCCGCAGCGCAAAGAAAAGAAAAACTGAACTCAAAACAACCCTGAACTGAAATTAGTGAAGTGGCAAAACTGAGCATCAAAAGCTAAATGAGCTCACAACACCCTTTCAAGTTTCATGCATATAACAACAGTTTCCAAGAACAAAACCATTTGCTTCTTCTAGGTGGACTCTGCTGAATCATCAAGTGATTAATTTAATCTGCATACTGAAAGGAATGCAAGTTACTCCTATTATTATTATTAGTGATATTGATAAACTCCAGTGGCACCCCTCAGTGAAAACAAAATTAAGGCCCTCAGTTATGGGGTTTTTGAGGTGTTCTCACAGCACTTTTACTGATAGCATTTAAATCTTTCAAAACCAATAAGTAATTCTCCCAGCCCCAAAATCTCGTGAGCAAAACTATGAACGTTTTAAAACAGTCATAAGAAGAGTCAAAAGCACAAAAGTAAGGAGCTGCAGGACCCAACCTGACCAAACCCTGCCTGTCACAGATGTTCACCCCCAGTTCCAGGGACACACACTCCCACCAAGGGCTCACCCTACAACTGGGCATCTCCTACACCCAAAGAGTGTGATATGGAGCAAGGGAAATAGTCTGCATTGCACCACAACTGGCACGAGCAAATTCCTACAGAAATCACACACATGGATCATCTCTGTTCCGGTTTCCCATACTCCTAACAGGGAAATCACTAATATTTGAATTTCTGTGCATTTGTGCATTGCTTCTGTAAGCAAATATCAAAGGAAAACTTTGACTGAGGTGTTCTTAAAAACATTATCATTATGGCTTTATTTTAAAATATTATTGTCACTGTTTTTCTCAGGAACAGTACTAGTTAACATGGATAAATGTCCATACTGCAAAGTGTAATGTTTGCTTGGCATTTGCTAATTCAGATGAAAAAGAGGGATTTTCCAGCATTCTGGACAGTACACAGCTATCAGAACTCAATATATAGTCCTTACCTTTAGCAAAACACAGAGTGCAGGTCTTTAGTTTTACAAAACTTGGTCACTGCCATGTTATTTTTCAAAGCAAATGTGTGCTTACCCTAGGCAAAATACCATATGAAAAACCAAACTGATGCCAAGCCAAAGGCAAATCTACCCCTGTGTTCTTCTGCAGCTGAGACATCCTTGCCTGAGTGCAACCCTGAAGATAAATAATGTAAAAAAAAAAAATAAAAAGCCATTATCATCAGCTTCACCAGTTCCTGCAGATTTTCTCTCTGCTGCACATCTGGGCTGGGTCAAACACAGCCACCTGCTTGAAGCTCCTCCCACTGCAAATTAATCCAAGACAGGCAGCAGTTCATGCTCCAGTGAAGTCAACATCTCACAGTCCCTATTGCTTCCCATCCTAGTCAGTGCCATTTCCCCTGACAAGCTATTAATAAACATTAATTTCATCACTACAAAGCATCTGAATACTATTCAGTGAGCAAGAAAAAAAATATGTTGTCAGCTTTACTGTGCCCTTTTGGAAAGTGCTATTTGATGGTGATTATTTGCATATTTTGAACTGAGAATTTCCTCTCTTCTTGGGGATAACAGAGTGACAGTTCCCACAGATCCACCGAGACAGGGATCTGTGGGGGCTTTGACTCTATCAATTCTACACACTCAAACCAAGTAAATTATGGGGCAAAGAAAAGCTCCTGAGGACAAAAGTTATAAGCAGTAGAAGCAGAATGGCACTCAGGAAGGAGTAGCTCCAAATTCAGGTTGATTCCTTGCCTAAGAATGAAAGCAACAAGGCAGGAATTCTGCCCAGGCACTGTAGAACTAACAGATGATGAAAAGGAAACTTGGCCACTTCCTTAACTGCACAGAACATCTGCCCATGAGGTAAGTGACAACCAAACTGCATGATTCCTGGCTGCTCTGCATCCTGCACACTCAGGAACAACTTGAATCATCCCAGGTTGGATGGGGCTTGGAGCAATCTGGGATAGTGGGAGGTGTCCCTGTCCATGGCAGGGGGTGGAACTGGATGGGCTTTAAGGTCCCTTCCAACCCAAACCATTCTATGGTTCTGTGATTTTAGTTTATGGTTCCCTTGACACTCATTCCACTGCTTCACCTCAAAATAATTTGGTTCCATCAGTGTGTGGATCTCCATCAGTGTGGAAAACATGAGCATTAATTCTCACCAAACACACAGTTATGATTACTCAGATCACTGGGATCTGCCTCCCCTTTGTGCCTGTGACTGCTGCTGACAAACTGCACCAAACAAGCTCACACTCAGTAGAGTAAACCCTCTTTAAAAAGGCTTCTTCCAAGAGCCTTCTATCCCTTTGAAGAGCTGAGATTTCCCACTACCACATCCAAGACATGTTACCTGTCCCACACACAAAATGCTGAACATCAGGGAGCAGAACTGCAGCCACCACATGTGACATTCACATTCTCTGAAAAATCCCTTCGCCCAGGATTTTTCTCCTGGGAAGCTGAGAAGCCTCAGAGAACAGGAAAACAACTCTTATCTCATTTGCTTCTCCTGTGTTGTGCTCGTGTGGAATGTGTTTGGGGATTGTTTACCCACAGGTGATTGTTTCACTGCATTCTGCTGTGAGCTGTTTGGCTCTTTGGCCAAGCAGGGTCAAGCTGTGTGGGGACTCTGGAAAGAGTCACGAGTTTTCATTATTATCTTTTTAGCATTCAGTAAGTGTCCTTGCTGTACTCTTTAGTATAGTATAGTATTCTTTATTATAAGATAGTACCATGAAGTAACAAATTAGCCTTCTGAGAACATGAAGTCAGGTGCATCATTCCTGCCTTCGTCAGGGCACCCCTGCAAATGCAATAACCACACTGGAGCCACCAGCAAAGCAATCCCTCCCTTACTCCCTTCCAGATTGTAACTAAACACTGCTATTAAAGAGCTGTCATTTCACTTAATCAGAACACTATAACCAAAAGAATGAGGAAACAATGAAAATAATTTCCAATCACTTCCTAATCTGGCAGTGAAGAGCAAACTGATGCATCTTTGTGGGGACTGACACCTGATGATCATTTGCTTCCAGGCAATTACTATTTAATGAAGCACAAAACCACAATGATGGAACACACCCGGGTGATTGCAAAGTACCTTCTCAATATCATTACTGAATAATTAACGCTAAGATGACTTACAGAACAATTTCAGCCTGGGGAAACAAAGGGAACCAAGATTTTCAATAACACAATGCTTGCCTGGGGCATAATAATGATGGATTGGCTTTGCTCCAGTGATCAGCATTGAACCAGCACTCCTCATCCCCCAGTAACTCTCAAACACACTTCCCTGGGAAGTTCTGATTGCCAAGGGATGCACTGACATGCATGCTGACATTATTTATCACTTCACAGTTAGAAAATTAAAATTATACTAACACCCTAATGAACAGCATGGCGTTCAAAGTTCTGTTGTAGATATAATTTATACAGAACCCTTAATCCACGAAAAAAATACAATGGTTGCTTAAACTTTTTGCCAAATATTAAAGGTGATCTCAATTTCCCCTTTCAATTCCCTCTCTTTTAGGTTGCCAAGATATTTATCTTTACAGTAAGATAAAACCCCAAACCAGTAGCTCCCATTAAGTGACATCTGTGGTCCTCCAGAACTACCTTTCATTCCATTAGCCAAACTTCTGACAGCATGCACATACAGAGCTTGAAAAGTGAACCCAAAAAGTGAATAAAATGTCAGGTTTGATATATTTTAAAAAGCAAACCTGCATTTCTTTTTAAGTCAATTGACAGTACACAGACTTGCCTGTCTATCTGTCTTTGTCTAAGTTTTTCCAGCTGGATAAACCCAATTGCTATTAAAGTTGACAAAAGACAATGATATTATTAATGAAAGCAGCTACATGATGTTAGACTTTTCATTACAGCCTCCTAGTGAACTTCAATTAATTGCATGGCTGCTATGCTTAAAAAGGCTGCTGAGGGAAAGGAGGCTTGGGGGGAAGGAGAAAGGAGGTATTTTTAACTTCTCGCTCTGAGGTGCTCAATCCATCATTTTCCTCCTCAATTCTAAATAAAATATTGCTTCAGAAAAGCCCTCTTTAGATTAGCCGTATGGGTTTTTTTCCTCTAAGCACAGCCTATATTAAACTACCCATCTGTATTTACCTGTGTAGACAGCTTCTGATAAAACACAGCTTTATATGGTGTCTCTAGCAGTGTGGTGTTTGGCTTATAGACTTCATTGGAGCTGAACAGAACACAGAAATAGCAATGCCAGCACAGCCCTGGCCTAGCACCCTTTGTCCTGCCCTGCTGTCCCCACTCCATCCAAATGCAGCCTGTGCAGCTGAGGGAAATGTCTCCAAGGACTCCCAAGGATTCCACTCCCTCCCTGACTTCCTGACCACTTTGGCTTGATCTGAAACTACGAACACCTCGTTAGCAGTAGAGATGCAAATGAGAGCTGTGCTTGACTGAGCTGTTCATAAACTATTAATAATTCACACTCCAAGTCCTCTCTCTCACCCAGGGAGGCAGCAGGGGTATCTCCCTGTGAATGCTTTCCAAACTCTGACCTCCTATGAACATGCAGGCATGTAAATGTAATTAACTGCTACTCTTCATGAGAGACGCTTCATTGCTGCCACACCCAAACCCAGGTGCCCTTCTGTCCCAGCTGTGAGCCCAGCAGCAGACCCCAGGACAAACCCCAGCTTTGCCCAGCACTGTGCCTTCATCAGCAGTTCAGTTCCCGACACACACGAGCTTGCTCTCCGTCAGCACAAATTTAAGTAAAGGCTGAAGAAACTCAAGTTGGTTTTTTGGCCATCCTTACTGAAAAGTGGTTCAGTTATTCTAACCTATTCCTAATGACTTTAACTCCAATTGTCTCTTAATGACAGTAAAGCAGGGAAGCTTCAGTCACTTCCAAAAGCACCAATTTCCTCCTTCACCTCATGGGAAGGTTTTGCTAATTCAGAAAACTTTGGGTGATTTTTGCTTTTTCTGCCACTATGTTCTCGTCCCTCACAATCCTCACACCATCTTCTCTGTTGTACTAATAGATGATTTTTAAATTAGGATTGTACTTGATTGAGTGTTTCAGGCCCTGACCAATTTATTGATAGAAATAAAAGTTCTGTCCCAAAGCAAGTAATTAACTCTGGCTTTTTTTTTCTATCCCTTTTAATATTCATTCATATTCAATCACTTTTCTCCCTCACAATATTTTCATGTTAGTCCTGCTGAAAGGGGTATGAAAAGACATTACAATTATCTTCAAATGCAAAATTCTGCTGTCTCTTGGGCTCCCTGCTTAACTTGTTGATGCCCTCTGCTCTGCATCCTTCATTTTAATTGATTTCTCTATTTTTAGGAGCAGGTAAGAAGCAGCAGTTCAGAGTTCTGTATAAGACTTTTGCCATCATATACATTTATGCAACTGCATTAGCTTCTGTGCCTGGGCTATACGTCTCTAATAAGCTTTAGTTATTCTTGCAAAAAAGCCCCAAAACATCAACTAAACATTGCAGTGGATAATCCTCAAACTGGCAACTCAAACTGGAAGTCAGCAGCAGGATGGTCCTGTATTGAAGTCAAGAGATTTCAGACTAGAGCCTTCAAGAGTTCCTAAGAAAAAAAAATTTAAATGCCTTAGAAATGCATTCAAATATTTAAACTGTGGATGAAGTCTAGAAAAAGAAAGGTCTCTCTGCATGTTTGACAGCCAACAGCTTTCATATTTTCATTTATCTCTGCTTTCAGGAGCACTCACACCACACAGTGACATAACCATCTCTTTTTTTTTTTTTAATGCAGTGTTTTCCTAATTTCCTCTTGACTCTCCCATTTATGCCAGAAACGCTGCTCCAGTCAGACAGAAAACACAAAACCCAAGGCACCTAACAAGGACAGCTATCCTCTCTTATTGATTTCATTATTCACTGCAAACCCAGCTGGAAACAGCAAAGTTATTGACATGTTCCAGGAGGAGCTTCTGCACACATTCCCCCCAACGGCTCCCAACATCAGAATTCCCAGAATTTCCACTTTTGCTTGTATTTTTCATTTAAAAATCACTTTTTAAAGTAAATTGCAGTGTTGTCACAGTAAGCAGGTAATGTTTAGCAAAAATGCCAAGGTAAAAACATTGGTTTTCCTGTTTTCAAGTAGTATTTTGAACTTCTGGTTCCATGAAGGTTTCCTCACTTAATTTTGCAGTCTTGGGACTTCACAGAGAACGACAGCTCTAATTTTGGACAGTTTGAGCCAACACACTTCATCCTGAGCATCTTGAAGTTGAAAAAGCCAGCCCTGGAAATGGAACATGCAGCTGATTTGACTGGCTTTTAACACTGACTCACATGAAATACTCCCATATTTACACTTCCTATCACAAACATATTTCCAGCCCATCCTACAGAACACCCAACAAGGTGCATCACCACATCTAGAGCAGGCATCAGAAACTCAATCTGGGTTCCACAAGCAATGGAATGTAAAACTACTAATAATCTATAGACAGGACAGTTTGCAGCCTCCCCACTGGATGTGACTTTGATATTTCAGAGCCAATTTTTAAGGGCGTTTTTGTACTTTTTTTGAAGAAGGAGCCTGAGCGACCTGATCTAACTTCAGAACTGGATCTTCTAGAACAGGGTGGACTGAACAACCTCTTTGGTCCTTTCTATTCTAAATTATTCTGTCATTCAGTAACACCATCATGGCCACAACAGAGGGCCTTTGGATAGCAATAACCACATCTGTTATATAAACTGGATGAACATAACATAAAAATATGGTTATTTTCTTACACAGGTAAGCTTTATTAATTTTATTGCATGCACAGCTGCTCTTTATTATTTCTCTGTGCTTTCTTAAAACAGGCTATCTACTTAATGGACTAAAAACAACATTAAAAGCACCTGAAATAAAATATTTCATTCTACTAATTGAGAAAAACAAAATCTTTCCAAGCCACAATTTGCAGTTATTACACCTTAAAATTCACACACACATTAAATTATGAACTTCACTCTCTTCTTAACAAAGCTGCAATACACAGAACACTTAAAAAGGGCATCACATTTGGTCCTCCAATTTCATTAGCTTTAGGAAATGTGAATTTTACAAACTATATATCACATATATCACCAGCAGCACCCCTTGCATAGTGAAAGTAGCTTTGTGATGAGTGATTCTGTAGGCTGAGCTGTCCCAATGGGATGCAGGGAGAACAGAAAGCATCACCACAAAGCCATCTTTGTGAACTTCTGGATTTGGTTATATAAAGTCTGCAGGGCAGTTGGATGAGGACAGCACACCACTGCAGAAAGATCATTAAAAGTTTTCAAACTGTCCAAATTGCAGAGTTAATAAATGTTAGCAAAGGTCTACATTTGGGTGGGCTACATTCAATTTCTTGTTAGACAAGCATTAAATTACTGTGAGGAAGGCATCCCCTCGATAATAAGTAGTGGAAGACACATCAACTGTCTATTAAAGGATGAAGAGAGGAAATGAATAACTGAAGGTCTTTTAAATCACTTGTGTGCCATTTTGATGCATTCAATGTGGTACTTACTTTAAATTCTTCATTTCATAAAGTATATGAAGTTCATGATTTAAAACAAATTTCCTAAGAGACTGATTTGTTCTTTTTCCTCTGACCCGTTTCATGATTAAAAGCAGCAAAGCTGCAGGATCATAAAAGGATGCGTTATTTGAAACTTGGTACCTTTGCATATCCTTTACATTTAATGAATTCATTAGTGAAATTTCTATTCACAATCACAAATATACTTTGCTTAAGAGTTGTAATGATTGCAGGACTGAACGAATGGATTTTAAAAACTGGCACTTCATAAAAATTCCAAGTGATCCCTAAGGTCCACAACATTACTCAACACAGATTTACTCAGAAAAGACTTATTAAGAAATATTATATATTCTATAGGCAATTTGGTAACTCACTTACAATTGCACACATATGTAGGTATCAGTTTGCCAAAAAACCCTCTTTCCATCTAGCTTTGTGGAGTTTCATTTTCAGAAAAGACAGAAATAGGCATTTCTTTCCTGTCAGTATAGCACTTGAACTAACGATTAGTGGAAATCAAACTTATGCAAGGATACTTTAAAAACTAATTTATTGAGCTGTAAAAGAGTTTTACCTATCTCAGACTGCAATTTCATTATTTCAGATTTCACAAAATTACAATCAGAACACCATCCTTCTCAAAGGTGACCACAGTGATCTCTAACAATAAACTCCTGCATTAACCCTCCATAAAACTTTGAAATATACTTTTAATGAAAGGGCAGACACTTTTTTATTTGATTCAGTTATTGAAGTAGTTACTAACACAGACTGAAAAAGTGCTAAGCTCTAACAGCCTATTCACAGGTAATTCCAAAGGGAACTTAGAGAAGCAGCCTTACTTCCCCCTCTTCAGCCACACACCTTGAAATGTGCTGGAATTTAGAATATAAAACAGCTCCACACTGGTATTGCATCAGTCAATTTTGATATTCCATTCATCAGAAAACCCCAACCAAAAAAAGCCACAAAAAAATCAGAATATCCATCAGCATCTACGGGGAGAAACAGATGAAAAAACAAGCTCCAGGAGGTACAGTAGGGGAAAATCACACCCTTTGACCCAGCAAAGAATTCTGATTATTCACCTCCCCAACAGTATTTGCTGCTTTTTTATTACCCTCAAATTCATACAAGCTGTATGAATTATTACTGCCATTCCTCTGTTTCCATTAGGTTTTCCTTCATTGCTTTTTTTGGACATATAAAAAACACTTGAAAAAAGAACAAATGTATTTTACCATGTATATCTTTATGCTCTCAAAATTTACTGTACATCTTAATTTATTGTACTTTCTATCGAAAAGCTGGGGGGTTTCAAAGAAATATTGAAGTTGGCAATTGCAGAACAGGAGAAAATACTGAATCCTGGAGTGTAAATTAGATTTAGTTTCCAACCAACAGGTTCAAGTCTAGTGAGAAACCAGCTCCAATGTTGAAAGCAGAACTCCAACTCCAACTTGTGCTCCAAAGGCCAAACCATTGCAGAGGAATGTTTGCTGCCTTTGTCTACCCTTCACTACTGAAATGATCATAACATCATCATGAAATGATTACCAAATAACTAATGCTGACTTAGTAAGCTGCAGTTATTAGCACCAACAGCTACAGATTAGTTACATAAAGGTAAATCTAGCTCATTTTCATTATTTTCTTCTTACATTTGAAACTCTTGAAAGTGTTGCTATGGTTAAAAACAAATACCTTCTCACACAGTAAAAAAAAAAATAAGTGTGACTAATAAAAGTCAGATACACAACCCTAGCATTCATTTTAATGTAAAAATTATTTCAAGAGGGTGAAGTTGTTTATGCCTTCTTACATCAAAATATATCAAATTGTGTGCTCCTGCAAACACCAAGTTCTTGCTATCATGAAAACATGACAGATGTGGATTTAAACAAAACTAAACAAAAAATGCACATCAAAGCTAAGACTGATTAACTTTTCAGCATTGAGTGAAGTGACATTTCTCAGCTCATTTATCCATAGCCTGCCAAATTAAACCCATAAGTCTTGGTCACTGCAAACACCTGTTACTCAGCTACAGCATTTCCCAGCCTTTTTAGCTTTTTCTGTTCTCGACTCAGACACTTGGGCAGAGGCTAATAGGAAATCATTTCATTTTACAATTTCAGTTACTCCACTCTAATGATACCAAAGTGCAGGTGCACTGAAAGCTACCAAACTTCTGAACTGAGAGAATTGTTCCTGACAACTGGGGAACAGTTAGAGCTTCACAAAAACTGCTTGGGACACCACAGCAAAACCACAAGTTCCCTTAAAATATGGTAAAAAATGCATCTTGTACAACCAAATTACATCTGCGTTGCCTCCCTCCCCAGCCACCCGTAGAGCTGAACTCCTGACGTGGAAGGTGAAAAAAGGAAAGTCTTGAAAACTCACTGTGACCATGACAATTTTGCCAGCATGGATAAAAAGTCATTAAAAAAAAAAAAAAAGAACAGACAGATATTGCTAGAAGTGAAACCAGAGGGGCAAAACATAAGCTGTTTTCTCAGCATGTAAGGATTATAAATTCACCATGTAAGGATTATAAATTCACCTGCCACTGGGTCAGGATGAAGAGTTGGTCAATCAACAACGCAGATTTTGCAAGCCAGCTTGTGAGCAGGCACTGCTTTTCCACAGGTGCAAGCTTTACTGGTTAGAGCACACTGCTTGGGAATCAAGGACTACACCTGCTGTAATTTGCTTATCAGTTAGAAGAGCAATGAAAATAAAAAGGAACTGGCCTGATGGAATAAAACACAAGAAAATGGAAAACCACTGTTGCAGAATTCAAGAGAATTCCACACACAGGGGGTCATTCTACCCTGAAAAGAGGAGCTACAGAATAAAGGACAGAGGAGCTATAGATAGCAGTTAAAGCAGGACAAAGATGGCCTTTTTAAGGCTGTGGGACACTATCACCAATGACAGCATGGACATTTGAAATGAGCTTTGCCATTTTCAAAAATTACCCACCCTGGGCTCAGTTCTGAGGTAAGAAAAACACCAGTGATGAAGAAACACAAGAAGAAGGTGCAGCTATACTACTGTAAAGAAAGAAAACCTATCCTTGAGAGCATAGTTCTTAAGGAGAAACACTGCTTTGTACCCCAGCTCTTCTCTCACGAGAAAGCAATGGAAGCCCCATGGAGAATAATAACCAATAAAAGAAATTTTTAACATTAAAGTTTTACACAATTTCCATAAACCAGCTCAGGAAACTGCAGGAGCAGATTTGTGTGGTGCTACTAGTTTGTTGTAAGAGAACAGATAAAGCCAGGGCATGAGTTTGTCCAACCCTTCTACCATTGCCATGAAGGCATCACTGTACTACATGACCCGGCACAACACCCACATCATCACATTTATTCACACATCATCATTCAAAAGCTGCACAAAAATAATTAAAGACTCTAATTGATTTTCTGTCAATAGAGAACAACCTAAATGTTCTGTACCGAGTTAAGGTCATCATTCTTTTGTCAAAAATTACTCTGGAAGAATAATGATTTGCTCATAATTATTACACACATGGAGTTATGGAACTGAATTTAGAGTACTGGCACGTTCAACACACAGTTAAACTCTCATCATGCCATTTTCTTTTTCCTTTTAAAAAGTGCTCTCTAATCAAATATGCCCTTAAAGCATACTCCAAGTGAACTAAGCAAGGCTACTTTAGGACTCCAGGAATGACTACACAGGTCTACACATAAAACTTCCAGACAACATTTTAATGTACACACATCAGCACAAAAGAAAGAAAATACTTTCTCCCCGTGACAGGAAGTTACCTTCCTCAACCCGTGTTCCTCAAGATCACTGTTTCAAGCTGACATTTTACACCTCGTGGTAATTTTCCAGTACTCAGGTTTCTTTATCTATAGTCAAGCCAGCTCAGCTAGACCACCCCTGGCTTTCACTACAAACAGTAACTCTCTGACTGGAGCTCAGAACTTGGGCTCTGGATCACCAGCAACTCCCAAGTTACCTCAGCTGGGCTGCACTGCAGGTGTGTCCACATCTCACCTCCCTGGTTCTCCTTTCTAAAGGAGCGACAGAAAAAACAACTTGGGGTTGAAATGAAATTGTTGACACCTCGTGCAAAAGGAGTTCTGTTGCAGCATATACCATAGTTGATACACAGAGTATCACCACACAATTTCAGAAAACTCCAACCCATACACAGTAACACCACAGCACCTCAGGAGGCTGCAAGCATCTGCCCTGCTTGTTCTTCAGCCCAACCTTTCACAGCCCTCCTGTTGATGCCTTGCCCCTGGGTGCCCTCTGCTCCCTTTGGTGGTTGCTCAGTGCCCCTGGGCACTCCCTGGCTCATTGCTGTCAGTGCTGCTCACCTGCTTCTCACAGCTGCACCCACTGGGGACGAGGCTGGGCCCAGCCCCACTCCCAATCAACACAAACTGAGTGCCTACACAAAGTAGCACAAGAATATCTGTTTGTCTTCACTTTCAGAAGCTCCACACCCTGCATTGTCCTACAAGGGTGCTATTAACCCAAGCCAAACTTATGAAGATCACTAAGCTAATGACTTCATGATCAGTCTGAGCACATCCATTCCAGACCCAAGACCTGGAAGATATTTTTCAGTGGACTGTGGCTTCAATCACAAGCACAGCCTAACAAAACCACTCCAAAATCCATGGAGCAGTAGGGACTTTCAATCATTGGGGATGAGGCTCAGCTACAGCCTCACTCCCAATTATCACAAACTGTGTGCCTACAGATTACTGCTGCTTTGTTGAATCCTGATGAGTGGAACAACTTCAAAAGTGGTACCTGGAAAACTGCTTCAAGTCAAACATCTAAGCAACATTTAAACAAAAATGCACATTTTGATACATTTAGTAAGAGTCACTTTTCCAGAAGTTCCTTTAGTCTGGAAGGAACATTTGAACACAATGGCAGGTTCACAAGTGTCCTTGTATCTGATCTACAGAACTGTAGCACAGCCTAAGATTTGGATCTAATTCAGCTGAATGTCACAGATACAAGAAGGGCAACAGTAAGATTTTCATATCTGAAAGATTAGGCAGTCTGGACATACTATTATAAGAAAGAAAGAAAGGCTGGCTTAAAAATACATGGAAAGCAACCCTAAATATAGCAGAAAATACAGCAAAACACTCCACCCTTCTGAACCTCAGCAGCCATACAAAAAGTGAAAAGTAAGAGGGATGATAAAAAACTTGTTCCCCCAACTCCTTGGAAAATTAAGTTTCAGTCTGAGAACAAAATCAGCTTAAAGCTGCTTTTGTTGTTTGTTTTTTTTTTTTAATCAGTCTTCACCCAGTTTTTTATTATTCTACAGCACACACCAGATTTTGCCACCTTTATTCCTCAGAGACACTGAAATGCCTCAGACACAGAACTGGGGCTGGAGTAAGAGCAGTGACTTTTGTCAAGTTATAAGTGATTAATATGCCTACTTCTAAGGAATCTTCATATTCCCTACCCTCTTTAATTGGTGTCTTTTTGGTCAGAACATTTAATCTCTGGCCCTTCAGAGTGGTTGTACATGGCTTTATCATTCACTGTTAAGTAATTCCATTCCATGCACCTTCCACTGTCTGGATTGTTCAAAACCAGAAATTTCATCTTTTATGTCACATTAGCAGATGTTCTTTGGTCATTATTCCCTTAAGCCTTTGAATGTAAAGCACACTCAGGCTCATTTTCATCACTCATCTTTGCAGCAGCTGAAGTGACAGGCTGCTCTTTTAATCCCACAAAAGGCCTTTTTCATGTTTTTTATAGACAAAGTCCATGGCACTGAACAAGAAACAAGACTGAAGAAAGAAGCAGGGTTGTAGATCCCCCGATGGGGTTTCTGTGCTCTGCTCTGGTGGTGGGGGTTCCTAGCAGGAAATCCCTGCAGTTCTGAATGATATTTCATTGATATTTCATGCCACAGGCCCCTCCTATACCCTCAGTTTTAGTGTACAATTTTTTTTCCCCTGGCTCACTGCTGCCATAAGATTGTTAAAGGCTAACAGCTTGAGGTATGACTCAGCTTTACTTTTTTTTTTTTTTAAATTTAAAACAAAATCAAGCAGTTTAAGCCACCTCAAGGCAGGTGAAAATAATTACATTTAACAGCTGATAAAACCCACATGGTAATTGAATCCAATTTTCAAGAAAATATTAGTGCCACAGATGCTGTATTTATGTTGTAACACCAAAACCTTCAAATACATCTTTAAAAGTTTCAGTTTATAGAGTTCCGGCAGTTTTTAGTTACTGCATAAAATTGAAAGAATGTTAAATGATGTGAAGGTATGGAAAGGAAACCACATCACTTCTGTAAGTGAATGCCCATAAATTCAAAATATCCATTTCAACAGCCAGGAGATGTGAAATGCAAGCTTCAGAAAATTCCAGCTCCAGTTCCTGAAGTAACTGGAAATTAGATGCACTGGTACTGAAATGCAGACTTTCTCATTCCTTGTTTGCACATTTTTTGCAAAACCCATCATTTCAGATATAAGTTTTGAAGACATCCAAGATACAGCCACACACACTGCAGATTTTGAGCCTGCAACTCGGCTTAGTTCTCAATCCCAGACACAAGACAGCAAAGGGAACCACAAGGAAATCATTTTCAAAACTGAACTTCCACAAGGTATCACTTGCCTTCACTAGCACAGCAACACAATTTTTACTACAGCACAAGAAACAGAAATACGTGATTAAAAAAAAACCAAAACCAAACCCCAGAGCGGATCAACCTGGCACGTTCTGCCAAAAATCTAAAAAGCCAACATGACATGCTTTTCATCAAAATGCATCAACAGAAGCATTCACAGGCACAGGGCAGACACTGCTAAAGTTCTTGAAGGTAGGTCACCTTTACTCGCTGTATTTTAGTAAATTGTTTCCTTTCTTTTACTTTACAGTTCTGCTTTGGAAAGAAAGCTTATAAAAATTCCAGGATTTGGAAAATAAAGATACCATTACTGATATACTTCAAAAAGAATATGGTACATGAGAAAACAAAAGCACTTCCAGGAGGAGAGGAATATACAAAGCCCCATATACATACCCATCCTGTCACTGACTGAAAACTGACTCCAGTTCCTTCCCGTGTTTCTGACAGCAATAAAAATCACTTCATCCCAGCATCAATAAATGTGGGATTCACAGACCAACTGCTCCCTATTTGTGCACTTTACATCATCTCTCTTTTCTCACTATTCTCATTTTATGTGGCCATTGATTTATCAAGTGAGTGCAGTAAATGCATAAATATCACTCACATCAAATAATTTCCTAAGTCTCTATTTCTCCAGAACATAAAAGTAGTAAGTATGAATACTGCCAACAGAATCCTATTACTCATCATGAACAAGTTTCTTTCACTTTCCCTCCCAATTCCCTTCCTTCACTGTTTGCTTGAGGGGGGAGGAAGCTCTTCCTTAGGTAAGGCCACACTGCAGAGTAGTGGAAGATCTATTCAAGATTTCCATTCCCCAAGAGTAAGAGATACACAGAAGGCCACACTTCAGCTGTAAGAAATATATTGTGAATTAAGACAGGACTGTGATTTTAATTTAATGCAATTACTTGTTAATTTAATATCCCTGAATCATTATTGCTCTGGGGCCTTTGCCTGTGACTCCATTAATTCTTCTCATCCCACTCCACTTGCAGCAAACTGAGCAAGGCCATGCTAATGGAGAAGCTGCAATTATTTATTTTGTGCATTTCCTGCTGACTGAGGTTATTGCACCATGCAAGAAATGTCAGTGGGTTTGAATAAAATACTGATAATGGCACGGCATAAAGCAAGAGGAGACTGCAGTGCCATCATTTGTCATTGAGTTTTTGCCTTTTGGGTGAGCAGAAAGGCATTAAGTTGTTAAGTGAAAGCTTGGCATTACTGAAACCTATCTTTTCACAAATTTTCAATAAGAACTGCATGATTTTTCCATTAGTGAAGTGTTCAAATTCCATTTAATTTACTTAACTATGAAATGTTTACAGTCAAATTCCTACTGTTAAACCCAGCAACAGCTGTTGAAAAAGGTTATTATAAACATGTTAAACAACTTGAATGCATAGAGGTTTACATGAGAAATGGGAAATTGGGTGATTTCTCTATAAAAAAATCTAAGTTACACTGTATTATTTTGTATGACTGCATTATTTAAACATCAGCACTACAGAGAATATGAAGGAATAATGAAGGAAAGGGTCACACTGCCAAGCTCTACAGGACCTTTATCTATGTTCTATAAAACAGTATGAATGAAAACAGATTAAAAAAAGGAATTAAAGGGTAAATAGGTTTTCACATATCCACTTACTAGCATATGAAATTCATCACCTGAAGCCTAAGGTAACAGTGCTGCAATGGAGTGATGGGACTGGGTCACTCTCTGGGAAGTCACGGGGTTTGCAGCACACCAATGTTCTGGCAGTCTGCTCCAAAGTGCAATTACACTGATTTCTGAGTGCTAGGCACCACTGCTGGGCTTTACATTCAGCAGCCTTTATCAAACACATCAATACACCAACACAACCTTCTAAAACTCAAAAGCCTCTAACCCAGAAAAGGTAGAAAAACACCCCAACACCTTCGCAGATTAAAATACAACATGAATTCGTAAGAAAGTAAAGAATCTTTACACACATGGAAAGAAAAGAAGAAAAAAAAAATACATAAATGCTTGAGGGAATCAATAGAACAAAAAAGCAAAAGCCAGAGATGTCATCTCAACATAAAAGACTGCTCAAGTGACAAATGCAGGTCTGAATATCAAACGCAGTGAAGAGTCCTTAGCTAAAGTGAATTGCTGGCAGAAGTGTTGTCAGGTTCTACAAACATAAAGTCAGTATTAAAAGGATAGATTTTAAAAGCAAACAGGGGAAATAAAAAAACCCCAAACATTCTCCTGGTTTTGAATGGCTCTCCACACAGCTTTCTTTTATTAGTTGCATTTGTTGTTGATTTTTTGCCAAAGAAAAGGATTCTCCTGTGTTTGGTCACGTATTCAGTCACACAAAGTAAGACTTAAACCAACAAAAAGGGGAAGAACCAAAGCTAACCCCCGAAGCTTGTCACAGCATTATAAGAATCACCAACAGTGGAATTGGCTTACTGCAAAGAATCTCTGATATTTAAAGAGTTTATAGGTTATAAATGGGAGAGCACTTCCCAGAGGATTGCATATTCTCTGCTCCTGCTGGCTGACAGAACAAGCTCTTCTGCTTCCTAAAGCTGCTGCCACCATCTCAAAAGTAACAGGCATCTGCAAGAAGTCTCCAGGTGCAAAACTTGGGGTTACTTACCTTTTAATGTACTTACATATCAGTAAGTATTGTAATGCCTTTATCATTATTTTTCCCCTCCAAACAAACACTCCCATTATACAGGCAAGAGATTCCTTGCAGAAAGTCTGTATAAATCTGCAGAAAGCAAAAACTAATGTCTGTACAGCCTAAGCCATCTTGTTAACAGGTATTTTATCACCTGAATTTTGTAAGCTTTTCCATTTTCTCAGGACAAGAAGCTGAGATTTCTCATGTACCTTTCGTGCCATTTAATTCACAGAAGCTCCTAAATGCCTTGAACACCCAATTTTTACAATGAAAGAGCTTTCATTTACCATCCAATCACATCCACTAACACTATTCTATTACTTTCAAATGCAATAAGAAGTGTAAGACACTCCGTGGGGTTTGTAACAGCATAGAATGAGAACTGTATTAAAGCTGCTGCCTTTTGACCCAGAAAAAAGTACCCCTTGATTGTCCCTTTCACTCGGGGTAAGAACTGTCAGTCAGCCACTCAGCAAAAGAACACATCACTCAGGAAGCAGTAGGTATTTAAGACTTGTAAAAGGGTTGGAAACATGTGAGTTTCACAGCAAATTAACATCTTAAATCAAGCTTAAGACTGGGGTCATTATTTTGAAATCCTTCACTCGGCTGAAAGGTTCTGCTGATGGTATGAGTGGGTCACAAAATCAAAGTTAACACACAAATTAAATTCTAAATCTGGTGATAAAAGCTAGACCACAGTTCTAAATTAAAGGAGTAATGAGTGTTACTGACAGCACCCTGGAGGAGCCTCATGTGACTTCATTCCCACAAATGTAGCCTTGGCTGAGCTGGGCTATCTTTTATCTAGAAAGAATAACTTTCAAACTGAAAATCATCCATCAGCGTGTGCTCTAAAGCACAGCAAAAAACTTAATTTCAAAGGCAGAAAGGGTACAGCAAAGAGCAGCTCCCAGTGTAAAATTAATGCTGAGGTGCTCAAAGTCCCCTCAAACCTCCCTCTGTTTTTAATAAGGTGCTTATACTTACTACAGACACCTACAGCCCTGCTCCTTGTCCTTCTCTGAGGAGCAGCACCATGCTGTCTCAGAGCCCGTCTGACCTCAGACACTGAAAGAGAAGCACTTGATCACAAAGGAAGGACGTGAAAATGAAACTGTTCAAGTTCCTTTACAGACCCAACAAGAACAAGCTAAGCAACCAACCCCCCCAAACCCCTAAGCAAACAAAAGATGCCATGGAAAGAGGTTTTACCCAACAGAAAAGTTGGGTAAAAAAGGTAGAAAGGCAAAAAGAAGAGGGGTGAGTATCTTCAAACTTCAATCTGAGTTAGACTAGAACGGACTGGAGTGTGTGACACAAATCCCATACAAACACTGGAGTCGTCAAGAATGAAAACCAAACCACCTCTGTGGATCACAAATAGCAAGACTCAGCTAAAAACTTCCAAATGATACCCAAAGTAGACCAGGAGAATTAATATATCAAATTGACAATACACAGCAGAAGTGATGAATACAAGCTTGGAAAGATGTAAGATGTGTAAGATCTGTTGTAAGATGTGCCTCGCAGCATTGCTCAGATATTATCTGTGTGTCAACAAATCCCAGCTTACACTCCACAACAGATTGCTCCAAAGACAACAGAGAGGAACAACTGGAAGTGATGAGAGTACAGATCAAGGCACAATTACATCCTAAAGATCAGCTCAACAATTCACCAGCGATTTAATCACACACCCCAGAATGCGTGAGGCTGGAAGGGACCACAGTGGCTCATCTGGTCCCACCTCCTGCTCCAGCAGGGTTATCCCAGAGCACACAGCACAGGATTGTGTCCAGATGGGTCTTCCATGAGGAAGTACCAAACCCTCTCTGCTCTCTGTTTGAAAAGTTCTTCCTCCTGTCCAGGTGGAACTTCCTGAGCATCAGTCCCTGCCCCTTCCTTGTGTGGGGCCATTGCTGGGCCCCACAGGGCAGAGCCTGGGCCCTGCTCTGAGCCCTCCTGCACACAGGGACACCCAGGGCTGAGGGCCCCTCTCCAGGCTGGGCAGCCCCAGCTCCCTCAGCCTTTCCTCATCTGGGAAGGGCTCTAGGCCCTTCCTCATGTCTGCAGCCTCCAGTGGCCCTGCTCCAGAAGCTCCATGTCCCTCCTGTCCTGATGATCCCAGAGCTGGACACAGCTGTCCAGAGGTGCCTCCCAGGGCTGAGCAGAGAGCAGGATCACTCCCTGACCTGCCGGCACTGCTCCTCCTCACACACCCCAGGACTGCTGAGCTGATGGCTGGTAAAGAAAGCTAATTCATGCTGGGGTTCAAAACAG
The DNA here is from genome assembly GCF_015832195.1 of Motacilla alba alba. Taxonomy (NCBI): domain Eukaryota; kingdom Metazoa; phylum Chordata; class Aves; order Passeriformes; family Motacillidae; genus Motacilla; species Motacilla alba. The sequence continues at coordinate 35,002,031 of NC_052022.1, read as the reverse complement.
GCACCTTCCTGCAAAGATACTGAGTCCACACAGAGGTCAAAGAAGCCTTGACCATTACATTTCCTAAACATGAGGGGGAAACTCCCAGTTCCCCCAAGCTAACACAGGCTCAGTTTCTTGGTCAAAATACCTCCAGTGTCAGCCTGCTCAAAACCAGTGCAGATCAAATTCCTGTGTCTAAGACATGTATAGGGAGGGGGAGAACAACCCTTCAAGGGATTCATGGAGTGCTTCTCTTCTTGGGAATATTATTCCTCTTTGGATTTATTTTGAAATGTTACCCTCCCACTTATTTATTTCTTAATCTTCATATTATCTAAAAATTCTTTAATTTATATATTTTGCATAGATAAGGAGAAAAAAAAAGGTGGTTTATATTTAGCATGCCTCTTGTGAATTTCTGTCCTTCTCACATCAACAGATAATGTTTAATCTAGTAAACTTTGGCATAATTTAAAATAGCACTCGTCTCCAAAGTCTTGTAGATCTCCAGCATTTGGAATGTTATTCTTCAGGGAACCCATTAATTTTCACAAAAAGGTCTCAAAGGGCTGTATTAATTAACAGATCCAAGTAATCTACAAAAACTGAAATACTGCCAAAACACTCTGCACGTACTCCCAGCTCATTAAAAACGCCAAAATCCTCAGTTTAACATTAAATAATTCCCACAGGACTTACAAAAAAGCTTACACAAGTATGGTATTTAAAAATCATTTTAAATGCTAGGGAAATTTACAATGATTTATTATCACAATTACACATAATAAACCTTTCAGAGCTATAGCTCTAACCTAAGTTATAACTGTTACTGTGTGATAAACTGCTCCATCAATATGTCCTTTCCATATGGACTTTGTGCTCCCATTCTTTCACTCCTGCTTTTTAGAGAGCATTTTGTTCAGTCTGTCCAAACTACTACAGAAACAGACTCAGTCTTACACCACCATTGATCTAAAGAGGATGAAGAGCTCAAGAAGTGACACTGAAGGATGGTAATACCCAACCCAACCCTGAAGAGATGAGGAAGCAAACAAGGGCAAGTAGTGCATTGTTTAAACATAAAACCAGGTTGAGGATGCTAATGGATTAGAAATTGTTTGTAAAGACTTGGCACCTACTGTTTAACTCACAAAAAATGCCCTCAAAGTTTCAATGACTATCCAAGTTATGCCATAGTCCCATCTTTGTTCTACTCAAACTGTACCAACGAACATATTTTATTCTGTCTTCTCCTCCTTTGTCCTTCTCCCCACACCCCTCCAAGCATGACTGTGCACAACCCAGTTCCATTTGTGTCCAAAGTTCCCAACTGCAGTCACACTATTCTAAACTCAAGGCAAAAATCAGGCCCAAAACCAAGCAGTTTTATTTCCCAACATGTCAAAGATAAAACATGTCTTCTTTTCAAGAAAAAAAAAAAAACAAACCAACCTAACAAAAACAAACCTGAAGACTTTAAAATCCTTGAATACTCCCACAACGTTACATTCCATTTTCTATTCCTTGGACTCTCTTGTGACTTCAGTTTTCTATGAAATATTTTCAGTACTTTTTTTCCTACATTGGAATAAAAAGTCTTTGTGTTGGTCCTTTTGCCAAAGACACACTTCATCTTGCATAATGGAACTATAACTGCAGCATCGCAGACCTTGGCACACGTACTCACATGAAAAGCATGTTGAAGCACTTCATTGTCCAGGAACTTTAAAGTCCACGAAGTATCACATCTGTTGGAGCGCTCCATTATGTCAGGAATGGCACACATTGGGCTGTACAATATGGAATACCTTAAATGCCTCAACCATCCACCAGAGTGGTTTTTGCTATATAACCACATGCAACACAAAATGGGGTTGAAGGACATTTCAGTATCAAAGGCACCAATTTTCATATAAGCCATGCTAGCCCATATGCCAATATTAGCTAGTGAATTAAATTCAGACCCCAAAACCAATTAAAGCACGCATTACTGCTTCATTTTTTAAGGCACACTGAGTTTCATGGATGTTTCCTTGCCACTAGATCAGGATTACAGTATTAAAATGACATATTTTGTTTCTATTTTTGCCCTGAATGCTCAGAAATGCAAGGAAGTCAGTTTTAGACAGAAAACTCTCCAAGTGGCCATCAATCTTCCTTCATTTGCTGTTGTCTCATTTGTCCTTCCCCTGCCACTGTCTCCTGAGAGATAGCTGATCCATTTAAGCATTGTTCACAGCACAGAAAGAATTTTCTGGCCTCCCTGCCTCCCCCAAACACCAGCCAGGAACAATGCAGTTAGAACTGTGGAGTATCTAAAGGATGTACCATCCACAGGATCTGAAATTACCATGTAATTCCCATCCCTGGAAGTGTCCAAGGCCAGGTTGGATGGGCTTGGAAGAACCTGGGACAGTAGAAGGCCCCCTCCCATGACAGGAGTTGGAACAACATGAGCTTCAAGGTCCCTTCCAACCCAAACCATTCTGGGATTCTATGATATGAATCTAGCTTGAAAAACTAAACAAAACTGCACCAAAAAAATTTCCCATCATGTGAACAAGTAGTGCTGCTCATTTCTGGCTGCTGGTACTTTTGCTTTTGAAAGCAGTGATATAAATATGCACATATTTTACTAAAACAGACATTTGTATAAGAAGGCTATGTTAAAATAGCAGTGCTTGGAGAAGCACTATAGCATTTGGCAGCATCAATTCCTGTAAAGTTTTATTGAACATTTTAAAGTTGTCTTAGAAGTTGATTTATAGTTGGTTAGCAGAATTATGAGGCTTGATTTCCCAGCACTTTCAATCCATAACTCAAACATATGAAAAACCAAACAAATACCAAACAGAAGCATGGGGACTTCATTGATTTTAAGTTTAAAAACCCAAACATATTTCAATTCAAAGAAGCTCAAAAAGAAACTGTAACTACTCCACAAAGGAGATCAATAAATAAATCAGAATGGGTTCATTGCTGGGGTTATATGAGGGATAGCACACACCATTTAATAGCAATTTCATTATTTCAAAATGCAGCAATGCCACAATGAGCAGGAAAACAAGAGGAGCAACTCACTGACCCTAACCAACGTCATCCAAACACCAAGAACGAAGGACAAAATTTCAACTGGCAAAGATCAGTTACTAACCAGAAGAGGGTGTTACAAAATAATCAGCATTCACACACCCATAAAATTATTTGAATTATGGAAGGTTGGAAAAGACCTCTAAGATCAAGTCCCACATCAAGCCAGCACTGCCAAGGCCACCACTACACCATGTGTCCAAGTGCCACATCCACACATCTTTTAAAGGGAGATACTGATGGTCTGGGATGGTGACACCACCAGTTCTCTGTCCAGTGCATGACAACCGTTCAATAAAGGAAGTTCCCTTCCTAGCAAAGCACAGTCCTGCTCATTTTAATACAAGAAATTAATGGAAAACAGTCAAAACAACCTCTATTTCTGAATGAATTTTAAAATAAAACTACAAAAATAAAGCAAGATAAAAAACGCTGTCTGCAGCTATATGGAAAACTATGAACCATAAATTTTAATAAAACAAACTTGTTTTGTTTTGGACACTCTGTGCCTAAAACATGCCATTTCACACACAGATGGCTTTATTTTTAAGGGAAAAAATAAACCCAAACAAATAAATATCAACAGAACTTCAGTCTGGAAATAGCCCTGATAAATGTAGAAACAGTTTCCAGAGTTGCAGTCCATTAACTCCCATGATTATGAGCTCTCACAGGGAAACAAGGATGATCACAGCCTTAGACAAACATTCACCTGGGTAACATTTTTATTTCAAATGCCAACATTTACATCCCAGGGCCCAGAGACTGACATCTCCATCAGTTCTGTTTCAATTATAAGTTAAGAGTTATAAATCTAATTGGTTTGAAACAAGGAAAGAAAGAGATCCAAGGAAAGCTGACAAGTAGTATTCTACCATTTAGTATCAATTAGTGAAAAATCAAAATCAAGACATTCTTTTGTCTGGTTTGACAGAAGCAGTTTTTTACTCACCTCATCTGTCCTACACTGATGACAGAAAAAATGTTGATTTAATTTAATGATTAAGCTTAAGACTGAACTAAAAACTCCACAGATTTTCAAATCTTAGCAACATCTACAACTGGAATGAAATTTGCAGAATATGCTGAGCATCCCCAAGGAAATGTAGTCATTTTGTCTGAGTCTCCATAGGAGAATTGGTTTCCTCTGCAATATGGATGTTTGTTTATACACCTGCAGAGTAGCTGCTGAAAGCTGGATCTGAATTAGAATTTGGGCACTTACATGATACAGAAAGTTTGTCCCTGAAGTCAAGCATAGCCCCTGAAAATTTGAATGTTAATGAAAATATTCAAGTAAGATTATTGCTGCCGTACATCTGCTCCCTTTCACAGCTCCCAAACCCCTAGCTAGGGATCTCTTACTCCTTACCTGATCTGCACAGAACCTAGTGCAGACAAAAAACCACAAACCACTGTGATCTACTGATGGTGCTCACCAGTCCTAACTCATTATAACAGCAGCAATTAAAGTCTATCCAGTAAATAAACCCATAACCACAACTCACCACTGCCAGGCATCTTCCAGCAGCTCCTTAGGACTTTTTCCAGCACAAGGACACACCCTCCTCCTGGCATCCAGGGGAAACAGAACAGAAGCACCACTGCAGACAATGCACAGCCCCTGGATTTTATGGCATCTCCATCAAAACCAAGGGTAAAAAGTCTATCAATGAATTCCTGGTACTGGTAGGCTATTCCAAGTTCTGTTGACTGTGGCAAGAAATAGGTATCCTGGCCTAAAATACTGCTAGAAAAATGGGTACCAGCTACAGAAGTGAAGCTACTGAAAAGCGTTTTTAAAGGAAGGCAGACATTGGCCAAGCACTCAGAATATACAGGATTCTCTACTGCTTGATTTCTTGCCCAGTTCTATTTGGAAGGTTTTTTGTGCTGGAAATCCTCCAGGGAGATACTTCTGAAAGATTAGGAACTGAAATCACAAGTAGAGGAACATGGAGGGAATTGTGGAGTGAACAGGCCAACAAACCTCTAAAATTCAGCTTCAGCATTTTAAGGGAAACCCACAGGAATTCACTCTCTTCCCATGAGACTTGAACATGGTTTTGAACATTTTTTAAACTTCACCTTTCAGACTGAGTTCAAGTTTTACTTTTTGTGTCAATCTTATCAATTGCATAGCTCCAAGTGTGTCAACGCTGGTGTTTTCACAATTTACCATGAAGGAAATTTTGAAATCAGAATGGAATAAACAGGAAATCATCACTAGGAGGGTTGGTATCATTCTTGTCATTTTCACAGGTATTTCTCCTTATTGCTCTTTTGTACTTAGGAACTTTTATTCAACAATGCAGCAAGTCTGCCCACAATCTAATAATTCTTTTCCTTCTGGCCAGCTGTGTAGTTACTCCTTCAAACAAGAGTAAATACACCTACTTTCTTCTTTAAATTTCTTATATTTATCTTGCTTTCCTTCAGAGACACTGCAGCTACTCCAGTTCAAGTACTATGCTCATTTTAATAATTGAAAATCTCACTTAAAAATATTTATATAGCAAAAAATCAACAGAAGATTTCTTTTTAAACTACAGCTATTAACACCCTGTAAGATAAAGCACTGATATGAGATTTCCCAAGCCACGGGGATTAGGAAATAGAGCTACACAAATGGAAACTGCCACCTTTATGCATCTCTGTGTTAGTGCTGTATCTCTAAATCACTGCAACCATAAATACCCTAAACCTTCAGTGATTTTACATTTGGCTTATGGAACTGGTCTACAAATGAGTGGCAGGAGATTTCAGTTTCTATTACCCCAGCCAGTACAGAATCATTAGAACAGCAGGTTTGTAATACATGCACGGCTTTTCACAGGTCAGACTGAGAATAAGGGAAGACCACAAGCATTAATAAATCAGTTTACAATTTCTACAGGATAGTATCAAAGAATGAATAGTGCTTAATGGTATTAATTGCAATGTATTAAATGCTTTGGCAAGTAAAATTCCTCATTAAAGCACAGCAAAAGCAGCCCTACATATTCCCTCTGATGACTTTTGAACATTATGCATTATTCTTGCATTTATGTAAGTTACTTCCATTTAGAATATATTTTTAATTTGGCCTTATCTTATATTTTTATTGTGTTCCTCTTCCTTTCTTTCTACCGCAATATATTATTCCTGAACACTCTGATTCTCGGGAAAACCAGTCCACAATATTCTTCACTTTCCCAGAAACCAAACCACTTATCTATGGCTAATTGTACACATCTCTTGCTGTGACTGCCTACAAACTCAACTTTTTAAAAAATTAACTTCTCCCAAAGATATGCATTTCTTCACATGGAAAAATTCATTGCCAACTACCAGAAAATGTAAAAAGAGGTATATGAAATCAAAATAAAACTTCTAACCATCCTAAAGAAAGTATTTGTTTCTTGACAAATACTAGTTCTGAATGGGTATTACACATATACTAAAAATGTAAATGGCTGTTAAGTTCACATGAAAAATTCACTATTGCAACTTCAATAATTATTCACTTTTTGTGAATAATTATTTAGAATTGTATCAAAGGGAAAGAAGTGTTATGACACATATTTGTCATCTTCTAGAAATCCTAAAGTTTACCATTTTTCTTTTCTGAAGAATAAAAATCCCATTATATGAATTCCCTCATGCTAATTAGTATCTTTTTAAAGCTCACAAATATACTCCATTTCAAGAAAATCTCAACATCTTGTTCACACTCCATGAGATACATTTATAAGCTGACTTATTTTTAAACTGTCTTTGGTTAGTGTATCAGCCCATGTGACAAATGTCAAAACCATTTCTTTTATTATTGATATATTACATCTGTTCAATTTAGAATTACAGAACTATAGAATATCCTGAGTTGGAAGAGACCCACCAGGACACACCAGCCTAGCTCCTGGCCCTGCCCAGGACACCCCAACAACCCCACCCTGTGCCCAAGAGCATTTCTCATGTCCATTAAATATTGAGGTTTTGGTGCATTTGGAGTCCAGAATAGTCAGATCACCACAGGATGATTGCTTTCAGTTAAATACTTATCAGAAAATTACTAACCCAATCTATTCAGCCCTTTTCTGTCCCCAAACTATTGGGAAGAACAAGCAAAAGCCAAGCAATTTAGCGGAGTGACAGTTGCCAGGCATCACACCTTTGGCTCTATGGAGAATACACAAGAGCCTCAATAAAGTTACAACCATATCTTTTTACAATCTTTTCTTTTGCAAACAAGTACTTCTTCTGCAAAATCTGCTCAATAACTATGAAGATAGCTAGTAAAAAGAAAACACATTATATGCTTTCCCTCTGTTGACCCTGCATAAAAACTGTCCTTTTTTTTCTGGTAAAGATGTTTGTTAACTAATAAAATTACAGAGACACCCAGCTCTTTTCATGTGTGCACCATAAATACACCACGTGCCTTGAGATTATCCTTCAGATCACTGCTGCTATGGTTTCAAAGTGCCTGCTCCAGCCACAGCCAAGGCTTTCCTCAGGAGCCATCCCTGGTGGCCAGAGCAGCAGACAGAGCTAATGAGAAACAAAAAGGCTTCCAAAGACTCTGATAGCCCAAAGCTTTAGAGACGAACAGGAAGGAACACTCAGGCTGCAGGGGAAGAGGGAAAGGTGGAGCCAAGGGAACCATTCACTTCCCTTCTGATTGCTGTATTAGATGGAAAAAGCTCCAAAGGAGGCTGAGAGGTTGGAGCCAGGAGTTCTGCATTCCTCCTGCCAGGGCAGCAAGGCCTCCCAGAGCTTATCCAAGTGTGAGCCACACAGTTCTCACTGATTATTCACAGAGAGCTCACTTTTCCTCTCTATTAAACTGCATTACAGCGAGCTAAACTGCTTCTGACATTTTCCTCTTGAGTGCTCCCTCCACATAAACTGTGTCCAAGCTGTTGCAGAGCTGTACAATAAGTCTGTGGAACAGTACCTCCATCACAACATGGGCCTTAATGCAGACAGAAATTAACTTAATTTGTATAGAAAACAGTGCTACTCTGCCACTGAGGGTTAAAGCACTGAACTGTGACTTGGAAGACACGAGTTTAATTTCTGGATCTTCCACTTGGGCAATCTAGCAGGAATGATTTCACAAGAGGATAATGCTGTCTCACAGGACTGCTGGGCACATAAGGACATGCATGAGGCTGGCAGGGCACGCACAAATATCCTTCCCAACCTCTGTAAGTGATGTGGAGTGTACCCACACTTGCAGGCTGTAGGGTTATTTATCACTTGTTCTTTGCAGAAGGGTAAGAACTTAATGTGCAGTTTAAACACACATTCATACTTCTCATAAAGGCCAGTCATGGGGGAAAAAAAAGGCATTCATTGCAAGAATTTTTCAAAGGAAAGTACTTGAATTTTCTATATGGCAAAGAGAGAGATATAAAATTTATTAACAACATTAATTTGATGCTAAAAGACTTGACAGGTTTATCTGGGAAAGTTAAATGTTTAAAACATCATGAAAAACCCTTACTGCAAGTGCACAGACTGATCTGTCAGAGTGATCCAAGCTGAGCTGCTGGGTTTTGTCCCTTGTGTCATGGAAAATGCACTAAGTGACTTGTTAATTTTACATTTAACCACCCCTCACACTAGCTTCTTCAACTATATTCAAAGGCTGATCAAATTGAGAGCTAAAAATAAAACATGTGAATCAGGAATTTCTTGTCATTATATACAAGGAGATAAAGATGAACCCAGGCTTCCACTCATATTGCTTTTGTTTTTGAAAAGACACACAATTTGAATAGTTCAAAAGAGGCTAAATGGCGTATTTGAATATTTCAGCACACATAAAAATCCAATTCTGCAACTCTACCCTTCTTCAGCAGATGTGAAAATTAACAGCATAAATACACTTATGAGTATTAGTCAATTTAATTTATACACACTAATGTATGTGTTTATGGGCACCTCTTAGCACCCTCCCTTCAATATTTGTGCACACTGATGGATGAGATCTGTCCCTGAGCCCTCTTTTCTCCTGGCTGAGCAGCCCCAGCTCTGACTTTCCTCATATGAGAGATGCCTGTATGTCATATTCCTTTAAAAGCAGGTATAATTTCTGTAGGAAAATTAAGCAGCAGCTCATGTTGCTAATGCAAATCTCCAATTCACTCTGGCTACTCATGCAAGAAATCAGCATATGATGGCACAATTACAAAGTTTTACTGTTAATGGAAAAATGTAATTTAATTTAAAAAAATCTTTTCTAATGCCCTAGGAGGCAAGAAGAGGGTTTAAATAATTAATAAGGATTTTTTACCTCAGTAAACTCTTCAACAGGAAATTTCCTCATGAATTTTGGACTTTGAATCCTCTTTCCTACCTTGTGTTACACAAGGACACAAAGATTCGTATGACTGATCACCTCTTGGTAGACAGACCCTATTTTGCTTGGCATTGTTCAGAGACAGAATAAAATGATATTACTTCCCCAGCTCGAAGGCACCAGAGAGATGGAAACAAATGGGCAGAACACAGGAAAAAGGGAGCCAACATCTGTCAGCCTGACAGGCAGCAGTCTCAGCAAACCATCAGGGTGACTGTTGTCAGAACTCTACAGGCATCACAGAGAAGGATATCAAGGGTAGTGACAAGACAGACCATGGCAAAGCTGCTCTGAGTTGTTAATGCAGAGCTCTTGGCAAAGAGGAGCAGCAACAAAAAGAACCACCAAGATGTTTGCTTAAAAATCATCTGTGCTACTTTTGTTTACACGCAACACAATTTCAATGTCCTGCTCTTCCCACAAGTATATCTTACTTAACTCTGTAACTCTAAGAAAGCCAAAGTCTGAGAATGAAAAAAAAAACAGGCAGTTATGTCTAGAAAGGACCAAAACATAGTTCAGAGCAAGTGTCAAATCTGACCAACAGAACAAAACACACTGTTCTTCACACACTGCCAAACTCCCTGTGCCTCACCACCTTACCAAGTAAATGGAAAACTTCACTTTTATCTAGTGCATGTGGAACTCTGAAAGACAGTGCACACCAACACCACCCATTCTGCAGCAGAACTTCAGGCTATAATCTAATTTGAAATAATTTCCTCATGTCAACACTCAGAGGATTCTCTGTCCTGCATAGCTGGCTCCTCTGTGTGATGTGGATGTGCATCTGTGTGCACATATGTGCTCAGCTGTTAAGGAGAAAAAGTGGTAAATGTGAACTCTTTTCCTCTGAAAAGAGCCCAGGCTCTGCAGTGCTTTCCTACCTTCATCTCTTGGCACAAGGCTCTACAAATTGTACCTTTCATTACAGCTACACAATTTTATGCCACAAGTCAATTTGCATGGTTCCCAAGGAGATAAGTTTTGAAAATCTTCTCTGGAATCTACTGATAAAAATAGGGGAAACTAGTCTAGTAAGATATAATGATGAATTAGACCTGATTGAAAAGTTATCTTTATTTCCTGGGCCAATCAGGAAATGTGAGATAATCACTAAACATTTTGTACTTGCTTTTCTTTACTATTATCTCCCCCTTTCTGTTTTTACTGTGCCTAGGCAGAGCGAGAGAGCACTGCTCTAGTAAGCATTGTGCTTACTAGAACAATTTTCTGCCTTTTTATTTTACAAACTATCAAACGAGGACAAAGGATTTGAGAACATCAGGTTACATGTAAATAAGAATAACATACATTTCCTATTTACAGTGCCTGCACACTAGTAGGTAAAACATCCATTTAAAACATAGAATCACAGAATCTCTAAGGTTGGAAGAGACCTCTGAAGATCAGCAAGTCCCACCCAGCTCTACTGTGGTTCATCACTACTCCATGTCCCCAAGTGCCACATCCACACTCCTGAGTACTTCTAGTGATTCCACCAGCACCCTGGGCAGCCTGTGCCAGTGCCTGACCACCCTGTGAGTGAAGAATTTTTTCCTAATATCTAATGCAAACATCCCCTGGCATCTTTATTAGGCCATATATTTACAAATTCTATGGCAATTTTGATTGAAAGTGCATCAAAGCAATGACTGCAGTGATAAAACAGGAAATAAGATTTGAAGGAAGGACTGTAACATCAGTGTGGAGGGAGGGAAGTGGAAAAGGAAAAGGAAAAAGAAAAGGAGGAGGAGAAGGAAAAAGAAAAGGAGGAGGAAAAGGAAAAAGAAAAGGAGGAGGAGAAGGAAAAAGAAAAGGAGGAGGAGAAGGAAAAAGAAAAGGAGGAGGAGGAAAAGGAGACCATGACATCTTAAAATATTACCAAAACAGCCTAGATGATTACTGCTTATTTTTTCAGCTTCCTTTTGGGTAGTCATCTCTCCACTATAATTCCTGGCATTTTCCTGGTTTCCAACACTGTGCTAAACATTAAAAATGCACTGAATACTGTTTGTGTGGGCACCTTTCTTTTCCCACGTGAAGACAAGATAAACCATGACAGATGGAGCATTGCATGTGGTTTCTGCAGAGGTAATTTTTGTGGGAAACAATACAAAAGGTTAAAGCAAAGATGCAGAAAGCCAGTGAGGAGAAAGTGGCCAAGTAAGATTAAGGAAGATCCTTTAGCCACTGTAGATCTTAGTACAGTGCTTCCTGTAGGCACAGTAAGATTCACCAGGATATCTGAAAGGACACTGGAGCAATGTGAATTTAATGCAGAAGAGGAACGCCTGCGAGATGATTTGAGAAGTGGGAATCATTCAGCTTAGCAGCAAATAAACATGGTTTCCCAAGGGATTTCTCCTCCCCCTTCACTGACATGCATTTCAATGAATACTGATGAAGGTCTGAAGAACTAACGTATGTGAGCTTGTGCAAACTGAGAATTTGGATTTGCAGGTGCTCCAGTTTCTATGGAAATGTAGAAGAACCCACTAATACCCATACACAAACCAGATTCTGTTCTGTCCTTTTGATATACTGGTTCTGGTGAGAAAAATCTGGTCTCATAAGTCAAAAGAGTGTTTTCCATCTATCCTATGAACTACAAGAAAAACTTAATTTTCATCTAGTGCATATGGATTTCCCCTTGTGTCTGTAAAATCAGATAGGCAATTACAATTATTAGAAATACATTTAGTGAACGTTTGGAATTTCTTTAGAGGGGCTATTTTTATTTAATTCCCTACACAAATAATTTAATGTAAGACATTCTTCTCTGAAAAATCGTGATTTATGCATTTAATAACCTCCTGGAAAACTAGATTCAGAACTGAATAGCTGCTGTGCCAAACTAAAAAACCAAGCTCTGTGTGCATTACCTGTGTGCCTTGGGATTGGATCCTATAGCATCTAATAAGGTATGAGCTCCATTTGCAGCTCTTCCCCCCAAAAATTTGCAACTTCTCTTTTCTCTGAGTTCTCAGTCACCTGCAGCCAACAGGGTCCTAAAAGTGACCCTTTCTTCAACAGAGATCTGTTCTCTTGAAACAGTCCTCAGGACTTCCTGAGTGTTATTCCTCTGTCAAACTTGCTTGAAATTGAGAAGGATGTTCAAAAAAATCACTGTAGGAAACACTGTCAAAAAAAGCAAAGCAGGCTACTCTAGAGACTTTAGCACTACCTAGAAAAACAAGACAATCTCTCTTTCGCAACACTTGAAAAGGCTGATTTTAAGTAGCAGTATTCATATAGGAAAAAAATTTTTGCTAATTTAAATATGTTTTAAGTGTTTTTTTCAGATATAGATAAATGTGTAGTAGCTACACCCCCCCTCCCCAAAGTACACAGAGAGTTTTTGAAGCAAATGAAAAAATTCTGTTGTTTTGTTTACATTTTTTCAAGCGCACCTTAAAATTCTTTCATTCTTTATGTGATTTTATATGATCACATTTTTAAAAGAAGCATTTCAGTTAATTTCAGAGCATTATCCCAGACTCTCACTTTCTTTAAAGGAGCATATTTACATGAAAGCCAACACCATATTTGCAGTATATAAAATTAAACACACGTCCTCCCTGGCAGGTTTCTTTCAGTATAGTTGTTGTTTCTCCAAGCAAGTTTTAAAGTGTTTCCAAATAAGTTTAAGGACATCCAATTTATTTTTATTTTAGAAAATTGCTTGCTGAAGTGGCACGGTATCCTTACGGTGTGATATCCAGTTATGAATTGCAAAGAATACTTACAATTTCTCAGCACATTATGTATCTCTGTGAGCAATAACTAGAAACACTGGATAGAAGGGTCTACAGAAATTATATAAAAAATATAATTCAAGAAAGAGAAATAAAACAAGAAATACTCTTACATGACCATACTTAATTGCTGCTGTTCAGCTACAACATAATGGAAAAACGTTGCTAGACCCGAGCTTCTAAGACTTTTTATTACATATTAAATTCTTCTAGATTCACAAGTAGTTTGTAACAACATCCAGAAGTACTTGGCAACTGAAACCTGGCTTTCTCTGCAGGTAAAAGCAGACTTTTAACAAGGAAATGATGACTTGAGCCTGTGATACACCAACAGCTTGTGCTGCTGCAGCCTGGAAGGGTCACAGCTGGATGCTTGTCCCACCTGATCCACTGAAAATCTTGTTCAGCGTGGAAGTGTCTTCCTTCTCCAGACTGGTTTTCCTTCTGGTTTGTATTTTTTTAAACACACACTATTCTTTAACCTGGTGTCCTTCAGATAAGCCAAAGAACCCACTGATATTTGGGTGGATTTGCTACAGGCTTCTCTGAGTAGCAGCTCAGAGACACCAGCTGCAAGCTCTCCTTCATGCTTAGACCCATATGATGATGTAATTTGGGAGAAAGATATGCAAACCAGACAGAAACCCAAAATTGAGTATCTGGGAGCCTAAGCAGAATCCTGTTGATGCAGGCCAAAGCTCACAGCACTGTGGTGGTTACTTACTGCAAAATGTAGGCAGTTACCAAAACCAACTGTAAGTGACCTTTGCATTTTAAGTATTAAATGCATAAATATTTTTTTACATTTTATTTAAGATTATATTCAAACCCATTCAACGCATCAGAATTGTCAGAACTTTACTATGAACTTTTAGTTTTTTTAAAAAAATATTTTTAGGTTCATTCTTCCTCAGCTGCAGCAAGCAAGCCCTGAAATGTCATTGCTTACAAGACAATCCAAATTTAAACTCTTCTGATTTTTGACCCAGGGGAATAAACTACAATCAAATACAAATTGCAAAAACATTCAGCACTATAATTCAGTGTCATTTAAGCAGAGTTCACAGTCATCTCTGGTTTCTGTTTTTATACCTACTAACCAAATCCCACTCTTCCTACATAAAAGATGAATCTCAATCTGTAACCAGTTCTGCCCAGGTGTTTAACTGTACTTACACTCCCACTGCATTTCATGATCAGTTTTTCCACTGTGACATCCTTCAGAAGGGAAGTCCCCTGACTGCTGCCAGTAATTTTTCAGATATTTACTTACACTAAACGCTTCTCAATGACCTGTTGAAAAATAAAACTCCACATGTACATAATAAAATTAATGTACTGTTCATGGTTCCTACCAGCTCACTGCGAAGTCGTGCACCTTCAAAATGCTGCTCAGCTGATACTGTCCAGATTTCAGGGGCTGGGTGTGCTCTTTAGCATGCTCAAATGACAGGGTCCCTTCAGGATCAACAGGGAACTCTGAATCCTGCAGAAAACCAAAATTATTAATTCTCAGAAATGCTGCATAACTTCTATGCGTAGATACATACTTCACACAATGTATCTATCTATATTAATATTTTGAAAAAAAAAGTATCTTATTTTTCCACTCTTTTTTCTCTTCTATTCAATTTTCATAATTTTTTTCATCAGTGCTGTCCTGATTTTATTAATTTTGATACATATTGGTAAAGCTAACTGCAGGCAGAACAACTGAACACTAGTAATTAGTTCTTTTCAAATTATATTCCTACTATTTAAGATAAGCCTGACGTAAAACACAGGACAAGAACTGCGAAGGAAGGTTTATATCAAACCCCTCACTAAGATCACTAGCATGGGTTATTTTCCATTTTTCCATGGCCTATTTGTTTTCTATCCCTGTTTTCCATGGCAGGCTAGCTCCATGAGCTGCATCCAGAAGCAAAGCTGCTGTATTCTTCAAAAGACCTTTCTTATAAGTATAATGCCAATAAAAAGTCAAAATATGTGTAGCTAATTTACAGCCTCATTTTCCATTGCTGCGGTTTAAAGTATTTCCTAAGATTAATCAGCAGACTAGGAGATTTACTACTGGCTCTAATTAACCAAGCTAAACAGCTTTATTAAAAAATAGATTGTCATTAAAGAATGTAACGAGGGTAACTGTGCACAATATATTTTAAGGACTGCACCAGTCATTACAAAACCACTTTCCAAGACATCACAGTTTGCTGAAGACCTGGCTGATGGCTTCTGTTTGCAACATTTTCACAACATCCTGCTGTGAGAAGCTTTAAAGGAGACTGAAATCGCTGTACTCTTTAAAATGCCCATCAAACACTAAGATTAAGGAGGGAATGAAATCATTGCATTTTAATCTGAAAGCACACACACACAGCAGGGATAACCACTAAGTCTTTTTAGTATTTGTTTGCACTAAACTTGATAGCAGCCATCCTGTTTGCTGATAATTTGCAGCAATGAGCATAAAGCAAATTTTACAGCTACAAAGTAGCACAAGAATATCTGTTTGTCTTCACTTTCAGAAGCTCCACACCCTGCATTGTCCTACAAGGGTGCTATTAACCCAAGCCAAACTTATGAAGATCACTAAGCTAATGACTTCATGATCAGTCTGAGCACATCCATTCCAGACCCAAGACCTGGAAGATATTTTTCAGTGGACTGTGGCTTCAATCACAAGCACAGCCTAAAAAACCACTCCAAAATCCATGGAGCAGTAGGGACTTTCAATATTGACTGATATCAGACAACAGCCTTTCTTCTCTGACTGGGGAGAAAGACAGAATCTGGAAATCATGGTGATGCCTTGAGAAGGCTGACCTAGAGCAGAGGCCAGACAGAGCTAAAGAGTAAAGCAGGGATTTATTCAAAGGCCTCCATGGATCCACCTTGGGCAGCACAAGAGCCCAGCCAGGGCTGCACCCAAGATGAACCAAAATGGTCACAAAATGGACAGCTGGTCACGGGGTCTCTCACTTTTATAAGTTCTGCTCCATTTGCATATTGGAGTTAATTGTCCAATTCCAGCTTTAGCCCATGAAGTCCCATCCTTGTTTTTCTCTCTTCATTCCACGTTGTTTGTGCTCTTGGGCCTGAGATTTGGATCATTTGTCCTTGGTCCCCAGCTAGAGAAGGAATTGTTTTGTCTCCCTGCTCTGTGAAGAGAGCTCACCATCCCCTAATATGAAGCCCAGACCCACACACTAAAGCAGCACAGAATCTGAAAAATAGAAAAGCTAAAACCTGAGCCATCAATGGAGAAGCAAATGAGCAAAGTCATCCTTTGCTTAACACAGATACTAGCAAGATATCTACTTTTGCAAAAAAAAAAAAAAAAAAAAGCAATAAATTTGCAATATTCAGAATTAGGAAATAACTATGTCAAGTACAAATACATACAGAAAAAAGATTAATCTGGCATTGTTAATCCAACAAGGAATGTGGTTTTGGCTAAAGTTCCACATTTTTATACAACTGCGTATCAAGTTCTGACTGTGCCTCAACCATAATATTCTTGAAGATCTCTGAATCCCGTTCAAGAAAAATCCATAAATTTTCCAAATTTAGGAACAATTATTATAAGTCTGGTCTGCAATATTTATTATACACACACACTAAACTGAGCAAAGATATTACCTAAAGGTAAGTATAGTCCCAACCTCTGTGCAACTCTTGGAAGCTTTCTGTACTCCTTGTCTTACAAAGTTCTACCTCTCAAGGTTTACAAATCTGAACAACTCTGATTATAACATAACAAAGGCATAAAATCAGCATGCTTATTGCAAATTGTTCTCATTCACTTTCTGGAACACAATCGATTAGTAAATGCTACCAGACTTCCTCATTTCAGAGTGAAACAAGCCTAGGAAAGGTGAGGCTCTCTGAATAGAAGTGACAGAAAGTCTTGCATTTTTCCGTAGGAAAAAAATCCCCAGATATTGCTTCAGGAGATAGTGCTGTAAAATGATTGCTGTAACATTAAAATACAGTAAAAAGAGAATAATATAAACATATTTGGTTTTTTGTAACTCCATTGTAAGCATCTGAAATATTTCTGAAACTGTAGCTTTTGTACCCTTTGCAGTGGTAATCCTGTGTTCCACTAGAACAGGAGACTTGCCCTCAGCTGAGATAATTCATACCTGTGGTTCCACTGGCATGAACAGCGGGATCATTTGTTATGGCCAGATGAAATGTTGATTTCAATAGCTCCCCAGCAGGTAAAAGTCACAGTGTGACTTTTTTTCCCCAAACACAAATATTTCTCACTGTGGAGTAAATGGGGTATTTTTATCCTAAAAACTTGCTACAACAGAACTGTTCAATGCTTGCATGAAGATATCTCCCCTCCCCTGACAAATTTTTGCAATCAGGTTTCATTATTTAATCCTTATTTTATTATTTCCAATTGCTAAATCCTAAGGGTAAAAGAGAACCCATTACACGAGTTAAGACTTTGGATAACAAAGCTTGTGAAACTTTTACAGGCATTGACTGCAAAGTCTGATGTTCCTCCAGCATGGGCAAGGGCCATGTGCAAGCCAAAATTCAGGAGAACAGCCTGAGTGCTAAGGAGCCAAAGCAATATACTGTGGTTTTGTTCACTCCTTTATCTGCTGGGTACAAGACATTTGTACTATGACAAAAATAAAAACCTACCAAGCTTCTCTCTCATATTCGTATAAAAAGGAATTACTGCACTTCCTGCCCGTGACATTAAACATCCTTTTACTCTACCACCCAAGGCAAGGAACAGAACATTCAAAAGAGTGTCCCAGGAAGAACCTCTGTGAATCAAAACCCTCCTGAATGCCTGTCCTCAGTCACTGACAAGGGTCAATGGTACCAGGTCCCTACCTAAAATCACAGGTGCAACAATCAGCCACTCACTAAAAGTTGCCATAACTCTTGAGCCATTTACACACAGTATTTCCACAGCTGTCTAAAATATCAGAAGACAGAAGGCTACAGAAGTCAGAATTGTGTGAAGTCATAAAGGCATTTCATGCCTTAAGACCTCACGTACAAAAAGCAAACCAGAAGAGAAGAGCTTGCCTTTCTTTTGTTTGTTTGGGATTTTTCAGTGTCTTTTTTCTTCCCTTTCAAGAGCCTGAACCATAAGAGGATTCAGTGTTTTATCCCAGATCAAGCTGAAATTCTCTAGAACAGCTTGTAAACTGAACTCATCTCTTCTGAGTCTCCAACCATGCCTTAATTTCCCCTTTTAAGATAAAAAGCTTTGTCTTGATGCAAACTGTCATGCAATTAAGAAAATTTACCTGTAAAGCTATTAGAAATATCTCTTTTCTGTCCTGATTTTTTCCAGTAAGACTTCCTTTTCTCTCCCAACAGCAGGGCTCTTCAGAGCATGTCTACAGCTTTCTTTTTCCTCCAGAAAGACACAAGAGACTCATTTGTCAGAACATACAGAAGGCAATGAATAGATAAGTGGAACTGATCTAAATCATCTCAGAGCTGAGAAAAATGTAGTAGAGTTTAATAGAAAACATCCAAATCAGTTTGTCTAAATCACAGCTTGGCCTTGTCTATATCATTATTACAGCTAGTATTGAGTTTCTCCTTACTCAGATGTTAAAAATTGAAGTCAACTGAGGAAGCAACTTCACTCTGTAACCAGGAACAAACTCAAACCTTGCTACTTTAATTCTGAAAGAAAATAAAGTCATCTTAAATCAGGCAAAGCCCATCAGACAGCAAATTAGTGAGCACTGTCTTTCAGTGAGGGAGGAGAAGGAGCAACCTTTTATTTTGCAAAAAATTAATGACCATTATCATCAGCAGTCCCAATCTTAAAGCTGTCAAGGTCATTCTAAGACTGCAGCTCAGACATGCACAAGGAGCACAGTCACAGGTGCTGGTGTATCCATACATTCAATTTAAAAAGCAAATACTAGATATTTTTTTCAGAAATGTGAAGTAATGAAAATTAGGTTTTTCTTAGGGCACAGCTACTGTCTATGTCCAAGACTCAGCAAGACAGTCTAACTTATAGCACTAAATATTTTCAAGGAAATATTCTATTCTCAATTCTCACCCAAGAATCAGCATTGTCTCTGTTTTTCTGTACTTAAAATGAGTCCTGAACTAATCACTGATAGTTATACTGACATACCACTGAAATTCTCTTTTTATTCAAAGTCACAGAGAATTTTAATAATTGTTCACTTATTTTTCCTGAAAATCTGATACACTTATATTATGGAGAACATGTTTTGTCTGTTTTCATTTTAAACCTGTTTCAATATATCGAAATTTCCATATTTTAGTTTTTAACTATCAAAGCAGTCTCATGGAAACCAGTAGGTGTTCTCAGAAGCTACTTATCACATACCTAGTTTTCACAACAGGCCTTGAGTTTTACACTCATTTTTGGTCCCAACTTTCAAAACAATTTAAGGAGTACTAAGAATCCATAAATTCAAAATGTGCAAATAAAAAAAAAAACATTCTTAGAACACAAATATATAAATAAGAATGAAAATACCCTTGGCTGCAATTGCTGACAATGAATCTTGCTTCCCAGATTATCAAAAATAAAATATATCAAATAAGCAAAACCACTTTAATGGCAAACTGGAGTATGAGATTTTCAAACCCCATTTTACTTTTTGTTTGCTATACTTGAAATAGTTTAAAGTTTCAAAGTAAATGAAGAAAGATTCAAACCTCCTCCTGTTTCCCTCCTTCCCATGAAGAAAACCCGGACAGTCAGTTCTCTGAGTAGCTCAGTTTTGCAGCACTACAGGTAGGCAGATTCAGAAGGAACCAAAGCTAAGCAGGAAAGTATTAAACTAATATTAAAAATCTTTGCTGCAAGAGTGACTGAAAAATTGACATCTAATATAGTAGCTGAGCATGATTTTGTTTTCATATTTCCTGTAATTGAAGGGGCAGGGTATCCTTTTCTAGCAGAGTATGAAGAAATGAAGGTATTCAGTGCACCCACTGAGCATTCTGCAGCAGTGAAACAGTCAGCAGGCACTGTTGTACAATTAATACTGAAACAACTCCATTTCAAAATGCTCCAGTGTCTATAGTAACCATAATACAACACATTTGCACATTATTTTACTATGCTAATCATGACCACAATTATTTTAGAAACATCTGAAATGTAAGGAAAGGAAGTTGAAAGCAATAGCAGGAGAGTGTAGTAAAACTTTTACTGCCTGCTCCATCTTGCTTGGCTTGCTAATAAAAACCATAAAACTCCGCTACAAAGGTTGTGGCCACATAACTCCTCCTTATTCAGTTTATAATGCTGACATTTTTTCCTTTTTTTAATAAAATAAACATGAAGATAGTATGTAATAGGCAGTAAAAGCCAGATTAATTAAAAAAGCAATGGTAAAACTGTTCTGTCTTCAAGTTCAGGGCTAGTGTAGCTCTTCAGACAGTTTGTGAGCTGGTGCTAACAGTAAATTTGCACTTGAAATTGCTCCTGACAATGTCAGTTTTAAGGCTCTGCCACATCAAGTCAAGCCATTGCCTCTGCAATAAAAAAACTAGAAAGCTCCACTACTCAATGTCTAACTATGCCACAGACACTCAATCACTTTTGGACTAGAGCTCTCATTAGCACTCATTGATAAATATACTGCAATTATTTTCTACTATCAAAAGGATAAACTTCAAGCTTCTGCACTTCACTGGTTTTGTTTCTTTTACTGCAGCTATTAAAACCAGATTTCATTAGCCAGATATGATTAATAATCAGGGAGGTTTGAAAAAGTAAGAAGATCAGAATTATAGAAAGATCCATCACTGAAATGCAATAGCTTTCTTCCAGTCTTCAGCATTAGGGCTTGTTTAACTTTATCACCACTATTTCAGAAAGTAACAGCATAAAATGCAAAATTACTCTATGCCAAGCATACTGCCCAACACTACAGAAATAAAACTACTGCACTGTTTTAGCTTCTGCTAAACTTCCTCTCCAATGCCCAGGTAAATCACATTTCTCAGCTGAAAGCAACCCAGCTGTGGCTGACGCTGTTAAGGATGAACACAACATCCCAGTGGGAGACTGGAACGTGATCTGTGCACTGGAGGCAGCTGCACAGCTGCCCTGAGAGGTGGAGTCACAGGACAAGGCTGCGAGTGTCCAAGGCCAGCCTGGATGGGACTTGGAGCAACCTGGTCTAGCAGCAGGTGTTCCTGACCATGGCAGGGCATGGAATGAGATGAGTTTTAAGGTCCCTTCCAACGCAAACCATTCTGGGACTCTGACCAGAGAAATACAAAACAGCTCCTTGAGCCTTGCTCTAGACTGACCATAGAACAAGGAGTAGGTTTAACAAGATGCTCTGCACCCACACTGAGTGGAAGACAAAGGCTTAGGTTATATAAAGATGAACAGATAATTTCTCCAGAGAAGGAACAATCCTTAAAAAACCTCAACATTCCTTGAGGACCTGTTCAAAAGGAAACCTGTGCTGTACAGAAATACCTCATGCAGCCTTCTTCCAACACCTCTACCATCCCAGCTATATCATCAAATGTATTTTAACCCCTTCTTTTGATTACTCTCCTCTGTCACAGCAAATTGCACGACCAAAATTCTCTGCAGAGTCAACAAGGTGAGTGAACAGTCACAGTAAATTATTCCAGAACAGGAATGTACAGTAATTCTGAGTGCTAGGTTAAGTTACAGTCTCAAGAAAGTGATATAATGATTCATCCAACTTTTCATTAACTACTCCCTCATGGTGGAATCGAGTTTAATATGTGTAAGTGAAATTAACTTCTTAGTTTAAAATTATTACAACTCTAAGATACAAAGTCTATACCAGTACTGATATGCCCAGATTTTAAATACCTCCTGCTGGTCACCATCAACAGCAGTTATGAATACAAGTTCATCACATGTGAAAGAATAAATCCAGTTCTATTTTACTGGTAGTAATTTCCAGTTTGTCACCCTGATTCTCATCATCATCTCATCACCACATTGTAACAGCAGAACGTGCTCCTGTTTGTTTTTCAAAACACCATTACATGTCTCACAGCTAATTAACCAATATGTTCATACAACAGAGATGTACACACAGCTATGTATATAACTTAATCTTGCATAAACAACTGCAAACACTGCTACAAAGCTCAGCTTGATCATCCTGCAAGAAGTAAAAACATCTATGAAAATGCTGCAATAAATTATCATTATATGAGGCATGCAATCCATTTTCATGGCAGTTTTCTAAGTCACAAATAACCATGTGCTATTCCCAAAGATGTTCCCTATCCCTTCCTTTAAAAGGCCTATGTTTGAAAATCAACCACATTTATGACCATGATCAATGTTGAAATAAACAACAGTGCAATAAAATACAGATCTCTTACAATTATAATTTTATTTTGTAGATTTAAATTTTGATATGGTGCAATCAAACAGCAGCAATATTTTAAGCTACAGCAGCACAGGCTGCACATAATTCATCATGTTAAAGAGGCAATGCTGAGTAAATGACAGACATCAAGTTACTTCAGTTTTCTGACATACTCCAAAATATGTTGCAATATTGTATCTTTTTATATATTTTTTTTAGTTTTCGTAGTGATTAATGTAAATTTTCTCTACCACAGAAGTATCCTACTGTAGAATCAACTAAAAAATCTAGATGCCTTGATTTTCTCCAAGAAAGCATCAGTACAAACAAGACAAGATTGTCCATTCATCCACAGATGTTCCAGAGGACAGCTTATCTGAATTCATTTTGATTTTATTTCAAAAACATGTACTGTGAAAGACTGTGGAAAAACCCTTTAAAAAAAAAATTATTTCTTTTGACATGATCTCACCTGCACTTTTAACAAGAGAAAAAATACCTGCTCCCAAAGGCTCTCCTACCACTAGTAATATCCAAACATAAATGCTAGGGGTGCAATTAAGTTCTAAATGTTGCAATTCTTTTATTCACTTTCCAAATATTAACAAACAAATTTTATTTTTCCTCAAGTATCTACTCTGCTTCTCAGGCCCTGTCGGGAAGCTCAGAAACTGTGTTTATATTCTCAGTAGCCTGGATCCACTAATTTCTGCCAGGGCCAAAGTACCCACTGTAATCATCTCAATAACTGTTATAAGGCACCCAGGGTTTGCAGAGCTCCATACATCACTACAATGAACTGGTAAACACATTCAGGGGCCATTAGTTATTGATTTATTTGCAATTATGCCTTACAGATGCTGTCCATGTTCCCCCCCCTTGGCACTTCATCATCCTGCCTCCGTTTCAGGACAGCCAGTAACCATTATCCCAAGCTCCACATAATGAGAAATAATGAAAACAAAGCTGTAAGAGTACTCTGACATGCAGGTACAAAGCTATCAGCTTGTCAATACTGCAGAGAAACGGATTCTTTATAATAAAGAGCTAATTAATTGATTACTGTACTTGTAAGCAATAAGTACTTTATCAAACAGTGATAAAGCTGGTTATCTATCACTGTGATCCACCAGAAATATTTGCAGCACTGCAGAAGTGGATACAGCAAGAATATGAAAGGGGTACAGCCAGGCTGACTTCACAAACATGCCAGCAGTGAAACTGAAACTGCTAGAAGGGCCTGAAGGTGTGATGAAGTCAGTCTGCTCCAGAGTCAGCAAGGCAGAATATGAAACCAGACCCAAAATGGCTGCAGTCTGTAAATGATTCTGGACCACATTAAACCCAGGCCTCTGCACTTCCCTGAACTAAATTTCTACTTAAGGTCGACACAGCTTTAAAAAACCCCATAATTTATAAATTGTCCATTTTTTCAAGGCTGAAGGATTGACTGTAACTGCCAGTACATTTGTGAAACGCCTAACTACATTCTCTATTAAAAACCAACTCTATTTCTTACCCAGAATGTCCTTAGATTCAATTTTCATCTACTAAATTCTATTCTACTTCTGTCTGCTAAGTAAACACTGCTACTAAGAGTACATTTTGTCCCCTTTGTCACAGTCAATGATGAAGAACACCCTAATTAAGCCTCTTCTGGTTGAAGATTACCCTGCTCATTGTAGGGGGGGGTTGGAAAAATGGCCTTAAAGGTCCCTTCAAAGCCAAACTATTCTATGATTCTGTGAACTTTAAAAGCATAGTAAGGAAAGTATATTTTTATTTCTCTTTCATTTACCAAGTGATCAAGACTTCCCCTCCTCATGGAAACAGACCTCACCAGTCTGTCATTGGATAAATTTATCAGTAACTCAAACACAAATCACATTTTTGAGATTCTTTTTTTCCCCCAAGTCACATAAAAATGCTAAATAGTTTATAAGAAAAAAAATCTCTTAATACATTTGATTTTTCTCCATTTAAGGCTTCATGTCAGACTTGAACATACTAGCAACATTATTTAGGTTGATTTTGTACAATTCTACAACTGTATCTTCTACAGTCATGGGATAATTTGCACTGATTGTAGCTGATTATTTATAGTTTTCAGTTCTATTAGTTTGTTTCTCCATTTCTTGAGGCACTTTTTTACATTTTAAATATAGTTTTGAAAGTAACCACAGATTGCTGGCACAATCTCCCTGCGACAATTTCTTACAACAGAAGGAGACAAAAAACCAGAATAAGTTTATCACCACCTGACTCCCAAGTTACAAAGCTGAAACACTGAGCTTTCAAGTGGGATAGCAGAAACTACAGGATTTTATTCAATGCCTGAAACCTAGCCCATGTACTCTCAATAGAAAGGCAATTTGTTCATGTGGGTTAGCACAGATGGCATGGAGACCTAAAATGAATTTTACTCTGACAAACAGTAATTGTTTACCCAATGGATCTGTTCTTCTTCTGTATTCAGAATCATATATCCTTAGAAAGAATCTAAGCAACAGTTTTTATTGCTTTTTATTACCCTTAGCCCCTTAAACCCACACAAGTTTGAGATGGAACTAGGGGCTATTTTTTTAGTACTATTTAGTACTATTTTAGTACTATTTTTTTTAGATACTTTTTTTTAGTATCTCTCCAAACCTGTTCATACACAGAAGTTCTCTGTTCCATCCTCTCTGGCCAAGTCAGAGGGAATATCTGAAACCAATTCTTCCCAACTGTTCATCCACGGTGAGATTCAAGACAACTTCCAATTTCATTCTGAATTTAGGCACTTGGGCACTGCCATAACAGCTGCAAAGCTTTCACTGGAGATGTCAAATTTCACTCACCAGCAGCTACAGCACAGGATGAGTGTGAAGAATGCGCTTTACTAATTTTTAAGACTGCTATTTATCAATATTTCTATGTGGACTCAGAGGGTGATGGTACAGCCAGGATTAAAACACAAATGGTTAAAACCCCACAAAATTCAGTGACCACAGTTTGCAGCCTGATGCTTGCAGAGACACCACCAGAAATCTACAACAGAAAGGGATACAGCCCAACAATACCCAGAAAAATGGACAATTTGTCTGATCAGAGGCTGCACCCCCCCATGCTAATTCATGAGCCATTACTAAAGATAAGTCTGGATAAAAATAAACCAAAGACAATCTGGAGATAAGAGGAGTGAGATGCTAGTGGGGAAAAGCCGCCTTAGAAGCAAACACTCCAAGGAATTCTTCAGTAGAGCACACAGGGCCTAGCACCATGCAAAATCAGTTTGAAGAAAAATCAAATAAGTAAATGGTGCAAACAGGGCATAACTCCCAGCTTTTTAGGAATGTGCCCTTTCAATTTATTTTAACTATCTTTATATAGTAAATTATTACTTTTGTTTCCTCCATCTACTCCTCTAGCAAAAGCTTTTTCTTCTAACTTTCCCAATTCTTCAGAACCTACAGAGGTTCAAACCCTGCCTTGATCCCTGATTCCCTGCCTACAGAATTATGCCTAACTGCCCTTTGACTGTGCCTGAGCAGGGAGGACTCTCCCTTACCCACCACAACAACACACAGAAATGTAATTAATTCTAAATCTGAATTTCACTCGGACTTGTATTGTATGAAATAACCTTTTTTTTAGTAAATGTCCAGCTCCTACCTCATCTTCTCGGTACCTTTCTCTATGACTTTAGTAAAAGCCTTAGGATAACAATCCACCTTAACACATTCCTCTTTAGAGCAAACCCAAATGGAAAGGAGTAGGCAAATTACATTTCTCTTGCCCATGTTCTCCCTGTATCAGAAATCCTATCACTCTTTGTTGATTTCACAACACACAAATTCCACTACCCCTTTCCACTCACAAATTAATTTGCTTTTTTCCCCTCTACTTTCTGTCCTCAAAAACTCTAAACCATAATCTTCTCTCCCCTTATTTATGATCTAGAATCTGTATCATTGCCTCATTCTTGGTTGACTTGCAGTTCAGAGTCATCTGCCATGTCCTTCGTGAACTTTCACTCTTATTTCCTCTCCAGCTTCCATACGTTCCTGGGTACTTCTATGCTACGTGGAAAATTCTGTGGAACATATTTATTCCAGTTATGCACAAAGAGAGAACCTGCACTGCCACCTTTCCCATTTTCAGTCCCACTCCCATTACCATGCAGCTCAAAGTGTTCTGCCTCACCTGTCAGTTCCTTCTTACCTTTCATTTCTACCCTTAGTTGTCACATCAACACCTCATTTCTTGTTCTTGTGCTTCTGCCTCCCCTCTGCAGATATTGAAGGCAAAATCTGGCAAGAGTAAATCTGGAAAACCACCATCACATTTTCTACTCGAAGGAGCTGCAGTTACTAAAAGCATTTGAAGTTGTTTTTAAACAACTTTCCTATGTGATCACAGCTATTACTGCACATCAGATACAAGGCCTGTAATGTTTAAGCCATAAACTGCACCACTGGACTGCCTTAGTACATGCCCTGAAGGAAATCCTAATAAAGTCTCCAGCTTCTAACTGATGAAAAATTCAGTAATACTCTGCCTCCAGACCAGATGGAGAATTTGACTGGAATCACACTGGCAATTGCTTAGATATTAAAGATCTTCTTTTTTTTCTTTTTTTTTTTGTTGTGCTATGGAAGAAAATAGAGGGCCCATTCAGCACTGCAGTTCAACTACATAAACTAATGCTCACAAACACATCAGACATCATTCCTCTCCATTTCTATCATTCCTACAATTAAAGGCACACATCCTTACTCTGGTGTGTAAAAAAACTTATACTTTATATATACTGGTAATGAAAAAAGGGATTAAGGCATCTCTGATCATTCTCTCAGCATTATATTTTTACCAGTAGTTTCTTAAAACTATTTTATTTATTCAGAACAAAAAAAAATTTTAAAAACATTTAAAAATTAAGAAGTCTCTTCTAAAAACACCTATTCTACATTCAATTACTAACAAACTATCCAAAATAGTATCAAGACTAAAAAACTTCTAGTTCTTTCCCTGGTACCAAGTTTTGAACTGAAAGTCAGACATGTTACTGCACTGAGTGAAATTCAAGGGGTTTGATGTCTCTTTTGAGTCAGAAATAATTTAAAATATATATATATAATGTCGCAAGAGCATAATTAATAGAGGTTAATTAATCATGTTTGAGAAGTGGGGTCCTAACTCCACATTTCTATGCTAAAATTAGGCTACGTTGGATTTTTTCACCCAAGATATGGCTGCCAATACAAACTCACTATTTGTGTGTGCCTGTAACCTCAATAGGGCTTAGACACATTTTTGGAAGCTTCTATCCAACTGATGGGTACAGTCTCTCCAAAAACTCCTTTTCTAACTCAGAATCTAAAGGAAATGCAAAGAACAAAGCAGAAGATGCATTGCTACAATTACAGAATAATCAAAATCACTTGAAAATTTCAGGGTTTTTTCTTCTTAATTAGAGGATTAAAACAGTTCAGTCAGAACAATGCAAAAAGCACATGGGGATGAAACAGCACAGATTTACCTGGATATTTCCTCAGAGGGCTAGGGGGAAGAAACAACCACAAAGAGCAAACTTCAAAGTATCAGCTGAGAGCAGCACTTCAAATTTCTACAGAAAAACCACTGCATGGAAGGTGCAGATATATAACCAATTATTTTTGCAGTGACACCTAATATATTTATTTATTTATTTATTTTTATAATTTATTTATATATTTATTTATTTATATATTTGTTTATTTATTATATTTTTGTGTTTTTATATTTTATATATATATATATGTACTTGTAGCTTGCATGCATGCTTCAGCAGAAAGGTAAATTGCAGTAATTCATTGAGCAATGTCTTTATCACAGCAACAGAATTACAGCTTTCACAAACCCCAGCCCCCCAAACACTGCCTTACCTGAGCAGGACTGGAGAAAACCCTTCTACACAATGGTCACAGGATAACTGCAGAAGAAATGCACACCATGAAAGTCCTCTGCAGAGGCAGACAAATTTTGACCATTGTTCAATAAACCTGGACTTACTGAACTTTTTGAATTCCTCAACAATTCCATCAGCATTCTGTCTCAGATGTAGAAAGGCTGTGAGGATTCTGTAAGAATCATCCCAAACTTGAAAGGCCCCCCAGAAATTGTCATCTACTCTGGAGGGAATGGGAAAAGATGTCCTGGAACATACTGATCTAAGCCCAGCAGATCCTGTGCCTCACACATGTTAATGCACATCCAGTTTCCCTGGCACTGCAGAGCATGGATCTGAACCCACAGCCATCCTGTCCACCTCATCATTCCAGGAGAAAACAAGTACCACCAGGAAAATGGATTCATTTCTGCAAAGACTGGAAGAAGAAGGGAGAAAATAGTGGCAGGAAATTGGAACCTTGTCATTGGCACCATTAGATCTGTTTAACTGATTGTTATGATACTAATTACCAGAGAAAATTAATTTACAGTGCAACACTATATAATGATAGCTGACTCAAAACAGAAGCTGGCTATTTAAGCTTAGAAAATTTATTAGACAATATTATCCACCCAGTCTTAAGCCCTAAATTCTCAAAAGCATTTAGGCATCTGATGTACCTCCCAGTTCAAACCATTCAATGATTCCATGACCTATTCCTACTAACTTCCATGGAGGGAACCTGGACACCTTTGCAGAGCTTGAAATACTAATAACTGCAGAATGTATGGACACTATTTTGAGAAAAAAAAGTACCTGAAAGGTTAAAATCCCTTGGTAAATGGCATTCAGTGATGGGGTGAGCAGCTCTAAGAAGACAACACGGACTACAAGTACATCAACCTCTCACAGGCACATACTTGTGTAGCTAAAAATAGTAGCCAAATTAGTGATACAGACTCACCAAAAAGAGAGGACTAATAAAGTCAAATCTCAGCTGTGCCATGGCTGGAACAATCAGTGACATACTAAAGTGATGCTCAAATGTATTTGGCTGCAAAGCGGGGCAAAAAGGTTACCCTTTCCTTGTTTCCTCTCATTACCTTTGTTACAGTAACTTACTTCTGACAGGAAATTCACAATGAATTCATTCAATTTATAAAAAGATCTTTAAAAGTAATAAACTTATGACTTGTAATGTCAGGAACAACACTGACACCTCCAAATCTCTAATTTGAAAGCTTCCCTGATGTTCACAAATTATTTAAAAGCCCAAACTTTTTAATACAAAGAAACAGAAAAGGACCACTTCAAAAGGTATAAAATGTGAGCCAGTCTGGAGCCTTGCAGAGCAGCTGACACAGCTGATAAGAATAGTCCCCTGCACAGGTGTTGGCATGTTCTGACTGAGCTCCCAGCCACAGCCTTGGCACAGCCAGCCTCTTCTACTGCCGCTGAGGCTCTCCACTCACACATGTTGCCAGATGGTGGCTAGAAGCTTACTCAGTGTGCATCCTGACAAAAATGGAAATGAACTACAAAGACTGTAAAGAGCTCCTTGCTATGACTCCCAGACCAAAAATCAGTTAACTTAGCACCAAGGCTAACAAAATATGTGAGTGTATTAGCTTGTGTGGCTGTGTTCTTAAAAACAATACAGGAGTTATCAAACACAACACAAGACCTTTCCAATTATCCTTAAATGTGCTCCAAATATTGTCAGCCTTCCCCCTCTCACTCTATTTATAAACTGTGCAATAAAACACTTAACTAGTACATAATAGGATGTCTTCCATTAAAATAGAACAAAACTCTATAAATAAACAATTATTCCAACAAAACCCCGTCAGCTTCTCTTCACTGTTATTTCCCAAATTATTTTTAGCCTGGGTGGATTTTTGAGATCAAAGCAAGCCTGCACACACTGTTCTCCACAGCTTTGGTGGCAGGCAGGAATTGGTCATGAACCGTGAGTTTGGAGGGGCAGGGTCAGAGCAAGGGAAGTTTAGCCAACAACAGAACAGGAGCAGCAGAATAAACAGCTGCCAAAGCCTTCTAGCATGCAACTCAAGAGAACATCTCTTTCCAATCACTACTGTTTGGATAAAGCCAATTGCTCAACAGCTGACTGTACATCAAAAAAAAAAAAAAATCCAGGTAAAAAATATACTCAAAATGAGGATTCCTCTCTCAAATGATAATTTTTAAAAGCAAACATACTTCCTATTTCATCTCTATCTTCATTACTATTTTTCTGATTTGCAATATTGAAAAACCAAGGACAGTATCTTCACATTAACCCACCCTGTGATCTCTGTTAAAACATACAATTGGGGTATTTTTAAGTATTACATTACCATGACTCTCTGGTTATTTGTCTGCTGGGTTCAAGCCAGGGCATGTACATCTTGTAGCACAGAACAATTTCTACACCAAGAGTGAAGGAGGCCTGTGAATTCCTCTACTACTGCTAACATCCTTTCCAGACTGACATGTCACAACTATATGCATTGTTCCTAAATTATCTACAAGAGCTAAGTAATCTAAACAGAATTTTTAAAAAATTACAATTATTACACACCAGAAGTGTGGAAATATAGTGTAGACATTTTCACATTAACAAATACCACTGGTAAACTAAATATTTTTAATGACTACAGATTTTTAAAATACTATGAACTGTCATTTTGCATAGTAATTTTTTTCTTGTTTATATCTTTTTCTGTGGGAATGAACTCTTGAGAGATTTACATCATAGCAAATCTCAGTTTTTGCTGTACTACTTCAAGAGAACAATTTCTTTGCAGGTGCTACAGAAACATGAGGGAGATCTGCTTTGTACAGTAAGTGAAGGATTCCTGCAAAAATAGAAACAGCTTCAAATTTCTAGTAAATTATAAATGTCTGACTGGCTGATCTGCTTTGGTTAATTTACAGTATATAGCACATGATCTGAACTATATATACACACAAGATAAACACTTGGAAACAATAAATACAGAGCTATGGTGTAAAACATACAAAAGAAATGCAAACTGAAACTGTGTACTAAGTATTTGGTGTTCTGCTGTCACACCAGCACGGTGTGGCCTTTGTTCCAAGTAACAGAATTCTGTAACTAGGCTTTCAAATTTGTGTGTTCAAACTTTGTCATTCAGCACCTTAACGGAAAGGATTTAGAGAATTTACAAAGAGCAGAGGTAGGAAAGAGATGTGGAGCTGCTAGGGAGGAGAGAGGACTTCAGAAAGGAAACAGGGAAAAACAGCATTCTTCTGAATGAGCTGTGAAACCACTTAAACCACTTGACTCATTGTGCCTTGTAGTCCCCAAGCTCAGAGATCATGGCCAAACTCCACAGTGAGACATTAACCTGCACTTCTGAACAAACAAATTTGAATATGAGACGATTCCTAATGTGTCCACAAAATTGTTTAGCAGCTGTGCTTTACAAAGCGGTTGATGTAGTGGAAACAAATCTGAGTTGCCTTTGTTGTCTGAGCATCACATGAATTATTTCTGCTCCTCTGGTGTAAGAGCCCACCTGTATAGACATAATTCCAGGCTGGGCTCCAGCAGAAATCTGCCCAACCTCAGCCTCCCTTTGCTTACTGCATGTAAGAGCAGGTAAGATCAACTGATCCATGATTATACAACAACTAGTTTTAATCATGATCAAACCTGTCAAGCCTGGACTCAAACTGGAAATCCAATTACAAAGAGGCCTGTGACCCATTAACATTATCCTCATAGTATGTGACACTCCAATGAAACAGTGTCACATTGTCTGGAGGAAATGCTCTGATTATTAATTCATAAACTGTTTGGAGTAAAGACTTAGTATTTTATTTCATTTCATTGTATTTAAACAGAAACAATTAAGATTTTACTTTCCACTCCCAGAAGTGCTGTTTGAATATACAAGACAAACAACCCTGAACACTGTGAGCAGTGCCAGAGCTCTTAGGGTATGTTCGAGATTTGTTACCATGAAAACGAAATGCTAATGTTGAATTTCATTTTACTTAAAGTGATGTTGACATATGCAAAAGCTTTGTTTAAATATTGGAAAAAAAAGATTGAAACACCAAAATCCATAACTTACTGCAGAATATTAATTTAAAATATAAATACCACAGTCAGCACCTGAGCTTTTCCCTCCAGAATTTGGGGGTCTAAGCACTTACTTCATATTTCAATCACATTTCACTAATTTGAAAGGGATCTAGTTTTATCCATTAATAACTTTAGCTGAACTACATTAAAATGGGAAAAAAACCCACCAAACCTAATTAGTATTAAGTTTGGCCTCATTTAATCTACTATTTTTGTGTAAGTATACCAAACATTAGTTCATATATTGCCTTTTTAGCCACATCCATGAATACCAAGCTACCGTTAACCACTGAACTGTAGACTGCAAATACTTCTGGTAGAATACTCCTTTAAAAACAGTGGTGATTATTTACCCAGTTCAAATACAATTACCATTCCGAACATTTTGACTTGCAGTTGTGTATCAATTACAACTAACACTTTTATATGTTTTATCAATACCCCAAAACACCAAGCAAATCATTGATTTGAAAATTAAAACTTAGTATGAAGAGTTTGCAAATTATTACACAACTCTTCCCAACTCCTGCATCATAAACTTTGCATTATGAAACAGACCTTGGAAAAAAAAATAGAGGAATTATAATTGGAAATAGACCTTTGTGGAATTCAGGTATTTTTTGGTCTCCCACAAGAAAAAGCACTTTCTAAAAACCATGGACATTTTTCAAGTGAAATGAAGTTTGCACCAACATTGTAGCTGAGGTACCCAACACTATTTATGTCTTGTGTAGGGCATTCTACACATTCTGCTAGTTAGTGCCTCTGCTTCCTTGAAGGAAATGGGGATCTTGGCAGAAGTTGAACATTCCAAAGAGCACTGGAATTGCACTGTTAGATACGTCATACTGGCAGAATTCCCTTCGGGGGCTGTAAGCACCGAACACCTGTCAGTGAACAAACAAGCACAACTAAACCATTCTCCTCCTCTTCCCCCACAATTCCCACCTGGTTTCCAAGAGAAATGTTAAGGTCTTGACACTTTAATTAAAGGGAAAACAAAGTGTTGGTCCTGAGTTAATGAAATTGCTTAATTATGGTCTCAAAGGCCAACAGAGCTGACGTGACCAGCAGCTGTGCAAGCACCATCCCACCTCCTGCTCTGCAGGGTTCTGCAGGGAGCCTCTGGTGCCTCTGCAAAGTTCTCTCTGAACTCAGGCAGAGTCAAATCCCATCCTACAGCCCAGCCAGAATGAGGGAAAGTGCTGCAGGAACTCTGAGGGATGAAGGAAACCCTGCACATCACAATTCCTTACTCTCTCCGTTTGTCTGTCCTGAGGAAGACAGCAGCAGCTATTTGTAAAAGCAAAGAAAACCAAACATTTTCAAGCCCTTATGCAATTTTTTTATATCTGTTCTATCTTCTCTGCAAAGAGAACTCAAGGATTTTCTTCAATTAAATACAGTTCCAGTACATCCCTCTTTCAGGAGATCTGCATACAAAAACCAGTAATTCTATTATTTTTCAGCAGTTTTTGCAAGTGACTATAGCAAGAGCGAGATTCACAGTCTCAGCTCTAAAATCTGTCATTATTGACACTAAATACAGAAAGAAATAGAGGAATGTGAAAAGCCTATGTACAATTAGAATTAGAACCAAATGAATCTTACTTGCCAACAACTATCTGTGCTGGTTCTCCATCTTGGGGGCCTGTTACTTTATTATTCAGGGCAGCCTGCAGTATCTCAAAATAAGCCTTGTTCTTCAGCACAAAGAAAAGCCTTTGGATGCTCTGTTAGATATTTTTTATCAACTACCAATGGCTTACAGAAACAATTTTACTACTAAGAGTGCAAGGCATTGGATGTCTCCATTTAACAAAGCTCCAAAGGTGGATGGAAAATTCTATAAGTTGTCTTTATAATTCAGTCTTGCAACGGAATGAGTATTTCCTCTGTAGCTTTTTTTGGAGCTAACATTCTGAAGCACTTTCTCATTTTCTCCATGTAGGCCCAACATCTTTAAAGACATTTGAGCAAGTCCTAAAACTAAAGCCATCATCACATTATCCATTACATTACAGAATACAATAGACAATTACATTCATGCCTTTTTTTTTTTTTAAAGCATGAATTTCACCTAAAAAGTAGCTTTCTTTTTACCATTTTCAAGTCCATAGCAAAAGTATTTTTTTTAAAAAATACAGAATTGCCTAACAAAACACGTAATTCTTTTAAATTAAATTCTATCAAAACCAACTAAAGGACACATTTTAGATTACACCCAGTTAATCTTGGATGATACTCTATACATTTGAGTCACAGAACATTAATTCTGCAAGTAAAGAGGCATCATATTATAAGGATATACATTTTCTTTGCTGCTTAACACCCACTGTATTCTGAATGACTCTTACTGAATTTCTACTTTATTACTACTTGTTCTAACAAGTTGTTTTGTAATTTTGGATTTGTTTTGGTTTTATTTATGATTTTTTAACCAGAATTCTTTTCTATTTTAAGGATGCATCCTGTCTCCCCTTAGGGTTCTTTTCTATAGACTACCCAATTTCACTTTTCACCCTTTCTTTGACAGTTCCACTGACTTCTAATCATTCTCACTGCTCTGGTGTAGATGCTCTACTTGTCTCCTGAAGAGCTGTGATCAGACTGCACAGAAAACTGCAGCCAAAGGCACATGCCATGTGAAATTAGCAGGAGGAATATGCCACATGCTCCAGGCAATATTCCTGGTTTACACTGCAGCACAGTGTTCAGCTATTCCACAATATTATGTGGTTTTCAACTCATGTTAAGCCTGGTTTACACTACATGCCCTAGAGCCCACTCTAATTAAAAGCCAATGATCAAGTCTTTCTAATCTTCCAGATCTCTATTTGTACATTGGATCATTTTTTTAAGGCAGAGCTTTGTACCTCTTCTTACACTGTCTGTTATTTCTTTGGATCAGCTCTCCAAGAGGTCAGCTTTGGCATTCCACTCCTGTCCTCAGCTGCACTTGCTGTTCCAGCCCCACCAAACCCAGGCCACTTGCCCTGCAAATTCTGTCAGCTTTTTTTCTGTTCCATTTTCCAGATCATTAAGGACAATATATCCCTGCAAAAAAACCACTTCAGTGTATCTGCATGTTCCTAATCTATTTTCCATTAATTTAAAAAAAAAATTGTCATTCCAAATTTCCACAGTTGTTCACAGGAATTAAACTGTGAGACACTATCCAAAGCCTTTTTAAAACCTAAGTGCTCTTGTATGTTATCCATGGTACCTCTTATCCTCCCATGGATGCAATGTAGACTGGATTTAAACAATTTTTCCTTGCAAACCCATTTTCCCAGTTAATTCTTTCCCTGCTTTCTTGCAGATACTGAGTAAAATTTCAGTTACACACTTCCAGCTTCCTTAGGAATGTAAATTATAGTGTCTAGTCTATGATTTCTTAGCTTTTACTTTTAATCTCATTTGAGACACAGACATTGCATTTTCTTTTCTATTATCTAGACTGCAGTCTTATATTTGGGTAACTTGTATCAATTTCCTTAGCTCCATGTCTGCAGTTTCATTATCCCAGGGAAGGCCTGTAGAAATAAGCATTCCCACTATTATCTGTCAGTCACCTACTCTCTTCTGAATACCAAACCAGTGCTTTCTCAGCCACATTATTACAAACACAAAGTGATTGTCTGTTTCATTTACGACCCTTCCTAACTACTTTGGGAGCATCTTTCCAATTCTGTCCCCAATACACCTGCGCTAATTTATATTCAAACTCAATAATCTGATTACGTAATCATCTGGTTTCATCTCCTCTTCTACTTGAGAGCACAGGAACAGCAGTTCTTGTCAATTTTGTACTCTTCTTTCCATAGAACTGAGGAGAAACTTCATGTAATACATGTACCCATTTGATATTTTAACCCATAGTCTTATTAATTACAAAAGCCATATCTGTATGATCCCTGGATTTTGCATCTCTATTTTTTAATATACACAATGGCCATAATTGCAAAATCTGTTCTACAGAAACAGATAATTCCTGAACTCCAGAAATGTCCAACACACCTTTAGATAAAGTTTTACAGCAAGTAAAACTTGAGAAAATTAAAGTGGGTTGTAATACAAGTAGAAATATAATTTAGTGAACATAAAGAAGCTGCAATTGTCCTGCTAAGATTACTTTTAAAAGCAATCAAACACAGAATGTACTCTGAAAGGAACCTGAGAGAATAAAAATAGGAAAGTTTTCAAGAGCATAATGAAATTCACATTATCAAAGGTTCTCTACAATTTTAATGACCTGTGAGTGCATTTTAATTAATTTAAATGTTTAAAGTAGTACTCAATGCACATTCTTAATCTATGACTACTTCTACTATTGATAGTGGCTTATTAAGGGCCAGATATGTAAATAGTTTAGACTAATTGTCTGCTACTAGAATTTCATTCAGTCTCATAACAAAGATTGTAAAGTCAGGATAATGCATTCTCTGAGGAAAAAAAACCCTGTTGCTTTTTCACTTACTGTTTCAGTGACAAACTTCACATCAAAGGGACTCCGTGTTTTAAATGACATGCCAGCTTTTACAGGATATTGCAGTAACACAATATATGTCTGTCCTTGAAGTAAATGTTCCAGCTCAGCTATGACTCATATTTGCATCTACTTAACAGCACAGGCATTTGTTAGATCACTGTTTAGCTACCAGACACAGAAGAGATGTTAAATCATTTCCATCACCATAGTTCACTGCTATGTAACAGTACATAATACAAACATTTATAATTTTGTCTCAAGGATACATTCTCATGACAATATAGTGGCTTTTTACTGAATGGGATATAATCCAAGTGCCTGAACTTATAAATTGGATAACATGCTCAGTATAAACTTTTGTAAGCTTTAAAAGTTCACTTACATTTACTGAAGCAGGCTTGACAATACTAGATGGTGAATTTTACCTAGATCTACCACATCTTCTGTTCTCTTTTTCTCTGTTTTGTTGTAAATGTATATGCAAATGCAGGATTTCAATTGCATTTATTTCTTCTATATATTCCTCACCAAACTCCGTGGAACTGACCAAATTCATGCTCTGATTCCTAGTTCCATTGTGGTATAAGCAAAATTTAAATGAATCATCATCTCAATATGTGTAAACCAATTTTACCCTTCCCAATAAAACATTTAAATGACTTATGGAACACTTTTCAGTAGATGTTCATGTTCATTCACATTGAATTATTTTAAGAAAGTATCTAAGTTGTATAATACACAGCAGAACTTGATTTTTTGATATAGGTCAGAGGAGATGAGACACCACACAAGCTTGATTCCAAGTATCACAGAAATTCACCTAAGAAAGGGAAGGATCTCCTTTAAACCTCATCCTTTTGATGGGGACAAATACTTCAGACACCTAAACACTTGATTTTCCACATCTTCTGTTCTCTTTTTCTCTGTTTTGTTGTAAATGTATATGCAAATGCAGGATTTCAATTGCATTTATTTCTTCTATATATTCCTCACCAAACTCCGTGGAACTGACCAAATTCATGCTCTGATTCCTAGTTCCATTGTGGTATAAGCAAAATTTAAATGAATCATCATCTCAATATGTGTAAACCAATTTTACCCTTCCCAATAAAACATTTAAATGACTTATGGAACACTTTTCAGTAGATGTTCAGGTTCATTCACATTGAATCATTTTAAGAAAGTATCTAAGTTACATAATACACAGCAGAACTTGATTTTTTGATATAGGTCAGAGGAGATGAGACACCACACAAGCTTGATTCCAAGTATCACAGAAATTCACCTAAAAAAGGGAAGGATCTCCTTTAAACCTCATCCTTTTGATGGGGACAAATACTTCAGACACCTAAACACTTGATTTTCCACATCTTCTGTTCTCTTTTTCTCTATTTTGTTGTAAATGTATATGCAAATGCAGGATTTCAATTGCATTTATTTCTTCTATATATTCCTCACCAAACTCCATGGAACTGACCAAATTCGTGCTCTGATTCCTAGTTCCATTGTGGTATAAGCAAAATTTAAATGAATCATCATCTCAATATGTGTAAACCAATTTTACCCTTCCCAATAAAACATTGAAATGACTTATGGAACACTTTTCAGTAGATGTTCAGGCTCATTCACATTGAATCATTTTAAGAAAGTATCTAAGTTACATAATACACAGAAGAACTTGATTTTTTGATATAGGTCAGAGGAGATGAGACACCACACAAGCTTGATTCCAAGTATCACAGAAATTCACCCAAGAAAGGGAAGGCTCTCCTTTAAACCTCATCCTTTTGATGGGGACAAATACTTCAGACACTTAAACACTTGAATAAGAACACACTATTTTAATTCAATACATTGGATTAGAACTGTAGTTCAATAAATGTGCACCACAGGACAGAGTTCTGTCTCTTCTGTTTTAAACACAATTTTAACTCACCTCTTTGCACTCTAGACATTGATCATTCCCTCTGTCATTTATTTCTTACATCCTAAACAGCAATTCACATGCACTATCCAAGCTGGAATCCTTTATTAGAGGAAATGAAATATTTAGAAATAATAGATCCAGGAAATGTGAAGTGAAAAAGAACTATTGTTCCATTTGGAAGAGATGCTAATCCCACACCTAAAGTTTTAGACTATTGCTTAGCCATGGAAAACTCAAACATGCCCTTATTTTCTGATGCCTTATTTCTGGAACTAGCCCAGTTTTCTAATCCATTGATTAAATAAAGACATCAGGGCCTCTGGTGGGACTCCTTTGGGAAACATAAGACCTGTAAAAACACAGATGCTTGCCAGAACCAGTCAACTAACTGTGCTCATGAATTTCAAAGAACGAGAGCCAGACAGGCACACTACCTGTGCAGAGTTTTTATTTTGGGGGTGAAGCATAACTCTGCTGAAGTCTTCCATAAAAATCCTGATGACTTCAGTAGAAACAGAAACACAAAAATGATTTCTTCTTGCATTATGAAATTGTATCTGTTCACAAGACAGAATGAAGAGAGGAGGTGCCTCTAAGAGTCTAGCATGGAAGATTTTCACCATTGCATGAAAATCAGGGAACGTGGAGATGGACTGACTGGCACATGCCTCAGATACTAATACTAATACTCAGATACTAATAGGTGTGGGGACAGCATGGAGAAATTTTTGTTATACATGATGAAAAATGCTTCAGTAGGCAACAGAAGAGGTACAGACAGATATAGATTTTTTATTTGAGGGCTCAGGAGCAGAAAAAAGACTGAAAGCAGAAGTAAAATGGTTTGTTTGTCCGTGGAGAGGTGCACTGCCAAAGTGAAACAGATGAAACGCTCTTGCAAAGCCAGACAGAAACCTGTAAAAATTAATTACCATGGACATATTCTTGTGGAGAAAGGGAAAGATTGAAGTTACTTCTGACTACATCATCATCAACTAAAGCTTTTTTCCTCACAGTTTAAACTCTAACTGTAGTTCTCAAACAAAAATAGGGCAGTGTAACAGTTTTGGGAGCTTCTGAAATTTTAGATATTAAAATGTTTACCCTAATATGAAAAAACAAAAAGCGTTGTTATGTAGCCCCAAAATGCAACCTCAATAAATAAAACAATCAGAATAAAGTAAACATTCTTTTCCATAATAAAAGAAAATATTCAATCAGGAATTAATTTTGATTTTGCACAACTTGCAAACTGAAGCAGTAACTCACATCTGGTATACTCAGGTTTAGAAGGAAGGAAATTACTATTAGGAAATTACTATTAGGAAGCTATCAGGTTTTTGCCCTTAGTCTTGCAAATATTGTCCCTATTAGTTCCAGCTGGAACAGAATGAAATGCTGGAGAAGTTTGCAAGCATTATGGAACACATCAGGATTTCTCAAGTGACAAAAGAAACACAACAGAGCAAGAAGCAATTACAGCCAGTGCTCCTCCTCTGCTAGGACTGGATTCTCAAAATGCAGACTGCTAGCTTCAATTAATCAAGAGTTCCTGTAATTCCCTGAAAATTTAATTGTGATAGAAACGTGTATTTAAAAAAAGCCAAAACTTGTTACCTACCTGTCCTATTTACTTCAGCTAAGCAGGTCTTCTTTTAATCACACTGGATAGATGTCTTTCACCTGTACAAAGAGGACTGATACAGCTGGGAAGAACACAATACCTTTAGATCTCTCCTGCCCGTCTTCTCTGCCTCTTCATCTGGATCGCAGGAAGAGCTTGCAACAACAAGGAATCTTTGCTGCCTGGCTTCCCGAAGAGCTTTCTGGGTGGGACCTTCAAAGTCTTTCTTCCTTGTACAATAATGGCCTACTATAAAATAAAACCAAGAGAAATATCATCAGAATGCTTTTTATCTACGCTTCTGGAAGCTATCTCCTTACTTCATATTAGCAAGAAAGGTGAAATTCTCAAAGAAACACCACTTCAACTAAGCAGATATTCAGGTTACTGTGTCATCCATATAAAGTATTCCAGGGCTACATGTATCTCTGTTCCACAAATTATTTCATCCTATCTGAAGGGTAGCCCAGACTTGGCCCTAAAAATGCAACAATCTTGCAGTACACAGAGAGTCACAGGGAAATGGATGCATTCTTTCACACCCCTCAGAGCCACAGGAAACATCAGCTCACTGCATCCTATCCACTATCCACCACCAATGCAATATTCTGATTCACAGAATTCCTTTTGTTCCACAATTCCTTTTGTTGCCCTGCACTTTTCTGCCAACCTTTCAAACAAGGAATTCCTGATGAATAGGTAACTCAGCAAAGAAATCCTGAGCAGGTAACACAGCTTAAAATCATCAAAGGTTGAAAGGGATAGGATGAGGAGTACAGCGCAAGGCATCTGCCAGGACCTGGCAGAAAGGACACTGCTCTCTGACAGCCTTTGCATGGGCAGCTCACACAAATCCAAGCACAGCCCTCTGGGATCCCTGTATCTTGTTGCAGTGCTCTGTTGGATGCACATGGGTACATGAAAAAGAATGTAATACTGATTTCCAACAGGATTTGGGCACTTACATCCCTTTCAGTTCTTTGGAAAAAAAAAATCTCTGATTGAAAGGACACATTATACAGCTAAAATCCAGATTGAAATAAATGTACTTCACATTACACATTTCTAAATGACTGCTCTTGTAAAATGGTTTTATTAAGATCTTTACACCAAAATGCAAACCTGATGACTTAAAGCAGGGAAAAAAATCCCAAATATTCCCCTCCATTCTTGAGGAAAAAAAAAAACCAGATCAAGCAACACAAAACCTCCCTGTATATCCAACCTGAGTACAACTGGAACTGGTGGAAAGAACCATGCCTGGATTGAAAAACTTTAGTATTTATGTATTCTAAGTGTTTTAAAAGTTGAAGCTACTGTCATAGATATCCTGAATAATAATTTTCTCTGAGGAAAAGTAAACAGCAAAATTGGTTTGTATGTCTAACACCTTCTACTCACTTAGTAACTGCTATCCACTAGCAATGCTGCTCACAGAGCATTTGGTTTGTTGGTCCTTTTGAGATACACATACCTATAAAGCAACAGTGTTCTGACAGTTCTGGAGCTTTAAAAGTCAGTAACTATGAAAAAAAAGAAAGAATGAGTTCCAAAGAACTGTTGCACTTAGATGTCAACAGCTTAGGTTCAAAGATTTTCTATTCTAATTGTATTCCACATGGAATGGGCACAACGAGGCTAATTTTAAATTTCTTTTTGCATGACCTTCTAACTGCAATTGCATCAGATCAAGGAAAGGAAAAGCACAGTTAACAGTCTTAGCAATGAGTTAATTCAACCATGAGCAAAGAAACTCATTGAGTTCAACTTCTGAATATAATTGGGTAATAAATAAGCAGCTGCTGTTTTTAGAAAATACAAGAAGAGTACTGAGCAAGGAGCAG
Source organism: Motacilla alba alba (assembly GCF_015832195.1). Taxonomy (NCBI): domain Eukaryota; kingdom Metazoa; phylum Chordata; class Aves; order Passeriformes; family Motacillidae; genus Motacilla; species Motacilla alba. Next base: position 34,959,587 of record NC_052022.1, on the reverse strand, counting down.
TTTTAGAACATGTTTAGAACCAGCTGCCATAGCAGTGTTCACTTAGGTTTATAAGCAAGCCACAATCAACACTGCTAAACTCCTGCAGGCAAAAGGGAGTTATTTTCAGAGCATCACTTAACACTGTGTTTTGATCTGTAAGGAAGAGTGCAAGCACTGTAAGTATACACCAATACCCTAAATAAAATACCAGCTCTCCCACTTTGATAATTAGATTCCTCTGTGTATGATCTTGCTACCCTATCAGGAAGGACCAGATTTAAAACACAACCAGTTTTTAATGCAAATCTCCTTTAAAAGAAAAAAAAATCCATTACTTTTTAAAAAGTAATCTGAACTCAAAGTACAATTTTTTTTCAGAGCTGATTTCTAAGTGGGCATCAGAGAGAGAGAACCAGCCCTCATGTTAGGATGACAAAGTCCTAACAATAATTGCTAACTAGCTCCTCTCCAACTACTACATGTCCTTCATATCAATTTGAAACAAGCAAGGCAAGAATCAGGTTTCTTTATGTGTCTTAAAAATTATTAGATGTTCTTCTCTTGAAGGACTTCTGTAGAAAGCTGAACAGCAGCCTGACAGTGAGACAGCAAAAACTGCTAGTAAATAAATTACATGCTCTGTATTGTGGATGCTATCTTCAATTGCTTGAAATGCAGCAGGATGAAAGCTCCCACATCAAATGCCTGAGTAATAAAGTCGAGAATAGTTGCCCTAAAATTAAGTACTGTTAATTTTTTCTACCTAGCTGCCAGATACAAATTTACAATGCAAACTCACTGTGAATACTAAGAAGTTCCCCTTTGTTCTTTTTTGTGCACTATATGACTCAGAGAGACAAAAAAAAGCAGCCCCAAACTAAAACCAAGCCCACAATCACTGAATGGTTTGGGTTGCAAGGTGCCTTAAAGCTCATCCACTTTCACCCTTCTGCCATGGGCTGGGACACCTTCCACCATCCCAGCTTCCTCCAAGCCCTGTCCAGCCTGGCCTTGGACACCTCCAGGGAAGGGGCAGCCACCTTCTGGGCTTCTGGCTTCTCTGGGCACCCTGTGCCTCACCACCCTCACAGGGAAGAATTTCTTCCTAATATCTCATTTAAACCTATTATCTCTCAGCACGAAGCAATTTCCCCTTGCCCTGTCACTACACGCCCCTGTAAAAAGTTCCTGTCCTGTTTTCTTGGAGCAGATGTGCAGAACCTGACAGTTCAGCAAATCCAAAACTAATTAAAAGGCACTCTCAGTGCCCTCTGGCCAAGCCAGCATTCCAGGTGATCCACAGTCAAGTCAGGCTGTGGGACAAATGCAGCCTCGGGAGCAGTGAAGGGCAATCCCCTGCTGCTGGGCAGAGCCCTCCTCCTTCCCTCAGGCTCTGCACTGCAGTGAAAGCAGACACCTGCCAGGAGGGGCAGCTCAGCTTGGCCAAGGACCATCTGCCACTCTGGGTGCGCGCTGTCCTCTAACTCAACATCTAGAAGACTGAAAAGTGCAGCTGGAAGTCTCCTTATAGCTCAGATTTCCAACTCCAACAGCAACCTGAATTTTGAGAAAAAATTAAGCAAACATTTCTCTAGTATCCACAAGAAATCCACATTTCTCAGGGTTATACTCTCTCACAAATGAGAATATGATCACCTTTCAAGAGGCAGCAGAAAGTATTTTAAAGAGACAATATTACCCACTGAGACATGAGTGTGACCTACAGAGGGCAATAAAAATTATGCAGTATTAGAGGACAAAGCACTGAAACAAAATGAATTGAAATACTGATTAATTTATGATACCCAAGGTATGAAGCAAATTAAGACTTGTAGAAGCATGTGGGTGGCTGATGAGCTCAATTTGTCTTGGAGAATGACAAGGGTTTTTTTATATAATTATTTATCAAATGGCTCCCTTGCTTGTCACTTCTTGGTATTACAAAATGCTCTCAAGATTTCTGGAGAATAAACAAGGCTGAACAGCCAGAGAGTGATTATTAGAATCCAACAACAAATGAAAGTATGTTTAATGTGAAAAGGAGACAGATCCATGCACACTGTAAAACACACGGGGAAGATCCCACACTACAAATCCTCAAGCCAGAGTATATCTTAATGGGAAATGAAGGCAATGCTTCCTAGCCTCTTCACTCAACTACAAACACCAAAAAAAAACCCCAAATAAATATATGTGCCTACTATTCTTTTTCTCAGCCTTGTGTTTTCTAGAGGAACTTTACACAGTGGTAGTAATTCCATGAACATGGGAACTAATGAAGCTTTATTGTCAAAGGCTGGGGTGTATCACAAGTGCCAAAGGAGGTTTAGGCTTTAATACATGGGGGGGGGGGGGGGGGGGGAGGACCAAACAAAAAACCCAGACAAACAACAAAAAAAACCCCAAACTACAAAACAAACAGATACTGAAGTTGCCGTAATTGGAACATATTCTTCACCTGGAAGCTGTATAGTATTTTTAGGGTTCTCTAATTTCAAGTAAACAATTCTCTCTGATGGGAGTTCTGCTCATGACTAAGGCAGGTGTCACATGCCCTTCACATGTGAATACTCTGTTGGCACAGGACAGAGCTCACCTCTTCCCCTTTGCACCATCCCACTTATTTTCAGGAGAATTTAAGCAACCTGGTTTCTTTGAAACTCATCTTATTATTAAATGTGGCTGCAATTGAAAAATAGGTTCAAAATTATTAGTGGGATTGATGCTGTCAGAGAATGTGATAGCACAATCTTAGTTTACTTAGGAAAGCAGAAGTACTAGGGTTTTCCTGATGGAGTTAGGAAAAATAATGTAAAATTTACATCTGGAAGTAGTGTGGTACCACACAGATACTATTGCAGCAGGTATTGTATCTCTTAGCAATCTTCTGTAAAAATGAGAATCTGGATTTCATAATACCAGGATTTTCAAAATGTTTCCAGACCACAATGTATGCTTTCTGAAGGGTGAGCTGGGAAAGAACACACGCACACACACATCAAAGGGAATATCAGCAGATACAGTAACAAAATCAGTGACAAAATAGATTTCTAGGACAAAGTCCTTCCAAATTAGTCATATATTCCAACATTTCCTTCAGCAGTCTCACTCTTAGTGAATACACTTCAGAATAATATATTCAAATGATAAAACTGCTGCTCAGACACCAGGTCAGCTGATAAAGCGTAGTGCAAGTATTTTTGACTTACTGTTACAGCATATTTTGAGATGCATCACATCAACAAAAAAAAAACCATAAGCAGTCTGAGCCTGGTGATGGGAATATTTTACCTTTTGTCTGAGAGATCTGCTTAGCATTTCCAGACTCTAAACTTTCTAACGCAGCCTGCAAACTTGTAACCTAATTTTAAAAAGAGAAAAGAACAAGAGGAAGCAATATGAAAACATTACTTTTGAAGTGTCTGTTCACAACACACAGAATTCATGCTGGTGTACTTTATTAATTCCATCTACAATTTTTAGCTCTGGATTATTGTCTCTAAGTTATGAACACAACTCCTAATTCAAGATTTTTGGAAAGACCTAGAGCAACAATGCAATAGAACACAAGCCACCCAGAATCTGTCAAAACACTTTTACAACTCTATTAAACAATGCAGACATAGAGAATACTAGGGTTCTGACTACACCAGCAAGTTTTAGAACTGCTGTCACTGCACTGAGCTCAAATTTAATGGCACAATAGGACTTACAGCTTCGTCACAACCAAATGTCACAAAATATGGTGTTATGCATTGTAAAAAACTCATTGCTCTGGAAGGAATACAGTTCATAACTGCAGAGGTCCTACACACACACACACACACACATATATATACTCCTGAAATTTCACAGCATTGGAACTGTTCCATGTTTCATACTCCTGATTCAGCAGAACTCCATATGGGCATACACTTCCTTTTTCTACAGGGCATTTTCTTTTCTTTATTGAAATTTCAAACATCTAATCCTCGCTGTTTTATAAGTAAGCCCTGAGGTGACCAGAAAAAAAACTGGAGGCAGAGGAAAGGAGGAGATGAGAGATGAAGACTATCAGAAGAAGCTGTGAGCATGGTAAATTCCTTTCATTTTACCCCCATATAATTGATGCTATTGCTGAAACAATCGCAGGAATATAATTGCATAAAATATATCCATATAAAATGTAATTTGGGTAGGGTTTTTTTCTTTTTTTTTTGCATTTCTTTCCTTAAACACATGCAAGGTAATTTTCTGTCATCCCTCCTACCTGTGCTCATACTGCTTCCTGTCAAAGGGGCAGAATATCTTGTATACATCAGGTAAGATTGGAGAAGAAAAAATAATGTTCAAATACTCCACTCAAGACAGAAAAACTGTCTCTGATCTCTTCATGTATCTTTTTTCTAAACTAGCAGGTCACTCCTGTGTATATTTAGGAAAATAATAAAATAATTAACAGCAATAAAAGAAGTTAAAATAAACTTCTTCCCAAGGCATAGAGGGAAGCATGGGAATGTGTGTGAAGATCACACCTGCTGGCTCATGTAGAGCAGCACTGAGCAAGCACACACAGACATTTATTACTCTGTGGCACCTTGTTTCACATACTTTCACTGCTAATATTTCACCAAATCATGAAACCCACAAAATACTCTGCTTCAGAATGCTGCATAAGCTTTACCAGAAATATCCTGTGCATTTACCAAAGCAAAAAGCAGAAGCTCCTTACAGCTGTGCAAGTGGTATTCACTACATTTTTACCTGCCCCACTGCTTTGTCTCTCTCCAAACTGGTTAACATTTTCTGTGTCAGTGAATTCTGGTATTTTTCTGACAGCTGCTTCAGCATTGGTTCATAGGATGCATAATGTGCCTTCAGCCTGTGAGCAAGAGGAGGAAAAATTATTCCTCACAGATGAGTTAAATCAGATTTATACCTGCACAACTTTTCCCCTCCCCAAACAAATGAGTAAAATTACCAAAAGGTCAACACAGAGGAGACAGCAAAGCTGTTTAGTATGTAACTAACCAACTGCAATACCACAACAAAGGAGAAAAAAAAAAAACTTAGACCAATGAATAAGAGAATTCACAGCTTGTTTGGTCACATCTTAAAACAACCCGTCCAATTTTGTCCTTTTGTCAATCCTTCATGCACATACTGCACATTAATTTTGGCTAATTTGTTTTCTTACAGATGGATTGTATTTCACTGGAAGAAAGAGAACTACAGCTGTTATCTGATTACCAAATGAGATCCTCATCTGGACAAACCAGTCATAATATAATCCTGATTTCTTTCTTCACTACACATTACACTGTGAATGTTTATGCACTTGAACTCTTCAGACAAACTAAGATTCAGACAAGAAATTGGTGACACCACCAGCTCCAGAACCACTGCATCCTGCAAAATGCTGAGTCACAGAGGAGAAATCAGTGCAGAGTGCTCCCTTGCATCAGCAAGCATGCATTCCAAGGGTGGGGATGTAGAAAACAGAGCTGCTATTACAGGCACTGATGGATAACAATACCAACAGAACTCAGGGAATTGACTGGAGATGCAGATAAGCCTCTGCCCAGGGTTATTTTAAAACACATGTGAAGAAAAGATTCTAAACTCAGCTCCTATTTAGAAATAAAATCACTGTAACTCAGTAGCAATGGACTGGTTTGGGCTTATTTGCAACCAAAGCAACATAGCAAGTTTCTTACTGAAAGTTCAAGATGACAGAAAATGCCAACTATGAGAATCAGGAATGCAAAGGTTCTGAACCTGGTGTGATATCAGTTACCATTAAAACAGGCAAAAGTTGTAAACAAAAATCACCTATTTATGGTAAAAGATCTGTGTAAAGAAAAAAAAACAACTCAGTTTTTGTTTCCAACTATTAGAAATACTAGGTATTCATTACTGCATGTTGCATCAGAGAAAATCCACCAAAAATAAATCATTGGAAATTCTTTGATCTGTGTGGCACAACGTGGAAATTCTTTGATCTGTGTGGCACAATGGTCACACGGAGCTGCTGTTTACCAGCACATACCAATATGCAGCTAGACTCACTTCAGATTCCTTAGTGTTATCTCTTTATCAGGCAACAATTCAAAACATTCTATTTCATGCTACATGTATAGCAACTAAAATCAGGTTGTACCTTTTCAATTCACAAACCAGCCTGTTTTTCTCCTGGACCACTCGCTTATGATTCATTCGATGGAAGTCTCGTTCTTTCTCCATTTTTAGGAGAGCCTCTTCTACTTTACTGTGTGTGAAAACAGAAAACACAGGGCAGCAGCGTTAGTCTCCTCCTCTGAATTGCATCAAGGTGTGGTGGGAATAGAGTATAAGAAATGTGTTAAAAGCAGCTTTGCCCCCAAAGAGTTGCAGCCAGGCCAATTATCCAAGATCAGAAACAGGCTTGACTCACAGCTGTAACCAACAAGGAAGAACAGTCCTATAAGACAAGGAGAACTGGGACCTAGAGTCAGTTGCTGTCTGGGCTTTGAAGAAGAAGGAGCAGTGTGGAGAGGAACTACCCATGAGAAATCACTGAGAAGGTCTGGGACTCTTGCAATAAGATAACAACACTTTTACATTGAGAACACAACATCAAGATATGCTGACTACGTGGGGAATTAATTTTCAGATCTGCACATGTCTACTGCAGCTAAGTTGGAATATCTTGGTAGTACAACCTGTGCTGAAGAACATGTACTTTTGAGGTCTTTTTGCTGCCAGCTGAGACTCAAAACCATGGCTACTCTTCCATTTCCCTCAGATCCTTCACACAGAATCCATAAGGATTCTGGCATTATGAATCTCAGAGTTGAGGTCAACTTTATGTTAAGCACAAGGAGTCTCATGGAGGTACAAAAAACAATCCTCTTGTTTCAAATTCTGTGTAAAAGTGCATTGATAATATTGATGATACACCAAAAATACTGCTTTTTAAAAAATATTTACATCACATTTGTATTGTTGCCTTGCAGATTAATTTGGAGAGCCTTCTGGAAAAAGTTGGGCCAAAAATGTTTTAGGCTCTCTTCAATCACATTTGCAACTTGTCCCCAAGTGTTTCTTGGATGTGAGAGCAGGCAGCAAAAGGACTCTATTTCAAAATTAATTGTAAATATACTGATAACCTGTTATTCTCTGAGCACATTCTACACACCTGAGCCATGGGACACCCTGAGATGCTCTGCTCCATAAACTTAAAAAGAAAATACTCTGCATATATTCAGTACATTTTCTCCTTGCCTTTACTGATATGGGTTTGACAGGAAAGATTAGTAGATGAGTTGTTTAATTGCAAAGGAAGCTTAAAATTAACTTGCACTGAAATTAGCTATTTGCTTCTTGCAGAAATAAAGCTCATTTCCTCTGCAACCGGAGCTGAAGAATTAGGTAAAACCAAAAGGAAAACTCACTATCAAAGTGAGTGCCAAAATCAGAGGTCCAGGACGAAGATCTGGAACTGCCAGTGCATTATATTTAAAAATTTAAAATATAAATTACTTACTACAACAAATAATTGATATTTGCTGTACATGCCAGCACTCTGTGTGCTACCTATACAAACTGCCATAGTGACACACGAACATTTGTAGGTGAATCGGTGCTTGTAGCACGGGCTGAAGGAGAGAGAGCCCAGTGAATTCCTGGCAGCAGCTCTGGGTGGAAGCTGGCAGGGCCCTGGCACCGGGCAGGGCTGCCCCTCCCTGGAGCCCCGGGCACAGACACATCCTGCTGTGTGCACACCCACGAGCTGGCAAACAGAGCAACTTGAGCCCACGTTAAAGATTCTGCTCAGGCTTCTACCAGCATTTGAGATGTAAATGAATCAGTGGTCCAGGATAGTTCTGGGAAACAACTCCCTCACGACACCACACTCAAAATCTGACTTGCCTTAAAGACCTTGAATGCAAACCCAGCCCCTTCAGAGCTCAGCAGATGGCTTGTTCTGAGCATAAAAGATGTTTCTACAGCCACAGAAAAGCCAATATCCACTTTTTTTAGGGAAGATATATGTCAAAGTCTGCAGGTCTCTCCATTTAAACGTCTCTCAAGCAAGTACTTCTGTTAAAACAGCAAAAGAGGACAGGGTGCAACAAACCCAAGTAGGGATTTTCAGAGGCAAGTTGCAAGCCCTGATTCCACTGAATTTACATGGGACTACATTCCACAAGATGCTGCAAGTCATAGCCCTAAAATTTTAATTGAAATAAAGACAGTCTTAGAAAACATATACTTTCAGGCTTTTACTCTATCTAGTTTCCATGGCACTTAGCAGCAAAGATGCTAAATGCACCATGTAATTAAACAGCTGCATTTAAATTTGGTGCACAACACAAAAAGTGTGCACTTTTTTTTTTTTTTTCCCATGGTGTAAGTGGAAAAATACGTGCAGGAATAGTTAGCTTTTGGTACAGAAACGGGAGCTGAACTGGGAATTTTGTTGCTAATGTCACTAACTAAATAATAAACATGACTTCCAGAATTACTTTATATTTTGACCATTACTTTGGCTATAAGCTGGGTGTGTATTTGTGAGCACGCTTACAAAAAGGAAAGAAAGGTACCTGCAAATGTTTACAATTCCTAACTGATGCTGTGAACTCAACCACATACCTCAGGCAAAAGCTTGATACAACTTTGATTCCATCTACATAAGAAATTCCTAAACATTTAAAGAGATTTTAAATATCAAAGTCCACAGTCCCCATGACCAACACAACTTTATCCTGCCACAACATTTGTGTGACTGCACATGTTTAAATAAACAGGCAACAGACAGGGTCTGGCCACAGGAAAACACAAAAATATCTGGTATTCAAAAGATTTCGTATCATCAGATAAGCAGAGTTTTTAACATGGCTAGGAAACTGCAATCTATTTTCAGTTCAGAAAAATTACACCAGAATATTAAGTGACCGGACACCACCCGATGAATTAGAATTAACTAGTCTCATTTTCAACAGTTAACAATTTTCAGTGTTATTTACAATTTTTTCCTGCATATTGGGAGGAAAGCCCATGCTTCCATTAGGGAAACAATCAGCAGATAACAACACCCCTTAACAACCAACTGAGGCTCAAATGCAACCTTCAAGATTAAAGAAAGGGAGCACATCTGAGGTACCCTTTAACTAGTGTCACATGGCAGACCAATGTAAATTTAGTTTTGCTTTCTGTCACCATGATCTGTCACCATGAATCACACCAGTGATTTTTAGAATTCACCTTTAAATAAAGATTAGAAATGTATCTAAACCTTAAGGTAATAACTATTCTTAGTTTTGGAGTAAAAGGATTATGCTGATATTTATTTCTTTTAATATATGCAGAGAGATCAAGATGCCTTCAGACATTGCACAAGCTATAAAAAATACATGCTCACGATAGAGAGGAAATGAAGCTAACTGTAATTTTCTCTTTAAATAATGAAACACCACAGTGAAATCTAACCAACAGCCTGCAATCTACTCAATTTGCCCCCCTGCTTGCAAGCAATCATGTAAATACTGTATTAAAATACCCAAAATACAATTACAGTTAGCTTCTAGACACTAAATGTCTTCCACCAATTGCTAAACAACATTAAAGCAGGAGGTAATTGGTTTACAGTCATTTATCCTGGGCCCCCATACTGCCTAAGTCCCAAATAACATCCTTTTCTGCAAGATGGCCGTCAAGAGTACCAAGCTCAGGTAATTAAAAGCTTTCCTCAAATACATTTCACAGCACTGTAGCTCTCAACCAGTGCTTTCTGAGTAATCCACAGAGTAAAATACACGACTTTCCTTGCTCACAAATCCTTGGTTTCTAACCAGTCAAATCAGCATTTCTCCTGTGTTCTCAGGCATTGTGCTTTCTGAGTCATTCTCTCTGAAAACCTGAAAACCCACGTTGTCCTCCAGGTAATTTTGAATCCTGCTGGAATATTTACTTCACCACAGCAAAGGCAGTGACTCAAGTTACTGAATGTATGAACAAGAAAAAATGCTGTTAGCAGTCACTAAACTAAATGGATTTAGTATAGAGTATTAGGACCAGGGTTTATCCAAAAGGCATAAAAGAACACTGTAGCCCAGTACAGTAAAAATGCTCAATTTCACACATTTCAATTATTTCAAAGAAAAAAGGTGAGGGGAAAAAAGAAAATAAAGCTCACTGAATTTACTACTGTCAAGGTTAAGTTTCATGAGGGCCACATTTCGTCCTTCCTTCTTTTACTCTGCATGACTGCTTCTTACTCTCCCCCACTCATATGAGACACAATCTTTGAGTACCCATTGTCCAAAGAAGCTGCAGATTAAAAAAGGAAATGTTTTCTCTATGGTCTGTCTCCCAATGCATCATTATATTTAGACTACACGTATCTGACTTGATAGTTGCCACTGTTTATTAAACTACTTGACTGTGGCAAATTAATTCATTAGTTTAAAATGTAATAAATCATTACAATCAGAAAATAATTTAATTACCATTATCAGCAGCAATGATTATTTAACATCTGAATAGTTTTGGTTTTTTTTCATAGAAAGGAACAACCTAAATGAAAATTAGCAACTTGAGCAACCCTGAGGAAAATCAAAAAGATGGAATCAACTTTACAGTTCCATGTTTTGAAACCACACACTGGCAAATCTGAAGTGAGTGCATCATTAGGCCCTAGAGTACATCCTCAATGAACACACACATGTGCAAACACACCATTCTCCAGAAAAGGCCATGCGACACAGGGCTCATTACTACACCTCTCCATTTTATAGGCTAAGTATTTTAATTCTCTTGACTGAAGTACTGCAGACGTGTAGAATAAACTGCTACAATGTACACACGAGTATAATCAATGATGGTAATTTACACTGACACACCATTACCACTAGGCCCAGAGTGATAGATTTTTTGTAATTAAAAAAATGAAGAATAAATGTATAGTGATTTTTTTCCTACACCGAAGGTTTGTGCTAGCTGTAATTTATAGTACTGTAATACAAAATGCACATAACAATTTATTTTTTTAGTTCTACCTATTAGGCTCTCATGATTCTCTGTAGTAATTTGTTATGATTACTGGATACTGAAAATTATTTTTGGCCTAGTAAATACAAATAAAAGAAACTAAGATTTACATTTCTAACAACTCAGAAAAACTTGAACTATAATTATAAATGTCACCTAGAGGCAAAAGTCTGTGTAGCCAGCATAACAAACAGGAACTTACTATTTTTCACTAAGTACTTGGGTTTACTTTACCTGGCCATCTACTAGCATATATAAGAGTTTCAATAAAATCAAATAACATACTTGACAGACTGTCTGTAGCTTTCCAGATCTTTCTTCAGGCTCACATTCTCAGTCTCGAGTTGCTCGTTGCGAGTGTACACGTCTGGAACCAGCCCAGCTTCATCAACTGATAACTCACCTTTCTCTATGCGCTCGTACCTGGTAGAAAAGAAACAGATTTATTTTACTTATTTTATTGCATGTTTCCATTTCCTCACTTCACTCATGTTTTCCTTCTCATGCTGTCATTTACCTAAACTAGAATCACAGCAATATTTACCATCTTAAAGCATTTACTTTCTATGATCATTAAGAATTCACAGCAGTGGATTCCCTACCCCACCACACTGCTAAATTCTACTGCTTTTCGTTCTAAAATGTGTATTGCTCATAACAGTCAGGACACATAACACAGCACTTCACATTAAACAACTCTTTTCTTCCTTTCTTCTAAATAGCTTAAATAAAAGGCAGAAACAAATATTCTTGTTCAAATAGCATTTGTATATACTCACAGTCCTCTTTATCTCACATGCTCAAATACATCAGGGTTTGTTGTTTTTGGGGGTTTTTTTTTTTTGAGGGCTCAAGCTGCAGATAATGAGGATGAATGATTCCGAACCATCTTCAACATGGAACACAGAGCTCACTAGGGAATGCCTTCATTCCTTCCTGTTTATTTTCCCTCTCCTTATTTAAATAGATTTACCAATATTTACCTATTTTACCAGCCCCTGAGAACACTTGATTCCGTGATGTAGAAGGCTGAAGGTTGCTTTAGTTAAATACCTGCACAGACTGACATGGATTTTAAGAAGTAAAAGTATCTGAGGCAGCCTGGAATACTGGGTAGCCCCCTGGAATTTCTACAGCTCCACCAATAACATCTACTCATTCAGTATCCTATTTGAGGACTATCCATCTTTTGGTGATATGTCAGTAAAACCTAAGAATGCAGTAGAGACACAAGAGTGAGACCTCAGCCATTGCATCAGCTCACCAGAGGCTGCATGGAGTTGTAACTAACTTAAATCAGATAAACACCATAACCCCACCAGCAGCTTCCCTGCTGGGAAGATGTTTTGGGTGGGAGATCACTAGAAAGAGCAACATGAACATTATTTGCCTTTTCAGGTGACAAATATCTTGAATCTGTGCATTTTTTTGTTTCCAAGTAATAAGGAAGTATGAAAAGAACTAAACAGAATAAATAAATAGAAATAAAAATCACACTAAACACTATCTCCTACACCTGGATATAAGCAGCAGATCTGAAATCTGAAGACAGCAATCAATATCATTCATCAATAATCATGCTGCTGAAACAAAAAGCATTTCTAAAAAAAAGCACCCTTTACTTAACATCCTCCAAAAAAATTAAGGTGAATGATAGTATCTGTGTCCAAATGACTTCCTACAATCAGCTACGTATTTGCATTCTGAGGATGCTTCTTGGAATGCTCATCCCTCTGAACTAAGCTGTCACATTCACCACCAGTAGATGGAAGGTTTTTGAAAAATTCATCTGAATATGTCCACAGTAAAATTCATTCTATCATCACTTTATTTTCTTAATAAATTACTGCAGGAACAGGCTTTAACATTAAGAAAGAAGCTTAGGGTTTTTTTTTTTCTTTCCTCCAAACAGTGAGTGATGCACAGGTACAATTTCTATCAGAAATATTGCAAATAAGGGCAGCCTCATGGCAGAAATTCACAACTGTACCTAGAGTTGTACTCCTTCACTTGCTGAAAGTATTTCTGCACTGAATGCCCTAACTACACGTCATGAAAACTACCAAGTATCTGCACGAAGACTCATCAAACATGGATAACTGATGCACCTCAAACTCCAGCAGAGCTAAAAATTCTGACAGACAATTTTCATGAAACACAATTAATACCAATAAATTCACTCCACCCTTGTGTAAGAACAGGACTGAAAATGAATGTTTTTGTGCATGTAGCAGAAATGGAAAACCACACACCAAACTGCACCGAGAAATCTCATTATCTTTCATCAGCCTGGTCCTGTAAATCTCACAGACCTCCTCCCTACTGAGCCGACTGCCAAAAGGCTGCTCTTCTCACTTCTTTCATTGCACATGGAAATCAAATTAGTTCCATGAACACACAGGTATTTTTACTAAGCTTTTCAGAACGACTGAGTTATAATTCTTAAATCACTATTAAAAATTAACCAAGAATCTGGAAACCTGAGGAACAGACGGTTAACTATGATTTTGTCATCAAAGCTCCGTGCAGACGGACTGAAAATAATACATTATTACTATACACTTTACATCAGAACTCCTAGAAACTGGATTTCAAAGGAATCAAGCTGCACAGAGGCTCTGCAATAAACTGATAGCTCAGGATGACCTGGGCTCTCAGGATTGGGAGGGAGAGACTGGCAGATGCAGGAATTCACAGCTGATCAGCCTCTGCACTTCATACTTAAAAGCTGTCAATCCAGTATCTTCAATAAACAACAGAAGTCCTATCAAGTCTTGTATAACAAATGAATGGAAAATTTAATGGAAAATTAAATATTCAGAAAATAATCTACCTGTAAAGTTCCTTAAAGTATAATGGGAACAAAAAGTTTATGTGCAAAACAGCCAACATAATTTAAAAAAAAAATCACTACAACTGTTATAAAATAATTCGTTACTTCATTGAAAAATAAGAGTTTTGGCATAAAATAAACCATAATCAAATCATGGCATTTTATACAGCTTGGTAGAGTAATGCTGTTTTCCCAAACTCCAAAATAAACACAGACAATTTGGTCCAATTTAAGTGACCTTTAGATCTCAGACAGACAATAATTTCAAAGCCAGTCTTTTGATAAATTTTCTCTACGTTAATTAATTTCTCATTTTAAATTCCATTAGTACTTGATCACCACAGCATGAGAGCAAGAGTGTCGTCCCAATACATAATGAGGGACCCGAGTACACTAATCTGCTCTCACTTTCATTAATATTGTAAATTATCCATTTCAAACCAACATGAAACATTTTGAAATAAGGTATTAATGCAGCAAGTCTCTATACAGTAAGATTAGATACCGACATGCTGAGCTCATTTGTAAAGCTACTGAAATTAAAAGTATTACTAATAGAGAAAACATCTATGTACAGCTAAGAATTTACAAGATAGGGCCTGTTAAATCCTGCACTTTCTGTTAAAAAGCAATTTGAATTTTGCCATTGATATAAATTCAGACTCTAAGTGTTTCAAAGAAAGCTGTAAGCTTCATAAAAAGGTCACTATTTATATCTGCCTAGTATTATTAATCTTTTTAGCATAAAAACTATTAGACTTCAAACTTAATATCAGCTACTCATATCAGTTCTTTTGTTGAGAAAGAATACAGGAGTATCGTGCTCCTTCTCCAAAGGATCATTGAAGTCCATCGTTATGCTATCAAAAAGCAGATCGGATAATTATTAATTCCAAAGGCAATGCCTGATTGATGAGTAAGACCAGAGCCTTGCAAATTCCAGAGCACAGATTCCACACCTGAGAATATTTCTAAGAAAATTTAAAAGCTTTAATGTTTTTGTGTGAAAAAATAAGATGTTTCTAACTTTTTCTAGTTTTCAAATTACACAATTTCAAGAGACTTTACTAAAAAACCCTCTCTGAACTTCTCTTGTTTGAAACTGAGAACAAGGTTAATCAAAGAGAGGTGTTTCCAGAGTTTCTCCAACATAACCTGCTGGTTCAAAGCAACCCTAACTTCATGCATTTCAACAGAACTTTATGACAAGTGCCATCTTTTGCTCTAAAGTTGTTCAGCTCTCCTCCAAAGTTTTGCAGCACTCCTAAGAGGTAATTTTTAATCAAGTAAAAAAGTATACATCCTGCAGGATGCATGAAGAGAGTGGTGTATTTAAACAAAGACACGCCTTTAAACTTCTGCATAGAGTATGGATAAAATCCCAGCAATCTGCAAAAGCTGGGAACAAGAAAATAGCAACAGCTCAAGAGTTTATTATTTTTCTGATTACTGTATAAACTAAATCTTAAAAAACAAAAAAACATTCATAGTTCTTAACTGCTGTACCAAAAATTACCAATTAATAAATATTCTGATTATTCTAATTAAACAAGGGTTCCTCATTCTCACCAAGAATACATCTGTTTGTTAAAACTCCACATATTTAATAATGACTTGTCCTCAGGAGAGTTTTCTGAAAAAATATCCTGAAACACCGAAAAGATTTGAATCCTGACCATCTAATTCCCAAACCAACATGGTCACTTAAATTATTTTACCATTCAGTCTGGAAGCAGTCAAGGGTTCTAGACATTCCCATTCTGACCAGGAAATTGCAGAAGAAGTCATCCATTGCTTGAGGTAGGTCTGATACGGATCTCTCAGAAGTCAGAAGCGACAGAAAATCCTGAAATCAAATTTTGGTAGCTGTTAAACTTAAAAGAGAAGCGTCATGATCATACTTTCTATTTCTGAAGTCATCTACAGTCACAGATTTACTGGAGTACAACCTAATGTTCTCCTTGTCTTTACAGATCAGAACTGTCATCAGTAATCCTTCTAATGGCAAGGTTTGTGAAAGGTTATAAAGAAGTAACTCAAACCCCCCTTATTTAAGCAGGTATTCCAAACCTGTCACCTGGTAGAGCCTTGAAAGTATTAAAACTGATGGCTGATCCTTTGTCACTGAGCAGAGTAAAAGTCAGTCCTCATCTAATGAAGAATGTAGCTGTCCAAGGTGCCAGCAGAATGGCTTGTGAGCTTTTTTGTAATGGTGCATGCAGTGGAGGGACAGACTGAACCTCCTCTCCATCCACTGATCCCTTAGGAATAATTCTCACAAAGATCAAGCACCCCTTTCCTCTCAACATGCACTGCAGGAAGCTGCCAGACAGCGCTGCTACAAGTGTTAGCAGAAGGCAGATGGTGCACCAGGGCTTCATGTGCACCTCCCCCAGTGCCACCCAGACTGTCAGCTCTGCAGAGGGGGCCAGCTAGTGGGGCAAGCACATTGCCAAAAGCAGAACCAACACAGAACAGAGCAGTCCTACTAAAGAGAAAAAAATAAAAAAAAAACTCTTTCGCAGCTTTCTGATGCAATGTGAATCTCTTCCCTTCACCCAACCCCAACCAGCACACAGTTTAGTGTTTCTCTCTCAGAGAGAATTCAACCTGCAAGGAGGTATGGAAAAAAAGGAAAATGTGACCCAGACTGAGACTACTCCCTCACAAAAAGCATTCAAAAGACAATGAGATGAGGGAGACTGCCCCAACTCAGCAGCCAAAGAGATGGCCTTATTTCACTCAGATATCAAATGGATTGCAGTGACTTGACATACCTAAATATGAGGGTCTTGGCTTTTGGGAACTCCACGTGGGCACAGTGCCAAAATGGACCTGCTCCACAATGCACTACAAGCTACTGCACTGCACGTGCATCTTGGTGAGAGATTATAAAAAAAATACCACAAAACTGAGAAAACCCCACTGAGAGATTTATCGAGAGATGCTAAAGGCCAGGACTGCAAATCATTTCCATCACCATTTATAAAAGAATCTGTGAGGCCAGGGATTTCTGATAACTCCATTCATTTATGGCTTATTCATGCCCTTAGTGGCAGCTCTCTCACCATGAGTGCATAAATTACCTGGAGATAAAGGCATTTCTCTTGATAAAATCAAAACACTGGAAAAATCTCTCGGCTATTTTGTATAACACAGAAAATGTTGTCTTCAATCCAACCAACCTACCTAATATAACCAGAAAAGATTGTAAATGTCTGATGGAGGCCATGTAACAGTGCCTTATGACTAATACAATATGCCAAGTGCAATGTAACATTTAGCATATTTTCATTATTAGAGCTCCAGTACATCAGGCAGGTCTATTTTCTAATTGTGGCAACACAAGAACCAAAGAGTACATGGGCAGGCATGCAGCTGCATCCCTTGGCTCGCTTCTTTCTTTACTCCAAGTGAGGCAAATGTGTTATATTGTTGCTTGTAGTTTTCCAAACACATCTATAAAGCCAGGCTTTGGAAGAAGAGACACAGCTTGATTCCCCTAATAAATGGAAATTTGATAGGAATTCATTTCAGCTGCGCAGAAGAGAATTTATTCGTGAGATCCCAGCACTGAGCACCATTTCAGGAAGCAAAGCTCGAGCAGGGAACAATCCAGGGAGAAATGAATTCAGTCTAACAGGCACAGAATCACAACGGGACCTCAGGAAAGCAGACCTGGATTCCCAGCACTTTCCCAGACTTTGGGAGTGATATTAGGCCAACCACTTGCTTCAGTTTCATTGTAATGTCTTGGCTGAGTACTAACAGAAGAGCACAACGAGAATTTTACTGTATATATTTGCTTGTTTGGAAAATGAGGAAAATACAATCAATTAACAAAATGCAAATAGGCATCCTATAGCAGTTGTATGGACAAAACCATCTTATTAAAAGAGCCTGACCATGGAGTCAAAATAAATCAAATCTTTGCTTTGTTAAGTATTTCTTTGTGTTAATTAAAATATTCCAAAAATTGCGGGTGCAAAGATTGTAAATATGATCAGTAAAATAAATTATTTTCTAAGAGCTTAACTTTAGGAACTTCCACAGCACTTCTAAGAATTTCTGTCCACTGAAGAAATATGAACACCAAATAAACTTATAAATTCTCTGGAAAACAAGGTAAGATGTTCTCAAAAACTTACTAAATTTAAGAAGAACATAGAAAGGGAATTCAAGGATTTTAACATGTTCAAACAAACTGAAAATCAAGCATACATAAATTGCAACATTAATGAATGTCAATGTTACTTCTCATTATCATTGTAGATATTAAGAGGACAAAAAAACTTGGAAGGAAAGTCTAACTTCTTAACTTTTCTGAAGAAAGTTTTTCAGCCAGCTTTCATCTCTGTGTGGCCTTCCAGAAGTTTTGCATCCTTTTCCTACAGTCCCTATGAGCTGGATATTTTCTTTTATATGCAGAATATTTTTTGCTTGCGTTGAAAAATAATTTATATTACTTTAAAATGTCTCAAAAATCAGAAAAAAATAAATAGAGATGTGCTTACGGACAAATGATGTTACTCAACTTAAAAACTCTGGATAGTTTTAATATCTGCAGTTGGAAAATGTCCAATTTTTAATCTTTTTGGATGATCACTGATCTGAGCACCTAGCATTGCACTTTAATATGGGATTACATACACAAGTGAAAAACCAAGTTGAGCAGCAAACACACACACAATCACTTAGAACTACCATCCAGGTTATGGTTATTACATAAACTAATTTATTTTAGCCAAGATTACAAGTTATTTTAAAAAATAGGCCAACTATTTATCATGTGAAGAAGACAGACTTGTATTTGCTTCCTAGTCAGAGTAGGGATGTTGAGTCAATATTAATTCACAGGAAACAGTGCTTCTAACCTGGGTCACCAGAAGCACTTGGCTTTTTCAGGGAACTAATATCAAACCATCGAGTCGGTGAGCCTCACAAAATGTCCAGTAAATCATTATGAAAGCTGTCAGGGAACTAGCCAGTGTATTAGAACATTTCTCCACTCATGTCTTTCTGTCCAAAGGCTGAAAACACTACTTCAGTTTCAAAATTATAGAAAAAATGAAGCCTCCAAATAACAAATCAAGCAGGAAGAAGGCAGGCAACTCTTAGCATAAGCTTAAAATCAAAGAGAATTTAAGTTTAAGCACAAATTATCTGCTGGTTTTAAGGAAAAGTAAATTTCTTCAGTTTGATTAACTGGGATAGACATTAGAGTACTGTTCCTACCACTCCAACAAATCAATGAAGAGGTAAAAGAATATTTAAATACAGCACTGTCAAAAGATCAATAGGTTAAAAATGTTCTTTTTTCACTTCCTATTTTAACATCAACTCACACAGTAAAACAATCATAACCTCAGCTACCCCTAAGGAACATGAAGAATTTCCACCGCTCCCTTAGCATTAAGCATTTGCCATCTCAAACACTTCAGCAATCTTTCCCTTAATTTTCAATTGAGCACATTCAGTTTTAATACACATAAAACTCTGTTATTGTCAGTTTCCACTCAGAGTTTGATCTAAAGTACAAAACTGATCTGTTGATAAGGACAAGTACAAAAGAAAACACACATTTTCCCTCCATTTTCAGTTTAAGTATCATTCACTTGATTTCATCTTTTCACTATTAATCATTTACTTTTGCAAAACAAAGCCTATGACTGTACCCTTCTGATGAGGCTACAAGATAGTGGTGATATTGGAAACACAGCAGGGAAAACCACTTTTCCATTAGATTGTTAAAAACAAGTAAATTCAGGTAGATCCTAATTTGAAAAATGCAATACAACCATCCCATTGTGTAACTCTGAACTATTACACAACTGCTTTGAAATCAAACTGAAAATGTAAGGAGTGTCAAAACTAATGGTGTGGGATGATTGATAATTTCATTCATATTTTGATTCAACATAGTGTAACAGTCCATTCTTTATTTTCAATATACAGAAAATTTCTTTTAGCAAAGTATTCAAGTACAACCTTTTGTGAGTGTTAAGCAGATGCAGTTTCTTTCCTGTGCTAGGGATCACATTCTCATTTAATCTGCTCAGATAAAGAACAAACTCTAAAATACTGATGTATTACAATAATATTAATATATTTTAAATAGCTAAAGATTTGGCTACATGTGTTTGAAACATCAGGTTGTTTACAGAACACAAATTAAAGGAAGATGGAACCCAGAAAATGTAAGTTGTGTAAGTTGTCTTTTGCACTATGGCATACGTTAACTCCTATAAGCTTGTAAGAAAATAAGAGACAATCCTTCCTACAAAATATTTCATAATTAGTATAACTATCGTGTGTAAATTTCAAGCCACTAATGTCAACTGAATTAGAGACTCTTAGATTGTTTAGGAAACTCTTACCATAATTTTGGCATCTTCAGCCTGGTCTTGAATAGTCTGCAAAGCTTTGGACAGATCCTCATCATCTTCAGGAAGACTGAAGTCATCATCTGCTGTAACCTAAATGAAATTACCTGAAGTTTGCAATCAACACATTTTATACACCTTTCTTTCACAATAAAACTGCTCCCACTCCCATTACAACTGCTGAAAATAATTCCCTCCCCGTTAAAATACCATTTTGCCATTTGTAAACAGAAATCCTATTACTGAAATATTTTTTATAAATAAGCTGAAATATCTAAAGAGATGTTTTATCTAAATAGAAATTCTTATACCTTTAAAAAAGTATTTATTGTTTGAATAAAGGTAATACACAACGATCCAACTAACACTGAATCTTCTCTTGAAAAACAGATATGCTCTCTTTCATCACTTTATAAAAGGAGATTTGTGTAATTTCTCCCAGGATGTATATGTGACTGATGAAGTAAAAAGAACAAAATATGAACATGCTACCAAAATATATCAGAAGATTATCAGCTTAGTAAGTTACCTCTTCATACTGATAGTCATCTTTGGCATCATCTATTATGGTAATCTCTGCAGGTTTAGTTAAGTCTAGAACAGCTGGTGCATGTGAGGAGTTCCAACTTAATAAAAAAAAAAAACCAAAAAATAACCACCTATAAATCTGCTATCACCACCCCCACCCTTGTTCTTCTCAACACAAGACTTTCAACTTCCAAGGTTTCCTTCAGCCCCAAGGTGAGCAAGCCTAGTTCAGTGCACAGAGACAGAACTTAGGTGTAACTTTTTACAGCAGGCTTGAACACCATTACAAATTGACTCGTCAGATCTCAGAAGCCAAGCACTATTACAAAATAAAACAGCAGCTCAACTGTGCTGTCAGCCAAGCATCAGTTTTCAGGGGGGTCTTTTTTGCACTAGAATTTCCGCAGCCTTCTAAGCAGAAATAGCTTCATGCTCTCAGAAAATACCATTTTTTAGCAAATTCAGATGGGTGAGTTCAAAGAGGAACACCTGAAGTCAAACCCTGAACACCACAGGGCCACTTAAAAGAGCTGATGCAGATGCTTTAATAATCACAAGACTGTTACAATAAAAGGATGAGGAACTTTCTAAACTCAAAAATTCATTTGGAAATTATCTACAGTTCCTTGAAACGCTTTGGAGTTAAACTTTTGATTAAACATAACTACAAATAGTCTAAAATAAAAGCCAAATAAACATCTTTTCATCCACCAGCCTCACAGCCCATGAAAGAATAATGAAATGGTTTTAGCAGATGCTGTTGACAGCTTCCCTAGGAAATCAGTTAGCCTACAAGTGACCCATGTAAACAAACCAGGAATTAACTTCCAAAGAAAAGAAAAGCTGGCAATTCAGTACTTCAAACACAGAAAACAAGGAAAAAAAACCAACATAATTTTACAGCTTTGCACTGTGTTGCCCAAATCTGAACTATTCTCCTTAAAATAGGCCTTTTGCCAATTTTCACAGTACAGTATATATGCAAAAGCACAAAACTTAGGTAGAAGTATCATCTGCATTCAAGACCGCAGCATCACAGCACCAGGAAAACTCAGATAAATTGTATCCATCTGGAAGGCTAACAGCTGAACACCATAACCCCCTGATAAGTAATAAACTTTTAAAAACTGGGGATTTTTTTTTCCTCAATTTTCTATTGACCTGACTGTCCTTGTGATCCACTGTGGTCCAAACTAATGTGTCACTGCAAACAATTTGCCCAGACTAAAATATTACATAAAATATCCTAGGTTTCTCCTCCTTTTTTTTTTCTTTCCTTCCAAAAAAGCATAGCTAGGTGCACTACAAAACAGAGAAATTATCTTTAAAAACCACTGTATTTCTCTACAGTGTTAAATCTGTTAAATGTGTTAAATCTGATGAGGCAGAGCTTTTTTTTTTTTTTTTAAGCACACCACACTGAAAACAGCTGTGCAGATTCAGTAAGGTAGAAATTGAGGCATGAGCTGCAAAAGGGACACTCTTCCACTTTTTAAAATTTGCTTTATATTGGCTTACAACTTAATTCTAGCAAGGCAGGAAAAACTAAGGTATGGTAGGGTCTAAAGTATGATTGTTCAGCCTCTAAAAGCATTAGAGCTTCTTGATTTGCAGGTCATACCTAGAAAAGAGAACAGGTGCAGCTCATCTGGCCTAGTGAGAAAAGCAGAATTTGGGTCATTTGACCAAAAAATTACACATTTAAAAGCCATAAGCTTCCAGCATCATTTGCTACAACTAAAATGTGGAAAGAATTGGGGGGAGGTTGCTGTAAAAGCCACAGCAAAGATATGTCTAGGTTATGTATCACAACCCTCATATTCACTATAAACCATGAACCATGAATATCCCAGCAGTTATTCTGCAGTGGGAAATTAAAGGAGCACCTTTTCCAGCAGCAGATTGTTGCTGGGAGTCTTAATAACAAACCTTGTCCTCCCTCCATAGGTATTTTGCATGTTGTGCCCAATAGTTAGCACAGGAGAGGTGACAAGAGCCTTTCATGCTGGTATTGTAACTCCTGCTCAGGCTGCCCCACCAGCACTGGAGGACTCAATTCCCCCAGTTTTCCAAGGGGCATTCAGGAACCCCGACCTTCAGCCAGGAATGCAAACACCACCTTACAGTGAGCAAGACCCCACTGCCTCTGCAGGGCCAAAACCCCAAGTATTCACAGAATTGCTTGAGTTGAAAAAGACCTCTGAGAGCAAACTGTTAACATAGCACCACGTTCACCTCTAAATGTCCTCAAGTACAGCGTATATTTTCGGTCCCGATGAAGGGGAGAGAATGATGAGGAGGACTCCATCGATATCAGAAGGCTAATTAATTACTTTATTACACTATATTATTCTATACATCTAAAACTGAACCTGCCAAGCACTCAACTCTGCACACACCTGCACACACTGCTCAGAATCTCGTGGCTGTCAGGCGACATTCACCACATACACACACACTCTCTTGGCCCTGACAGGCCAAGGAAGCAAAACACCTTCACTTTGGATAAGCAATCTCCATATTGCATTCTACCTTTGCACAAACACAGGCACAGCAAATGACAAGAACCGTGCCTTCCCTTTCTCTGAGGTTCACAGAGAGAATGTGAATCTCAGAAATCCTCAGAAAGAATTGTGCCTTGCTTTTCTCTGTGAGGAGAAATGTGGCTACACTCCAGTGCCATATCCACGCAGGGCTTTTTAACACTTCCAGGGGAGTTGCTGTGGCCACCGCTTCGCTGGGCAGCCCGTTCCAATGCCTGGCCACCCGTTCAAGGAAGAAATTTTTCCTGGTACCTAAACATCCCCTGGCACGGACTGAGGCCATTCCCCCTTGTCCCATCGCAGTTCCCTGGGGGCACAGCCCGAGCCCCCGGCTGTCCCCTCCTGTCAGGAGCTGTGCAGAGCCACAAGGGCCCCGCTGGGCCTCCTCTGCTCCAGGCTGAGCCCCTTCCCAGCTCCCTCAGCCGCTCCCGGTGCTCCAGCCCCTTCCCCAGCTCCACTGCCCGTCTCTGGACAGGCTTCAGCCGCTTTTCAGCCTCCAGGAACAACAACCCACAAAAAGAACCAACAAGCCGGGGGGATTTTTGACATTTTCCCCGTGCTCTCAAACGCTGCCCTCGCCCCACCCAAACCCTCCCACCCCCCTTCCCCCAGCAGGTGCGGGGCCGGCCCGGCTGAGGCAGGAGAAGCGCTGAGGACACGGACCCCTGAGGCGGGCAACCGGCACCCCCAGGGCAGCAGGAGGATGAGGATGGAGGGGGACAGGCTGGGGAGGAAGAAGGATACTCTGCAGGCTGTAGGCCGCCTCAGAGGCCGTCGCCTCCTCCGCCATGGCCGCGGCGTTGCCGGGGGCGACCTCTCGCGAGGAGAGGCGCCCGCGCCGCGGCGGGAAGAGAGCCGGGTTTAATTGAATTAAAGTGAATTTAATTCAATTCAGTTTAATGTAATTCAGCGCCTGTGACTCCGGGCGAAGCTCCTCGCCCGTGTGGGAGCGGCGCTGTGAGGAGCGGGCGGTGAGGGCGGGCAGGCTCCGGAGGCTTCCCGGGCGTCCCTCAGCGCGGCCCCTCCGGCAATCACACACCGACCTTCCTCAAGGGGAAGGAAAAGCGGCACAAAATGAGGGGGGAAACTGCTTCAAACTCCTGAGAGAGGACTGATTTCTTCAGGACTAATTTCTTCTGCAGAAGGAACATTTTTTGTAGCTGGGAGCTGAGCTAAGTCCTGTGGGACCGATTGCTTAAGTCCCTTCAGAACCCAAACTCGCCTGTGATCCTATATTCACGATTAAAAGCAAGAGTTTTCCGAGGAATAAGTTCGGGAGAGCAACATATATTTGTGGAGAACACACATCACGGCTCCTAGGAGTTTGAAATAAAGTTGCAGGGCTCGACAGAAAAATTTCTGTTGCTTTTTCTTATTTTAATGTAAGCTTAGAGGTACCAGTACTAAATTTCCATTGAGTTAAGGGGCTTTACATGCAACAGGAACTCAGAATCAGTGCTTGGATTAATGTAAAGTAGTGGAAATAACTGCTCAAAGTATCTGGTGGGGAAAAAAAGTAAGTGCAAAATTTTTGAAAATTGCTGATGGTTGGGTTGAAAGGAGAGGCACCAGTTTTCCTTGCAAGGTTAACAAAAAAAACCACCCCAAAAATACAAACAAACAAAAAGGTAAGCATTGACACATTGACATACAGCCTGAAGATCAGAGCAGATGTAAGTGGAGGAAACAGAATTATATAATTCAGTTAACATTGTAGCCTGAAAAGATAGAATTCTGCAAGAGGACCTGCTGCCTGTGAAACTATTGTTTTGGCGCTGTGCAGAGATTGTCACACAGGATTGCCATTCCTCTCCCGTGGCAGACACATTCTTGAGAAATAACGAGTACTTTGGCACTGTCAAAGTCTCCAAATTGTAATAAAAGAACAGTGTTTTGGCACAAGATTGTCACAACACTGCAAAGAAGACAGAAACTGCTGTATTCCCTCAAATTCTCTCACACACTGTTGTTGAGTTTAATACGTGTCAGAGCTTGAGGTCAGCTGGTTTCAAGAGGTAGAGGGCAAATGCTGACATACCTTTCTTGATCTTTGATGGCTGGGGTTTTCCACCCCTTCAGATTAAACTGATGTGACCAGAACAATGTTCTTTCATCATATCCAACCCACCAGAGGCATCCCGAACTCCAGCAAAGCATCTCAGAAAAACAATAAGCAGAAGTGGCATCATGGAGCACAACGTTCACCAGTCACTAGTCCTAAACTGCAGATTGAAAAGGTGGGTAACACTACAAAAGTTGGGCTGGCTACAACTGAAGGCATCATTCTCTCAGGGAAGTTTCCAATTCCGCCACAAATCACTAAGTTTATGTCGTACAGGCTAGCACAGCTGATTAATCTAAGTTAATGCCGCTCAATTCTCTCAGCAAGGTTTGCTGTTAGCCTTCACACAAAGAGCTGAACAAACAAAATGCCAAGCAATGCCCTTCTCTGAGTCCTCTCTTTCTGCAGGCCTAACTTCTCCCTACAAATTATTCATGGGATATCTCTGTCTCACTAAAAACATGGAAATGTATGGAATCCACAACTGAAGAAGAGTGATGAAAGCTGAAAAAGGGCTCAGAAAGGTGCTTCAGGGAAGATTATGATTAGAAAACAATTACTAGTGGCAGACAAAAGGATCTCAGTCTTATTGGTTTATTTAAGGAATCATTAGAGATCATCTTATTGGTTTATTTAGAGATCATCTTATTTAAGGAATTTAAGGAATCATTAGAGATCATCTTATTGGTTTATTTAAGGAATCATTAGAGATCAATGCTAATGGGTAATGGATTCAGTAAAAAGGCTGTGCAGAGATAGAACCATATCAAGAGAGTAGATCTAGGTTAAATATTAGGAATAAATTCTTCCCTATGACGGGAGTGAGGCCCTGGCACAGCTTGCCCAGAGAAGCTGTGGCTGCCCCATCCCTGGAAGTGTCCAAGGCCAGGCTGGACAAGGCTTGGAGCAACCTGGGATAGTGGAAGGCATCCCTGCCTAGGGAAGGGGTGGGGTTGGATGAGCTTTAAGGTCTCTTCCAACCTAAACCATCTGGGGATTCTATAATATCCAGTAATACAGGGGATTCACTAAAAGTAAGTCATAACTAAAAGCAAAGAGCAAATTTTTTAGCTAATCTAACTGATTTTCAAGTATCCAGAAGGATTTTAAGAACCCCAGGGTTCTTTTTTAGAAGTTGTATTCTCCATTCAGACACCAGCTAGTTCAGGACATCTTATGGCTCCCATTTTCAGAAGTCAGATATAGTCAGTGCACTTGCTATGAAAAAAAGTTGAAGCAAAAAAAAAATAACCAATTCCATCATACATGGGCATTTTCCAGTATTGTAAAGGACCCATAGAGTTCATTTGATTACTTTTAAATAAAAGTCAGTTGGTCAAAGATTGTTATTTCCCAAAGATTTAAAGCTTTGTTTGGAAACAGTGTTTGGTTGGCAACTTCTAGACTCTTTATGTCACCCCACTGTGGCTATATAAATGGCCTCATCGTGCTGACATTTTCCTTCAAAAGGCATCACGAGCCAACTAGTTTCTCTCTACCTCGTTCAGAGCCACCTGCCATAAATGCTTTGTATTTGATTATTGCTAAGCTGAATTCCAAGCACCCAATTCCCCCCTGTTTATGGCCTCATAACAGTCTGGAATATAAATGATTATCATCTCCCAAATGGCAGCAACCAGTGCTGTTACTGTATCCCATAACTTCTCGTGAGAAAGACATGGAAACAGCATCTGCTGTACCTTGAACATTTCATTAGGCAGGCTGTTTGCTTTTCTCACAGAGCAAAGACTGAGGCGTGTACCTCCACCAGATCTGCCTGACAGATCAGCCAGACAAGGCAGAGGATTTAAAAGAGATCATTCATGAAAACTGGACAAACTGGAATGCTCCAGAAGCACTGCCTGTGCTCCCAATCCCTAAGGGCCAGGTACTCTTCCCTTTATACCACCACCTGAAAGACTCAGAGACTCTCCTTGCATTCAGAAAAAAATATCCCCTCCTGCTGAATTCAACAATCAAACCAGCTACAATTTTGACAAGTTGAGTTTAAAAACCAGAACAACCACGTGAGGTACTTTCAATGACTTTCCCTCCCCTGCAGGAACACATCCAAAACGTTCAGTATATGCACTTCATCACAGCAGACAAGAAGCCAACAAAGAATTATCTGCCCCACTGACTTTCACACACCCATTTCTAATTGTTCTTCAGCGCAGCTTTTGGGGAAGAAGGACGAGACAATGTCAGCAATTCAGCTTTCTGAACGAGCACGAAGCGTGGCTCTAACAGCACTGTCACGATGACAGTCAGAGGGCCATTGTCCACACGGTCACGGTGGAGCACGGGACCACAGCTGGGAGCCAGAATGAGTTGGCAAACATCTTGTTCCAACTTCTGCTGTGCCATCTGGCTTCCAGAGAGGTGACTGACGTTAAATGTATTTTCTCTGTATTGCCATCTGGCAGCTGCTTGTACAACAACAGAGTAACATGCAGAATTTGGCTAAGACGTATCCCAAGAATCACATCAAGGATACTTGTAACACAAACTCTGAAATGGAAAGAAAGCTTACAAGGAAGGTTTTGTCAGCTGCGGGCATTACAGGCACAGAGTATTGCAGGTAGCTAAGAGGGAGTAGGAAATTATATATCCCTATGTTTTGCATATGTGTATTTTACAGAGTTCCCACAAAAGTTTCTGCAGGGAAGGAAGGGCACACAGGTTTCCAATGGGCACAAATATTGTATCCAGTGAAATGTCTGTTCTTGAGAAACACCAGCACATTTGCCATGCTCTGGAAGCACAATCACTTCCCCAACTTTGGAAAAGCAGGACTTTTTTTCCCTGCTGTAATGTTGTATGCCAAAGGTACTTCCAATAAAGGAAGGAGATTTAAGGAATTGATTAGCACAAACACAGTCTCAAAAAGAGAGAGACTGCTGCTTTAACAGAAATTTCATCTAAAAATGTCAGGGTTGCCAAAAGCGGTGTAACTACAGTGTAATAATACCTGTAATGCCAGGTCATTTTTATAAAGGTCACATTTGCAAAGCCATAGTAACCTTGCTGAGCTTTAAATGTAACAGAATAGGGTGCTTCCAAAAAAAACAGAGTAGGACTTCTAATAAATATGATCCCGTGACAGCTTAAATCAATCAACTTTGTACTCTACCTCCTGCTGGGCACTCCTGCTTTTTTCCTTGCTCCTGTGTTGGTGTTCATATGATTCACAAATAATTTAAACCTAAAAAACTAATCCAGTTGAATTTTTTTTTTTAAAGGAAGGGGAGGGTTAGGTTTTTGGTTATTTTTTTTTCTGTTTGGTTACTTTTTGTTAATAAGTAAAAGTAAAACTAAAATGCTAGAGGTTTGGCATTCAGAGTTAAGCTGAAGTGACTAAGAATATTTTATCTCTATTCTGTAAGAAGAACATTAAATATATAAGGCTATGCTTAATTTCCAAGTATTTCTGTAGATCAGATGTAGGATGCACTAAATCTCTTTAAAAAGGGTTTGAGTGGAGATCATATAAAAACAAAAATATCTGTTTTCCAACACATCAGCAGTTCTGATGTCATTCTCCTAAACACTTCATTGGAGCACAATGAGCGTTAGGTGGAATACTAGTTACACTACTTAATCACCTAACAAAAAACATTGCTTTCTTTAGTAAATGTCTAAAATTCAGTCTGATTTCTGGCTTCAGTATCGCACAGCTCTTTCACAGGAAAGAAGCAGACAACAATCTGCTCCAAACCCAACAATATAAGTGAAAACAGAAGCATGAACAGTTTTGACTGCACTTAGAGAAAAAACTGGGAGTCAAGCATTTTGTCAATAACACAGCAAAGACATCAGTACAACCTGAGCCCAGGGCACAGCTGTGAGGAGTGCAGGTGTTCCACTGCAGCCCTGGGATGGTAATGCATACAGTCCAGTCTGTACACTGTCATGTAAAATAGAAGAGTCATTCCGTCCACACTGGTGCTGCTCTTGCCAAGAGCTACACCCTCCACACCTCTGGCTGGTGCTGCCCTTGAAAAGTATCAGGACCTCTGCCTGCTCTAAATCTGGGAGCATTTCTGCATCACAGATAGAGTAAACAGTGCTAAAAGATAAGAGAGGTGCCACATGGTAACTGTTCATTTTACAAGTGGGTGGAGTGAGCAGTGTTCTCTCTAAACTCCAGTTTTTGTGAACACAAGTATTTATACAGCTTACAGGGACTCATGATCATTGGTTCCTGATAATTAGAGGCTTTCCGCTTAATATGTTCTTCTCCCCTTTGAAATTAAGTTTAGTTAATGTGGTCTTCAAGGCAACTGTGACCACAAAGCAGCTAATGCACTCCTACTAAAAGCTAAGAAAAAAAAACAAACTCCATGTGGCTGTAGTAAAAGGAAAAGCCTTTAGCACAAAAGACCAGAGAAAACAAAGTGCTGTATTTTTTTTCCTAGTCTGTACTGAGCAAGAGAGGCAAGAATTGAGATACCACCACGTCAGAAAACATGAGCTAAAGGACAAGCAACACGAAAGCTTGCAAAAACTGTTTCTTTTTCTTATTTTACCATGCTTCCAAGGGCTTCACTGCTTCTTACCCAGGTGATGCATCCTCCCACTGGAAGTCTTAAGTCTCATGCTAATAATTAGCACATGCCTGAATCATTTTAGGTGGTTTCCTGCTGGTTTTTGGTGGGTTTTTTTGGGGGTTGGAGGTCATGTATGTACATGCTCACATTAAAACCAGACATGACAAAGTTTTCTCTGTCAAAATCAGATTAAAAATTGACCTAAAGGAATACATCTACCAAAACCATAAGTTATTCAAAATGATTGGGTGCTTCAACAACATTTTCTCCCTGCACCCAATCCTGTCTTTTATCTTTAGTAAGATAGAGTGAAGTCTCCTTCACTTTCTTCCTTCTTGTTGCCCCAAAAACACTTGCCTGCTCTTTGATGCTTTCCTTGCTTGGTCTCACTCCTCCCTTTTTTTTTTTTTTTTTTTTGCTGTAGCTTCCCCTATTCTGACCAACCATTTATATTTCTGGTTTTAGCAACTTTCACCATCCTCTGCTATTTCTTCAACCTGTTTTCAGAGATAGACCTAGAATAAATGGTTTCTTCTTGTTCTAAGAAAAGCCAGGAAATTACACCCACAAAATGGTCCAAGAGGACACAGAATTTGATGCAAAGTGGGCAAAGAATAGCTGGGGATTTGTAGCCAAAACCAACATCTGCTAGTAGAGCTTTTAACCAAGCCTTTCCTCACCAGCTTAAAGCTTGTTGCCTTGATGGAGACCAAGCGTGGAATTTTAAGTTCCTCAAGCATTTTCTTTGGTTTTCTTGCAGTGTCATTTTTTTCACATAGAGCATATGAAAATATAAGTAATTTCAAAGTGTCCACCTCGAATCTGTCTGAGCTGAGCTGAGGGTGGCAGTGCATACTGCTTTCTCCAGATTAATACACAATGAGGACTGCTCTGGTTTTATGTCCATCTCTTTGCTTTGTTATTTTTAACAGAAATATGGAACTCTGGGGAAAAATTCTACAAAAATGCATGTTTTTGAATGTTTCTTTTTAGAAAAACCAAAACTCTTCTGTCCAAATACTGATTGTCATTTGTGATGTGAATGAAGCATTTCATGGCTTTCATTTTCACCTGCCTCTGATGGAAGCAATAGCACAATATTGGCACCCTGTACCTAAATGTCAAAGCATTGCTTTGTGGGGCTTTTAATATTTTGTTTAAATATTGAAGTGCCACAAAATTGAAACCTGGAAATGCTCTGTTTAAGTTCTTTCCTTTTACTTTCATACTGCTTATAGCACAGCCATAACTTTTGATGTCAAGCCATTTGCTCAGTTTTGTATGGAGCAGAGTGAGCAAATGTTGGTAATTCAGCTTCTCAAGCTAGACCTAAGTCTTGGGCACCCTATATTACGTTTGAAGATGCCCAAAGGGGTTTGAAACTGGACTTGCTCACACCCTGAAAACTCACCTTAATATAAACTCTTCTCATAAATATACTTCAGATATGTTCCCAGTAACTTAGAGCCAAACACTTAAGGTGAGAATCTAAAGAGGCCTACAGGGATCCAGGAACCTGAACCCAAGAGGCTTTCACTGACTCCAAATCCTTGCAATTGGCTCTGCCGACTTGTCCCCTTTCTGGAAATGGCAATTGCAGTGCCTGTGTCCAAGAGAGACTCGCTGCATCTGGGCCCCCAGTGGTATCCAGTCCACCTCCTGGATCCCAGCCCCCAAGCAGGATGTCCTTTCAGATAAAATCTTTCCAGTGCTGCTTTGAGCAGAGGAGGCATCTCCTTGCTCCGTGTTGATTTCTATCCTCCCCTCCCGAGGCTGTGAGCTGTCCAAAACAGACATTTACAGGGCAGTCTGATGGCTGCTGGTTCCTCTCCACTGCTCAGGCACAGAGGGAAATGTAGCCCTACTTTTAATAGCAGCTTACTCCACTGGAAGTTAAGATGATATAGCTATTTAAGGAATACAGAATTTATCTGTTAAAATTAATCCCACTTTAAAACAAACACCTCCCTGTAAAGGTGTTTATGACCCTTCAAAATATACAGCTGAGTTAAGAAGAGAAAATTCAGAATTTCCTCACATAAATTCACTTTTAAACTTCTGAACTCATATTCAAACTTTACTGGGACATAATGTGAGTATCTTCACAGGCCAGCATGACCATCTTTTGCTTCACACAAGAACCTCAGCTGACCTTGCTGGGCTTTGCAGGGATGATGACTCTAGAAATGGTTCTGTTCAGACTGTTCAGTGCCTGCTAGGTAAGGTGTGCTTCCCTAGGTATTGCCCTTCCCCAGTTCAAACCCCACATCAAAGTGTGGCTCCTTATAGTCCATTCTTTTGGCAGTGAGAAATCTAAAACAAAGCATGCAAAGAAAAGCAAAGTATGGGGAGTAACCCATCCATATCCCTTTTGACATGTCCATCGGAGATGTGCAATTTTCACTTCACATTTTTCATCAAGTGTTTTTAAAGCACAGCCAACATTAAACCTTTACAAGCTAGGGACTACAAATCAGTTATGTCTGAACATATGACAAGTGGCTACAGTTGCAATTCCCACCCTTGCAGAAGGCAAGATCTCTTGCTTGGGAAAAAAAAAAAACCCCAAACAAAAAACCCAAAAAAACACCAAACAACAACAAGAAAAAGAAACCCCAACAACAAAAAACCAAGCAAACCTTGTGGACAAAAGCATCTTTACACATGAAGCTGGGGTTCTGAATTTTTGAAGGAATGCCTATGTGTCCAGACCCAAATTCCTTCTCCGTCTCTCCTGTTCAGGAAGGAGCATGCCTGTATGGCGCAATGCAAAGCACCTGTGTGTCTTCAGCTGTCTTGGGAGACTTCACACGATGTCAGACCCCTGGTGGGCCATCAGCTGGAGCAGTTCTGAGCCTGGACAGCCTTTCTTTTGCACTTCAGTTGGCAAGGCAGAGCACCTTGCCAACTCTTCACCCTCCTTAGCCCATGCCGGGTGATTTCACAGTGAGCCAGCAATTACTCAGACTGGCATGTTGTCCGGTCGTGTGTCAGATATATTTATCTCATTTATAAGCAGAAGATTCTCCAATGAATAATTCAGAAAGAAATAATCACCTTCATGGCCCATTTTCCCCAACCCCAGGCTCTGTCTCTAACAAGCACCCACTGAACCTGGCGAGACATGTCGGCTACAGAAGGAGCATTTAAAAATCAGTGTGTGCACACACAGACATCCCCCCGTGATTTTACTTACTGCTAAAGGCAAACAGCAATCTGTTGGCCCAACCCTCGGTGAAATCATGTGAGGTTTTCCTACCAACTTAAAATGGAGCTGGACTGACTCTAATAATCTGAACCCATAAAGTTCATCGTTCACATGCTCTCATCATCACACATAACATGATCTGCCCTTTGGAAGCTACTTGTTATTTTCTACTCACTAGCCTCAGGGAACATGGGTTTCCACAAAGCAAATAAAAATGGCAATAGCTACACTGTGATATTGCCCTGCAAATCTAAGGCTAAAGGAGGTAAAGTTGCATCAGCAATGTTTCCTTGAGCCTTCCTTTTTTAAATTATATTTGCCATACTTCGTAAATCCATGGCTAGATCTGTTTTCTCCTCATTGGAATCTCAATTGTAAAACTGTTAAGATGGTGCAGAGAACCTGTTTCTTCATCTGTATGCTATCCCATGGGTTACCTTACTTTGTGCAAACAAAACAGCAGAAATTTTGGTAATTAGATTACACAGGATAATTTGTGCTAAACAGCAATTCTGATGAAAGTGTTAAAACATAACCTGTTCCCCCAGCCTGTTTTTTCATGCTGAGAATGGCTGGTGAGATCTGTGTGATTGTGTCACCCAGCCCAAATCCCAATATCTGAAGGAAGATGTGTAGGAGCAAATACCAGTCCATTTTTTTCCTAACTATATCAGCTAGTCCAATTCAAAAGTATTATGATCCCTCCCAAACTGTGCTTGAAGAACAGCAATTTTTATCACGGGAGGAGTGCAGGAATAACCTCTAAACTTCACACACTAAATTATGTCATAGACAGAATAAACCTATAGATTTTGCCTTTATGGCAAGAAGCACAACAGAGAATTGGTTTTCTGTTTGACTCTAAGCTGTCTAACTGGACATTTTCAGACTTGACATCTCACTTGCTTCAATTTCCAGAATCCACCACGAGACTTCCTGAAGGAAATTGGGCTAAGAGCAGGATGGCAGCTGAACTGGACAAAATCTGCTGGCATCTCCAGCGGCAGCCATGTCCATACTCTCCTTCACCTGTGAGATGAAGGTGAGTGCCCTCCAGCCAAGTGGAGCTATTCCCAGTAAGCCCAAGTGAGGAGTTCAGTCTGTATATGAAAAGTCCTGTCCCATCATTACACAGAACACAATGCCTAATTAGCTTTTGATTATCAGTCCCATTACTATAAATTAATATTAACAAGTAGCAATGATTCTCAGCATTGAGGAAATGGGTTCCCTTTTCTGGGTTTGATAACTATACCCAGACATACAGCCCAAAAGCCTCACTGTGAAAATCCAGAGTGCACTGACACTGGGAGCTGGAAACCACCTCTGGTTCCAGGTCCATGGATGGACTTTTCTGAGTGCTGATTCTCGCACATGTATGTAAATGTAGATCTCAGTTCTGCAGTTTTAGTCCACCTTGGAGTTACTAAGCATGGTGGCATTTCATTGCCAATATAATTTTATAGAGGCACTGGTTGTTAGGATGCAGCTTTGTTCACCACGGTTAACCACACTGTCTCAATTCATCATGCACCCACCAGACCATAAATCTGCTAATTAAAGAGAGACACATCTCCAGCTACAGAATTTGGACAGTGCCTTCCTCCCAGGCACGGATTCAGTGATGTTTCTCTCACAGCACTGTGTCAGCTTGATGCTTTCACTGGTCACAGCTAATTAGGACTGAGTGAGCTGTGCTATTGGAGCTCTAAAATGCTGATGTTATAAGCAGCTCATACCCAACACAGGAGGCTGAGAGGAGCCTCCTGAAGGCACAGCAGTCTCCATAGCAGCCTCCCCGCTTCCCTGATCATACTCACCACTTTATACATCCCCCTTGGAGTTGTCCAGGAGCAAAGACAAAGCACAACTTGGATCAGGGTCAGTTGGTTTCGATTCCAAGACTCATACCAATCTGCAGCAAAGTGCAGTGGATGAGATCTGAAAGTTTGGTAGGACAGGAGGTCTCTATCTGAACCTTACAGAAGGGACCACTTGACATTGGTCACCATAAAGCCACGTGCCATTACCAATGCTGAAAGCCTGTGTGAGCACTGCCAGCTCTGCCCATAAAAGTTCCCTGCTTTTCTGTAATCATATCAGGGATAATAACAGCCCTTAACGGGGATATTTATAATCTTTGTCTGATCCATCCTCTTTACTCCTTAGCCATTACCACATAAAGATCCCTACTTCTGCATAGGGAATTTATATTCCAAGCATGTAAATTCCTCTAACAGTGGATTGTCTGATCCTTTCTTAGAGGGAAGATTCCAGATCTCTTAAAATCAAGGAAAAGATCCTATGGGTGTCAATGGTCTTTGTATTGGGACCCCATGAAAACTTTTCCCTCCTGACAAAGCAGAGCAAATTTCCACAGACCAAGCGCTGTTGAGGCAAGCTGTTAATACTGAAAAATCAAACATTAAAAATTCCTTCCTTTCCCATCTTCTCAGGTGTTGCCACATCAACTTGTCCCCTGTGGCAGTGATGAGCCCTGGTACCAAGAGCACATACATGTTGTCCACAGCCAAAGGAGAGACACTGATCCTCCTACAAAAGTCGGGTCATCCCAAAACTTCTCCAGGCATCCCAGAATATCCTCTTAGTGAGCAATTAAAATTATTCTTTTTTTTAATATTTGAAAACTTTTAAACTAAAAAGCGCTTTTAAATTATCAGGTGTTTTGGCCTTTAGTATGAGCACACACCTTGCAGTCATTGTGGTATTTCCCCAGGGATGTGTGGTGCCACCCAGTTTCTCTCTCAGCCAGCAAGTGCACACATTGACAAACTATAAGAAGGACTTTTTTTTATAGAATGAAGAATCAATAGCTGTCTGCTTGGATAGCCTCAAAAAGTGCTTAACTTTTAATTGAATGCTGGAAAAGAAAATGCAAAGCACAAGAGCTCAAAACAGCATGAAGCCTGCATAATTATCTTTCTCCTTGCAGTTCCTCATGTGGGCTGGAGACTAATTAAACACATGTGCAGGCTACAAAATGATTTGCAAGGATATATCTTTTGTCAGTTTGCAAGGAAACCACCAGCAAGGAACAGGAGCCACAGTCAGCTGTCTGATACTGTCGTTTTCACTGGTAACGTTGCTTTAGCTTCAACCGTCTAGAGCAAAGACAAATTAGATTTTGCATCTGCTTTGCAATGAGACAAAGTTCAAGACAACGGTGAACTTGGGCTTCTAGAGTGGTATAAACACATGTTCAGGAGTTTTGAAGCACTTTGATGCTGACTTCATGCAATATACAGGTATATTTTTTATTATAGAGCTACCTATCCTGACATGAGCCATTACGTAACATAGAGATAAATTAAAATTAGCATTTTTCTTCCTTCTGGTACAGAAACACAAAACCAAGTAAAGCTTTTAATCTTAAAATCCCTTCTTTACCATTTATCATGTTAACAAACGTGATAAAACAACCATTAAAAAACATATGTTTTTTAATGTAATACTTTTGTAAAGTATTTCTCCAGCATACAAGCAAGCCCTACTTCCCCCTTCTCCCTCCTTTCCAGAAGAAAAGGATTTCAGCCTGTTCACCAGGGCCTTAAATCATGTCTCTTTTCACATCCAAAGTACAAGCACCTGCCCAGTCTGGCAGGATTGAATTAGAGCCCAGCAACCGTTGCCCTAATAGGAGGAAATATTATTAACTTTAATTCATTCACATCAGCATTGATCAGAAGCAGTTACTGAGTACCAGGAAGATTCTGGGATGTCAGTACATGGCACTCAGGGCCAGTGCAATTACCACAGAAATGAAGGATGCTGTGATCAGTCCAAACAATTGTGTGCAATTATAATGGAAAGTTCTGATCTGTGGATTTCACCCCGCGTGCACTGTATGAAGGCTCTCACATCCAAAGGCTTCTGTGAGTCTGCAGCCCCCAAAAAATTGTCAGCTACTCCATATACTGTAGCTTTTTTAAAAAAAAAGTACATTTTTAAGGTGACAATGAAAATCTTCAAATGATATTTCCCACCAGTAAAGCACGCTCATAAATGGTGCTGCTCCAGGGTGTGCAAATTGAAATGAAACTTTCAGATGTGGCAGAGTGTGGCTCTGGCAGAACAGTTCAATGCCACTCTAGAATCCCAAGAGCTCTGGTGGAGCAAGACTGGAAGACTTTGTGATGTGTTGTCAGTCTCTCAAAAAGCTATTAAACTTTTAGATACTCAAAATCCAGAAAGCCCCCAAGCAGAGGGATGCCCTCCTGAAAACATTTGCTGTGAGAGGGGCTGTGGTAGAAGTTGGGATGGGTGAAATCTTCCAAGATAAAGGATCCTTTCTCATCTTTACCAGCACTCCATTATCACTAAAGTCTCCAACGTAAATAAATGCACCACGGAATCCTGTCTCTGGTTCTTCTCCATTTAACTGCTCCTCTTCTGCCGAGCATTCCCGTTCTCTCTCCATGCCTGGGGAAGCACAGGAGGGGTTGTGAGGACACAGCATAGGTGGAGACTGCTTTCTTTTGCTCTCACTCCAACGCTCTCTGGATGAAGCTCCTTTCATCAGCATTATTGCCCCACACTCCAGCAGGAACTTTCTGTCGCCGAACTGCCTCTCTCCCCTTTCCAAACCACTGAAAGCAGGAGGGGGACAGCGGTGACAACAGGGCTGGCTGCTCACATGTGTCCTCACCGAGGCAAGCACCACGCTCGGGTTCAGCCCAGTGAATACCAGCTGAATACATGTGAGCTGCCCGGGGCCACCCCAGGCCATCGCCTATCCCAGAGCTGTCCGGGAGTGGCTCTGGTTTCAGGTGTCCCTAAGCACAGTTGTCCCTGAGCGGTCCCCTGCTCGCCCAGCCCTTACAGCTCAGCTCCCGTGGGATGCGCAGCTCCTGCGAGCGCATCCCTGGCCGCCGCCAGTCCCCATCGCGCGGCCAATGCTGCCACCCTAATGCGAAGCAAAGAATTACCTGCACCAGGCAGCAGGAGAGAGCCTCTGTCCTTGTCCCTGTCCCTGTCCCTGTCCCTGTCCCTGCACTGAGTGTCCTCAGGGAACCAAGCTGAGGGCGCGGCTGGAGGAGATTTTGTCCGCTCGTTTGCAGAGATTTGAGAATAGGCATCAGCGGCCTCCCGCAAGGCACGGGAGTTTCTTGGAAAGCCGTGCCAGGCTGGGAAAAGGGATGCACAGTGCTAGAGGTACGGCCCCGGCTGATGGGGAGCAGGGAGAAAAGAGGCCACCCACCCTTCACAGCCCCTGAGCGGTCAAACAAAGAATTATTAACTTCTTATCTGTTCTTTCTCACAGTCGTTAAGGTGTGAAAAATCGTTTAAGAGAAACCTTCAAAGCGCATCTGCCAGAGCATTAAACTGATGGGAGAAGACCACTGTCACTTTTATCCATCCTAAATCATTGGGTGACATGATTTAAAAAAAGAAGAAAAAAAAGCCTAGAAATATGCAGAATAGCTGAAACAAATGCCGTTGCCTATTAGTTGAATATTTTTGTCTCTGTGAGCGCCTCGCTAAGTGGTGCCCGGAGCAGCGGGGAGGCACAAGGCAATGCTGACATCTACTGTCGGCAGCCCCGAACCGCCCGCTCCTCCTGCCCGCAGCCGCAGCAGCTCCCGGGAATCCCGGCTCCAGCTGGGGCCGGGCACACGCATCAATAAACCAAGGAAATATAACCCCGGCCACGATGTTACAACCCCAGAGAACGAGTGATCCGAAGCGCAAATATTTATGGAAGCGTGTATTGCACTGCTCTCAATTTTGTTGCTGGGCTAAGGCACCTTCAAAGTACATATTCTCAGAGCAGGTAAACATTTGCTTTCTTTAGGGCACCCACAGGACTTTGGTGCATTAATTTCTTCCCCCTTCTGGACTTATTTTCTCTATTAAATTTTACACTGTTCCTTTCATCCAATTAGTACTAAAATCTTCCCCTTTTTTTCTATCACGGTGCAGATAGAAAACATGTTTTATTCCCTGCAGCAAGAAAGCACAAACTGCCAAAAAAAAAAAACAAACAAAAAGCCCTGAAGATTACAAATGAAACTTATAAAGGTGTTTGGACTTCTGCTATGGTGCTTGAACACTGTGTCTGTAATAACAGCAAGTGACATCCAGGAATTCCTTGTATTGTACCTTACAGGAGCCACCAATGGGGGGAGGAATAAACCTTGGAGCTGCAAACCAACTGCAGTACTGAGAGGCACAGGGAATTACTAGAAGTAGAGAAATTGTGTATATCTGTGCATCTGTTAGGGAGAATGAGCACCACCCGCCCCTTCCATGCACAGCAAAGCAGGCAAAGTGGCTTTCAGGTCTGTGTGAGAAAAGGTTGTGAAAGTTTATTGCAAGATGAGCTATTCCTACTTATATCTTAGTGGAGGAGTCTAATTAGAAGGAATTAATTTACTTATAAAGTGGTATTACAACCATTCCTGCTGGCATCTCCTCGACTCACTGTGCACAACAAGCAGCTATTGTTGCAAAGTAGGACAGGCATTGGAAAAGATCCCGCTATTTCTGACATATCTCATCAAAAGTCACTTGAAAATAAAAGAGGCTTTGGGCTTGTCTTTCCTCTCCCATCCTTATCTATATTCTGTGCTGGTATGCA
Source organism: Motacilla alba alba (assembly GCF_015832195.1). Lineage (NCBI taxonomy): Eukaryota > Metazoa > Chordata > Aves > Passeriformes > Motacillidae > Motacilla > Motacilla alba. Next base: position 34,919,890 of record NC_052022.1, on the reverse strand, counting down.
CGAGGCCCAGCTGGGGAGCATTGGCACAAAACTCTGTAAGATCAACACCCCACGAGCATTTTAACTGAAATACAAGGTGTATTTGGATAGGGATGGTGGCTTTGCTGTGACTCTGGAGAGGAGAGCAGTGGCTGGGCTGGTCAGAATTTTTCTGATGGAAGAGTTCTTCTAGAGAAACTCCTCAGACAGGCTGGTAATGGTGATGGGGCTCTCCAGTATGCTGGAAAGCTTGAGCTAATCCCCTTCTGTTGCTCAATTTGGGCTCAAATCTCTTTCCTGCTTCCTCTTGTGTTGGTTAATTTAGAGGAGTAGCATTTTCTCCCTGCTTCAACAATGTTGTGTTCCCTTGAAAAAGAAAGAGGGGGACCTTGGAAAAAAAACTCCCCTTTTTCAAGCTAGAAAAGTGGTATCTAGCCAGACTCTTCTCTTTCCTCGTGTTTATATTCTAACACCATCTGCCTCTTGCAATGTGTTTACTGCACACACGTACCGTAAAGAGTTGTTTGTTTGTTGGAGGAGTGGGGTCGTGGTGCTCTCAGTATCCCAGCTGTATCCTCCTGGTTGGTTCTGACTGCCTCCTTGCAGGAGCTCACAGGTTCCCTCTGCACAGGAGGGAAATGGCTTCTGTGTTGATGCTTGTTTTTTATTAAGAGAGCATTTGTAGAGCCTCAGTAGGGTGGAGAGCTTTGTTTTGTGGGTACTGAGCACAAATGGTTCCCTTGTGGCTGGGAAGGAGGAGGAGGAAGGACTGCATGAGACAGCAAGGTGGGGAACAGGAGTCTGTGGGATCCTAGTGGCCACAGGCCACCTTCTGCCCCCCTTCAGCAATGGGGACCTGAGCTGACACCTTGTGATCTTGGCTAGCAGCACTCTGGGGGATAAAAGGGGTCTGGGCGGTTCCCAGGAAGCTCCAGCCCTTTTCCTGCAGCACAGGAGGTCCCACCTGCAACCCCTGAGTTGGGGGGGGGGGGGGCTATGGCCTGTCTGGAAAAGCTGTTTTGAGGGAGATGCTGGGCTTTCTAACACAGCAACAAAATAAAACATCTCTGTGTCTAAAGGCAAAGAAGAAAGCCCTGCTCCTGTGCCCTGGCTCAGAGCATTCAGCCCTACCTGTGTGCCAGGGCACTAAAACCAGCAGAGCAGAGACCCCCTCAGGGTTTGGGGGGTGCCCGCAGCTGGCACCTCCCAGCTTGAGGAAAGTTGAAGGGAGCTATTTTGAAGCAACAATATAATCCTACTCTCTTTTTTTTTTCAGTGTATGAGGTAATGAACATCTTTAGTGCTTAAAGGTGCTGTGAGAAGCTGCAGGGCATGTGTGAATGCCAACATTTTATAGAAGGGGTGGTTTTACTGCCAGCAGACTTTAAAAAAAAATCCCTGCAGTTTATATTAATAAGACTGGATGTTATTGCGTGTCAGGAGTTATTGTGATTTATAAAGTACTTCTTCCATGGCGTGTAATGAAAACCCTTGGCTTTGGGTCCCAGTCACTAACGGGAGATGATAGCAGCTTTATCTGCAATAGCCAACTTGACCTGGAACCTTCTGTCACTTTTAATGGTGCTTTAGTGCTGCCTTCTGCTTTCACCTGAGTTTGGGGTAGAGTCAACTTTCATAAAGTGAAAAAATAGCAGAATCCATTCAGGGAAAAAAAAACCAACCTGTTAAGGGGGGGAACTGCATGGCTTGGGATTAATGTCCCAAACAGCCCTGCTCTGTAAGTGCAGTGCTGCAGAGTTAGTCCTTTAATAACAGGCTCTGTCTGCTCTTCCCAAGCCTCTCATTCAGGACCATTACTCTTCTCTTGAGAATTTCACACACCTCAGAGATGACAAAAACATAACAGGAGGAAAGAGGTGTGGAGATGAATGTAAGTAGATGGATGGGTCCACAGCTAGGAAATTGTTTCTAAGTGTGCTTCTTGAAAATAAATTTTAAAAACCAAACTGTATTAAGACTCCCACAAACCTATATTTAACACCAAAAGTGTATTGCTGTGAGTGGAGAAGAGACTCTTTCAGAAGGGGATTCCGTGCTGTATTGTTCTTTGCCCCAAAAGCATGTGTGCATATATACAAATTTTCAGAAGCAACAGGCACGGGGCTCCTTTGTTATTTCTCTGTTGAGTTGTCCTTTAAAGGATTAGGTAAGGTGTGGGTACAGGTTGGTAGCTGTGCATCACCATCCTGCCAGAGCACAGCCCAGCACAGAACTTCTGACCTGTGCATCATCTTTGCAACTTGAGCTGTTTATTTATGGTCCTATGGCATCCCCAGGGCTGGAGCAAGTGGGAATTCCTGGAAAGGCAAAGAGCTTGGCAAACTCCCTGGGTCAGGAAAGGTGTCAGAAATGGCTCCAGCCTGAACAAAGCTCAGGACACGCTAACACTGCTCTGGCTCCATAGGGCAGCAAGAGGAGGTTTCATTAAAATAAAATTAATTCAAGGCAACTAATTTATCCTGCTGGGCTAAATGCAAGAGAGTTGTTGGGAATCTCCCTGCAGAGCCGCAGTCTGTGGCTGTAGGGCTGCAGGCACAGCAGAATCCCCACCCTGGCCTCTCCCAAGTCCACTGGGGCAGCCTGTGGGCCAGCTGCTGGAAGCAAGTTCAATAGCACTCTTTTCCAGAGGTAAAGAATCCCGCCTAGGGGGCTGAAAAAATTCTCACAAACACCCAGAAATGTGGTCATTTTTGGCAGTGAAGATGGGTGACGTCACTTGATCTGGTTTGGACCTTTTGTCACCGGGCAGGGCTGGCCCCATCCTGCCTCACTGGACATGGAAAAAGCTCCTCTCAGGCACTTGCTGGATTTTCACACCTACAAAACCCCATGAGCTATTTTGCTGGCAGCTGGGACATGTGGGAAGGCTGGAAAAACCTGTCTGAATGGAATTGCTACTGGATAAATTGTAATTGTACTCGGCAATCCAGTCTTTTAGGTCATGCTTTCTTTATTACTAAACACGAGACTAGGTTCAAGGTAGAAATATGATGTAAAAGGAAAATAAAATAAAAAATAAAATACATATAACTTGGGGTGATGACTGCCATCCTCCTTTGAAATGCAAAGGCACATCAGGAAAATGGCAAGGAATAGACTTGTATGGAATCAGCAGAGCCAAGTACAAGGGGTGGTACAATTGCCTTAGAGGATGGCAAATATTTTACAGAGAGCCTCCCTCTGAAATGCAGGTGGAGAATGACCACAGATGCTTCCAGGAGACTTAATTGTCCTTGCCAGCAAGGCTCATTATCCATACATAAACATATGTGCTGCCTCTCGACAGCAAAGTGCAGTTTTTTCAAGAGAGTATTTTAAATCTGAACTGCTTGAGTGTCAAATTGGTTCAGTCTGGCTTCGTTTTAATTACAGCAGCCATTGGATCATGCTGGTGGGTGAGGGAAGATGGGCTACTTCTGTAGGCAAAGGAAGGTATGTTTGCAGAGTTACTGCCTGTATAACACTGCTCTCTCTGTGTTTCAGCACCACCACAAGAGTGAGAATGGAGGTCTGCAATGAGCCTCAGTGCCTGTTCCCCTGGGCTTTTCCTCTGAGCTTCAGCCAGGCTAACCTTCTTAAGAGAATGCTGCCGTTTGTTGATGGAAACTATGAAAAATGAGAGCTGGCCCTTGGGTTTGTTGCCCTACAGCACCTGCAGCCCCTTTCACCAGAGCAGGCACGTGCAAAGCACAGCCAGGTTAGACCAATAATGGTGTTTAATCCTCACTCTGCATTTGTGTGAGGCACTGGGGAGCAGAGCCCTAGGGAAGCAGGCAATTTCCTGCAGGTATTTAACAAGGTGTGGCAGGAAAATGAGGAGAGGGCAGTACCTCTGGAGGCAGGATTAGCAAAGAAGGGGGTTTCTCGCCTCAGGCCCCGTTTGTAACCACCTCACTGGTGATGAAGGTGAGGCTCAGCTACTTCAAAGCATGTGTAATGTTGGGAGTGGGCTCAGAAAGAGCTGCCTTTGAAGTGTGACTTGAGAATAGTGGGTTGGGCATGGGACAAGAGGGGTGAGTGTCTTGACAAGTGGAACAATTTGGGTGGAAGGAGAGGATTTTTTTTTTTCTGAAGCTATTGTATCCATGCTAACCCAGAGACCAGTTCCCATCGCCTCAGCTTGGCCAGACTTCCCAAATAACATTTAACTGTGGTAGCAATCAAACTGCTGGATATTGCAGTTGGTGAAGTAGAATTGAAAGGTGCCAGGATGCAGGTGCTGGGTGAGAAGGAGGATTATTAAAGGGTGGTGGTCACTCTCCTGTGAATGAACCAAACCCATTTCAGCAAGCTGGGCTTGGCTGGGACACCATACCCTCAGCTTTCAGAGCTCAGCAATCCTGCTCTTCACGGAAAATGAAACCAAATCACCGTGGTTGCTTCATGTGTACCCCAGCCTCGGTGAAGGACCCTGGGGGCCCCACCACTGCAGCTCAGCAGCATGAAGGGACACTGCTGACACACAACCTCTGCTGCTTCCCCAAAGCCTGAGCACAGTCTGTGAGTTTTGTTTATTTTTATTTCCTAAGCCTGAGAAAGTATGAGATGCATACTCGCACGAGCTTCTCCCGGGAGCAGGATTGCAGACTTTGCAAGCATTATTGTTGGGGTGTCTTCCTTCTTCAAACAGCCAAGTCGCTACACTTAAATGTGAGTTTTCAGGGATGCTGAAAGCCTTTTAGAAGTTCCTTTGTCCTTGTACCGTAAACATAGCAGCAAAACCTTTGAGAATGCAGGAATGGAAACTCGATGCCTGCAGCAATTTTCTCTAAGCTCATACCATTTGTGAATAAAGGTTAATAATGTTTGAAACTCTTAAAAACTCAGTTCCATTTACCATCCTTAGGCAAAGCAAAACAAACCACTAAGAAACAACAACCCACCCTGTAAGTATTCATTCAGGAAAACAAGTAGCAGATCTTGTCCCATCAACTATCAAGAACAGCAACCCAAAGTGTACAATCCAGCCCAGGAATTAAAACCAAAACCAACAAAGCCAAATGATAACTGACCAAGCAGTAATAAGTTAAAAACAAGAAGATCTGACGGTCCATCACCATCTCTAGCTCTGTTCTTGCCAGTGTTTAGGGCTCTGATTCTTGCTGTTTCCAGCTGAAAGTGCTCAGCTTCCACTTTTTCCTACCTCTTTACTGCCATGAGCTTTTACTCGCAAGACAGGAGTTTTCCAACTCCAATGGCACTCTTGGAAAACAAGGTGTTTTTCCCCAGATGGAGGCTGAAGTCCCTAACACAAGCTATGATAATCCATTGAACCCGCTGGGGACAAAAGAATCACAAAAACACCCAACAGGTTTCTAGCTCGCTCCTCATTAGTGAGACCTGAAAAACAGCACAAACCCACAAAAAGAGTCCTCTATGCGAGGCCAGGAATATCTGAGCCCTGCTGGCTAATTCCTGCTCCTATGGAGGAGTGGTGACTGCAGCCTCACAGGACAGCTGTAGCTGAAATTAATTTGAGGGGGACAAGAAGGGGTGTGGAGCTAGGGAAGTACCTGAGGGTGAGGGGTGCTGCCAATGCCTTGCCCTTGTTCGGATTCCAAAACTCCCAGTACACAGGCTTCTGTCCTGTATTCAAAATTTATGAGCAAAACCCTGCAGAAACAAAGATAATGGTTTTAAAGAAAAATCACCCTGAACTGGGACTTTTTATTGATCTGTTTGTTTTCCCTCTGGGTCTTTCAGCCTGCTAAGTGTTGCTGAACCAGGGTTTTCCATAACCATGAGAGGTACACATTTTCCTCTTAAAAAAACCCCTCTGAAAGCACTTGGGATGCTGACGAAATGCCCGGTGTTGCAGAGGCTTTGGGATTTGGCTGCAGCTGAGGGTGGTTGCATTAACAGCTTTCATCAGCTGCAACCTGAGGTGTGGGGTTTGCTAGGAGGGCAGTGGCTTTGGTTTAAAAGTCTGCTGCACCCCGCTTTGGTGTGTCCTGAATGGAAAGTTTGGGTTCTCGGCTGTGGAGGTGTTTGATGGGTTCTGTTGTGTTTATCCTTTGGGGAATTTGGAGGTCTGTTCTCCTGTGCTGGTGTTGCGAGCCGGGCACTGAGTGTAACCGGGGGCTGCTCTCCACAGCACGAGGGGTCTGTCTTTTACAACGTGACCCGAGTCCTCACTTCATCCTCTAGGAGTCAATAGCGTGCAGAGAAGTACCATAATATTCCTTGTCTGTGATAGTTTGGCTTTTCCTCTTGCCTCGCTTGTTTCTGAAGAGACAGCACCACAGCAATGATTCCACAAACCTGCCCCCTGTGCTCAGCTTTCTGCAGCAGAGCCCAATCTCAGAGCAGTCCCAGTCCTGGTAGGAAAGCCCGGCTCGTGTTAATAAGGTCATTAAAGATCCTAAACCTTTCCCAGCCTTCTGCTGGGGTGATTGACCTTCTGAGGAGTTCACTGGGAGCCTCTGAAATGACTCAAGCCTCCCACTGTGTTGATGAAAAGAAGCAGCTCGCTGTGATGGGGTGGGGCCTCTCAGGATGTCAACAAATGAATTGGACTGCTGGCCAGACTGTCAGAGCTTGTGTCAGAGCTCAGGTGGGTGACATCCAGCCACGGTTATTATTATGGAAAACACCATATTGGAGATCATACCCCCCTGGCCCTGTTCCCCCAGGTGCTGTATCTACTTGGAAACTCTTTCTGCTTAAACAGGGCTCCATGGGGAGGAAGGGAATTGCTCCAGGTTGTGTGAGAGCCCAGGACAGAGCTGAGGCTGGACATGGGCCATGCCAGCTGTCCCAGCAGAGCTTGTGTGTAGCTCCTGCAACAGGAGCAGCTGTAAAAATCATCTACAGCTTCTTTTTTCACCTCTTCTTGGTCACTTTTTGATGTTGCCTGGAGAAGCTGAGGCTACCCCGTCCCTAGCAGTGTCCAAGGCCAGGCTGGACAGGGCTTGGAGCAGCCTGGGATAGTGGAAGGTGTCCCTGCCATGGCACAGGGTGAAGCTGGATGAGCTTTAGGGTCCCTTCCAACCCCAACCATTCTGGGATTCTCTGACATCCCCTGAAAACACCAATTCCCTAGTGTTACTGCAGGTGGGGCAAGCTGGCTCCAGCATTTGTTCCCATCCCTCCAAAGCCATCCTGAGAGCCAGCTGCTTCCCTGCTCCCCTCCCACACACCTTCCTGGGGAGCACAGGCTGCAGCCCCCCCAGGTGTGCTTTGTCTGTGTCTTGCAGACAAATTGCTGCCATTGAGGGTTTTTTTTTCCCCCTTAGCTGAGTTACTGTGAGAATTTCAATTTAGTAATAAAAGAGCCTCAAAAGTGTTAGCTTCTGTGTCCAGGGAGATTGTTGCTTTCAAGGTTTTCCTGAAAAGTGCAGGTGGCAGAAGGGAAGCCCATGCACCCGAGGCCAGCAGCTGGCCCAGCAGCCTCCTGCTTGGCTCCTCTCTGTCATTTTTGGGATGCTCAGGTGCTGTTTCAGGGCACACCAACAAATTTTTTTGCTGTCGGCAAGCCTGCGAGGAAAGGCTGCTCTGCGTGGGTGATTATTTTATTTTCTTGCCTTTTTTTTTTTCCTTTCCCACCCCAGCCAGAGCCTTGGCACAACTCCTGGCTCTCCTACGTTGCCATCTGACGGCAGCATGCGCCTTGTGTGGCGCTTGGCACCTGAGAAGGGCACCTCGGGCACGGCTTTGGCCGAGGAGAGGTGAAGCCTCTGCCTTGCCTAAGGGATGTAAGAGCCCTGGATTCATCTGTGATATCCCACCTGGGGCTTCTTCCCCCTGGGCCCTAATCAGGAGCTCCTCTCTGCAGAGGACAGAGCAGGAAAAGGAAAACCAAAATCCAGGTTTCTGCAAGATGCACCCTGCGTGCACCAGCTTGCTTGCAGTGGCTGCAGGGGGATACCAGCATGGCTTTGCCTCTTATTTTTGAGACCAGGCAGAGCTCACTCCTTACTTGTTATTGTAAATGCGTAACATCCAGCTCTTCCCCTCTTCTCTTAAAGAAATTGCTTTAAAAATAATCTACTTTTTTTTTTTTTCCCTTTTAACTGAAGGAGGTTCATTTGCCACTCAAACATACTTGTTGGTTAGCTGCATGCATGCGTGCTTCTCGATTTGCTTGGAGGGCTGTGATAATCCTTAAATCTGCTTTTAAGCCAGCCTGCTCTCCCCATCCTGTCTGCTGTGGGCAGCTTGTGGCAGCCTGAAGTTTAAACGGCTGGGGGGCACTCAGGGATGGGCCATTACCACATTTAAATGTTTCTTCTAAATGCTAGAAAAGGCCTCAGCAGGGAGGAAAAAAAATATTTGCATGCTTAATTAACTGACCAAGATAATTAATACATGCCCAGCTCCAGGCCTGCTGGGAAGGTGCCAGAGTCAATGGATCCAGCTGTTATTTAACAGAGCAAAAGCTTTACTGCTTCACTGAGGTTAGGCATGTACTGGGCTAATGTCTCTTATAGCTGCAATATTTGGAAAAAGTCATCCCAACTCTGCTAGAGCATCAGGAATCAGTGGGATTTTTTACTCCTGGCCAGAGGAGGCTGCCTGCACGGGGCAGGGCTTGTTCCTGCCTGGCCCCACATGCCTGGGGCAGTGGATGGGGATGCTGAGCTTCTCCAGGTGCCTTTAGGAAAGTGCTGCTGGCTCAGGATCTGCCAAGCCTTCCCTGTGGGTAGACTGGAGGTGAAAAACAAGCAGGTTTGTTCCATGCTGAACATGCCCACGTCTTGTCACACAAATGTGCAGCACGGATGAAAACAAAAAACAAGCTACAGATGGACACTGGCAACCTGTCGCTAAGCACAAGCCTCTACATTCAAAATAAACATAATGCAGCAGCTCGGTGTGGTCTCAATGGGATCCATGAATTCCCACATGGATATTGTAATGTCCTCCCTCATCCTTGTTTGCACCTGGGACTTGATCTCAGTTCAGATCTCATCAGTGTGTAAAATAAATTCCTGAACGGGTCATAAAGTCTTGCATTGGCTATGCAGGGGAGTGTCCAAGTGCCAGTGAGGTAGAAGGCCCTTGGGAATCCCTGGAAGCTTGGCCAGAACTGGCTGCTGAAGGTGCCTTCATCTGTCCTGAGACGTGCACATGCTGCCCAGGTCATTTGAGGGAAGTTTCCTCAGTCTCAGTAGACACTTACAACAAAGACAGCACAACATCAAGGGCCTTCAAAAGGGTTAATCCCATGCCTGTGTCCCCCTGCTGTTCAGCAGTTTTCCCTTGATGCCTCTCCTTGGCCTGTTGCAGGTGGCACCTCCTGCTTGCCCTGTCCCCCAAGCGAGCCCAGAGAGGAGGCAGCTTGTCACCCTGATTTTCTAAGACTTTGCTAAGCCTTCTGATGTTTGCGTTCTTGTAACAAACTTTCTCACACACAGTTCTGTAAACAACTTATGTTTTGCATTCTTTCATGGAGGAGGAGAGAATTGATGGACTCTTGGTCTGTCCAGTGTCATTGGAGAGGTGGCACTGTCACCCTCCAATCCACTGTCACTTTTGGAAAACTATAAATGTTGGAGTCAGAAAATAAAGGTCCCTCTTTTTTGTTCACCTGGAGAGCAGCAGTGTCCGTGTTGTCTTTTCGTGTCGTATTACGACAGCAGCTCTTCCCAGGAGGCCTGACAGGCTGCACACAACAGAAACAGCCAAGGGGAGCCATGCAAATGTTGTTTTCCTTATTTCTGGAGGGCAAGAGCTGCAGCAGCAAAGGCATTTCTCCAGAACTGCAGCTCCTCTGGGCTGCCTCCCATGCAAAACTTTTTTTTCTGGAGGCACTTAAGATTTAATTGCAGCTGCCAAGGATTTCTTCTCCTACCCAAGGAGATAAGAGCAGCTGCACTTGGCCAGGCCCAAGCTCCCTCTTGCCTGGTATTTCATCTTTGGCTGATGAGAGATCAGAGGTAGCTGAGGAGGCAAAAGCAGGCACTTTCCTCACCTGACCTCCCCACCAGCCAGACATCACCTGCCTGCGGCTGCCAGAGCACCAAAAAAAACCAGTGCCTGCCTCTCCTTGGAAAGGGCTCCCAAATGGGCACGGGAAAATCAAGAGCCAAATGGCTCTGGTGGAGGTCCTGTGAACTCCTTAGCTCTGAGTAATTAATTGTGAGGCACATGGATCTGTGTGTGTGCCAGAGTAATTAACTGAAGTGGAACACATGCTCTTCCAGCCTTACACGCTGTGGTTAAGACAGAAATGAAGAAACGAAGATGACCATCAAAATGAATTATTTCTCCATTAGCAAGGCTCAGGGACATCTCTCAGCTATGTAATTAATTTTAGTTGTGAGTGAGTGACTCCTGTCAGGGCTTCAAGGGAGATACTGCATCCCCCTGCCACAAGGAGCACCGTAACTATTCCTGTACACGAGGCTCTGTGGAGAGTGAAGATTTTTTTCATATTTGAAATTTTTCCAGCTGATGGAAATAGAGAAGCTCCTGCTGAGAATGTCCCTCTTCACCAAGGGACTGAAGGGGTCTCTGCACATCAGCAAGAAGCACAGCGTCTTGAACTTGGGTTTGCACGGCCAGGAAACAGAATTCATACTCTAGTCCCACAAACCTTTCTTTCCTCAGAGGCCGTGACTGACACCAGCCACCGCCTGGCGAGGCGTGAGGACCTTGCAGATGCTCAGGCTGCTTCTCCTGCACCTCACGTGGGTCAGCTGGGTTCACTGCCCTGCCTCTGCTCCTTCAGGGGGTGTGGAGCCTCCAGCTGTGCCAGGCACTCCTGAGTACAGGAATACACCACAAAGTTACAGCAGAGGGAGGAGCAGAGGTCACAGCAGGACTTCACTCTGCCATGGAGTTGCTGAAATTCCTGGATGACAGCAGCAGGATGGCTTTCCCTGCCAGTGCAGGGTGCCTTGTTTCTGGTCTCCCCAGCCTCACCAGGGGGGCTCTGAGGTCCTCACCAGGTGAGTTATCCATGGCTGAGCTGGTGAAGGAGATGCTCACGTGAGTGCAGCCCGGCTGCGTCCGGGGTCAGGGAATGCCAGGATGGGAAGCTGTGAGCAAGGCAGGTCCTGCACTCTTTGTTGTCAAGCAGGTAAAACTCCGTGTGACACACACAATTTTTAGCTATTTTACATAGTAATTTAACTTAAAATGCATTTAAAAGGTCAAAGTGCTAAAGCACAAAGACTTATAAAGTATAACCTTTATAATTACCCTCACGGAGAAAATATTTACATTGTCTCAGCTTTCATTTGCTGCTGAAATACCTTCTAGTGGCATGGAAAAAAAAACAAAAAAAAAACCAAAAACCAAACCCAAACCATGCTACGTTTTAATTGCAGCCTGGCTTTTGATCAGATGCGTATTTTGAAGGAGAAAAAAAAAAAAAAGAAAAAAAAAGAGGAGGAGAGAGAAAAATGTGGCTTTGTGTGTATTCTGTGTTATGTTATTATTCAGTAAGCCTTAAACCATAAAAGCTCCTAGGGGAAGATTCATTATGGCATTAAGTATGAGATAGGGAGGGGATGCCTTGCTGGCAGCCGCAGACAATATGCTCCTGTTTTACTTTGTTTGGGTTGATCCCCCCCCTCTCCCCTCTGGGGGCTGCGTGTTCTGGAGCAACAGTTTAAGACACAGTTGGATGGGGGGGAAAAGAAAAAAAAAAAAAAGAAAAAAGAAAAAGAAGAAGGAAGGCAGACGGAGGCGAGTGACCGCAGTGCGAAGCGCTGCTTCGGCAGGCTGGAGGTTTCTAACGGCTCCATCCAATTTCAAACACCTCCCCGGGCTGCTGAGAGCCCTCGCCCTGCGGCTGGCAGCCCGCCTAGCACCGCCCGAGAGAGCCCGCGGGGCCCGGCATCCCCCTGGTACCCCCCTGGCATCCCCCTGGCATCCCCCTGGCATCCCCCGCGAGGTTCGGCATCCCCCCGCAGAGCCCGGCATCGTCCTTCAGGGCCCGGCATCCCCCCGCAGAGCCCGGCATCCCCCTGGCATCCCCCTGCAGAGCCCGGCATCCCCCCGCGGGCATCCCCCCGCAGAGCCTGGCATCCCCCATCAGAGCCCGGCATCCCCCCGCTGGGCTCGGCATCCTCCTGGCATCCCCCCGCAGAGCCCGGCATCCCCCTAGCATCCCCCCGCAGAGCCCGGCATCCTCCTGGCATCCCCCTGGCATCCCCCTGCGGAGCCCGGCATCCCCCCGCTGGGCTCAGCATCCTCCCGCGGGCATCCCCCCGCAGAGCCCGGCATCCCCCCGCAGAGCCCGGCATCCCCCTGGCATCCCCCTGGCATCCCCCGCAGAGCCCGGTATCCCCCCGCGGGCATCCCCCGCTCTCCCGGGCTGGCCTCTCCAGCCCCGTCCGGGCCATCCTCGCCCTCTCTGCTCCTCCGCGATGTTGTTTTCCCTGCCCTGGCGCTTTCCCCTCCTGCCCTCTGGAAGGTTCTCTTCCTGTCCCCGGGGAGCTGCGGGGTGACGGGAGTGGCAGTGGTCTGGCTCCGCCAGGGAAAGGAATTTCTGGAAACAAGCGAAAATATTTGCAGAGCACCCAGGTCTCCTTGTTGCAAGAAATTGGGAAGCAGGTGTTTTCCTCCCTTAATCACGGACTTACAGCGGCTCAGCTTGTGGGTGACTGATCTGAGCCAGCAGTGGGGGAAAAGAAGAGCGGAGATTTTGGAAAAGGCTCAACACCTGTCTTCTGACAGGAGGCAGGTTTCAGGCACCTCTTACAGGATGCTCACTAATGAATAGCCTGGCAAGCAGGGTTTCTTTTTAAATAACAGTGTAGGCCGTCTTCTCATACTGATGATACACTTAAAAAGAAGATATTAAAGCCCATTTATTCTGCTTTGAAAACTGAAATCCTTGCGACAGAGGCCTGGCTTGGATTGTTCTTTTGGTTACAAACCTCATTCTTCCTGCAAGGGAATTCTGCAGTTTCAAGACTGACTGGTTCCCTAATTTGTGTCTTTAAAAAAAAAAAAAAACAAAAAAAAAACCAAAACCAAAGACACATCGCTTGCGCATTATATTTTATTGATGTTACTGTAAAATACATATTTGCTTGCATTCCTAATTGGGGAAGCACAGATGGCAGTGGCTTCTGCTGGAGTGATACGCTCTTTAAAATATCTGGTAACATTACAACAAAGTGTAGTCATTAAAATAAGTGTCTGTGTGTGCCGCAGGATTTTCGTTCTTAGGAGCAAAGCTCTCCCCTGTTTTAAGGAGGGAAGGCTTGGTTTAACCCATGCCTGGGCTGGTACCTGGCATGGTGGAATAAATCCAGCACGGTGGGATAAATCCAGCATGGTTCACCTGACCACGGTGCTGCCAAAACCACTCGTTTGAGGGCAAATTTATTCTTTTTGCATGAAGGTGCTCACGAGGGTTGATGTGTCCACAGGGTCTGGAGCTGGTAGAAGTCACAGATAGATTTGTTTTGGTGTTGTGTGTGTGACAGAAGGGTAGCTGAGGAGCAGCCACTGCCTCCTGGAAAATGCATTGGTGCTCAGGGTGTCCTGAGGGCTTGGCCCTTGGAAGGATACTGCTGTTCTGGAAGGGGAAAAATAAGAAGAATTAAGAGAAAAACACACAAAAAAAAAGAGGTAGCATGGGATGAAGGCTGTTCATCTTCAGAAGACTGTTTCAATTTTCTTATCCAAATCAAACTGCCGTGAGCAACCGCAGAGCAAGTGAGCAGCACTTTACAGAACACTTGCCATGTGTTGGCAGCGAGCAGTGAGCACGGGCGGAGAAGGAGGCAGAAGCTCTTTCAGCAGTTTCATTTTAAAAGCAGCTTTGTGGTGCAGCCATCGAGTGCCCTCTGCGCTTTCACCTGCTCTTCTCCCCTGCTGCAGCTTCGCCACGGACACCTCAGCCCCTGCGGAGGTGCCCTGAGGTTTGGCTACAGCTCTGCAGCATCACTTGTGGACCACACCAGTGCCTTGCCTTGTGTTAGGAGGGTTAAAATGCCAGCAGCTCATGGAGAACTGGACTTTCCTTAGGTCTCTTTCCAAAGGCTGCACTCCAGCCATGCATTCCCAGGTGTTATGAGCTCTGCAGTCTGTGCAGAGGCTCATCCTGTGCCTGGATTCCCACTGCAGCAGCATTCCTCATCCTGCTTGGCCACACACTCGGAGCCATCAGCCCTTTGCTTTTAATTAGCAGCCCTAAGGACCCAGCTCACGGAGCCCTGCGGTCACCGGGGCCTCCCCGTCGTGGTTTGCTGTGGAAATGAAGGCTGGCTGTAAAATCCAGGCCTTTGGCACAAGAGAGCAACATGACAGCGAGGTATGGAAACCATACATCACTTACCTGCCCCGCCTGCTCTGCTCCTGCTGGAGGGGAAGATGCTGCCGTGGGATGGTAGAGGATGGCTGTAGGGCCACTGTGTGCCTTCTCATGGCAAGCTTGCCCTTTGTTCAGTTGTGGCAGGATTGGATAAGCTGTAGGGAATGCCATGGATGTAAATATGGCTCGTTGCTTAACACAAAGTGTGATTCGCTGATGAGGCTTTCTGGTTTTTTCCCCCTGCTATTTGTGTGTTGAAATTAACAGGTGTGTGAGGGTTTGGGGGAGAGAGAGAAGGGCAGGCAGGTGAAGCCCTGGGGAAGGCTTTCCCTCATGGCAGCACAGCTTCCTGATGGATGAATCGAGAGCAGCTTGGGGGTGCGGAGGGGGAGAGGCTGGACATGAGCTGGACATGTGCACTCACAGCCCCGAAACCAAACGTGTCCCGGGCTCATCCCACAGCCTGGGCAGCAGGGGAGGGGGGATTCCGTCCCTCTGCCCCCCTCAGGTGAGACCTCACCTGCAGAGCTGCCTCCAGCCCTGGGGGCCCAGCACAGGAAGAACGTGGCCCTGTTGGAACCAGTCCAGAGGAAGCCACTGAGATGAGCAGAGAGATGGAGCAGCTCTGCTGGGAGGGAAGGCTGGGAGAATTGGGGTTGTTCAGTCTGGAAAAAAAAACCTTCCAGATGATCTAATTTTAGCCTTCCAGTACCTGAAGGGAGCCTGCAAGAAAGATTGAGGGAGATTATTTACACGGGCCAGGAGGGCCTGAAAGGACAAGGGGGAATGGCTTCAAACTGACAGAGAGTAGGTTTACATTAGACATCAGGAAAAATTCTTCCCTGTGAGAGTGGTGAGGCCCTGGTACAACTTGCCCAGAGAAGCTGTGGCTGGAAGAGTTCAAGGCCAAGTTAGACAGGGCTCAGAGCAGCCTGGGATGGTGGAAGGTGTCCCTGCCCAAGGCAGGGGGTGGAACTGGATGGGCCTTAAGCTCCCTTCCAGCCCAGGCCGTTCTCTAGCTCTGTGTTCACATTTTGGAATGAGAGGAGTTTCCAGTGCCTGGGAAAGGTGGGAGAGCTGACTCGCTCTAAGCTTCGAGCAAGCTGTCAGTGCACTGCTGAGAAAGAGTCAGTCAGGGAAGAAGACTCCCCTGGCTCTCCACTCCCCCAGGCAGCATTCCCCAGGGGCACCAGGGAAGGATGGGGTGTTTTTGGGGAGCGCTCCGGCAGCATGTTCCAAATGGAGCAGGTCAGCAGTGCTGGCTCTGTCTAAGGTATCAGTGCGCCTCCAGCCAGAGCAGGTGCTGGGGGAGGAGGCTGGGAAGGAGGGGGGTGAGGTACCAGCTGCGTTATTAAGCCTGATCCCAAACCCTTTGAAGTCAATAGAAAAATT
This sequence comes from Motacilla alba alba, assembly GCF_015832195.1. Taxonomy (NCBI): domain Eukaryota; kingdom Metazoa; phylum Chordata; class Aves; order Passeriformes; family Motacillidae; genus Motacilla; species Motacilla alba. The sequence continues at coordinate 34,904,283 of NC_052022.1, read as the reverse complement.
ATCCTCGACTTTGATACACTTTGGATTGCGCCTTTTAAGTCACGAGAAAGACATCCGCGTTATTAAACCTGCAGCAGAGCGCTACTGTTGGTTACGTGTGCTTTTATTTTTTAATGGCAGTGGTAGGCTTAGCCTTGGGCACTATCTGAGACTCATAAATAACCCATGTCAAGTGTAACACACCTACTGAAGAGCCGGAGAAGACAGAGGACTTGGCTGTTTATCTCCCTGCATTTTTCAGTGAGGAGCCACTTGTACGTTAGGAGGGGTAGATGTCCTCTAGCATTCATTAATAAAGCATCCCTAAACAGCCAGGCTTCTCCTTGATCATGCAGGGCTAATGCGATAAATATCTTCTTTCCACGCTCTCCTGACAACTGAAAGGCAGGAATGCAGTCTAACTTACCCTGTCAGTCAGGCAGGAATATGACAGGCCTGATTGCTCCCTCCCATCTGTCATGCCGAGGTCCGGCACCCGCTCGCTGCCGGGACAGCGAAAGCGGAGCAGGGAAACCTTCTGGGAGAGCATTCCCAGCACAGCACTGGAGCCACCTCCCGTGGCTGTGGGACGGGTGAAACCCCATGGGAAAAACATTCAAGGTCACAGCGGATGGGACTTGGAACAACCTGGACTGCTGGACACTGCCCCCGCCCATGGGGAGGGGAGAGCAGAGGAGCTTTAAGGTCCCTTCCAAACCAATTGGTTCTAAGATTCTTTGATAAATTCAGAATCATTTCAAGATTCTTTGATAAATTCAGAATCATTTCAAGATACTATTTCCTAGGCACCCACAGGGATGTGTATGCAAGCCCCAGCCTGTTTGGTCAGCGAGGGGCAATTGTTGAAGGTCAGATGCCGCCATCAAAATAGCTTGGGGGGACTACCGATTGCTCTCAGGAGCCAAAACAGGCCTAAAAAGCATCTGAATTTGCTCATCACTGCTTTTATACAGTGTTTTGGTATTTGCCCCCAGTGGCACTTTCCAGCTGGAAGGCCTTATGTGAATATACATCACTGATACATACATATATATATATATATGTATATATATATGTGTGTGTGTGCACATATTTCAGATAGATAGATAGATGTAAACATACATTAAATATATATGTAAATATATACTGATGAATTGTAGATGCCAGCCATGCAGCCATTAACCAGCGTGTCCCACAGCAGCCACAGAGAGACATTGGTGTAATTCAGGCAGCAGAGGATTGCACCAGGGACTTCAGTTAGACCCTTGCACAGCAGTCCTTGGGAGCCCCCGATGTATGTGAGCTTGTATCTTGTTTTTGGAGGGGACAGGACAGACTCCCCTGCTGGGTCTGCCGTGTACAGGTATTTTTTCCTCTCCCCCAGCCCCGTGTTGTTGCTCATTCTCTCCCTTCCCACCTCTGCCCCCCACTAATGACCAAGGCGGGCTGAATTGCTGAATGGCCTGGCTGCTCCCAGGCTGGCACAGGTGGGTTAGCTCAGCTCTCTGCCCCCATTTTATTTTATTGTGCTGATTTAAGTGCACGGCAAAGCCAGGGCTTCCTGCTCGGGAGGTTTGAGATGGCTGGTGGGGAACGGGTCTGTGATGGGCTGTGTTTGCACAGCAGGATTACTGGGGATGCCTGGTCTAGAGCAGCCTCAAACACTGAGCCAAAGCCGGTTTGCCTCTAAGCCATTTAACCCTTTGAAAGGAGAAAAAAGAAATAAAGGAGGTCAACCATGAAAGAGAATTTAATAATTGCAGCTCATACATAAATATTTGCTGCTTCTCCCAAGTGCACGATTCTCTCGTTTCTCTCGTTAAAGAGGACTACCCGTGGCACTCTTGGTTTAAAAATATTTCTGTTTCCAGAGCCTTTTAAGGATCTTATGTAGTCCATATTGCTGTGGGGGAGGGACAGGGAGAGGGGCCAGAAGGGGTCTGGATATGCAGAAGCAGCTCTTTGTCATGTCCTCTATTCCCTGGGCCGGGGTGCAGAGGGGACCCCCTCCCTCCAAAAAGTTGTTCCCTGTTACCTTCCCCTCCCTGCCCCTGGCCTGGCAGGAGCCAGAGCAGCAAGCCAAGGTCTATAGAATTTTTTTTTCCCCTTCCCAAGCAGCTTTCTCCTGGCAGCAGCCCTGTGCCATCCTCAGGGCGGCAGAATTCACAGAGGAGCACAGTGAAACAGCATCCTCGGAACTGGGAGTGCATTTCCAGGCAGCCCTGCTGCAGCAAGGGCGGGCTGAAGGACAGAGCTCAGGCTGCAGCTCTTGCCTTGTGTCTGAACTGGGCTACGGGAGCCAAAACAGGAGGGAGCAGACAGCCCTTCAGGCAGGAAGCTGCTTTAGGGGAATGTGGATTAATCCCCCTCCTTAGCCCCTCTTTAAATGATCACAGGCTGGAGGGTATTTTAAATGAAGCTAAAAGGAAGACACTTCACTGCTTTATCCCCATGGCTTTGGATTTTCAAAGGAATTGGAGTACCCAGAAAGATTTTTTTGCTCTGCACAGGCCATGCATTCTCAGCAGTCTCCTTTTCTTGTGCCATCTTTTCATCTCCCTGATCCCTTTCTCCCCATGGCTGAGCCACATCTGGCTTTCCTGAAAGCAAAGCCTCAAAAAAAAAAACCCAAAAAAACCCATGCATTTGAAGCATTCAACCTGTTCCAGCACTCATTTTCCCTCTGCAAGGTTTGGACGTGCAAGGACAGTCCTGTGCAGGAGAAACCTTGGAGTAAAAGTGTTAATTGCTGAAGGTTTGGGGTTTGGTTTTGCTAACCACAAGTGCAAGTGGAAACAGCCTCATAGGATACGGTTGCTCCGAGAGCTGGCAGGTGTTAAATAGCTCACCCAGGGCTCCAGCATCCCCCGGCTGCTCGGCTTTGTGGTGGTTTCTGACTAATAGGCGCCAGCTTCACTTCTACCTTTGAGGAGCCTTGGCAGATGCTCGCTGAACCACCCCCAGGGCTCCAGGCAGGCTAAGTTAAAACCTTGCTCAAACCCCAGGAGGCACAGTCCATCCCACAAACTGATGCATCAAATGGGGCTTCTCCGACGCCTTGAAAGCAGCTTTCCACTCTCTTGCATGTGGGCAAAACCCCCAAATCCTTATGACATCTATGTGAAACTGCCTCTTTCATGTCGAGCAGTTTCCATCCAAGACACTGAACTGAAATTTTATTTTGATGTACCAAGTGTACCTGAGGTTGGTTTCTTACAGGGCAGGACACGGTTGCACAAAGCCATAAAGAAGCAAAACTGACTTTTGGGGGTTGTTTCCTTTTTCAGAAAGCAGGTCTTTCCCAAGGACTCTTTAAACATCCCCCTTCTCCCCTCAGCCTCCTCTTTCCACCTCCTGATCTTTTTCAGGGGTAGGACCAGAAGTCTTTGTGAAATGCAGCCTTGCTGTTTTCCTAGCACCAGGAGCCCCGTGGGACAATTGCACGGGTAGTGGTTGGGAGAGCCCAAGCCTGGCCCTGCTCTGGTTTTATGTTCATGATCCGTGTGTGCAACAGGGCTTTTTTAATACAAGAAGTTCAAGATCAGGAACATTCCAAGTTTCTCTTTTAACTTCTAAAAAAAAATAAAAAATATGGGACGTCTGGGAAGTTCCTGGTTTTCCCAAATATCAAGCATTTTACTATATGAAGAGGGTTTGGAATGAGAGTTTTTTCTAAAGCCCTTGTGCTTCCAGCTGGAAGGCCAAGTGTGGTGTGTGCCAAGAGCCCAAGCTGGAAGGGTTGCGAGGACCAGGGCCATAACCTGAAGATGGATTTTCAGGTGGGTTCAGGGAGAACCAGCCCTGTTGCTGACAGCACCACTCCAAACACAACCAAAGCAGCATTCCATCCAGGACAGCTCTGTCAGGCAGAGATCCCCCGTTCCCCCAGCATGCTGTAGAGGAGATGAGGCTGAGGCTTTCCCTGTGAGGCACACAGACCATGGTGCCATGAGCAAGGCAGTGGCTCTGTGCTCCTTCTGCCTGCCTTGGATACAAACCCGGTTCCTTCACTGCACCTTTTCCCACCCAGCTCCTCCTGCCCTGTGCATCTCCTCTCCTGCACACCTGCCTCTCTCTCTGGTGGCTTGGCTTCCTTGCTCTGCTCACAGGAAGGGCCCAGGGGACACCCCAGCCGTGTGGCATCTCCCTTTCCCTCTCTCCCCCAGCTCTCACCTATCTGGGTGCCCTGGCAGCGTTTTGGCCACGTTTGACAGAGGGGTAACCACTGTCAGGACAAGCAGCACCCTTGGTTTTCACCACTGGGAGCAGGGGAAGCACCTGCAGGTGGGGTCTGCTCCCCACCAGCACATCTGGAGCCACAGCTGCCAAGTGGAGTTGGCTCAGAGGCGGCTCTTCCTTGCAGAGGAAGATTTTTAGGGAGGAGAGAGTGAGAAATGAAGGAGGTGCAAGAGATGCACAGAGGCTTGCCAAGGGTGACAGCGAGTTGGTGCAGCTGGAGCAGGGCAGGAGGTGCAGCCCCCTGCAGCCAGGCTGGCTGGCCCTGAGCTCTGCTAACTGGTAGCTCACCCAGCCGTGTGCTACCACAGAACCCTCTGAGATCTGTTTTTCTTGCCCAATATGCTCCTCCAGACTGGTGCTGGACACACGTTCTGCAGGATGTGACACAGCCAGATCTCCCGCAGGAACCTTCCCCAAACCCTGGCAGCACAGTTCCCCCCTCCCTCTGCCTTCCCTTGGTTGTGCCCCTTTGATGCTGCAGCATCTTCCTTGGGGTGCTGCAGCCTGAATCCCACAGGAATTCCAGGCTCTGCATCTCAGAGCCCTTCCCCATGGCCTTGCCCAGACAATGGGGATGTGCAATACATCCCATGGGGTACTTTGGTCCAGCTCTAGGTGGTTCAGCAGCAGTGCTGCATGGCCCAGCCAAACTCATCTTCCAAACAAAAGGAGGCTCTTAAAATGCCATGGGAGGGGTAGAAGTGAGTCTTTTCCAGGAGCTGTTAATACAGCATTTTTTGCATTGGTTTAATTTATTATTTTTTACATAAAACTATAATCTGAGGACTGAGTTTTGTCAGAATGCCCCTTATTGCACACCTGGCAAGAGGGAGGAAAAGGGATTTTTTTTTTTTTTTTAACCTGTGGAACACAAAGGAACTAAAACATCCCTGCAGATCTTAAAATCCTCGATACTTCTGCATTCCCTCAGAAGCTGAAAATGAGCGGAGTTTAATTTTAAAGCCCTCGTTCTGTGCCTTTGAAAGAAACGTTCTCTTCCTTCTGATAAATGATTAAAGTACCAGCGATTTATTTTTTAAAGGAAAAGACCACAGGAATTTCTGAGCTCCACGCCCCTCCTCAGGTATGAATTTGTCCTTGCTGAGATGATGTTCCTGGACTTTACTCCCCACGCCTTCCCACCCTAATAACACAGGGAACAATTTTGGGAATTGGCCAAAATGACAAAGAAATGATGGCTTTAGTAAAGTTGTGCTTGATATGGCACTTTCCAGTGTTGATATTCTGGTGCTGAATTCAGTAATAGTGAATTTGGTTTTCAGGGTTTGTTTTTTTTTGTGTGTGTGTGTGTGTGTGTGCACACTTTGGCTTTTAACAAGGTTATTACAACCAATGTTATGGACAAACTTGAAGGTGCAAGATTTCATTCTTTCTCTGCCACCACGGATAATGAAGTTTTATCAACTCCCTTTTATTATAGCAATCTAAAACTGTATCCTGTAATAGGGTCATAAACATTTACTGAAACGGAATGCTGTGTGAATTAAAAAAAAGAGAGAAAAACAGGCTTTAGGGTGGACAAATGGAGAACAAAAGGTGTGGGGTTTCCAGCCCTGGATTGTGGTGACCCCAAAAGATGGAAAAGTCTCTGCTCCAACCCGTACCTTCAAAGAAAGACTCAGTAGTCCTCTGTTGTCCGGTCTCAAGGTTGTTTATTGTTGGTTATCTAAAAGATTCTTCTCCTGAGCTGCTGTGGCCCGTTCAGCAGCTCAGACAAAGGCACACTGCCCTCCCAGGGGCTGGTGCCATCTTTTATATCACACATTACATGTTACATGTTTATGCTTTTCCCCCAATGCCTACTATCCATATTGAATGGTGACTTTCTACTCTAAACCAATCTGTGAGTGCCAACATCACCAAAGACATGGAGGCTAGGAAGGAGAAAGGAGGAGGACAGGGCACACCCAAATCCCTCCATCTTAGATCTCCTGACCCCCATGTACAAAACTTGGACCCCTGCGTACAAGGCTTAAAACCCCCCTGTACAGCACTCAAAAATCCTTCCTTTCACTTTGTGACTACTTCTACTGCAATACCTAAACTTGTGTGTGTGGCTTGTAATTCTTCATACAGAGTTGGTGATTTGCTCCACGGGCTAAGATCAAAACCCCAGGTGTGTCTTTGGCTGCATGTCAGGGTCTCAGAGCCCCCTGCCAGCGGCTCTGGCCATCCAGGGCACACAGAGGGATGTCCTGGGTTCCGACAAAAAGGGAGCTCAAGTAGCTCAAGTGTCTCTAGTCCAGAGCCTCAGTGAGCAGTGCTTCTCCACCCTCATCCCTGGGCCAATGTGTAGCCTGGGCATCTCCTGCTTCAATCCCATCAGTGGGATTTTCCCCTGGGTTTAAACTTTACCGTGCCCAAAGTGAGGCGTCAGCTGCCCTGATCTTTACGATGTTCCTCTTTTTTTCCCCCCCTACAATTTTCCCCCTTTCTGGTGCTCTCTGTGGTGACCTCTAAAGTGTCGTTTCACTGTGTAAGTCAAGCAGGGGGCTGTTAAATCCTGAGCCTCCATCAGCAGCACAAATGCTGCCCAACTGCCACCCCCGGTGCTTTCAAAGAGCAGCTGTGCCGTGCTGCGCCATGGCAGCTGCAGTCACTCTGCAATGACAATAGGAAAAACTGATAATAAACATCAAACTCGTCTGCCTTTTACCACAGAGAAAGTTCAAGTGTGGTGGAAAGTTCTGGGGGTTGTTGTGTAAATTACCCCTCGCTTGCTGCCTCTGTAACCTTTAGTGGGGAAAGTTTGCAGGCTGGGGAAGAGGGCAGGCATCCCACGCCTCGCCGGGTTTGAGAGAGGAGCTTGGGACCCTGCTCGGGGGTTTTGAGGATGGTGAAGAGCTTGGGAAGGATGGGTGCCATGAACAGAGGGATCTGGAAGGCACTGGGAGCTCAGGTAGTGGGAAAATGTGGAGTGTTTTTTGCCCTAGGAGGGTTCCAGTAGCTCCCCTGCAAGCACATGCACCTGCACAGGCAACTTCGTCACCTACTCTTGGTTCTTCAAAAAAGCACACCTAAAAATATCCGTCACTAATTTTGGGTAGCCAGCCTCCCCAAGGTGTAGATGTGCAAACGTTGAGGTGTATCCCCTTGCTGAGAAACAGCTGGTATCACACAAAATAATAAGCTGGCCTGCTATCAAAGCATGATAAGGCGGCCTTTGCCATGCCAAAATTGGCTTACAGCACCCTAAAACAAATAGGCATAGGTAGGCAAACAAAAGAATGGCCAGAAATATGAGAATTCCTTGTGCACAAGGGCCACTTGTTGGGAACTGCTCGTGCTCAGCCATGTGAACTTGAGTTAGTGTGGGGGGGTAAAACAGGCGGAGAAAAAATTATCTGGCTCACCCTGGGCTTTGTGTGTAGCCTTGATTTGGCTTGGTAAATACTGTGGTCAGAGAATCGCTGATTGTTGGAAACGAGATCAGAGTAAGCAAATAATATTATTCCTTAGTTATCTCCACGTGTTGGCCTTTCACAGAGCTTTAGCTGGGTACTGCTTGTTTCTGTCCTCTCTTCCCTCTGTTGCCATGCCTGCAGCTACGGAATAACAGCAAGAATACAGATTATAACTAGCTGAAAATTTTTAGTGGTTTCATAATATAAAATTTGAATTGAAAAAATAAATTGCCAGTTCATTAATTGCCGTTTACCAACCTGTTTTTTTTTTTTTTCTTGAGAACACTGAGAACCCAAAATCATGCAGTATGTTTCCAAAAGTCGCAAACTTTAATTCAGGTGGACATTTTTCAAGTTTGACTGGCAGAAATATAAATGGAGGGAAAGAACCCCAAAAATTCAGAGTTTTGATGGAAAAGATTCTACCAAGTTGCACATTTTTTCTATGTGTCAAGATATATTGGAAAGGACATGCCTTCACTACAGCCAACTTGCAGAGCTGGTTGGTTTTCTTCTGTTTCTCCTACTCTGCACTAATGATTGTAACAAATTTATAGTAGTTTGTACTAAATCCTAACTTTTCCCCTTTTTTTTTTTTTTTTTACCTTAGTGGAATAAGTTGTGGCCCAAAAGGACTAATGTGATGTAGAGAGTGATGTGGTTGAAATTTTATTTTACAACTGCACAGGTTTTCCTTTAGGTCTGTTGCAGGTGGGTTTTTTATCCTGCTCTGTTTTAGTGAAAATGGGGAACATCGTTGTGGAAAGAGAAGCTTTAAAAACAACACAGGATCTGGAAGCTGCCTAAGACAAAGTACTTAAATTATCAGGGCCAGCTTTCAAAATGTGCCTGTGCAAGTGTTACACTCAGACACGTTTCCAAAAGTAAACTGGAGTGGTTGTAAGATAAATGGTGCCCCAGAGAAAAGCAATAAATAGCCCAGCCATGTGCTCACTGTGCCTCGGCTCTGTGCTCCCATTATTTATGAAAAGATAGAACTGCAGCTCCAGAGAACCCTTTGATCAGCGTATTTATTTTTCTAATAACCTTTAAAGAAAACATTAAACCACCCAAAACACAAGAGTCACTGCAAGACTGGAAATTGGTGATGGATTTTAGATATGCATTAAGGGCAAAAAAAAATTGGGATGAGAGCAGTTTCCCTTGAAGTCTCTCACTGATAGCTGTGATACTACAAAAAATTCTTAGATACTAAAAAATATATAAAGTCCAGCTCTTTTCTGCACTTTATATTGCTCTTTCTGCTCTGTCCTAGCTTCTTGCATATGTGGATTATAAGAACTTTCTGCCCTTTTGTTCCGTGATGGTCAAGGGAGACTCTTCCAGAAATATAAGTACTGTAACTGTTAATATGCATGGGAAGGTTAATTTAAACTGGAAGAGGCACTTATGGAGCTCATTCAACTTCTGGGTGGGAAAAAAAAAGGGGCTAAATTAAAATAAAGGTATTGGTTTAGGTGCTCTGTTGAATTGAGACCTAAACATGAAAATTGAAAGGCGAAATTCTATGTATTTAATGCCACTGAAAGGAACACTGAAAGAACAAGACAAAAAAAAAACAAAACCCAGCCACATCTGCAGTACTCAGTTATCAAAGTAAAAGACAAGCCTTTGTCTCACAACAGAGAAAAAGCAGGTAAAATGATAGAAATTCTGCTTGTGAGTCTATAAACAAGGTTGCATTAAAAACACTGCTAAAACTGGCTCCTGGGATTTTCATATCACTTATAGAAAGTATCTGCATTGTACTGGGTGGCTGCATCTCTGTGTAGATTTTGAGCTATACCCAAAGGTATGAGAAGTCGGCAGGGCTGAACACTCAGCCAGCAGGTGAGTGCATATAAACACAGAGTAACCCATGGGATATGGGGTATGGGATATGGGATATGGGATATGGGATATGGGATATGGGATATGGGGTATGGGATATGGGATATGGGATTAGTCTTTACCCAGCAGCACTGACTGGCTGGGGACTGTTTCCATGCAGGTGTGATCCCAGTGAAACACATGGATAGGTGACTTTGGATGGTCTCCATCTTGTCTCTCTCTGAGGGACTTCTCAGCATCCAAACCTTCAGATGTGTTGATGTCAGTTTGCTGAGGGCTCCTGTGTGCAGCTCCCAGATGGAACAAATTACCCCTCTTTGTCGACTTGGAATAAGCAAATACTCAGGAGGGTGATGGGGTGGGTTCTTTTTCAGAAGTTGCTTTGAGAAGTGAAATTTGAAAGCTGAACAGCACAAGGTTCATCTATATAAACAATTCTCTCCCTTAGAGTCCCACTATTCAGAGACAAATCCAGGCTGAATAAGGAAAAGAATTTTCAAACAGAAATCAGCAGAGAAAGTGCATCATTTGTGTGGGCATGAATGAGGATGGGGACTTACCTGCATTCTCACAACCCCATGATTACTTTAAGGAATTGCCTGAAAATCCCAGGACTCTTTATTGAACGTTTTTCCCCCGTTCCCTGTATAACATAAAGAACAATTTACGGACGGATCGTTCTGATGTTATGCATTTTTGCATGCCTGAAATCACGGCTAAGCTTTAAGCAGGGAAAATCAATAAATGATGTGTTGCCATCAGCCATTTCTACGGCAGCTTGGTATTATTTTAATGTGTTACTGCTGCAGGAAGAAGGCAGGGGAGCTGTATCTGCTGCTACAGTTTGGTGTTAAATGTTATCCCTCCTCTGGGTGGGGCACGGGGAGCCCAGTCCCTCCCAGTGAGGCTACAAGGTGTCCCCTCTGTCCCACCAGTGGCCACTAGCCCTGAGCAATGGTGACATCGGGGGATGAACGGGCTCCTTGTTCTCCAAGGAACCATCTCAAGCTCTGGCCGTGAGGCTGCACATTGTAGTTTGGGAGACATGGTAATTCAGGCAAGACCAGAAACTGGAGTGAGATGCGATAAAGGATATTTGTACTGTAAGGGACAGTTTGGCACTTCCTGCAATAATTCACCTGGAGCCTGCAACCCTTCCTGCTGTGTCTGTGCTTGGATGGGACTGTCCCTCCCACTCCTTCCTCACTGTTCCCAACTACTGGGGCAGGCAGGGCACCTCTGCATGCTCACAGAACATGCTCACAAACAGGACCACACAGCCCTGGGCCGAGGAGTTTTGTCTTCCTTGTCCCTCAGGGACCTCTGTGAAAGGTTAATGCTTCAGACCCAGGACTTGGGAAGTCAGAGTGGATCTTCATCCCTGGTAATAGCGGTGCTGGATACGTGGCAGTGAGTGTCCCTAAAGTCTTTGGGCAGCTCCCCCTGATGGCACTGTCCGGGGCTGTTTGTGCTCTCCCTAAGGGCTCCCAGCCTCCATGCAGCCTGTCCTGAAGTCAGGAATTTGTTGAAGCTAAAGCGTATATATAAAGCACTAGGGAAATACAGAGCAACACTGTGCCCCTTCCTTAGAGAGGTAGCTGTCACATGTTGCCTTCAACTTATTCATTAACCCACCATGAAACATCATCAAATAATGTGTCATCAATATTGTGACATCAAATAAACTTGTAACCTCATTGAGCTCCTCTAAGACAATGGATGGGGTTGTTTTGCTTGCCTGGAGAAGTTAAAAGCTAAAAGAAGAACTGTAAAATCAAGTCAGAGTATTAATTTCTCTGCGGGATTAAAAAAAAAAAATTATAATTGAGTAGCTTGGGATGATGTGAAAGTGTCCAGAAAGAGAGAGCATAGACTACCCCAGTTTCCTTTTTCCCTTGAGGTTGATCCAACTCCAGCCCTGGCAGGAAGATTGTGCATGGATGAAGCTGCTCATTGTTAAAAAAACCTCTTCCCTGTCTAAATGCTGTAAGTTACCCTACACTGTCTGCAAGCTGTGATAAGAAACAGGACAGTGCAGTCGAGATACCATGCTTTAAATTTTGGATAATGTACTAGCGGGGTGTTTAAAACGGCTGAAGTGCAAACTGACCATGTGGCCATGAAAGCTGCACTGGTTACATCAAATATAATAGTGTAGCCTTCAGCTCAGCGACGTGTTCCATGTAGGATATTATGTACTACATGAAATCAGTAACATATTAGAGAGCAGAGAGGAGTTTCAGAGCCCAGACAGGAGCAAGGAGTAATAGCAGAGAGTAGAACATGATGATATATGACATGAGGAGGAAATAAGAATTAGATTGAATCTCAGGGAAAATTGAAGCTCTCCATGAGAAGATAAATATAATCTAAAACAAAGATATTTGGTAGGAAGGAGCCACTTAAAAGGCAATCCCATTGGAAGTGCCTAAGTGGAAAAATCAGATATGAACATGGGATGTGAGTGAAAAATAGATGTCTGAATGGCAGTGCAATTCTGGCCTGTGCTGTGACAGGAAGGCGGGAGGAGACACTTCCTCACACAACACCCAGGTGACAGCACTTGGTAGGAAACATTATCTTTGGGAGCCTTGATAATAAAGCTCCAGTGACTGGAGGAGAGAGGATTCTGCGGAGAGGTTCGGGATGCATTAGAGACAGAGCTGTGCCAGAGCACAGCTGAGCAAGTCTGGCTGAGCGGCCACCAGCACATGGATGGGCGCTTGCAAAGAGCTGAGGCAGGGAAGTGTGGTGGACCGTGGGCACAGCAAGTCTGGCACTGATCAAATGAAACATCTGCTCCTATTTCAGGGGAAAAAATGGTCAGTTAAGCTGGTCCGGCTTTGAACAGAAAGGGATGGGAGCCCTGACATTTGTCAGGTAAAAGATTTTACCACTGAGCGACTGAGTTGCTCAGGAGCCAAAGGGAGCGTAACATCATGGGTCTCCCCACGTTGTGGCACTGGGGTTTTGGGGCTACCACTGGCAAAGCCGAGGCCATGCACTGTCAGGAAGAAGGGCTGAGATGAGCTGGGAGGTTGATCCACCTCTCATTTGTCCTGCTCTGCCCTGAAGCCAGGGCTGCTCGATCGCTCAAAATGTTTCAAGTACTGGGGGTGGCCAGTGGGTGTCAGTTTTGCTCTATGAAGCAGCTGATGTAGCTTCCCTTATCTAAAGTGAGAAACCACCTTTTAAAGGAGGCAGTGGAAAAAACCATTCCCATGGAGAGATCTGAGGTCAGCCCCACAGCTCGGTGTGCTGTTTTTTTCATAGACAGTAATTCTTAGACAAGTCAGTTTTCCTCTTTCGGTGCCTCTGATTTTAGGGCAATGACAACAAAATGAGGGTTTTCAACAGAGCTCTTTTGTCTCGCAAAAGAGGAAGCCACCACCTACAGCCAGACTAAGGCTTTATTTTAAAGGGTCATATGTGTAAATGTGCAAAAGTCTCGCATGAGCCTTCTTGGGTAACCTCGTTGAGGGCTGTGATGATGTTGCCAGCCAATTAAACTAACTCAGTATAGTGCAGAAATCACTTAAAGATCAAGTCAACATTAAGGACCTATAGTTAGTTTGGATAAAATTTCCATAGAAAACATTGTCTGATTTTAAGGATCTTTTTCAACAGCTATGTTTAATGAAACTTCAGAGCTGAATGTAAAATTATACCTTTGTTGAATTAAAAACCAGCCCAACAAACCAGAAGCAAGCCACTAGGAAAAGCATTTGCCTTTATAATGCAAGGATTTAGCTGAGACCTCGGGCTTCCATAGGACTTCTTAATCCACTCTGTGAGTGTTTGGCTTGAGGAAATCTTGTTCTGAGATACACTCAGAACCTCACTCCTTACTAGTCTATGGATGCAATACAGCAGCAAAAACAACAAACAAGAGTAATTTTGAAAACAAAGATTATTATCATATCTGAAAAAGTTTTTCTATTCGTGTCCTCGTTCATAATGCTGTAAAATTTGAATATTTTATTTTTTACTTTCATAGATTTTAGATGGAGTCTTTTCAGCTGAGGTCAGTAGAAGGAATCTGTTCATGTTAGTGGTATAAACTCAGGCCTGTGCATTGAAGAAAAGATACCTGATAAAATAATATCTTCTTTAGCCATCATTCCACCACCTAGAATTTTATTTGGAAGAATCCCTTAAAGTTACTAATAAATAGAAAGAAACACACATCTCAGAAGAAAATGACCACATATGTAGCCAGGAGCAAAAGATTGCCTCTTTAATATAGAGACCAAATTATATGTTCATTGATTTATATCCCCAAAGGAGAACTAAAAAATAGAAACGCCTCCCTCTTAAAAACAAAAAAACTAAACAGGAAAAAGGAGGCATTTTCAAACCACAAGAATGAAGTTATGTTTTCTTTGCTTGCACAGTTATGTGTGGGTAATGTCTGGATGTAGGGAAATGTTATTCCTTTCCTCAAGTCAAATAAGAATAATAAATAAAACTTTGGAAAATGAAGAGGTCTTGTACCCAGTGAAAGAATCAGTCTCCTAAAAAGGGCTGTGGAGCACTCCGTCAGCTCTGCTACTGGAGCGAGACAGAGCAAAGCTTTGCAATAAAAGTTAACGTGCAGCTTTAAAAGGCTGTGGTCACATGTTGCTTCATGCAGTGCTAAGAGGAGCATAAAAAGATGCTAATGTTTTATTTTTATGATCTAAATTGTTATTTGCGGTTAATCAAAGTTAACCTAGCTCTGCTTAAAGCTGATTATGTGGCCAGTTAATTTCAGGTGTCTCTTTTCACAATCAAGCCCCAGGACACTTCTAGGATGACACTTTGCTTACAGGCACAAAGGAGGAATAAAAACCCCTTTTTAAAATGTCCCTTTGCCCACTGGCATGGCTCCATCCCGGCTGTGTCCAAGTCCCTGCCCTGGGGGTGTTGCTGATTCTCACTTGACAGAGGAAAAGCAGTACCACCAGCTTTATTTCCTCAGTGAAGAACAGAAGTATGGGCAGGGGTATTCACCCACTGTAAGGAACTAATTTAGCCTGCTGGTATATGCAGCCTCCCTCTGTAGTCACCGGAGAAAGAAACGCTCCTCTGGAGAGTGACTACAATCAGGAATTTAATTTTGGTGCTTGGAGCTGCAAAATGGGCACATCGGTCTTTTCCAGGGACTCTAGAAGAAGATGAGGAATGGGAAGCTAAGCAAGGTGCTTATGGCAGAATAGCCCTTGTAAATGGAGGGGGATATTGATAAACTCCTCCAAAGCAAAGCATTGTAAGCCAGTCACCCACAGTCCAGACTTGGGCCTAGGCTCCAGGCTGTCCTTCATCTCTGAGATGACAGTGTCAGCCTTTGGGCTCAGCTGTGCCTCTTCTGGAGGTACAGGACTGGGTGGTTTTGTTTCCTCAGACTATTTTATACTCTGACTTCATGACCCATGAGACCCACAACACACCGTTTCTGCAAGGACCTAATACTGGTTTGTATGACAGCTTTTCACCCCCAGCGCTCAGTGCGGTTGTGATCCCTCACACTGCACTGCTCCCTCTGAGTCCGTGCCTGGTGCTGAACAGCTCGGAGGGGACTGACTGATCCCTCACCTGGGACTGCTGCACCCACCCCCTGAATCAGGTCAGACTGCAGAGCCACACACCTGCAGCAGTTGTTGTCAGGCTGAAAGACCTGCTCGGTCCCTGACATCCACAGAAACCACTTTTAGCAGCCTAGTCTTTTCCTTGCTCTCTACAAGCACTGGCTTGATTCTGGAAAAGCAGAGAAGGAAGAGGAACAAGAACTAATGAGGGTAAAGTACTTTCCTGTAGATTCGTGCTGACTTTTCTGTAACTATGCACACTGAACAGGGGTGGTGTTGTTTTTGGAAATGTGGTGAGTGAGGACTGAAATGATTAAACAGGACATCCTTCAGGTGCTTTGAAGAAAGGCCCTGCAACCACCCAAGTAGAATCAGGGAAAACAGCCTGTTTGACTTGCAGGGAGATCTGCAAGCTCCTGCAAAGTGAGGTGTGATGTGAGCTCAACACACCCGTTACACCCCTCATGTACAGCACTGCTCTTCCTGCAAAGGAGGGGGGACACATGACTAATGGAGATGTGGCACTTGGGGACATGGGCTGGTGGCGGGCCTGGCAATGCTGGAGCAACAGCTGGACTCAATCTCAGAGGTCTCTTGCAACCTAAATGATTCAATGATTTTGTACCAGCTCCTGCAAAGCGAGAGTGTGCACAGTCAGTGAGACAACCTCGCTCCATGAGGTCATGACCTCACTCAGGTCAACTCTTACTTTCCTTGTCATTCTGTATTTTTCAGAGTTCAAGCTGGGTTGGCACTAACAGTCCTAAATGACCCGGATCAGCCTCAGCATGGCCTTCACCCGTGCTCCTAGCACAGGTCAGGAGCTCATTTAAGCTCAGCCCCGGAGTTTGGAGGGAGGGCTGGTCTCCTGCAAGCCATGGACCTTGCTGTTCCTGACCTGCAGGCTGACTCCTTGGCTTTACCTCTGAGCTGCCTCATCATCACAGCTTTGCCTGAAAATCAGGGTTCTTGGTTAGACGGGCCATCATCTCTGGCCTGGGTGCTGTGGGATGGACCCTGGGCTGCTGAGGCTCCTGCCAGGCTGGCCTGGGGCATCCCGGTGGCTCCCGGGCTGGGGAAGCCATTGGCCAGTGCTGTGCACTTACAGGCAGGCTGGATTCAATGAGAAAATGTCCTTATTCCTCAAGTCTTTGCCAAGCTTTAAAGAGCTGTAGGAGAAACTCTTTTCAAGTACAGAAATGTGTGCATTGGGTGGCTGTATCTATTCTGTATTTCACCCAGCATGACCAGAGCAGGCTGAACCCAGCAGGTCAGTGTTGGAAGCCCTACAAGACCTGCTCCCACAGTGTTCATAGCTAAATTTGGTAGGAGTCTTCTGTGTTTTAGAAGCCCTTTCAAACCCAAATGGCAACTCTGACCATTTGACATCCAACATTAATGGTAATCCTGTCGTAGAGAAGTGGAAGAACTCCATTCCCACCAAATTTTCAGCTGTTGCAAAGCTGTGATCCTGGTCATTTGTCCCTGAATGTTCCCCAGTACTTTGCAATACTCAACATAATTGACACCTGTCATTTTGCCAAATTTTGAGTAACAACTATCTCTCTGCCTAAATGCCTCCAGCAGCTCCAGTAATTTAAATAGATCCAGCACACTTCTGTATTGGCTGCTTCACAAGCTTCATAATTCTGTGGTGTCCTCTGCGCAGTATGGGATGTACATAATTCTGTTGGTACTGTGTTTTCCAGCCATAAGCAGAGCAAGAGTTAATTCTTATTTTTGTTGAAGTACTAAGTGGGAAGCTAGGTCATGCATAAATCCTCATTGTGCTAGGTGCTGTACAAGCAACGAATAAAAATGATCCCGGGCTCAAGGATTCTCTGTTAGTAGCTTGTGTCATAATTAAATTTTGTTAGGACACTTTAGAATTTCCCTTCCTCATAAATGAAATATCCATATACATTTATGTCTCTATAATAAAAGACAAAATCTGTACTCTTTTATTGTGGATGATAAAAAAGAAAATATAACACTATTTTCCAAGTAACTTGGATGTAGCAATTGCAATGTTTGAGGGTGAGGGAAAAGATCTGTTTCTTGTATACTTCTGGGTTATATACACCTAAAGTTGTCCACTTTATAGAGAAAGGAAGATGTATTTGTTGTAAAAATAGTCTCACACGGAGCACACTGAATTCAGGTGGAAAGCACAGAGCAGGAGCTGGTGCCCTTTTAAGAATCAAATATTGTGTCTTCATGAATAAAGCTCTGACAGTAAAGATAAGAGAAGAAAATACAGGAACCATGTGATATATTAGCAGAATGTCTTACAAAGTCCCCCACAAAGCATCCGCTGCGCTTGAAAAGCCTAACCAGCCCAAGTGAGAAACTATTCACAAATTTAGTATTCAGATTACATACTCTGCCTTTTCAACTGCTCTCTGTACAATGAATGCCTGTACAACTACACTAACAGACACAGATCTACAGTTTCTGTGGCCTTTGAGTTAATATGAGTATTCTGCCTCTCCATAAATTACATCTGCATGTCCTGAAAATACCAACTGTTTTAACAGGAATTAATCTATAGGCTTTTATCTTGGTGAAATACAAGGGGTACAGTATGTTGCATCCCTTTTAAAATTAATAGAGTATGCTCTGAAGGTATTCAAGGATGTTCATTATTTTCTTTATAGGTCCATTTATTGATACATATAAGCATAAAACAGTGCTCCATTGTAGGGAGGAGGAGGAGATGGAATAACAAATAGATTGGTGCTTATATGGTTTTTAGATTGCCCAACGCACAGTTAAGTAAAGAAAGGTCTGTGTTTGTCCTCTGCAAAGTATATTGGGACTGGATCCAGTTCGGCTTCAAAGTGCCCCTTCTGTGGGAAGGGAAGAGAGGGCTCAGTCCAACAGCAAGAGAGCCGATGCAGGGGTCTGCTGCTCAGCGTGGCACGTCAGTCTCCTTTCATTTGCTAATATACATGAGCCTGGGGCTTATGCTGTGCGGAGCTGCTATTTACGTGAGCACCCAATAGAAGGTTTTGGGAGTGAATTCCTAGAGCACCTTGACCTTACACAGGCATATGAAAAGGGATATTAGAAACTTTATACCAGAATTTACAAGAAAAGCATGATGGAGGTTTCGAATAATAATTCTCACAGGTGCATGTACACACACACACACACCCATATATGGGTTAAATGTTTAAATATTTAGCTAAAAACAGGCTGAGCCCATCAAACCTATCAAAGCACATTGCTGTCAAATGATGAGAAATTAAACTCTCCTGTGAGACCAGGGAGCTCTGTTATCTCCAGCACACAGGAGGGGAACCGAGGCTCAGGGATACTGAGCAAGTGCCAAGGAGCACAGCTCTTGAGGAGGTGGTTGTGGGCACAGCCTGTATCCCGGGGACAGCTGGACTTGTGTGGCAGGACACTGTCCCAGGGCAGGCAGGGGTCCTGTGGATGGCAATGGAAAGGGGCTCCCAGGGGCTCCAGGAAGGGCTCTTTCAGAGGTGTGCCAGAGGGACCTCTGTAATGTGGCAAAGCTGAGAACTGCTCTTGGGACACGGCTTGGCAGAAGAAAAGCTCTCGTTGCTTTAACTGCTGTGCTTCAGAAATGCAGACCTGAAATGCAGGGCAATAACGGCTTGGCCAAAATCATGCGGAGGACCTCTGGTCATTGATGGAAGTGAATCCAGCTCTCTTGATCCCCAAAACATCACTTGGCCCTCAAGATCACCACTGCAGCTCTGCTGATCTGGGCAATGCAAATCTCTGTGGAGCTCTTGCTACAGCCCAGAGCCAAGTTCTGCCTTGAAGCCAGTGATTCAGCCCAGTGTGGCTGTAGTGAGGATGTGCTCATCTCTGCAGCCTTTGGAATCAGCAACCTGATTTACAAAACCAAGTCCTGCCACTTTATTCCCCACCCGGTACTTTTCCCTTGGTCACTCCTCCTTGTTTTCCCAGCTTCATTTGCTTTCAAAAGCTTGCAGAGCAGCTTGATTAAAAAAAATCAGAAAATATTTACTGTAGAGGATGGGTCTGGCTTTTCCCATCAGCTTCCATGGCTCAAGCAGGTTCCAGCAGCTTTGGGAGAAAAGCTGTTAGCTATTAAGTTATTACCTGTATGGAGAGCCAGCTGGAAGCTTTCAGTTTTCAACATTTTGATGAAAAGCACCATAAAAATCTTGACAACAAGACTTGTAGCATTTCAATGACATGTTTTGCATTTGTCCCCACTTTTAATGGTCTGTAAAAGTGATCGAAGGCTTCAAATTGCTGCCGAGACCCACATCTCAGGAATTTTTACCCCCCAAAATGAAGAGGGGAAGGGGGTGGGGGGAAAGACAAAAAACACCAAGTGCGTGCTGTTGAGTGAATTCATTTGGACAGCTTTTGGGAAGTCACTTTCCATCTGGAGGAGAGTGTCCACAAGGAGAGTTATTCCAGCATAAACTGTTACGGTGTAATTACCCAGCTCCAGCTATGCCAGTCTATTTTCTGGTGCAGGCAAGCCAAGTCTAGTTGTTGATACGTAGGCGTGGGAAACATGAAGTCTGCTTTCTAGGCTCAGCTCTGAGTGCTCTCTGTGGCCAGTCCCCTGACCTTTCTGCCTTCTTCCTATGCAAAATGAGAAGAGTTAAGTTAAACCCACTTCACAGATGTGGTGTAATGACTAATTGGCTCAAATTTGTGGTGTTGGGGAGAGGGCTGTCAATTAACTTTAGTCTTGGGCTGGCTGAATCATTTAGTGTCTTTTCCAAAGCGGGGTTTGTCTCCCTCTCTCAGGGTTGGGTGGCTCTGCTGCTATTCTACAAAGCAGAATCTCATTTGATGTGAAGTGGCAGTGCTAATAGAACCTGGGGTTCACCTTGTCTCTAACAACAGTATTGTGCTTGTGTGCAGTGAGAGCAAGAGTTAAGGCTTTTCCAGTTAAGATTTTGCCTCAAAGCAAATTTTTCCAGTACTTAGATATACAAAGAATGTGGGTATGCAGTGATGCTGGTACTTCCATCGGTGTTTGTCTGAAACTCAGTGGCAAAATGCAGGTGTTACTCTCCTTTTGTACCAACGAAAATCACGGATAACTCTTCCATTATTCCCACCAGTCGCTCTGGGGGGTCAAAAGGCTCAAGGGTGTATGGGCAGCCTGAATCCTGATGCTTTCTAGTACGTACTTGCTTAATTATGCAAATTGATATTTCATTATGTCCACGCATATCACGCATGATAGACACAACCTCAGCTTCTCAATGGGCCGTGAACTCTGGTGCCTAACGATGGCATTACCAGGGTCACCAGCGCCCAGCAGCTCAAAGAGAAGAGAGCAGGACAATGCTGCTGCCCCTGGTCCAGGAGCTGTAGAAAGGAGGGAAAACTTCCGTGAGGTAGCATAGCAAACATTCACCCTCAGACAAGAGTGCTGGGCTGGGGCAAGCCCCTGAGGGGGTCTGTGGGGGTGTCTCCTCAGCGTGCGGATGCTCCCCCGCTGTAGGAAATACTCGGGGCTGTTCCTTCAGCCTTGGCCGTAGGGCAGCGAGAGGATTTCCCTCAGGACATTAACGCCGGTTTTTACACTTTTCCCAGCACACCGACTTGCCGGGACGGCGGTGGAACGCCACATAGAGGCTTTACTTGCACCCGGGCCGTCTCTACGCCGAAACTCCGCTCATATCGGCCGCGAACGTTTAATTAAGTAACAAGCCGGGCCGCCCCCCGGGCGGTTATAAATAGAAGTGCTGAATCACGACTCCGCCGGTCCCTCCGCCCGGCCGGCGGGAGCCCCTGGGTGGCGGCTGCCGTCGGGGTGTGGGGGCCGCGCGGCGCGGGGCCGCCCTGAGGGGCCGCGGCCGTGCCCTGAGGGCGCGCGCGCCCGCCCGCGTGAGGCGCGGGGCGCGCACTGTGGCGGCGGCAGCGGCGGCCGCACTTGTCCTGTAATCGATTGCCGAGCGCGCTGAGCGGCCTCGCGCCGGCTGCGGGCACCCGCCCCCCGCCGCGCCGGCCCCGCGGGGGCTGAGGCGCCGCGGGGCGGGAAAGGGTCTTGGAGGGAGGGGAGCGAAGTGTGTGAGCGTGAATGTGCGTGAGGGACCGAGCGTGAGCGTGCGAGGGATGAGCGTCCGTGGGGTTGAGTGCGAGGGTGTGCGTGAGAGTGCGAGTGAGGCAGCGAGTGTGTCCGTGTGAGGGACTTGGAGGGGAGAACTGAGTGTGAGGGAGTGAGTGCGTGTGCAGGGCTGAGGGTGAGTGAGGGATGAGGATGTGTGAGGGGCTGGCTGTGCGTGAGGGAGAGCGTGTGAGTCCGTGGGGGGATACTGAGCGTGAGGGAGTGAATGAGTGTGCGTGGGCTGGAGCCTGAGGGAGGGACAGTGTGTGTCTGAGGGAGTGTGTGTGAAGGAGGAGGTGTGTATGGGTGTGAGGGAGTGCGCGTATCTGTGAGGGAGTGAGTGTGTGTGTGTGTGTGTGTGTGTGTCAGGCAGGGTGTGCGCGTATCTGTGTGTGAGGGAGGGAAGGGAGTGTGTGAAGGAGGGAGCGAATGAGTGTGTGCCTCTGTGTGTGTGTGTGTCTGTGGGAGGGAGGGAGGGAGGGAGAGCGGCCGCCGCCGCCGCCGCCGGATCGGTTTCTCGGGGTTTGACCAGCTGTCCCAGGCTAACCCTCTGCTCTCTGAAGATGGAGGAAGTAAAAACAGGATTACCCTTAGCTACGGCTCCTCCGCCGCCTTAGTCCCCCCACAGCCAACTGCCGTGCACAAACACACCTCCACTGGGCAGAGGGAGCCGACACTAATAAACACACAAACAAAAGGGGGATGGAACTGACTCACTGCCTGCGCGGCTGAGGTAAATCTGCGCCTGGCTTCTTATTATTTCTTTCTTTTTCTTTCTCCCCTCCCTTCCTCCCCTCCTCTCCTCTCCCTCCCCGGTCCCCCCTTCCCCGGCGGGAGGAGGGACAGCTCCGTTCCGGGGCCGGCGGGACGCGGGGCTCGGTCCGTCCGTGCGGGTCTGTGTGTGCGGAGGGTCCCCGAGCCGAGCGCGGCTGTGCAGCATCCCCGCGGGCGCCGATGACTTGTTGCTGTTAGCCCAAAATATTAAAAAAAAAAAAAATTAAAAAAAAACCAAACCCAACAAACCAACCAAACAAAAAACCCCCCACGAAGACCAGAGGGAGGCAGGGGCAGAAGCCGCGGCGGGTCTCGCCGCTCCGTTACCCAGCCCGGCCCCGCTGCCATTTCCCTCAGCGCCCGCCGCCACCTGCGCGCCCCCGGGGGGCTGCGGCCTGCGGCGGGGACTAGGGGGGAAAAGGAATGAAATGACAAGCGAGGCAGGACTTCCATGACTTTGACAGGTTGTGGCAGGGGCGGGGAGAGGCAGGATGAGGCGCGGAGCCCGGCGTCGCCCAGGGCCGGAGCGGCGCTCCGGGGAAGTTGGCCCGGGTTCGCTGCGCGGGGTGTGAGTGCGCCCGCCGGGCCCCCCTCTTCCCATCCCGCCCCTCATCCCCTCTTCTCATCCCGCCCCGCAATCCCTCCGCTCCCCCCGATCCCGTGGAATCCGTAAGGAACCGGTGGATCAAGTTTTCCCCTCTCTCTCTCTCTCTCTCTCTCTCTCTCCGCGCTAGTTAATCGCATTGCTGTAGCACCGGCTGACCTCCCTCCCTCCCTCTCCCTCTTTTTTTTTTTTTCTTTTTTTTTTTTTTTTTTTTTTTTTTGGTGTTCATCTTTCTTCAAAGTATGAGCCATTCCTGAGCGAGTTTCCCCGCCGGCTCATCCCGGGGCTTCCCGGCTCCCCGGCTCCGCATGCCCCACCTGTAAGTGGCGGGGGCGAGTTTCTCTCCCCTATCCCTCTCCCCCTCCCCGTCTCTCTTTCCCCCCCCCCTTCCTCCCCCGCCTTTTAAAAACCATTTTTTAAAACTTTCTCCATCTTTCTGTGTCTTCAGCTCGAGCAAAACTCTCGCCCTCCATTCCTTGTGGAGAGGCTCAGCAGCTGGGATTTGCCATCACCAGCTTAAAAATGGTGACCAAACTTTTTCTTTTCTCTCTCTTTTTCCTCCTCCTCTCCCCATTGAAGAAATAAAAAAAAAAAAAAATTCAAGCCGTGTTTTAATTTAGGTTATGGATGTTTCTGTATTTCTTTTTGTCTTCCTTTCTCTTCCTCCTCCCTTCCTCCCCTTTCTTTCCTTCCACTTCATTGGCTGGGATGATCTTTCCCTGTTGCTTCTGATGTTTCTTTCTTTTTCTCAGTGTGTGCCTGCCTACCTGGACTAGGGGGAAGATAAGGTAATTTTGAAGGGCTTGAGGAAGTGGCTTACCTGTTCTGAAAACTTTTTTATGTTTTTTTTTTTTTTGAGATTTCTTTTTAAGAGTTGTGAAAATCAGTAATTGAAGAGAGTTTGGTAGCAGCTAGGCAGGTTGAAATTTAAGTGTTATGTGCTGAATGCCTTGGGAATTTGATCTGCTTTATACCAAAGAAGAGCACAGAGAAAAGTATTTATTTATTGGGGGAAAGGCAGGGAGTGGGGGGGGGGGGGGGGGGGAGGGAAGGAAAGAGGGTTAAGGGAGGGGGAGGGAAGTGGTTTTGGAGACAAGAAGTGAAGCTGCCTGTTTTCCAGTAAGTAATGGAGAAATTCCAGGAGCCAGGGCTAAATATACTTGGCGATCAATACAGAAATGGCTCATTGTGAATAATTTAGCTGCCTGGTGCAGTGAGAGTTTTGAAACTAGAGGCAAAAAAAAGAGGCCATGGAGGGAGAGAGGAAATAAAATTTTCCTTTGGTCATGTCAGATTCTTAACTTTTCTACTTAAAAGAACATAGTTATGACTATTGATCTCTCCTCCCCCCCCCCCCCCCCCCCCCCCCCCCCCCCCCAATATATATCAAATGATAGCTAGGGGGTGTCATTCTATACAGTTACTTGGGTTTCGGGAAAGTAATAGCTTGTTCTGTGTCAGCAAAGTGCTTCCAGAAACTTTAAGATTGCTTCACACCACAAAATGCGTGATCTGGGAGTATGAAATGTGATGTTTGGCCCTGTGCTGTGGCAAATAAATAGGGTTGGAGTGAACAGGTGTGTGTACAGGTGTGTGTGCGCGCACAGAGGTGTGAGACAAAGCTGGAACAGCTGTGTCCGAGGGGAATGGACACGGGAGGGCTTATTTTGTTTAGACCAGGAGGCAGTGCCTTGTAGTGCGTGTGAAGAGAGCAATTGTTAGTACTATCCGTATCCTCAAAGTCTCTTCTGGCTGCAGATAGAGCAGATAATTGATAAAGCACTCCCATCCCAGCTTGAAGAAACAAGAAGAAAGTCAGGAAAAAAACTCTCAGATCAGGCAAAAATGTGAGTGGGGCACAGAGAGAGAGAGAGAGGCATGGTCAGACCAGGATGATCCACCTGGCCAGGAGGCAGCTGCATGTCTGCTCACATAATTTACAGGAAGAGTTCAGTGATTTGCAAACCAGCACATGCGGTGCACTTGTGTGTTTCTCTAGGCAGTGGTTGCAACAGCAATAAAATGGGCAACTACTTAGGGCTTTAAGTAAGTTTAATCATTTAATGGTTGATACTGACAGGCGTCTCTGAGGGTGTACTTTTCTGCCTTGCAGCACTGCACTTTGACTATGGAAGCAGAGGCTGTTGATGGATATATTACATGTAAGTAGTCGTTTTGTTTGATTATTCTGAATTACTTTTCTTTTCCTACTCTCCTTTGTGTAATGCAGAAAACTGAAAGTTTAGCTTCCTTGTGTACAGTGTCTGCATTGACACTGAATTAGTAGCATTTGAATATAAACTCTCTGGATGACTGAGAAGTGCATGGGGATGGGTGCATGGGTGATTATCTCTAGGTTTAAATATTTGCTGGGGGTGAGTGAACTTTGCAAATTAGAGAGAGTTCCTCTCCAGAAATTCAAACTGCAGCTAAAAACTTTTTATGCCTTTCCCTATGTATTTCTCTTGTTTTCTGTGTGTGTGTGGGGGTTGTGCTTTGTTTAACTGCCAGCTAACCCAGAGCTTTTGGGGGAAGGTCTGTATGGTGAATTACTATTCCAGTCTTCCCTTGCCCAGCCTGGATTGTCCCTGTCTGCTAATGGAAAAGTAATCCCAACTTACTTAAAACTAACAGCTGGGACAAGGTTTGCCCCAGGAGTGTGAGTAAAAGGCTGGTGACAGTAGCTTTGAGGGGGCTCTTAAAATCAGCCAAATGTTACCTGGGGCCACTGAGTCGAGGTCTGACAGGCTCTGGAAGACCGCGCTTGCGAAGGAGGGAAGGGCAGGGGCGAAGGGAGCCGGCAGGCTGTGGTTCTTCATCTTTGTGTATCTCTGCTGAAGAAGGGATACAAACTTACGGGGACCTGTGTTGTGCTCGCAGGTGACAATGACTATTCGCCTGAAAGGGAGCACTGCGGCATGGCCATCGACCTCACCTCTAGCACTCCCAATGGGCAGCACACCTCCCCCTGTCACATGGCAGGCAGTAAGTCTCCTCTTAAGCCTGTTTCTAGCTGAGGGTTGGGTTGGTCTGGTCCTCCTGGTCCTTGGTTTGCTTGCCAGGTCTTAGCCACTGCTGTTGGCATTGCTAATAACAGAGGAGGACAGGGAAGATTTTCTTTTTATTTTTTTGGTTCTTGTTCGTGCTGGTGTCTCATCTAACCATGAATGGGATTACTAGTCTGAACTGTCCCAAGGTGGCCTTTGAGAGCTGGTCCGTACCTGCTCCAGGTAGGAAAACACTAGGGTTGACATGTGCTAGTTCTGTTTCCTCAGGTTCTGAAATCCAAATAGAAATTGTTGATATTATTGTTACTACTGTTACTTACTTTGCTTCCCAAAACAGCTTGAAGTAGCTTTATTTGAAAACAAACAAATTTTATTTACAAAACTGTAGTTGATTTTTACAAACTGAAAGGAGTTTGGTTTAGAATGTCGGCTAGAAACTGAGAGTTTAGTGAGTCTGCACAGAGAGAGTGTCAAGAGCTGGTAATATTTATAGAATTATTCTGTTATATATGGGAGGCGGGTAAATGTAGTTTTCGCAATTTCGTAAAAGCAACAATCTTCATTTTCTTGTTTAAGTGTTGGCTACAGTGTTACATCAAGATATTTACCTTAATGTAACCTCTGCACTTGTAGTCCTGAAAAAATGTAGTGGGCTTTGCTTTCAACATACTTAGAGTGCGCCTCTCTATGTGATACTAATTTTCTTTCTGGTTCTACAGATACATATTAATCTATTTAAACCAAGGGTTAGTGTAATGCCCTACCGAAATCTGTGAAAGAAAGGGAGAGCTTCTAGGGTTGCTTGTTTAAAAATGCACTGTGTATTGCCTTCAGAGAAAAAGATGTTACTTTCCTTTAAGAATCCTTTCCTCTTGCAAATTACGGGTAAAGCGCAGTTTTATGAGCCTTTAAACCGAGGGTTATTATGAAGATCTCTCAATTATATACATGTTGCTGGAGAATATGATTTCTAATACCGTGGACTGAACTTTATATGACAGCCACCCATAATTCAGCATCTTTAGACAATTCCAATTGTGCTGCACTGGGATTCTGATATACTTTATTATGTTGTAAAAGTTTTACTACTCACTTTTTTCATTTTCTTTGTTTCCTTTTTATTAATGGGAAGGCTTCATTGGAAGGGAAAAAAAGTATC
The DNA here is from genome assembly GCF_015832195.1 of Motacilla alba alba. Lineage (NCBI taxonomy): Eukaryota > Metazoa > Chordata > Aves > Passeriformes > Motacillidae > Motacilla > Motacilla alba. The sequence goes on along the minus strand of NC_052022.1, from coordinate 34,877,601 downwards.
TGTGTTTTAAATCTTCTTTATAATCTAGACTGAAAACCAAAGTCAAATTAGGAATAAAAAGATCTAGAATGAAGTCATGCAAAAGCCTTTACCGCTCTCAGTGTTTTCGTGTTCATTGTGTCAACATTTTCAGTGGTTTTTAAACTTCATTAGTTCTTTGCAACACATATCTTGGTGAATATCTTAATTTTTTTTTAGAGGGGTTTTTGGCCTATCATAGGTGTCTCAAATGCTTTGCGATTAGGATGTGCTGCTGTTGAAAAATTACGGGTTCTGCCTGTGTTTCCCGAGCCAAACAAAACTCAAGCTTCTTTAGTTTGTTTATTTACTCCTTGCAGGCTTAAGATTGTTTGTGCTGCCTTAAACATGGAAGATATTGATCAGAGGTTGTGGGATTTTGTGGCAGCTGTTACATTGGTTCATTTAAGGTTTTTGGCCAAATGTTGAATCTGGCATGTGAAGGCTAAATCGCCAGGCTGGGCTTTAGAGCTTTCCACCTGTTTTGTGGGGCACAGGAAATCCTTTTAAAGGTTTGGTAACTCAGGGGCCTGCACCTATCTTTAAAACTCTTTTGGGTATTTTTGGTATTTTAAAAGGAAAGATGGAGGTGGAACAGCTGTTTGAAATATTTTGTATGAATTTAGTGGCTCCCAGTGGATTGACCCATCATCCTTTGTTTTAAGTAGAGGCAGTGGCCGTGTTCTATTTCAGACTGGTTTGCTTTCCAGTGGGTTGCTGCAGATTAAGTGATGTTGGTTGCTGTCACAGCAAAGCCCAGGGTGTGCCATCCTGGCTGGGCAGGACTTGGGAGTGGAGGAGGGGATACAGGGAGCAGACCCCAAATATTTCACTCCTGGATTGGTTGCCAGTCACTGCCAGAAGCGCATGGCCCTCTTTGGCCGTGTGCTCTGGATGTGCACCTGCAAGGTAGAGAGATCCAAGTTTTGACCTTTGTTCTTCTTGCCTTCCACTGAATTGTTTTGAACCACAGCTCTTAATTTAGTCGGAATTTGTGTCTGGCTCAGAAGGAGAAACACTGAAAGAAGGAAATTTCTTGGATCTGTGCTGAAATGACTGAGCAGTGCTCTCCCAGCAACAGCAAAATTATGTGTTGGGTAAAGAGTTTTCTATGTTCATTAGCCCCTGGCAATCTGTGTTAGGAGTTCTGTCTGGATTACTGATGTTTCCAGGTTCTGTTCCAAAAGGGTTTGGGTCGAATATTTTGGCTGTTGCATCCTTTAACCTATTGTCATTTTCAAGTATCTAGATGGTGTTTGTAGGTTATGGACGGGGATGACACTCAATTTTCCTTGTGAATGAGATGATCCTGAAAGATGAATCACACTAAATCACCTGTCACAGCTAACTGATGATCTTACATATACCTGCCTTTAGCAGAACACTGCATGTGTATTGGTAGATGCTCTGTTCTAAAATACTGCACTGTAGTTTTATGTAAGCAAAGATTTAAAATACATGTAAATAGTCACACCAAAGAGGTTGATAGATCATCTCACTTTTCTCTACAGCAAAAGATGAATTAGTGTTACACCTGCTGAGTACAGATGATATATTTACATAGCCCCGAATCTGGAAGTCCAGATTTTCTTTTGATCTTCCGTAGGAAAACTCTTACAAAGGCTGACACCCAGAGCTGGGTGTCACAGGCTTGCTCAATTAACTTTGTGTTGGTACTGGAGAGTTCCCTGCATGGCCCCAAGCCCCCCACAGACCCCACCGAGTTCAAGGGAGTCTGCCTTGTTCCCGTCCCTGAGTGCTGAACTGGGCTATGAGTGATCAGAAACCTCCGGATAGGAACTGGCATGCTAATTAAAGGCTAATGGGGAATCCTTATAAAAGAGGCTTTAAAAAGAAATAATTCCCAGTCACCTCCCCACAATGCCACACTGAGTTCTTACTACAGTTATTAGAGATACTTTTTTCCTGTAGGTTAAAATGGACTTAGAGGAATGTCTGCTTTAGAAACTGCAGGGGCACAGTTGTTCAATTAGTTGACTCAATCATTGCTTTGTATGGGATGAAGGACGCTTCTCTAAGATCACTGGCCTGGTATCATAGGGAAAATAGTAGCAGCAGCTATTAGCATCTGACAGTCAGCGACAAAGGCAATTTCCCCTTAAATTAGAGGCTTGACAGTGGGTGTCCCAGTTAACTTTCTTATCTTTGCTTTCATAGACAAAAGGAGCCCTTAAACGAAACAGAGTCAGAACAATCATAAATATCAAACCCAACATCTGATGTTTGAAAGCGATTAAAATTGTGGTATGCTTTCAGGAGGTGTTTATAGTAGCTTGAAGCATTAGGAAGTTATGAGAATTAATTCATTAAGAGAATAAGCCATGTTGGGTGACTCTGCTGCTGAAAATAATGAGGTGATGGCGCTTCCTCCGTGGTGGGGAACGATCGCGCTGTCTGACGAGATCACTAATTGGGACAGCAGCACTAAGTGGGAATGATTTCAGCAGCGGTGTTTAAAGGGAACTTGGGCAAGGTTTTATTATAATGCAGCCAATACTATATTCCAAGTGATCAGGGTGGACTGTCAGTTGCACTTTTTTGTGGCATCAAAGCCCCAAGTGTTTCCTGATCACTTTCATTTTTGAAGCCCGAGTTGTCATAGGACTCCTGTTTTGTCACAGTTGTGTTGCTCTGAGCAGAGAGTCACATGTACCACAGCTGTATTGGCGCATCTGTAGGGATAAAGAAATGTAATTTTGGAGCCTGACTGTTGGAATGAAACCACATAAAGGTAGAAGTTGCTCCATGCCTCAGCTCCATGGCAAACAAACCTTGTCACCACCAGAATTTACTCCCAGGCTGATGTGAGGCTGTGGGATTGCTCTGGGATTCTTTCCTGGCTCAGTATGTGTTGTGGGCTTTTCAGAAGGATGGGGCGATGGAGGCTTTCCTTTAGGGAGAGTGGGTGAAGCTGGCCAGGCTGGGTTGCAGAGGGGCACTGAATTAGTGCTTTGAGGCAGTCACTCCCCTGATGTGTGCACTGGGGCATGAAGAATTCTGGCAGCCAAACTACTGTGCTCTGAACTGAGGATTCAGGTCTCCTTATCTTGGAAAGTGCTAAAAACTCAGACCTGATCACCTTGATATGCTGAGGAATTTTCTTTCCTCAGCAGTCCTTAAGGAGTATGGTAGGCAGCATTCATTGGTCTGGGTATCTCCTGCCTCAGCGCAGCGAAGTGGACTTTTGACAGTCACTTGAGATGCCCTCTAGTCCTTTGTGTCTGACTTTGCAGTCTTGACACTTTGATTTTTTAGCACTCAGCTATGGAATTGCACGGTGATGCCCAATACAGATGTACCTGTGGTTTGGCAGGTTGAAGGACAGTGGAGATGGACTTTGCCAAGATGAGCTCAGACATGAGGGATGAGCTCAATAAAGTGTGGCAGGGAACTGAAAGAAGTGAGCTCCTTGGGCACCTACAAGAGCACAGTCTTTGCTTCAGTCTTTTATCCTCAGACTTCCTGAGGATTGCCAGGGCAGTAGTAGTAATCAAAGTTTTAGCTGATGCATTTAGCTTTGTTGGAGTTTGAGAAGAAAAAATATTAAATGGAAAGGCAATCATCAGGATTTTAACAGAGATAGAGGGGTTTTCCACACCTAAGAAACCAAAGCTCTGCAAAGTAGTGTTACACTGTGTTTCTTGAAAAAAACTACACCCCAAACAGAGGAAAGGGTTGTTATGGGTTAACTGGAAATTAAGCATTTCCTGGGATGTACCTTGAATTGTTATAGCTTTATCCATACCAGCTCAGATTTTTCACACTGGTGTGGTTAAAATCATTAAATAGTTCCTCTGATATGAACTCTATATGTAAACCAACCCAGAGTAGCCACTGAAATGAGTTGGTGCTTGAGTATCTGTAGCCCACACTGCAATGGTGAAGGGCTCCCCTGTGTGTTTTTCCTATCTTCTGTCACAGTCCTGGCATTCCCTATGGAGCCACATACTCAGCTGCAAAAACATTCCTCCCTCTCAGTGAGTGTTATAACGAGGGTGGAGTGAAATGATCAGTTAATCTCATTAAATAGGTTTTTATTCATTCTGATGGAAGTCCCTTGAAAGGTCATCTGCCAGGGCTTTGTTGCAGCACACACCTTCCTTGGGAAGCTTCTGTTATTCTCTTGGACTGTCAGGTTCAGTTAACTTTCCCCGGTACACACCCTGTTACAACACTGTGCTCTTGCTAGCTTTGCAGTCAGCAAATTTTCAGTGTTTGCTTCTGGAATTTCAGTTCCTTTTCAGACATGCCAATGAAAAGAGCAGTCCTCATCTTCCATGAAATATGACACTTTGATAGCAGCTGGATGACAAGATACCTGTTGGAGCTTCTGTGTTTCCCATCCCTGAATCTGGGGGAAGGTGCTGCTCCTGTTGAAATCAACGGATATCTTCTCTCAGGAAATTGGTTCAAAGGCTTGTTTCCAGCTCCCGTGGGTCACAGGCTCTGTCTAGTCCTTCAGCTAAGTGATGGTTTGCAGGTTGGCAGGACTAAGTTTTAGAGGTGGAAATGCAGCTTCCTGTGCTACCTTTCTGCAGTGCTGAGGGTGAGCAGTGCTTGTCCTTCCAGTGCCAAGAGGGCACCTTGAAGGAGTGATGCCATTCTATCTGGGAGGAAAGGCAAAGCCTCCTTTTCTGCCTTTCGCTTCAGTAATCCCAGTGAATGAAAATCCTTGGAGAGCCCATCTTGAAACAGGTTTAAAATTGACCTGTTCTAAAATTCTGTAGAAAACTGAAGAGAAGGCTGAGCCACTGCTCTGTGTAGCATCAAGACCTGTTACCAGCCCAGGTGAGGAGCCTGTGCCACAGCATGTTGTCCTTCCCTAGGGTAGTGGGTGCTTGTTTGGGGTCCAGGCAGGTGACTGCTGCATCCCAACGGAAGGAAGCAGAGCTGGATTATCCCTGAGAAGCAGTGAACATGACAGATATGGCTCTGGGCTAGGTCACCAGAGGCCCAGTTTTTCTCCAAATTCTGGTCATTGTAGGGAGTCCCTTCATGTTTCTGTGCTTTTTTTTTTCCCTCTTGCCTTTTATTTTCTGAATCCCAGAAGCCGTAGATCACTTAGGATGGAGATTTGGATCGTACATGTCAGCCTTTGTCAAAAGTAGGATGTTTTTACAATATCTTTTTGCTTAGGGGTTATTTTGCATTTAATTTTTGCAGCCCCACAATGATATGCATTCAGAAGTACCTTAATACCAGTGCAGCTTATTTCCTGTCCTGCACAGGAATAATTGTGCTGGTCCTAAAGTACCCTGTTGTGGTGTGATTACATTACAGCAACCACGGAATTTTAACTCTTCCCACACCACTGAGCATTGCCAGGTCTGTGTGTGGACGAGCCCCTGTTCACACTGCCCAGCAAAATGTGCCCTTGATCTGGAGCCAGGTCTACATTACTGGCTTCTGCTGGCACTGCTGTGTCAGCCTGTGGCTCTGAAGAACTGTAATCCCTCACAGGCAGAGAGATGCTGGCAGAAGCTCCAGCTCTGAGCACAGCCCTGGCTGGCAGGGTCACCTGCAAGTGCTGTCACAGGTGTTACATTGGAAAGTACCGTAAAACAGCAGACACTGTTCCTGGAAAAGCATGGGCTTGATTGATCCCCCTCATTTCTGTGCTGATAGGTCATGTCTACTTCTGTGAATTAGAATGTCTTTTTTGGGTTTTTTAACTGACTTTTGCTCTCCTCTGCCTCTTATTTTTAAAAAATCTTTCCAGTTTGGGGGTTTATTCCTATAACGCTGTGTGGCCAAGGCATAGCACCACAGAGGTAGTGGGCTCTGCATGCATTGTATGAGATCCTTTGGCTCATGGTTTCTCTGGTTTGTCCTGTCCAGAGAGGTCACAGGGCTCTTGGTCTTCCCTTTGGTGAAGCTCAGGTTGGTGGTCAGATCCCTGCGTCCTCTCAGGTATGGGTGTAGGCACACAGTGTGTGATAATTGGGAGTGAGGCTGGGCCCAGCCTCGTCCCCAGTGGGTGCAGCTGTGAGAAGCAGGTGAGCAGCACTGACAGCAATGAGCCAGGGAGTGCCCAGGGGCACTGAGCAACCACCAAAGGGAGCAGAGGGCACCCAGGGGCAAGGCATCAACAGGAGGGCTGTGAAAGGTTGGGCTGAAGAACAAGCAGGGCAGATGCTTGCAGCCTCCTGAGATGCTGTGGTGTTGCTGTGTATGGGCAGGTGCCTGGAGCCTCCTGAAGTGCCGTGGTGTATGGGCAGGTGCTCACAGCCTTCTGAAATTGTGTGGTGATGCTCTGTGCAGTGTGGCCATCTCAGCTGTGACATATGCTGTGACATATGGGGGGGAGGTCAGTCCTGGGGCCAAACCATGCTCCCACCCCCAGTGTGGATGGTGTGAATATCTGTGTCTACCAGCTGGTAGTGGAAAAAGAAAAAAAAGAGGAGTTGAATTGTATCATTCTCCTTCACAGGTAGGAGCCCCTCTTCTTAGCAGACTGTGGGTTTTACACACGGCATAAGCCAAGGAATCTGGTTCACTGCAGACCTGTCTGCTCTCCCCACCATGGTTTCATGTTACTTGGAGAGGCTGCACAGACTGGTTTTTTCTAGCCTCTTTTCCTGCTGTGGTATTGGTACCTATCACCTGTGAGGCTGCTCTGGGCACAGGTGTAGTCACTTCAGTAGGGCAGAGAGAAGGGGAAGATGAGTGTGAATATGCAGGTCTCTGCCCTGTCTCTGGCTTGGAGAAGGCCTTCAGAGGACTTGGTGCTACTGTCCACCCTGAACCTTCGTGCAGTGGGGTAGAAGATCCAGCTACGCCTTGGTGCTGCTGTTGCCAGGTCTTTGTCCTGGCGGTTGGATGTCTCAAATGTTTTTCAAAGGAGGTAGGAAATCCTGAAGTACATAAACCTTGTTTATCCATTCACCTTGTTGCCTGTCCCTTTTTTTGTTGTGAATCTTCTCGTGTGAGGAGGTAAGGCGGGCTGGGTTTCCTCTGCAGCAAATGGAAGATCTGGGCAGGGCTTACGGGAGAGATGCTCCGTTGGCCGTTAAACCGCACTCATGACAAAGCTTGACATTCCCATGGGGGGATTTTCCTGTTTATCCCCTCTGTTCCTCCACTTGAACAAAACAAGTTGACTTGTAGAAGACTAAAGTAAAGTAGACTAAAGGTATCTGTGCTGTCACCTTCAGCATCAGGCTGGAGTTTTCTCAGCTTCTTTTTAGTGGTGTTTTCCTCGCATTCCCCCCCAGCCTTTAAAACCTCCCAATTCCATCAGAAGGAAGTGATGTTGTCCTGGTTTTTCTCAAGGGGCACGTGTTCCCTCAGTCCATGAAAATTAATGTTGGTGAGTGGCACAGAATGCTGGCTGCAGAGCCCTGTGATATGCTCAAGTCCATGATAGTTTTTCTCATAATTACTCTTTGATTTGGGAATGCCTGTGTGCAGTTCTATGAGAATTTGTATCTAATCTTTCCTAGACATCAACTCAGCTTTTGGACATCTTATGATTCCTTTTGCAAGTAAAGTTGCTTTTTCAGGTAATGATCTAGCCATAAAACACAAACTGAGACAGTTTTTGGTAACTCTATCTGTGCATCATTTTAACTTCATCAGTGTGAATTAAATTCCTGCTTTAGTCCAAGGAGCAGCAAACAGGATGGTGTGAGTTCCCTTCTTTTGAAAATGAAAGAAATTGCTTCTTTCTGTATGAAAACAGCAAGTCTTTTTACCCAGAAGAGATACGAGGTTTATTCATTTGAGGAAGAGTAGCTGTTCTCTTGAAGTTGTGGATGGTTTAAAAGCTTCCAGGAAAGAGTGGCAGTAGACTGAAGACCTCGTTCTGGTTAGCAGCCAGGTCTGTGATAGAGGGAGACAGCTCAGGCAAAAGAATAAAATGGGGTTTGGTTTTTAATCTTATTTCTTGAGAAACTGATATCCTGCAGGGTTTGCCTTGTCAACATAACGGCCCCTGAAGGAGAATAAATCTTATTAATTAGCAGTTTTGCATACTGCTTTTAATTGTTCGTTCCTAGGAACAGGCTTTGTATTGGATGTGCGCTGTCGTGGTGAGGGGCCTCTCTCCTGCAGCCCTGGAGAGTCTGCCTGAGTGTAGAAATGTTTCAGAATACTCCATTGGGCCTTAAATTTACTCAGTGCCTTAATCCTCATCACCTCTCAGATTTAGGCATGTCCTAAATGCAGTTGTAAGTAATAGTTTTACAGTTTAATCTCCCAAAATTGGGTCAACCTTACCAGTTGTTTTGACCTTGTTACCGGCACAGGTAGTTCCTGGGTGAGTCTAATACATCTCTGTGCAGCTGTGTGGAACAATCTGGGGTATCAGCTTTACTTGAAACCCCCTGTTTGAAATTTGCCCCCACCTTAAATACACAGCCGTCTCTCTCTATCACTGTAGGGTATTATCCTTTGGATAATCTAGTCTTCTGGAGAATAATATCACAATATTTGCTCGTTATATCATGCTTTTTCAGTTTTAAGATCTTTACAAAGGATACCAGTTGAAGAGATACAAATGAGTGGACAAAACTTTAGGCTGAAGAGGTGGAGAAAAACGTAGGGAAATCAATCTTAGAACAATTTAGCTTCTGTAGGTGGGAGGCAGTCAGCTTCATAGTTGGTGTATGTGACTGCAAATGGTCAGAGTATAGGTAGCTCTCAAGAGTTCAGAAGGATGATGTGCTAGTTGTGTATGTAAGGGTCAAGTAGTACATAACGTTAGCAGACTGAGAGCTCTGCGAGTTTATTCTTGGCCTTCTTTTAAATTTGTATTCTACGGATTGCACAATTTCTTTTTCTAAAATCCCGTGTACCCACACGTGAATCCCAGATTGTTCTCACAGTCTAAATGCTATGACCCATCAGCTGCCCCCAAATTACCTAATATCAAGTAGAGGAGGTTGGCAGCCAAAGGAAAAGATAGGAAAATGTGTCCAGCCCTGGTTGCTGACAGGCCTGTACATGTGCAGTGCAGTCACACAAATGGAAGGCACTTAGAGAGGGTTTCAGCCACACACAACAGAGGAGTACAGGCTTGAAAAATACTAGGAAAGGGCAATTCTTCTGAAACGAGGAAGCCAGAAAGAGGAGAAAGAGGTATGTGAATTGTGCCTCGGCTGAAGGAAAAACTATTTAGCACCGCCCTGTTCAAATGTCAAATGCATGGGAAAAAGTTGTTGGAAGCCAGTCTCTGCTAAGTTTGCTGCTTGCAAAACATACTTTTTTGTGAGATGTTTGTGCAAAATCACCTCTCTGGTCTGCCTGTGAGACCAGACATGACTCAGGCTATCAGCATCTAACATGGTTTCAGGTTGCTGTCTTACTGCTCTTGGTCTAAAATGCTGGAAAGAAGTGTTTGCTTTTTTTCTCACTTTTAAAGTGCTTCATTCATTTAATGTCATTAGTGCTATTGTTACTTAAATTTACCTTCTGACTGGTAACCATTAAATATTTATAGAGAAATCAATAGTAGTGAGATTTTTGCTCGAGTAAATATATATCACATATGTACTCAAAACCAAAGCAAACTGCAGTGCATTCCAGGAAATAATCTATCGTGCTGCTCTGTAATGTTCTTCCTCATCTTCATGTCAGGATGTTTTATCTGTGTCCCAGCTCACTCATTCCTGCCCTGGAACTCTGGCTGTTCTTTTTAACAGCCTAGAACAACGGAGCCTTAGGAAAAGAGTAGAAGTGTTTTCAGAATAGAAATGTGAATGATAATTGCCATGTCATTATCCAAGGTTCCTTAATGACTGGATGCTGGGAGATCCTGGTGGACAGCGCCCCAGCCAGAGAGTGCTGTACTAGAAGAAGAGAGTGGAACTGGCTGGAGGCAAACCCAGCCCTTCCCAGCATTTGGAAAAGGAAAAGTATTTTTGAGAGAAGGTGGTGATGTGGCAGCAGAAGATGATTGCTTAAAACCACTTAAAACCAATGCCTAATTAAAAAAAGAAAATAGGACTGGGCTTAAAATGGCTTTGGAACCAGGCTTAAGTTCATTGTAGGGGAATAGACAAAGGTGTGATATAGACAACACAGCCAATGTGCACAGGCAGTTTATTCTCCATATTGGGTCTCTGCAGCATTTTCTTGTGCAACTACAGATGGAATAAATCTTTATAGACCATCCAAGAGATGACCTTAATCAGTTGTTCTGGCCAGGTGTTTTGGAAGGGGGAAAGCTTCCTTATGAGTCAGTGATGAAATTTCAATTTATAATCATGACTGTAGTTTATAATAATAATTCTAATTTTATATATAAACAGTTTAACCTACTACAATGTAAAATGGTAACATTTGCTGAGCTTTGGCTGCTTTCAGATGGTGAAAATGTGCTGGTGGTTGTTGGCCGGAATTCAGAAATATTTGTCAAAATTTTGTGTGCTATGTGAACAACAAAATTTTGTGTGGATTAAGCAATTATTAATTCTCTCCCATTATCCGTCAGATAAAACTACAACTTGCTCATTAACCAAAATTAATTGTAAATAAAGCCGATCTGTTGTTGAGGAAACTAGTTAGAATGGTAATTGGGTAATGATGATGCGTTTAATTTCAAACTGCAGATTTAAAAGCTACTCCTTTTGGCAGTGATAGAGCAAGGTGTTCTGAAATGAAGCCCGGTGCTTGTCACTGTCATTGTCCTCTTAATTAATGCCACCAGGACTGCCTGTGTTTTGAATCTAATTAGTGTCCCCTGCAGAGCACTTGGAAATGTCCTCATTCTGCTCACACTGAAGCCAGTGGTTAAACTCTTTTGTGACCTCTGTGGGCAGGAGGTAACACGGGAGGCAGTGTGGAAGTGGTGGTGTGGGACATTGTGCGCTGCTGCCTTTCCTCCTGCAGCAGCACATCCTCATGCCTGAGCTCTGGGAATAGCGGCTGTCCTTTGGGATTTGCTACTCACTTGCCATGGAGATAGATGTGGAGTTTCAGGCCAACAAAACTGAATTGTGACTCAACGTTTTAAAAATGATTGAGTGAGTAATTTTCTATGCAGTTTCATTTCAGTATCTTTTGCCCCAAGGATTGTTTACTGTGGCATAACTTCCAGCATGTTTTTGCTGCTATTTGTAATGTTGAATTTTAATAAGAATGGACTTGTTTAAATAGGATAATGTTTTTATTCCAAATTGCCCAGTTCTAAATGGTAAAATTGGCTTCACGAGTAAAATCAGCAGTTGTACTTGCTGGCCTAGATGCACAATTTCATGATCATTTTTTTACTCTGTTTTCAAAATGTATTAAATGCTATTATGAGATGAGCACGGTGTGTTTGATTTTAGCCAACTACCACTTCAATCATTAACGAAGAAATGGGCATTGGGTACAGAGTATATCATTCAGGAGGGCCACCAAGTTCATCAGAGGGATGCAGCACCTCTGCTGTGAGGAGAGGCTGAGAGAATTGGGATTGTTCAGCCAGGAGAAGAGAAGGCTTTGGGATGACCTAATTGTGGCAAGAAAGATTGAGAGAGATTATTTCCAAGGGTCTGGAATGACAGGACATGGAGGAATGGCTTCCCAGTGCCGGAGAGCAGGGTTAGATTGAACATTAGGAACAAATGTCTGACTGTGAGGGTGGTGAGGCCCTGGCACAGGGTGCCCAGAGCAGCTGTGACCTACCCTGGATCCCTGGAAGTTTCCAAGGCCAGGCTGGAGAGGGCTTGAAGCAACCTGGGACAGTGGAAGGTATCCCTGCTCATGGCAGGGGGTGGGATGAGATGGGTTTTAAGGTCTCTTCCAACCCAAACCATTCTCTTATTCTCCTTGTCCAGTCATTTGTAATCACTCTACTGATTTATTTTTTTCCTTCTGACTTGGTTTAGAGGGAATTACAGAACTAAAGCATCGACTTAATCTTTAATGTTCCTACTTACCAGACTTGAAGAGAATATAGAATATATACTTTTTACCTGTTTTATTTTTAACTTTTTCTCTGTGAGGTTTTTTTTTTTCTTTTGTGCTTCCTGGTCCATGGGGAGAAAAACCCTTCAAGCATGTTTTAGTTACATCACTAATATTAGAACTGAGTAATCGGGTGGCTTTGGCAGCAGTCTCGTTTATAAATTGTTGGTGAGCAGATGGCTCACCAAGTTGGCATGCCAGCTCCAAACTTTCACAATCATGAGTCAAGTTTTAAATCCCAAGATTGCCTTACATACCATGAGGGGTTTTTTTTATTTTTAATGTGTGTTTGTTTAATAAATGCAACTCTCGATGGGTCTTCTCATTCCTGAGCTGTGTTTTGCACTGAGGCATGGCTTTTCAGCACTCTCTGGCTTTGGAAATGCCTTTTTTTCATAATTTAATGAAAGCAGAGACTTTTTTAGTCACATATCTGAAAATCTTGCTGCTAAGAAAAACTAATAAATGTCAGTGTAAGGGACATGAAAGCGAGACTTGTCTGTTCTGGCTAATGTCAAACAGTTCAAATGATTGAGATCATTCACAAATGAACTTATAACAAGTTTTGGTTTGTACGCACAAATATTTTTTAGGAATGCTTTGCTGGTATTTGTTATCCTAGGTAGGCAGTTGTATGCCAATTTGTTTGTTTTCTGAGTGCAGGGCTTAAGAACATTAGGCAGCATCGAGTACAAATGTTGCATTTTGAAATGCAAGACTGAATATTTTCTGTAAGCAAAATGTAGCAATAAGGAAACTGGGCCGAGCAAGAGTGCTCAGGCATTCTCCCTGTGAACACAGTGAAGTTCCAAAAGGGTCAGATCTTGATTCACTTGAGAGTTTGGACTAATATTATTGGAAGGATTTCTGCTTTTTTCTTTTACTTTTTCCTTTTCAAGCTATTCCTTTAAGTAAAATTAATATGCTATATGTGGGTTATAATGCATTGTGGGACCTGTTATGGAATGATAATTAGACCTTATTTCTAAATTATTCCACACAAAGTGTGCTGTTGTAAATGCTAAACAACTGTGTTTCATCCATAATCATGTAATTGGTGTGTGCAGCTAATTAGTGTGCGTTCAGTTTAGGCCCAGATTTTTTGGAAATGTCTCCTGTTCTGGTCCTGATTTAGCAAAGCTCTTAAACAGATGATTAACTTCCATTGGCTTTAATAGGACTTAAGCACATTCTTAATCAGGGCCATTGTGTCAAATCATGTCTCTTGGTGACAATCAGAACAACCTGCCAGAGCTGCAGTAAAAATATCTGTAGGTCCTTCTTAAATTTAGATTAATCATTCCTTTATTTCGTTAAGCCTTTTGTTTCAGAATCTGAAACTCTGTGTAGGTACCTTTCTCTCTCTTTCTCTCTCTCTCTCTTTAAGCAAATGGTTATTGTCACAATCTAATTGTATGTGTAAAGTTTAAAGATTTTAACTAGCTTGGCAGGCTGTTTACATCAAATCTGTTCAATACACCTTTGAGACGGAGAAGAAGAAAATAGGCATCTGAGAGTGCCTCACTGGAATATAAATGTCAGTGCTGATAGATATCTATGATAGAAAATTTGTGTGGGAGTAATAATTTAGTAATAAAATAGGTCAAATTAATTTTTATGCTGAAGGGGATACCTTACAATAACCATTTTGTAATTTTATGTTTGACAGTTTGCTCTGCATTATGTGGATAGGTGGAGCTGAGATAATGTAATCCATTTCCAGTTGTAAACAAGATTGCTTTAAGAGCTGCAGTAGTAAGATGCATGTTGGCTGACTTTAAGCTGAAAGGTAATTGCCTCTGAATATTAATGTGCATGTGGGGATTTTGTGTTTAATTCTGGGATTTCATGTTTGCCCTATAGCAGCTCTGAAGAGACCCTTGTTTTCCCAAGCCCCACTTTGCTGCTAATTGAAGCTGATGGCAAGTGTTGAATTTTGGGTCCTTTGCTTCTATTTTATGTGGCCTGTGTTCCTTGGAGAATGCTGCTTGCTTTGGCTGTTATTTTTTTTTTTGGTAACCACCTTTCAAGTTGAGGATTTTTGGATATGCTCTTGTTGTCCTACAGCAGCTATGAGCAGTTCCTGGGATGGAGGAGGAAAGATGGAATTGTAGGCTATGGTAAAGGGGTGAAGTTGCTGCACTAACTAAACTGGAGCCTCTTAGCGAATTGAGAGTTCAGGTGCTGATCCATGTGCTCTGTAGCTGGCAAACTTTCTCATGAGTACTTTAAGACCTATCCAAAGCCCACTGCACTCTGTGGGAGATTCTCTAATTCCACACACTTGTGGAGCAGACCCCTGTCACGGGGGCAAGCTGTAGACAGTGACAAGCGCAGTCTGGGCGACAATCAACTGTTTTGAAATTGTTTTAGGCATGGAAGGCTACAGCCAGATTACAAGCAAGCTCTACCTCAGCTTTCCATTTAAATTCCAGCCCTTGGCTTGTAGAAGCTGTTCCATTACCACTGCTTACAGCGAGGCCCAGCACTGGGAATGGCAGGATTGGTGTTGAGCAGGGCGTAACTGCAGCTCTGCTCTGGAGCAATCTGCAGCTGAGCAGTGCTGCAGGAGCTTGGAAATCTGTTGTGTGCAGGGTTTTAACCTGCACACGTTTTAATTGCACCGGCTGTGTGGGCTGTCATTAGTTAGGGCTGTTTAAAGGTGTTATAACTGACAGGTGCCCCAGATGCCCTTCTAGCCAAGATGACTATTCCTGAGACAAGCATTCAAAGCAGAGTTCAGCATTCCTTGTTCTCTGTGGCAATGCCAGCATTTTCTTCTGAAAAAAGAAAAGCCAAATAACAAAAAGGGGTATTTTTAGCTTGCATCGATTTGCTGATCCAGTTTAGTGCATGGTCTCACACAGTGAGAGGGTGGTGTCTGAACAGGGATGGGAGCTCCTAGCTCTTTTTCTGTTTCTGCAGAGGCAAGGCACTCTGAGCTGTGCTGATACCTCACACAGGTCATCAGCTGTGCGGTCAACAAGGCAGGCAGTTGGCTTTTCTGCTGCCTCTGACCCAGTGCAAAGGCTGGCTGCCTCTTGCAGAGGGATGGGGCCAGCAGCTCAGAGGTGCTGGGTTCACAGCCAGCCCTTTCACAGGTTGCTTTTGTCTCACAGCTCACGTTTGGACTGTAGCTTCATATAACACCTTTAGTTAAACAGTGGTGGTGGTATGAGAGGGAGCACAGACAAACTTGAATCTTCCACACTCCTGCACCTTGCACAAACTTGGGGGCATTGAGCTTTTTGGTTCAGAATGATTTTTAAATTTCCATAGTGCCCCATCTCCAGTGATTTGGTCTGACACTTCCTGAAGTTAAGGGGAGTCTTGGTGGTATTTCAGTCATTTTGCAACATGATGCTGCTTGTAGCAAAGCTGTTCTATGGATGCCTTTGCTAAAAAATTACTTAGCTACAGAAACATTTGACTGTAGGCTGGTTAGCAGAAAAAGTGAGGGTGTGTGGGTTTGTGAATGTATGTTGCCCATTAAGGAGTCTCACTCAATGCTGGTTGCTTCATTACAATGAGAAAAATAACATAAAAGGATTCTAATAGCTAATTAACTTGTTCACTAATGGCTAAGGCACTGTCTTAAGGGCAGTAGTTTACAAGAGTCCGTTTAATGAAAGTTGACTGGAGGTATGTCCTGTGGCTGTTCCAAACTTTGTTTTATAATAGCATGTATTTTTCAGTCACTCCTTGCCATGCTGTAATGTGGTTGGAGTGGGAGAAATTAGAAAACTGACCATTTCCCGGCAGATAGCGATAAGTTTCTACTCAGTCAGAATGCTCTATACCCTGTGATAGGTTTATAATTATTATCCTAAGATTGATGTTTTTGGGGGGGAGTGTAAATTTGTGCAGCAGTAATCCATTAAGAAATCAATAATCATTCCATCCTGAAATGCAGTTTCTCTACAACATTATAAATACACACCAAAGATTTGAAACTCTGCCGGTTTCCCCTTCTCCACCCCCCTCCTCCTGCTTCCCTGAACTCCAAGTTCAATGCCCTTTGTTGTGCTGGAGATGCAGTTCCGTGGTGGAACTCTTCTGTCAGGAAAAGAAAGGCTGATGGTATTAGCAGGATCCTGAGAGCCAGTAACACTTTTTAGTGCAAACTTTGCTTTCCCACCAAAAGTACCTTTTTTATCTTGGGGAAATTCTCCCTCTCCTCTGCCAGGGTTTCATCCCTGCTAGATGGGGATGATGAAGATTCATGCCTTGTTCCTCTGTAGAGAAACTGGAGAGGAAGTATTATAGAAGTGCAAAGTCGTTGTGTGTGTACATTTCCTTTTCCTCGTTCAGACTTGGTTCTTCATGTAACAGTTCAGAGGTCTGGCTATCAGAGACCAGCACATCCTGCAGGACTTCCCTTTTTCCTCTGAGTTCTCCCTAGCTGGGCAAACACATTTTCGAATTGCTGCTATAAGTTATCCCCTGATGTAGAGAGCTGGAAACATACTTTATCTAGGAGTGAGGGTGATTATAACTGATAAATAGTAGCTCAGCGAGGAAGAGTGGGAGTATTATTTATGTTTCTTTGTGGAGGAATAAATTATATGGGGTGAGGTGCTGGGTCAGCCTGGTTTTGATCTTGCAAGTAAAATTGGGGATGGAGCAAGGAGATGCTATTGCTCTAGCAAGAGCCACGAAACACACAGTATGTTTAATATTACATTTCCGTGTCTTTTACTTTTATTATTCCTCTACTTTCTTTTTGCTAGAGCTGGTTGAAAAATAATTTCTAATTTAAAAAAAATTGCATTTTTCCATTTCAGTTTAACTTACTATCATTTATTGCCAGCTCTGCTGTTGGTTGAAAAAAAGGGCATTTGTTAATGACAGAGTTGTTGTTTTATACCCATCATAGTTGTTTAGGCCTAAATTCCCTCTTTCTCATCTGCCCAAAAAAAAAGCATGCTTGGCTTGGCATGGGTAACTCAGATATGCCTTTTCTTCCTCTGAGAACATTGTCATCCCATTCATGGATGGCCACCAGCCTCTTCAGCTTTGAGAGGGAGAAGAAACAGTATTTATCACACCTTTGCTTTTGAGATTTGAGAATCTCAGGTTATGTCCAGAGGTCTAACAAGTGTGAAGTGTGAGTTTTGGCTGTGATTTGGTACATGTGTGCCTTGGCTGATTTGGGAATACCCACATGCGTAGAATCATACATATTGTTTTAGTGTTTGCCAACAGGGAGTGTGGGTGAGCTGATGATGAACAAAACTGGACGCTGAGAAGCCAAACACTGGTTCTCATCTCTGTAAATTGCTCTAGAATAATCCAAGGCTATTGTCACGGTAAATTCTCTCACTGTGATCCCGTATGGAAAGAGCTTTCACACAGGGCTTGACTGTGGGGACACTTGCCTTTCACTGGTTCTCACTGGAAAGTGTAAAGTTGGATGCTAATAGGAAAAGACCCAGATGCCAGCAGAAGAAAGATCTTGTCAACTGTGTTCAGTAGATTTCCATTCACCATTGACTTCTTGCCTGGTGAATTCAAGTTTTTTTTTTCTGTAAGGCCATGAACCCTATACTGGGTACTTTCATTGAAGAATAGTTCTTCATTTACCTAAAACCGTCCCTCTTGCTCAGATGCTGGTAGCATATGAGTTTAGCAAGGACTGACACGTTATGGGTTTTGACTCTTCTTATTTCAGTACCTTGTAACTGGTTTCACTTCTTTGGTCTTCATACTGATTAATGCTTTTATACATCACTAATGCCTGATTTTGAAAATATATTTTATTTTCCTCTTTTCCATCAACTCATGATACAGAAGCAGCAGCTGATTGACAGCTGATTTTTTTTCTGCAATGGTTTGCTGAAGAGTTCATGCCAATGACATGTGGCTTTTCAGCGAAATAGGAAGACTTTATCACATCTTTTTGTTTTACCCATTACCTTTTTTTTCCAGTGGTTTGCAGAACAGTGAGTGCTAAAAGCCCAGTATCAGCTCACAGGATGCCGAGTTTAACAGATAGGGCTTTATTAGCTCTCGGTTGCATTTGTCTTTACTTCACAAGTTTCTATTTAGAATTACCTGTAAGTGGTTATTTTCCAGTGCGGTTTTCAAAGACAAACCACTTTTTTTCTCATTGTTGTTGCTGCTGGTTTCCTTAACTGCTAAAAGCTCATCACCATGTATATAACTCTTATGTGTCCACTGATAGCTTGAGTGGCAAGGTACAGAAAGCTGTGTAAGTGGCTTTTTGGAAAGAAAATTCTTCAAAGAGAAATATTTAACAAACCGAACAATTAAGAGATGCCATCTCAATCAATAAGTTAGAGTTAATTGGCTTTGTACAAAGCATTTTTAAACAACTTCCCTGAAGAGTCTGTGTATTGAGCTTAGAGTGCCTTTCTAGTGAGGCTATTTTCAAAGGCTGGTTTCTTCTAAAAAAAGTGCTTTTTTTCAGTTTATTTTTTTCTAATTTCCAGACTGAGTGCCATCTTGCATACGGGTCTCATTGAGTGAATAAAAGAGTATTTAATAGCAGCTTTTCATTTCTTGCTGTGTGTGTCTCCCTAGGAGTATCCCATGTTCTAGTGACTGCAAACTGCTGGTCTAAAAACCAGTCAGCAGCTGCTCTCAGCCTGTGGGCAACAACAGCACTTCAAATGTGCTGTATTCAGGCATCTGTGTTACCTCATTTTTCTATTTCTGTTAACTTTATCAAAGTCTCCCAAGTGCAAGACATTGACCACGAGCCACGTGTTGGGACCAACGGTCTTAAACTGATAGTTGAACTTCATGCTTGTAGAGGTGTCATAAATCCTATTGGAATCAAAAGGAAAAAAAACCCCAAACCTCTTTATTAGTACCCTCGGGTTATGGATGCATTTCCAAAAGGGTATTTTATGCCAAGCCTTCAAAACCCTTTTCAGTGATGGACAGGCATCATTCTCTGAACCTTCGGAGACTGGAGGTGGAAGAAGAGCTTCCTCTCTCTTAGCAAGAGCCGCCTGTCTCTTTGGAATGCCTCCCTCGGGATGTTGTAGGCCTGACTTTTGGAGGTGGCAGAGATTGCTGGACCATGTCCGAGCGGATCAGGAATTTGTGCGGTTGGACATTGGAAGAGTTGGTCCACGTGGCTCGGTCGGTGAGACAGCAACCAAGCCTCACACCTGCCGCAACGCTGTCTTATATCCATGAGTTCGTTTCACCAGACCAGTGTTTCTTGCTTTGTGGGTTGTGTAGTGCTGTTAAATGTGTTTAATGAAGCTGCCTCCCTATTTTTTTTTTCTCGACCCAAATGTCACCTGTAAAAGTCAAGGTAAATGCTAAGAAAGGAAGAAATTGCTAGCATGAAATTTGGAGAAATAAGTAGTTCAAAGCAAAATACTTTCTTAATGCTTTTCCTGGAAATTGTTCTTCCCTTTTGACCCACAAAAGGTCCTTACTGTGACTTGTAAACTAAAGGACTGTGATTCTGGGTAATAGTTCTCAAATAATTTGAGCAGCGCTGCTCTCAGATGAAGAAACGTTAACAGGTCTTGTTCAGGCTGAGTCTCCCTTTTGTGGTTGGGTAAAGGAGTGGGGAGTAAATCATTGAGTAGGTATATCTTCCATTCAGCAGGAGCCGCACATGATGGGATTATTAGTATTTCTAAACTAAAGCCCCTGACAGATCCTTGGATGCTTAAAGCTGTTGTGATGCTTTACCAGATGGTTCAGAAACTCAGACTGGAATATCTCATTGGCTGGTGCTAAACAATGACATTTCAAACCCACACGTTTGTTTGGATTTTAATTTTCAGGAGGATTAAAGCTTTTTGGGATATGGGCTGTCTCTTTCCATATATATGCTCAGCACCTTATGTAGTTTAGATGCTTCTGCAGTGTCTTTATAATTCATCATATTACAGAATAGTTGGAACTGTTGCACATTTTTAGCCATGTGGTCCAGCAAAGTGCAGACAGGGATAAGTGTGCAAGTTGTTTAATGCAATGAGTGCGATGACTGCGACTGCTTTGTCTTGTATCTGGTAATTGTGTGAGCAGGTGATTATGCTGAAATGTGCCACTTTGGATTCTGTATCCCTCTGTTCTTTTCACTTCTCAAATCTTGTCTTTAAAGCCTCAGTTCTGCAAATACTAATGTGTTTGCATAACTTGCATTCAGTGCAGTGTTGATGCTTATTCCTCTTAGAGGCTGAACTGTTCGGTCCTGACTCTACTAAATACGTTGAATGAGACCCCGCTGCTCCTGGGGAAAAGATCAAAGGAAACTGGTTGGGTTTTATTCCCTTTCAGTCCCATGACATTTTGAAAACTGGATGGAGTGTCCCTCTGGCAAAATCTAAAAAAAAATCAGGGCCTTCCAAATTAGGCAGTCCTCCCTGGCTGCCAATGTGTCTGTCCTGGTTAAAACTACGATCTTTCTGCCACTTCTGAACTGCCTTGGAGCAGGAATGGAAGTATTACTATGAAATTCCCTTCCTAATTCCTTGGGGCAAAGATTGCTGTTTTGTTGTGTGCAGATAATACTGGGCACAGGTAGGCTACTATGTGAAAATGTGCACAGATCATTTTGGGATCGGGGAAGGATTTGAGATAAGTGTTTGAGGAATGGAGTGCTCGTTTATAATGCTTGTTTAAACAACAGTGTTGATGTACATTCTAGAGAGCAGTGAACCAGGATGCTTTGTTGACAAGTCTGGGAGGTTTGGCCTTTTTTTGTCACTCTCTTACCCCTGACAGCTCAATTCAGAGAATAGCATGAGTGGGAAAAGAGTTCAGTTATGTTGAGAAGAAAAAGGACATTTGACATAATTATTTTTGTGTTAGACTGGTACGTTCTATCCCACTGTTCTCCATATGATTCATTCTATTTGTGCATGATTGTTGCACAGTATTAAATAATGTGTCTTTTTTTTTTTTTTTTCTGTTAAGCAAGTATTCCCCTAGCTTGTCTCAAAAAGCTGACACATGTTCATTCTTCACTCAGGGAGTTCTGCATCTGTCGACACTTCAGACATAATCAGTTTAGATTTCAGCAGCTGATTAGTGCTCACCTCTAACCAAACTCAGAAGCTGTTGCTCCAAACGGTAACAAATAATATCCTAATTAGTCCTCTGCATAATGATAGCAGGGGCCGTAGCTGAAAGCTGCTGCTCTTGGAGGCCTTCCTGTTCTAGTCCACTGGCCTTACAGACTGTTGGATCAGCATTTGTGCTGAGCTTTCCTTCCCCCGCCTTAAAATGCCTTGCGGAGCAATTAATTATGCACCTGAAGATAGGCATTAGGCACGCAACAGTATTCCACACGCAGCTCCGAACGTTTCATTAGAGGCAGGTAATTTGTGTGTGATTATGAAAGCAGGAGCAGGAATGCTGGGCAGCGCTCCAGGATTATCCTGTAGCGCCTGGAGCCGGTGCGTGTCCCTGCGAAGCTGTTTGACCTGGCCGGCTGATGCGGCCGAGCGCGGCTCACGCTGCCTTAAATACTGCCTCGAACAGGAGCGCACGGTGCAGCAGCTGCAGCGGGGAGCACAGCGTGCAGAGCGGCTCCTCTCCACTCCAGTGCCTGGCTGGTTGTGGCAGCACCAAGCTTTACCAGGAAGTTTTAGATGGATTCATGCTTTTCTGAGTCTGATTAGCTAGTTAGCAAAACATGCCCGTCCCTGTCCATTAAACTCTGTGTACTTCCTCTTAGCTAACACTTATTTTGCACAAGCCTGGGGATTTTTTTTTTTAATAAATCTATGTCTACAGAGGCGTATTTTAATAAGTACCACTCACTGGGATGGTACAGTAGCCACTGGCATCTCTCAGAACAAAAGTCATGTGAGCGACTATAGCTGGATTAGTGTGACCTCAATAGTACAGAGAATTGAGGAAAGAAAAGAGAGAGGATGAGGGGGAAAATGCCTTAAGATGCCTTCAGGAAGCTGTGCAACTAAAGTTGTCCGAAGGCAGGCTGAGCCAGCTGAATACCAGAGCACATAAATATCCGTTAGTTTGAAAAGGAAGTTTTAAAATGTCAATTGGATTTTCAGGTTTGATTCGATAACTTTTTAAAACCCTGCTTAACTTTGAAATTGAGAGGGTCTATTTTAAAACAAAAATCAACAGTAACAGAAAAATCACTTAAATAACAGCAAAAGTGCTGCTTAAATATTTGCCGCTGAAATGTTAGAGTGTCTAGCTACTAAAATTGGGAATGTCACAAAATCAGCACCTAAAAGCAGAGCTTGTTGCTGAAAGTGCTTTATTGCTGTAGCTGTTGCTTTTTCTGTTGGTATGGGGATATTTTCTTCAGTTTATTCAGAGTTCAGTCAAAGTGGGTAAGGCGGCTAGTAGGTGGAAAAGCAGAAAGATTTGTTCTCCTCTGCAAGCTGGTGAATAAAAACTGGTTTGAGAGGTTGAGGCCAATTCCGTTTTGCATTCAGGATAAGCCTGACATGAGTGATGAATTTAAAAATCACTTAGAAAATGAAGCTGTTAATTATCTTTAATGTATTAACATGTAAAACAAATGTGTGAATAAATGAATGTTAAGCTTTTTAAATAAGTGCACAGTCTATCCCCTGAGGTAATAAAAAGTGCCTAATCCACTATAAAGCTTTCATTTATTTGCAAAATCACTGGTCTCTGTGGCTAATAGTTTTTGTTTAGAAAACAGCTGAGAAGTCCAAACACAAGATTTAGCTGCAGTATTTAAACTGAAATTTCCTGGTTGCTTTATTAAACACCAACTTTAAAAGATGATTACATTGCTTTGAGCATTAATTGATTCCCCATGTCGTCTTCTTTTATAAAACATATTTATCTTGGAAACAAGGACTAGAGTATACCCAATCTGTCTGCATTTTGGTGTACTGTATTCCTGAGAAAGTTGTTAGCTTAACTAAGAAATTGTACAGCTTTTTCAAAGTGCATGAGAAAATGTCTAAATGAAAGATTGTGGAAGGCTATAAAAGATGGGACTCATCTTGCAACAAGGAGGTGGCAAGCTCCTTCAGTCCCAAACCAGATATGTTTCAAATATTCATTAAGGAATTGCCATTAAAATGGGGAGGTACTTATGACTCTTCTAATTCACGTCAAATGACAATATCAACGTGAAAAAGGCAGAAAATTGTACAGGAAGAGTTGTCACATTTGGGCTGGAACACTGAAAATGAGATGAAATGTGGGAGTGTGTGGTACAGGGTCGGAGGCCGGGGACTGAATTTCCACTGTAACCTGCACGCCTGGAAATGGCGGAGGAGGAATAGCTGGGTTGAGGTGATGTGAGATATCTCCCAGGCAGCAGTGTGGTAAAGTTAGGAAAAAGGCACGTGCCATGATGTGAGCTGGCAGGTAGAGTGTTTCCAGCAGAGAAGGGAAATACTGATGCTGTTCCACCAGCCTGAGCAGCAGGGTAGCTTGGCCCACGCAGAGTTCTGCGCTTCAGCCACGAGACGTCTTCTTTTTCAGGAGCTCCCTTTTCAGACTGGTCTGGGAATCTCTCCTCTCTGTCAGGAAATGCAGGTCTGTTCTGCCATGTCCAGTGCACCTGGTAAAGTAAACCTTTTGAAAGGCCGTGGGATCAGGCCCATTGAGCAGTACAGGAAGGGGTGAATACCAGGCAGGGTCGCAAGTTATTTAAACTTACAAAATTGTCACGAGAAGCAGCAGACTAGGAATGAGGCAGAGTTACCCTTTTGCTTGTGCCAGAATGTGGGCAGCAGTCTGACACATTTCTGAATGGGATCATATGGCACGATGGCCTGACGGCGGAGGGCTGAGAGTCACGTAGGGCAACGAGGCACCTTTTACCTCTGTAGGGGTCACCAATTGTGTGCCTGTCTGTGCCCTGAGCAACTCCTTCCTCATCTTCTCACATTCTCACTCCAAGGCTGGTGGCAGCCCCTCTCTACTCCGAAGCCCAAGCCAAGGCCTGCAAAGGCTGTACTCGTACACCAGCACTCCCTTTGCATGGATCACAGCGCGGTTGTGCAGCAGCACAAATGTCTTCTCCATGTTCTTTTTGTGACTTTATGCAACTCCAGCTTGAGTTCGCTACCCTGTTGATTGGCGTGAGCTTCAGTAGGAAAACCAAGATTTTCCTTGGCAAGGCCTATGCTAGGTCTATAGCAAGGAAGCAGTTGCTTACAGGAAGTCCTGGGATACATGAAGGTATGGTTATGAACTCCCTTTAGCTGGATGAGCTGGTCTGTATTTTACTACAGAGCTGGGGGAGCTTGGAGTTAGTGAGGACTAAAAGTTTGTTCCTCTTTGCGTTTGCTGTCCCACAAGGTAGCACAAAAATGAGTCTTCAGTCCGTCTGCATTTCAGATTAATGAGTAGGAGCAGAAATCAATGCTCAGATTTATATCTGAACCACTGGAGATTTAACTCTCCCTTGGCTGACTGAAATTCTCATGGGTATGAGAATTTTGGCTGAACCACACACTATTTTTCAAAAAACCTCCTGCAAGTTTTGTGTAAGTATGTTGGCAAGTTTGCTTTGGTTTTTATGGAAGATGCTTGTACAGATCAAAACCCCTCAGCTGGTGCCAAATTTTCATTTGGTGTAAAGTGCCATAAGTATGGATCTAATAAGGGCTTCTGATTTAGACCATCTGATATTCTAGTTTGCCAACTACTGGTTTTGGGTTTTTTTAAATATGCAATCATTGTTATTTAATGTAAAGCTCCATAATAAAACTTGGTTTTATTTCCTTTCCCATGTGCTTATCATAAGAAGAAAACAAATGCCATTCTTCTGTAATTCGGTTGAAATAATGAATTCACTCCAATGATTGAAATTCAGTTTGGTCATTCCTTCGCTGTGAATTCTGTCAGACAAACAAGATATGCTGCCCGGGTAGAAGATGAGACAAGGAATTAACTGGAGATGGCCGCCTGGAATTTTCAGACAGTAGTTAGTAGAAGGAATAAGTTGTAATGGTTTTGAGATCTGTAAATGTGCCATGTTAGTGCCAAAACAGTCTGGGGTATATTTTCAAAGTACAGTTCACTAATCCTGCTATCAAATAATGGGATTTATGCATGTACCTCCCAAGAGCTGCTTTGAAAACATAACTTTAAGTGTCAACAGTTTTCTGGACGCACATGTAAAACTTACTGAAGTCTTTAATTGCTAGGAGTAGGAATTGGCCAATGCTCTCAGCTTTGATCACATCTGAGGTACATACTCAAAAAAGAGCTACTACAAGAGAATTTTTGTATGTATGGCCTAGAAAAGCTGGGTTTTTCTGGGAGATGTATTTCTGTAGGAACATCTATCTATAGTGCCGTTCAGGAGAGGCCACTCCAACCACCCTTACCTCAAGATATCTTGTCTGTCAGACCCGAACAATACCAACTTGTTCATGGATATATGCACTGAATATAATTTGGTGGTTTGGTGGGTTTTTGAGGGCATAAGATTGACCACAGATTAGTACGTGCTCACCTCCAGATGGGTTCTTGGAATGTGATCATTCATTATCTCACGGAGAGTGTGACAAATGGGAATCGGTCCTTGCAAATTCATTTCCATGTCTACACCTGTTTTGGCTGCTGGGTTACTATCACTGCTTGGCAAGAGGAAGGAAAAGTCTGGTTGAAAAATATTGCTGACTTTTTACCTGCTTCCTTGAAATGGAAGACTGAACATCACGTATCTTTTTTGTTCTTATCAAGGAATTTGTTTCCTGGAGGCAGTCTGAAAAATGGCACCTGGGATCCATGGGTGCAAACAGACCTCAGTTTGAGGAAGCATCCTGTAAATACTGCATTAGCAATACTGGCAAGACCTGGTGGCTTCAGGATTTTTCTGCAATCAACCTGGGGGAAAGTAGAACAGTTGAGTTGAGAAAGATGTATTTAAAAGCCCAGAAGCAGAGAAGTGTCTTCCTTTGTTTCTCTTGGTAGTTCTGTGGAATAATCACTTTGGAAGCCGCTGTGACACAGAGTAGCTCATGCTTGCCATTTAGATATGGGATGTTTTGAGAGACCAAGGGCTTTCCTAATATTTTGCTCAATATAGGACGCGCTATGAGATAAGAATGGTAAATTTCCTGTTTTTCTTAAACCCTCTCAGTGATCTGTAGCATTTGAGGTCCTTAGCTCAATGCAAATGAGCAGAGTTGGTGGTTTTGTCTGCTTGATGGTGGTGTAACTAGCAAAATTGAGGACATTTTAGGGAAAGGAGGCAGTCTTTGGTATAATTTTGTTTTTCACTTTTCTGAAAGGAGTATCAGGTGGCCTATGCTCACTGTCTTTTATTCTTTCTGAGCTCCTGGATGTGGAATTTTTGCTGTTGGCTGGCTTTTCAGCAGTGACCGGTCCAACACAAACCACTAGATCCAGGAGCTTGGGCAGATTCATCCAGGACTGCCATTTAGTAAGTCTGCTCTAAGCTCAGTTAAAAACTTCAGATTTCTTCTCCAAGTTACATTTGCTTGAGTTAACCAGGCATTGAAACAAATCTGTGTTACTTCTGTTCTTCTTTTTACACTGCTGCTTCATTTCTGGACCTTTTAGCCCTGTGAAACAGTTGGCGTGTGAACGATGTCTGTCCCTCCTGTACTGATAAAAAAACTCAAAAAGGTCTCCTCAAAATTGTCTCTTCTGCTGGGAATCAACCTGCCTCCTTCAGTTGTTCTTGGTAATGTATAGGGTTTGGTATTTGGCATTTTCCTGATTGTTTTTCATTGGACTGTTTCTGGAATAGTAATAATATGCTCTTGAGAAACTGAGTTGGGTTTTATACAAGTTCTTCAGTAGTAGCAAATGTCTTGGATCTGATTTTGGAAACGCACTAAAAGCAGCGTGGGCAGAAGGGGGTGGGAGAGAATCTGTCCCTCTGCCCCCCTCAGGTGAGACCTCACCTGCAGAGCTGCCTCCAGCCCTGGGGGCCCAGCACAGGAAGAACGTGGCCCTGTTGAAACCAGTCCAGAGGAAGCCACTGAGATGAGCAGAGAGATGGAGCAGCTCTGCTGGGAGGGAAGGCTGGGAGAATTGGGGTTGTTCAGCCTGGGAAAGGGAAGCTTTAAGGAGACCTTTTTGCAGCCTTCCAGTTCTAGAGGTGAGCTGACAAGGAAGGTGGAGAGAGACTATTTATAAGGCCTGGAGTGACATGGCAATGGGGAATGGCTTCAAACTGACAGAGGCAGGGTTAGATGGGACATTGTGAAGACATTTTTCCCTTTGAGGGTGGTGATGCCCTGACACAGGTTGCCCAGGGAAGCTGTGGCTGCCCCTGGATCCCTGGAAGTGTTCCAGGCCGGGCTGGATAGAGCTTGGAGCAGCCTGAGATAGTAGAAGGTGTCCCTGCCATGGCAGGGGGTAGGAGCCACATGGTCTTTAAGGTCCCTTCCAACACAAGCTGTTCTTTGGTTGTATGAACATTTATGTGCTTGCTTACCTTGGAGTAATGCTCTCCTCATTCCCCAGGGGTCTGAAGGCACTAGCAAGCCCCTTGGGCTGGTACCAGACTTAAGTGTGCACCTAAGAGCCTTGTTGAATGAAGCTTTCTAGATAGATTAACCCCATACTTTGCTTCTTTACTGGTTCCCACGAGTGGTACTGGCATTTCTCAGCCACATTTCTGCCATGATCCGTGATTACAAATGGAGGATCCTCACTGACCACAGTCCTGGAGGGGGCAACTCTCAGTTTCCTTAAGCTCCATCTTAAACCTGGCTCAACTTTTGTCCTCCTCTCCTCTGCAGCTTTTCTATAGCTGTTGTAGTTTCCAGAGCAAACATCTTTACATAGTCTTGTGATCCTCATCTGGGTTTTTTGCTCTGTCTGGTGTGCTGAGCTGTGGTTTTGAGCACTTGTGCACACTAACCCCCGAGCAGGAACACTGTAGGCACATATGGCTGTAAACTGATGAAGCTATTTCAAGCTCACATCTATCAAACATCACTTGACATACGATGGCTCTGTTCCTTCACTGATCTAGTCCTCTTTCAATTTAATTTCATTACTTTGCTTTTTAGCAACTGTAAAGTGATGTGCAAATGTTATACACTGAAGCATGGTGAGAGTGGACCACAACCACATTTTGGTCTTGCTATACTTCTGTCCAACACACAAGTAGGCAAGAAGAGCTTTTATAAGTAAATAACTACCTATATATTTTTAAAAAGAGGTTTAAACTGACTCCTGGAGTCATCACGTTATTTCAGCCAACCTGAAATATTTTCACTTTTGGCACCCTTTGGCTCCAGCCCTTATCTCTATTTACTGTACAGGGTCCTCCTTAGATCTTCTTCCAAATTGTTTCACCTTAGCTGTTGCTGTCTGGTGCAGAATCTTCTGCTTTTTAGCACTCTGAGTATACAACATCCCATGAAATTCCTTCATGTCCCTGCAGTACCATCCCTGGGAATTCCAGAGGCTTTGCTAAGCATGACCTCTTCTGCCTCGGTCCAGCTGCCGCAGTTTTAAGCACATTGCTGTCCACATTATGCTAGCATTTCATTCCTGTGGCATGCACTTTCCAAAACTTTCCCACCACAGCTCATTTTCTGCATTAGGGCTAATAATATTACCTCTTATCTCTTTACCAGATACAAAGTGATATTAAACTGAAGGCCTTTCTAACATAATTCACTGGAAATTAGGTCTATGTTGTAGAAATTTTGGTAGGGGGTCATTTTGGTGATAGATGAGAGTTAAGCTCCTTTCTATACAATAGGTTATATTGCTTGTAAAAATATGATGTGAATAAAAAAAAGGTTTTGGGTTTGTTATTTATGGGGATGCAAGTTTGTGGCATTCCTTCTTTTTTTTTTTCCTTTTTCTTTTTTTGATGGTATTATCTGAAAACAACGTAATAGGCTTATTTCTGGTTTGCAGAGAAGGCATTTTTAGTGCTAGCTGATAGTGAGCCAAAGTCTCTGAAACCTTAAAGTTGTGGTTAGCAGACAGCCAGTCTAGGAAATTAGGTCACCATTACCTCACTATTCTGTTTTCTTTTTTTTTTCCTTTTTTTTTAAATTCTGTAGTATATCCTGTAGTTGACACTGCTGCTGTCTTACCAGTGTCACCCAATATGGATTGGATCCCAAGCTGGCAGTGAGAAGGGCCTGAAGGCAGAAAGGGCTGAATTCAGAGTGTGAAATTGGTGCCAGGTGTGAAGAGCAGTGGGGGATGGCTAGCTTATTTCAGAAAGGTCTGGGCACAAACTAGGAGGAGTGTCAGTGTTGGGTCTGGGGGTTACAGAGCTCAGGGCTGGAGTTGCTTCCCTGAGGACTGTGGCTTGGCAGGAAGGCTGGGTGTGATCCTGGTCCTTGGGGAGGCAGCTGTAGGTGCTCCTCCTGCCTGAGTGGGTATTTGCCCCTGCACTCTCAGCTGTTGCAGCCTCCACTGCAGCACAATCATCCCCGTGTGGGTTGGTGGAATGAGGTGGGAGCCAAAGTAACTTGAAAACCCATACCTATTTATATAAATATTAAAAAAATTTGATTTTTCTTCTCTTAGAAATGCTATTAGCGGTGTCTGGGAGTAGCTGAAAGCTTTATCCCCATCTGTTACACTATGCATGGCTCTTCTAAGGTGTGACCTTATCAAAGCTGGAATCAAAACACACTGTAAAACTCAAGGCAGGCTTGATCTAGTTGAGATTCCCTTCAGTAGACCATGGCAATGGGGAACAATGGATGTTCATTCTTTCCTTAAGTGTGGTTTTATCAGCAATTAGTGTGTAAAAATCGTGCTTCCTGGCTTCGGGATCCTTCGCCCTGCTTTGAAATTTGTATTTGCTCACTTAGTAAAATAAGGAAGGTTTCTACTCCAACTTCAGTAGTGACTGAGCCAGTGGAGTCACAGCAGCCACGTCAGAAGAACAGGTATTTGTTCCTTGTCAGTGGGATTATTTGTTAAGTTCCAGCAGCAGATCTTTTACTGTTGAGTTTTCTTCACAGGCCAGCAGGAGAACAATTTATTGTTGGATTAGTCTTCCAGGCCCAGGGCAAAAAACCTTTCAGAGAAACCTGACATATCCTTATGCAGGGTCAGGTGTGCTTTCCCTGCTTTGGGAGGGCTTTCATGCGTCAGTGGGAATATTGTGACTGACTCAGGATATGTTATAGGGAGAGAAGAAACTGGAAAGGGGAAGGAGATCCAGTGGGAGACTTTGTACTTGTCTCTAAGCCCCAGACTCCAGCGGAGGAGCAGATGACTTGAGCAGATCAAGGCAAAAGTGGCATCTCCCCCCTCACCCTGAGTCTCTTAGCCTGACTTAGTGCCTAGGGAGAATGTTCAACCACGCAGGTTTGGGTTTTTGGGAGGGGTGGTTGTTTTTCGGGGAGGCAGTTCCTGACATAAGTTGAAAGGTGGGAACTGTAATTTGTATCTTGTTGAATTAGCCTACAGGATTTTAATAAATACAATAAATACTACAGCATCAGCTTTTTTACTTTCTTTTTCCTCCTCCTTCACCTGTGACAGCTTCAGTTTACAGACTCCATTCTTCTTGTGGAAATTTTATTGTGTGACCGTTTCCTTGTTTAGTAATACAGTGGCTTGGGAGGAAGCAACTTTATACTTTTGATCCAATTTTAAAGCCTCAGAATAGGTCATTCACTCCTCCAAACAATTTCTGAAGATTTTCAAATAAGGCATAACTTGATTTAGAAGGTGAGGAGTAAAGTGTCAGGGCCAAAACTTTGAAGGAGCTTTTATGTGTAACCTTATTGGGATTTTTAATGGGCTAAATACAGCACTGTAGGCAGAAGCTGTAAGCTGAGAAGCCCTCCATCTCAGCAGATCCTTGGGGATATGCCCTTGGGAGGGTTTCAGACTGCAAGAAAATGTGGAAAAACAAGAAGATTGCTCTGCAGGGATGGACATAATGTAGGGAGAGGTTGGGAAAGATAAATCCTTCTGGCCCCCTTCATTATGAGAGTAAAACGACACTTTTGGCTAGAAGCCAGTGAAACCTGGGAGATCTAGGATGGTGCAGACAGGACTAGCAACAAGTTTTGTCAGGGAATGGATTGGATGAGTGCAGATCTGCCTCAGCTCTGTGGTTTTTGTTCTGAATACAGAGCATTAACCCCTCTGTTCCTGCTGCTTTCCAGAAGCAGAAACACGGCCGAGCCACTCAACCCCTCAGAGCAGATGGGAAAAAAACTGCAGTGGATTTTAATTAAACTTGGAAAAACAAGCGGAGGTAGAGGAATGCTGTAACAGGAGGTGTAGGATTGCTGGAGGAGCATGTTGTTGTGATGCTGACCCGATGATACAGAGGTTAACAGCCATCCCATCTTCCCCACGCAATCAAAATTCAGCAGCAGCGTGGAGAGGGAGGGGGCTGCCAGCCAGATTGGCTCCCTCGTAAGGAGCACTAAAACAAACAAACAGAAAATGTATCTTTTTTATCAATAGAAACTGAAAATTATTTTTAGCAAGAAATGCTGCATTCCATCATCCCAACAGGTGATTTTGATTTAACAGTTGGACATTTTGGTTTCACCTGTGTTGGCCCGCCAAGGTATGGCTGAGATGGTGTTTTCAAGGAGGCAGGAAAAATGCCAGTCATCTTGAAAGCCTTAACTCTTAAATTAACTGAAATGCAGCACCTTTCTTATTTCTATAGAAACTAATTTTTCTATAACTGCTAATTTATCAGGCCTGTGGTAGGCACAAAGTTTGACTTTGAAATTAGACTCCAAGGGCTAGTTTTTCAAAAGCTTTTGGGGTTGTTCTGCTCCTCTCAGAGCGCATCTGAGTGTGGTCAGAGACATGAATGCAGCCTCTGGGCTGGCTCTAAATGAGCCGATGTGTATGGGCAGGGAGGGCCAGCAGTGCACAGGTTTTGGCTATCAACCCTCCCAGCCCAGGGCAGCCCTGGCACTGCAGCCGTGCCTTGGCACCCAGGAGAGCAAGGGAGCAGCAGCTGCTGCTCAGAGGAACCTCCAGGCTGAACATGCTCAGGAGCCTGTGGGCACTTGCACAATCCCATGATCTTCAGGGGATGGTATTTAATTTTTTTTATGGAAGTTGCATGTAAACAAGGCAGGGTAGAATTTTGACCTGTAAATAGGATCTATTTGGGAATAAGCCTTTTCCAGAGCTATATAATGATAGCTTTCATTTCTTCAGTTAGAAGCAAATCCACAATCCTAAAAAGGCTCACATGGAGGCTTTATTTAAGATTCACCAAGTACTGAAATTAGCCTGTAACTTCAGGGCTCTGAAGTTCAGTGTGCTCTTTTTGAGAGCCTCTGACCATGGAGCGTTTTACCTGGGAAGTTTTGTGCTCACTGCTATGAGTCTAGCAATGGTCTTTTTTCTGTTTCCAGAGCCTACAATTTAGTGGCAAGTCCAACTTTTTACAGCCAGGAGTTAGCAAGGAGCATTACTTTATAATGATATGAGGTAGAGCTGTCAGGTTTATTAAAATGTCCTTTTCCTAACATGGAGGAATTAGCAGTTATATTTCAGAATAGGAGGTCAGAATGATGAAAACACCCACGAAGGGTAACTCTGAACAGCCTGATGTCACTGAAGCTTTCAGCAACCAAAACCCCTAGAAAATACTTCACAGGATTTAAGGACACCGGGCGTTTAATTTTACATCCCTTGGGGTTTTGCACTGGCAGTGCCCTAAGGAATGATACCACTGATAAAATTGGGATTTTTTTTCATGAAAATTATAGCTAATATTTTGCTGCATAGGAGGCAAAATATGGGGAAAGGGTGTTGAGGTGTTAACTGTTGTAGTATCAAGGAATCATGAATGAAATCCACGTTGCCTTGTGTCTGAAGGCTTCTGAGGGCACTGGGGAACTGTGAAAGGAGTTGCTGTTTGCAGTCAGGTCATCACACTCGGAACAGCATCTCAGCTCCAGCTCTAATTTTATGCTCTTACTTTCTTTGCTTGCTTTCAAATAATATCAGTCTCTACTGTTCTCAGTGTGCTGGTTATAAACCACACCAAACCTTTGAATCCTTGAGTCCTTTTTCTCTATGACTTTTCCTCCTCTGGGGTATGAAGTACATGGGTTATCGGCCCACCTGGAGCAGATCTGAGAGGTGCTGTGGTCTGCAGGAATGAGAACTGGGTTGGAAGGCGGGAGGTGGTGAAATCTACTTCTGGATCACAGAGCAGACTTGAGCTACTTCACCTTTCTGTTTTATTTTCCTTCCCAAGCAAGTAAAGGGGTAAGGATGTTTCCCTGCCAGCCTCCAGGATGGGTGGTGGGCAGACAGTTGATTAAATCCCACCTGAACCCAGGACAGGAATGTCCTTTAGGGGCTGTTCGTAGTGGCCTGGCACAACCACAGTGGTCTTTCCGTGTGGTTGCTCTGTGTGGTGTGTGTGACCTGTGCTTTCTGCATTCCTGCTCATGTTTACTTGTGGCTCTGGAGAAGGAGATGTCACAAAGGTCAGCCAGCTCTGTGCATTTTCACACAGACGTCTCCAACCCCTGGGTTTCTTGCAGGGTGCCCTGATGCTCTGAGGACACTTCCGTGGTTAAATGTGGTCAAAGGCTGTGTGTCCACTGAACACCAAAAAGGCACTTACAGGAATCCTGCCTCTCGCTTTGGGCTTTTCTTCTGCAGTTTTACTTCAGGAGCACCTTTCCTCCAGTTGGGGGAAAGGCTGGCAAACAAACAGCCTCTCACCTGCCAGCAAGGACCACACCTTGGCCTTCCTGAGAGTCATAGCAGTCAATAATTTATTGCAGGGAGTACAAATCTGTTTTCCAGTTCTGCTCAGGCAGCAACCTAAGAACTCAAACCAATTGGTGATAATGCCTGTTAGAGTAACCTCTAACCTGAGAGCAGCAGTTCTTAATAAAAGCCAACTAGTGTTTTCTCTTTTATATTTTCTTAAATTCCTTAAATAGTACAGAAAACCTGTTGATCCTTCACAGTTTTGCTGCAGGAAGAAGTGATTGTTTTTCCATCCCTCACGTAAGGATCCAGGCTCGCATGGTGTGTTCATTCCTGGCAGCAGGGAAAGGATAGGACCCTCATCCCTTGCCTGCTGGTTATCATGTCCTTGCTACCACAGGCTGTGCATTCTTCTTCTTCTGCTTGACTTGTGTGACCAGGCTGGGCTTCAAAAATCAAATAAAAACCTAGAGCTGTGAAAAACCAGAGTTCAAAAGCTAAAGCAGTGTTTTCTGCAAGAGGATTCCTTAAGTCTCCAGTTTTTATGTGGCCGTTCTGGTTTAGAACATAACCAATACATCTCTCTTGAGCAGTTACAGCTTTTATAAAAATTACTTGGTAAGAATCTTTTAAATTTAAGAAAGTGATTTTTCTCCATTGCTTTTCTTGGAAAAAAAAAAAGTCCTAGAAAATATCAAAATATCTAAGCATGTGTTTCTTTAGGATCTTTTATTTTGTCTGTCTTTATCCTTTTTTTCCCTTCCAGCAAACCTGTAGGTTTTCTTTTCTCTTTTCTTTCAGTTCACAGGTCTTTAAGAAGATTGTTTCTTTCAGGGCGGGTGGGGAGCTGTGTGAGTCAGCCTGCAGGACTTCAGCCCTAGCAATACTTGTGGAGTAAGGAGGAACTCCAGCTTCTGTTAATCCACTCTTTTCCAGCAGTATGCTCCCATGCACACTCATAACCTGGGATTAAACCTGGCCTTGCTCAGTGTCCTGGCTGGAAGCTTGATGGGAAGGAAGGCTTTGCATGATGGATGAGCGAGTGCAGCCGTGTGTCCTGGCATTTTCGGGGCAGATCACAACATGCCTGTGACAAATCCTGAGTTAATTACCATGGTCACACCATTGGAGCTCAGGCCTGTCCCCAGAAGAGCAGGGTATGTAAGGGCCTGTTGTTGACTAGGCAGTGAAACGAGCTGATGAGAAACCTTTGAGCTCCCTGCCCTCTCTTCAGTGGAGAGGGTGTCAGTGCTTTAGGGAAAGCTAACAGCAGACAAGCTGTGGCTTCTGTGCAGGCATGGACAGGAGTCCGTGGGGGTGGACAGGTCAGATCCTAACAATGTCTCCTCATCCTAATGTGTCTGAATCCTGCCATCCTCTGCACTCCTTGAACCATCCTATCCCCTTCTTTAGTGGTGCTTTTCCTTTTGCTGTTTTACGGGGCATTAACAGCAGGTTCTGCCTTGCCATAGGATGCTCTGCGTGAATGCACGTAACCTTGTTGTAAAGTTGTAGTATATGAAAGCTTTCATAGGTTAGTCTGTCTCTCCCTGTCCTTCCCCTCCCGCTGTTTCTCTGTAGTTGTTTCTCTCATGGGAATGGGGGAAAGAAAAGGGTCCGTTTTTACCACCCTAGAGCAGAAGAGTGGATCTTGGGCATTATAAAACAGCATCAGTCGAAAGATTTTGACTGTATGTGAGAGACAAGTGCATGTTATCTTTCCCTCTTCCCAGCTTGAGTTTGTATGTCTTTTTCCAAGAATCAATAAAGTAATTAAGATAAGTACAGGATTTTCTTCTCTCATAAATTAATCTGTAAAAGGGAATTTTGTATAAGCAATTCCAGTAACATAAAACATTCTTGACTAAAACTTTCTCAATGCCAGACAAGGCCTATAATATTGCAAGAACATGACTTGAACATCACGTATAAAACATGGAAATGAAGGCACAGGTAAGCCATGTAATTTTAGGATTTTTGAAGGAGCAAGAAAGTAGAACAGGGGGATGGTGGGCCATCTGAGCATTCCCCCCAAAGCTGGGGAGGCACAGCAATATGGTCCAGTTTAACTTGTTATCTGCCAAGATTGACTTGCTCTGAAGATGATTAAGGACCATTGTCTCAGCAATAAATGGTTTCAGCTGGAATAACTGATAAAAGATTGTCCAGCTTCTGTGTGGATGGATCTGTGAAGTTCTGCACTGAATAATGCCGTCCACGTGGAGTTCATTTTGAGGAATTTCAGCCTTGCAGAGGTGAGGTATCTAGTCCAAACTAGTAATTTCACCTTGTACTGTAGGCTTTTCCAGAAACCAGCATCTCCCAGAACAAGTGGGATGAAGTTATTTGCCCTCTGGAGACGCCTATTTCTTTGGATTGACTTCACAGGCATCCTAGGTAGTGCTAGCAGGGACTTGGATAACTAGCTGTTAGATCTGTAAAACTAGGTGCCATAAACTTGCCCTTGCAGCAGTAAATGGTGAAGTGATGGTTTAACTCCCCATGGGGAAGGACCAAGAGAGATGGGAAGGTGTGCCCAAAACCGTTTTGGAATTTGAGTATGGTGAGGCCACCTCTCATGTTGGTTACTTCAAATACAGTGGTTGTTTTGATATACATGCTCATAACAGTGAGGATCTTTGTAGCAGCATCCAGGGTGCTGTCTGCTACTGGAGCTCTTGTGCTCTAGAGTGAGGAATTTGGTTAAATATACACACTACCAGATGATTATGTCTAAGATGAAACAGGGGATAAAAATGACAGACTTCTGAATGTTTGCTCAAATAACAGAGATATAGTGACTGCTGCACAAGCTTGACAGTACTTTTTATTCCTTTGGGTATTACTGTGGTACCTGGAATCCTTACCAAGGAGCAAAGTCCTGAGAATATTTATGGAACTTCATAAATACGAAACACTTTCACTTTCCTCTGCTTATTCTGCTGATATGACAAACTAAACTAATCAACCCCACTGAAACATTAACACTGCTTATGCAACATATCACTCAGGCTTATTGCTCTCTGTCCCCCATTGCCCATCTCCATTCTGATTACCTAGTCTGTGGACTTTATGGAGTTTTGTGTGACTTTTACAGAACGGGGAAAAGGATCTCAGTCTGGAAAGTACTTTAACTTACATCATGGTCAAAATTATGTCAAGGATCTTCCTTGTTCTTAGGTGGAAGAACACCTCCCTGAGTAGGAGTTGTGCCAGCTTTCCTCTCCTCGCGGAAGTGACTGGACCAGCATCACACCCTTGGTTAGAACAGATACTCATCTGCAGCTCAGCTGAGTCACAGTGGCTGTTTGAGGCTTCAGTGGCTGCCTCTGGACCCGTCCTTGGGCAGCACAGCTGCTTCACAAAGGGCTGGCTTCACTCGAGGAGCCTTTGTGGGTTAAGAGCCAATTTAGCATTTGCGAGCTTGTCACAAGCGATAGTGCAGCCTGACAAACAGCATAGTGGATAAAAGGATGCAGTCCCTCTACTGCAGTTCTCTGCCCTAGATGAGGTGCAGAGTCCAATTTTGAAGTTACTAGGTCTGAAGGTTCTCTTGATCACGTCTTGATCACATGATCATTCTTTTGAACAGCTCTTGCAAAAGAGCTGTTCAAAAAATTTAGAACATATAAGGCTTTATTTAAATGTGTCTGAGGCATTGCCTCTATCTTCCCCCTTTTTTTCTGTTTATCCAAGAGGGATTTCAGAGTGTGATGTGTTCTCCCAATGATTGCTTGACTTGTGGGAGAGGATGGAATGCCAAAGGTATGACGAACACCCCAACCCATTAAAA
This sequence comes from Motacilla alba alba, assembly GCF_015832195.1. Lineage (NCBI taxonomy): Eukaryota > Metazoa > Chordata > Aves > Passeriformes > Motacillidae > Motacilla > Motacilla alba. The sequence goes on along the minus strand of NC_052022.1, from coordinate 34,840,292 downwards.
ATGTGGCTACTTTTTTCCTTGTCAATACAGAGAGACTGAAGGTAGCAGGATGTAAGGGATGTGTAAGACCTGCCAGTGCCAAATCTGGGCTCATGAATGCTGTTGCTGAATGTGAATTGTACAGAGCTTACTTTATTTTAGCATAATAATGTCTTGCTTTCTGCTGCCCATAGCTATTGGATTTTTTTTAATGTGGAATTTCATCTGAAAACATGGAAAGTTTGAATAAACACAGAAATATGAGGCCGGTCTGTTATCTTCAGTGCCTTCCCCACTATCTCTGTTGTATCTCCAGATACATAATATTGCAGCCTGATTAGACCTTTCTTCTCCCCATGCCCCCTAATCCATCAAATCACATCCAGACTGCTACAATTCTGAAGTTTTCTGTTATTGTTTGGTTTGTTCGTATGGGTTGTTTTTTGGGTTTTTTTAAAATATGAACAAGTCCATATTCTCAGTAACAAATGCCCTGACACCCAGCCAACACAAGTATAGAGTCCTGGTTACTGGTCATTTACTATTTCCTGTAAACTATTTTTTTGCCAAGTTCCCTCACTAGATCCACAGTTAAGAGTTAAGAGTGTCAATCCAGTAAGCAGAAAGGGTGCAGAGAAGCTGCTGCAGCCTTTGACCAGCAAGGAGCAGTCCTGATAGCATCTGTTGTGCGAGGATAAGGACTGGAAATGACAAGGCCAGTTTTGGAGCAATGGTATCCGTGTTTCTCTACCCTTGAGGACGAGGGGGACAAGTGCCTACATGTGTTGGATTTTGTTAGCTGGATCCAGTTGCTGTGTTGAGTTAATGAAGGTCATGCTATTCTGTGGAATGTTGGGAAAGCAGGAGAAGCCGAAACCGAGCTGGCCCATCCCCAGGCAAACTGGTTTTAACCAGGAAAAAGTCAGAGAATGCTAAGAAACTTCTTGTACATCACCTCAGGCGGTTATGTATTCTGTTTCCTAGTTACATTTTTTTCTTCCTGGTATCAATTCCAAAACAAACAAATGGAGAGAGAGAGAGAAGGGAGAAGGAGAAAAGCATTCCTTAAAATAACCCTTTAACATCTTGGGCCAAATTCTCTTCTCCTCAGGCCTGAAGATACAGCCTGTCTGTGCTGATACTGATAGGGAGCACTCCTGTGCTGCAGTGGTTGTAAAATTAAACACTGATCCCTTTTTCTTCATTCAGAAGTAGTGTCATAGGACTGTGGCCCATCTTAGGCACTACAGTAAATAGCAGCATAGGTGGGTAGGCAGTGCGGGTACAGACTTCCTGACAGACCTTTCTTCTGTCTCTTGGGTGAAACAGCACTGGGCAGGAAGGAACCCTGGCACTGTTTAGGATCTGCAGGCACAAGCTTTGATGTTCTAGCAGTAGCTTGGGTATTCAGAAGTAGTTGTTCAGCACTAGTGTTTCCTGTTGGGCTTACTGGGAGAAATGGCACGACCAACGGCCACTCCCAGAGTGCTGCAGTTTACTGCCCTGCCTTGGGAATGCTGAAACCTCAGGCTCCAGGGCTGACTGCACATTTTCACTTCGCTGGGGCATTTGCATTGCATGATTGTCATACTGCAATGCTTGAATAAACCTTCTTTTTTTGTCTGTGGGTGAGCACATCCACTTCCACTCCTACTCTGTGTTATTCTAGTCTTTCAGCTAACTTTTGCCTCCAAAAAGTTAGGGAGTTGATCGTGCCCCACTTTGGAACTGACCATTTGATCTGCTTGAGAGCAAAAGTAGAAGACATTTCTCAACTTCCCTGCACCGCTGCCCTCTGTGTCATCCTGTTTTGAGCTCCTCTATACAGCTCTTAAAGTGCTATATAAGGTTCTGAAAAGTATCACGTTGCTTGGCTGGGTGCTGGAGGCAGGAGGGCACACAGTCTCTTTGGCGTGCTCCAGCAGCCAGTGGAAACAAGGGTAAGCCAGCTCGTGTATGTCTTAGCTTTGGCAGGGATGATCAGAGCCATAGCTCAGCAAGAAATCAGCATTCCCTCTGCAAGTGAAAGGTCAGGAATGCAGAAAGCTCACTGCCTTTTTAAGAAGGTTGAAAGTTTTGAAAGTTTGCCCTCTGTTTTTTTTTTTTCTGAAAAGAGAACAAATCGGAGGATAACAGTCCCATTTTCTGGTGTACGTTTGGCTGAGAATGTGTCATCTAATCTGCTTAAGAAATGGTCGCATGCAATATTTTGAAAAATTGGTAACCTCTGGGTCAAATCCATTCCATTCAGCCCTGCTGTTTGCTTGATGATTGACCAGTGGCCAATGATGTTTGGTATCCAGCTGACATCCAAGTCCTTTCCTGGATTCTCCCGCCAACAGTTAAAGGTACAGTAGAAACAAAAGCTATCAGCAGATACTTCCTCATTAAAACCTGTGCTGCTGGGCTCAGGGCAGACTGATGAGTTCAGGCTGCTGCAATGTTTTTCAATCAAGGACATCCAAACCCAAGCTAAGAAAAGAGCAGAGCTTCACCAGCAGCAGCACATGTGTCTGCATTTGTGTATATATATGTGTGTGTACCTCTTCTATCAAAAGCACTGGCACAAATGCGCTGTTATCAGTCTTGCTGTGAGAGTGGGTGGGAAACTATTCAGAGCGGCTTTTTCCCACTGGAAGCCTTTGGTGTCTAGAAATCAAAGCTCTCTGCAGATGTGTGCGAGTCTTGATGAGATCTAAATTGAGAATTCTAAAATCCAGATGGAATTTGTGATGAAAACAGATGCGTGATCAACACCCTTGCCAGCTTAGAAGGCAGAGGCTGCAGCAGCGCCACGAAGAGCTTGAGCTCCGTCAGCCTGAGCAAGTGCTCCAAGTGTCTGGCAGATGCCAAAGGGAGGCAGAGGTTCTTCCTTCCACCTGAATCAAGGTCTGCTTCCTCTTCAGGACTTTCACAATGTCAGCCTTGATATTTTCTGTTCATGCAACCCCTCTTCAAAGCTGGTGCTCGTCGCATTGTTTATAGAGGATAAAATGGATTGAGTATTAGATAAGACTTTGTCCCGTCTCTTCAAAGAGATGCTACTTTAGCGGATGTTGTTTCTTCATCTTTCCAAATTACTATTAATTACTTCTTTTGCCTTAAATCAACATCTGGATTCTGTGCACTTTAATCAATGTATTCCATTTGCAATATAAGAAACAATTACTGTAGTGGCACAAAATAATTTCCCTTCTTAGTATGGTATCTAGCCATACTTTTAACATTGGAAATAATGAGTCATGGAATCAACAGCACGTGATGTGGTCTTTGTGAAGACATCTCAACTGCCATGGGGTCATATTATCAGGCATCAACCTTAGAAATTTCTTCCCACTCGCTCAAACAGTTTCTTCACTGTACAAACGTATGCAAAGTCCTGCCTTTCTCTTCCTTGCAGCCTTTGTTAAACTTCAGTGGTCACTTGGATTTACGTTCCAAGCTTTTCTTCATCAAATTCATTGAACCCAACAGCAGATAATTTAAAGGCTGAACGGAGATATTATTTTCAGAAGGGCTCATAAAAGAGGCAGACTGCTACTTCTAGCTTGAGCCAAAATATATGGAGGGAATATTGTGCAAGTTTCTTTGCAAGCAGATGTATCTCGTCCATGACAGAGAAGGCACTGGCTTTACAAATGCCGGGAGTCCTGTTAGTGCTCTATGTCACCCTGAATTAGGATTTGTTTCTGCTTCCATTGGCTTAGGCACATGAACATTAATCTCCAACGTTAATCAATTTATTGTCTCTGAACCCCCATAAGATAAAGAATTACAATCTCTATTTTGCAGATGAACTGAGTTGCAAAGAGATTTAGATTCCTGTTTAAACATGTGTTTAGGCACCTAAGGATGCAGCTAGATGCCAAGTAAGATTTATGGAAGTGTCTTAACTGATCTTGAGTGGAAGTTTAGAGCCCAGAGAAGTGAAGGGATTTATAAATTCAGCGAGGCACTGGAGTATCTATAGGAGCCTCGTGCTGACTTCTCTGGTCTCGCCTGTGTCTGGGAGCAGAGCTAGATCGAGCCCAGGGTTGTAGCAGGTAGGCAGGAAGGGCAGTAGGAGAGGGAAGCTGGGTCCTGGAAGAGCCTGAGCCCTGTGCTTGGGGACAGTGCTGCTCAGACACACACAGCCTTTCTGTTTGTTCCCAGCCTTGTCGTTCCATCACTGCCCCCTTGCCACCCCAGGGTCATTTTCAGATGCTTTGTTTCCAGGCACAGCAGAGCGTGCAGCTCCAGAACCATGGAGGTGTAGTGGCTGCAGAGCTGCTTTGTCCTGTTGTGCCTGGGCAGCCAGTGAAGACCTCTGAATTAACCATCTGGGCTGGAGAATGGGACAGGAGGCTTAGCTGTATCACTCTCCAAAGTATTATGCAATTGTCATATATAGTATAGTTAAGGACATACAGAGGTTTCAAATAGTTGCTTTTTTATTTTTTTAATTAAAAAAAATTATTTAAACAATGCCCGTTTCAAAAATTCTACCGTAGCTCCTGATGCAAAAGACTGACTTGAGACTTGTTTGCATCCTTACAGCCTGCTGGGAATGAGCTTGTTGTGGAAACCACTAGGTGGAAATGACAAATAATAAATTTGTTGGAAAAGGCAGCTTGTAAGCAGGAACCAGAATGAAATTTGAGTCAAGTTGGATGAAAATGTTGGGGGAGAAAATGTTTCAGCATTTTCAGCAACACTGAAATGGCTTTTGATGTTTGAAAGTAGCAAACATTCCCATGTTTGTTTCAAAAATATGTATTTCAGCTCAAAAGGGCCAGCACTTGAATGGGGGAGCTGACACAACTTCAGAAAGGTTTTATTTTCTCTTTGTCCGAACAATTGTCTTGAGTCAACTCAAATGATTTTCATAGCAAATGAAACGTTTCTGTTTGTTTGACCCATATGATTATTTCTTTGTGTTTGGTAGTCACTGTGAAAACTCCGTTTTCCCTATGTCTCCTACCAGAGCTGGAGACTGGAATATTCCACCTCCGTGTGTGCGGGGTGCAGCTGCCTAAAATAAATCTCCAAGTTTTAAAAATCTCAGGCTCTGCCTCGTGGTAGATGCTTTATTCTTACCCTGGAGTGAGAATCCCCTGTTGATGGTATCTTTAAGGAAGCTGCTGATCCCAAAGCCCCAGGCCAGAAACCTGGCAACAGAGCAGTAACGCGGCATTGTTACACCAGCAAGTCACTTTGTGCAAAGAGCCTTTAGCATGTTTGCACGAATAAAGGTGGTTGTGAATGTTCCAGAACTTTAAAAGAAGCCAGTGAACTCGCTGTGCACGTGCAAGCAGATAAATGAAGCATGGCACGTGATATATAAAATTACATGTCCCTCCTGGGAGTACTCGCGCTGCCTTCCTGAGCCCCTCGGATCGGATTTGGCACAGGGGTAGTTGAATCTAACGTGGCTGTGACTGTAGCCTTCACAACTGGAATTGTGCACATTGATGGGAATGTGACGAGGGAAAATTGAATGTAAAGTCTGCTAGACAGCCAATAAATTTGCTTTATATCTTTATCTTTTCCTTGCTTGGCAATTATTTCAGCAGGTGCTGAACTACTTTCTGCCTGCTGTAAATGAGGGGGACTCAAACGACCAACTGTAAATTCTTGATATTTCCTGTACTTATGAGAAGACATAATCATTTGAAGAACTTGTATATTTAGTGTGGATTAAGATGATTTTTAAATAATGTCTTTTTTTTTTTTTTTGGAGCCCAAGATTGGTCATAAGTACTGTTAGGTTGCTTAGTACTATATAAGTGAGATGTGTTCATATTGTCACCAAATGGGTAACAATCTATTTTTAAAATGGTAGGGTGGAGTTGCTGCTCAGGTCGTTCCACATTATTTGTTGTAATTCAGTAGCCAGTTAATGACAGCATCTCGCTATTAGGTTATAGCCCTCCTAGGTTATGGTTTTTAGAACCGTAAAGCAAGAGTTACAGGGTTTCAGGGGTTGATTACAGAGAGGTTTATTGTTATTTCTTACACTTAAATCTGCTAGGTAGGTTAAAAGAGCCAAGTAGGAGATCTGGAATAGCAATGATGTGCAGTTAAACCCTGAAAAATGCCTACCTCTTCTACAGAGCAGAGCTAATAAAGTATTGCTTATTGTACATTAGTATTCTGTGTTCGTTACCTGCACAGCTACTACGGGCAGTAGAGTGAGCAGGCTGTACCATTTGTGACTTCATGCTACAGCGTTCTCGCTTGCCTGCACAGTTGACCCGATCCTGTATGTCATCAGGGAGGAGATGTTTAACTTGTGACACTGCTAATCCTTTCCTGAAGGCTTTTCGTTCTTCCTGCACGTTGTCCTTTCGTTGCTTTTGTGAGCTGGAACATGCTTGCTCAGCCCAGTGATGAATTCATGTAATTACCTATGGATGTGCCGAGGTCCTGTTGACTTTAACATTAAAGATCAGGGATTGCCTAAGTTATTGCACTGAATCAGGACCCCCAGGCATTTTCACATGCGCAGGCTAACTTGGGAATTGGTGCGCCTTATTGTAGTCCACCACCGCTGGGAATGGAGAGCAGGCTGGGGACAGCCAGGAGCACAGCAGCCAACGGGGTGCTTGTCTCCCCCAGGAAATCCTGCAGTTCACATGGATGGGATATATGGAAACAAATCGTGATGTTAGACAAAGTTCAGAGTGTGTATTTGGTTAATCCAGTCCCAGAAAGTTGGTCTGCGTGCAGATGGGAGTTCACAAAGGCATCTGTGCCTGCAAGGAATCTGCATCCTGGTACTGCTGTGTGTGTAGTGTGTACCTCTGCAGGATCCCCCTTTGCAGGAGCTCTCGGGGACAGAGTCCTTCCTGGCTCAGCCAGGTTCTCATGCAAGGGTAGGGTGATTTGTAGGTGCTCTTGGTAGATGTGCTTGTCTCCACGTTTTTATTATGCTGATACAAATTCAGCTAATGAATGCACTGTGATGGTGCTGTTTATTACAGGGAATGTTTCAGTACTGTCAAGCCCGAAGAGTCTGGGCAGAGCTTGGTATGTGGAGGCATCAAGCCTTCAGAGAAGATGATTGTCCTCAGCTGGAATGACTGACATTCCTGGGAATCACAGTTACAAAAAACCTTGAGTCTCCAGTTCATGTATCGTTCCAACCCAGTAGACACATTATATATTCCCTGTAGGGGCTCATTTGTGATCCTTGCTGGTACAGTTTGCACTCACAGGAGTGCTCGCCCCTTAACAAGAGGGGAGATGTTGCTGTTAGAGCAGTTCCAGCCTGGGCTTCTGCTGAAGCTCTGTGGCATTGTTTTCCCAGGCTGGTGGTGGGGGAGTGGACCTTTCCTTTCTCCATCCCTTCAGAAGCCATCCGTGCTGCTTCCTCGGTGCTTTGATATTCTGCCAGCTGAGGGAGGGAAGAGCCATTTATAAATATTTCTGGTAATACAGTAAGTACTCTCACATGTTTTGCTCACTCATTTTCCGTATCCAGAAATCTATCCGACCAGAATCAGTTCACTCTCTTTTATTAGCAGAAATAGATCCACAACAATTAAAATTGATTTAAAAAAAAAAAAAAAGGAAAGAAAAAAAAAAGAAGCAGCAGCAAGCACATCATATTGACTGTGTGTATATTCACACTGGCTTCCAATCCATGGATAATTACCCCTCAGAGATCGTGTGCTATGTACAGTATGATGATGGAATTATGCACTTTAAAGAGCTTTAGTGAGCCTCTTAGGATGCCAATTTCTTTCCCCTTTTCTTCTTTTTTTTCCCTTCTTTTCATTGCAGCGAGTAATGATTTTTAAATGCACACAACCTGTCCTCAAAACCAAAGTAAGTCGTGTCAGTGATGTTTTGTCTCTGGGTCTGACTTTCCTTGAACCGATGCCCTAGAAGTGTACCCGTGAGGCGAAGTTGCATGGTCAGGGGATCTCTTGGGATTGCTGATCCTCATTAGTGAGGGGAAAGGCGAGTGGAACTTAAAAGTACTCATTCTCTTTGGCAGCAGGTACCCAAATTGCACTTCCTGGAAGGAAAGAGGGCTTGGACGAGGCTGTGGGTACAAATCCGTAGGAAAGCAGACTTTGTTATTTTGGCTGATTGTGGATCACCTGAACACTGAGAACCAGGGGTAGTGGTTTCTCTGACCTCTGTCAGAGCCAGTTCAACTGTTTTGATTTGCAGTTTCACACACACTCACAAAATTAAAATATTGTCTATACATTTCAGCCTAACTTGTTTTTGGCAAAGTGATAAGCAAGTAAAAAAACAGGGCCTCATCGTAGGAAGTGTCAAGCCATCTTAATTTTAGGCAGAAATACCAGCTCCTCCTAGAGGAAAAGAGCCAGTCTGTAAATAGCTCCCAACAGATCCTTTACCCGAGCAGACAAAAGGGTGTGACGTGCAGGAGTTGCTGCTAATGCCAGATTTCATCTTTCCACTGGTAATGTGTCACCTGGGTTTGAGTTTGCCTAAGGTGTGACTCGGTGTTCAGGCAGGAGTGTTCATTGATACTCAGTGAACAGCTCCCCAGATCCTTTGCAGCTCTTGGGAGAACATCTCCAAAGGAATTGAAAGGGGAGGTACCTATTGAGCCACAGCCACGGCGACTGAGGTTGCAGGGCTGCTGGTCTCTGTGTTCTGTGACTGCAGCTCTATTTACAGATTTTTATCTTTTGTTGACATCTTTAATAAATGTTTGGTAACAGCAAGTGGTGCTGCATCCTGTTCCACCAGCCTGGACCAGCAGGCTCTTGTGCTAAAGGGAGAGCTCCCAAACACAGCTTACTGCCCAAAAAGAGTCTTTCTAACTGGGACTAGAGCAGCTGTGATATCCTCACAGGATGAATGAAGGTGGGCTTGGGAGTGCTCCCAGGAGTAGGCTGGTGTGTACAAGCCAGCCCTCTCCTGCCACCCCCCTCCTTCCTCAGGGCTCTGTGTTAGGAGGTGCAGTGTCCTTGCTGTCCCCCTGTAATCCAGGCTGCAGAAGTAGGAGCTCCTTCCACCATGCACCAGAGCCTGTGTGCGTGGCTCTGCAGGGTGGTTGGACCCGTGGGTCCCGTGGAGCAGCTGAGTTTCTGGGGCATGTTTGGGAAAGGCCTGAGGAAGTATCAGATGTTTCAGAGTAGGCAGCTCTTCTGTCTCTAGCTTCCTGATTCCCCTGGATAGTGTTTTTCACCTAATGAGTGGTGCTGGGAGGCACTGACAGCACCTTTCCATGTGCTCGCTGATGGCCGGAGCTCCTCAGCAGCCTGAGCTGCTCCAGCTCAGCCTTCAGTCCTGCACTCCCTGCTCTGTCTGGGCACTGCAGTCCTTGGGGGATCTGCTCAAGGCTCCTGGCTGCTCTGGTGAAATGGGGAGGGCTTTTTGTGCTTCAGTGAGCAATAGGAGAAAACATCCCTCTTTTTGTCCCTGTTGTTATTGTTTTAATCTAACTTGGGGAGTCATTCCTTACTCGTTAAAGATGTAAATTTTAGGTGCCTAATTGTGTGTTTTACTTGCCAACTCTCTCCATCCCCTTTCTTCCATGATCCCAGCACCCTCTTCCCTTCTCATTCCCTTAAATGTGTGTAGATGATGAATAGCAAATCTTCTCGTAGAATTCTTCAGGAATATTTAGTGTAGGGTTTTGCTTTTGTTTGCTTTTCTGGTGACTTGGAGATGGCATGGTGAGAAAAGAAACATGTGAGCTAAACCTGTTGGTTTGAACATTGTGTCAGAAAATATCCATAAATTGCAAGTTACTACACAGATGTATAGATTTAATGAGACTGTGTAATGCCATTTATTTATGCTAAAGAATCTGACACATACGGTACTGAAAAAAGTTAATACTCTAAGAGTTATTTTATATTTTTCCATTGCCATCTGTCACTGCCTACATAATAATGATACAGGTGAAAGCCTAGCACTGTTTAAAAAAAAAATCAGAATGAATAGTCATTTAAATGTCTTGCTGCTTTAATAGCTGGTGTGTTTTAAGTTGTGGGAAGGAGGCAGCAGAGATACCCTCCCCCTGTTTTTAGTATATTAAAATTTGAGTTTAAACAGATTTGGATTCTTGAAGTAACTTATGAAAATAGAAAATGACTATAAACTCAACTGTCCTTTACACTGGGAAAAGTTAAGGGTCTGAACCGGAGGCTGCCATTCTTGTAACATAAGTGGCTCTTGGAGCAGCCCTTTCATGTGCATCTTGAGATGTGGGTGAATTTTTGTGCTCTAAGTTCTGAATTCAGTACTGCTGGGATCTGTGAGCAGGTATTTCCAGATCCCTAAATCCTCATCCTCATCTGCCATCTCAAATAATTAAAAAAAAAAAAAAAAAGCATGTAAGGACATACTTTTTTTTTTTCCTTTAGCTGCCTCAGGTAAAAATACATGTTTCAAAGCAGCACCAGGCTGACAGAAGTCAGCACATACAAAGACACTGGCTTTTAAGAGGTCTCCTTTCACATTGTGTAGTCTTAGTGTGGTTAGGCAGAGCTGCTTTCCCTTTTATCTCTTTTACTCACGCAGGACTCCAGGCCGGCAGTGGCTGTGTGGTGCACGGGGAGAAGTCCCTGTGCTCAGGCATTTGCAGAGATCCAGAGCTGCACATGGACCTGGGGACCTGCCCATGGCTGTGCAGCAGCCACCTGCCTCCCCGGGTGCAGACAAGGCTTTGCCTCAAACAAAAACAGGTTTTGTTGTTCGTCTGCTTTTTACAATATAGTGACAAAGACAGAAAATATTTTTGTGGCAGGTGCTTATCCTATAATTTTCCATGGGTTGATGAGTTGGGGAGGTGCCTTATTTAGAGGAGGAGGACGTGGCTCGGTCAGGTTGCATTAAGATGATTTAGAGTTTATATAATGAGAAATAAATAAAACTTTTCCTGAAAGCTGTGAATGATGATGTAGAACTTGGTAATGAAAGCCTTTCACTGATTTAAGATAATGTCTTTAGTGGTAAAAATGCCAGAAAATGAAGCAAGGTTCTGACCCAGAGAAATGATTCCACTGGCTTCAAACAATTTTTTCAGGTGTATTTTCAAATATAGTGTAGATTTCCTAATGGCAAGTTCCTTATAAATGAAATAATCATTACTGTGATAGTTACTATACTTTGTGTATGCTGGAAAGCATTTTAGGAAGTTTTTAAGAAGCAGAGACAACAATGAGTGAGCCAATAAGGTTTTGGTATCTTCAAATGGATGTTATCAATCACTTTATTTTTGTTTATAAGGGGTTATCCATATATGGCTTAGTTTGTCAGCATTTTCCAGTACAAACTTCTAGTTTTTGTACCATATAAAGCTCTCAGTAGCCTCTTAGGGATGAGTGTTGTGTCACTCCTCAATTGAGTGTTTCTTCTGCTCCCTCATTAGAATCTGAACTGGTCTGAAAAAAGTGTTCATGGTTTAATGTTTTGAGAAACAGCGTGGTTCACTACAGGACTGAGCCTTTATTTTTCCTCCTCTTTCTGCTTTTCTGTGTGCATCAGAAATAGCTCTACTGAAGTAAAGAACTGTGGTAGGAGAGGAGACTGACAGTATTTAATGTACACATTGCAGACAGTAAGAGATTTGCTTTAGGTCGGCAAGGGAAAGGCTGTGGGAGACCACCCACAGCACCAAAGCTGCCTCCTGCGCTGCACAGCCACTGTGACATGGAACTGCACAATGGAAGGGGCCCTGGAGAGCACCTGCTGGGCACCACTGCCCCCAGCATCACCTACCCCTCGGAAACAAGTGGGGAATCATTCACACAAAGGCACAGAGTCCCAATGGCTGCAGCATGCAGGAGGAGAGAGCAGGGGAGCACGAGGGCTGGGCAGGTCTTGTGTAAAGACAGAATTTGCCAGATGACGTTTCTCAAAAGAACCATGTCTTGTACAAAAGGAGAGGAAAAGGAAACATCCTGCTGCCTCTCACCCCATCAAAACAGGGAAAAAAAATAAAAGCAGAACAATATGTTGGATATAAAGATATATCCAACAATTGCTCCTAGTTTGACCTTAGGGAAAAATCCATGAGCCCAAGACTATCATCTGAGTTAGCTTGAGCATCTGTAGAGGGGCAGCAGCTAGGAGCAGAGTTCTGCTGTGTTCACTCATCTTGCATAGGGATCAGGTTCTGGCCCTGCAAAAGGGTAGGGGGAATGGCAAAGGGAAACTCCTCCTTGCACCTATAGGGATTTGGCAGAAACCTTATATTATGTTAAGCACAGCATTTGTTGCACTATATTGCTTTGGAAGTACAGGCACACAGGGAGGGGGAGGCTGGGTCATCAGGAGTACTTTTCCTACCCTGGGATATGAATACACGACTCCAGCTTGTGTAAGTGCCGCTTGCGTAGATGCATTTGTGGGTGAAATTTGGCCTGAGGTCTTTCTGGAGAGGAATCTTGCGACACTGAGCAATCATATATATTCAATTAGGATTTCATACTCTTGCCAGATGGAGGTATGCAGCATGGGTGACTTGTGGTAAGCAAACAGTCGTGCCTGAAGGCTGGGCATCCGGGGCAGATTCTGGGCTAGGTACTGCCATGCTTACTTCCACCAGGGAACTCCTTACTCAGTGTCCCAGCCTTTGGACTTCAGCAGGAATCTCACTGAATGTCACCTTGTGGGAGACTGGAAGGATTGCTGGTATGTGTGTCACTGAAACCATCTTAATTGTGCCCTGGGATAGAAAAGAGATCTCAGCTCTTAATGCTGCTCTTGCTGGGACGCTGTTTGCTTAAATCAGAGCCCTTCCACCTTTAGCTGTGGTCTTTTCAGCTTCATATTTGCATAAGCTTGTATGGCCATTTGAGCTTAAAAGTTGTTTCACGCATTTTAGTGCTGCAGCCTTCATTCTTTGTGTCTGGCCCTGGAGAGCTGAGCTGGGAGAAGCCACCTGGTGATTTAGAACCATTGCTGCTGAAAGAGTGTGGTGACATCTGGGGTGCTGCTCCACGTGAGCCAGAGCTGGTTGTTGTGATGGCACAGTACGGCTGGTCAGGAGCCCGATCCAGCTGAAAAGGGTTGATTTTTCTCAGGAAGGTTGGTTTTCAACCAGATTGGTGTAGCACCCAGTTCCGTGATCACTGGTGCCAGTATAAAAGATGGAAGGGGTGGGGATTGAGGGAGGATGGCAACCACAGTTTGTGTCAGCTAAAACCTGACTGAAGCTTGGCTTAGCTATGCAACAGCATCCTAATTTAAACTAAACTTGGGTGTAACAGACCTGTTAGTCTACACTTACTGCACACACCACCTCCAGAAGATATGAAATAAGTCTTCTGTTGCATTTAGTGAGAGTTTAAATTGACTTCAGAGGTAGCAGGCTTAAACTGAGATTCTTCAATGTGAAAACTAAAAATTTCTAAGGATCCCTAAATAAGCCGATCAGTTCTCACTGAATTTCTGGCGCATTAAGCACCTCCTTGTGGGCTTGAAGAATCCCGTTTGTGGCATGCAGAAAAGGACTCGGCACAAAGTTTCTAAAACATTCCTTCCTCTTGTTTTATTAGTTGTGAGCTGTTTGGTTTGATTGAACTCTTGTGAATGAACAGAACTCTGCAGAGGTCTCTTGTGACAAGATGGTATCACCATCTACCATCGCCCTGGCTCAGTGGCCAAAAGCAAAATCTTTAGAGCTCTCAATAAGCAAATCTGACATCCAGCATTGGGAATGTCCGTGATTGCACATTTTGCTCCTTGAGTCAAGGAAAGAATTGGGTAATTTCCCTCTTTTGCAGGTGACATTCACCTTCATTTGTTCCATCCAGATTCAGCTTCACTCCTCTCTAAGACTCCAGAAAGCTTCAATCTACTGTGAGAGCAAAACTGGCTCTTTTGAAATACACCTTTCTAACTCTTGACTGAAACATCTTCCGTTTCAGTGGTGGTAGGCCAGCACTGCCCACAGCTGCCATTGAAGAGACATCTTCCTTTCTCCTGAGCAGCAGATGTGCTGCTGGTGCCTGGAGCAGATCTGCCTGTGCTTATTCCTCAGCATCACAGCTTTGGAGTGATGCCTGCTCCTCAAAACAAGGGGGGACCTTGCTCATTTCTCAGGAACTAAATAGCCTTTCCTAAAGCTGTTTGCTTTTTAATGTCAACCTGTTGGCTAAGTACTTTGTGGCTGTGAGGTGACAACAGAGCCAATTCTGTGCCCTGTTCTGCCACTGCTTGGCTGGCATTCTCACCCCTTGTGTGTGTTTTTCCTTTTTAAAAAGGGGAGACTTGCTGGTGCTCCCTTGTTTACACATTTAATAGCTCACAATTAAGCTGAAATGAACTTGAAAAGAGTCATTAACTAAGGCCCAAATTCTATCAGCAACAAGAAACTCAAAGATGAAGTTTTCTTTCACGCGAGATTATTTTGTACTATTTCATGAGGAAAGTATGTTTGAACATGCATTAAAGTCTCACTACACTTCTGGAGTGATGTAAACACCCTCTTTAAGGACTCTTTTTGCTACCAGAGTGCTCTTAGACTGAACAAGAGCCAGAGATCATTGTTTCCAACTTCTGGCATTGCCTACCTTGAACTTTCAAAATCCATCAAGACAGAAGGGTTCTCCCCCCTTCTCCTTTAATTTTCGTCTCACAAAACACTCATCGGTTTGCCATTCTGGTTCTTAAAATTAACTGTATTACACTCACCCTTGCTGAGTGCTTTTGATAGTGTAGAAACAGGGAGTTTAATAGCATAGAGACACATCAACTCCAGGGCTTGTGATGTGTAAGAATTGAGTTCAAAACCTGTTAGAAACTGGGTCATTTTCTATTTGTCTGTAGCTGCCAATTAGCAATGTCATTAATCCACTGCCCAGGAGAAGTGCATGATTAAAATAGACGGTGTCACTGACCACTGACAGGACAGTATGCACAAGGCTGCCTGTCATTGTGCTGCTGTAGCTGGGGCTCAGCCTTGTTTTCCAGAGGGAAGTAACAATTTCATCATTTCTTTGCATCTGGGTGCAAAGACCTGCACATCATCTGGGCTTTGAATGCTGCTTTTGTCCGTTCTGGACAGGGAACCTGGAGCAGACCCTGGGATGGCTGGTGCCCCACCTGGCAGCCGCTCTCTGGCCACTTTGGTTAGGGAACACGTTGTGTCTGTGAATGTCCTTCACCGTGTTCGCCCACGGAGCCATCCAAGGCTCCTCGGGGGCGGCAGGTTTGAATTTTGCCTCCTCAAGGATGAATTGCTGAAGCTAGGCCAAAGCTTTGTTTGCTGCTGGTGAGAGAAAGGGCGATGGGGGAAGAGGTGTGGGAGGCCTTGAGGGGTCTGGCTTGACTTGCTGCTGCTCCGGGGGCAGCAGGAAGGGGCTGGTGGTGCACGGCTGCTGCCAGGAAAGGCCAGCCTCCAGCTGGAGACCACAAACCCTGGGTGACAGTGGCCAGCCTGGCTTTCCAAGGCCACAGATAAAATAAGCATTGACCTAGGACAGCAGACAGTGGAGGAGACAGAGGGGTACGGTCCTGCTGCCTTCTCCCTGGTGTGTGACAGGAGGAATTTTGTTTCTTAGTGGAAATTGCACTCTTGTTCCTTGCTTAAGGCGTCCAGTGCTTTATTTTACGCTCCACCTGAGGATCAAATCTCTCAGCAAGACAGAAGGGTTTTTACCCCCCATCTCACTTTTGAGAGAAAAAATTTCCGTGACAGAGGATGAAATACCAAGAATGTTTTTTTTAGGTAAACCTTCCAACTTCTGGTTTGTAGCCACACTAATTTGTGGGTGAAGGAAATATTTTTGTACTGAAAAGTTTCCAGGAAACTGTTTAACAGGGAATTGGAGTTTAATTGGCACTTATGAGACATTAACAATAATTGTATTCAACTTGGCCACTCAGGATAAAGTGTGATTCAGGATCAGCTGATTTATGTGCTGAACAAAAAGAAAGAAAAAAAAACCCAACCCACTAAACCAAAAAAAAAAAAAAAAAAAGAAAAATGAAAAAGAAAGTGACATTAATGTGTGGACTGGCGAATACATGCCATTAGCTTCGGATTCCCAAGTAGAAGCTTTTGTGGTCCTTGTCTTATGTTTTTCCCTACAAGATGTTTTGCCACACTGGAAAAAGTAGAAGGAACGTATATTAGCTGGAGGGAAATGGTTTGACTTCAAGTTCATGCTTTTGCAGTGAGCTGGATTACAGTTTTATCCCTGCTATCTCTTTTGCTGGTTCTTTTTTTTTTTAGGAATGTCCCAAAAACTTAAAAAAACCCCAACAAAATCCATTTACTTATTTATGCTTTTATCAAGCCTGTGAACAAGAAAGGCAAGGGAGCACAGGGTGAAACTGGATGCGGGGCCTTGTGTGTGATGCAGGATAGCCATCAACATCCTCGAACATTTATTTTTCCTTTGCAGCAGAGTTCATTGTGCTCCCTCAGTGCTGTAGGTGAAAACAAAGAGAGTGCCACTAGTAAATGATTGCAGCTTCTGAGGCTGGCTGAGAACAGGGAAAACAAACTATATGCCATTTAAGTGCCTGTTTGTTTGCAAGCTGCCTAGTATATACACCCGTATGATGTAAGGCAGAGGAGATGACCTGATTAGCAAAGCCCTCGCAACGAGCCGAGGAGATCCCTGCTCCCCTCCTTGGAGACCTGGTCCCAGCTGGAGGAAACCTTCCTGCAGCTACCAGAGGGTTTCTGAAAATGGCTGTGGCAGTGCTCTGTGTGCACGAAGGTGAGGCAAGGAGGAAGAGCAAACAGCCTGCACAGCTCATGGAATAGCTGGGATGTTTTGAAGGATGCAGCTTGAATTCCTTGGGCTTTGTGAGCTCGGTGTGTGTGGGGAGGCTGTGCTTCGGCAAACGGCTCGCGCCGCTCGGTTGTGCCGCTTATCCCGTTGCGTGAAAGCATCGTTCAGCAGAAAGAAGTGCTAGGGGAAGGAAGATAAAGTAAGTGGTCTTCCCATTTGTAAGCTCTCCCAGCCTTGTTCTTGTGTGTGCTGAGCAGGCAGAGCTGCACAGCTGTGAATGGGAAGTCGTGGTGCTCAGCACTAACTGCACTCAAGTGTTTATTCCTCCGAATCAGAGAAACAGACAAAAAATTATACACGTAAGAAAACACGTAAGATCCTAGACTTTCTCTTGTGAGTACATGTAAATATGCACAGTTGGGATGTGGCTTTTGGATATTTTGTGCAGCACTGTGCCAGGACAGCGTGCAGGCTCGTGGCAGCAACCTGGGGTTTTAGATGAGGAGCCCAGGGCACTCTTTCTGGCTCTGCTGTAGCTACTTGTGTGGCCGAGTGTATGAAATCCTGCTCCTAAAGCCAGCGAACCGTTTCTTTGGGCTTCATTCTCAGACTTGCTGAATGCCCCAAAAGGCTGCTATTATTAGAGGGAGCTGCCATTCCTTCCCTCTGAAAGTGGGCTGTCCATAAATCACCAGTGTGTGCTTTCCATGAGGAGGTGGGTCTGGGACCTCAGCTCTTTCCCTGACAGCCCACGGAGCTGCCAGAGCTCTTCCTCCTTTCTGCTCAGCCCCTCCACAAGGGTAGATGCTCCCGGTCAGAAGGCTGCTGGCTGTGCCCCTTGGACTTGGCACCAGGGCAGGATGGCTTCCCATGGCTCCTCTTGCTGCCATGGTGGGGCCAGTCCTCTCCTGCTCCCCCATGCAAACTGCCTCCTCTTGTAGTGTTTCTACCCCGGGGCACTGCCTGCAGCCACGTCCTAGCTGACCTCTCAGTTTGGGCTGGTTTTTTTTACTCTTTTAATAACAATAAATGCATCTCTGTGGCAACAAAAATATTAATTCCCTTCTATAAATGATGCACTCAAATATTTTGTAGTTACAAAAGACCATTTGGATGGCGGTGCCTGTTCTGAGACTGGTCTGCTGTGATCTGCTGCAGCAGTGTCCTTGCTGTGGATTGGCTTTCTCATAGCAGTACTTTCTTTTCATTTCTTAGCTCCCATTAGTGCCTTGATGAGTAGTGGAAGATATTTCAACAGTTTTATGATTAAAAAGAAACATCTTACCATTGCTTGGTCTCTGGTTCCTTTACTCTGTTCATTATGCTTTCCCTGGTAGTAACACCAGTGATTTAGAATTGCAGTGTCAACATCAGTCTCTGAACCCTGTGTTTTCTGGGAAGGGGAAGAAGGGAAGATGAAGGAGGAACTCTAAATAGTAGGGTTTTTTTCCTTCTGACATTTCCAGGCCAGCTGTTTGAAACTGTGATGCCTCAGAGTGTTTACCTAAAAGTCTGACATTGGGTTCATGGATGAGGACCCCTTGGCAGTTGCCAAGGAGTATATGTGACCAGAGTTTGGTGACGCCGGGCAGGCCCAGGGCACAGATTTGTGCTCCAGGTCTGCTGCTGTCACCAGCGCTCGTGCCAATGGCCTTAGTGCAGAGGTCAAAGACTGCTTAGATACAAAGGCTGAATCACCTCCTTGTTAAACCCCTCAGCAGGATCAAGGCTTAGGGAAGCAGGCACGTGGGCTTGCCTTCTGGCTGACACTGTGGACGGAGGCTCTGCCTCTGGGACAGGCCTTTAGGCAGTTTTGACCAACTCTTGAGACTTTGAAATGGGGGCATTCGGTGATTAAAACACCCCTGCACTGACACCCCTTTGTGAAAAACGCGGTACATTTGTTTCCTTTAAAGGCTTGCTGATCCCACAAGCTCTCAGCGGTTAGAGGAGGTTTATCCTGTCACCTGAGGATCACAGAAATCAGCAGTGAGCCTGCCAGTCTCACCAGGCAGATGTGAAAGTTCTTCAACTGCACGTATTTCGCTTGCAAATATAAATAATCCAGCCGTGTAGGCTTCGCTGCAGCCCTGTTTGCCTTGGCAGTGTCCCATTGACATGAATCAGAAGGTGGGAGCAAAAAAGCACTGGAGGCTCATCCTGAGACTGGTCTCCCCTCCATCAGGGAACCTGTCCGTGCAGGCAGGGTGATTGGGAGATTACTGGCACAGCCCACAAGCCTGGCTTCACTAGATCTTTGCCTTTGGAACAGTCCTGCTTTGTTTCCTTGTGCTGTGCCTTTGGGAACCTTGCCTCTCGGGGCACTGGGCAGGAGAGGCCTGGAAGGAGCAGCTCTGGCTTTGGCTTTGGCTCCTTGAGGAGGAGGCAGCTCTCGTGGTTCAAGTTGAGAAGCAGGAGGTCAGTTCTTAATCCTGCTGCATCTCTGGATCTTTTGGTGTCTGGGTCACACTGTACCTGAGTTCTTAAGATTTAAAATAGGGATAGAAATTAGGAATTGAAAAAAACCAAACCAAAGGCTTAAAGAAATAAGCGGTTTTAACTTTTGATGCCATCACCACCATGAAGCTGATGATGGTTTGAGCTTCAAGGCTGTGATTTAATATTGATAACAGTAAAAAGTTTAGCATTATATTAGTAGTTGGGAATCTGGAAAATACATGGGTTTAACTTTTTTTTTATTTTTTCTTAATTTCAGCAAATTCAGTAAAGCTAGAAATGCAAAGTGATGAGGAATTTGACAGGAAGCCCCTGATTCATGAAGATATTATCAGAGCTCACGATGGAGGAAGCAGCCTGGAAGATCCCTTCATTGGGAGTAACGAGATGGTGGATAACAGAAAGATGCAGGAGCTATCGAGCGAGGGAGGAATCCGGCTTCCGAATGGTAAACTGAAATGTGACGTCTGTGGCATGGTTTGCATTGGGCCCAATGTGCTAATGGTACATAAAAGGAGCCACACTGGTAAGCAGCTGAAAGAAAATCTGTGGCGATGTTGATGTTACCTGACAACTCTTAACTCTTCCTTTTTCATTCTTGGGGTAGCAGGAGGCTGGGGAGGGGAAAATGGGCTCCATTGGTTTTGTTTCTCTTCCTGCTTTCCAAACTCTGGTGCTGCTCTCTTGCTGGTGAGCATGGTGCTGCCTTTACTTTGATTTCTAGCCTTTTGTCCATAAAAACAGTGCAAAAGTCTGGAAATTGCTTTTCTTACTGTTCTTGACTAGAGCACCGTGGTGGGAGTCATTCTCTGGCACGGGGGCGGATGGGTTGTGTTGTTCGTGTGTGTGCAGTGCAAAGCTTTTGAGCCTTTAAGAGGAGTCTTAGATGTTCTTCCATTGGAGGTGCTCACAGGTGGACAAGACCAGCAGCTTCCTGGGGCTCTCACACTTCTTGTGGAAGTGGCTGGGCCTGGGATGAGCAAGCCCTAGAGGGGCCACTCATTACCCAGCGATCCTGATGCCAGGGTGGGCTTGCTGCTTGTGTGACAGCTCCCTCAGGGAGACCTCAGCTGAGCCACCAACCTGGCTCCCCCACACCACCTCAGTGCCATTCTGGAGGCAGGTTTCAGTGCTTGGTCTCTCCCAGCACTTCTATTTTTATTATCTGGAGTCCCAAACAGCTTATCAGGCTTGTGGGTTTGAGAATTTAAGAGGCACAGGGAACCTCTGCAATATGCTGATTGGGCGGGTCTTTGTGGTTTGAAAAATGAGGCCTTGAGCTTAAACTGGGGTATTTCGGGGGACTTAGGCTAATATGGTAAATTGGTGTGCCCAGGAAGCTGGTACTCACTCCCCTGTGCTGCCCACTCCTCAGGTGGGAGCAATAGTCACCTCCTACAGAAGCGTACAGGTGGTGCCAGAAGATGATGCTCTCTGGTCTGGCAGCAGCCTACCTTTGATTCAAAAAAGCACTTAAGCTTGTGCTGAACTTTTATGAGATTTAAGCACATGTAAGTCACCTGAAGGGCTTCAAGATACGCTTAACTTCGGATGCATGCTTAAATCTTATTAAGGTTAAGCACAGGTTTTTGTGGTGGAGCCTCAGCGGGTGTTTGTTGCTTGTGTTTTTTTGGAAATTTTGCTTTTTATCTTTGCTATTGTTGAATGGGGTGAGAGACTCACACTGCGAAGATATAACAAGAAAGGTGGAGATCTAGAGTTAGAAAGACTGTGTAATCCCTTTGTAAACCTGGTAGTTTGTAGTCCAGTAGTGTGCCCTTGATGGGCAAGAAATCAATAGAATTTCTGTACAGAGGCATAATAAATATATATTACATAGTTAATCTCCTGTATATGAGTTGTATTGATAAAAACTTGACCTAAGTGTGTAATGGCAGTATCGTTTATGATGCTCTCATGATTTTAGACAGGAATTACGAGAGGGGAAAAGCATTAGCTGGAGAATCAAAACCTTGATTAACAATTTGACATGCTCTTACTAGAAGAGGGAAAGAGAAACAAGAATGTACCAGACTGAGTCTCCAGCTTTCAACCTCCCAAAAAGTTTTCACTGGCGCTTGCACGTATCTGAGCATATGTATTGTAGGTGCATCAGAGTCCGTGTATTTGAACTTGAGCAGCTAAACTAGCTGTGCTAAATTTAGATTTAGGTACTTAATTAAATGGTCTGAATTTCTGAGATACTGAATAGCTGGTGCATCTTTTAAAAACAGGCAAGTTGCCTTTTTCATGTTAAAAGAAAGATGTGTAAATTCGAAGCGAAAGAAACAAAATCTCCTCTGCGTGCGGGCGAGACGGCCGTCTGCGGGTGCATGGGCAGCAATTGCATAACTGGTAGCTTTTTCCTTCGGGCTACTGCTGGTTCCTCAGAGAGCTCTGACTCTTTTCCCATCAGAGCAGAGGAGCTGGGATGTGCTGTTCTATACAGATGATTTCAAGCATATAGAAATGGCATTTCTTTTAATGCGCAGCTCGGTGCTCTGTTCTCGGTAAACCAGTTGGCAAATTTTGCAGGGGATTTTTTTTTTTCCCTCCGCTTTGTTTGTTTGTTTTTTAATACATGCTGCTACTTTGCTGTCCACAACAGAAGGAGAAGTTTGCTTGGATTTCCACATCCTGGATTTTGAGGCATATTTTTAACATACTGCTGGTATCTATCTTGTAAAGCGCAGTATTTTAAAATATATTGCCACTTCCTCAGCAGTGGGGCGTGATGGGCTGGCCCCAGCTCTGGAATGAGCCCTGACCTGTGGGTAGTCTGGTTTTGCAGCCCAAGGGAGAATGGTGGAGAGAAGGGAGGCTGTCCCTAGTGAGTGGAAACAGATGACATTCTTTATCAGCTAATCCAAGTGGCATGTACATCCCTACCTCTCAAAGCCAATTTAAGTATGTTTTGGGAGCTGAATCCTGCTTTACTCTCCTCTTTAACTGCACAAAACCAGAGCATGATCTGGCCAGTTGTTTGCATTGGCAGAAACTGAAGTGCTTTTCCCTTCCCCGAAAACCTGTCAGCATTTTATGTAAGTCACCCAAAATGCTGTGGTCCGTAGCAGAGGCTGTAATTTGTGTGTGTGCTGGGATGAGTGCAGCTTTCCTTGCACAGGGGATCGAGGCTTGGCAAGAAGCTGTGCTGTGGGCTCTGGCTGCGCTATGCACACAGAGGGGCATTTCTCCAGCCATTATTCCTTTGTTCCTGAAGAGCAGTTGTCTTCCCTGCCAGATTATGGTAGTTCAGTCAAACAGATACAGGGATGGGGAAAATAATCTTTGTCACGGATGAGGCCAGAGTACCTGAGCTCAGTGTCCCATCTGGGATCCTGGTGTGCAGTCACCCCTTCCTGTGATAGACCAAGGTGAGGATTGCCCGTTCATCCCTCAGATTGTGGGCCAGATGATGCTCTGGGCTGTGGCCCCTCCATCACGGGGCCCGTGGTACTGCTGATTGTGCCAAACACAGCATTTCTCTGAAAAACTGCTAATTGAGGTGAAGTGTTTTCGTACTCTGCCTGGGCACCAGGAGAAGGCCTTTCTATTTATTTGTCATTGCTGACAGAAAATAAATAAAACGCTTGGTGTGGGAATTGAGCCTGATGCAATCCCTGCATTAGTGATCAGGGTAACCCCCTCCCTCATGTGCCACATCCTTGTGTCAGAAAAATAGCATGAGCTGCATTTATTGCCCTCTTTTCCCATACTGTGTTCTTTTGGTCCAAATTTCATACTCCACAGCACATTCCTCAAGTTGCAGGATCTCTATCAGTTTTTTGTTACTGCAGGAGATGACTTAGTCATGCCATTGGATACTCCAGGGATTTGTTCTCAGGGATGGAAAGGGAAGGGGGGAAGGACAAGTGGCAAATAATCCAGGTTTTCTGAGATCATGAGAAGGAACCTCAGTGATTTCTCACCTCTTTATGCTTTCTGCTGTGGGCCTGAATCAAAATTTCCTTGCTCTTTGTTTCTGGTAAAGCAGAAACCGTATTGTGCTATAGCTGTGCTGATACTTCTGTGCTCTGCAAGGTCCACGTGTTGTTGTCCCTTTTGCTGACCCTTTTCCCTTTTTTAAATATATTATTTTTCCTCTGCTGTAGCATCCAGTCCCTTATCCAGCTCACTTCTAGATTTTGAAATGCTTTGTATTTCAAAGGGAAGGCTGACATCATAGAATCATGGAATGGTTTGGGTGAGAAGGGACCTTAAAGCTCCTCCCATTCCACCCCCTGCCATGGGCAGGGACACCTTCCTTGAGCCCAGGTTGCTCCAAGCCCCATCCAAGCTGGCCTTGGACACCTCTGGGGACTGGGCTTCCACAGCTTCTCATCCTCATTGTTTATGAAGCACAGAGGATAAATGCTCTCTCTGTGTGGATGCAGCAGCAGCACAGTGGCAAAGCACAGCCTGGGCAGAGGCAGTGGGGACATCAGCCTTGCCCCACTCTTCCTTTGGGCTGCTGGTGTGTTGCTTTTAGGCTTTTTTTGGGGTGCTAACTGCAGGACAGTCTCAGATCTTTGCTTGGACTCCACAAGAGTTAGAGGTTTTTTTGGTTTAATTTCTAATTTGTAACCTAGTGCAGCCTTCCTGTCTTTTGCAATGTTAATAAATTTGGCACTGAATCAAAAAATTTAGGGCTAAATTTCTGAAAGTCCAGTTGTCTACTTAGGTTCTGAAGTCTAACTTTCTGAAAAGTCATCTCTTTTCCTACTCAAGCACAAGGAAGGGAAGCTGAGATTTTTGAATTTACTCTGAGCAGACAGATGTGTTTCACTTGCAGTTCTCAATAACTAAATTCTTTTGACAGTTTTGCCAAGTTCACTTAAAAGATTTTTCTGTTTTAAGAATGCAGTCATAAATTTGTGCAGGGGACAATTTGAAATCACCCAGGATTTCCCAGGAATTTTTCACGAGAGATTTGTCACTACTATTTTATAATAAATTGCCTTGTCTGGAAGCAGGTTTTTTCCAAAGAAAACCCCTACTAAAATCATTGATTTCATGTGATGTGCAGGCTGTTGAGTGAATCAGAGCAGTAAGGAGGCAGTTAGGGTCCCTGGAATAACAAACAGAGAAATGGAGCAAAGTCTGCTGCTCTGTGTCTCGCTTGGGTAAATGCAGGCTGGAGCTCGTTGCTGTCCCTGTGTTGGGAGCCCTGCTGATCATTCCCCCGTGTTCCTGGGACAGAGCAGAATCACAGCAGTTGCAGCATCTGATGGATCAGGAGAAATGTTTCATTTTAACAAAATGAATATTAACAAAAAGCCTATTGTGGAAGGGTGAAAATCGGTATTGTTAGTAAGAGCAAATACTTTCTGATGGCAGCATGGGCACGGTAATTTTGTGTTAAGAGGCTGGAAAGGAAAAATCCCGTTTGAGAAGTACTTAAGCTGTACTTTGCATATCAAAAGTATCTGCCACACAAGAAAGGTTGAGTTCCCAGATACACATTTAACGAGGAGGGATGTTGAAGCCCCTCCGGACCTGGTTTTTATGTAGCAGGACTGCTGCTGTAGGAATTCCCTGACTGTGTTATTGAGAACCAGTGCATTAATTTGTGACTCATTCCCCGTTTGATTTCAAAGGAACAAATGTTACCAGCCAAGGGCTAGGAAAATCTAAATCTCCTTGCTTGCCAGGTCTGTGGGCTCCACATCCTCAGACAAATTTCTGTTTTAATGCAGAAAATATCTCAGCTTTGCAGCGAAAATATCAGTGTTTTGCACTGGTCTGAGATTCAAAGAAGGGTAACTCATACTGAAACTTCTGCGCAGCACTTCTGTGCCAAGGCGGGAAAGGAGTGCTGTTGTGCAGGGAAGCTTCCAATTAAGCAGAAAAAGGAGTTGGTTTGCTTTGTGAAACAACATTTGACATCTGTGAAATGTATTAGTAGGAAGTTCATCGGTTCATTCGCCCGGTTTCGGGTTGTATCAGCCAGTCAGCACCCGTAGCTCGTGCAGTGAAGTCTCCATCCTGCTGTCATGTATGAAAGATACTGTGAAAGAAAGGCCCGTGTCTTGCCTGTCCTGTCTTCAGGGGGCCACTTCACCATTTGTCTCAGGATTTGTTTACATGAGAGCAAGTTAACCTGTGCACTTCAGATACCTGTGTAACTCAAGAGCAGTAATATTTCATCACTATTTATTCATTATTAGTTTTCCTGGAGGAGACACGGCAGTAATGGATGCATGTTAACAGTGAGGCTTCAGCAGTATACTACTGTAACTTAGAGGCAAATATTGAAATAATACCTTTTAATTAACAGTTTATTTAACTGTAAAATTATCAAACTCTAAGGATGTATTTATTTATTAATTTAATTCTTCCCTGGCACAAGCCCCTCTTACAAAGCCTTTAGGAAAGATAATACTTGGCAGCTCTGGCTTATCTTGCCTTGTCCATTCCTGAAGTAACTTAGGTAATTAAATTCCCTCTGCTGGAGAGCAAGGGTTTTTAGGCATTCCTGGTTTTGTCTGGCTTTAGACTCTAAATCTGGAGTTGAAAAGAAACATCTTTTTTGTTTGGTTGGCTCTCCCTCCCCCTCTTGCCACTGAGAAAAGTCACTGAGTTGGAGGCATTTCTGCGCTGGTTTAGCTCAATAATAGAGAAGAGGTTTAACACTTAAAGTAGACGAAAAGTTTTTTGTAGTTATGTTGCAGTCACATAGTTTCCAGTGCCGAAAAGCACAAAGCTTGCTTAGTTGCCTTTCAGCAGAGTTCTTATTTATTGAATCAGTGTAAGTAGATAGAGTCAAGCAGGAAATACACAGCCGTAAGTGATGGGGAAGCACACCGTGCTTATAATTGTCATTACTCTCTTGGAGTCGTGTGTGCTGCCTTTAATAGGTCCATAGTTCTGGGTATGTCTGTGTTGCCATCACCCCCCAAAAACACTTTAAGCACAGTCAGGGACCATCATGTAGAGAAAAGCTGTGTTTAAAGACTTTTTTTGTGAGTGCATGTTTAGTTTGAAGTATGATTGATTTCAGCTTATGGATAAAACCTCTGAGTTTTCACAGAAAAGTGAGGGAGGTGAATAAGGATGTCAAGGTTGTTATGTTGTTACTGGTAAGTAATAATTCCGGAGAACAGTTCACAAAACTACCAGGAAAAGGCAGCGGGAGAAATAATTGGAACACAGTCTTCTCAAGGCATTGAAGTGATAAAAAAAGGCTTGTTTGCTAGTATCTGGGGTGGGCATCAGACAGCACAGTTCTTGGAAAACCAACAGAATCTTCTTGCTATGCAGTCGTTACTTCTCTGTGCACCCTTCTATTGGATAATGGCCTCTCAGATTAGCTGTGCTAAATGCAAAGGCTGCTAATCAATAGCACGAAGGTGTGACCAAAATTGCATCCCTCAAGCCTGCGGCTTAAACAAGGAGCTGGAATCGAGTGATTGGACAAAAGTGTAACAAACACATCAAAGCAGCTATTTACCCGGAATGAAGCCAGTAGGAGAAATGAATTCAGGCTGCCTTTAAATAGATACAAAGGTTATTTAAGGTAAAGTGTGCTATTGGAGCAGATCTGTCTGTTGCAAGAGAGGAGCAGACTACGGGTGATTTTGTGGTGAGTGTTTTCATGTCGTCTTTGCCATCAAACTGTGGTGCAGTGGCTATTTGAATTCCTGACTGAAAGCTTTCAGCATCTCTAGAGCAGCCAGTTTTTGGGGGAGTAATACCTGCTCATATGTGGCCTCCAAAATGTCAGAGATAAGTGGGTGATGTACTGGGTAAAACGCAGTAACTGCATAATTTTAAATACAGCAGGAGTAAAAGGAAAGTCTTTAGACTTGGTAAGAAACGTGCTACCTTCTTTCATGTTGTCATCCTGAAACTGAAGCTATCATTCCAGAATACTCAGAAATGTGTCAAAGGAAAGGGTTTTGCCTGTTTTCTCAGACAGCGAAAGCAAAACAGAAAAGAAAGAAAAAAAAAACCCGTGTATTTTTCTACTGCAGTCTCTTTACAGATCTCTGTTATGGACATTTTGAAATGATGTAAAAGAAGATAATGGCTAATCAGATCATTTAAGTATAGTGTGGGAGTTTGAAAGGGAAACCACAAACTCTTTATCAATTCTAATGAGCTCGTGTTCAGAGTATTGGAAGAAGAGCTTTATGCTGTGATTTTTTTTTATTATTATTACTCCATAATGTTCTCAGTGAGACTGTAGGAACCTTAGTATCTCCTTGAGTACCTCTGCGGCGGCCTCAGATGTGATTTCCATCTCCCACGTGTGAAATAAATGTTGCAGAGTATGGCATATACGTGGCACAGCTTGTGCTGCCCTCCTGGCAGCATCGTAGTCCTGGCAGTGATTTGAACCACTGACACAAGAATTGCTTGTGGACATCTGTGAGAGCTCTCTCCCTCCCTCTGCTTCCATTTGAATCTCCAGATGTGTTTTGGACTTCACTCTAGACAGACACGTGAACTGCTTTGATACAAAGGTAGCATTCATTTTGTCCAGTGAGGGAGTAATTGTTTTAAAGCAATTGTAAAAGGCTCAGAAGAGATGTGAAAGATCGCAGAATGTGTTTGTTTTTCACAAGGCCTGTGCTTCCGGCCACTGAATTCAAACTCAGAAGGTCCCAGCAGGATTTGGCCAAGATTCTATAATAGGTGATACGCTGAAAAATGTGATGAGGTCGCTTCCCCCTGAAATCTGATGATCAAAACCTTGCTGAGCTGGGGCCCTGCTTGGTGTGGACATAGGGTAATGCTTTAATTGGAAGAGGGTAGATTTAAATCAGGTATATATGGAAGAAATTCTTCCGTATGAGGGAGGTGAGGCCCTGGCACAGGTTGCCCAGAGAAGCTGAGGCTGTCTCATCCCTGAAAGTGTTCAAGGCCAGGTTGGACAGGGATTTGGAGCAATCTGGGACAGTGGAAGGTATCCCTAGCCATGGCAGGGGATGGAGCTGGGTGAGCTTTAAGGTCCCTTCCAACCCAAACTGTTCTGGAATTCTGTGATCTGAGGTCCAGCTGCAGTAAGGCTCTTGGAGAAGTGGCTAGCACAAGTGTATGCTTGTGTTCCATTGATCTGCTCAGCAGGACATAAGCAGCTGATTAGAGCTGACTGCCTGTGCAAGACTGCTGGAACAGTCTGACTGTCCTCAACAAATGCTGATACAGAGTATGGTTTTGATAATGTTCCAGAAAGCCTGTGTGAGTTCATCAGGGGTTTTCCCCTAAATAATTTTTTAAAAAGGTGGGGTTTCTTTAATGGACCCAATCCCCATTGTCTAAGGCAAATATGAAGGCTTAACATAAAAATAAGCTTTGGATGTGTGTGAGTGTGTGTGAACACATGGGATGAAGTGATAGGGTAAGGTTTAGGGTTTCTGTTGGTTTTCCATCAAATCAGTCTTTTTAAATTGTTCTATGTAGAGTGCAAATTTGCTTGGTTTACAGTTTAATGGTGTAAGATTTTTCTCAACTTTCAGTACTGCCCAGAGCTTGCAACCCTGATCCTCACTCGCATCCATGCCCTCCATGTCACTCTAGCAATGCAAAGCAGCCTTTAAAAAGGACTGTCAGTTAAAGTATAAGGCGAGCAGAAGGTTTGGTTTGAACCCAAGATCTTAACACATTGCTAAGGTCCAATTGTTATGATCAGCTCTGAATACTCATATGGATTGGACCTATTTGAAATATAAGTGCAAAACCGTAGAAGTAAATACTGCAAAACCACAGCTATGGATCTAAATTTTCAGCAGAGCTCATCTTTTATGAAGGATAGAAGCTCTGAGGTGAAGAACTTTCAAGAAAACCAGGAAGCATTGATCGCCTCAAGGAAAGAGCCTCAAATCACTATTGGAGGCTTTGCCCATTGTGCAAAAGAAACGGCCTCTGACTTTTAGAAGTGCCGTGTGATGGTGGTGGTGGGGACTGTACCCATGTGCAATGGCACCGGTGCAGAGTGGGAAAGTGGCCTCTGTGCATCCTCCGATGTGTGTTGACAGCTCTCTCCCTTCCCCTTCCCTTCCAGGTGAACGCCCCTTCCACTGTAACCAATGTGGAGCTTCTTTTACCCAGAAGGGGAACCTGCTGAGGCACATCAAGTTGCACTCTGGGGAGAAACCGTTCAAATGTCCCTTCTGTAGCTACGCCTGCCGGCGGAGGGACGCCCTCACAGGACACCTCAGGACACACTCTGGTGAGCCCACCTTGGCTTCTCCTCACACCTCTTCCTTCCTTTATCACTACCGTCCCAGTGCAGCAGGTAGTGATAATAAAGTGTAGCTCTGGGTCTGTACCGTCCTCTTCAGAGAGTGCAGCTCTCAACTTTGGGAAAGCCTTGATGTGAATCAGAAAAGTTGTGGTTCAGCCACACCTCTCCTTTTGTGTAACTGAGCTCCTCTGCTGATGCTATCGCATTTCCCTCTCAGTGTCTCCTTGGGTGTATCCCGGCTTCGCTGGCAGATTGTTTTGACATTCTGGGGCCCAAAGTGGCTGTGAAATTCCAGAGATCACAAAGAATAACTGTGGGCTCTTGGAAGCCGGCTTTGCAGTTCATACCCATTTCTTCATCTAATAAATGCCATATGCTGGTTGAGTTCAAACTTGTTCATCTTTCAAAGCTCTCTAAATTGCATTTTTGATTCAGTTAGATCTTGCTGTAAAGTCCTAGCTCATGGCAGCCACGGCACTCACCCTAGAGCTAAAGGTGGTCAAGAGAGACTGGGTTTCTCTTTCCTTGTTAAGTGATAGGATCATGTCTGTATCAAGTCTACATGATACAGTTTCTTGATAAGTTGTTGGGGAATACCTGTCTCATAGCTGTGTGCTGGTGGTGTTGGAGCCCCAGCAGTCAGGATCAGCTGTGGTTTTAGTCCCTGTCTCTGCACCAGGGGGCTGCATTCTGCTCACTCACTCATCTGTGCAGGACTCCTGAGTAAGATCTTAACTTGCTGCGTTTGTACCTCCTGAATGTTCAACTTGAGTATTTGGGCCATTTATGAGAGGCTGTGTGTTTCATTCTTGAATGAGCAGAGATACTTGCGCTGGTTGCAGGAGGCAGCATTAGGAATAAACTTCTCTGAGGTGTTAGCAAATGTGTGACTACTGAAATACAGTGGTGGAAGTGCAACTGCAGGCAAAAATCCTGCATGAGTTTCCTGACCCTTTATATGTATTTCTTCTCCTGAGTCAGCCTCACTTCAGTATGTGTTTCTGTTTCAGGAGCATTGAATTGGTCTAAGGATACAGAGTTGCTTTGGCATTTCCAAGAGTAGGAAAGGGTAAGCTAGGAAGCTTCTTCAAGCAGATTTGGGAGTATGCAGGATGCTGTATTGATGGCAAATGCTGAAAGAAAGCTTTGAACTTCCAAGGGAGTACAAGAGTTGGGACTAGGCTGTGAGAGAATCGCTTGAGCTGGATTTGATCTGAAGGTCAGTAGGGAAAATGTCTGTGGAACTGTGAGCCGCAGTTTTCACACATCTGACAATAACTGTACTTTCCACTGGAAATTTAAAAAGAAAACAGAACACAAAGCAAATGTTCACAATTAAAACAAAAAGGGAGTTGTGACAAAAAAAATTCCCATATTACCAAACACAAACATTGCAGCTGAAGACCTCGCAATATGAATATAGATTTTGTTACCTAGCTACTGCCATTGACAGAGATTGTTCTTCCTGCGTGAAGAACACGTTTCGCGTGAGGATGGAATGGAAAGGTGTGGGATTTTCAGAAGGCACCTAAGCTGCTTAGCACGAGTTCCCCTGGAGCTCCTTCCCTAACTGACTTAGCTGTGCTCAGCTCTGCTCAGTTTGTAATTTTAGGCTTTGTTTTCAATGGAGAAAGTGTCACCCCTCTAAGCACTCAGAGCAGCTTTCAGCACAGGGCCAGCAGGAACAGACAGGTGCTCTCACAATACTCTCCAAGGCAGTTCTTAGAATTCTTAGCATTCACAGGTGAAGAGTTAAAACCTCGATTATTACCCCAAAACCTGGTATCCCCCTGCACAAAGGTGAAATGCCACTCTGGCCATAGGCATGGAAGTTAAGGTGTCTGTCCCTGCTATATAACCAAGCTGGGTTGGCTTATGCACACCTGGATCATGGAGAAGATGGGTAGGTGTCCCCAAGGGACTTTAAACAGTTTGATATCAGTGTGCTGTACAAGCACTCTGTGCTTTCATAAAGTACACATCAAAGTCTGTACGTAGGCCTGGAAGGTGGAGCAGACCCAGCAACTGTAGGGAAGGTCTTTTACAACCCAAATGATTCTATGATTCTGTCGCTGTTTACATCTTCTGCTATTTCTGACCAGAAAAGAGGATATTGGATAAAATATAGAAAGAAGAGGTTGGAAACTGTTTTGAAATAGGTGACTTCAAGCCAGTTTCAATCTGGTACACTTAGTGTCTAAATTGAGGTGAGTCTGAATATATTTTTGTAAGAGGAAAGCTCTTTAGATCAGATCCTCAGCTGATGGAGATTGGAATTACATCCTCTAAGTAAGGAAAGTACTGCTGTTTTGCACCAGCTGAGAATCTGGTGCACAATTTCATGAAAGCAACACCAATTCCTTTTTTGAATATATGTATATGTATTATTTTTCCTACTTAAATAAGAGATCTATTAATAAAAAAATAAAATACCCAAGCAAAACCCCTTAATCTTTTCTCCTTCCCAAGAAGGCTTAAACTGCTATGGAAGGCAAATTATGCAATAAAGGAATTGAAAAATTCTCTTATATCTTTTTTTTTTCCCTCTCGGTTAGTTGGACTTGTGGATTTCAGAGCACTTTGCTTGTGTCACCACTTAGTCAGTGACATCTTCTCACTGCTGCTTTTTTAGTCAGTTCTTCCTGTGCTTACTGAAGTTTTCATACAGTACAACAGGAAAGGTAAAAAAATTAAGGAAATGTAGATTCAAACAGAAATTAGCAGAAGCATCTCTGAGATATCTGAAATAGCCAATACTTACTAGTAACTTAAAAACAATTACTTTTTTTTTCTTTGGATTGATGTTTGCTCATGCTTTTCAATGTTATTTCCTGTTAGTTTGAAAATGTTTCTAAGCATCATTATCTACATATTACCTCCTCTTCTCGTGCAGAATCATATCTTACTGTGTAAGTGTTCCCAGGCTGAGTGGTTAACAAAATATTGTTTCTCATCTGTAATGCTGCTACTGCTGTTTAGCCCTAAATAATTAAGGACTTATCTTGCAGTGATTTACTCCTGCAGTTATTTACCTTTTAGGGACATACAGAGTTCTGATGAACTTTGTCTATATTTTCCTCCCACATGCAGCTGCTTTGGTTTCAGGAATATAATGATGCCTTCAGGACATCAGTGGGATAATGCCTGGGGAGAGATTCATGTGCAGAATTACACTAAGAGTGGGCATGTACCTCAAGGAACTTACAGGACTTTCAGGTGTTGTTTTCAGAATTAACTCCATAGTTCCACAACCCAGATAATATAAGAGAGGTGCCAGAGAGGGCTTCCAGGATGGGAATGTAAGGCTGTGGAGTGCTGGAGCAGAGGTTGGGAGGCCCTTCCTGCAGGATGCACTGGACAAATCAGCAGGGATTGGCTTCACCTTGCCTGGCTTTTGCTGTTCTAAGGGGAAAAACATCCAGACAAAGCCAATCTGCTGATGGCATTCACAAAGCACCTTCTGTCTCACCCTGAGACATGCCTGTCATCTCCATCCCCTCTGGAATTGCACAACAAGACAATGGCAAAGACAAACTATATGAGAAAAATTCTGCTGTAGGCAGTTAATGAGCTAACCCCAGAAGTTTTAAGGAAGGCAGCTGAATCTGACAGGTCAATCTGATGGTTAAAGCCATCCAGCTGTTGGCCTCCATACTTTGAAAGGTATGACAGTTTTACCCCAAAAGCCAGGCATCCTCAGATGGGCACAGAAACTTAGCAGTTAGTTTTTGGCATGGATTTCTCTCGTGTCTAAAATGGAGCTGAGTCAGCCCTCCCCTCATAATGCTGTTGTAAACATGAATGCTCTGACAGTGCTTGTAAAAGTCAAGGCTGCAGTGATGAGCAATGTGGAAGAGCCCATAGCAAACACAGGCACCTCAGTTTTCAGAGCAGGACTTGGGCAGTAAGTCAGAAATGAGGGATGGGATCACTTGCTAAGGAGAAAACAAAACTCAGAATAGGTTTTGACTAAGTAAGCGTCATCCATCCATTGCACTAAGTAAGGATGGTCCTGTGTGCCAATTGTTTAGTACTTAAAAGGCTGTCTCATCATGTTTGTCCACACAAACTGTCCGCATGGACATTAATTCTGGAATCTCCTGATTTTTCTTTTTACTTGGCAGCTTCAGTCATGTTCACTGCTGTGGGAGTATGTAAGTGTTATTCATATATGAAAGCAGTTTTACTGTCTGTTTCTTCCTAAAAAATGGATAGTCAGATTATTATTTTTTCACAGAAGATTGTCCTCACAATACATTTTAAAATTTGCTTTGAAGGTACTGTTTCCTGCTTAGAAAGTGTCCCCTCCAAACAATTTTTTTGCTTTTAAGAAATGTTTTTCTTCCCACTCTTTCTCCTGCATTGCTGCTACATGTTATTTGTTTCTGCCCAGCTCTCCAATAGCACTGCACTAATGGTACCCCTTTATTTGCAAAAGAAAAGCAGAAAACCTTTGTTTTGAAAAGAAAGGCTTAGGCAAAAACTCCCAAAAGCACAATCTTAGCAAACCATGTACAGTGTGCAAGATTAAAGGCATGTATAATTAAAAAGGAAAATGCCCTGTTCGTGGAAAATCTTTCCATATCTGTTGGTTAGCAAATCCATCTTTCTCATCTCTTCTTGTCCACGAGGACTTTCCTTTCAGCCCTGCCTGGGTGGCAGTGAGCCATCCCAGGTGTGCCCACATGTCTGGAGTTGGATGGCAGACCTGAGGAGTGCAATCTGTGTGTGCAGCTGTGCTCAGAGGTAGAAGGAACGTGTTCCTCAATCCTGATGACATGCCTGCCTCAATACGTGTTTGGGACAGCCCCACTTCTGAGTGGCTCATTTTGGCTGAAAAATTGGATGAACAAATGCTGGAATACACAATGCTGTCCATGAGTTCCCAGCTGTGAAAAGACAGTGAGAATTACTGAAACAGTGGCAAGGATGGTTATTAAGAATAATGAAGTCAATGTTTTAAACTGCTCTTTTTCATCTTGAGGGAACTTTTGCCACTATTAACATCTCCACTCTTAAAAGGTCCAGTATGTGCTCTGTAACCATGTTTTTGAGGATGGGAATGTCATAATTAGATGAATCTTGTGATATGAAGTTCTCATTACACTCTGAACTGGACTGACTCAAACACTTTGTGAATGGGGAGAAAAATTCAAAGCAGACACATAGGATACAATCTGAAAAATCAAACGTGTACGTGAAGAGGCAAGGGGATATTCTGCATACAAATGCCATTTCTCCAAATAGGTTAGCAAACAGCATCTTCCCTGGGTTGGGATGAGCTGGTGGGTATTTATGCTGTTGATCTGATACTTAGAGCTCTATTTCATCAGGCAGAGCTGCTCTTCCTCTCAGGTTTTCTTATGCTGTTTCAGTTAAACTCAGTGGAATTACCCTCGTCACAAAATCTTTTTGGGTTTTTCTTATCAGGCTGCGGGTTCCAAACCGCTGTGAGCATGTGCACAATCCTGCAGCAGCTCTGCTTCTCATTACTGCTTCCAGCACCTAAAGGCCTTCACTCCATGCTGGAGAGAGCCTGAAATCTCTGCTATTCTGCTTTCCATTTATTTGTGTGTGAGTTTTTAGAGGTAAGCTCAACATGTGTACAGGGTGTGAGTTTGCTATGCCAGGGCTTTATGCCCTGGGGATCCTTGTTTAAAATTGAATCCTCTGTGGAGCTCTCTTGTATTCCATGCATTGCTGGAGCCCCTCCTGGACCTGATCCTTGGAGTGGAGGGGTCTTCTTCATTTCCAGAGCAACCACTGTGATAAATGCTGGTATTGGCTATATGGAAAGATTATATTTTATGCTCAGGATTATCTCATTATAGAAGCTTGGTCTTTTCTACACAGCATAATTACCACTGAGAAATCATGAATCAAAGAAATCTTTGATTTAAAGATGCTGTAGGATCTTGATCATTCCAGCAGAAGTACATTTGGTCTTTGTTTTCAGGGCAACTTGTGAAGAGGTAGTTCCACCCAAAGCAAGGAGTGTTCACTTTTATGTTTTGGTCTTGAAATTCCATAAAGATTCCCTCTTATCTGCTGTAGTTTAGGAATCAGTCTTTAACTGTTGAATGCAGGGAATTGACTTCTGATAGATGAAACAGAGAAATAGGAGGAGTGGTCCTGGCAAACAAAGGTAGATGCAGATGTGTACCAACCTCATGAATCCCTCTCTCTCTCTCTTAGGACTAGGTATCAACTTTTCTTTCCCCCCACTCCTGTCTGGAGTGTGTGGTTGAGACAGCAGGAGCAGATGTCCTGCAGCTCTTCCTGGTGTCCCAGTGCAAGCAGAGGAGGTGGTGGCACTTTGAGTGCCTGGGTGCTCCCTGTGAATTGGCTGCATAGGGAATTCCTCCTCTCCTAGAGATCACAGGCACCAGCACCATGGGAGCATTCTCATTCTCAGTGTCAGTTCACAGCAAGATCAGGTGCTAAGGTTTGTCCTGGTGCCTTAGACTGGTCCCTCCTCCTGCCTCTCCCAGTGGACCATGGCTTTGCCAGGTCTAGCAGCAAGTCCTCTGCAGTGCTTGGAGGTAACAAGGCTCTTGTTCAGGCAGGAGCATCACAGTGTAAGATTCACATAGGGTTATCTCTCATTAATTGTGACTGGTTCATTCCTGATGAAATACCCAACAAGGATGGAAGCTTGTGTTTGGGATTTAACTGCTGACATCAGTTTTCTGTGTGTCTCCTGTCTCCCCTCCATGTTAGCAATTCACATCCTGGCATCTTTACCTGGATTCTGTCCCTCTCTGCGTTGCCTCAGGCCACATGAAGTGGAACAGAGCACCTGGTCCTGCCCTTCTGGGCTACAATTTGGAGAGCACACAGGCCCCTCTGCTCCTGGGTGCTGCCAATTCCTAGGCCAGCCTTGCTGTTCTGGCACAGCAAGCAAGGCAGTGCTTTCTTTTTCCTCTGGGCTTTAATTCTGCCACAGTGCTATATGTGGGATTTCACTGGCATCAAAAAAAGCATGAATGTGGTAAGACTTCTGCATATAGAGCAGCAGTGCTTCTAAACACCATGCCTAACCTGTTTTTTAAAACATCCAGAGAGACTCTTTCTGTTGCCTCCCTAGGGAGACAATTCCACTTCCCATCTGCTTTTTATAGCTGTGACTCTCATCCTGATATTTAACCTTAACTATTCTATCTTTTGGTGTAGATTATTACTCTTTCTAACACTATCTTTTGTGACTGTGAGTAATTCCTGTGCTCAGTTCACACTAGGATAGGCTGTAGTAGTGTATCTAGCATTGATTCTGTTCGACTCTGTCTTTATCTTCCAATCCTCTAGTCTCTTTTTTATTAGTAATTTTGAATGTTTTTCCTACCCTTATTCACTCGTTTATGAGGGAGCTAAATTACAAAGTCATTTGATGCTTTGGAAACAGGGGCCAGTACAAATGCAGACCCCTTAACCTTATCTCTGTCTCAGCTGTCTGCCAGTAAAATGGAAATAAAGAGCATTTCTCCACCTAGTTGAGATGGTGAGAGGGCAGCACGTGGGAATCGTGGCAAGGCACAAACGCATTGCTGCGATGAAGGTCATGTAAGTACATCGTGGAGTACTCAGTGGTGCTGGTGCCCCAGCTGCACAGCGCTGTACATGATCTCCTTAGGTTTACTTAGCCTTTGTGCAGTGGTGAAACGAGATAATTACAAAGTGGAAGGAATAATAACTTTGTATTGTTACCATAACCACTGAGGTATTAGACCCCGAGAGCAGCGTGATTATCTCAGACACAATAGTAAGGTGATTATTAATAATACTAAAGGACTTACTACTTAGCCTGCAATTTTTGCATCATTTTTTTAAAAACCCCTATCTCTTCCATCAGCCCCAAGCCTGTGTGAAGTTGGTATGAGTTGTTGCCTCCTTGTTATCTGTTTTTCAGTGATGAGAAAATGAAACAGGAAAACCCCCATGAGACCCAATTTGCAAATTCAGGGACCTAAGCACCAAGGTAGCTTTGTGTGCATCACTTGTCTTTCTGCACCAGAACTGCTGCGGACAGGCTGGCAGGTGAGGCTCTAGTAGCTCAGGTATTTAAAGATCTGTAGTCCTTTGCTCCTTTCAGTTCCAGCTAGAAACAGTTCCCTTGTTTTTCTTGTCACCGGAGATTGTTTCAGAAATGCGGTATTTTTATGCTCAAGTTAGCACATGTACACACAAACCCTGGATTTAAGGTGCAGGTGTTGCATCTGCAGGGATTTGGGTGTCTCATTGTGTTAGGATAAGCTGGAGGGACATGATGCAGCACACCAGGAGCCCTCCTGCTCCAGGGCCAGCCACTGAGGGATCTGGGTTTTGCAGACTGAGATTCAAGAGGTGACAGAGAACTTTTTCATGCAGTTGAGATGCAAACCTGGTTTTGACGTGACCAAGCCTCATCTCAGCAAAGCCACTTCTGAGCAGCAAATATCACAGCAGCTCTAAGGAGCAAACAAGCGTTGGGTTCCTTTTTCCCCCTGAGAAAATTATTTTCAAGGGCAAAAAGCTTCTGCATATCATCTCTGGGGAAAGGAGACGCAACATTTGGAGCTGGCCTTTGTTAGCTCTTGAAGGAGTTTGTGAAACCTTTCAGCTTGGGAATGTTTGAGCTTGGAACCCAACAGTGATGTGAGGCCTTCTTTCATTGATATCTCAGAGCTGTGCTACAGGGCAGTGTGACAGGGAGAAACACCCCTGACATTTTTGACAGCATATGTTTTAAGGTGTAAAGAGGTATTTTTGCCATCTGGAAAGGAAGCCAAGAGAAGCTAAAGGGGGACAAAAATAACCCATAACCCACGCCACAGCAGAGTTGAGGAAAGCTGCTACTGATATATTCTCCTGAGCTCTCAGCAGCCTGTAATTATGAATTGGCTTACAGCTAAGATATTGATGGATATCACTCAAGAAGGAAAATGAGAATGTCTAGATTTTTTACGGTGAACCTGTACTGAACTCTGTGTGACTCTCCTCCTATTTATAACCCTGTGTGAAGTTCAAGGAAACTTGTCCTGGAGGTTTCCCATGAGAGGGAACTGTGTTTTTACCTGACTAAAGCTCTCTGGATATTTTCCCATTTTTTATTTGATCTAAGTGTGAACTTTCTCCACCCTCTGCCCCTCCTTCCCTTCTGGAGTGGTTAGAGAGGTTGATTGCAGCCAGGATTACACAAGAGATGCCAGTTGCACACATGTTTTGCATAACTGTGCTGTGTTGATTTCAGACAGGGTGCCCCAAGTTCCCTCCCTGCCTTGCAACAGCGAGTCGAGATCTCTATCTTCATTCCTGAAGCTGGAGAAATGCTGGTGAGGCCCTGACTATTGAACCTTTGACAAAGAGCACCTGGATGGGACAGAGCTATCCCTGTGGAAGAGCCTCTACCTAGAATTTGTTTGGGCTCTTTGTGTCAAAGGTGCAAGAGTTGTTCTGCCACTGGGAAGGGCTGCCAAGTGA
The DNA here is from genome assembly GCF_015832195.1 of Motacilla alba alba. Classification (NCBI taxonomy): domain Eukaryota; kingdom Metazoa; phylum Chordata; class Aves; order Passeriformes; family Motacillidae; genus Motacilla; species Motacilla alba. The sequence continues at coordinate 34,801,547 of NC_052022.1, read as the reverse complement.
TCTGTGCCAGCTGCTCTGTGTTAAGGGAATGTGCTCCCCAAGCACACGTCCTTTCCTTCCATTCCAGCAAGAGGCAGAAATGTTCTCATGTGCTCTGAGACAGCCAAGGACTTCTCTTGGGGAGAACCCTGACTGGAAAATTGAGACAGGCTCATCCCAGTGCTCATTTTGGGACTAGTTCCATGTGGCTTTTATCTTTAGAAGCAGTGAGGTCTGCTTGATTTCAATGAGAATTAGGGGCTTTGACAGCCTAAGCCCTAGCCTGTGTTCCAGTTCCTTTTGCCAGGAAATAGGTAGATACTGTCTTCCTCCTGCCTCATTTATTTGGAGTCCAAGTCAAGATCAAACTGGATGGGGCTTTGAGCCCATCCAGGTCTAGTGAGAGGTGTCCCTACCCATGGCAGGGGGGTTGGAATGGGACGATTTTCCATCCCCAACCAATTTGTGATTCTGTGACAACAGCACAGGGTCCCCCCAGCCAAACAGAGCTGGGGCTGTTCCTAACAGGTGTTGCCTCATGGGACAGAGCTGGCCTCACAGGTAGCCAGAGCCCAGATGATTTAAGGGCTTCAAGGTCTTTCTAAAAAATAAATCACATGCAAAAAATACACTGCGGAGAATCTGATGTTGAGATTTTTACATAGAAAAGTGACATGGGCCATAGACTCTCTCTCACTTGGATACCCTTCGTGTGCCTGCTTTTTGCTTGTTTCCTTGGAGACAGTGTCTTGTCTGAGAGCAGTTAGCCTTGGCTAGGAAAGGCCTGACATTTCTGGTTTGTGGGATAAAGCTGTGCTGATGAATTTTCCAACAACCACAGAGGCAGGATTTGGAACAGACATAAGCGGTTCTGAGCAGGGTTATCATGTGGGCATCTCTAATACCTCTCTGGGGACACCCCTGAAGTCCCTGGTGTGAAAGCAGGGTTCAAAGATCCTCGAGGAGAGCCCGGCAATCCCTGTCCCTCAGGTATCAGAAACGTTTGACAAATTTCTCCCTTCCCTTTCCTTCTTCCAAAGAGCTGAGTCAGCTGGACTGGCATGTCTGGAACTCTGTGGCACCGGAGCAGGCAGTCTGCCAGCAGCATTACTCACTGCATCCAAGGGAACACGTCACTCCTCTCTCTCTCTCATTTTTTTTTTCCCCTTTGCAATCCCCACCCTCTCCCTTTTATTTTTCCTTGTTGATCCGTGTAGGTGAGTCAGAGAAACCTGCTCATCCACAGCCTGTTCCTTCTTGCCAAATCCTGGAGCAGCACTCCCAGTTCTAGTTGGGTGTCAGGAATAGGTTATGAAAACAAAAACTGATACAGTCGGTGTACTGGCTATGGAGCCCATAGTGTAAATGCACACTGAATGTGCCACTTAGGGTGGCTTCCTAACAGAGTGATACCTTGTATATAACAGAGTGACACCTTATTCTGTGATTCATATATATTATTAGTTTTATTCCTATAAAACACCAGGATGGAGCAGGGAGATTACTTAAGGCGTAAACTGGAGAACAATTGGGGAGAAAATCCATCTTAATTCTGAATTTTGAAGCAACGGAAGAATGGAAAACTTCAAGTAGGAAAACAGGTAGTTCATGGAAGTGGTTTTGACTGACATTTTAGTAGCAATTGTAGTTTTACTAATCTGAATAAATTCCATGGATATTACCACATTTCCTCAGAGCATACAGTACTGATGAGTTTCTGACCTCAGGAATTAAAATATCATGAATCTGGGTTCCCATATCAGATACTTAAAAATAAAAGTGCAAGGTGATAAACCGGCCTTTTTATTTACCTTACAATATTTATTTCATGAGTGGGAAGGGAGTGAGTGAGCAAACATGCAAGGTAACTTTTCCTCTTTGGTTAGCTGACTCCAGGAACCGGGTGTCTAACTTGGGGTGAAACTGCAGATGTTGGTAATGCTGTAGGGCCAGGTATGTCTCCATAGCTACATTTCCATCAGGCAGCATCAAACCTTGATTTTTGGCATCTTGTGTTGGAACGAAACTGTTCAGCTGCAAAGGATAGATCATTCACCAGGAGAAGTGCTTTGTTGGACTTTTATGTGCCATAGTAAAATGTCCGTGTTAGCTGTATTGTGAAAAATGTATCCATTATGTTCATATGGTCTTCTGCAAGCAGAGAGTTTGTTCCAAGAGCTAGAAACGAGCCAGCTTTGAGAGGCTGCAAGTACAGTTCTGGCTGAGAAGCATGAGATTTCTGCCTTGATCAGCATGAAGTGCTGGGTGCAGGATCACACCGTGGTGAAGAGAAGGGAAAGGCCATTTTGTGTCAGGTGATCAAGAGGACTTTGTGTCAGGTCACCAAGATGACTCTTGGTGAGGTACGGCCGTTTCTCTGAGCTCCAGCCCAAGAGAAGAGGAGAGGAAGGTTTACTGCCCAGCCGCCTTCTGCAGGGGAGGAACCCAGAGGGCCAACAAAAAGGGACTTGACACAGGCAAGACATCAGTGTCACAGGTGGGGATGAACCCAGATGTTCCAAATTCCCATCTGTTGACTCAGTTACAAGACTTTCCACACTAATTTTAAAAAGAGATGTAAAAAAGATAATTTTTTTTTTTTCTTCCAAGTATTGAGGAACAAGAAAATTTACATCTTTTCACTCTTGATCCAGACTTCTGGGTGAAATCACCTATTTCAAAGAGCTTTGTGTAGCCTTCAGTGTGATTTTTTTTTTCATCAGGGAATGTAGTTAAGTATATTCAGAGTTTCCTAAATTCTCTGTTTTTATAGGAAACCTTTTTAAGGTATTTCTGATGCTTAGAGAGCGATTTTCTGTTGTCCAGCTTTTCTGTCTTTACTTTCAGCCTAAGCAGTTGCTTTTTTCTTCCCCTATTTTCTTTTTCTTCCTTTTGGTTTAATTTCACACCCATATTTAATTCCCTTACATTTTGTCAACCTCCCTTTCAGTCACAATTAGTTTCTGAATCTATCCAGGACTTGTAGTGCAATGCTAATTGCACCAAAAAGGAAACATCCTAAACCCCCAAATCTTTCCTTCCTTCCTCCCTTTCTACTCATTCTCTCTGCTGAACAAACCTAAAAAATCCTGGGTATTAAGGAGTACTCTGAAAATGTTGGGTTTTATTTTTTGTATTGAAACAAATAACTAACAACCCCCTCCCCCCCAAAAAAAAACCTCCAAACAAACAACAACAACAAAAAAAACTAGTAAAAATATTGAGACTAACAGGAATTGCAGAATTTTATTACCAAGAAAAGATTATTCTAGCTTCAATATCAAACCTAGGTACTTGATGTAGAAGTTTGTGCTAGAGCAGAAGCTGAACAGTATCTCAGATTCCTCTCTTAAAGGACCCCATCATCCTTTAAAGGATACCTTTACTGTTAATTTTACCGTGCTGAGATCTGTTTTTACAAAATGCTCGTGATTTCTTCCTGCCACATACTGTGGTTAATTTGGACTGTGGAGCAGTCAAGACCACTGGTGTAGGTGAGAAAAGTCCCACCTTTATTTTGAGCTGCTCTGCATTGTTGGTGATAAACACCCATGTTGTGAGGCAGAGAGCAAGAGCAGGGGATGGGAAGGCTGCACAGGTGGAAGGAGACAGTCAGCTCTCCTGCTGCTTGACCTTATTTGACACTGGTGCAAGACGTGGCAAAACTGCATGCCTGAGCAGCAGATCTTGATGAGGGTGACAGGAAGGCATGGGCCACACTGATTCCTGGGCAGTTAGAAAAGTGTGAATAACAATTTTCATGTCCCAAAGGAGCCCATTAGTTTCACAGCCTGACCTGCTTTTGGAAACAAGATTTCCTTCAATGTTGGCCTTGATCAAAATAAGTGAAAACTCCCAACATCAGTGGTTAGGAAAAGAAGAGGAGCTGTCAGTATTACTCTTCCCAAGTTGCTGTTATCTTCGTGACAGCTTGGTCTTAATTGTCTGTTTCCAAAACTTTGTTTCTGACAGTGACAAGACAAGGGAAAACTTACAGGAAGGGAGTGTGTTCTTCCTACCTGCTAATACAAGGCATAAAACTGAAAGGTGCCAGGTGCTAAAAGATGCTTTTTCTCACACAGGAGCATGTAGGTGGAACAGGGGAAATCATTGCCACAGGATGAGAAGAAATGAGTTAAAGGGCTTGCTCAGTGATTTTATGCAGGAGAAAACTTACTTAGTGTTATGGTGAAAGGTAAACATGGTGTCTCTCTATCTCCTGTTGTTTATATAGTATAGCATACCTGGTAGCACTCTGGCACTGCCTGCTCCAAATAATTCTTAGATTCTGTTGGCTTTGTAATGCTCAGGGGCTTCTGCAGGATGTGTAAAGGGGCTGCGCTTGAAATAAACGCAAACTGCACACAGCTGATGTGAATTGGCTTCCATAGAGAAATCTGGCCCAACATCTACATTTGTTTTACCCAAAGAGGAAACAAAAACCCCCAAACAAAAGCTCTTGTGAAGGGAGTGTTTGTCCAGCAGCATTCCTGATCTGCACCGAGGTGCCCACACCCTGCGCTGCTCCTGGGAGCTGTTCCTCCCCACCTGCAGTGGAAGCTGCGCTTGCAATGGATGACGTGTGGATCTCCAAGCACCTCCTGACATTCCTGCTGAGCTGTGCCACTGACAGGGAGCACACAGGACAGGGCAGAGAGGAACAACAGGCCAACCTAGACTTGTTTTTATTTTACCTGCTCACTCTGTTGCTGGGACAAGGTTAAAATGAAGAGAAGCCAACAGGCGCATTTTGGAAGGTTTGCCTCGTGAACCAATGAACACTCCACTTATCAAGTCAACTTTATATAATGTTAAAGGTCTGAAGTGGAGTGGAAAGTCACAGAGTTAAGGTTTAACCTCATTCTTCAGCCTGTTCCCACCCACATCCAGATAGCATGGAGACATTGCAGGTTGGACTCTCCAAAATCACCTCTTGAATTCCTTGGAAGGCCTCTACCCCTTTTAAAAGTTAATGGTGATAACCCTGGCTGCTTGTAAGTCACTTTGAAGCCAGCCAGGTGATAAAACACCAGTTATTTTGTGGACCTCCTGGTTTGTGTTAGTTCATCTCAGCACCAGAGTGCCATCTAAACAGAGTCCTTTTCTAATATTGTTTAATCATGTAGAATTCCTAGCAACCCCATCAGTGCTGGGGTGCTGGACCTTCTGGGACGTGTCGGTGTGGGACTTGGACAGTGCATCCAGGTCAGTGGACTCACAACATTAAGTGCAGAACATTTGCACTTGAAACTTTCAAATATAAGTGGGGAGGGAAATCAGAAAGCTTCATTGGCATTAATGTAAACTAAGAATTGAGTGTCAGGTTCCTTTTGCCAGATGTGAATGAAGGAAACAGTTAAACCATGAGAAATACATGAGGAGAGCTTCTGTGTCGTGTAGTATGTGTTTCTTTAGACATAGAATTGGAGCTCATACCTGTGAATTTCATCTCTTCCAAAACTAAATGCAACGTTATTGTCCCTGTGTTTTCCTTTATTTGGTGCATAATTTATTTGCATGTTTTCACAAAGACAGGTACATTTTCCTTTGTTTTTTGCACATACACAGATACAACATACAAACCTGCAAAGTGAACAGGTGCTGCAGGAAAAAAAAATGTGCTACATCTTCTGTGCTGCAAAGGAAAAAATGGGGTGTAGGATTCTTGCTTTTTCTTGGTTTGAATGGGTGCTGCACAGAGCCGTGTGAATATATGGACAATTTGGAAGATTTCAGTAATTCTGTGACTGTGCCAATGAAACAGGAGTTTGTTTGTTTGTTTGTTTATTTGTTAAACTTCTGGCACAAAAAGGGCACCTATTTATTTATAACCCTGGTGGCAGATTGAAACATTGTTTTATCTGTAAAATCCTTCAGATTAGTTAATAAATAAATACAGTCTAATGAATCATATAACACAGCCACTAGTAGCTGCAAAATAAATTGAAACATCTATTGAAGTAATAACAGGCTGCAGGCAGAACCTCCTGAAGACACAGATAAGGACCCAACCCCTTAAATGCTGTACCTGAGCACTGATATTTAGAGATTTTACTCTGGATTCTGGCTGTGTGGTTCCTATAGACGGGGTATGGATAGGAAAAGTTTAAATGCTGTACCTGAGCACTGATATTTACAGATTTTACTCTAGATTCTGGCTGTGTGGTTCCTATAGACGGGGTACGGATAGGAAAAGTTTAAATGCTGTACCTGAGCACTGATATTTACAGATTTTACTCTAGATTCTGGCTGTGTGGTTCCTATAGACGGGGTACGGATAGGAAAAGTTTCTCTTGACTAGTGCATTTTCTTCTAGCCAAGCTCCAGCTTGGATGAAGTCCTCAGGGTTTATGTATAATCTGGTGTTCAGCACTGCTTGTCGTGGCATATTGAGAGAGAGCTGAACGCTGGTACAGTACTCACTGTTTGCTGCTTGTTTGGCAGTGCTGTAAACAACTGGCAGGTGGATGCAGGTGTCAAGCTGCTGGTTTGTGCCCTGGAGGTGTTTATAGGAGAGGCAGGCGTGTCTAGAGAACCCCAGGGTTGGAGGTGTGATGTTTTGCCGTTGTTTCACTGGGTGCTGATGTCCCACAAGTATTCAGCTAGGTTTCACTGCCAGCTGTAATAGGATGTGGTAGCTGTTGACAGAAATCGCTTATCATTGACTGCCGCTGTGCAAAAAGTCAGGACAAGCTGCTTTTCGTTTGCTGAGAACCTCACAAAATGTTGTGGCTGTTGAACAGCCACGTATATCTCAGTTACAATTGATAATAATGTTGACTGAGAGGCATTGGGCCACGAGGTCACAAAGTCAGTCGAGTGCTCTGTTACGAGCTCCAAGTCAAGACCTGTATGTAGACTTCTCCTGTTGTACTGCTACATTGTGAGTTTTGAACCTTTTGAGGTGCCCAGAAACCTTATTAAGAGCGAATCTACTTGTGTGATCTTCTGTACCGCCTGATCTGGTGACCCAGCCCTTTACCACATGGCCTCATGAACCCTAATACTTGGCCTAAAATATGTGTAATCTAAAATGTCCTTGTGAAATGGAGACATCAGGATTCCATGAGGTCCAGAAACGTATCCACATCCCTTGAAACATACCCCAGGTATTGCTGCCTGTTCTTGGACTGGGAAGATTTAAAACTTAATGTGAAGTTTTGATAATGTGACCAGAGATTTTGTTCTTTCTGAAAATTAGATTGCTTTAAGATGTCACATGTTGGCCCCTCAGGAGAGGATGCGCTTGACACTGTGTGTCTCCAGTCCGTGTGTTTGTGTGCTCTAGCCTTTATTTCAGATATTTCAGATATTTCAGATGTTTACACGTTGTGACTTCTGCATGCAGGTTGTCTTGGACAATCTTGGGCTGGCTGTGGGACTTGACCTTATTTCTGAAGTCCAGTATGTATGAGTATTGTGTGTGTGTGTAATCTCACCGGCAAAAAAAAAAAAAAAAAGGAAAAAAAGGCAACGCATCAAAGAGCCCCCATGAATTTCAATTAACACATTTACAGTCATTAAGCACAGCAGTGAGATACAGCTTCAGAGTGGGAGGCAGTTCCCTTTGCAAAGCTACGTGCTGCTCAGAGCCAGCATGGGCTTAGGTCTCACTCTAATTTTTTTGTGATTAGTTCGTTCAGGGGTCTGTTATTCATGTAAATATTTTTGTGTGTGAGACTTTGAGCCAGGCAGCTCCAGACGCGCCGAGGTGCGATGGTTAATTACAGTAGCGAGGCACAGCCACCGTGTTGCATCTCCAGAGCCTCAGGCCTCCTGCTGCAGCCTCAGCTCTGCCTCGGCCCTCTCTGGCTCTCAGAGCTGGATCTTTGGCACGGGGAGCTGGAGGTGGCAAAGACAACAGCAGCTGTTATTGCCACCTTCCTGCAACTATTGCACCCTCTCTTTTTTGTCCCGTGTCGGGTGAATGACGTCGAGCTCGGGGCATTTGATATCCCCCCGTGCTCCGTTTGCCAGTCTGAAAGCACTCCATGCAGCACGTGGCCTCACAATGTTGTTTTATTTCTGATTTGATTTTCTTATTGTTCCTCTGTTCTGTGCCATCCTAAGTATCTCCTCCTGCTCTTTAATGTTCACTCCCGTATCTAATATAATCATAGTGTATTATTAAGTCCTTAATTTCTCAGTAGAGGTACCAGTGCTATTTTTCTGTGTCTCCCTACTTGTGAGTGCTCCACAAAATTAGCCTCTGTGCATCTGGCAAAGTGCACAAGTTCATTTACATGCTGTGAAGAAGGGAATTATTACCTTAATCATACGTATGAATAATTGAAGCCCAGGAAATCTGAATAACTTGCCTGCAGTCACAAATTTGTAGTGTAACCAGGAGTTGAACTGTACGCTCCCTAGTCCCAACCCAGTGCCTGAAATCACATTTCCTACCTCTGCGTTAAAGCTGATTGTGCTCTGATAAGTCCCATTCGAGGCAAAGGGCTGCTTTGCAGGCACTGTGTGACTGCAGAACAGTTCTCTTCTCTTAGGCACCTTCCAGTTTGAGGGAAGAAAACAATTAGTGAATTGATAAAGGTTATGATTATGATGGGGGACTCATTGATATGTTGAGATGCTTAACTGCATCGAGGAAAGGGCAACAAGGCTGGTGAAGAATCTAGAACACAAAACCTGTGGAGGAGTGGGTGAAGGAGCTGGGGTTGTTTAGCCTGGAGAAAAGGAGGCTTGGGGAGATCTAATTGCTCTCTAAAACTCCCTCAAAAGGTGGTTGTGGTCAGGTGAGGATCAGTCTCTTCTCTCTTCTCTCTTCTCTTCTCTTCTCTTCTCTTCTCTTCTCTTCTCTTCTCTTCTCTTCTCTTCTCTTCTCTTCTCTTCTCTTCTCTTCTCTTCTCTTCTCTTCTCTTCTCTTCTCTTCTCTTCTCTTCTCTTCTCTTCTCTTCATCTCACTGACAGGACAAGAGTCCTATCAATGTCCTGACAGGACAAGAGGATACAGCCTTAAGCTGTGCCAGGGGAAGTTCAGGCTGGGCATCAGTAAAAAATTCTTCACAGAGTGATTGGGGATTGGAATGGTCTGCCCAGGGAGGTGGTGGAGTCACTGTCCCTGGAGGTGTTTAAAAAAAGATTGGACGTGGCACCTAGTACCATGGTTTAGTTGATAAGGTGGTGTTGAGTCATAGGTTAGACTTGATGATCTCAAAGGTCTTTTCCAACCTACCTCAGTCTGTGAAGTATCAGCTCAAAAGAACATTTTAACTTTAACACTGCTCCAGAATGCCTCAGTTGGAGAATACTGATGTTTACTCCAGCTCTGGGGTGCTGGGGGCTGAGCAGGAGTTCAAATTTTACAGAAGGAAGCCCCACTGAGTGCTCTGCTGTCAGGGGATCTCTTGGTCTGAGCCAAAAGTAGCTGCATTAGATGGCCATGCAGTGCAAAAATCCTGGCTGGCTCCACTTCCACGGTCTGGCCAGGGCAATAGAGCAAAAGTAATGGAAATGTTGGGCAAGCCTCTGCTCCTTGGACGGGGCCAGCCCACGTCACACAGGCAGCGATGCCCAGCCCTGCCTGAGCAGGACGTGTGAGTGCCCGGGCTGTGGCCATGGGTGTGAGCCAGTGCACAGGGAGGAATTCTGCTCTGCTTTGCTGCAGAGGACAACGTGCTGCCCAAAACAGGGAGTGTGCTCTTAAGGGAGGCAGGATTTTAGCTCACTAAAGTGCACTGCAGCTCTGAACCCACTCCATAAGCCTTTCTCGCTTTATGTGCTTATGGCAAGGTGGTACCTGGGATGCCTTGTTGTTTCCCTTTGGCTTACTTTATATTCTGCTATTCACTCCCATCTCTTTTGAGAGCAAAATGCTCTGTGAATGCCTTGAGGGCTCTTTCTCTTTCACTGACCTTTTTTTATGACTGTAAAGAAGTTTCCTTAGGCCCAAGTCTGCTTTCTGTCTTGAATATTGACCTTAGAGTTACACCATCTCGTCGTCGCTGCACGCAGACTTCCCGGCTATCAAAGTTCACCCACAGGACTCAAAGTATTCCTAACTCAGAAACACCTTGCTTTTATGTCCTCCTCCTCTTTCCCCTCCTCCCTCCACATGAGCATTTTAATTTCACAAGCAAAATCCATTTTGCTGTGAATTTCGATGAGTGGTTCACCTGTTTCCAGGGTAAAAATTGTACTTCAAATTTAAATGTCTTTTTCACTGTGACTGTCATAATATTTTCCATTTGAGGCTGAGATTCCACCGTGGGTTTTCTGTGCCATGTTGTCACCTGTCCAAATCTAAGCTTAAATGTGTGGAAATTCTGACATTTCAGTAAGAAATATAAAGTGGGGTTTTTATGTTCTTCAAGTTGGCTGTTTCATAGGTGTGGCCACTGGGTTTTGCCCAGCACTCTGGTCTTTCCCAGTTCAACAACAGATCGAAGATTTCTCAAGTTTTTTGGGCTTGCTTGCATTGACTGGGCCATGTCATTTTTGTGAGAGTAAGTGACGGTGATTTTTTTTATCTGATTGTTGATCCTGAAAAGCTGATAACAGAATAATTACCCCAAACCAGGCATTTCCAGCCTGACCTTGCTTGGCAAGAGATGGTTGTGTGTGATGCTGAATGTGGTGTCCGTGAACGTGCGGATCTTGGAGAAGGCAGCTTCAAACCAAGCAAACTTGGAGTGGTTTCACAGTGAAAATGGCTCTGAGGTAGAAAGAGCCATTCTTTCTGTGGTAGAAACTCTGTCTTCAGTTTTGAGAGGGATTTCTTGGGGTTTTGAGAGGGGTTTGGTGGACGTAGTGCTGTTGCAGTGCCCTTTAGTCAGAGACTGCTTATGTCCAGTATTCTGAGCTACATGTTTTGGGGGCAAATTTTGAGTATCGCTGTTTACCTACACTCAAGTATTTGACAAAGGCTGAAATATTTTGTGTCAGTCATGTGGTTTCATGTCAGGTTGTTATGTGGAACAAAGTATGCTGTTGAGATTATCACTGAAATTGAATTCTCTAAAAGGCTTTTGCAGCTTTCTATCAGGTAATATGAAATACACAGAAATGTACACCCACTGGCAACATTCACTTCCATTTTTATTTTTTTTTTGTCATTAACTTCTTTGAGAATACAAGGGGATATTTGCAGCTCTTTCAGTGGCTTGACATTTGTCACAATGATACAATTTCTAAAATGTTGACTGTAATTGCTGCCTCAGCTCACTGAACCTCTTAACCAAAGGGGCTGTGAGAATTGCTGGTAACACAAACTCCTGCTATCAGAACTGATTCCATTGTGGTCTGACCTGATCAATTGCTCTTTAACGCAAGCCCCAGTCACTCTGTGTAATTTTATAGTGTAAATCTGTGTAATTTTATAGTGTAATATTTTACACCTCCGGGGCTATGATGTGATTGCGTCTCTAGAGCCAGGGGGGACAGAGTTGGGAAATGAACCCAAGGGAGTTGTGCTTGATACTACTCAACTGGTGCTCACTAACTTCATTCTTTGCAGCTGTGTATTGAGCAACATGACCAACACTTGCCACATGTTGTTTATTCTCTTATCTTTCCCCCAGAGAAGAGAAAGTGTGTACAGGGCCTATTCCTTTCCTTGAGGAATTATGTTCCTCAAATCCCATATTGCCTGTAGAAGTCATGTCTTTATCATTAACTTTTATCCTCTCTATTAACCTTCAAATTTTGATAGAATTTGGGTAGCTGACCATCCAAGATATCATTGGAAAAGCTCTGCCGTGTTGTATGTGAATAGTTACTGAAATGGTTGCAATGCAAGGAGCAACCATTTGAAGATGTCTAATAAAAACTCTTTTTTGACTGTTAATTAATAATTTTTTATAATATGAGCTTGTAGCAGAATATTTCTCTCTGTGTTAAATGATAATAATGTAATTTATTGTAGCTGCCTAAAACAGCTGCAAGCAATCACCACTTTTCCTCGTGTCTTGCAGTTTATCTAAGTTGCTTGATAGCTTAGTGTAGCCAAACTGGGTGGGCTAATTCAGCCCTGCTTCAGCTCAGTTAACATAATTCCTTCCATTGCACTGGATTTTTTTATTAGACACCACATTAGCTTCTAATGAAGGTGTCAGACTGACAGACATTGATGCCATCTAGATGCACAACGAAGCATTGTAATGGTGATTATAGAAGCCTCTCCATCCTGGGGAACCTCTGGCGTGTTTTCCTAAAGGTGCCTCCAGAATGAACTGGCTGGTTTATGTTTAAGAGCTGGGGCTCGATCCAGATCGTTCACATCAAGGGCAATTATTCTGGGAATGATAATGAGTCTCATGCTGGGCCTCCACTGAGAATTCCATTACCAGCATCAGTTATGGCAACAGTGTAAGCAAGTGAGCAAACTAAAATGAGGGCCACAACAACTCTTTGGTCTAAGACACACTTTCTTCAGGATAAGCCTTGTCTCGAAACAAAGAAATCCACAGTTTGGATACTTACTTAAAACAGGTTTTGGGTTTTTTTTTCCCTTGCTGGAAAACTTGGTTGTGCCACTAAAATGTGCATACAAACTTTTTGGGAAAACCCAAAACTTTCTGCGAGTGTGTTCTTTTCATCAAATTCCTTTTTTCATGTTTGAGCCCTCTGCCCAGCTCCTTCTTGGCTGTGCCTGTCCCCTCACAGCTTCCCTGCATTCCCCCATCCCAGTGGTGACGATGCAGTTTGGCTGCAATTAGTACAGCTCAGATTTCATTAAGTAAATGACTCTGAAAAGCTTTCAATATTGGGACAAACCCAACAGAAACATGTAGATTACCCAACAGAGGATGTTCTCAATTTCTTTGGCCAGAAAATAAAATTCTTACCTAAGATTTTCAAAACTCTGGGAGAAGTTTGACCTTCCCCTTCCCTCAGCCAGCTCTGAAGTTTGCAGCCGATGGTGTTTTACTAGACTTGCAGCACTGACTTAATAGCTCTTTAGTTATTAGAGGATAAATGTTCATGTTCTACAAGTTTAAATTATATTAAAAGCCTTTATTAGCACCACTTGGCAAAATACCTTCTGGCTAGCTTTCTGGCCTTGGGCTAGGCCATTCTTGTGGTTTCTTAATGACATACTATGAAATGGATATAATTTATGAGAATTTGGTGCCAGGTTTTGCGTGTATTAAGAAGCATTTGCCGTTTGTGCTCAATGCCGCTGAGCAAAATGAAAAAGATTAAAAACTTGAGTTATGTCTCGCATTCATCTGGCTTGATTTTCATCGTACATGCATTTTTGTATTTTTATGTATATCCGTATTTATACTATATGTATTTTTTTACGTTATCTGGTCTCTGAATTACTGGTGGTTGTTCAGTTCTGGCTCGTAGCAGTGCTGTTACCCAAGTTACTTTCAATTTATTTTCCAACCCTCCCTGAGTAATTTTGGCAAAGTATTCTCAATGAAAGAACTCTGAGCCACGTAATAGGTTTCCCCACAGTTGGGAGAAGAATTAGGCCACTGGGGCAGCTCATTTTTGTGACGGCAACCGTGCCATGGGCCAAAGGCCTCAGAAGTTTCTTTCCCACGAGACTCGGTGCTGGGGTGTGATTCAGCTGGTTGGTATTTTCCCCCTCTCAGCATCTGTTTATTTGCTTTGCCGCCGAGGCCGCCTCCTTTTCCTTCTGCTGATAGAGCGTCAGTGTGAAAAACGGATGGGGCAAAGCACCTGGCAGGTGGGAGGAGGCGTGTGCGGTGGGAAAATGGGCCTGGGAGAAAGACCTGGGGCTCGAGTAACCTTTCTTCGGTGCGTTTCCATCACAAGAGTTATTTGTGGTGGAGGTGTGAGCTTTGGTGATCGCACAAGCGGGCTGCCGTGGATCTGACCCCGTGCTCTCATTCTTTCCGCAGTGGGGAAGCCTCACAAGTGCAACTACTGCGGCCGGAGCTACAAGCAGCGCAGTTCTCTGGAAGAGCACAAGGAACGCTGCCACAACTACCTGCAGAATGTCAGTCTGGAGGCTGCTGGGCAGGTCATGAGTCACCATGGTGGGTGCAAACCGCCTCCAGAGCTCCCTTGGCCTTGGAGCGGCTCGTGTGGCTTTCTTTCCATCTCTTTTTCTTCCTTCCTTTCGTCTTCGCATCGCTTCCGTCTCAGAGATTGCTTGTTACACTCAGAGAGGCAGGAGGAGAAAAAAAAGATGGGCTGAAATCCTCACTCTGTCCGGTTTAACAGCCCTATTTGTGCTTATTTTAAGTCAGCGTTTCACTTTCTAGTATGTGAATATATGCAGACATGAAAATAAAGCCAAGTCACCTGATCAAAATTACCCAAAAAGTCATGGCACGGAATCATAGAATGGTTTGGGTTGGAAGGCTCCTTAAAGACCCTCCAGTTCCAACCCCCTGCCATGAACGGGGACGCCTTATAATACACCAGGTTGCTCCAAGTCCCATCCAACCTGGCCTTGGACACTCCCAGGGATGGGGCAGCCACAGCTTCTCACGACAAGCTGTGCCAGGGCCTCATCACCCTCACAGAGGGGAATTTCTTCACAATGTCCCATCTATCCCTGACCTCTGGCAGTGGAAAGCCATTGTCCTTTGTCCTGTCCCTCCACGCCTTGTCCCAAGTCCCTCTCCAGCTCTCCTGGAGCCCCTTTAGGCGCTGGAAGGGCTCTGAGGTGTCCCTGGAGCCTTCTTTTCTCCAGAAGAACACCCCCAGCTCTCCCAGCCTGGCTCCACAGCAGAGAATCTCCAGCCCTTGGAGCATCTCCAAGGCTTCCTCTGGACTCACTCCAACAGCTCCATGTCCTTCTTATGCTGGGAGTCAAAGCCATGTATAAAATGTATGATTCTCTTCTCCTTCCTTTCTGATAGTGAGTGATAATTAGAAAAGATAGGAATGGCAGAGGTATGCAGAAGACCCTCTGTAATACTTATGCCTCCAAAAAAAGGAGGGATGGATATAAAAATCTCTAGAGCAGAATGGAATTCAATAGTACTGTGAAAAGTAATTGTAATAAAAAAAATGTTTGTATGCATTTACATTTGCTGGTATTAATATGTTAACTAACACTGCATGTGTTAATATACATAAGGGCTGAAGATTGCCAAAAAGATTGTTGAAAGCAAGAAATGTCAAACTCTGTGAATTTGTTTTCAGAAATTTCTGGAGCTATTAGTATGGATAATGAACATAATGTCTCAGACTGCAGGGTTGAAGGCTTATCTGTAGCACTAAATGCTAAATGGTAGCTGTCCAAAACCAGTTATCATTTTATTCAAAATTAGTGTCTCACAAACTCTTCTAAAACTGAACTTCTTTTAACTTTTCAAAGTTGTCTTTAGATGTTTGATACTTGAAGACTTTAAATTTTTTTTACTATTCAGAAAATATAAAAATTGAATGTTTTCCATTTTAATTTGAAATTACCATATACCTACAAATACCAAAAAAAGATAGTTTGTGGGTAAATGAAAAGGCAAAAGAACACTTCCATTTTCTTTTTTTGCCATTTTGCTTATCATGACTGAGTAGAGACATAGGGCTTCATCTGGGAATAATTTCTGTTAAATCATTTTTAAAACCCTGAAAATGCAAGCTGAAATAAAATCTATTCAGCATTGCTACTATAGGCTATATTTCGGTGACAGAAATCTCCAAAATTTTTTAAATAGTACTTTCCCATGACCAATTTAAGCCTTTAAAGGCACATTAGACAGTTTTAGTACATGTTGCCAAAATATTCATACAGCTCTATTAAGTAATTGCTCTCTTTGCAGACACCCTGGAGACTAAAGTCAACATTTAAAATGTCACGGATGTTTTGAAGATATTGACACGAGTGATTATGTGCCTGAGGTGGCTTTTTTTGGTAAAAGTCAGTGAAAAGGCAGATTTCAGGGCTTTGCTCCGGAGGTACCTGTTGTGGGCTTGGTCAGTTAGGTAGGAGTTGAACCACTGAATTGATTCCCAACAAAATACCCACTCCTTGTGCCTTTGGAGGGATGCCTTCAGTCAGCCCTTCCTTAGGGAATAACAGGAGCCTGCCCACAGCTCTGACAGCCAGCATGTTTGACATCCTGTTGTGGAGGAGCTTCCCAAATGCTGCTCAATGTCTGGTTTTATTAGACAGTTATTTATTAAAATAATAAATTAAATTAATTACAATTTCCGAGGAAATCTAAAGCTTTTTCTAAGCTGCCTAATGCCATGACAAGAAGGGTAAGTCCTTAACCTTGTCTGCCCAAAGAAGCTGCAGTGATTGACCTTGCATTGATTTTTCTACCACCTGAAGTTAAACCAGTGCAAATCCCACGTGGACAGTTCTTTTATTTACAGCCTGACTGACTTTGCTTGGGCTTAAAATAGAAGTGTTCACACATCCACTTCACTTTTCTCAACAAAATTAGCTTAAAGCAGCACTTTGAATTCAACCAGTGCCTCTTTCTCCTCTGGGCAAATATGTCTGTGCCTCCCCTGGTGAATGTTTAAGGGGATGTTTGATCCACTGTCTTCATTGTAGTTGTTTAGTGAGGGCACAGCGAGGACAGGCAGTGACAGGGAGCTCCAGATTCAGCTGGGAGCAGTCAGAAATCTCAGCTCCCATCCCAGCACCACTCACACCAGTGAAGCTCAGCATGAGGGTCATGAGCACCAGCCCGTAGAGGTCTGCAGCAAAGTCCTTTTTCCTGGGATTGTAAAGACAGCAGGGAAGGGTACAAAAATGGTTACTCAGCCTAATGTTAGGCCTTATACTAACCCTGAAAAAACTGCATTCATTTCCTTGTTTCTCATGTCACACATGGAAAATATATTCCTGAGGATGACTAAGAGTATGTTTTGGAGACTTCTATTTTGCATCCCACTGGGGTGAGCTTTCCTAACTCTCTTTACAAATACTTGGTGTTTTGTTTCTGCTGGGCATTTTGAAGCATTGGAGTGTGTTTTGGTGTGACTCCTGCTCACAACATCACCAATGCACACAGAACAGGGAGATGTGGGGATTTTCTGATCCCTACCAGCCTCCTGCTCCTCCTGATTTAACAGCACCAGCATTGGCCAGCACTAAGCATTGATCCAAATTATTTCTGCAGAGACTAATTGTTCCAGAAAACTGGAAGCAGCCCCTAGAGGGTTTGGATTTTTTTCAAGCATTGTGCTCAAGCCCATCAGTTTACAGGCATGCTACAGACATCTACTTTGGAGCTTTCAATTATCACTGTCTTGCAGATGGCTAGATCACCTGACTGAAGCCACAAGGGGAAACAAGAGAGGACGAAGGAGGGCTGGTTTTGGGGGGTGGGTAGGAATATACGAATCTCTGGGTCTTGCTCCATCCTCTTGCAGGGTGCCAGTTGCCTGTCGAGCTGCCCCTCCTTGTGTTCCTGTTCCCTGCTCAGCAGGACAGATGCTGCAAGAGAGATCCCATGATTTTGTTGTTGAAATTATTCAGCTAAGCAGTGCTGGCTCTGGAAGGAGAAATCAGTCTGCAGTCTCCTAGCTCGCAGTGTGTTGGGGGTGACAAAGGGACAGTTCCTGCATGCCAAGAACATGCCCTTTGCAGGAAAGAACAGGGAGAAATGTTGATGGCTAGCTATGGTTTGCATCCAGCTATGTCTTCTTCTCCACTGCCACAAAGCCAAAAGTCCAGAGAAATTCTTCCAGGAATGGAGAAGGGTACTCTTTTCAGGAGAAAGAGAAAGAAGCCTAGCCCTAGGCTGTGAGGCTCAAAGGCCAGCTCCACATAAAACACACAATGGCCTTGTGTCTTTCCCTCTCACATAGTTGCTTAAAACATCGTTAAAATGCTGGTCCCACAGGACACTTCCCACCAGGGTCCATGGGAATATTTCCTGTCATTTCTCTGCACACACACACTTCTTTTAAATAGCAATATTGTGAGCCTCAGAAAGGAAATTGAGGTTGATGGAGTAATACTAATTTATACCAGCTGAGACTTAGCCCAGCGTCTGGTGTCTGCACACAAAATATTTATCAGCAAAACACACACTGGGTAATTTTTTTGCTTCTCTTTTTCCCCCTATTCTTTCCTCACTGGTACAGCATAAACTCTTTTAATAGTTCATGTGGTTTCTTACAAATTAAGAAGTAAAAAGTTAAAGATATTCACTATGATTGAAAGAACAATGTCTTCAGGAAAAGAAAGACTGTTCTGAAGACTATCCAAGTTTATGAATTCAGAGTTTAGGTCAGCAACAATACTTTGTATTAATTACAATTGAATATTGACAATGTCAGAGGCAATGAACTCTTCCATGGGCAATCCAGCAGCACACCCTGATAGCTGATGAAGAACATCCCTGAACAGAAACATACTCAAGCGTGGGCTTTTCCTGGGCTGGAAGTTGGATTTTTAGAATAAAAAAGTCTTCCTGAGCTGAGACTGTAAATGCTCAGCATAAAATGAGTTGCTGTATCTGAGCTAGTTTTATCTTGTCAGCTGTTCAAGGTAATGAAGTAGGATGTACTACAACAAAAAAGGAATTGCATTTACTGCTGAGTAAATGTGTACACGAGCTTCTACTACAGAGCAGCTGATTGTTGGGAACTGGGAGTTGAGTGTGATCAGTTTGGTTTCCTTCTTTCTTATTTTGTTTTTCCTTAAAAAAAAAATGCAGGCTGGGTTATGTGTCCTTTATTTGCATGATTTTAAATTGAAATGAAAATTATTGCATCTAGAATTGTCAATGTGATATTTAACTTTTCGGGTTTCTGAAATGTGATATCTCATCTGTTTGGTCCAGTTTTGCCTGCTGTTTAAATGGTTTCAGAAAGTAGACTATTTCCTTCTTTCCCTTCTCCCAGGAAATCTGCATAACAAAGCACACTCTGGTAACGTATTTTCATCATAACACAAATATTGGTGTGATTCAGTGATTCTGTTGCAAAAAGAGAAGTGCCCTGCATTATGGACTTGGGTTCTGAGGTGGGAAAAAGTACCTTCAGCATGAAAGATGGAAAAGAAAATGCTTTTATTGTTGATGATTTTAGTTTTAAAATGAGTCCAAGCAGGATTTTTGCCTGACTTAGAGAAGAGCAGATGTCTTTTTTAGCACTATTCATTTTTCATGGAAGAAAGGTTTCAAATTATGTGTAGGAAATTTTACACACATATGCCCAGCAGCAGAATTATTTAATTATTACTTAATTGTTATAAGACCACACAAATGTCACTACATTTGGGGCTTGTTCAGATGGCTTTTAAAATAATCAGGAGCTTTGAACTGGTTCAGGATGCTTTGCCCAGGTGTTCCTAGGAGGGATTGAGCACCTTCCTAGTACCACACCACCAGCCTTGTGCGTCCTGTGCACCGAGGGCTAGAAATCTTTGAAGTGACACCTGGGTGGACATGGCCCTTGGCAGTCACGTGCCAGGATTCACACCCTGTGTGCATGCATCCACTGAGCCTGAGGAAGCCAAAAAGGACAGTCAGAGGCCAGTTCCCAGTGAAAATCAGCAGACATCATCTTTTCTTTCTCCCCAAATCTCCTTGGTAAATACTTGAGTAGTGCAGATAGCTCCTGACCAAGCACGGTATTTAATTAACCTTAAAACTTTACCCTTAGCTATTAAAGTATTCCAGGCCTCCCAGTCTGCACTGGGCATTAATTAGGTCACTTGAACACTGCATCCCATTTTGTTGCAACATTAGATTCATTTCATATTTATGCTTTTTCCCCCCTCCTTTTCAGTGATGCCAGCAGGACTGCCTTGTAAATGAGAAACCATTGTGTTTCTCAGGGGGAGCATCCTGTACAAATAAAAAAGCAGCAGAGTAAATCATTTTACAGCATATGGTAGATTCTAAGCCTCAAAGTACTCAGCTTTCCATAGCAGCAGAGGCACAAATGGAATCAAATGAATAAATTGCCATGTTTTCTTATTATGGATGTCTGAATTGAGAAGTTCACCTGAGCAGATACTCTGTTTTGTAATTGCCTGGTATTTGCTCTTCCTTACTAGAAAGAAGGCAGAGACAAGGCTTTTATCACCCCATTTTTGGTGTATTATGTGCTAGCAAACAGCTGTATTTAGGAACAAGGGGGTGATTACTCCATGCCAGGATCCTGAAGGTAGTGCAGTTCCATGGGAGGAAAGTGGGCTGGTGGAGTTCATTTATGGCACTGTCTGGGAGAAGGTGTCTGTGACACAAAAGGCTGCCATGGTGAGAGACAGGAGGAGGGCTGGCAGAACAGGAGGGTGCCAGGCCTTCTCTGCCACCTCTGCAATACCCAGCACCTTGCTGGGAGCCTGATCTGAGACACAGAATGCAATGGTTTCCTCTCAGTTTACAAACTGTAGGAACTCTGTGCCTCATCACTCCAGTTTCTGTTTTTCTGCCATCCGTTCTTTATACCCCAGCCATCCCATTAGCTTGTGCCCTAGTGGCTGATCCCTCTCAGGTTTATCTTGCTACCTCCTGAGGATGAATGCAGGACAATTAGGCCTGCTATTAAACTCATGACAGCAGAGCAGAGCTACACACTGGATAGATATTGCAAATGACTGGGACTCTCCAGGCCTGATCCACAGTCTGGTACTGCTGATTATAAGAGGATGATTAGAAAAGGATGCTCAACAAAACCAAAGTACTTTGGAGGTGCTTAAGAATGGCTGTATGAGCAAGTGGCATAAAACCCTGTGCAAGTGGCTCACTACCCTGGTTAGAAACCTGTGCAATTCCTACATTTTAGCTTTGGCACCTTATTCCCTAAACTGACAAATGACAGGAGTGAAATGAGTAAAGACAGAAGAAGTTATTGATTTTTTGGTTTTGTCTCAAATACAGTGTGTGGGCATTCCCCCTGATGTAGTCAGCACAGGAATGCTCCCTGCTGATTCCTTCTCCCTGATGATGTGAAGTAAGATGCAGAAAATCTCTGTTTGCAGACGGTTAGATCTGTGCTTGAGGGGATAAAATATTAATCAAAAAATGGGTAGTTTCTGTGTCTGATTCTGAAGGGAATTTCCATGTGATGTTAATCTTGCAATTCCAGTACAGTGTGTGTTGATTTTACAGTCTCATTACAGTGTGGAGAGAGGAAATATGCTTTAGCAAACTGATCCTTCATTTGAAAACCCTTTGTCGTAGGGAGCACGCAGCCAGGCCCAGCAAACTCGACTCATCAATGCCGTGTGTGATTTTTAATCATTGAGATTAGTGCAAAAAGATAATACTGAGAGTAATTATGCCGTGTGTGTGAAGGGAGTACACAAAGAATGATAACTAAAGATTTACATTGTTGACAGTTTGAAGAGAGAGTAATACAAAAGGTCACCTACAGAGTGAGTTTTCAAAAGTGTCCTCACCGGTGACCTTGAGCATCCATAACAAAACAAGCCCTTTTATAAATGCTCAAATTTGGGTTTCTGCTAAATAAGATGTTCCCAAGGCAAGGTGTTTTGTGAATGTGGCTCTGCTTACAGGTGATTGCTGTCTTGATGCCCAAAGCATTCTCACACCTTGCTTTATGTTGTGCTGCACTTGTTGCACAATCAGCAGGGCTCAAATTATTTGTGTTACCTGTGAAGTATAGACCAGACCTGTCTGATACCATTTCTTTGGTTTTATTTAGTACCTGCTCTGGAAGACTGTAAGGAACAAGAGCCTGTGATGGACAACAATATTTCTGTGGTGCCTTTTGAGAGACCTGCTGTTATAGAGAAGCTGACAAGCAACATGGGAAAGCGTAAAAGCTCCACCCCACAGAAGTTTGTGGGTGAGTTGGAAATGAGCCTTTTATTCTTTTTAGTGCATGGCTATGGGGTATGTGCTATATGTAATAGCCAGAAGAACAAGGGGAAAAGTAGCACTCTCACAACTTGGTTCTGATACAGCAATGGAGGTGGTTAAATCACAGCAAGAAATCATGATAATTATTAAATTAATTTTACCAGTCCAGAGAATTCAAACGTGAAAATATCATGAAAATGCCTGAGAAAACCTTGAGCTTTCTACTTCAGGCTGTTTTGTTTGTGGCTTTTTTTAAATTTCTCTCTAGCCCTTTTGAGATTTAGATTTGTCATCTTCCCTCTCCTTGCTCCAGAAAAACAAAAACAAGCTAAGACTGTCATATAATTATCTGTCTCCATATGTGTTAAAAAAACAAACAACAAGTATCTCAAGACTTCTAATTTGTATTAAATTCCTGACACTTGGCAACAACTGGTCTGATAATACTGGAATGAGGAAGTAAATCACATCCCTTGTGTTGGAAGAAGTTCTTGCTCCAAGTGCTGCACTCTGCACACAATAAACTTATTAATGCATGAATAAGAAACAGCATTGGGTGGCTTTTGGTTACCAGATTTAGAATCCTAGGTCAAGAATTCATATTTTGCTTTGTGTCTTGACATACTAGAATTATTCAGCTTGTCACAGGTAACAGTATGGAGAATTTTACTTGGTTTGAGCTGTAACTTAAAGCTTCTTTTTACTGTTACTGAAGCAATGCAAAACTTCTTAGGAGGGAAGCTGGAAGAAAGAATTGTTTGGGGTAAGTGTCAGACTCTGCAGTCACATAACAGGCGTTTCCCACACTCCCTCCCTGAAGGGCAGTCACACAGAACTTAAAGGTGTCTCATTCTGCCTACTCTAAGGACACTTACAGAGAGCATCACAGGACTGTAAGTAATTAGCACAGCCATTTAGAAAAATTGTTGCCCCTCAGCTAAATGGAGATTCTGATGGATTTGTTAAATCACCCCTGAAGGTGGCTGTAAGTAAGCTGCATGGTTTGGAATAGCAGGGGGCCAGCAGCGTGCAGCAGCTCACCTGGGGGGACTGACACACTGACCTGGCTGCTCTCAGTCAGCTGACCATTCCCAAATATCAGTGCTGAGCCAAGGTCAGGCCAGCAATGACCCATCCCGCGTGGGGAATGCTGGGAGACATCAGTATGTCCTATGTTGTTATCTATTTAGATCAGAAAGGTGATTTTACTTGTCCACTCATGCACCATTGACCATATTCTTGTGTTCGGAGGTAAATTTACTGATTGGAAATCTTTGCCTGAGAGATGCTATACCACATTATTATTCTCTTCAGCAGGTTATACTACTTTGTTGTTAGATAAATCCAATTTTTTTCTATAAGGGGTAACATATCACTATCCATATGTAGGATAAAAAGTACCCCCTTTCATATTTACCATATCTTATTTTTCTGATCTTTAGTGGCATCACAATGTTTAGATTGAATAACAGCAGTCTTCACTAGGCTGCCTTTCTTTTTTTTTTTTTCCTTCTCTCTACCATGACCTCACTTTTCTTCTGCTTTTCTCCCCAATTAAATATTGTTCATCTCTATCAGGAAGAATGTGTAATGGTTCTGTTGCTTGCAGGAAATTTTCCTGTGCATACTGCAAGCATGGCACCTGTCCAAAACAACTTAATGGTGTTTATGAGAAGGTCATGTAAGCATAAGCTAAAATCTTTGCATGCTACATCTATCAGTGCTTTACTGCTCTTTCTGATCAGCAATCTCCAAGGGACTGTGGTTATGGACCACAGTCTCTCCTATGGCTGAATTTTCAGGAGGAAAGGAAGCAGTGTACAGCAAATAGAATGAATTCATTTCTGAGTGAGAGACTTGGTTATATATCTGCTCTTGAGGTACTAGTCTTACCAAACCACCTGAAATAGTGGAGGCACACTCCTGAGAAAATTTGTGATGTGCAGGAGTGTGTGAGTACTTCATTTGGCTTCTTGTTCAATGAGGGAGAGGCAGAGACCAGCTAAATTAAAAGCAGCCGTCTTCAGGCTGGTCATGTGAAGCAGATTCACGTATTTTCAGTTGGAATTTGGAGCTTCCTCTCAGAATGTCACCGAGGTTAAGAACTGGCAGGATGCAAAAGGAGACATTTATGTGGCTTACGATAAGCCCATGTTTGTTAGAGTAAGAATTAAAAATACACGGGCGTCTCAGAACAGATGAAGATCAGCCAGCTGCCAAATTACACTCAGCTTCTGGTTAATGGGGGTCAGGGAGAAACTTCCCCAGGGGGAAATGCTGGAACAGCTTCCTCCAAGGTTTCTTGTAGCTTTCTCCCAAGTGTCCGGCATTGCAGCTGCTTTAGATACTAGATGAGATGAAGTACAGGTATCACAGGACAGCTGTGTCTGTGTGCTTTGATCTAGCTTCAAATACCTGTTTTGGGGTTTATTTGAATGTCATATGGCCAGAGGGGAGGGAGTTTTTTCTTCGACTTCACTAATGTAGGGCAAGGATAAATAGACTTTGAGCACAGTTTAAATGAAAATTCAGAATGATTGGTCTGATTGGCTGATATTTTAAGTATAGAATTGGCTAAAGAGGAATTTAATTTGGAAACCACATTGTATTGGTCTATTGGACTGTTTATTGGTTACTTCTGAGCTCTGCGTTTTACGCCCTCTCCTTCCCATGTTATAATTTATTTTGCTTTTTTATGTCACACTCCATTTCTCAGGCTCTGACATGTTTGGAACTGGTTCATAATTAAAGGAATAAATAATTCAGGTCACTGGCAATTTACAGCTTTCTTTGCTGTCTGTGCTGGAGTAACTAAACATGGATGATGAAAGGAATCAAAATAAGGTTTGCATCATTTATGCAAGTAGCCCATAAAGGATGGGTAATATTTCTTGATCTGTAAAGCCTACAAAGGACTGACAGTGTGTTTGGCAGCTGGATCAAACCCTCACCAGATCCACTTCTTTATCCAAACACAAGAATGACAGAGGATGCCAGAGCAGGTGACAGGCACCAGTGGGCACCAGACACACTTGCCTCCGAGAGCTGTGCTCCAGTCCACCTTTGGCCCCACTTGGGAAGGGGCTGCACTGTTTCATGGGAGGCTGGAGCCACGTCCAGTGGCAGAGCTGTCCAGCCTGTCTGTGGCAGCACAGCCATCACAGGCTGCCAGACCACAGCAAAGCACTGAAAGGAGGAGGATGTTTGATGGCAAGAATCATCCACAAGTCGTGTCAGATTACCAGGACCATCACTGAGTACACATCATAGGTACACAAGTGTGGTATGGTGTCCAGCCATGGGAACAGTGTTGCTGAACAGAGCAGGAATATTCACGTGCTTCACTTTAGACTTACATTTAATTACCTTGATAATCAGGGCTAAGTTCCCCAGCAGAAGTGATGCATCATCATCTCTAAGGACATCATGGTTCTTCTCTATGCATCACTTTAGAATAAGTCACGCTAAGTGGAATGAATTATTATAGTCAAAAATAAAATGCTGAGTGATAGCTGTGTTGAAATGTACTAATGCAATTTGGAAGAGATTTGGGATCACAGTTCTGTTTCTTATAGTGGTTTATACACATTTTGTTCCAAGCAATTTTGGCAAAAGGTGATAGAAGAAGCTTCTTGAGTAATTTAATTCTTGAGTAGCCAAACCACTTGTAAGTAGTGACTTCTTGAATATATTAACTTACGCTACTGGAAAAAAGTCTGGTTTTATGTACCAAGGAAGTGAAGTAACAAAGACAATGAAAACCAACCAATATTATTTATCAGACTTCATAAAATCAGCTTTAAAAGTTAGCTGTCAACAACCGGCTAATTGCATGTGTGAACACACAGGAGCATGTGCATCTTGTATCATATACATATAATGTTTCCTGTTTAAAAAGAAGTTATTCCATGAGCTTTGCCTGTCCTGACTCTCCAAAGCCATCACTGAAAAAGCAGTGCTGCTGAGCTGAGCCCTGGTGTAAGCAGTGGTCAATTTGTTCACCTCCAAGGAGAGCTGTGATGTGGAACACGGTGCCCTGCGACTGCCATAACATACCAGCATATGGTTCTGGTTTTGCACATCTGTCATGCCACTGATGTTAAAAAAGCTTACAAGGATGTGAGTTAGGATTCCCAGTGATGGACCAGCCAGTTCAGCATCATTAGGTATAAATTTATCCTGTGTCAGTGAAAGGTGCTTTTGTGTTTTACTAAGTGAAACAAACACCTTGTTTCTCTATTTGTTTTCTTACCTAAGTAGATACTAGGAAGGAAGTGGTGTGTGTGTGTCTTTTTTTTCCTCAGTCCAAAAAGGATGGACTCTTTTTTGTTTTTGAGGGAGGAAAACTGCAAAGATCAGTCTCCACTCTCTTGTTAATGGCTTCATTCTTGGCCACATGCTGTCATTTAATGTTTGGGGTTTTTTTCTGCTGGTTAAAGGATTTACATCTTGTGGCTCTAAAGGTGCCACCATAACAAGCCCCCTGTACCTGTTGTTTAGGTTTCTCATTGTTCAGCCCTGTTGTAAGGTAGATGTGACCTCAGATTGTGGGCAGCATGTGAAATGGTCCCTTGAATTTTGGGGAGAGTATGTCTAATGTCATACTCTGTCAGAACTTCAGTGGTGTACTCTGGTAACCAGAGTAATGGTTACCAGAACTAACAGTATACTCTGCAACAGAACTTCAGTGGCCTCAATATTTCAATCCACTTAACACATATTTCCTAACTTGAAGTGTGGGCACGGTCACGCTCAGTTGAAGATTTGGAATTGCTCTGGAAGTTGCTGCAGCCACATGTTTCACCTGGAATAAATTAAAAAAAAAAAAAAAAAGAAAAGCTCTTGGTGTGGTTACTGTTTTATCCATCTCAGGACAGGAACTTGTAATAAATGAGAAGGAAGTCAACTTTAGTCTCTGGAATAATTTCACCCCAAGTCAGGAGGGTTTCTGTCTCTTTTGCAGTGAAACATCGCGGTGATTGTGTTGATTTTGCTCATGGATTTGCTTTTATCTCTTAGGTGAAAAGTTCATGAGATTTGGCTATCCAGATATCCCCTTTGATATGAACATAAGCTATGACAAGGAGGCTGAGCTGATGCAGTCTCACATGATGGACCAAGCCATCACCAATGCAATCACCTACCTTGGAGCTGAGGCACTTCACCCCCTGATGCAGCACACACCGAGCACAATTGCAGAGGTGGCCCCGGTCATCAGCTCAGCTTACGCTCAGGTCTATCATCCCAGCAGGATAGAGAGGCCCATCAGCAGGGAAACGGCCGACAGCCACGAGAACAACATGGATGGCCCCATCTCCCTCATCAGACCAAAGAGTCGAATCCAGGATAGAGAGGGCTCCCCCAGCAATAGCTGCCTGGATTCTACTGACTCAGACAGCAGCCACGACGACCGCCAGTCCTACCCAGGAAACGCTGCCTTAACCCCCAAGATCAAGCCAAACCCGGCTTACGTGAAGGAGGAGGCCAAGCCTTTGGATGTCACAAAAGCTTCTAAGGGCTCTTTAAAGGATATGTACAAGGTGATCAACGGAGAAGGGGAGCAGATTAGGGCTTTCAAGTGCGAGCACTGTCGCGTCCTCTTCCTGGACCATGTCATGTACACCATCCACATGGGCTGCCACGGCTACCGGGACCCGCTGGAGTGCAACATCTGTGGCTACCGGAGCCAGGACCGCTATGAGTTCTCGTCGCACATAGTCCGGGGGGAGCACACATTCCGCTAGGCCTTCTCATCCAAAGGGGACTCGTATGAAGTAGAAGAACTGCACATGAAGAAATACTGCACTTACAATCCCACTTTTCCTCAGACATTGAGACGCCTATTTTGTTGTTGTTGCTGTTGTTGTTGTTGCCGTTGTTTAATTATTATTATTATTATTAACCTTATTTTTGTGGACCCAACCTCATTTGCTCTGCCCAGCTTAAGAATGGAAAGAAGGAAGGGAATGGATAAAAGAGGGGTTTGTTGTGGCAATCAGTTTTTGGGGAGTGACCCGCCTTGCTTTCTGTGGGAATTGGAAGGCAGTCTGTGTCCGTCTCACTCAGTTGTACACCATGTCCTCTTTTGGGATGTCGCTCAACCATGCCAGGTGCTTTCAAGTCCCAACAAGATGCCACTCATTTGAAATTTCAGAGGAATAGGTAGAAACATTTCAGAGGAGAGCCTTTTTCTAATGTGAAGTTATGGTGCGAGCTTTCGGTGGCTGGAGGAAAGGGGGGAACTTTGTTCTGCAGAACGAACAATTATTTTTAAAGCAAAACTGGTAGGGAGTTAGGAGCATGAATCAAAGTCAATATTCCTCTCAAAATTACTTTCAAGGGTGAGCTGTTTTCCTGGGTTCAGTGTGTATTGCCCCTCTAGAATGTAAATAAATGAAAAAAAAAAAAAAAAAAGAAATGTATGTCTTAACACTGTACCACATTATAGCAGTTTAGTTTCATAAGTCTGAGGGCCTTCTGTGGTAAGTTTGAGGCTTTGTGTTTTTATTTTCCTTAACTTATGAAGCACCTTTTTTTTTAGAATTGTTGATATTCTGTTACTCCATGCCTATGTGTTGTCTCACTGGCTTCTTAGAGACCCTTGGGAGCCTTATTTCTTTAGTTGCACCCTAAGTTTTAAGAAAGAACATTTAGAAATAACATTTAAAACTTGCTTCTGGGACAGTAAGTGGCCTAGGAGTGGGTGAGAGTCTGTAGTTTACTCAAGAGGTTCTGCTGCTCTTCAGAAATACTTTTGGGTTAAAATTATGGATTTAAAAATGACAAAAGTAGTAGTCTACTACTTTTGCTACTGGTCTACTAGTCTTTGCTACTACTAGCAAAGTGTTCTTTAAATATAGGTATATATAGATACATAATTATGTAAATACTTTCTCATTCTACTGTCACAGTGTTAACCTCTTGGCAACAGCCTAAACTAAGACTTGCAGCTGGGAAAGCGTTAGGAGCCAGATCCTTGGCCAGCATTAATCCTCTTGGCTCCACTGAATTTAATGGAACTGCCCCAACTATTTCAGCCACATCAGGATCCCAGCCTTGACTGTTTTTTCTCTTGTTGACGTCTTACCTCCCAATTTGCTGAACCACTGACTTCCTTTTGTTTGTACATCATCAATTCTGCTGAATTTAGGGGTGAAAGTATTAGCAGGTTTTGCTGGATAGCCTTGGCTCCCGGTGAGCACGGAAGCCCAGCAAACCAACAGGTCACATACGATCTTCCCTGCTTCTTCAGAAAGGGACAAGTGGAGATGTAGGTGCTGTGTATTGATTTGGACTTAAAGATTTCCTTTTTGTTCCTAATTTAATAATTTCCCTGTAGGGAAAGCAAATGGAGAAGCAAAGTCCAGAGAAGAGCCCCTGACTTACAGACTGGACGAGAAAACAAGTCCACTGATCTGTTTTGTTTCCTTTCTTTCTCTCTCAGTAAATAACAAAGCCAGCAACCACCCGGCAAGTTGCATCAGTAAAAACTGGGCTTAAACCTACAGGACAGATTGCCATTGAAACCCAACTGTTTGTACCAATCACAATTGAAATGTTGTTGTTTGGCAACAAGAGCACAGCTTGAGAATGGAAAGATCTGGATGGGTTTAACCCCCTCCGCACACACGGTCTCCATGCGCCTGGGGAGACCTTTTCCAAAGGATAAAGTTACTAAAGTATAAAAGAGAGAGCAAGATCAGGCCATAATGAATTCCCATCTGCTCCCTCCAATCTGTGCACTTGATGCATACGCCAGTTTGCTGTTCGTTTTGAGGGTACTGGATTTTTTTCTTCTTCTCTTCCTAGACCTGGAGCGTTTGAAAGTAGGAGCCGAAAGGTATTGATTGAAATCTTTTTATGGTGACATTCTTGGCAGCTAGAACCTGTGTTTAGAAAGAATACAGTAGATCATGGCCAGATTACCTGATGACTGCTTCCCAGCACTGCAATGCTATTAAGTAGGAGCTGGTAAAGTCTTGCAGTAGCCTATTAATTATAATACAATATGGAGAGAAATGTCATCTTGTGTAATGTGAGACCTATCAAGGCTGGGAATATGCAGGCTTTGGAGAGACAGATTTAAAGATCTATTCCCAACATTGTTCTTAATGTCGTTGGGTTCCTCCCCCTCCTTCTTTCTTCCCTCTAATGTAGAGGAAACTGGGGCAAATGAACCAGTGCCATCCTCGGGACCATTCTCATTGTCTTGTGCCTGGTGCAGCCAGAAGAGTTTGTGCAGGGGAAAAGCAGGGAGCTGCTGGAGGCCATCGCTTTTATTCTGTGTGGCTGATTCTCTGCAGTGAGGGAGGCAGCCCTAGGAGGCGGCCGGCCGTGCTTCGTGTCAGGATGTGCCTGGAAATTCAGAAAAGAAAAAAGTGGTGGTGATTCGCTGAGGCAGGAAAGGCCCTTTAAGAACAAGGTGGAAAGGGAAAGGTTCTTGGGCCTTGAGGGTTGCTGGGCTTTCCCGGGCCTCCAGAAAAACACGTGCCCAAGCTAGAGAGAAACGTTGCCGGCAAATCTTTTCAGTCTCTGGGGGAAACACTCCGTCCTCCCCTCTGTGGTCAGTGAAAGAACATTGGGCTGTGGTTTCTTGGAATAGCTAGCACTAGGGAAAAAATGTTGAAAATTTCTGCCTTTGTTTGGGAAAGCACCAGAATACGGGAAAGGTAGAGAATCTCTTGTGTATCCGCAGCTCAGTTGGCTGCAGTTACATCTGCAGTTCCTTAGTGTGCCTTTGGTTCACTGATGACTCACTGCTGCCTCCAGTAAGGTGTATTCTCTGGGTGTTTAAAGGATCACATCAGGAGGCCCACTGATTTTGGACCTGGCTTCAGTTAAGTCCAGCTTCTTGAGCCAGTGGTAGCCGGTGAGGTCTGGATGTGTCCTGGTGTCACGGGCACAGGGAACTGGGGAGGCACTGGGGAGTTATCTTATAGAAAATGTTTTGGAGAGGAAGAAACTTGAGGGGTCACATTGATTTTTTTGTTATCAATGTCCTTTTCTAAACATTCACAGAAGACTTTTACCCTAGAGTTAGGAAGAGAAGAAAGATTAAATTCTAGTTCAAATTTTGAACAAAATTTTGAATTAACACGTACTTTAGAATTCACTTCCTACTGAAAATCATTAGAGAGCTTTATGTAATGCAGTTTGTTCCTTCACAAAAGTGAGCAAAATGGGGCAGCAGAGATTTCTTTGGGTGTTTTTTCTTGCTTGCTCTCCACAAGAATTGGATTTCTAAGAAAAGCTCTTGAGTTTCGTCAAGTTCATTAGTCATTCATAGTGTACTAGGAATTTCAGTAGCTAATCCTTGGCCTCTAAATCCGTTTGTTCTGAGTATTTGGTGCTGGAAATCAAATCTGGCTGATTTTTATTGGACTCTTTTGAAATTCTTGGAATCAGGTTTCCGGTTAGAAACATGCGTTTGCAAATTTAGAGTTGGCTTCCTGTGAGCATTCCCCATTTTCATTTTAAAAAAAAAATTGAAAAATCTGGGCACTTCTCTGCCAGTAAACCCTTTTGCTTCTTTTACATCAAAAAATGGCAATATTCTGACTCAGTTTAGAGGATTACAAGCCTATTAATTTAAAGAGAAGTGTGACTGCTTATTCTGCTCTTGGTGTGATCCATATCCTTGGAGCAAAGGGCATTATCTATATATCTGCAGTTATGACTGATTAATTTTACAGCCACCTCTCTTTGTTATCAGTTAGGAGTGCACATCAAAATATATTGCATTTTTCAGTAAAGCCTGCTCTTTACTCAGTAACTTATGGGATTAATATAATTTTATTCTCCTTAAAAAGAGCTTTCATCTATGATGTGATGTGAAAGGTGTCTAGGCATTAACCTGCAGTGGTCTGTAGCAGGGAAGAAGATTTTAAATGGGTTAATGGGCCTGATTTTTAGTGGTACTGGTTTCCACAATGTTAGGACCCAGCTCACAAAGTAGCCATGAGGACCTGAAGTGTGTTTACTGCAAGGTGAAGAAATTCTCAATTGTCAGAGTTTGCAAATTTCTTTCTGTTTACAAGGGCTTCCCTAAATTTGTGCTGTCAGGCAGGAGGTCAGTGATGAAACCCAACCCTTCAAAACTGGGCTTTCATGGGGCATTATTACTGTTGCCCAGGCCCTGGGCTAGCTTGTTCTGATTTGAAAGAAGCCAGACAACAGACACTCCTTCCTCCAGAGAGAAACTTTGGAGATAACTGCAGCAAAGGTGCTTATTTCAGCCAAGGGCAGGAGCTACAGTAATGCAGTTCCTTCACTGGATAAATTCCTTTCCTTAACTCTTGCTGTGCTTTTTAATGTAATGAGGTTGGCTGCCGGAGTCACCCAAAGTCAGTGTGAGATTTTAGGAAAAGGGTGATGAAATTGGCTTTTCTGCTATAATTCACATCTCAGCTTGGCTTAGTGGCATTTAAAAACAAAAGTGGATGCCCTGTGGTCTGGGGCAGCTGGAGAGCTTGAGAAAGTACATTTATAAATATATATATATGGTATTGTGTAGTTAGAGGTATGCTTTATTGTATATGTGCCTTTTCCAAATGCATTTTGGGAGATCCTGATGTCGTTCCTGATATCCTACCAGACCCTTTCAGAATGCACAGCCAAAACCAACCCAAAGGAAACATCCCTTCTCCTGCTCTGCACCCTCCTTGGCAGCTTGACCCAGAGAGAGGACTCCGGTCAGTACTTTGCTGTGAGACTTCCCGGAGTCAGACAGCTTTTAGGAGTGGGAGGGGCTGAAAATTACCCCAGCAAAGTACATTCCAGCTATCCAGCCAGAGCTGGTCTGTAGCTGGTCCCAGGGAGCACGGCATCCCCAGCACAATGCCAGGGCTTGCCGTGGCAGCCCCCAGCTGCACCGTGCCCTACAGAGAGCCAGGGAAGCATCTCCTGTTTCCTCCCTCTTGAAGTAAAGCACCCTTTAGTGGACTTCACTCTGCTTTAGAGTTCCCACTTAGGACTCCGGGCAGGCTTTAAAGCACTTCCTTCTTGCTTCAGCCTGGAAAAACAAATGTGGCGAGTCTTTTGGAAGTGGGTTGCAAGTTTGCCTGCCACGCTGCTGCCAGCCCAGGAACTGGCACAGAGACCAGAGGAGCTCATCAGGAGGAGGCATTCAGGGGGCTCACGAGGTGGAGCACTGGGGTGACGAGCACAGTGCCAGTTCTGGGACTTTCCCCAGCCGGTTGGTGACCTGGTTTCAGGTGCAGCTGTTCCCCCCGCAGGGCTGCAGAGCTGAGTGTGCCAGCACAGCCAAGGCAGGAGGGGGCAAGGTGGCTGGGCCAGCAGGCTTTGGGTAGAGCCTGAGCCCAGCAACAGCCCAGAGCCACCCCTCGGCAACACTCTGCTGTGCCCAGGCCAAGGCAGCCAAAGAGGGGTGGTGAGGGGAGCAGTTAGGTAGAAAAGACCTAGAATTTGCTTCATAGCGAATAGATTCCCTTATGTCCCATTGATGTGTTCTGAGATATAAGCAAAGGAGAACATCACTGGTTTCCAGTTTGGTTTCTAATTTGACCTCCTACAACCCCGCATAAAAAGGTGGGTTGTGTCCTCCTACCCAGCTCTGAAATGTGCAGAGGACAGTCAGAAGGAGGGCTGGGCTCAGGCTTTGCCGTGCTGCATGCTTAACAGGCCAAGAAAACAGTAAAACCAGTCTCTGTTTAATTCACCTACCTTCGCAGTTGATCATGCAGGTTCCTGGTTCCTGTTTGCTTCCAGCCTTTGGGAAGGTGGTTATCAGTGTGCACACTTGGGTCCTCATCTTTGAAGATAACTTCCCATGCTATCTCCTTCTGTACAAACTTCTCCTTTTCATCTTGGGGCCTAATTAATCAGTGGACAGAAACGACCATTTCAACAGAAACCTGCACAGTTGTAGTAAAACTAATATTTTTTTACCGTTGGAAAAAAAAAAACAAACCACAAAAAAACTGTGATATTTTGTCTAGCAGTACTAGGTGAAGTATTTGAACAGAGTGAATGACAATGAAGTTAATCAGATCGTGTCTTGAGAGGGGCTGGTACCATGTGGACCCTGTTGGGAGAAAGGGAGCAGCCTGGCCCAAAGCTGGGGCCAGCCCTTCCTTTCCGTAGCAGGTGTTGGTTTAGGCGACTGCACTGCAGCCCAGGAAAACATGTGAGCACCATCAGCCTCGTGCCATCCCTTTGGCTGCATCTGGACACGCACAGGAGCTTTGCAGAGCTGTGTGTCTGATCACTGCCATCCCCTGTGGGATCAGCACAGCAGCTCTGGGCAGGCCTGGGTGGCGGCGCTGGAGGCGTCCCCTTATTCCGTGTAGCAGCCTTAATCCCTGGCCCTCGGTGGTACCTGGGTACCTGCAGCCTCCGTCTGTGTCCCCAGGCTGGATAAAGGATGGGCACCTCTCTTTACGGGCACAGTTTGCAGTAAATTGGGCCATTTAGTTTTACCTCAAGTGACATCGAGTAAAGAAAAGCTTCTTGCAGGGGTGGAGGTCACTGAGTCCCTACTATGCACTTACTGGGATTTGACATCGCTTACTGGAAATGGATGTTCGTTCCTGAACACACTGTAACGAGGGAAGGATTCTTTTGGTTGTTTTTGTAGTCATTCAGATTCCGAAACTGTGATCAATTATTTGACGAATTGTCAAGTGTCCTCAGAGCTTGAACACGTTCACTTCCTCACCATGTAGCAGTCTCCTCTGGCTTTCTGTGCTTTTCTCTTTCCCCCTTTTCCTTCTTGGAGCTTTAAGTCTGGGCCTGCTCTTATCTCCTGTAGCTTTGGGCTGTCTAGGGGTTTGGGGGGGTGGTTTTTGGGTTTTTTTTGTTCATTGGCTGTACAGTCTGTTTACATATTTTTGTACTCAAGTGTAGTTTTTTATTAAAAACAGAAAAAAGAAAAAAAAAAGTCGATTTGAGAAAAAAAATAAGGTACGTACTCTTTGTAACACTTTAAAGATCTAGGGTACCTTCGAGATAACTCTACAGTGATGTAATTATAATACTGTATATTTGCCTTCCTTTTTAGTTGGTTTTATTTTCTGTTTTGTTTTGGTTTTTTTTTTCCTAAAATATATATCTTTTTATGAGAAACTGGAAACTTTTAATGCAAATGTTTAGAAAGATTTAAAATTGTAAAGTTAAAAAAAAAAAAGTCATATAATTTTTTTTTTCCTGTTGGAAGAAAATGCTTTAAAAAAAAAGTTTTACTACTGTTATATTCCAGGGTGGGGGTTACCAACCCCAAATTTGCTTCTTATGCTTCATTCTTGGATCCTGCTTTCTAAACATGGTCATTGCCGACATGGATGATTTGCTTGTATTAATTCTTAAAACAAAAATCGCCAACATTTGGGCTATTTTTCTGTTCAAGTGCAATACTTACCCTGACATAATATTAATGTACAGTGGTTTCTGTGTTCCTTCCTCAGGCCACACAAATCAGTGAAACAAAATGCTCCGCCCTAAAGACATTTAAAAATACGGTTCAAGTAAACTGATTGCGACTCACAAAAGATGAGAAACTGTAAATTAAGGCTAAAGCCCATAATTTACCTCCTGCTTGTCGTTGGCATTGAAACACATCCGCATCCACAATTAAGGACGTACCTGTTCTTGACTCCTCCTTCCTCTTCTTTTCTAATTGCAGCTTTTTTTAAGGAAAGCACTTAATAATGATGTTTATTAAAAATAACAAAAAATAAAAAGATCTTTTGGTCTGATCCAAAACCCACTCAGTGGAGACTCCTGTTGACTTTGACGATGGATTTTGGATTAGGTCTCATCTCTTAGCTAGGGCAGAACTGCCAGTTTACTCTAGGGAGAGATTTGCCTGCGTAAGAATTACAGGACTCGTGTCTTTTATCTACCTGAGAGACCAGAAAAGCTTCTTTAGAGTTGTCCTTGTCTTATATAAGTTTAGATGGGACTTGTTTTACATATCATACGTATTTATATATAGTGTATTTTTAATGCCTTCCCTCCCGCCCCCAGTAGACTGAAGCCGCTGTTGTGTAAATATGTATTTAGGTACGTAATAAAAAAAAAGGAATAAAATCCCATTGAGATTTCTTGGAAAGGCAGTTACTGCGCATGCACAGTAGCCACTTTTGTCTTTTAAATTTGTATTGAAGAGATTTCTTTTTAACAATAACAAAGGCGAGGAGACCGTACCCCCTTCCGACTGATTGCCAAAATCGTTGCCCGGCCCCCGGTGTCTGAGCTGAAGAAGAACAAGGCGCTGGATGGCGGCTGTGGCGGTGCCCGCCGGTGTCGCTCCTTGGGCCGGGCGGTGGGAGCCTCCGGTGGGCGGCTCGGCTCCCGCTGCTGCCGGGGCCGCGCTGAGCGGCGGGAGCCGGGCCCGGCCGGGGAGCGGAGCTGCGGGGCTGAGGGCGCGGCCGCTTGTCGCGGCATCTCCGCCGGCAGCGCCGGAGCTGCGCTCTGCTCTCCACAGTGCTCTTTTCCTGACCACTAACCTGGGAAATTACCCCCTTTTTTTTTTTCTCCCGGGTGTAAGAATTTTTAGTTCTGTGATAGATCTTCTGAGCTCAAATTGAGGAATCTTTTAAATTAAAAAAAAAAAAAAAGAAAAAAAGAAGAAAAAAAAGACATCAGAGTTTACTCAAAAAGCCAGTGAAGACGCTGGGAGTTGTCCCACTTCTTTATGTGTTCATTGGAAGGTGCTCTTATAAAAGGAGTTCAGAAACAATCCCCTTGACAGTGGTGCATGTGAGCAACCCTAATGTAAACCTGTATCCTCCTGCTAAAAGAGTTTTGCCGCTATAGACTGAACTATGGGACTTGTTGTTATTTTTATTTTCTTCTTAGCATACATGCATACATATGGTTGCACATCTGTATGTGTGTGCTCTGTACCTGTGTGAGTGTTGTACAGCCATGTGAGAGTGGGAGTCCGTGTGTGTGTGCGTGTATAAATAAAAGAAGCTGCAGAAACTTTGTAATACTTTGTGAAAAGGATTATATTATAAAGGTTTGTACTGTCTTGAGTGCACAGCTACTGGAATAAATGTAGGGAATCTCAGGAACAAGCATATAATTTGTCCAAGAATTATTTCTTCTCAGAAGTGTAAGTGCAGTTTTTAATTCTGTATATTATTTAATATTTTACCAATAAAAATAAACTTCTGACATGAAAGGGTTTTCCATTCAAGCTTTCTGGACACATTGGTGTATGCATACATGTTTCTTTCTTGCAGCAGGAAACACACGTGGTGGTTTGGCAGGCATTGCATTTCTACCTGCTCACAAATCCTGTTAATTAGCTAGAGAGACTGGGTGTGTAATGGGTTGGGGTTCTAAACATGGGTTCTCAGAGGGGGAAGTTGAGCACAGATCTGCTTTTAATATTCATTGGAGCTAAAGAAATGCCTTCCATCAGCTTCAGCATCCGTGAGAGAAGTGTCCATGAGGGTTCTGCCGTGTCAAATGGTGGCATCGGTCACCTGCCAATGGCTCTGTCATGTTTTTGAAACGAATTAGTGCCCAAAGGTTTTTCTGGAAACACTTGGACTGCACACACATTTTCTTTGAACCCTCCCCTCAGCACGGGTTTTTGGCTGAGTTTCCTCACCTCTTCCAGAGGTGATGTTCCCAGCAGGGATTTGTTGGGCATTTCTCATTGCCCAGCTTGTCCTTCCTTTCCTATTGCAGCTATCGACCTGGTAGCATTTGCAGTACAAACTCTTCCGACTAGAAGGAAGAGCTCTCAAAGCTTCATAAACTGTTTGTTGTTTGTTTTACAAATCTCTTGTAAATTCTTGGTTAAAGATTAACCAGCCTCTCCCCCTAATAAAAGTGTTCATCATTCACATGAGAATGGAAATTCCTTAAGATATCACCTGAATAAAAGTCAATCTTCCTTCAAGTCATGTTTGATGTATGTTGTCTCCAAGGAATGCTTCTGTTCAGTGAGCAGAATTTCCTGATTCCTGTCACACAGGATTGCTGGATTACTGATTTTGGTTCAAAAAACCCTCAAAACTCAGCTAATGGGACAGTCTGAATCTTTAGTGCATGGAGCAGAAATCCCATTGTGCCATTGTAGGGCAGAAGTTACTGGCTTGATGGACTCAGGGTCCTGTCCCAAAACTTACTTGAGATGTTGATGCTCTTTTCATCGACTTCAGCTAAGGGTCTGAGATGATCAAGGGAGAGCTCATAGGCAGAAATTAAATGACTTTATAATCCTTAGGACTGCTGAGTCATTTTCACGGGTGGCACTGTGTGTGTGGCCTCACATTATTAAGGAAGAGACTCTTAGAAATCTCCTGGCCTTGATTCAGGGCCAGCGTGGTGGAGTGCCTGTCTGTGGGCAAGAGTCACACCACGGAGTGCCATTGCCTTTCCCTTTAGCTCACCCCGTCAGCAGCTGCAAGCAAGGGGCAGGTTGCCCTCACCCATTAATCTCTTACCTAGGCAACAGGGAACTGTGTCTGATCCCCCCTCTGCGTGGCATTTTCCTGGGAAACTCCTCCTGTGTCAAAAACAGCCTTTTCAGAGCAACAGATGCTTAAAAATTACTCCAGTGACCAGTGTCAGCAATGCTGCCATTGCCCAGCCTTCCTTTGGTCTGTGGGAGGCCAGAGGTTTAAAAATTCTGAATTATTTTCTTTGTTGCCACATCGAATGCACCTGCAGTGGTCTTTGAAGTGCAGCATCGCACCTCACATGGATAACTGGATCAGTCTTGTGGCCAGTCTGTATTGCTGATCTGCCAGTGCAGCCCCACATTCTGCCAGTGGCCTTCTCCATCTTCACCAAAACCAATATCATTTTCCCACTGAAGAAAGGTTGAGCCTTTGTTTTTGGCTTTGGCTTCTACAGCACTAATATTTCTATTTTTGTGCCTTTCTATTTTTATGTACTTTCAAGATCTTACTGGAGTTTCTTCCAAGGGTGAGTTTGTTTTTAAAAGGTGGTGAATCAAAGCACGTTTTGCTCCATCTCTCTGCTCAAATGTCACATCCCAGCCCTGCCATGAATCATTTCCCACCATGACACTGTGGAATATATAACAGGGCCCTTGTTAATGGGACACAACGGCAGGGCCTCAAAATCCCATTATGAAACTCGCAATAATCGAGGGACTAAAAATAAATTTTGCTTGGATTGCAGTTTGAACATGCTTGGCTTGTTTTTTCCTTTCTTTTTAGTCGATCCTAATGTAGTTAGTCCTCAATAAACCCAGCTTTACCCTTGTGCCCTTCAGTGCTTATTTCTGTCTCTTCTTGGTGCATCATATAAACATTGTCATAACTTCCAGCATGCAATTATAAGTGTTTGTTTTGGGTTTTTTTTCACAGCAGAGTACCTCAGGAGCCACAACGACTTCTGGATTCAATGAAATATGAGTTGAAAGGATTACTGTGTAAATGCAGAGTTGCCTAAAATTTTAGACTAAGAATGAAATCTCTTTTCAAAGGAATATACTTGTGAAATAGCCTTTGTGTTTCCTGTTAATTCCTGGTGCGAAGATTAGGGATGGAATCCCAGAGTATGGTATTTTCCAGGGATTTCTGTCAGTGGAGAAACTGAGCCCTTGTAATGAGACTACAGAAGTGCTCAATATTATCTCATTATTTTTCATTAATCCGCGCACACCAGCCCGCCTCCACACGCTGTAATTCCACGTTACCACCCATGTTCACATTAAAATAGGAACAGATTATTCAAGACTCCCACACAAATCGTGAACCTCTATCCCTTCTGATCTGTCACTGGCCATCCCTGAGACAGAGAAACCCCTTCCCTAGGCAAGGAGTCATCTTTAAAGGCTGGCAACCCAGCCCTTCAGAGCTAAATGCCTATTTTTATTCCTGGCAAATGCTCCTGTGGTATCCAACATCCAAGCCTGGATGAAACTACCCTGTCAGAACTGATTTTTAACAGAAAATTGCTTTTCAATGAACCCATTCTCTATGGAAAGTGTATGCTTTTCATAGATTTGGGGGATTTGGGGATTTTTTCCCTCAATAAGAAAGCCTGAAACTCTAAACCCTCGGAAGGTTTCTGTGCTATTTTTTTTTTGGTTTCAAGAGGAAATACTTCCCTGCCCTCAACTCCTGTTTTCATATCAGTTCAAATAATGTCAAGACACTCTTTGCTGCTCTTTCCCATTATTTTTGTTACTTTTCCTGTTTCAGGCTGCCTGCGTGTAGTTGATAGGGTGTGGTGAGGAATGTAAATTATTATTTTCATGTAGGTGTGGTAGCTATTCAGTTGTAAATCCTGTTTTCAGTCCTTCTGACTATTTTATTTGTGATCTGTAATATTGATTTGTCTTCTGAGCAGAGAACGTTGCAATCTATCAGGAGCAGGGACATTTTATTCCTTGCTAAAATAATTCAAAGCACTCCCAGAAATCTGCAAGATGGGAAAAAAAAAGAGATCTTCCTTGAAGCCTTTTTTTTTCCTCCCGTCTTTGAAATGAGTTGAGGAATTTGTTTCTGCGGTTGATTTGTTTTTATCAGTTAGTTGCAAAATCTGACCAGCCTTGCCTTTCAAACCCATCTCCCATGATAACCTGCCACTGGCTGTCTCTTGATAACCGACTTTAAAAAAAAACAAGTTAAAAGGTTTGCATCTGAACGCAGCTCGGGGTGCTGGAGGAGAAGGGCTGAGCTAGCACAGGCAGCTCTGCAGTTGCTGTTGGAGTCGAGTGAAGATGCCAAGCTGTTCCCAGCTCCACACAAGCCGTGCCTGGAACACAGCTGTATTTTCCCACAAGCTGTGAGCGCCTTTTGGCAGCCTCAGGCTGCAGGACCGCAGATGCTCCAGCTCTCCAAAGCCTTTCCAGCTGCTCCTGCCTTGGGAAGGAGGAGCTGCTGGGTCAGGCACCAGGGGTACCTCAGCCATGGACCCGACCCTCTGCTGCTGCAGATCTGTGTGGTCTGAGCAGCCTGGTGGGAGCTAAGCTGATCTGCCCCGTGTCTCTGTGAGATGCCAGTGATACCTCAGGTTTTACCTTTTCTATTTTTCAGATTATATTCTGCTTTAGTGTGTACTTCTGAGCTTCATATTAGGGGATGGTGAGCTCTCTTCACAGAGTAGGGAGACAAAACAATTCCTTGTCTAGCTGGGGACCAAGGATAAATGATCCAAATCTCAGGCCCAGGAGCACAAGCAATGTGGACTGAAGAGATAAAAATAAGGATGGGACTTCGTTACCCAAAACTATAATTGGACAATTAACTCCAATATGCAAATAGACCAGAATTTATAAAAGTGAGAGACTCTGTGACCGGTCATCCATTTTGTGACCATTTTGGTTCATCTTGGGTGCAGCCCTGGCTGGGCTCTTGTGCTGCCCAAGGTGGATCCATTGAGGCCTTTGAATATTTTTTTTTTTATTCTTTAACTCTGTCTAGCCTCTGTTTTAGGCCAGCCTTCACAAGGCATCACCAGTGCTGCTCTTAGCCCAGGGGCTGTTGTGTGAACTCCTCTGGCTGTGCCCTCCTCTGTGTCTAGCCCCTCCTGAGTCCCTGTCCTGGTAACAGCTATTATACCCAAAACCCTTGTTACAGCTTCTGCCTGTGTTAGTGCAACTTGGCTTCTAGCTGTCAGTTCAGTCTATTTCATTTTGGGATAAATCTGGAACCTAGGAGTAAAACCACTGCTGATTTTTGTTTTAATTATTTATTTCTTTATGGCTAGCTTTAGGCCTGTAGCATCCCTGTGCCTGAGGCTGGCTAGGAGCAGCTGATGGTCTCTGTGCAAACTGAAGTTAGGTGTCACACACTGCTCACTCAAAGCTGATGGCCTGTTCTGGCCAGCGTACTACAGAAAGCCTGGAATACAGTTGTCCTTGGATACCTCTGCATATTGTTCTCTATCAAAAAGATCTTTCGAAGGCTGACCTGAGAGCAACCCACGTCCTTGCAGCTTGAAAGGCTTCTCCTTTGCCTGAAGTGGCAGAAGTGTGCAATGTTTGGGCACAGGTCGCATTTCCCAGGCAGCGAGTGCATGGCTGGGATGTCTGCAGCACATACCGAGTGCTGTGCTGCTGCTGTGTGGCCATCAGGAGGCATTTAAAGTGCTTTTTCTTGGGAGTTCTTTTCAAAAATTTATTTCTTTGATCAAGTGTTCTCTCTATTTGCCTTCAACTCTGCTCCCCGTTTCTTCCAGTAAGAAAACAGAAGTTGTCACTAGACATTAGAACACAGCAAGGTTTAAGTCAAGGCAGGTTAACGTTGATTATTTGCATGATGTTTGTTTCTAGAAGCCCTTCTGAGCTAGGTATTGTTCTAGCTCTGAGCAGAAATAGGTCCTGGCTCACGCTAATGTATTTAGCATCTAATTCTAAAAAGAAACCAAGCTTCTTCTCAGTTTCAGAAGTCCAAAGACCCTTCTGTGATGCCCCTTTCCTTTATTTGGCCGAGCCTGGTTATCACATTTGGAGACAGCATTCCAGTAACTGTCCCTCTGGCATTTTGCTGCTCCTTGAGACTATTCCCTGTGTAGTTCCATGTGGCTGTACACAGAGATGGATCTCCTTGTGTCCCCAGAGCAGCTCCACAGGGTTTGTGGAGCAGTGAGCTGAGCTCCAGCTGTGCCCTGTGGTAGCTGAGCTCTGAGCCTTGGCTCCATCCCTGCTCTCAGGACACAGCTTCCTGCCCTTGGCTGGCATCACTGAGCCTTGGGTGCCGGATCTGAGGCTGGGATGTGCTGAAACACGTGCTGGCCAAATGAGTCCAGCTGCCCAGCAGATCCGGATGGCTTTGGATAACTGACATCCTGATCTTTATCAGATCTGCCTCATCTGTCAACGTTACTGGCTCTGTTTCTCTGGGTTTTTTGTTAGATCTTTTGATAAGATATTAAATTATCTGGGTCTAAACCAGATCTACGTTGCTCAAAACACTGCAGCTGGATGATGTCCTAGTCACAGGTCCTAGGTGAAACTCACTGCTAGAAAGATGGGCTTTGATCCTTTTAATATGTGAGCGCTGATTTTTTGTTTTCTCCAAAAGCAAAAGAGAGGTGGAAAACAGTACCAGTGTCAAACAGATACCAGTTTTAGCCTGGTCATATCTGCTGGAAAGGAAATTTCTAAGCTGGAGCTGGTGTGATGCACCCTGTACAAGACACTTCAGCTGCTCTCAGGAGACAATTTCATGTAAGAGGACATGTAAAGGACTTCCAGCGTTTGATACAGACTCAGTTATAGAAGAAACCCTAAGCACAT
This sequence comes from Motacilla alba alba, assembly GCF_015832195.1. NCBI lineage: Eukaryota > Metazoa > Chordata > Aves > Passeriformes > Motacillidae > Motacilla > Motacilla alba. Next base: position 34,758,695 of record NC_052022.1, on the reverse strand, counting down.
AAGGAAGAGGAGGTTTTGAAGATAACATCCCTAGCCAGTTGGTTCAGCCTCACGTGAAATCGCTGATATTTTAGTGATCTCTGGCTCACCTGTTCTGCCAAATTGAGATGGCTGTAAGACTGCTCACACACTTCATTTCATTGCATAAATTACTGCATTGCCAAGACTTCTTTGAGACCCAGGCTGTCAATAGAGAAACCTCTGCTGTTGTTTCAGGCCGATCTGTGCATGCCTAGGCAAGGCTGAATAAACCACAGATGACCTCTGATATAATTTTACCTTTAGTCATTTGCCCCATTCCGCTGTCAAGCTTGCACACACAATCTCCTAACCTGGAGATTCCTTTTAGGGCAAAATAATGGTGGAATGAGCCAAAGGGGGATTTTCACAGCATGGTAATTCTCACACCGCTGCCCTGACAGGGTACCCTCTAATTCATCACTCCCAGAGCCTTTGCACCACTTGGCTTATCCCTGGGCAGAGGGTTTGGTGCAGGCACTGCCTATCTGTGTCAGGAGGTATTTGGGCAGGAGTATTCCACAACAGCTATTTTGGGCTATTTCCCCACATCGAGAAGCTCCAGTGCTTATCTCAATGGAACGAAAGTCAAGCCTGTTCTTCTAGATAAAATGCTTTCCCCTCCAACTGCCTGATGCCTTATCTCTGGTCTTGCAGCATCACCCATAACCCCTCTCCTGACCCACTTAACTTTCTGCTTTCAGCAGAGCTGGGCTGGGGGCAGGGAGACCTGATTAATGAATAATATTCACTTTCTTCTAATGCGAAAACTCTTCAAGTGGTCCATGCTCACGTAATTAGGAGAGAATTCTCTATTCTTGATCAGCTGATAAATTATCTATGGGCAGACCTTTAAGAATGTATTTCAGGTAGCTTTGGTTCACATAAGTTATTGGGTTTTAAGCGTTTTCTAGAATCTCCTGACAAAGAAAAGAACTTTAATGATGTCATTTGGCACTTGTCACCTTGTTTTTCTTTGCCTGTTTAAAAAACAAACCAAGACTGTTTTATCTCTTTTCCATATCTGAAATAACTTCTACGAAATCAATATTTTTGCAAGCACAGTAATAAGCTAATGCTTGCTTCTTGAGCTTCAAAAATTAGATAGGGACTGAATATAGGCAGTCAAAGCAGTGAGTGTGTTGCCTCTTACATTCCAATTTCAGCAGCAGGTACAGCCACAAGGCAAGCTTGGTTGTTAATTTATTTGGAATTAAGCTGATACTTTTAAGCCATTTCCTAGCGAATTATTATCTTGCAAAATGTTTTTATCAGCTGGAACTGACTGATGTTCATTCAGATAGTTTCTTGGAGAACCGGCACGTGTGCAGTTAAACAGAATTCAGTCTAGTTTCCTGTTTGAATATTATTTTTTTTTTAGTGCCTCCATTCTTTACAGTGTGGCAGGGGCTGCCCAGAAAATGCTCTTCTCCCTGAAGCTGTGTGCAAAGAAGTCCAGTGGTGTAAACAACACATTGATGTGAACAATCCTGTTCACTTGTTGCTGCTGGAGGGTCTGGTGAAACACGGAAGGATAAAAATTCTGGCCGTTGTGAGTAAGATTGCTAAATGTGGGGACTCTGGACCTTCCAGGATGGAGTTCTGGAGAGGACACCATGGACACTGCAGTTGCAAACATGATCAGGAAGTGGGACTGACATAAGGGCCTTCCCCCTCCTCCCCACACCAGTTTAGGGCACTGGTGAGCGCCTTAGAGAGGCCGAGCCCTGCCAAGGTGCAGGTGACCAGACTCTTGCTTGACTTTATCTTTTCAGCTCCAAGGAGAGCAAGAAAGGGGTGTGATCCCCTTCCCACATCCAAGAGTTGTCACTGGGTTCTGCTACGGGGAAATGGCAAAAGCAGCAAACAAATCAGTTAATGGAAATCTTCACAGGGCACACAGCCTCTCGTGCTCTTGCCTTTGCCTTCGTTGCTGCCACTGTGTGAGCTGTCACTGTCACACCTGCTGCTTCCCGAGGACAGTTTCACCACATCACCTCTGGTTTTTGAATTTTTTCCATGCCTTCATTCACAGGTGGGGAGGAAGAGTGAAGCCTGCCTTGCTTGGCCAGAGTGGAGCTATGATTTCACTGCGCTGGCATATTGCGTTGCAGCCATGTGTCACAGATCTTTTGCTTGTCATCTCTCATGTTCTCACTATTCCCTGTCACTTTAAAATTAATTCATTGTTAATCACTTACTCCACCCAGACCATACCCATATTCTACTACTTGCGAGGCACCACCTGATGCTTCATTTGGGGAGAATGGAGGGAGGGACAAACAAAGGCAGACAATTGCACTGTGAACCAGTGGAATTAATTTGTCCCATATGCAAAATTTAATTTGAACAGTATGAATAATGAAGCTCTTTGGTCAGAGCATTGCTTCTCTGGAGTGTAGTTTTTCTATATAAGAGAACAGAAGGACAAAAGGAGTGAGCTCTTCCTTTCCACGTTTGCATGGGATACTGCACTCCCAGCTCTTGGTGGATGACTGGAGGAAATTGGCATTAGTTGTGGTTATATGCAAGGCTAACCATCTTCTCAGTGCCATTGCCTGAGTCACTGCTGGTAGAATCACAGAATCATGGCATGGTTTGGGTTGCAAGGGACCTTAAAGCCCATCCAGTTCCACCCCCCACCATGAGCAGAGACTCCTTCCACCACAGCAGGCTGCTCCAAGCCCTGTCCAACATGGCACTGGACACTTCCAGGGATAGGCAGCCACAGCTTCTCTGGGAAAGTGTTCCACTGCCTCACGCCCGGAGTAAAGAATTCCTTTCTACCATCTAATCTAAATCTCTTTTCTTTCCCTTTTAAACCGTTCCCCCTTGTCCTACCACTATCTGCCTGTGTAAAAAGTCACTCTCCCTCTTTCATACAGCTGTGCTCTGAGTCAGGCAGGAGTTTTCTGGGTCCCAGAATGCTTGAGGCTGGCAAAAACCTCGAAAGATCACCTGGGACAACTCTATCCTCAAGCAGGGCCACCTAGGGCAGGTTGCCCAGGGGTTTTGAATGCCTCCAAGCGTGGAGTCACTGCCACCTCCCTGAGCAGCCCATGCTGGTGTGTGACCGCTCCCAGAGTTGCAAACATGTTTTTTTTTGGTGCAAAGCTCCCGTTGGGAAACAGGATGTCAGTGTGGAGCAGGGTGGATAAGATCAAGGCAGAGTTCCCCCCTGTCTTGGCTGGCCTCTGGGCTCCGAGGAGCCACCTCATCTGCCAGCCCCCAGCAAGGAAGCCTCAAACCACAGCTGGGAACATTTTGAAACAGATTTTTGTCAGCCCAGAGGAAACATTGTGGGGGCAAAATAGGCCCTTGTAGCTGTGAGTCAGCAATGACACGATAAAGGCACCCAGCTCATCCTCTGTACCTGTCCAAGAAATTTCAATCCCTTCCTTTCAGGATGCAGTGGAACAGGGACATTTTTCTTTCACAGCTCTCCTCACTCTTTTGTTTCCTAATGTAATGTACATGCACACCTATTTTTTAATGTATGTCTACATAGAGGGTCTGGCAAAGTGGGACATGCTAAAATGGTGATTTTTTTGGTGCACAGTTTGAGGAAACACCGCCAGAAAAGTCTACAGAAGGATTCCTACTACATCATGTGGTTCATCTCAGGTACCATTTGGAGCCCAGAGCTTTGCTGGGCTTGGCTGACATTTGACCCCAAGCCAAATCCTTTTGTACCAGAGCACCTTCCTCAGTTCACAGGAGGCCTTCTGCTTGCAGAGGAGTTGCAGAAGAGTACAAGAGTCACGAGGTGCCCAGAGGACACAAAATGTGGTGCAGGAGGGGTTCTTCAGGTGGCAGCTTGGTGATCTGGTGAGTGATCGGGTAATTGGCAGCTGGTCTCTGCCATCCTCCTTGAAAGAAGGGACCCAGTGTTAAATCTCTCTGGAGAACGGAAGGAAGAGGAGCCAGAAAATCCCCCACAGGTGGAATAAGATCATATAAAAAAGCTGCAGAATTCCAAATGAAATTGATTCACTTTTCCCCCAAATGAGCGCCTGAATCAGTATGAATCAATACAAATGGCATCAATAAATGTATCTTGTTTTCTTCCAGTTTAACATCTGTTTTCAGAGGGTTCTCAGAAAGCATTTTGATACACCAGTGCATGAAATACTGCTGTCAGATAAACTCAGATTACCCCGGACCACTACAGGGTATTATATCACAGGATGAAAACAGACAGCAGAGATATAAAAGCAAAGGAACTGTTAGTGCTGGTTTCTTGGGAAATGTCAAAAAGGCTGCTTTGAGAAGTGGTGGTGTTTGGATCCCAGCACACACTAACATTAGTTTTGCTGCTGTTTTTCCTGAACTTGTGCAGCGCTAGCAGAGAGAGCTCAGTCTCCAGCAATGCCAAATAATACTGTTTTATTCAATTTTGTGAATTTTACCTATAAATTAGAAGTATGACTTGGGTTTTTTTTCAGAACTCTAGTCATCTCTGGCATATCTGGCACTACTTCTGTTTTGAAAAAGGCAGTATCATTACCCAAATTGTAATGACTCCTGAATTCTTTGAAACTTAATTGCAGAGTATGGTAATCTGGCTTTTGAGCTGTTTTCTCACATGAATTGGTGTTGGTGCATGTTTCTACCCAATATGTGATGTGTGCCACCCGAAAAACATGAAGTTAACATGAAAACCAACCAAAAGCTGGAGTATTGAAAAGGTCAAATACATTATTAAGCATTAAAATTCTGAGAAGTCCCTGTTGTGCAGGAGATCGTAACAAGAAGAGGAAACAGCTCAACACGAGCGATCTCTCGTGATAAAGATCTGGTGGGCAGAGAAGAGCAGAGGAAGTGGAGCATGTGTGATGATTCCTGTTACAGGACGTGGCCCTCCTCCTCCTCCCCATCGGGTGGTGGTGCTCAGGGCTTTGGCTGAAATATTCTGGAATTTGGTTCAACTCTAGAAATAACGTTATGTTTTTTGTTTATTTCGTCAAGCGAATGGGAACCTTCGTTTTTACAGTTCTAGAAAGGCATCTGAGGCTGAGGTTGTGCCATCCCAGTAAAGCATCCTCTTCTCTGCCTCTCAGGTCTGAGCTGGAAGGAGATGGTGCCACATGTGCAGGGTCACTGTCTCTGCACCACGCCTCATGTGTAACTCAGACTCCTGTGCCCTGAGACCTGGGATGGGTCTCACTGTCCCATTTTGACACCAAGCAGGTACCCCACTGCTAGTGACAAGTAGGACTACAACAAAGACCCCTGTTGAGCAGTTGTGAAAAGCTGTAAAGGTTTTGAAGCTTCTGTTGCCATTTTAAAGCTTCTGTAAATCTTGAGCAAGTTTGCAGTATTGAGATGCACCATCTAAGGGATGAGCCAAAGTTGGTTAAATTTCCTCAAATGTAAAGGAGCAAATTATTGTTCCTGTCACTCGGTGTAATCTGCTGTGTGCCTCCACCACCAAGGCTTGTTTTTGTGTCAATTAATCCTTACCCTCTGCCTTCACCCGCAGGTAAAGCCGGTGAAGAGGGGGAGCAGGGTGCCAGATGCTCCCCGCGTCCCTCTGCGCCTCAGCTGCCGCTCATCCTGTGGCATCCCAGAGGACGAGAGCGAGAGGGCATCTCTCGGGATACCCTGCCCCAGACTGGCCCTGGGCACGGCTCTGCCCCACAGTGAGTCCCTGGATGTGCTCCCCCGATGAGGACACTGAGGGGCAGGAGCAGGATGGTTTTCCCAGGACGGTGTCTGCGGATGCTGGGATTGCTGCTGGGGTCTTGCAGCACGGCTGAAATGCAGAGCAGCTGAGGGGGCATCGGTGTTTCTTGGTTTTATCTCTAGTGTAGGCTCACAAAGACAAAAAAAAGAGAGAATTGAGGAGAGGAGGAAAGCTGTCCAATTTCCCAAAATTCTCTGAAGAGCAGTGGGTGAGCTCTCTGCTGGGAGAGCTCAGGCAGATTGGGTGGGGTTTGCTAATTCAGCCATGCGTGCAGTCACAGTGGGGAGGGGGTGAGGAGAGGTGATGGCATGGGAATGTGTCATGAAAGTCACCGAGGGAGCGAGGAGCCAGGGGAAAAACCTGCTCTGTGCCCAGAGAGGACGGGCATCATGTCAGCCACTGCATTTGGGAAGTGCTGCTACATGCACAGGGATGCAGCCAGGAGCCCACGTTGGCTCAGGGCAGTTTTTGACTTGAGTGAAGTTGCTCTGTAACTTGATTGACCAAAGTATAAAAGGTGAAAAAAACTACTCCACCACCTTCACTCCCCACACAAGTTTTATCTAGCTGCACTAATAAGTTAGAAGCACACAAGTACAGACCTGAAATGGGCTGTGGGAGACCAAGCAGTCTAAGAACAGCACACAGAGACAAGTTTAACTGTCCTGGTAAAAAAAAATAGCTTAAATCAGGGTAATATTTTTTAAAGTCTTCATGCAGATCATATTCACATATTAGTGTACAAGGCAGGTGAGACCCATCTCACCCTGTCCTGGCTCAGGTGGAGACAGTAAATTCTGGCCGGGTGTGGTTCATCTTCCCAGCACCCTGAAGAGCACCTGGTCCCCTGCTTTGTGCCTCCCCATCCCGCCCCAGCAAAGGTCACTGCTGCAAGGCAGGAGGGGTGGCTCACCCACCTGGCCCCGGGCTTTGAGCTGGAGCCAGGCTGCAGAAGGGTTGGGATAGCACAAACGGGTACTTTCGGGTGCTGTCATGCTAATTAGTCAGCACTCATCAAGATAACTAGAAAAATAATTTTGCAGATCGTATCAGACTAGTTTGTGGTTGGCTTGAACTGGTGCTTTATTCTGCAGATACAGAAATGTGCAGCATTTTTAAAAGGCTGGACTTTTAAAAAATGTTGACTTAGGAGTTTTCTTTTTTCCCCTTCACCACCGAAAGGAACAAAAAAATTATCCAAACAAAAGCCTAATCAGTGCCTGTTGATTTGCTTCCTTCCATGACTTTATTTCTCATTTTTGCTTGCTGCCTGGTGTTTCCCCTGTCTTTTGAGATCCCTGTGAAGCAAAAAGGGCAACGAAGCTGGCAATGCAATATTTTCTAGCTACATCTATGCTTTGCTGCGTTGATATGAAAAGGTGAAACATAAATTCAACCCTGAGATGTTCCAGTTTCAGGCCTCCAAATAATGTTCCAACCCTCCTGCAAGCCCACTAGGACAGCGACTGCCTTGCTTTGTGTGTAGGTAGCAAAGACACGATCCTTTGCTGGCTGTACTGTGGGAGCCCCTCAGCTGATGCTGTTCTACTCCTCATGCAGCTGGTTTGAAGATCCCTGGGATTTAGTCTTGGAGAAAAAAAAAAAGTAATCATTCAAAAAACAAACAGCTTCCTTCTGACTCCTTTCTAACAAGAGCTGCTTTTTGGTCAAGAACCTGCCTCTGTTTTCAAGCAGTAGCTTCTCGGGCAAGATTTTCAAATTTTTATTTTATTTTATTTTATTTTTGTCCCCCACCCCCATGGATGAACGAATTGCCTAATTCAGGAGCACTAAAATTCTTACTCTTTTTTTTCTGAGCACGAGAAGCACACCCGTAATTTCCCACGGAATTTCTTGCGGCAGCAGAACTCCCCTCCCAGGACGCATCCTTATGTAAGGAGCGGCTCCAGCTCGTGTTTATTGCTCCGTGGGACCGGCGGCTGTATGGAAACGCCTGGCGTGTTTGTTTGTGTGCCGGTGGGTAATGCTCTTTAGCAGGGACACTAACAGCACTGCCTGGAGCCAGGCAAAGTGCGAGGCGCTCTCTGCGCCAATTTCCCCGGCCGGGTTTGGCAAGCGCGGCCGGCGCTGAACCTGCGGCGCCGCCGCTGCTCCTCCTGCCCGTGCCCAGCTTGGGTCCAGGCTGTAGGACAGCATCTCCAGAGGCTCTGGGGACTGGCTGGGCTGTCCAAGGAGCAGTGATGGAGCCATCCAGCAGTCCTGCTCCACATGCGTTTCCTCTGTTTCTCCAAGCCTCTGCTGTCGGCTGCTCCCCCCAGGCATCCCCTTCTCCTTTTTCTTCAGGTTTTGCTGGCTCATTTCTCCCCTAGCGTCTTTTATTTTTTTAATTTTTTTTTTTTTACTCAGGGGATTATCTATGTGTGACAGCAAATGGGAAACTGAGGCATCTGGCTGCGGAGTGTGTCATGTGAAACATGTCAGCGGGGCTGTAGTGCTAAACGAGGAGAAAACACCACCAGACTGGCAGCTCCAAGGGAAATCAGGGTGCTGATAGCTCTCCTCTCTCTCCAGGCAGGAGAGATGGGCCAGGGCTAAAAATCTGACACAGCCCAAGGGACAATACGGGTTCCCCCAACTCTTTTGCACTTTGGGAAAAAGTTCAGTTAGGGAGAAAGAAGAGAAGCACTGCTCAAGTTTGATTCTTGGGGATAAACAAGTTTTAGCTGCCCAGAAACAGTTCCCCCCCCCCAAAAAAAAATGGTACCTGTGAGGCTGAGGTGTCTGTTGAGCTGGCCTTATCTGGTGGTAAGCATGAGGATGGCTGCAGTCAGAGGTGCCTGCAGAGACAATGCCCAGGGGATGTGCCTTGTCCAAGGCACTGGATCCCAGCTCTGACAGAAATCACCTTGTCAGCTGCACTGGGTGGGGGAAACACAGCACAGGCCTTGCAAGGAGATGATATTTTAGGTGGTTATCAAGGAAGGAGCCAGGCTCCAAATGGAGTCACTCATTTCTAATGTTGGCCTTTTATTAGCATTGTCCTGTTTGGGCTTAGCAAGCTTCAAAGTCTCTCTTGTGGCAGGAGTGATGGTGGGTGTGAACGGCCAAGGCTGGGGTCTGAAGGTAACTTTGAAGGTAAAATACAGTGTGATGCTCCCTGCCATGGCTGGAAACTTCCCAAGGATGGGAAGGGGGACATGGGGGACATGACTGCAGAAAGGCCTGGACAAGGGATGGCAGTGTAGTGTCTTAGTGGAGAGAGGGCTGTGCATCACTTGGAACCAAGGAAGAGCTTTCCTCCAAGATCCCTTGGGAGGAGAAGAGCCAAGGGGGGTCTTCACTGAGGTTTTGGGTGCTGCAGTTTGGGCTGGGGACAGAGGAATGTGAATGTGGCAGGGAAGCTGCTGGGACTGTGCTGAAGAGGCCAAGCTTTGGTCCAGGCATGTGCAGAAAACCATGCCTGGGTAAATGTCAGGCTGGTAAAAAAAGAAATAAGTCAGTTAAAGAAGAGGTAATAGGTCTTGGTGGATGTGACTGGGGATTCTGCTGCTCATGGAGCATCTGGCTTTTAGTCTCTTGGGATAAAATCCATCAAAATTTTCCCTTGTAGAGAGAGGAAGACCTGGAGTCCATCAACACAGACTCTGCTGGGTGGACAAACAAATGAGGAGCGTCCTCAAGGCTTTTAGCTGAGCTGGTGGTTAAAGTGCAGAGTGTTCAGAGGCTGTGCCTACGGCATCCATAGGGTGTTTCCATTCTGGCATCCACAGGGTGTTCCTCTGAGAAGAGTGTCCAAGGGACTTGGCCACCACAGTCTCACTCATTTTTTCAGACAGCTTTGGGCTTCTCAGCCTTCTGCAAACATTGCCATTGTTTGTCTGGCTGATGAGTGCTCATGTTCCACGTTAGATAACCCAGTCTCACCGAGGGATGGTGGCTCCACAGGAAAAGTAGCCTTTTTTCCTGGTGAGATAGTGTCAAGTGACAATTTCACTCTGCAGAAAAGGTTCACCTCATCTTTAGAAAGAGGCTGAAATTAGGCCCCATGTTGGGTAAAAATACCTTAAGCAATAAGATACTGAATGAAAGCTTTTGGTTTTATTTTCTCCTTCTCCTCTTTTTTTCTTTTTCAAAGCAGAAATTCTCCAGTACCCAAGTTCGTGGTTTGAAAGATCAAAGTGCTGCACTGAGGAGTGAATGCAGATTTGTGAGGAGGTAAGATAAGACACCTCCATCCTCATCATTCAGCGATGGCTTCCTTGTCCTTTTGTTGAGCTGAGGCCACTGCCCCTCAAGCAGGGGCATAATAATTGTGATGCTTACAATTATCTTGTCTTGAGATGTGCAGCTCTTCCTGCCTGTTCACAGCTCGGGGAATACTCCATCCACCCCACAGGTTTCTGCTATGGGGATCAGGCTTTTGGGAGCTCCAGTAAGTCTCAAGGCTGCAGCCCTTCAGCCTCCTTTCAAGGGCCTGAGCTAGTAAAGTCACTTAAAGTGTAGCCATGGCCTATGAGAGCCTTTGGACTCTCACAGCTATAAAACAGAACCCTAAAAACTGATGCACTGAATAAAATATAATAGCACTCATTCTGGAATAGAAGCTGATTTATTTTAACTTGACTTAATACATTTTCTTCTTCTAGCTCAAGAGCATCCAGAAAAGTTCCTCTAGTCAATTTTCAAGTGTCAACAAGCTGTTTTTCTTGGTCTCACAAACTCATCTTTGAAATGGGAATAACTTAGTCTCCCATATGGTGTCGAAAGCTACTTCATAGAGGAAATCTCCTGTATATTCATACAAAATTTTAGAGGAGCAGGTGGAAATTATCTGGCAATTAAAGTTAGTGCTATGGAGCTAGGACTTGGAATGACATAGCCAGTCTATTCAAAGACCTCATCTCCTCCTGTCAGCAGTTGGTTACGTGACTGTTCATGGTGCTGCTCCTCATGGGGGGGAAAAAGCCCTTGAGGAGATGGCAAAAGATTTCAGCTGATTTCTGATAACTGGCTTTGAGCTGATCGTGACATTTATCTGAAAGGAAATGGTTAAAAACAGGCCTTCAGCAGCTCTGGCTCTGACATGGTTCTGCAGACTAATTGGGGTATTAATGAAGAAAAGTAGCGTTCTGTGAATGCAGGAAGTGGCCTCCAATAAAGTTTGCAAATTTCACAGAAAAACGAACATAAAAAGGTCAAGACTCTCCTCAGCCATTTTGTCTAATTTTATTTTGAGCAGGAGATTTCTGTACTCACTTAAATTAATCAGGTCTGAGCTTTAGCACAGGATGGTTGCCACCATCCCAAGGGGAATTGTTCACCACCCTCTTGCAGCAGCAGTCCAAGGCTTATCCCTCACCATTTTTCAGAATTGCTCAACATTTTCTTGACTCTTCATAGCTGGTGTTAGATCACCAGATTTTCCTCCATTGCAGAATTTACAAACTTCAGAATTCACAAATTTTTTTTTGTTTCTCTGGCTTTTTTCAAATTATGCAGAACTCTCCTACTTCCCTCAAAGGGTTTGCTCAAACTTTCTAAACTTGACTGGAAGACCTGACGAATTATTTTACCTCCAGAGTGCATGACTGGTAGGGAGGTATAGGCATGTGTAAACAGCTGTTTTGGCTGAAAATTGAAATTTGAAATATTGTTTCAAATATCTGTAAAAATGAAGCCCAGCACTTCACAGAGACACTGCCAATAGAGAGGAAAATTTGCAGCCTCTTTTAGACACTGCTCCTGTTTAAATTTCCCTCTGCTGTTAAGGTGAGGAGCATTGTGGCATTGCTGTGGAATCTCTGCTGTGCAGAGGGAATCCCAGGTGAGAACCAGTTCCCTGAGAAGCAGATGCTCAGGTGACATTCCAGAGCCATTGAGGGCCAGCTGCTCAGGGAGCTTTCTCCATCCTGCTGAGGCCAGGAGGTGAGCAGGGCATTCAGTGCTTGGCCTGAGCAGTCTTGGAAGAGGGGAGAACTCAGCTGCCTTAAAATTAAGCAATCAAAATTAAAAGGAAACACGACTGACCTCAGCTGGAAGTTGGTGCATTTTAAATATGGGATGGTGCTTTCTTTGCAACCTGCCTCAGAAGTTTGCTAATGCCCCTGATTTATTAGAGAGGCTGAGAGAAACAGCTTTGCACAGCAGGATAAGCATGCTTTTGACTTGGTTCCAGGTATGACAATAGCTGAGAGCCATCAAAAGTAGGAAGAAAATAGCTGCCAACAGTTCTGTCTGACTTGGATGATCCTGATTTTCCTCTTGCTCCGTCAAACCCTGCCTGCTCAGTCCTTTCTGATGGAATTGAGGACAGAACATCCTTCTGAGGGCAGCTTTTGTTCCTATCAGCATTTAACTGTGCTTCCTTTGTAGGATATGATGTGCAGAGCCCTGGGAAGAGAACTCTCTCCTCTGCCTTCCTGTGCTTCTCCAAGAGGGAAGGCTGGGTGCTGAGCACAGACAGTGGGTAGGATCTGCACGTTTCACAGGATGCCAGCAGACAGCAGCAATATTTGGAGACAATATTCAGGAACAAGGTTTGCCATTGGAAGTTTCTGAAGAAATATTGTCTCCCGCTCCTGACTATGGCAACTGGAATTAGCAGACCAATCTTTTTCTTCCTTTCTCCCTGGGAGGCCAGGTAAGCCTTCACCAAACCTCAGCAAGGAAATACCTGAACTGGGGAAATTAGTTGGAAAATCACGCTAGAAAATGCAGAATATTAGTCTACAGGATTCTGGTCCGGAATAAACCCAGAACCAGAGTTCTGGAGGTTTTGTGACACTGGAAAGGAATATTTTTGCAATGTTTGTGAGGGGGGTGATGTGTGGGCTGTGCAGTTGTAGAGTTTTGTTTCACATGCTCACGTGCCACTGCAGCTTCAGCTTTACAGAGCTTGTCCTCTTCTGCTGGGAGAGGGAAAGGACAAGTACCTGTTTGGATGACCAAAAAGGTAAGGTGGTGTATAAAACAAGATTGAAAAATATGACCTTCTCACAAAATAAATACAAACTTTAGGCATTCGGGCACTTTTCTAGTCCTTTTACAAAACTTGGAAGCAAGTGGTTAAAAGCAAGCTAAGAATATTTACCCACAGATTAAACAAAATGTCAATTTTTTTGCCTCTTTTTCCCCATGATGCTGTTTAAACCTGCTAAGAAATTAGTTTTGCTGTGAGTTTTCGTGCATAATTTGGGTTGCACACAAAGGGGTTTTTTCTTCTAGCATGTAAAATAATTGGATTTTGAGCAAGGTTGTATGTTTGAAGCTAGTAATACATGTAACTAATGGGTATGAAATTTGAAGGAGGATGCAGGTCATTCTTTGAAGGTAAAGATGCCACGTTTTGCATGAGTTCAGTTCATGTACTTTGTCAGCTGCAGCTTTTGCTCTGTCCTTTGAATTTCCAGGACACCACCTTTATCTGAAGGCTTATATTGAAACTCTGAACAAGCAGCCCATGATTTTGAAGGAGAAGATGAGGGCTTTTTTCCCTTACCTGAGGAATCTGCTCTTGAGCTGAAGACCACAGCCTTTAAAAGCCTGCAGTGGTGATGTCTGTCTTTTGGAAATCTATGCAGGTGTGTAACTCATTACTTTTGTACCCAAAGGCATTTCTCCACGTGTTTCTTCACTAAGACTCAAAAATTCCATGCTGGAACGCAATAATTTGCTCAAGGAAACTGCAGATTGCCTTGCCTTGAAATAAATCCTGTCCCCTCATTGCTAGAAGTGCCTGAGGGCGTGTGCACTACCTGTCCTTAGAGTCATAAGCTATTTAATCATAAACTATAGGCAGCTATCAGTAGCCATAAACAACTCGGATGCACTAAAAACTGCAGAGGGGGAAAGGATTAAAAGTTGCAGGAGGGCAGAAGGAGGAGTCCACGCTCAGGGCCACAGCTACCCTGGCAGCCACAGATGTGCTGGAGGGGAAGAGGGAGCTGGGAGAGAAGAGGGAGCTGGGAGAGAAAAGCCCCAGCTGGGTGTGAGGCTGGGGCCTCGGGGTGCTGCTGCCCTGGCCCCAGGTTGCTGTCCAGCTCCAGCAGAGTCCAGCTCATTTGCTGCTCTGTGAAGATTTTGTCAGTTTTGGAGGGGATTTTTCAAGGCAGTGCAGAGTGTGAGGGTGGCTGGTTTTTGTTGTTAAGGAGAAGAGCAGGGTGTTTGCTCACCAGCTGCTGACAGCTCTGTCTCAGGGCAAAGAGGGAGGGGGACAGGATGTGTGAGTTTGGGGGATGAATCCCTTTCCAGACTATCCTGCCTTGGCCAGGAGTTTCTGTGGCTTTGTAGCATGTGTAGAGTGTGTGAAGGGGTGGAGGGTGGGGATTTTTTTCCCTCCTCCACAGCAAAATCCATCAGTCCCCATCTCCTTTCCCCTCCAAAAATCCTTGTGCTCCACTCACCTGCCCTGCACTAGGCATGTGGGGTCTGGCGCTTCGCAGCCCCTTACTTTTTCTTCCTCCACACCTTTCCAAGGGGTCTCAAGTTTGGGATATAAGTCTCTTTTTTTCCCTCCCTGTCCTCTGCTGTAGTGGATTCATCCCAATTCAAACTTGAAGCTTGGGGTGGCACTGAGGTGGGCACAAGGAGACTGAACTCATGGCCCTGTGGGTCAGATTGGGCTGCCTGACAAATCTGAAGTGTCCCTGGGACACTGCACCGTGCTGGCTGACAGGGAAGAGGGGAGGTGATAAACGAGTCCCAAAAATGCTGCTCTGAGTGCACAGCAAGGGCCACAGGGCTGCAGAGTAGATCTGAAAACACAAGCACTGGGTACATGCAGGCTGTCTCTCCCAAGGCTGGGAGCAGCTCCTGGCTCTCTGGCAGCCCAGAAGCAGCTGGGGAAGATGGAGTGGTCACAGTCATTATTTTATGGCGTGTCACTAAAACTCCTGTGGGAAGGGACAAGCAGGCTGCCCAGCTTTTCACCCATCAGTGCTCTTAAAAGCACGACATCCTCTCCCGAGGCCCCAGCAAGAGGGTGTGCACACCTTTTCAGGTGCTTGAAGATGCAGATTGGCAGTAAGTGAGGAGATTTTGTTTTTCCTGAGGGTAGAAGTGTTGTGTCAACTCTCAATTAAGACAGGTTTTGTCTGGGCGGTATCTGACACACAGCTTGCCACTTGCTAAATCTGAAATTAAGATGTTTGGACCGAAACAAAATCCCCTTCTATTAAGATATTTTAGCTCCGTTGTCTTCTGTAGGATACTGAATAGAAGCTGCTATTTAAAGGTATTTTAGTGGGAAGCATCCGTGGATGCTGATGGCAGCTCTCTCCGCTATCTGCTTATAGGATGCAGACATTCTTCTTCAGCTTCTAGACACTACATCTGTTTGGTAAACCTAGAGACTGGGTTTTTCTCGAGCTTTTTCAGTCTGGCTCACATTGCTCAGGGATCATGGTGCAAATGCTGCTTCTTTTGTGCAAGATCAGTGCAGCCAGGCCAGATGGTCTGAACTGAGTGGTCACACTGCTCGTCCCTGAGTGTCACTATCTCGTGGCAGAGATGGATTAGGCTCCTTTTGGTTTTGGTGC
Source organism: Motacilla alba alba (assembly GCF_015832195.1). NCBI lineage: Eukaryota > Metazoa > Chordata > Aves > Passeriformes > Motacillidae > Motacilla > Motacilla alba. Next base: position 34,743,494 of record NC_052022.1, on the reverse strand, counting down.
TGTCAGTCTATGTTACCCAATGGCCACAAGGTTTGTGCAGGAGTGTTTCTTTGATATCTAACCACATTTCTAAGGAGAATCCCCGGGGCTTGCAGTTCACACTTGATGTTTGCTTATTTTCAAATGCAACACTTCGGCAGAAAGAGGAGACCCTTAATATGGCAAAAATCAAACTCCAGCAAATGCAACAGTGGATATGGCCCAGATTTCTGGCCAGAAACTGTGATCAGATTGCAGTAGCTATCCTGAAGTTCCTGCTCTCCAATTAGGAAGATGTCACAGCTAAGCAGCAGTCTGGTAAACTTAGGGATGTTTTTACTAAACAGCTTTGGGATGCAGAAGTATTTACACTGACCTTGTTTTTCAACTCTTCTGAGGGCCAAGGAGGAAGCTGGAGGTTCTGTAGGAAATAATCCTCCTTCATTATACTGCTTCCCATCTGTTGGGTTAGTTTTTAGGGTTTATATTTATTCATCTCTCAGGGAGCACTGGGGATTTCACAGGCAGGAAACTCCATCAGGGAAGTATCTCAGAGCACTTCTGTGTGGCTCAGGGCCAGGTGACACTGTTCAGGACAGGAGCTCAGTGCCAGGTGAGGATGTTCCTGTGGTTCTCTGTACCACAGAGCACAGATCTGTCACTGCTGTGTCCAGAGCACAGATGGATGGGGCAGGAGGGTGAAATGGGACCTCAGGTCCATGGGCAGGAAAATCAAAATCTGTGCTGCATGAGGAAGGAGAGATGAGCTGAATTCTCCTCTCGGTGTCTATGGTGATAGTTTCCCAAAAACATCATCCACAGTTGTGATTCTTTCCAGTGGTGGAGAGGATGACAGGCAGTCAGCACTCTGGTGGTGTCACCAGTCCTAAGCCTGCACAGAGGGTACAATTTTCCCAAGCACTTGAGAGACTCATCATTTCACTTCAATCCTGTGATAACTCAAGGAGATGTTTCCCATTTTCCTTTTTGGTGCCCAGTAAAATGGTCAGTGGGTTAAAGCAGGAGCACCCACCACATCTGAAATGCAGAGTGCCACATGTCCACAGCCACACAGGACTGTGAGTCAGATCCTGAGAGGATCAGGTGGGCAGAAGGCTGTGAGGAGCAACCTGGGCTCCCAGACCTGGTGTGGCACTAAGCAGGATGACCTGCAAGAGGTGAGGTGACACCAGGCTTGACAGGCAAGCACCTGGTGCTTGGTGTGTGCTTTAATGGAACTCTCTATAACCTTCTGGAAAATGTAATTAAAAGTGAAATCACCCATTTGACTCATGGTTTATTGGTCCCATCTAATTAAAGCGGAAGAAAAATTTCCAGGAGAAATTTTGAGTGCAGGTGGGGTGCCAGTGAAATGGGATAAATAACTCTGGCTGCAGGAAATGGGTGCAATGATTTCCTGCCACACCCAGCATGCCTCTCCTCATTGCCACCCCCAGTGAGTGGAGGCAGGGTTAGGGTAGTGCTGCACTCGTGATGTGATCCTTGGGCCGTTCTTGGAGCTGGCAAATGTGGTTTTGCCTCCCTTCTGCTCAAGGGACAGTGACCTGTGCGTGCTGCAGTGTTCTTGACCTCTTTTATTGAAGGACCTTGAAACGAAGGCAATGCTGAGTCCTTTAGCAGTAGACCTGTGTGAGTTAGGAAATAGCCTCATAAAAGCAAAAAATCACATGCATCTCACTCTATAGCTTCCCCCGCTCAAATTGAAATACCTTATAGGAGTTTAAAGGAACAGGGAAGCACATGGTGTGGAGCCATGGAAATTATGTCCGTCAGCCTTTTCCTCAACAGCCTTTGCCTGTCTGGGCACAAATGCCATGGTGTTGCAACAGGGGAGCTGGACATCACTAGAATGTATTAATTTTCATTTCAGTATTGCCCTCACAAGTTTTTTTCCTGCTCTGCCAGTGCCTGGTGTTTCACCTAACACCTGGCTCCAGATGATTTATGGGGCATGGAAGACTTCTGCTCCCGTTTGGAAAGCTTGGGTTTGTGCAGGTGGCTGCAGCATCACTTGGCACAAGAGAAAACCTTGCTAAAGCAGGAGACAAGCAACCTTCCTTGCCTGGTTCATGAGTTTCAAGGCAGTGTTGGACTCACTGAGGAACAAGGGGTTTGTTAGCTCCTAAAGGCAAAAAGTTATTCCACTCTGGCAAAGCAGTCATGGCACTCCATCCTCCAGCACCAAGCCATGTTTAGTCTTTCCCATGGCTCTTCCCAGATCTCCCTGGCCGGGCTGCTACAGACTAAAGCAAAGCTTGGAAGGAGTGTGAGAGAGGGCTCTGCAAAGCCTTTCCCATGGCTCTTCCCAGATTTCCCATGGCTCTTCCCAGATCTCCCTGGCCGGGCTGCTACAGACTAAAGCAAAGCTTGGAAGGAGTGTGAGAGAGGGCTCTGCAAAGCTGCCGTGGCAGAACAGGCAGAGCTTTCCTTGTGCTTGCTGCAGAGCTGGGCTCCTGGCACCCCCTCCATGAACCCCTGCTCTCACACCTGTTCTCGCTGCAGAGACACTTCTTGCACCTCCCACAAGTGCACATGCTTGGGCTCCAAGAGCCTCCCTGGATTTCGGACCTTCGTGTGATCGGAATGAATTAGACTTGGCGGAGGGATGGGATTATTGCAGACCTGTCACTTCACAGTATGTTCCTGTTACAGCCCACACTCGTGTCTGCTAGTATTTTAAAGTAAACTTTAATTAGCATTTTCCCAAGAGTGTGAATAAATTGTTTTATTGTTGTTTTGGTGTTGGTTTTGTTTTAAGGAAAAGAGTGTTTACTCACCAAGGACATGTTTCCAAACTCTCCGTCCGCACCAGTCCTGGTTTTTATGGTGTCTCATCACAGCTCCCTGTAAAGCTCTGCTGGGAGCAGGGCTCCTCAGTGCTGGGGTAAGATGTGCCGTGGAGGGTCATGCGAGTGCTGGAGTGTTTCTGAGTGGTGTTGGAGCAATGCTGTCAGACTCCCGATGGCCATGTCTCACCCATTTACTAGCAAATTATTCCAGGGGAGTTTCTCCAGTCTAAGCAAAGCTGTGTCTGCCTTGGTTTGGTTACCTTTGGGCTCAGCTTGGGCTCAGTGCCTTCAAAAGTCCTGATTAACTCCTGTCTAACCAAATCCAGCAGCACCAGGCAGGTCTCTGCTTATTGTAAATAACATCTGAGCTGCTTTTTGCAGGGGATGTTGAGTGTGTTTTCCAGCCCTCGGTCCAGGAAGGGTGAAGCAGGTGCCTGGTGTGGTCCAGAGGTCTGCTCACAGACAGCAAAGGAATGGAAAGGACGTTCTGTACGTGGCTGAATTCCTGCAGAATTACTTTACTGCTGAAAATAAGCACGCTAATAATGTGTGAAGGTTTCTACCCACCCAACCCACCTATTAGATGGAATTTGTGAAAGTGGTGGAATAATGGATGAGCTATGGTGGGACAGGGGATGAGCTACAGACCTGTTTGTCCTCTTTGTGGGGAGAGTGTTAAGGGAAAAGGGGCTGGGGCTGGGGTGTTACCTGTGGGTGCTGGCACAGACTGGGATCCCCAGCCCATCCCCCCAGTTTTAAAAGGTGCTGTGAGGAAGGTACACCCACTGCCTTGAATCCTAGAGGCAGGGAGAAGTAAGCCAGCAGCTGGGGGAAAAAAGAGTAAATTTAGAAGCCTGGGTGGTAAGGAAAAAATTTTGGAGGGAAAAAGGCGCTGCCTTGGGTGAGCCACGAGGACTCCGCTGGCTTTTGCATTGCAGGAAAACACACTTGAGCAAATGTGCTGGTGTGAAGTGTTCAGGCACAGACACTGCCTCCTTTTAGTTTCACCCATGCGTGGCTCGGGTTCCACCCGTCTTGTTTAAACAAATACACTCGGTGGGGATGAGGCAAGGAAAATCCTGTTCTCCGCTCGCCTGTCTTCTTCCCTCTGCTCCTCCAGCAGGGACGCTCAAAACACAGATGGAGATCAAGGCGCTGGGTTTTAACAGATCCAAATCAATTTGATGTGTCCTTAAAAAATCCCACAGTCATTTCCAGTGGCATCAGCAGAGCTGCTAACAGCTGAGCGTGTGCCCAGTCACTTGTTGCTGCATGTACTGGTTTTCTCATAATGAAACCATTCTTTCCCTGTCATCCGAAGGCTCCAAGTGTGGCTTTTTGGTGGCAGCGACACAGGAGCATCTTGAGAAGTTACAAAGTGGGTTATCTGGAGTGTCACCATGGGAGCAGCAAACCTTGAGTTGTCATCTTGTGCTTCTGAGCAGGGCTTGTTCCCAGTTGCCTGGTGAGACCTCTGGAAGTGAGTGCCACATAAAAAGGCTCCAGGCAGGTGATCAAAAAAAGGGTGATGGATAATGCCTGGGAATCAAAGCACCCAAATCTCTGACCTGTCAGTAGTGAAAATGGGCTACTGAGGCCCTTCCAGAAGTTCTCCAGAAGGCACAATCTTCTTATCAAAGGAGACCTCTCCACCCACTGGGAAGGAGCTGCCCCCACTGCTTCCTAATATGAGGTGGGAGATGCAAGAGAACTGGCAGCCCACGCTGCACTTACCCACTGGCGTGTGGCAATGTCCTCATTTGTGTGAAAATGCATATTTGGTGACCTGCAAAATCCCAAGAGGCTTCAAAATAGGAAGGATTATTCTTTTTATGCCACTTTTTCTTTATTCTTTCCCCTAGGGAAGACCTCAGACCTCTGCAATCCAACCTCCCATCTGGAGCAGGACTGTCTCCAACACCAGATCATGTCAGCTGTGGCTTTGGCTGCCCAAAGCCTGATCACTGCTGTGGGTGTGGATGTCACCACTTTCTGGATGACCTGTTCCAGCTCTGTCTACCCTCCTAGTCCATTGTTTTTTTCATAATATCCAATCTGAACCTCATAAGCCACAGTATGTGGTCATTGCCCTTACCTGCCAATACCAAGAGGAGTGGCCCTCTCATCATCACAACCCCCTGTCAAATCCAGTGGGCAGGAACCTGTAGAATTTGGCACCAATTTCCCTTTTTTTCTGGTTTTGTGTTCAGGAATCACTCCTTTTACTCCTTGGCATGGCTGCTGAAGGAGGAAGGGGTTTCCTGTGGCCATGACCTCCCCAGCTGGGGAAGAGCAGTGCCAGGCTCAAGCCCTGAGGGAAGGGTGGGAATGTCCAATCCATGCAAATCCACAGAGCAAACTGTTTCTTTGAGGAAGAGTTCATTTGCTTTTCTCGGTGGCTCATTCTACCAAAATTGAAGAGAGAGAATCCAGAAGTTATTGGCATCCATTTTTAGTATAAAAGATTACAAGGGACTGAGTTCTGATGCACATTCCAGGTCTCTCCTATTATCTTGCCCTTCTCCTGACTCACCTGGTCTGGTTGCTGTGTGTTGCTCCATCCTGGGGGAAGCAAAGCACTCAACACGTTGCTCACCTCTCCTGTGACCTCTCCGATGCCACACCTTTGTTGGATGACAGCAACAAAAACAGCACAGAGAATTCCCAAAAGGGTGAGGACTCCTTAATCCCTTCAGAAAACCAACCTGATACTTCGTGGGTGGGTCCCTGCTAGTCTCAGGGTGAATTAAAATCTCCTTCCTCATCCGCAGCTCCCAGCCTTTCAGATCACACCGAGTGCAAGGGCCAATCCCCTGTGCCTCTGGCCCCTCTTGCCTCCTTGTTTGCAGAGGTGGTGCTTTGTGGGGACAAGGGTCTCACCCTCTTAAAATCCCAGCCGCCTTCCCTCTTCCTGATTCCACATGTGCCTGTCTAACCCATGGGGCAATTGTTTGCCGGGAAGCCAGCAAGACAGTCCCCTCGTGACCAGTGCCTCAGCTCGGCTGACAGTTTTGCTGCTCCTCCAGTGACCTCCCTCGATGTTCTCCAGAACTCTGTTTCTCTCTGGACTGAATTCTTTGTCTGTTGATTTAGCATCCTGCTCCCATCCTGTGTTTTGCGCAGACACGTCACCATGGTACCGAGGCTCCCCGTGGTCAGTATTAGATATTAATCATTGACACGTTGGAGGATTTGTCTCCATTCGCACAGGAGAAGGATAAAAGAATTCAGTTGTCCATGTTATGGGATAAGGTTGTGGGTGAGACCAGGCTCATGGGCCCCATTCCTGTCTAGTCAGTCTATCCTTTCCATTTGGGACTTAAAGAAAGACACATTCCACGGGACGGACCCCAAATCCCTGTGTTATGAAATCCTGATGTCTTCCTGCCTTCCCTGGATTTGTAAGCTTGTGATTTATCGAGCAAGAACACAGCAAACCAACACCTTGTTCTACAGCCTCGCTGCAGGGATGATTCATTTGGGCTGCTGATGGCACCTGACACTGCATTTTGGCTGCCCTTCTGGAAATAGTGAGCCCTTTGTGGAGATCTGGTCGTTAGATGATGAATTTCTGTTTGCTCCCCCCTGAGCTTACTCCAGGCTCAGCTGCCACACGTCTTCATTAATCCTCTTAGCCCTCCCTGATTTGGTTGCACCTTGTTACGTGAAAGAAAGGAGTCTGATAATGCACCGGTGAAATGAGCTGCAGTGATCTGACATCCAAACCCAGAAACAAGCAACACTTTCTCCAAGGAACGGCCCCACCAATTACTCTGTCAGTTGAATTTTCCTGGCACAGTCCCAGGCCATCCCAAGGCTGGGATGTGTGCCGGGCAGTGCCCAGTGGCTGCTGGGATGGACTGGGGGGGCACACAGAGGGGCATCCATGGCCTGGATGGGGCTGTGGCAATGCTGAGGAGCAAAGTGTCCAGCGCACAACAGCCACAGAATCTGTCTGAGTTCAGCAGAGCACATTCTGTAAGCTTGGGCTCGTTTAATAGGAAAAAAATAAATAAAATAAAGAAGGGAAGGAAAAAAAAAAAAGAAGGAACCTGCTGGAAAAGAGGGGTTTCCAGGCTCCATGGCTGTGGGAAGTGCAGAGAGCCCAGATCCCATCGTGTCATGGGATTCCCCCATGGATCCTTTCTGCCCTGAGCTCACAGTCAGTGGCCAGGGCTGTGCCTTCATGTGCAGCACCTCAGGGATTTCAGAGAGGGGCCTTTACCCCTCTGAATCTGATTGCTCAATGGCTATGGCTTGCTTATGGTTTAATGATCTGTAATGATGTAATGCTTCTCACTTTTAACCATTTTCCATGAAAGGCAGGGGTGGCAGTAAATACGTTTTGCTGTCAGCTTCTCTGGCACAGCAGCTGTTGGTAGCCTGCGTGACAAAGCCTGTCCCAGCCCTGTCTCCCAAGGCATGGCAGGGCCAACCTGTGAATCCCCAGCAGGTAATTACCTGCTTGTCCACAGCAATTGGGAATTTCTGATGCATTTTATGTGCATATGCACAAACAGGAATTCACCAAGGTTTTTCCCAGCAACCTCCTTAAACCTTTCAGAATAAGTGAAACTTCGCTGCAGCAATAGGAAAAATGCAACTTTTTTTTTTGAAACTTTCTGCAAGGGTAGCCAATTTGTCCTTTCATAACAAACCAGCTGCCTCCTTAACCGTTGGAGAGCCTGTATCCCTCTGTTTTGGTCACTAATATCCCATCCCTGGTGTGCTGTATCCATCTTCCCCACTGCCCAGAAGCCAACGCTGCTGCAGGGTCAGAGGCCAAGCCTTGGGTCAGCCTGGCTTGGTATCACACACACCAGACATGCAATGGCTTCTCCTCACCATGACTCACGAAAATGGGTGTGCCCTCGGCTTCTTTTGGAGCACTTAACTGGAATAACTCAAATGGAGAGGGAACACCTTGTACCTTGCCTTGTGTGCCTGTGCTGGTCTTGCCACAGCCCCGGAGGAAACCCAGGGTTCTCATCCTGCCTTGAAGAGATCCTGGGCACAACATTTGTAGGTCTCCCAAGTGCCACATCCACGCCCTTCTGGATCACAGAAGCAGAATATCTTGTGTTGGAAGGGGCCCTCAAGGACCAGAGAAGTCCTGACTGATGTGGTGAATGGCAAAGTCCCCATGAAGCTGAGATTTCCCAGGACTCTCCCAGAAATACAGCTCGCCAGATTTATGGTGTTTCCTTTGGTGCAAAGCTCACCAAAAATCACCTATTCCATGTGCACATCTGCCTTCTGCCCCAGATCTTGGGATTTATGTATCAGGCTACTCACAACCAAGCTACTCTGGCTGAAAACCAGAGTATTTTTGTGCAAAAAGCATTAGCATTTCCCATGGGAACTGAGGTTTTCCAGTACCTTCTGCTTCCTTTCTCCTTTCAGGACCAACTTTTGTTGCAACCTGTGGCTCTCAGGGTGTGCTCCCAGCTTTCCCAGACTGAGAGCGGCTGTGCTAAGCTAGGAAAGTCTTTAGATTTCGAGGTCTTATGAATTTGTGTGAAAAAACTTAGGTGGAAAACATAAAGGCTTTAAGGGACAAAAACTGAAGCCCAGTAGCACATTTTTGAGTCATGACATTTTGCTGAATTTTTTTTCTTCTGGGTGGAATTCTGATGAAACCAAAATTGTGTATCAGCACTTTCTGAAGGAAAATACCTTTTCCTCCTAATTCCAGTCTAGCTTACTCCTATAACAAGAAGGACGTTTTCACAATAGTCGGGGAAGATTTAACAAATGCACCAAAAGCAACTTTTTAAATTTTCATTTTTTTAAAAATATTTTTTTTTAAATCTATTTGTTGCCACAGTAGTGGCTTTCTGGCATTAACAGAGTTTTGTAAATGACAGCACCTCTGCTGACGTACTGATAATTGGGTGTACGCTAAGAAGAAAACGGGCTTTTTTTTTTTTCCAGTTGCAAAGTTCCTCCTGGAGTCCGAAAACAATGCGCCCGGCTATGCCAATCCATGGAAATCACTGGTTGTGTTTATCCAGCAATTAAAGGGGGATTACAGCCGCTTCAGAGCTCGGCATCCCGTCCCCTCCCCTGCACACCGGGAGCCTCAAAGGCACATTGTTCCCGCAGCCGCCAGCGCCAGCCCGGGGCCGGGGCGGGATGGCAGAGCCGAGCTTCTGCCGGGAGCGGCGTTACCCAAAGCGACCACAGCGAACACTAAGGGGAAGGGCGGGGGAAGGAGCCAGGGCTAGGCTTTCTTCTTCCAGAGGTGTTTTCCGTGCCCGTCCTCGGTACGGGGCAGCAGGAAGGGAAACGTCCCTGCCAAGCTCACCCTGGCCACCGTCCTGCGGGGATGCGCCGGGCAGGGCTTGGGACGAGCTCCCGGTGCTGGCAGCGCTGAGTTAGCGGGAAGGGCTCCCGTGGGAGCTGGCATCGCCAGCGCCAGGGCTCCTGCTCTGCTCGCAGCTCCGGCTGGGGTGGAGCAGAGGCGAGCGTGTGTCCCTGTGAGCAGGATCCCTCCCTGTGAGCAGGGTCCCTCTCTGCGAGCAGGATCCCTGTGGCTCCAAGTGGCTCTGTGAGCAGGATCCCTGTGAGCAGGATCCCTGTAAGCAGGATCCCATTGAGCAGGATCCCTGTGGCCCCGGATGGCTCTGTGAGCAGGATCCCTATGAGCAGGATCCCTATGAGCAGGATCCCTTTGGGCAGGATCCCATTGAGCAGGATCCCTATGAGCAGGATCCCTTTGGGCAGGATCCCATTGAGCAGGATCCCTGTGAGCAGGATCCCTATGAGCAGGATCCCTTTGGGCAGGATCCCTGTGAGCAGGATCCCTGTGGCCCCGGATGGCTCTGTGAGCAGGATCCCTGTGAGCAGGATCCCATTGAGCAGGATCCCTTTGGGCATGATCCCTTTGAGCAGGATCCCTGTGAGCAGGATCCCTGTGAGCAGGATCCCTGTGGCCCCGGATGGCTCTGTGAGCAGGATCCCTGTGAGCAGCATCCCTGTGGCACCAGGTGGCTCTGTGAACAGGATCCCCGGGCTCCCGCGGCCACCAGTGGAGCTGGATTCCTGCTCCCCATGGAAACAGGCTCCTGGAGCGCCCGTCCCTGCCCAGACAGCCCCAATCCTCCCTCTGCAGCCACCCTCAGGAGCCCCCGGCTCTCTTATCACCGAGGATCTTTTTTTGGCAAATATTTACACGAGGCTGCAGTGCAGAGGGGACAGTGAGCCAAGGAGGGTGATGGGGGCCCACGGTGCTGGCAGAGACAGGGGTAGGGCGTGGCGTGGCCGTGGGGTCCCTGCAGTCTGTCCCCTGCCGCTCCTCCTGCGTTGGGGAGACGTGGCCGTGCTCCCGCAGGTTGCAGAGGGAAGCAGAGAATGGGGGACAAGGTGCTGGGGGCAAGGACACAATGCACACACAGTGCCACCGAGTGCCGCAGAGCGACTCCAAGCGTGGGACTGAGGGAAAAGTGACCGATGAGAGATGGATGATCCCGCCAGGAGTGTCGTGGGCACACCAGGAGAGCCCGAGGGAGTCAGGAGGCGCTTCCTGCCCAGCCCCTCCAGCTCCCGGTGCTCCCTCGCTCCCAGGGCCATGCACATGGAAACCCGTGCCTGCCCCTCCCGCAGGGACACACAGGCTTTGGACAATGTCTGCAAGGAACAGAGATCTGCAAAGGAGCTGCAAAAGAAAACAGCACCACAGAAGAAGTAAAACCCAAGCCCCCCACCAAAGCAGGCCTTGTGAAGGGAAAGTGTTCTGTCCCTGCTCTTGGTTTGGCCTTGGTCATGGCCACAGCCACACCAAACCTGAGTGCCTCACTTCTGAAAGTGGCAGCACCTAGGGCCAGAAATACCTGTGTGCACAGGTGGAAGCTTACTTTTTCTTTCTTTTCCCTCTGTAGCGTGCAGCCAGCAATTCCTTATGAAGAAGATGAATGCAAAAGCTGAAGGGCCTTGGTTACCGTGCTAATGGTACGCAAAATAAATGGGGGCCTGAGAAGCATTGAGCTGGGAGCAATAATCAGCCCATGTGATGGCATCCCACTCCCTGGGCAGGAAGCATCAAGAGCATCTGTGGGAGTTGATTAATCTGTGGGAATTGATGCTACATAGTGCTAGAAAGGATACCTGAAGCCTTTTGTAGCATTTGTTGGCTTTTTCTGTCTCCCTGTGTGGCTCTTCTGCGCTGGAAACCGGCCAGTGCAAAAGGAGATGTGCAATGGCACAGGGGCGGATCGAGGGTTTTGGGTTGGTTCTGAAGCCCTTTTGCACACCCATGGAATCAGGGATTAGTCTGTGTTGGAACAGACCTCTAAAGACCATCTAGTCCAATACCATCTCCAGCTAGACCAGGCTGCTCCGAGCCCAGCCCAGCCTGACGGTGCATGATTTCAGGGATGAGGTGGTTGATGATGAAGATGATGATGATGATTTCATCCATCACTGCTCTGGTCCTGTGTCCCTTGCCACAACACGGCAGTGCTGGTCACAGAGGTGACACCTGCTGCCAAAAGCCCTGGCAAAGAGCAGCCTCCATCTTTTCCATGGGTTTTGCCTCAGCTTTGTCTGTCCTGCCTGCGGCAGCCGGCACTGCCCAGCGGACCGCGTGGCTTGCAGGGGCATCTAGTGGCCGAATGCTGCAGGAGTGATCCGGGCGGTGCCAAGGCTCCCGTGCCCTCTCCCGCACAGGGGACTGTCCCACGGCCAGCACCTGCAGAAATGCTGCCAGTGATTCCGTGTAAAAGATGCCCGTTTTCCCCCGGCCCTTCCCAAAATGCCTGTTTTGGAGAAGCAGCCCCACTTTGCAGGTGGCATCGACCCTCCTTGTGCTGAGCGCGTGGCACTGATGTTAGTGACAGTGGCACATCGCTGTGGCTTCCTGGCTGCAAGCTGCGCTTTGGAGGAGCCTGTACTGCTGCACGGGTTTTGGCTGTGTGATTTTATTGAGCTCGGGCACATCTCAGCTTAAAAAGGCCAAAGGAATCTCAGAATTGGGTGGGAGGGATAAAAACCAGCCCGTGCTGTTTTGCGGAGCCAAAATTTCCTAGCGCGGTACAGGTGACCAGAACCAAAGCTGCTGCTGCCCAGGGGAGCCAGGCACACTGCAGGGACACCAAGCACTGCTTCCACTGCCTGTAAATGTTCAGAGGACCGTACCTGTGTCAAAAACTCCCTGGAAGTAAAAGTGCAGTATGGTGTACTGGAGGCTGACAAACAAGGCTCTTCTTTAAGGCCCCGTGACTCATGTCTCCTGGATTTTATAGGAAAATGCACATAAAAGCAATTACTGGGGTGTGAATTATTTAGTTTCTTAATGGCCTGACAGCTTTGACAGCTCCTAGCTTGTTATCTAAGCTGTTATCACAAACCCTCTTGATCTCCCAACTTTAACATGACTTTTAATTATGCTTTCATAAGAGTAAAAAGGACAGACAATCTGCAGTCTGGTTTCCATACAATCAAACTTATTTAAACGAGGGAAACTTCTCCTCCTCGTGAGTAAAAAGGGTGATTTGTATGTGTAGGGAGGTTTAAGGATATGTCTGAAGGGATGTCTAGAAACAATTGCACAGCTAGCTCAGAATCTGTTCTTTGTATGATTGCAGGATGGAAAAAGAAAAAAAAAAGTCAATTTAAGAGAACTTTGAGAACTTGGCAGCAATGGTGATGGACATCACATACACCGGGAGATGTGAGTCGGAAATACAGTGTTAAAGTCAGAAAGGTTACACTAAAATTACAGTAAAAGACACAATGAACGATGTTACAAAGTAAGTTTTCTTTATTCTTCCAGATCAGTCATCAAACAGGTGGGAGGTGCCAGGTTAGGGGTGTTTGTGCAACCTATTTTTTTTCCTCCCTTAGCATGTGCATTGAAACACGTTCTTTAGTGCAAACGTCATCTATTCATTTTTCTATATGACCCATTATAAGCATCTCTTCTTGGAAAAGAGCAGCCTATATGACCAGAAGGGCTCTGGAGTTGCAGAGATAGTAAATAGATCCCATACATCAGTTGTTTGTTGGTCTGTCCAGTGACAGGCTGCTGTTTATCCTAAGATAAAAGAGCATGTTAGGGAAATGCCTCTCTCAGCTGCATTTCTATGGAAAATGTTTTTGCAGAGGGAAAATATAAAGAAAAGGTAAGATGAGAAAAGGGGGGGAAAAAAAAAAGAAAAAAAAAGTAACTTGAGAAATTCAGGGGCAATAAATCAGCACACCAGATGGTATTCATCTGTGAGCGCCGTGCAGAGCTACCAATGTAAAAAAACTGCACGGGAGTGTGCCATGAAAATGCAGGCATAATATCTGCCCAGTCTCACTGCCCTTCCCTGTGGCGCCTGGGCAGGTGACTTGGCTCTACCTGCCCACGTCTCCAAGTACCTTCAGAGTCCACTTGGCATCCCCACTGCAGCCTCGGAGAAATTTTATGTGTCTTGGAAAATATGTGTCTGTTTACTGCCTGATCCCCTTGATTGCAGCGAGGAAGTGCAACTAAGTGTATTCTGAATAATCTCCTTGAAATCCAAGAGGCTGATTTGCAACGGTCTTCCTGCCAAGAGACACTCCTGCGGAGGAAGATGCTTTATGTTGAGCTCACGTGCCTTTCACGCTGGGTTTTAGGTGGCTTTTGGATGCCCTGGCCCTGCGTGGAGCACACAGCTTGTGATCCACCCGCGCGTGGTGCCGAAGGTCAGCAGGGAAGTTTCACGCTGCTGTCGGTGTGTGCTCCAGCAGAGGCTGCTCCTGCTGTCAGCACCTCTCTCCACACCATCCTGGCCATGCTGAGTGGGGCTCTACGGGTAATTCCCCTGGCTGGGGTGCACTGGGGGGGAAATAAAATGGGTTAACCCAGTTTTGGGTCTGCAGCACAGGGCATCATCATGAGAGAGCATTCCCAGCTGGTTGGAGGGAGCTGCGTGCACTCCCAGGGAACAATGCCAAGTAAGGAGTGAGCTGTAAAATACCGGGAGGGTGCACTCAGTGTGCCAGCTCTGAGGAAAACAACGCCCTTTTGTCCAGTCTGGGATTTTTTAGCAGTTCTTGGAAAGCAAAATAATGGGAATAATGCAGGACAATAAATGGAAAAAGGTAGCAGGTAGATTTCAAAGGCCACGTTGAGAGCTTGGGAAATTGCAGCCTGCACGAAACTGGGAGGTCAGTGACATTAGGCAAACCCCCCTGAATCCTATTTTCACTCTTCCTTGCCTTGAGGACAAATTCTGCAAAAGTGTGAAGTTGTGGCAGGTACACAGGTGCATAAGATCCAGACAGGGGACTCTTTTGGTTTGGAGATGAACCACACATATTTCCCCACACATATTTCCCCTCTTTTAGATTAAAGGGAGATGCTGGTTGTGAGCCCTGTTTAGAATATATTCAGAGTGTCTTAATAAAAAAAAAAAAAAAAAAGAAAGAAAATGCTGTTTCATTCTCCAGTCTGAAAATTATGACTTGTAAAGAAAAGAAAATTGATTTGAAGGCCACAGAAACAAATTGAGGGGTCAATTTTGATTTTAATTCCAACAATTAATTAAAGAACTCTTCTGGAGAGGTTTGTAAAATTAATATTGATCTCAGATAGCAGGCACTCTGCAGTCATGCCTCCGTCCTGGTTTCAATGCTCCCATTCTGATTAATGGATGGGGTTTAGCAGCAGCAGAGCTCTGTGACAGGGCAGCTCAGCAGTGCAGTGCTGGGACTCGTCCCAGGAGCACAGAGCTCTTCCTGACAGCACAGCTGGCACCTTTTAGCCACATCTGGCCACAGCAGTGGCACCTTCACCAGGTGCTTTGGTGGCCAGGTGTCAGGTCTGAGCTGTTGGGAAGGCAAGAACACATTTGATGCTGGAAGAAGCAGAAAGAGTTGGTAGCCACTTGGAAGGGCCTGGAGCACAAGTCTGATGAGGAACGACAGAGACAGCTGGGAGTGTTCACCATGGAGAAAAGGAGGCTCCAGATGGACCTACAACTCTCTCCAATTCCCTGGAAGGATTGCAGTGAGGTGGGGGTCGGTCTCTTCTCCGGTGTGACAAGTAACAAGACATGAGGAGACAGCCCCAGGTTGCACCAGGGGAGGTTTGGATCAGATATTAGAAAAGATTTCTTCTCCCCCAGGGCTGTTGAGCACTGCCATGGGCTGTCCAGGGCAGTGGTGGAGTCACCATCCCTGCAGGGATGTGGAGGATGTGGCATTTGGGGTCATGGGTTGGTGCTGGGATCACAGTTGCTCATGATGATCTTAGAGGTCCTTTCCAAATGTAACAATTCTATGATTTTAAAAGAAAATTGTCTGTAGAAAGATTGCCAGAATTGCTTCATGTTCTTGAGTTGTTTTGGGCAGTTGGGTTGGGATTTCCTCACGGGCTGGGGTCTTTCACCACCAGGTATCTCTGATGGCCAAAGAGGAGATGCTCGGTGCAGGTGCAGGAGGCAGAAAGGCTCCTCGTGCTAATGGGCTTTGTTCCATCTGGGTGTCCTGGTCCACAGGACGGGCACTGCATTGGGCAGAAGTCCAGCCTTCACTCCCTGAGGAATGTGCCTCTTCCTGCCACGATCTTATCCTACCCTGTGGTAATAAAAAGGAAAATCCTGAAATACTTACAGAAAATTGAAAAAAAAAAAATCTCGTAGGTGATATTTTCTCTATTGTTCTCTTTCCTTTATTCTCTCTCTCTTGCCACTCCCTATGAACACTTGTTTCAAGGCAGCAGATTTCAGAGGCATGGAGATGGGTGAAGGGCATGGTTCTGTTTCTGACCTCTGCTGTGTCTTAAACATAAAAATTTATGAATGAGCAGCTGCCCAGAGCACCCCCCTCAGTTCCCCTTCTCCAACTACAAACCACACATTTCTCCAGCTGTGTGGGAAGAGTTTGCCAGGAAAACCACCTCTGTCCAGGGAGTTTGGTGAGACAAAAGCCACCTCAGTGCTTGCAATCCCACAGTGACAACAAATGGATTTCTAGTGTCACCCGGACCTAAACCAAGTAGCATCAGCTTTAACAACACTACTGAACGTATGAGCCTGGAAGTGAATTCCCAGCCTCAGAAAATGTTTCTGCCTGCTCAATATTAGTCATGTCTATTTATGGGAGGGTAATTAGATTAACAGGTGAGAGGTATTTAGCATAACTTTAGGAGTTAAGTGTAATTCTAGTCACAATGCAGCATGAAAAACAAAAATCAAGGTTTTCAACTTTGGGAATTGCTGCATGGGTGAAAAAGTATCCCTGACAATGAAATACAGCTGATATTTAGTGTCTCGTTGTTTTATTTACTACTGCCTTTACAGCACACCCAGCTAGTTAGCCAGCTACTTATAAAACATATTCAATGTTCGGAGACACTCAGTACAGCTATAAAATGATTTTAAGGGCACGCAAACATCGTGTTTTAATGACTACAGGCACACTTGAGTTCCCCCTGGAAAGAAAACCGAATAAAGCCCCGTTTTCTGAGCAGACTCGATTGTGTCATCCCGAGTTTTGCAGATGAGCTGCACAGCTCAAACTGGTTGACTTCCCGGCACTTGATGGGAACCATTTAAAAGGATAAACGTGGAGAGATCAATACCCCTTACATACTGTAAGTGATGCAGCACCGAGTACTCAAGGGCTGTTAAAACCCTGTGAACGACTGCTCAGAAATCGAACAAGAGGGAAAAAACCCAAACTGTGGTTTTAGGGACTCAGTCCCATTTTGTTGCACGGGGGTTTCACCTGCAGAGCTGGTGGTAATCCTTCAGGCAGGTTTCCCTTGGCTTTATTCTCAGTTTATGTGAGTTGGAAGGAAGGCAGTGTCCTAGTGAGCAGGCAGAGATGGGAAGAGGCGGCCGTGTGTGTTTATCTGTTCGTGGAAATGGGGAATCCAGAGGCGAGCAGGCTCAGCAGTCCCTGGGCGCAGGTAATTGAAAGTGAGTGCTGAAAGCACCCGCTCGTGTTTCACGCTCCAAGGGTTAATACTCCTCTGGGGCACTTAAGACCAAGCTCCTTTGAGAGCCCACATGATATCTCCTGCCTATCCCTCAGCCATTACTCTGTTTCTCCTTTCAGTAAGTCCTGATTATTTAGGACGGGGTAGGTTGGGGTTTTTCCCCGTGGCAGGCTCATGCTGGCTCACCCTTTGCACATTATATTCATCAGGAGGCTCTGCTGCATTCCCTAGGGACCTGTGCTTTTTCCTGGTAGTGTGAGGAGGGACTGGGAGTCTTGGGAGAACCATTAGTTCATTTTGAAAGGATTGATATGGATCTGGCCTTCTTCCAGTGCTTCCACTGTAGAAATTATAATTCATCATTGAAAAGCACACATTATTTTTGTTAGCAGATCAGCTACTTCAGTCTCAACTTTTCTGGATGGGTGCCATGGAAACCCAAATGATTTATTATGATTTAGAGGTTGGGATTGAAGAAGCACCTCTTTATCTCTCTCTGTACATCTCCATTGACTCTGGGCTGTCCTGTGGCATGTAGGAACACTCCATGTGCTACACCAGGGGATTTATAAGCCACAGTAATGCCACAGGTGTGCTGCTGCCTCTCCTCTGCAGGTACCTGTGGGCAGGTACCATGAGGCACTGGTGAAGCTGCCTTATGTTATCAGCAGGGTGGCCAAATGATACAGGCCAGCAAACTTCCTCTCCTGTGATTATTTAGCTGGTGCAGACACCAAGACTGACATTTAAAGGAGAAGATACATATCCCCGAGGCTGAACATAAAATATTTATATGAAGAAGCCGTGGACTAATAAATTTCAGTTATAAATGTTTACAGCTGAAGGTAGTAATAAATAACCCTCCAAAAGCAATATTTCAATTTGCACTTATTGTACTTTACTGCACGTTGTATTTTCAGGAAACAATAATAATTATAACAGGACATGGAATTAGCTCATGGCTAAAGAATGATTACCCAGTTTAGCTGTGATCACTATAACATCAGGGCACAATTAAAAGTGGGAAATGTTGTTTATTCTGCAGAGACAGGGGACTGTATCTCCATGTATACATCCAACTAATGCCTAATCTGTTCATTGACTTGGGGCTGAGGTGAGTACACTTTAATAAATTTGTCAGATGTCTCCCCAGCTTCAGCTGTGCAGGCTCTTTAGCAACAGAGGGTTAAAGCCAGGAAAAAATTTCATCCTCACGGACCTCAGTGTCCATCTCCTACTGGTTTGCTAGAACCCAGCTTCAGATCATCACAGCTCATTCTACTCTGGTGTTCACTGCACCCAGCCTGGCTGCTCTCTCCTCATTACTTAGGGCAGGGCTGTTGTCATCTTTAACCTGTGTGCCTTGTAGCTTTGCTTCGAGTTGTCACCTTGCAATCAAATGTTTGGGATGGGTTTCAAAGAGAAATCCCTTAGCTGGTGATGTGACTGGAAATGCTGCATTGACATCTCTGTTGGGTTGGTTCCACCTTGAGTGATGCAAGTGGAGTGGTTTATGCTGCCTAAAAATGAGTCACCCTGTGCAAAGCAAGCACCTGCTAATAAATTTGATTGTTTGTCTCAACTTATGGTGACAACAGCTGTGTTGTGACAGGGACCAGTAAGCTCTGTCCAGAAGGGGAAAGCTGGGTTGTCTGTCTGGCACATCAACCTCGGACAGGAAGGGAGATGGTGGTAACAAAGAACTGGATACTGCCTTGGCATGCAAGCTGGAGAACTCCCATCCTGACAGATGGGCTTCACCTTGTCTTAGGAGGGGCAGCTGTACCAAATTCTTAAATACAAATTGTTAAATCCTGTGGGCAATGCAGAGACAGGAAGAGGTTTCTACTAAGATTAATTTCATAGAATGACAGAATATTTTGAGCTGGGAGGGGCTCATAAATATCTTTAATTGAATAGCCCATACAGAAATCAACCCCACAACCTGCCATTCTTAGCACCACCTGTGGCTATTTACCTCACCATCATCGCAGGGAGCTGGGGCTCTCCTAGGGGGCTTATCACTTGGTGCTGACTTTGTCCAGCCCTCTCCAGTGGCCTCTGCTCGGCTTTCACTCAGCAGGCAGCTCTCATGTGGCTAAACATGGTGAGATGACATCTCTCTTTAATGTTTCTGGTATCCTTCAAATGAGTGTCTGCTCTCTAGCAGCGCACTGTGTTGATTTTTCTCTTCTGTTTCTTTTCTGTCTTTCCTCTGTGTCTTTCTGCCTTTCTGCAGCCCACATGCAGTCTCTGTGGAAAAAAAAAGGCTGACCTTGGCAGGAAAGGTGTTCTTGGGCTTTCCCAGAGAGGACATGATGTACTGTGAGGATAGACTGGAGCTGCAGCCAGGCTGAACCACGGTGCAAGATGCCTCCAAAGCTCTCTGCAGGTAAGTCTCAGAAATGTTTTGGCCAGTGTGGTACTCAGGATACCCCTGGGAATATGGAGATGCCTGTGGGGTGATGCCTTGGGTGGGAAGCACCTCTCTAACATCAAGGCTTGAGTCCTGGTGGTGGTGCTGCCACTGTGCTGGTTGAAAGATCTGGGTGAGGCAAGGAGCAGGCAGGGAAATGAACAGGCTGCCACAGCCAGCAGGAGGAAACAGAGGAGCCTTGGGCCTTGCAAGCAGAGAGCAGAAACAGCTTGTCAATAAAACCTGCACCTCTCAGTGCTAGTGCAAGCTGAGCTCCTCCGTGTCTGGTTGGATGAGCTGAGAGAAAGCGGGATAGGCACGCATGCAGGAGAGGGCTGATTTGCAACCTGGGAGAGGAGGCTGTCTCCTGAGGGAAAGGTGCCGGCCATTTACAGTCTTTGTACTGCTTTTTCCACTTAATAAATGAGAGGAGTGTTTTCCAGGCATGTCTAGCCCCATTTGGGGGTGTTGGACTGCTGTACCTGCTCCTCCTGAAGGTTGGCATCCACGGGAAAGCCGTCCGGAGATGGGAAGGGGCAGCGCTGGAAAAACGTTGAGACAGAGTTCACTGTTCTTAGATTCTGCCTGGCCTAATGTGCTTGGTGAGCTTCCTCGTGGCTTCCTCTTCTTTTCTAGGGGGGGATGTGAGAAATTTGACAAATTCCCCCCTCATAGTTTGCAAATCCCCAAGATGGGTTTAGCTGGGACACCAAACCGGTTGGGTTGTTTTTGCGGGGAAAGCAGCAGCAGCCCATCCGGAGGCTTTGATCTCCACTGCAATGCTTGGAATGTGCAAGAGACAGGGGAAAAAAAATAAGAGAACTGGGCAAATACTTGAAGGCCTTCTGTGACAGCTCCCTTTAGCAAGCACTTCACCCAGGAGCCCTTTGGAGAGCTTTCAGCTGCTTTGTCTCAGGAGTGGCCCTTAAATGGGCAGGGGATGACAGCAAAGGCGAGACTGAAAGTAAGGACGTGGCTGCCAAGGATGCACAGCTTTAGCATGCTCCCCTCCACACTTCTGGACCAGCTCTTGTTCGAGGTTGTCACCCTCACACCCCAAAATTGTATTTCAGACATTTTTTTCCCCGTTGTGAAAGCAGAAGGAGTGTTCCCCAAGGCACGTGGGCAGCTCTGCTGCTCTGCAAGTCAAGAGCACAGCTGAGCATTTCTGAGTGTTGGCACCTTGGGGTGGATTTGAGATGGTGTGCTCTGCACCTGCCCTCAGGAAATGCATCACTCCTGCTCACCTGCTCTGCAGGAGCTTTGTGCAGGACAGCCAGACAGATGGAAAAATGGCCAGAAATTATGAAAAATATTCATACATATTAAGGTTGCCATTAATTATTGAATTACCAATTTGCTTATTGAAGAATAATTATTAATATTTATAGCATCCAGATTGCTGATGATAGATTAACTGTGATGGCATAATTTAGCAAACATTTTTAAAATAAAACATTTAACAAATAACATTTCCACCATTTTTCCATCTTAAAAAAAGTGTGAAGGTCTCATGAATATATGCAATCCTTTCTGATTTTAAAGCGTGCTTTTGAATATTTTATTATTATTATGGATTGCTTTATTGCAGATTTTATCCTCAGGTTGTTTCCCAATGAACTTCTAGACTCTAAGGCAGAAAGAAACCTATGGCAAAAGAAGCTTATGGTAACAGCACCATAAATCCACTGTGTAAGTACAGCAGTAAGTAAATGCATTACGTGGCTCCATTTCATTCCACTGATTTCTCTTTCTGAGTCTCTGTAGAACAATGATTGATGTATATGAAAATCATTTAGCGCATATTAAACCGGGGAGTCAAAATATTATTTTAAAATTTCCCAAGACCCATTGATCCAAATTTATGTCAGAATCTCCTGAAAGGTTACGTTGGCTCATGTTTTGCAGTATTCATTTTTCATTCTGAAAGTTCCTATGTGATATTGCAGCAAAATATAACATAAATATGGGTGCAAAAGTGCAGAATTCCACAAATTTCAGAGACAAAACAACAAGGGAAATTTGCAGTTTCTTGTAAATGTCAGATTTGTTAAGGCTTGTTTGGGCTTCTTTGTTGAAAATGATTTGCTTGTATTTTTATCCCTGCAAGGTTTATTATATTGGAAAAATGGTTTTGGGGCAGATCTTTCCACCTGATCTTAGGACAAGCCTATGCCTGCCATATTCTTAAGGCAGGAACTCTTCCACCAGATGTTTGCTGTGAGTGATACTGTAATGTTTTCTCAAAAGTACTTAACTGCAGTTCATCAGGAAAAATGATTCCTTGGCTTCCTTCGCAAAAACATCGTGTCAAAAATAGACGTGAGATCTCGTTATTTATATTGCTGAAGTGCTGAATGGCCTTGCCTGGGAACAGGCTGTTCCTGCATCAGGAGCTAGGCTGGGAGATGGCCTTCCACTGAAGAACCAGCTCTTGAAGGAGACAAATGGAGCATCCTAAAACCGCTGCACAGAAGTGGTGCTGGAATATCAGTGGCAATCCTGAGCCATTTCCCAGAGAATCCCACCATTTTCTGTTCATTCATCTCTCCTCCCCATCCTTCCTCTCTGGCAGCCAGGATGGGCCTGAGACATGCTCCTGGTGAAAAGAGGTAGAAAAATCCTGCTTTGCTTCAGTGTTTGTACTGAGAAATGAGCTTTTTAAGGAAGCAGATCTGGAAATGTCCCGGGCTGTACCTTGTGGCTCAGCTGAAGATGAGCTGATAGGCAATGAGGAGGACTAAATTTATTCAGTCAGTGGGTGGACATTCCTGTCTTGCAAAACCACGATGACTGATCCATCATAAAAAGTTGGGCTATCAAATTGCTATTTAGCAAATACAAACTGAAAAATCCTCTTGTGTATCTGAAAAGATGCCTCCCTGCAAGGTGTGAGGATCCAGCTGCCCCACCTTCCCGTGGGATTGCTTTAGTTACCACTTCTTAGGCATGGCTAGTCAGGCTGGTCCTTCAGGAGGTCATCCACCCTGAAGCTCAGAAAGGAAGCTGGCTTGCAGGTTCACATTGTTTAAATGTCTCTATTGTCATTTATTAAAAAAAAAAAAAAAAAAAAAAAAAAAAAAAAAAAAAAAAATTGAAAATGGGCAGTTTTTCCAAAGCATTGGAATACATTGCTAATTTGTTTGTTACTGCCCTTTTCAAGGTGCAGGTGCCACTCCACGGGACTGCTCTGGACATCAGTTTACTCTGCCCAGGGTCATTTTGCAGCTGTAATCTCCGTGCCATTCTTCTTTTCCTGGGGAATATGTAGAGTTTGCAAATAGTATTTCCTTGCCTAAAAGACAAGATGCTGCTTCTTTAGTAGCTGCTGCTCTTTGAAGTGTGTGCGAGGGCTTTGCCATCAAGCAAGCTCTCTTTGGGATTCTGCTTCCTCAGGTGGATCAGAGGCTATTTCTTGGCATGAAGTAATTGGAGGCAAGGCAGTTTTACAGCGGGAGGCAGGGGACTGCTCGCTGATCGCAGCCTTCTCCCCGCTCCAGTGCCGTGCCTGCTGACAAAGCCCTGCTTGCTGGAGGCACTTGTGTTTGCTGGGGCAAATCAGGTCACCAGGATCTGCAGCTGCCTCATGGCTAAAGCAATCAGCTGGAGCTCCAGGAGACGGAGGCAGGACAGCGCTCACGGCGGGGGAACGCGGGCACCCTGCGCGGGCGAGGTGGCCATTGCCTGCCCACCTGGCAGAGTGCGGGGCTGGGAGCTGCTCTGCCAGGCTGCACATTTGCAAATAGATGCTTGTGCTCATCCAGGTGTGAGGAGGAAATGGGAGATACCTTCTCTGGAGCAAGAGCCTTGCCAGCAGAGTTTAAAGGTAGGTGAATTTTCACAGTGTCCCGAGCGCCCGCAGAGGGGAAATGGAACCACGCTGGTGCTGTCACACGCCCCGTGGACAGCACAGCATTCCTCAAAGCACTGAGCATTTTAGAAACACCTCTGAATGACCAGGGTGGTGATTTCAATTCTCTTTACCCATGAGTGTAAATGCAAATTGACATTTCCGTTGCACAGGATATAAGTGAAACTCGGGTGTGACGCACCGAGTGTCTGAAAAGCCTGACCTATTTATCCCCCTCTGCAATTTGGGTCATGATGATCTTCCAAAATCAAAGCTCTTCTCATTCAGACATGCCGAGCTTGAAGCTGCTGCTTGTGTCAGGCACAGGACTAGGATGGGTCTCTGTCGTGCAAAGAGCTTGTTTTCTGAGAAGCAGTTGTTGGGCAGATACAGCTTCTCCAAAGAGACAGCAGTTCCCTTCCTCATCTTTGTCACCACGGCTGGAAGCCAAAATGGATTATTTAATTTTTTCCAAGTCTTAGGTTCCTGCAAAGTGGAGCTTCACTTGATGGGACTTCATTCTCATTGTAGGTTTTCCATGGAGAAGCTGCTGGGCTTATCCTGCTTCCGTACTCCCACCGAGGTTGTCGGTGCAGCCCTAGGGTGTGGCTGATGGATGGAGCTGTCATTCAAGACCCGCAGTTCCTCAGAGGCTGCTGCTCAGGGGCAGATGCATGGCAAAACAGAAGTTTCCTTTGGAAATGGGGGGAAGGGAGACTGGCAAAAATGGTGGCAGTGGCACAGCAAGCTTTGCTGCTTGCACCTGTTCTTATTCTCAAAGTTAAAATCTACCATCCTTGCAGGAGGAGCAATGTGGGACTGAGCAGTGGAGTCACACCTGGTGAGGAGAGAAACCATCCACAAAATGGTTTTCCTGGAGAAAAGATGTCTTCCTGGCAGATGGCTTGGCCAGCCAGCAGGGATTACAAACCTCTCTGGGAACCTTTTCTTTATGGCTAGTGAGAAGGTGATATTGCTTGTGACAGCGCAGAAAGATTGGCTGAAATAAAATAAAGAGGTTTCCATGGTGATCCCTTCATATTGCAGTAAATTTTCATCTTGCAGTCAGCTGGGTTATACTTCTTCCCCCAGAGGAAGAGTCCTTGGCTCCCCCTGCATTATTAGTTCCTGCTGGTGCTAAGGGAAGGCTGGCATGCCCTGAGTGGAGCCACTGACATGGACAGCTCTGTGGTGGCCTTGTTAATTATCCTAAAGAGGTCAGGCTGCCCAGACAGCCTGCAGGTGCTTCAGAAACCATCCTGCTTTCTGGCTTGAACTGCAAATAGACAAGGAATAGGTGTAAAGATGTAGCTGTGGCTAAAGGCAACAGGAAGGAAGGAGGTTTCTTCCCATTTTACAGATGGGGAAAGAACCACAGACAAATTGGGTGACTGCCCCAAAACCAGAGCCCAGGTGCTGTCAGAGGAGGGAATTGAATATGTAATTCCCAGGCTGTGGCACAGAAGACACCTTTTCTCCTGAGGTTAATACCAGGGAAGGCACTGAGCTGCAGAGGGCTGGCAGGAAAGGAAAGGGAAAAGAGGAAAGAGTCTTCATGAGATCACCTATGGAAGCACCACAAAAGGAAGAGGCAAGGGATCCTCCCAGGCTGTGGCTGACAGGGGTGAAATCTGCCCAGCAGAAGAGTAACCTCTCACTTCAGGAGCCAGGGAAACCCCTTCAGCAGTGGAAGGCAGTGACTCACGGGTTCCCCATAAGTGTGATCTCTCCTGCCGTGCCGCAGAAATGAGCAGCAGCCAGACGTGTCTCACTGTGGGAAGGCTCAGCAGAGACTTTCCCGGCGCGTTCCCGGCATGACGGCGTCTTCCCATCTGCATCTGAACTTGAGAGTCATGCACGCAGTGCCAGTCAACTAGTCAAGCTCTGCCACCCAAAACACGCTTAATGTGAAAAGCCTTTCCCTGAGAAGGTGTGTCATTGAATGCAAATGAATGCTGCCTTGAGACCATGGTAATTTATGCCACAGAGCAAAGCTCTTCTATCTGCTTCACGCATCACAAAGCCAAAACAACCCTGACCCACCCGTGGCCTCACTCAAACCTCGTGTCTTTGGGCTGTTGTTGTGCATTATATGCAATTCATAATGGGCTGGAGACTTGAGAAGCACAGAGGGATGTGCAGGAGGGATGCTCTGATTGTGGCTGCCTGGAACGGTCCAGGGTGTGTGGGCACCCTTGGGAGAGCAGAATGTGGGGATGAGGGGATCCTTGGGAGAGCAGAATGTGGGGATGAGGGGACCCTTGGGAGAGCAGAATGTGGGGATGAGGGGATCCTTGGGAGAGCAGAATGTGGGGATGAGTTGCTCCTAAACACCAAAATTGCTGGGGTCAGCCACCTGCTCCTGTTCTGCTGGGAACTCATCACAGGGAATGATGAAATGAAGCCTCTGAAGACGTTCTCCTTCTTTCCCCTGAAGTTATTATTTCTTCCAGAGCTTGGGAAAGCTGAGGGGTTTTTTTGTCTTTCGGGAGGATACAGGACAAGAGGGAGCTTTGGTGGGGAAAGGAACGGGCATGAAGTAGCCACTGTGAGCAAGAAAGTCATCTCATTTCCTGCCACTGCAAACTGGGGCTCAAGCCTTTAGCTTGGTAACTGCAGTAGGGCAGCTATAAAAGCCTGTTTGGCAGCCAGCTTTTAATGTGCAAGCAGTGAGGTGCTCATTATTAAGTTAACAAAAAGCTGTGATTCTTTCTGTAAAGGAAGGAGCTATTAATAAGAAAACAACAACAACAGTAAAAAAAAAAAAAAAAACCAAAGAAGAAGAAAAAAAAAAAAAAACACAGGAAGAGGTCACAAGCTGACCAACTCTGCAGAGAGAGGTTGAGAAAGTCTCATTTTAATAATAAATAAAAAGACATGTAGGAAAATAGAAGACATAGGCTGGAGGCAGTGCTGTTGAGCTGCAGTGCCTCAGGTCCCAGGTAATCTGCTTGGGGTGATTGCCCCCATCTTCCCAGGAGTGACGCGTGGGCTTTGCCAGGGTAAATTTGCTTTGCAAATCTACCTTTGTGACTGTGGATTAGCTTTATTTACTCAAGAATTGTGGAGGTAATGTGGAGGAATATTCATGGTTCTATTAGTTAAAAATCTCCTCTTCTTGTTAACATCATTTCAGCATGTCATTCAAGGCAAGCACCTAAAGCAGATATTTTGAGGATTAGAAATGCATTTTTCCCTTTGTTTTGAAATACTTTCTCTCCAAGTTAGGTATTCAGTTGCTCAGCTTTGCCAGAGAAGGCTTGTAATTCTCCCCCACCAACCAGTTTAATTTCAACAGAAAGGTTTATAATATATTTCTTTATTTAAAGCAAATGGGAAACTCCTTTCTGTAGGAATTTTTACCTCAGACCAGCCCTGCCTCCCGTCTGCTGCGTGTCCAAATTACCCTGGACAGCCTGACAACCTCAGCACGTTGCACCTTGTAAGCATGATTTCCCATCAAAGACCACAGACATATTTAGGGAAGACTCACAGGCTCCCCAAAGCATAGGAGGAGGGAAAGAGAAGCATTTATAGCATGGTCAAGCACACCGAAATGACATGGAATGGTGACTTCAGATCTCAAAACCATCTCTGGCTATGTGGCCAAAAGCTTCAGCTTTTTTACCAGCAAGGCTTGCTGAAGATGGGCTAGAGCTCTGTTTCACCTGTCCTGCAGGTCCCAGATACTCCAGGGCACTGCTCCCGTCTGGTGGGATCCATCCAGCAGGAAGCCCTTGGAACATGCTCAGAAATCTCACTGGGGCAGGCAGCCACCAACTCCAGCGACATGGCAGCTGCAGGAATTTGTTACTCTCTATTAAAAAGAAACTGGGGAAGTTTCTCTTTTTTTTCAATTCCCGTTTGTTTAAAAGCCTGCAAGCACCTCATTAACTCCGATGGTGTGGTATTTTTGGCTGGTTGCATTGCTGAGCATGTGTTAAGCGCCCATGAAGTGCAAGAAATTACCTTTGTAACAGCAGTGGTGTCTTCTGAATGCAGTTATCACCTCCCCAGCGCTGATAAGGTGTGAAAAATGATCTTCCCATCTACAGTTGTGTCAACTGAATGCAATTAGCACCTCTACATGTGTTTAAAATCATGACCGCAGGTTATAAGTTTGCAATACATTAGCACTTAGTCCCATCTTTGTGAATTGAGGGGAAAAAAAAATATCTCAGCAGAACTGGTGCAGTGAATACAATTAAGTACCATTAACATTCCATTAACTATTTTTAATGAAGTAAATCCAGCCCCAGATGTGTGAACGATAGGTTAGGGACTTTCCTTAGCCCAGGACGGGAGTTGCCTGCTATACAGACATGTGTCAGAGGAAAGTCTCTTCACTCCTGCTGGACCTTGGTTAAACAGCTCTGTTAAGCTGGAGTGGACAAGCCAGGCTTTTCCCTTTGCTCTTAGGCTAGAGGCATACCAGGATGCTGCACAGAGTGCAGGATGTGCCTTCTTTGAAGGGAAAAAGAGAGAGAAAGAGACAGAAAAACCTCCAGTAAGTAGTTTTTCCATTGTTGCAAGTAGCCAAGTCCCAGTGTATTGATAATTTATTATATCCTTCTCAGGGTATTAATCTGTAACTGCACTAAAAGAGAGCCTTTGTCTCTGTATGGAAATCTCTCCTGGAGGAAATAATTATCGCCAGCAGTCTCCAAACTTCTTTTTTTGCTGTTTTCCTTCCAAGTTTGACTGAATAAAACTTTTTATATGGATGCTCAGAGTGACTTTCACAAGAGCGTCAGTAACTTTTTTATGCAAACATGGCATTCATACAGAATGGTCATCTTCAGACATCAAACACTTGCACTTTCCATAGGAATAATTGAAAGGTGCAAATAAGAATCCGTGCAGACACACCCCTCAATGGGACTGAAAGATGTGGAGGAGTCCAGACCAGTCTCTGTGCTTGGACTTGACCAAAGCCAAAGTTTTCAATAAGTTTTTCTGATATCACTGACAATGCTCCACAACAGTGACAATCCCCATGCCGGGGCTTGGGATGGAAGATGGATGCAACAGCATCAGCTTCTCTATCTCACCTCTATTTATTTTTAAAAAGCTATTGATTTTTCACTTTCCAGATGGATCTGGAACAGCTGGGACTTTTTATTTTTATTTCTATTCAAATTTTATTTTCCTTTTTTCAATATATTTGTAACTGAAAGGGACAGCTCCTCATCTGGGACACCTGCCAGTGAATGTCCAGAGCTTCTCCCGTTGCTGGCAGCAGTCCCGTGCAGGTACAGACCCTGTGTCTTGTTAGGGTAGAAGGGAACCCCATGGCCAGCTTGTTTCTCCCCCTACATCACTCATGACATAAAGCTTTACTCAGTGATCCCTGCACAGAGCCAAGGAACTTGTGGCTGAACTAGGGCATATCTTTGAAAAAAAAAAACCAAAAACCTCAATCTACTAATGACCTTCCCTTGTTTTCTCTGATTTCCACACTGCAGGGCAATCTGCACTGCAATAACTGCTCTGAGAATGATGAGCACCTGCAGGGAGCTCTCTGACAGTGATGTTGGCCTGGTTCTTAACCAAAATCCAGTCCAAGGAAGCAAGAGAGCTTGGCTAAGTCTGTGCATCAGTGCTTAGGTCTGGCTGGGGTTGGCTTTGCTCTTTGGTTTCTTTGACTTTGTGGTTATATGAAATCTACAGATCCCAGCATGAAAATTGTCTGTTGGGGATTCACACCTGTACTTTTCCTTCTACTAAATCATGTCTTTCAGTAGTTCCCTTACTGCATGGGGATAAATGCCTCTCTGCTATGTATTGTCCACACGTAGCGATACCCTACAGTGCCTCAACCCTGCTTTTCAGTGGCCTGGCACTGGTGAGAGCAGCAACATCAATCTGCTCCTTTTCTCAGGGCAATTCCTGCTGGCTCCAGGCTCTAGCACTCACTCTGGTTGTCGCAGTGGGAGCTGCCAGCAGGAAACAGCATCCAGACAAGATGAGGTTGCACCCTGTAGGCAGAGCAGAGCGCAGATCCTGCCGGCTGTGGGGGAATCCGAGGGATAAAGGGGCTGTGCCTGGTGGTTGCCTCCTCTCTGAAAGGCATTGACATGTGGTGGGCACCAAAGTGGGTGAGGAAGGAATGAATCTGTTTGAAGGAAAAGGCTTAAAGCCAGAGGTGAGAAGAGACAAAGCAGCATTATTAGGAGTGAGTGGGTTTGGGGCTGGAGCCGGTGCGTCCTGCAGCGCTGCAGGGAGGACGCGGCGCTGACAGCCATCCATCCTGGAAATTAAATTAATTAAATTCCACTCCCTCAGCCGGCCTGGCCTGCGGCCCCGCACTCCCATGGAGGATTGCTGATGGTGCACATTGCTGCAGGCTGAGTCCCAAACCTGTGAGATCAGCCAGAGAGGCTCCAGCAGCCCTGGGAAGGAGCTGGGGACTCCAGGAGTGGGTTCAACTCATGTGGACATGAGGGTGGTGTAGACACTCAGTTTGTGTTGATTGGGAGTGGGGCTGGGCCCAGCCTCGTCCCCAGTGGGTGCAGCTGTGAGAAGCAGGTGAGCAGCACTGACAGCAATGAGCCAGGGAGTGCCCAGGGGCACTGAGCAACCACCAAAGGGAGCAGAGGGCACCCAGGGGCAAGGCATCAACAGGAGGGCTGTGAAAGGCTGGGCTGAAGAACAAGCAGGGCAGATGCTTGCAGCCTCCTGAGATGCCGTGATGTTGCTCTGTATGGGCAGGTGCCTGGAGCTTCCTGAAGTGCCGTGGTGTTGCTCTGTATGGGCAGGTGCCTGGAGCCTTCTGAAGTGGTGAGGTGTTACTGTGTATGGGCAGATGCTTACAGCCTTCTGAAATTGTGTGGTGATGCTCTGTGCATCATGGCCATCCCAACTGTGACAGGGTGGGATGAAAGTGAGGACCTTTCCTGGCTGCTAGAGGGCTGCAGGTCAGCCCATAAACCATGGGCTGTTGTGGGATGCAGGAGCTAATCCTAATGTCCTGCTGTTGTGAGGACAGGACAGGTAGTATCTCCTTAGAGCCTCCTTGGTTTCTGTTTTCATTCATCCCAGCCTTTCCAAAAGGGCTGAGCCATGGAGCCCAAAGCATCTTGATGCAATGGGAGGGGGCTGCAATCAGCCACAGTTTGAAGTGTCCCTTCCTGAGCTGAGGTGCAAATCCCCACTACAATCTCCTACCTCTGTGAGCTGAGCTCCAGTTATCAGAGGAGAGGAAAAGGTAGCCAGTTAACTGAGGCTGGGAGAGTGCTCCTGTGTCAGCAGGGTCTGATAGGACCTCCTGGCCTCAGGAGCAGAAAATTCCAAAAATCAAAGAGCATGATCCTCGCTTGTGACTCCTGCTGGGTTTTCCAGTGGTACACTGGGGAAAACCAGTTCATTTAGGTTAATTGCACAATGCAGATATTTATAAAATGGTATCTGTTTAAACAGAGGAATGTGCCTTTTCCTGATGAGGTCTCTGCAAAAACAGCAGTGTGTCACTTGACCCAGGCCTTTAACTGGAACCGTCTTGGCAATTTAATGAAATTAAATGGCTGGACTGTGGGGAGTTCATTAGTAAGTAATCCAAAGGCTAAAGCTCTGTGAGCTAGTTCAGCTCTCAAGTGCTTATTTGTGTTTGCCAGATCCAGTAAAGTGAAACCCCTTAATAGGTGCTGGCAGTATTTGTAACACACTCCCTTCTGGTCTGGAGACCATCACACAGGCACTGGTGTGATTTCATATTTCTACAGGATTTTATTTTTTTTTATAAAAAGCACCTCCAGGACAGCCACAGGGTCCCCTCTGTGCTGGGTGGCTTTGCAGAGGCACTTCTGTTCTTGATGCCATGAACCTCTTGCTTCTGGCAGAGTGAGTAAGGGAATCTCATTTCTTTCCAAAAAAGCTTTCAGAGGTGGCTGCTGCTGCCAGCAGTGCAGTGCTGAACCTGAGAGGGGCTCTGGCTTCCTTGTCATGCTGGGCCGTGGCTGGGATTTCAGGCAGTTTTATTTTGTGCCATTTGCCCAAGGGTGAGGACCAGGGGTGTAAAGTT
Source organism: Motacilla alba alba (assembly GCF_015832195.1). NCBI lineage: Eukaryota > Metazoa > Chordata > Aves > Passeriformes > Motacillidae > Motacilla > Motacilla alba. The sequence continues at coordinate 34,712,507 of NC_052022.1, read as the reverse complement.
CCTCTGGGATTCTGGCAGCTTGTTTAAAAGGATGATGAATTGCTGCTTATTTCTTGTGAGGGGGGATTTAGAGGAGTCAGCAGGGTATGGATCTTCCTCCTGCCGTGTAAAGGACTTCTGGGTTTCCAGAAGAGAAGCTTCACTCTTTAATTCACCAGATATAAGCAAGGTTTACAAATAAGTGGACTGTGGCACCACTAAAAGCTTGGCAGGGAGTTCACTGAAGGATGTTTGAGATAGTCAAAGGAAAAGCCTAACTCCAAGATATCTAAATTTATTTTTCATCCATACCATGGGCTGGCTCTTAAGGCTCATCCACCATGAAAGCCCTCAGGGAAGGTTCTCTACCCCAAGTCCTAGAAGCAGCACTTAGTTTTTAAAAAAACTGTTTAAAACTTCTTGGTGTGAATTTGGTACAAGTCCAACACCACCACGAGGTCAAGCACTTGGGCTGGAGTTGAAGGGCTGTGGATTAGGTCCACGCGGGAAAACTTCCCTGACCTGAAATCCTATGAAAAAATGGGGTTTTCATTAATGAACTCCACTTTGTGTGAAAATTCCTGCTGGGATTTACTGTAGCTGCTGCACAAGCTCTTTTAGAAGTAAATAATGCAATTGGACAGGTGCTCCTGCCAAAGAAATTGAATATTGAAAGGGATGAATATTGTAAAGGGAAAAACCATCAATCTGAGCAATAGATATCCCAAATATTGTCAGATCTGCAGTGGCACCGGCAGCACAGTTTTTGTCCTGGAGTGTGTGAAATGCCTCTGGAAACAAATAGATTTTAAAAGGATGGTCAGTGCCACGCATGCAGGAGGTGTGTCTGTGTCTGGTTACTTACAGCATGGCACTGCAGTCCCAACAGAGCTTCTGCTAAATTAGGCATTGCCAAATGAACTTAAATTTACACCATGGAAAAAGACTGGAGATTTTACCCAGAGGTGGGATGTGAAAGGTCCCGTGGCAGCTACAGGAGATTTCAAGTTCAGCTTTAGCCCTTATAACAATCCCATCTTGTCTTCTCTTCTGTGGGCTTGGGCCAACTGCTGACCTTTGCAGGTCCCTCTTCTCCTTCTCCTCCTGGCTCAGTGAGGTTCAGAGGCTGATAAAGAGACAGAATTAGCCACTGCCCTAAAAGTCTCCATTTTCAAAGTCTCCAGCGTGGTGCTGGGTAGAGCACTGATGTGCCCCTCCCCAGCAGTGCTGCCCAGCTTCCAGCAGCAGCAGGGAGACAGGTGGGGTTTTACTCCTGAATGCTGCTTTCCATATGAAACCGCATCCCAGAGATCACATCCAAGCAGTCTTTCTGTGCTGCGAGTCCTGCTCTCAAGGTCCAGGTGGGACAAAATCCACACAGAGCCCAGCTGGTGTCTCAAGTCCTGTGTGTCCAGGCTATGTCCATGGCGGGGAGGACTCACAGACACTTGCTCACACACAGGGAGGAGTCGTGAGAGCAGAAGGTGGGTACTTCCCTCCCAGGCTGGTGTTTCAGCAAGAGAAACCTCTCCAGAGCTGTCAGAGGAGGTGTGGGGTGCTCCCTGGGAACCAGCCTGGAGCGCTCCTGCTGGGGTTTGGGTGGGAAAGGTGGAGCTCTTCCCAGCGAGGGAAGCAGGGATGGGCAGGAGGGACAAAAGCAGCACAGCAACGACATCTTGTGCTGCACAGCGACGGCTGCATGTGCCTGCCAGGAGAGCCGAGAGCTGCTCCTGGCAAGGCCCCTGCCCAGCTGTGGCAAACCCCTTGTCCCCCTGGCGTCCCCACTGTGGAGGGGGATGGAGCCGACAGGGGAGAGCCTTGTCCACAGGGCAAGGAGTCAAAGCGGGATTTTGGCAGCAGCAGGCAGGGAGGGGGAGTAAAAGTGCTACAAAAGAAATTTCTGTGTATTGCACTCTCTTTTTCCTTCATTCTTTTACCATGGTATCACTGCAAAGCACTGGAATATCCCCTGAGAGCCCTGTAGAAACCTGTGCCTCACCCATCTGCAGATACCAGGTACACCAGCAACATTTCATTTTCTTCTTGCAAGAAGTTTGTTAGTGCAAATATTGTCATATCTGAGGATCACTGTGGCTGAAGACCCATTTTGAAGATACAGACTGGCATTTATCCCAACCAAGGGAACTACACCCATCCCTCACCACTCTGACTGCACCAAAATTCCTCCAGACTTGCACCCTGGGACTCAAAATTCAGGGTTTCTAGTGGAGAGGGGGCAGCAAAGTCTGAGAGCAGTTTGGGTTGGTGCCTCACTACTGCCCAAGAGCAGCCTCTGTGGGGTGCCAACCCAGGCCACCAAATGGGCAGTTCTTTTTGAGACCCTTCAGCTGTACCCTTGGTTGACCTTGTTTACCCTGAATTCATGCCAAATCAGCCAGTTTTGGAACAGTGGTGGATGAATTTCTTTTTGAAGCTTTGTCTTCGCCCACACCGGTGCCTCTTTGCAGAGCTTGCCAGAGGGAGGCCATGCTCCAAGATGTGTCAGAAATAAAGAAAAACCTTGGCATGAAATCCTACAGCATCCAACTGCTGTGGTGAAGGTAGCCATGTGCAGAAAGCAGCTCCTGCCTGGCCTGTGCTGCATTGTGTCTCTGGGTAGGATTTTTGGAGATGCCTGCAGCTCTTAGCAGCAGAATGGCTGCCCAAAGTCAATGAGACTTTGTTCAGAACAGCCTCGGTGCTTTTCAAAGGCTTGGTCTCTTGTGGGCCTCTTTAAAGACTTGTAAATTACTGTTAATTCCTGTGGCTTAGGTGTATTAGTTGATACAGCCCAGGATTACATTCCTGTCCTCCTTAGGATCCCAGCCTAAATTGAAGGGTTGACAAGGTTCAGGAGCAGCAGCTCCTGCCTTCACCTTCAGTGTCCCATTCCCCAGCCTGAAGGGACAGGGCTGCCTGCTGCAGCTGGGACAGTGCTCCTCCTGCACAAGAACTGAAATTCATCCAGCATAATTTATTGGGGAACAAAATAAAGTCCACTGAGATGTGTTCATCATCCTCCAGGTCACCTCCAGCTGAGAAATGGAGCTGCTGGCAGGGTACCTCTGTGGGAAAGAAAGGGCAGCTGTGGTTTTATGTGGTTTGTGGTGCTAGCTTCTCTCTTTCCTGTGGAAATGGAGGTGCCTGTTGCACCCAAGCTGAAAGCCAGGATTGTACCCAGGCCACCTGCCTACAGAGCCACCATGCCATTACATGGCTGTGAGGGTTTTCTCACTAACTTTGTTTTTTTTAAGGAATATCAGTCCTTCCCATGTTGTTCCTAGATCATCAGGAAGAAGCACCCCCTCTAAATGAGTTAAAAAACCTGACAGGTTCCTATCTGACCTGTTACTCACTTTGGAGCAACTTCTGGAATTGGCTGTGGGTATTGAACCAGCTGCAAAGCTTAATGTGCTCCATCGCTGGATTTTTCAAACTATTCTGATCAGAAGGTGCTTGTGCCTCCCATAGTCAGGGCTGTTGGCTTCAGGGGCAGATAAAATAATCTTGGCCTGTAGGTCAGGCAGGTAAAACAGTCTGCAGGAAATAGTAGGGAACTCTAGAATATGGAAGGTGTGTGATAAAAGGATTTTCGGAAAAGTCACTGATTTTGTCCAAAAGCCAGTGTCACAGCTCTCAGAGTCTTAGACAAGGGCTGGTATTTTCATCTGGATGGTTGTGCAGCACCTTGCCTGTGGAGCCATCAGATTCCATGATTTTTGTTGAGGTGCTAGGCTTTGGTGCTGGACTCCATCAAAAAGGAGGCACAGTTGTGCCTGTCCTCTGGGTCTGATGGGAATTTTCATCTCCCAGAGGCCATTTTCAGTGTTGTGACAGCATGTCTCAATTCTGCTGAGATTTCACAGAAAAGAAAAAAAAAAAACTCAGGAAAACCTTGTCTGCCTCAATATCTTCTCAGGCAGGTTCAGAATGGAGACCAGGGTTGTCCTCTTTGTGTGTAATGCAATAAAAATTATATTCAGAAATATATCCAGGTGGTTTGCTGCCCTGAATTTTCCTCTGCTGGACTGGAAAAGGGTCTGTATAATTTAATTTGTAGTGTCTTGGAGAGCTCAGAGTAGAAGACAAGTCGCTCCTGTCTATGTCCTGGGTTGGCGATCAACTCTTTGAGGTGAATATTTAGTTCTGTGGGCCTTTCCCAGCATATTTGTCACAGCTCTGAAGGTGACATTGTGTCATGGAGCTGTAGGTCAGCACTGCCATCAGGTGCTGGTTTGGAAGCTTTTTGGAGGTTACCTGACCACTGCCTTGGCCAAAGCAGAGGGAGAGCAATGGCCATGGCTGCTCCCTCTTCTCTTGGGCTTTCACTGAGGATGTTTGAGGAGAAGCTGTGGCTGCTCCATCCCTGGAACTATCCAAGGCCAGCTTGGATGGGGCTTGGGGCAGCCTGGGCTCGTGGAAGGTGTCCCTGCCCATGGCAGGGGGTGGAGCTGGGTGGGCTTTCAGGTCCCTTCTCACCCAAACCATTTTAGGATTTTTTTGCTCACCCCAGAAAGTGGCTGGGGTGAAATCAGACTGGGGATGCAGCATGTCAAAGGTCAGCTGTCACTTTCTCTTTCTGAATCTCTGCACACAGACAGCCCAGCTGCTGGTGAATCACGGAACAGTGACTGAGAATAGAAATAGCTTTGCACCAAGAAGCCAATACTGTGTCTTCACTCTGCCCACACTGAAGGCTAAAACCTTTCCACTGAAACTGGGAAGGACAGTTGGATTGCCCTTACTCATCTCCAATGCCTGTGTGGATGGGGGCAAGGATGGGTGACAGGTGTGATTCTTTCCTTTTTTTCTTCTTAAGTATTTTTCTTTTCCGCTTGCACCTGCAGATTGAAGTGTCTGCAGTGTTGTTGCTCACAGCAGCTCAAGAGCCACATCAGAGCAGTGCTGGGAGGTCCACAAGTGCTCAGGCTTGCTCTTGGAGCAGCAGGGAAATCAATGAAGGAAGGCAGGAGAGCAAGAAGTAAAGCTGTGAGTAAGAGCACAGAGTGTTGTGGAACAAAAGGGGGCTTGGCTGACCCTGGCATGCTTGTTGAGGAGATACCTATCTGGGTGCAGAGTAAAAAAATTGTCAAGTGAAGTACTTGTGAACCGTTTTAAGGTGGTGGTGGCATTGTTCATCTTACAAGATAAGTCAAGTGTGAAACCCCTTGAGTATTTTTAGTCTCTTAAAATAGATCTTTAGGTACTGAGTTTGCTGCTAATTGATGCACAAAATGGTGTTGACATATAAAACATCAGCTAATATCAGAGAGAGGTTGTCTGTTGAGTTCAGCATTTGTGCACCAGCTGCTGGTATGATTTTTGTGAACAAGGAGAAGTCTTGTGTCTGTATGAAACCTCTCTGTCATTCTCTGGGCAGATGTGAACTCCTTGGCTGATCTCTGTCCCATCTCGTGGTTCCTCCAAGCCCCATGAGAAGATACTGGCAGAAGGAACACTCCCCACAGTAAATCCCCACAGAGGGACCAGCTCCTGGTACAGGTTCACCTTTTATTAATTTCCAACACTTTCAGCAGCACGTTAAAGCAGAGGAGAGGAGAGTTCAGTAATTTTGCTGCTCATGGAACTGACTACTGAGCTGTTTGTACAACTGCACGGGAGGACAAACCCTCTCACAGCCTCTCTGTGCTGACTGCCATCTATAAAAAGATCTTGACAGCCTCTCCTGTGAAAAGCTCTCACACCTCCCCTCTGCAGCATGCCTTTGATGCTCGAGCAGGTGGGTAGTCCTCAAGCTACTGAAGTGCCTTTCCTTTGTCTTCCACACTGCTCTGTTCCTGCCCGCCCACGTGTGGCACTGTGATGGTGGCAGGGGACCCTCTGGAAGTGCTGGAGCCCTCACTCTCAGGGAGCAGGAGCAAGGAGCTGCTTGAAGGGCCCTTTTTCTGCTTGGATGCTGCAGGTTTGTCAGCTGTGCTGACTATAATGTGTAAATCCTCAGATTTCTGGGAAAAGGAAGAAGTCTCACTTAGCACTGAGACTAAGCTTGGGTCAGATCCTCCATCCTTCCCCAGGCAGGAGTGCACGAGCACTCCCTTCTCTGCTCCCCAGCTCCTGCTTCATATTTGACTGATAGAAAGGAAAGATCATCCATTGGTGTAATGGGATCACGGAAACCCAATGAGGCATGAAATTATTTTCCTTCTTTCCCAGATAAACCCCTTGTTGTAAATGAAACAGTTTACCCATTTAACTACAGGTGGATCAATGTCTGTGTCAGTCTGCTGTTAATAAGGAGGGAGATTATCCGGGACAAATTTGCAGACCTCTTGGGTCTCTCTTGCTAATGATGAAGTAATGTTCTTCACAAGTTGTGTTACCACCAAGATCCTGGGGAAGCTGGGAAAAGAGCTCAGCATCAGCAGCTCTCAGGGTGGGGGATCTGGATGGAGTGACAGCCCCACACTTTGGGTTCTCCATGCACAAAAAGAAGTTTCCATTCCAAATAAATTTGGGGTTAGCACAGGATCAAGTTGTCTGTGCTGGTAGACCTTGGAGCAGGTGGAGAGACAGCTATCCTGAGCCAGCAGGAGCAGCCTCTGGCTGGTCTGTGCCCTCTGGACAGGGTATTCTTTCAGGGGCTGTGCTGAGCAGCCTGGCACAGGGAGCTTTGTATTTGTCAACCTCCCCAGCAAAATCTGAAATTGCATCCACGCTCTAGCAAATGCAATCAAGTATAACTAAGCCAACTGAAAGACAGGACTCATCTGGATTTTCACTGAATTGTCTTTCCAAAATGATTTTGAAATACTGTTTGTTTTACACTGTGGATTTAAATTCTTTTTCAAAGCGCTTGAAGCATGGCGAGAGTTTTATCCCCATGCTTCATCCCCTGAGAAGGTTTGACTGTGTGATAGGAGGGGTAAGTGATGGGAAACTTAACAGTAAGAAGAGAAAGAGTTGAGCTTCTCAGACTGCTGAGTGTCGAATGTTGGATGGGGTTTGGAGGCCTAGTGGAAGGTGTCCCTGCCCATGGCAGGGGGTTGAAACAAGGTGATCTTTAAGGCCCCTTCCAACCCAAATAATTCTGTGACTCCATAAAAGCCATTTTGAGTCACAACAGACCAGGAAAGGTTTGGGTGCAGGAATAAAACATGAACCTGTTACTTCCATGACCCGTGCTGCTTGCATCTTCTTTCTTAGGACCCTGACCAGTCAGAATCTGACTTGTCAATCAATATCTGACCAGTCAGAATCACAGGAAAAAAAAAAAAAAGATTGCTTTGGGCTGGAAGGGAGAAGGGACCTTGAATATCATCTTGTTCCACCCCTCTGCCATGCGCATGGACACTTTCCACAAGACCAAATTGCTCCAAGCCTTGAACAACCTGGGCTTGAACACCTTCAGGGATGTGGCGTCCACAGCTTCCCTGGGCAGCCTGTGCCTCACTGCCCTCACAGTAAACAATTTTTCCCTCATATCTAAATTAAAACTACTCTTTTTCAATTAGAACCCCTTCTCCCTTGTCCTGGCACTACAGGATCTTGTAGATAGTCTTGCCCCATTTTTCTTCTAAGCTCCCTTCAGGGACTGGAAGGCCACAATTAGGTCACACCTGTACTGCCCTGTCTGCTTGGTAGGTTCAGGGGAGGGTGGTTGGATTTACTCTGGGCAGTGTCAGGAGAAACAATGGAATTCTCAGAGTATTCAGCAGTATCATGCTCACAAGAAACAGGATGCTGAAATCACAGCCTTCTCAGGGGTCACCCACTCCCTCTCTGCTGAGGACAAATCTGTCAGGTGAAACATCTACCAGGGATGGGTCCAAAGAAGGCTCCTCACCCTCCCCAGCCACCTGGTGTTTCTCACAATCATCATCATCATCAATCTCCTTCTTGATCTAAGCTTGAACCTCTGGATACTTCCACTATTCATGAGCATTTTGAAAAAGTAATTTCCTTCCTGTCAATAGAAGTGATTTCTGTATTGTCTCCTCTTCCTCTGGCCTGATCTTCTACTCTCTTCTCCTGGGTCCTGTTTTCTGGACACGTGCTTTTGCCTGTGCTCTTCTGCGTCCCTACCTTTGCCTTAAAGTCAATGCAGCACTTATCCAAGGGCTGCTTTGATTCTTAATGATGACATTTAAGCTGCAGTAATCCTGCAAGGGCTTCTTCTACCTCATATCAAAGGCAAATTGTTCAAATTGTGATCCTCTTGTTAGAACCAGCCTCCTCTTTCACAAAAGCTGCAGTCAGCATGAGAGATTTAAGTTAAGTAGCACTTTTCCTATTACCTAACACATTTTAACTTTGGACTGGGAGTAGAATTAGTTCTGCAGTTATCACTAAAATAGTGTAATCTTTCTGCCTAAGTTAGCAAAAAATACCTGATTAGTGCTCTAAAAACTGGCTGAGTGCTTATAACTCATGGTCATGGTTGGCAGGGCTCAGATGCAGCTCTGTAACAAACTGCAGGGAAAGCCCTGCCCCACTGCCTCTGACTGCTCTCAGATCATGCCCCTCATCTCCAATTTCATTTGATCTAACTATAGCTCGCTGGCAAATGACAATTCATAGCTAGGTGGTGTTCAAAGTCTAATTGCTCCACAGTTTTCTCAGTACTTCAGAATTTCTTAATTGCATTAGCCAAGGTGAGAATAATTGCTGCTTTCATATCCTTGAAACTTCTCATACAAAAGAGGCTTATGCAAGAATCTGCTCATTCTCTCCAATAAATGATCTCTCTGTTATTACAGAGAATGTTTTGGGGGACTGCTGGGAAGCATTCCACCACACCATTATGCACCTGAACAAAACCTGAAACTTGCAGGCACAAGACTAAATTATAGTCTGGGGCAATCATCAGAACACACTTTGGGTCGGAGTTTTTTTGGGTTTTTTTCCCTTTCTTTCTTTTTTTTTTTTTTTCTCTTTCCTGGAAGTTGCTCTTTCAGAAGAACAAATGCCAAACCTAGAAATAACCCAGTATTTTGCATTTGGGGATCTTCTGGGTAGAGGAAATCTGCTATTTACAGGTCATTGGTGCTCTGACATTGCTCTTGGTCATTTTTGCAACCCCTAGTCTGTGCCAGTCACTGTCCTTATTTTTCCTTTGTCCATGGGATCCTTGATCAGGGACTATTTCTCCCCCTGGTTTGTGCATCTTCAGGATCTCGGGCTGTATTCAAGGCTTCTAGACGTCTTGTTATTGTAGCTGTGTGCCTCAAGTGCAAAAAATCCACTCAGGCAGGGAATTAGACACAATGTTCTTCCTTAAGCTCCAGCAATTAAGTATAAACATATGCAAGCACAATAAAATGTCATGCATCCTTTCTGAGGCTATGACTACCATTAGAACAAGAAAAAAGAACCATGTGTTTCCTAACATGCCAATTGGATACACTTAGTGTGAGAAGAAGGTATTCAGTGAGTCAAGCACTTAATCCAAGAAGCAAGTTGTACACAAATTTCTGATAAGGTAGTCAAATTTCACACCCTGTTCTGGGGGAAAATATTACATTTCATGGTGCTTTACAGATGATGACAAATCCTATTAAAATCTTGAAAAAAATGTATACACGTTAAACATGGATATTTAAAATGATCAGGTTTTTTTGGATGCAGGAAAATAAGTAAAATGGGCATTTTGTAGGAATAACAGCAAGTGCCACAGAGGTTTTACACAGGGTCCTTGGCAAAGAAGTAATCTGATTATAGCTACAGGGCCAATTTCTCTTGCAGCACATGAAATAATGCTCAGAAACAGTCCAAGTACTTCTTCCAGTTGCTAGACAAACTCACAGGATAAATAGGATGGGGACTCTAATGGTGAGGTTTGAAGGACTGCAAGAATATCAAACCTTTCAGGTTTGCTCCAGGGCTGTAAATCAAGGTGGGTTATGCTATCATTCAGAGGCAGCCAGGCTATAATTTAGGAGATTTTTCCAGTTACTGTGACTGGCTGCAGTACAATGGCAGGAGCTTTGCAGAGGTTTAAATGATTGCTTTTTAAGATGAGATGCCAGAGCTGTGAGTGCATTCCAAGATGTATCCCATGTCCATCCCATCTGGGCTGGGGCAGACCCTCATCCCTGGGAACCAGCAGCTATGCCTCCTGTGTCAGTTTTGCTGCAGATGCTTCCAAATCCTCCATCTGCATTCTGTCTCTCCAGGACTGGACAGGTCTCAAAGTAGCTCTAAAGGTCTGCGGAGCAATGTGAAATCACATTCCCAGGAGTTAGTGCCATGTAATGGCCCAAGAGAGAAGCTCTGATCCTGAAGGACAGAAGCTTGTAGAGGCCACAGCAAACATTTTTGGGAACTTTTCTAGTGCTTTTTGACAACAAAGTCATGTGAAGCAAGAAATTCTGCTCCAAGAGTGTGGCATGCTTTGGTTGGGAGTACAAATATGGACCCAATCCAGACATGCCCCATTTCCTTGCTCTAAACCAGGTGATGCTGAATTCCTGAATTTCTCTAAGCCGTAGTGCTTAGAGAAAACAGAACATATTCCAAGTCATCATTCCTAGTGGTGTGACAAAGACCCTGGCAGGTGGACCTGATGGCTCTATCTGCCATGGATCCAGGAGAACCTGGTTTCTCACAGGCTTATTCTGCTCCTTGGCACCTCAGCATGCCCCTAAGTCCAAGCAGGTGTCATTTCTTCCCTGTGACCTAATATGAAACCAATATTCTGGGACAATTTGTCTTGGAAGCTTAATGCCAGCTTATTTACTGAACTCCAATAAGGACCATCATTTCTTCATGAGAGTTAAGTACTGGGAGGTGCTAAAATGGCCATAAGTGACCTTCTCTGGTCACTTAGGATGAGAAATGATCAGCTTGTGGGGACCGTGCTGGTTATCAAACACACAGAAATATCTGAGGGGGAAAATTGCCTCCAAACACAGATTAGTTTACTAAAAATAGCATCAGGAATGACTCTTATGTCAGGTGGTGTGAAGTGATGTAAGGAACAGAGCCTTTTTGAGAGGCTCTATTACAAGGGATGTATGGGATGCTACTACAATAGTAATTTATATGGTTTTCTGCTAGCAGGTCCATATATTTGTTACCTACAAAGAGTGTCCATGCCCTTGGAGGGAAAAGACTGAAATTTTGTCAAATTTTCTTTGGAAAAGACAAGAAAATTTGTTCTCAAATTCTGACAAATAGGTTATCCATTTCAGAAGGAGGGAGGGGCTCTCAAAGGAGAATTTTATTCCCAGTTGCTCCTTCTGTGAGGTTTCATGGGCCACATTAACTTTGGGAGTGGGAACAGGACACAAGATTTTCAATTTGACTGTCAAGGTTTGGACATGAAATTCTGGTTGAACTGGAGGAGATGAGACAGGCAAGCTTGCACGTGCAGCTCCAGGAGGGTGGGAAAAACATCCTGGAAGAACTGGAAAATCACTCCTGGAAATGAAAAGGAGACTTGAATCAACTTTCAGGTGTGAAAATACATGACTACAGTGAGGATGCACTTTTTGATTAATATTTCAACTAAAAGCTAGCTGAATGATAAGTAGCAGGAGAAAGCACCGTGATGTGGTTCCCAATTTTGTGAACACACACTTTACACACCCCTGTACACAAGGGGTGAAAGAAGATCAAGGCTGGCATGAAGTAGCAAAAAAAAACCCAGCATCTGCCTTTAGTCAGGAGAGCTGTTGCCATCATTATCAAACAGAAAATCCTAGGAATTGGTTTTGTTCTCAGGACATGCAGTGTTTGTTCTTATAGAAATATGTTTTTAGAAATATATTTTTAGGTGTTCATATGAAGTGAGAGGGGCAACTGTGGGAAAAACTGGAAACCCACTTCAGAAATCTTGCGTACTCCTGTTTTCAAAGGGAGCTGGGTGCAAATGGGGACCAGAGGAGGTTTGTGGCTGATTTGGGGTCCAAATGTGTGCTCAGGGCCAGAGGCTGGTAAAATTTCCTGGCATTCACTGACTCAGTAGCAATGCACAAGGTTTATGGGAAATGCCCTTCAATGTGCATTTTTTTCTGGCAAATAGAAGGGACGGGTTCATTTTCCTGGGAAAAAAAAGACCCTCAATTTTCTGTGGCATTTCCCTGTAAGTATTGGAAAATTTCTCACCTGCTGGAGAAGCAGCCCTGGCTCCCCACTAAGGAGGCTAAAAGAGCTGTTTATGTGATTTAAATGGGTTACAGCTGCCTTCCCTTCCAGGTGTTTAGTAAAACCACATCCTCCTGCCAGGAGTGCTCCTGAGCCCCTTGCAGAACTGCTGGAGAATTTCTGAGAGCCCAAAACAGGGCTGACAGACTTCCCACTGAAATTCTCATGCTGAAGGAGCTGGGTTTGCATCTCATCAACTCTGCCATTTCAGTGAATGACATTCTCAAGGGTTTCTTCTTTTTGGCTTTCTCTTTTAATAGTATTTTTTCCTGCACTACCAGAGGTACTTTCTGTTCTCCATTAAATCTCCTGAAGTGTCATTCTCCCCAGGGTGAAACAAGGAACCCAATGATGCTTCAGGAGGTTTCACACGGTCCTTGCTGATATGCCATGCAACAAGATACGTGGATGTGGCACTTGAAGATGTGGTTTAGTGATGGGCCTGGCAGAGCTGGACTCAATGATCTCAAGGGTCTCCCCCAAACTAAATGATCCTGTGATTCTAAGATGATGTGAGACCTCTGGCAGGAGAAGAGGGAAGGCCAGGACTCCTGACTGGGAGCTGGCTGGAACTGAAAGTGATTTGAAAATTACCTGATGGGAAATGTCATGTGTAGATAAAAGGAGCAGGTGGAGCTGTTTGTTCTTAGTTGTCTGTGTTTGAAGCTGGGGGACCTTTCTGTGGCTGTGACCTAAGGCTTTCTGTCTTTTTTTTTCCCCTATATAATCCTCTGAAATGTAGGTCCTTCAGTTCTTGAATGTTTGCCCTCCCATTGTATCCCTTCAGGAGAGGTGGATCAGCTGATGAGAACCTGGCTTTTCCTGGCAGCCTGCTCAGAAGGTGCAGCTGTGCAAGAGAAAACATCTCCTTATCTGGTACAAGGTCTTATGCTATGGGGATACTGACCTCTCTTCTGTGTCTTTTCAGCCTCAAAGGTGAGCAGAAATAGTGTGGGGTGGCCTGATGCTGTTGAGGGGACCGACCCCAAACCAGATTTTACAGAGACACACTAGTGAGGCTTCCAGGAGCACTGGGAACTTGGGGATATGAGCACCCTGAGTGCCTGTTCCCACTGCTGGGATTTGAGGTGTGTTGCAACACTTTCTGGAAGTGTTCAGATAACTTAAGGGTCCCTTTATGGCATCTGAGAAGGCAGGATTTGACACACCTTAGTCAGTGCTTTGACAAGGAGAAGGTTTCTATTTAATTAACTCTGCCCTACAGTACTGGGTGCGAGGCTGTGGAAGGATGAATAGGGATAGGAACAATGTTGTCCAGTCCTGAAATGCAGAAAGAAATTATGAGTTTAATGGGGCATGAAATTATCCATTCTGTTTTCTTCAAAGTTAATTGTAGTTCACTACATAGTCTGACAAAACGCTGTCAGAAACCCAAAAACATTTGCCTTCAGTGTAGGATGCTGCTGTGTAGCTTTGAGGGCTGGGCTGTTAGTAAATTACTTGCCTCAGACACCAAAAGGCACCAAAGACGGCTCCCTGTTCCTCAGAAGAGTTACAGATGCAGATGGAAAACCTAGAACATGTTGAATTTGCTCTCTGGATTTTTGAGTGCCTGTGATGTAGGAAATAAGAAAATCCATGGCTCTCTTACAGCTGACAAATGTTATTTGTTAGGGAATTCATGGATGACATGAAGTATTCATGTCATGACATAAAGAATTCATGGAGTATGATGCTCTAAGGAGTTGGTTTTAATCCTTCCCAAGGAGAGGAGCTTTGGGGCCGGGTTCCTGAGCTGCTTTGGGCACACAGGTGTGAGCATGTGACAAGGATGTTGTTCCAAATCCTGGACAGACTTCTATGTCTGCATCCTCATTTTGTGCCATTCAAATGGTTGAAAATTTGTTCAAATGCAGAACTGCTTCAGCATAAAATTCCTTATGTTCAAGGAGTCTTAAAATTTAGATGATCACTTGAGTGTTTGAAGGTCTAGTAGTACGATGAAGGAAAAAGGAGTGAACAGAAATTCCCCCAGTTCAAACAGTACCAGAATCTCAGACTCTTGCAGTCAATTTGTGTTTGAATATAAAGCAAATGAAAAACTTTATAAGTACTGACTTTTACCTCAGACTTGCAAACTGTCCCATTCCCGCCCCATTTGAAGCCCACATCAGCTATTCCTGGCTCAGCATCCTTTACCTCTGCTGCCTTCTCTGTGTCATTGGTGGGAGGTTCTTCAGCAGAAAGATTTAATGACAGGAAGGTTTATTTCTTTTGCTACTGTGCAGGTGAAAAATTGGCCGCTCTTCCAGTGTTATTTAGGTGTGGCTCAGTGGCAAGTGACCCCTTTCTGAAGTTCTGACACCAAGAGAGATGCTGTTGAATTGATGGAAAGGGAAAGAACCTTTAAAGCTAAAATATAAATGTAAACCAGTAGCAAATACTGGTCAGTTGGCTGAAATTACACCTGTTAATGGCTTTATATGGAGAGATTGAGAATCAGCCCTTTGAGTATCAGTAACTGTTCTGTCACTGGTTTCCTAGGACCAGGAAAGAAGACAAATATTTTCTATTTGTTGGAGACTGTAGCTGAATCATGAACAGCTTTAAAAAGGAGGGTGTAAAACCCTGGGGCTGATCTACCTGTTTTTACCTTGAATTGCACAGGGCAATACTGATTTCTGTCTGCCTCTCATACCAAGGCTCATATTTCTTCTCTGCTTTAGTGGTCTCCAAACAAGGAGACTTTATTATGAACCATGTCTTCAGACAACAGTGCGATGTCTGAGGGCTCTCTGCATCAGTTGCATCCTGTCCAAACTAGAGTGACTGTAAGGAGAAATTTGAGGAGTGAGTAGCCTGCAGTACACAGATCCATTCTGCTCTGCCTGGTAGCAGTAGCTGCAACCCAAAAGTTCATTGCTGATATCTCATTCACAAGGCTTGGCAGGTTTGGGTGCTTCTGCTTTGGAGTGAAAGGCTGCCACAGTCACAGTTCTGCTTCAGCACCACTTTGTTCTGATGGGGCATTTTTTGATGTCATCAGGAGCTGTGGCCATGGCAAACCACACACCAGGTGCTGACAAGTGCTCCTGACACAGTTTAAAAATAAACTTGCTGTGGATTGTTAAACTCTTGCAGTGTCTGTCTGCTGGCTCTCCTTTCTCTCCCAGTGAGCTGACTTGGCTTTTCAACAGAGACTGGGTTTCACCACAACAAATTCTGTCCTGTGCTTTAAAGTTGTTTTATGGTTGATTGTATGATTTATTGCTTCCATCTAATCAACAGCTGAAATGTCAATTTGTATTATCTTTCCTTCAAACCTATATTAACAGTGACCCTCTGAGCCACTGTTAAAGCAGCAGAACAAAAGATATCTGGGAGAGATCTCCAGTCACCTGCTGTGACAGTGGGACACACTGAAAGTTCTGATCCACTGTGCTTTCCACCTCTTTCTCTGGAGAAACCACTTCAGTGTGTGAAAAGGTTTTCAAACAAAAAGCTGTGCTTCATGTCAAAAAAGGAGGAAATTCCTGTTTCCTTGCTCTTGCTCCATCCTGTTGGTCCTGTTGCATCCTGACAGATGCATTCCTCCCTGAAAATCTCCCTGCTAATTGTGAGTAGCAGATGCCAGTCTTCCTCAGCACATGTTGGGATGCAATGTAGCCCACAGCGATTAGATTTGCTTTGACTCGTTCACACCACACTGATTCAACACAGATTCTTCAGGCTGAGGCAACACTAATGACTTTTCAGCATATGGGATAGGATGGATCATTAGATGGTCACTGATAGCTTCTTTTTGGTTTTGTTGGGTTTTTTTTTTCCTTATTCTTCAGGAAATAGACCAGAAATTTGTAATTTTTTTTTCATTTTGCCCAGGCTTTGTCTAAAAATAAGCCAGAAATGTAGCATTGTATTTGGCTGTGTTATTATTTGAAGTGCAAAGGTCCTTGATGTATTCTTCTAGAAAGCAGCTTAGCCTTAGATTTTATTTAAATTGGGAGTGTATCTCCTTCCTTTTAGTGAAGTTTTCTAGTTTTCCAGACTTGCTTGGAATCTCTGTGATCTTTGCAACACTTCATTTATGAACAGTGACACGACATAACAAGATTAACACTGACCTTACTGTTGCAAAGGCACCCCCTACCTTCTCCCCAAGACCCATAGGCTGCTGCTGGGTACAGCTACCACCTCATACTTGGAATTCTTTATTGATTGTGATGCATAGGCAGGCTGGAGATAAAAAAAAAAAAGGAGGAAGATTTACTTATTTTGTGGAGCACAATTTCTCGTTCAATCAACATATGCAAAGTGAGATAGAGCATATATGTAAAGTGATGGACAAAAGACAAAACAAAACCTACCCTTAAAGTTTGCAGATGGTGTTCATCTTTCACTGTGTTAGTTGGTTGTTTTAGTTGCTTCACTTTTTCTGATGTATGAGTGCTCTGAAGAGCAGAGGAAAACATGCTGTGGTTGTCCAGCATGGAGCACCTGTGGGAGACAAAGAAGGAGTTGAGAGGGTGCTCTCCTTCATCCCTGTGTTGGGGAAAGAATGGGAGCAAAGAGGGTTTGGGGAGAGGGGCAGAAATGTGATACATCAGAGACAGGACCACCTGGAAGGCAAGGGGAACTCCTAATTCCTGCAGTTCTTGCTGTCTCAGGAGTTTGCATGGGCCAATTTAAACTGTATTTGTGCTGTAATGTTATCTAAATGATATTTTTTAGAAGTGATTTGTGCACACAGACTGCATGCACAAGGAGTAGGGGTATGACTGTATTTTGAACTATGTAACATACTGTTAATCTGATCTTGAGATGACAGTGGACTACAAAACCCTGGGTACAATTTTTCTCAATAGCTTGATTTGAGGCAGTTTTGATTTTTCTAATTCAAACCTAAAAGAGAGATGACATAAACCAAATGTTGAGGATACCATCTTTAGTTCATATTGTAAATATGTTTGATCCCATTTTGTTACCTGGACTTAAAGGCAGTTTAAGAACTCAGTAAAATTGCTTCTGACAAAATTATGAAGCTTTTCCTAATAGCTAAAAAACCCCATTTTCTCAGTTTCTTTTTCAGGATGAAATGTGTGTTGTACAGTGTAGAAAAAGAGGTTTCAGAGAAATGGGTGCGTTTTCTTCTGAATGGTAAAACTTATTGGCCAGGTCTGTTTGCAGCTCTTAGCAAACACAGGAATATTTTATATTATATTATATATATATATATATATACATATAGTATATGTATATCTGAAGGTACTTTTGGTACCATGTATGTGTTTGACTCAGCTTTTCCTTAAACTGATGTTTCTGGGAATAAACAAACTGGGGAGAAGGGAAAGTCCACTTCCTTTTGAGCACCTGAGAGAAGGAGAGGTTTGGCTTTGGTTCTGCAGATGCTTTACATTGTTTATTTATTTGTTTGTTTGTTTGTTTACTGTTACCTCTGCATTCCCAATGACTGGAAATTTCTGTAAATGTAGGTAGAACACTGACATCTAGTGCCTGGAACAAAGCAGCCAAACATGCTCTGAGACTCCAGCTTTGGAGCCCTCCTGGGCTGGGTTTAACTGCTCAGTAATAATATTATATTATTATATAATGCAGTATTTTATGGGTATTATATTAATGTTTTTAAGTTCAGGCTGGACACATTTGGGGCCATCTAAACTGACATGCTCTTGTGCCCTTGTTAATCATGCCTTTCTCCAGGAGACAAAAGGAAAAGTTGAGCTAAACACCAGCTGACAGAAGCAACTCCTTCAAGTGAACTGTCTCACCACAACTTTCAGTACTTGCCTATCTACTCTGAAAAAAAGGTCTCCTAATCCCTTTGGGAGGGTTTTTTTGTCATTTTTTGATAGCAGTCTCATGCTGGTGGTCCAGAGGCAGCCTACAGATCCCTGATGAGCCATCAGAGGTTTCCCTTTCTCAGTTTCCAGCTGATGGACTCCTGCTGTCAGCAGAGCTGAAAAATAAGTTACTTTTTAAGATTTTATGCCTTTGTCATACAAGTCCTTAGAATTATTTACTTCCTTCTGCTTCTGATGATGTGTTTTAATGATGACTTCCAGCAAATGCTTTCAAACAATCTCAAAGACTCACAGTGCCCACAGACAAAAACTTAAAGGAACTTGCAATTCCTGGTAATAGGACTCTTCTCTCTGGCTTTATTCTTTAGGCTGCCCTTCAACACACAAAAAAACCCCAACAAACTAAAAAAAAAAACCCAACCAAAAACCCCAAACCACAACAAAAACAAACTCCCTTAAACATGGTTATCCCCCTAGATTTGATAATTTTTCCCTCAGTACAAAGAAAGAAGTCAGTGTAAAGTCTGCTTCAAAGGCTATTCTTGGCAAGTGGATTTTAAAAACTTCTTACTTTCCCATTTCTTATGCTTCTTTTTGTTATCTTCTTAAACCAGGATTACCTACTGATTTTTAACTGGCATTTAAAATTATTATTATTATTATCTGTAGTAGTAATTTCTAGGCCATTTTGAAGATGACAGAAGAAAGCTCTGGTTTGCTTTGCTACCACTGCCCCCTTGTGCCCTTAACCCCAGTCCCCCTTTTTTTTAAATGCTTAATCAGATTTCATTTTTTTTCAGTCATTCTGCAGGATGGGTAGTGCAGGCATGCACAACTAGGGCCACCAAGGGGGAGCAAAAATGCAGTGAGTGCTGCAAGGCTCATTTCTGTAGGTCAAGCTTTGCTGACTGGACCACTTCAAAACACATTATTCTACCCCAGATGATAAAGAATGCATTTGAAATTCACATTCAGACTGATAATGTACCAACTTAATTGTCTTTAAACAAAGAAACAAACAAAATACTTGTCAGGAATTTCCATGTGCAGAAACCAGCAAGGCAAATATTAACTCGTGTTATTTCTACAGGGGACTCTGGTGTTTTCAGGTACAAAAATGAATGAAGCCAAGTTGGTTTTGGGTAGATGCTTTCCTACAAAAAGGTTTATCAGACTTCATGGATGCCACACTACAAACATCCTTCACTTTGCTGCTGCCATACTGTGCTGATGGGACAAGAGAAGCAGAAATGCAAGCCCATAGCACAGGCTGGGAGCCACAGTGAGTGGGCTGTTAAAACATGTATATATACCAAGAGCTGGCTCTTCTTATTTCTCCAGAGGAGGTAGTTAAGCCTTTAAATCAGCTAAGAAACCAGCTCAACTGTGTGGAATAATTATAGGGCATTTCTTGCTCATTTTTATATAATCCATTAAGTATCTCCTAGATTTATCTTCCTATCTCTCCTGTTATATGTCATTTGCAGTTTCTAGTCTAAAGAACTATATTTATGGGATTAGACAGGCTGATGAGATTTGGTATCTGGGATCTAAACTCAGTATTACTTTCAATCTATCATGAATAAACCATTTTGTATTTTTTTTTCATCTCTTGTTTTCTAAAATGAAAGTTTGAGTATGTTCTAGATACTTTTGCTTTATTCTGACTACAAAAATAGAGGAATTACCCAATGAAGCTCTATGCCAACCTGTCTTTTAGGAAACCTGAAATCATATCTGAGCTATTAAAGTTTAATAGCTAGTGGGGGGAGAGAAGTAATTACTTCCCATAACATCTTTCTCTATCAAGAATTTCGTTGTAACATTGATGCAAAATTATTCCACTGGCATTATAAACTGCCATGTAATGTCTGATAATGACACCTCTTACTACCACAGAGAAACCTTTGTTATGACTTAGATTACACATTCATATCCCGCACCAAATTTGAGGATGAATAAAATGAAAGTAGATAGCTAATATATCAAGGTGGCATTTGAGCCGAGAGTTATAATTTTTTTAAATACATATGTGAGAACGTGAAATAAATTAGCCAGATTTTTGTCTCGCCAGAAAGGGGCAAAACTCAATTGTCTGCATAGGCATTCTATTTCCCATCAATAGGAACAGTGTTAGCAAAGCTCACTTTTCCTTTTGCCTTCACTGTTGGCTTTTTAGTGAATTTTTTCACACGGCTACTGGTGATTTTCTTTATGCCGTTTTTTTAGAAGGACAGCAAAACCCAGAATTTTGTTTTGCCCTGCCTTTTTCAAGCTGATAGTCCCGAGTTTAAAGTCTCTCTCCATCCTTTGCTTTTTCCCCCCTTTCTCATACCACAGTGTCATTCCATAAAGCCTAGCCAGGCATGAGTAGGATGGCATGGAAGAGGCTCCCAAAAATTGTTTTGCTGTTGGAAAATATGGGCTTTGTTCAAATCCAACACAATGAAGGAATGTAGATTCCTTCAGATGCAAGTTTTAATTTGTTCCGTGTTCACACTAATGTTGAAAAGCCTGGCTTGATCTTTCTGTAATTTAGTTTTGACTTTGTGCTTCCTTTTGTTTTAACCTTAAATATAGGATGTTGCAAAAATTTCATAATATAGGGAAATAGGATTTTATGTATAAAATTTCAGCTTTCTAATGAATGAAATCATTTGGTATTTTTGAATAAGACTATGTTGTGACCTTTTTTGGCCCTTTAATTAATCTTTAAATGCTATATTCTTGGGATGGAGAGTTAATTTCTGACTTTTTCTGGTCCATGACACTTGTATGGGAGCTGAATTCTTTTAAGGGAATTCAAACACATCACCTTTAAATTCTTCAGATTTTCAGACACAGAGCAACTTCTCTTTCTGTCAGCTACAGCCTGACTTGCTTTTTAAAAATTGTCTATGAAAATTTAAATTTTTAAATTAATTTTTCTGATTTTTCTCAATCACATTTCAGCTAGGTTGTTTGCCTTGCCAAAAGTTTCACTAATGCCCATCAGCAGGGCCAGGCTCCTAACACACATGGTGCTTCTGCTGATGGCATTTCAAGTGACCCTTGTAATCACTGAGCATCAGCTGGCAGTGAAGTTTCAGCATTAAACTTTTACTTCGCTCATTTGGGGTCTTAATTGTGCTTTGAAACGTTTGATGGCTTGGTTGACCTTTCTGTGGGTTAACTGAAGACTGAGATTTGTCTGCCAGGAGGGACCTGCTGAGGAAACCTTGGAGCATAGCACTTGATTGGTGTCACTGAGATGGTGCTTTGGTATCTCCAGGGTTAGAAATGCCTCTGAACTCTTTATGGGCTTTAACTGGAGCTATAGAAAAAGGAAAACGTTGGGAATGCCAACCATTTTACAAAGAGTAGGTGATGAGTATAAACTGAAGAGCCACTTAACGTTAAATGCAGGGATTGGATGCTATAATCCCTTTTTGTACTTCTAAAGTATTTCTAACCCTTCCTTTCCCCATGGGAAGTCTCCCAGGGGAGCAGTGAATTTCCCTGCTAGTGGGAAAGTCCAGCATTGCCATCTCCCCCAGGCTGCTTTCCTGCTGCCGTGCAGCAAGGGCACCCCAAATAGGACTGGGGCAAAGCCTTTGCTGAAAATCCTCAGTTTGCAAATTCCCCCTCTCCTGACCCAAAGCTATTCTGGAGATCAGCAGTTTTCACTAAATCTAGTGATTTTATCTTTTTTTCTTTAGGTCTACATAGAGGGCAAGATGATTCCCACAATGAGTGCAGATATTGCATCTGTAGGCTTTCTCCTGCCCCTATGAATGCTCCTGATTTCCATGCTGGCTTTAGGGCTCTGTGCTGACATTTGTTCTGGCAGTCCCTGTGGAACCTGGCACCGTGTCCTGAACCACCCACCTCTCATCTCTGTGTAATTAGTCTGAGAGCCACGGGACAGGAATCTTTCCTGGCCGCGTTTGCGCAGGAGGCCAAGGGCAATACCAAACTCAGAAGGTGAGCGGTGGGGCAGGCAGGTGAACTCAGGCTGAAGGATGATTTGGGGCAGTGTGACTGATGAAGGGGGGCTCATTTCAGGGGTCTGCAGTACCTACTTGTCACACCAAAGAGACAAACCATTCTTTGGGGTGCTGCTCTTCAAACCTCCATTCTTGATGGCAAAAGGGAATTTGGTGCCTGAAAACAAGTCCCCAGCAGTAAGGATGCCCAGCTCATCCCAGGCTGCAGGGAAGTGTCCATATTCCCACTGTGAGCACTCCCATTAGCAGGACCTGGGGGCTCTGGATCAGACCCTGGTGGGGAGGATAGAGTGAGGAAGAAGATAAAGGCCAGTTTCTTTCCAGCCTGTGGGAAAGGGGAAAACCCTATGGTGTTGGGAGTGACATTGACAGCCAGAGATGTGGCACATTTTGGCAGAGATTATGAAATCAACTACTTTAAACCTGGCATCTTATCTGGGGCTCCCCAACAGTCCCACTATCAGCATCCCCATGCATTTAAAGTCCTGTCCCCTTGGCTGACACCTTGTTAAGTATCAGCCTCCTGCAATAATATTTTACCTTGTAATTATAATCCCAGAGCATGCAAAAGAAATACCAAGATGAATATAGTCGATTACCTTACCTTCATCCTTCAGAGCATTAAGTTAACCCCAGTCACTGAATAATTGCACCTGCAAAATAGGTTTTATTGGAAGAAACAAGAGCAGGAGGACTCTGCAGCCAGCAGAGATCAAAACTGGTTGCTTCTGCAAAGCCATTTCAAGCCTCTTGGCTTGAGACGATGTCATTAGCTTGTGCCAGTGATTAATTTGAGAAGTATAGACTTAGTAATGGACTATTTATTGTACAAAGTTTAGTCCACAATCTATTTACTTACCACTGCCAGCACATCACACAGTAGCATTGCAGCTAATATTGAACAAAACCCTGAGCAGCGCAGTATCACCTTTTGATTTCTTCATTTACCATTTATTTTTCTTACCAGGGATAAGTCCTGCAGACCTTGATCTCTCAGCAAATCCATGCTGGTAGTTTTTCCTGCTTTGCCAGGCCTTGGTCCTCAGCTCCCTGGTGATGCTCAGTTAAGACATGGTTTAAGCACCATCCAGTGGGAACCACTGAGGGAGCAGGACGTGATGGCACCTGAGGAGGAAAGGAACAGGGCTGGAGGCCACAGGTCTGCAACAGGAAGGTAAATGCTGAGGGTCAAAGCTGTTCAGTGAGATGAAGATCAGGAGAGAACTCGAGTGCATAGACTGAAACTTTCTGGGTTACTGTTAACCTGTTAAAATGCAAGTGTAGCTCACGTTTGTATTTGTGTAGCTCCAGTTGTATTTCCAGCTCAGGAAAGTGAGCTCTGCAAGAGAAGTGGATACATTGTCCATTTTTAGTAGCATCTTGTGTTTTTTTGTCGAGGAGGGTGGGGTAAGGAGGGCAGATAAAAATGCTTGAGATGCCCAGGGTGTATGAATCCAGGAACTGCTTACATTAAACTGAAAATGCCTAGTTTGGTACAGGCACAGTGGATATGCCTGGGCCAGAGGGCATATCAACTTCTGGGGAAGAGGGATAAGAAATGCCCTGGGGACATCTCATCCCTTTTTAGCGCCAGACTGAAGGGACAGGGAGACCATTCTTCTTTATTTCCTTCCTTCCCAGCTGTGTCTGCTGCCTACACACCCTGAGCCATCCCCAATGGCCTTGGGGCAGCACCCAGCTCAGCTTTTCCGTGTCTGCAGCAGCAAACCTGCTGCCTTGTCATCCATTGAGAACACTTGCTCTGGGCAACTGTCTGCTTTACCCGGGCTTAAAGCCAGCTACCAATGGAAAATTTTCCATGTTGAGAAGGAAAACCATCTCTTTCCAGTTTGTGTGCCAAAGTCAAAACAAGGAGAAGGCAAGGTGTCGTCAGCAGACGATGCGGTCATGTGCTCTTCTGGGAATTTCACGTGGGTGTAAACCTGGTGTGAAGGTGGCTCAGCGTGGACTCAGGGTGTAGCCACGGTAATCAGCTCCTGCTCTGATTCCACGTTCCCCTCCGTGCCAGTGATGAGTGGCTCCAGGGCAGGAATCTACCCACCTTCCCCAGCTCCAGCCGGGGAGCGACTGCGGGGTGCGGCTGGCGGGATCCCTGCAGCGCTCTGCCCCCGTGGGACACGGGGCACCTCCCCAGCGATGGCAGAGCTGTAGCACGGTGGAACCCCGGGATTTTTGGCAAGAGTCGCGCGTGCGGCCCCGCGAACGCCGGATTTTGGCAGCAGCGGAGCCGTGAGAGGGCGGTGTTGGACCGCGGCTGCGGCGGCCGCACGGGGCAGCGCCGGCAGCGCCCGGTCCCGGCGGGCTCCGGAGCGTCTGCGCTGCATTTTGGGGTGCTCAGGCCTTGGTATTTTGCAGCAGGGATTCGCTGCAATTAAACCTCCTTTCCCCCTTTCTCCTTTTTTTTTTTTTTTTAAATTTTCTCTCTCTCCGCTTCTTCCTTCCTCCGCTTCTTCCTTCCTCCGCTTCTTCCTTCCTCCGCTTCTTCCTTCCTCCTCTTTTTCCTTCCTCCTCTTTTGAGATTCTCCTTTTCTTTTGAGGTCTTTCCCAGACCTTCCAGCAGTTTATGAGGCACGCCAGCGCTGCAGGGTGACTCTTTGCCAGCTGAACATCCCTGCAATCACAGGTGGGCAGCAGGCACAGCCAAGAGCTCCGTGATGCCCCCCCACACCTGACGCGTTCCTGAGAGGACTCCCAGCCAAAGTCCAGCATCACGGCCACCTCTGCCATGTGCTCCCCGAGGTGACGCTCTGGATATCAAGCCCTGGAGGAGAGTTACACCGCAGGTTTTCCCTGGCTTGAAGAGAATAAAAAGCCTCATTGGTGAAAGCAACCTAAACAGGTAAAAATGTGCCAGGTTATTTTGCTTTGCACAGTGCAAAGCTGCCCCTTTCCCTACACTGCTTTGTTTTATCTCATTTTTCGTGGTTACAAATTATCTTCTTTTCTTTCCCAAACCCCACAACTTTCTCTAGATGCAAACTGTTGCAAGTGAGTGAGTGTGGTAGTGAGCTGCCTTCACCTTTAGCTGCTGCTGTTGGACAGATGACTCCACACTAAAGCAGAGCACTTGCAGATTACTATCTTTCTTCTGTGAAAATTTACCTATCAGTGTAAGTGGCACATGGAGATAGGAAAGCAGAGCTTCAGGTACCCCACCTTTCTTTCACCAAGTCAACAAGGAGGTTGGTTTTATTTCTGCTACGGTAGCAAAGCCACGGGCTTGTTTTTGATTCCTACTCTGTATGACAAGGATAGGAGTTGGGGGCCTATTGATAGGGGGCCAAGGATAGGGATGCCTATTGAAGGGATGCCTCCCAAGGGGGGTGAAAGGAGAGGTCTTGCCAGGGCAGACAGTACGATCACCTCTCTGTCTCACACAGAATCAGTGGGTCATTAGTGTTTGAGCCAGCCTCTTATTTCACTGCAGTTGTCTGTGTTGTCAAGGCTTTCCTCAGTACGTCAAAAACCTAAAGGACTAAACAGCCCCAGCAATGGCTGGAACAGGAGTTATTCCTGATCTAAAGCAAACCCTGCTGAGACCCTCTCTTTCTGTGATATTTGTGACAGTGGGCAAAGGGAATGACCAACACGAGATGATTACTTTTCCCTTTGTGCTCCCTTAGGTTAAAGTTTTGAGAGGATAAGGATTACCTCCAGTTCTGAATCCTGTATTTGAGCTGATGGGTGCATTGCAGGCTCTGCTCTCTTTGCACCCTCAGCTTCCCCCAAAAGAGGAGATGTGTGGGAGCCAGATAGCCAACCACTGGCAGCCCTGTTTGTGTGAGATACTTAATTTACAAAGGTGGGGACATTTGTACCATCACCTTCCCTTGATGGCTCCCCAAGCCTCGCTCTGCCAATAGAGCTCAGCACAGAAAGGTCATTAGGAAGACTAACATGAATTCCTTGTAAAGATCATGAGGCTGTTCTAAAGAAAGTCCCTTCCAGCACTGAATTTTTCAGTGGTGGTCCAACTGGCTGGCAGGTGCAGTTTGTTTTACCTGGTTGCTTGGTTGCTTTGATCTTTAAAAAGTCTCGTAAATACCTAGGAAGAAAAAAAGTGGTTCACTTGCTCTGCATAGTAAAATTTAAAAAAATAAAAATCCACTCTAAATTGCACAATGGAGGGAATATTTGTCAGTGATGCTAAACTGGAGTTTCAGTGAGAGAGGGCCCAGCCTTGGACAGGTTTTCTAGGTTAATTTAAAGAAATGTGGTGATACCTGAGATGCTACTTGCTCCATGTGCTCGTGGCTTTATTAAGCATGGAGATCAACAGAAGTGCAGAGGTAACATCTCTCTTTACACCTGAGCCTGTGAAGAGAAGATCAGCTAGTTTAATGGCTCTATCTTTTTATTGAAAACTCTCTTTGTTGGGTATCCTGGGGTTTACACTGACTAACACCTTTCCATAAGACATCTCTCAATCAACAGAGACAACTATGTTTACAGGGCAACATTTTCCCCCTGCTTATCAGCACGTCAAGCAATTCCAAAACACACAATCTCCTCCTGAATCCCACAGCAAATCGTTCCTTTTTTTAACCATATCTACTATCCGTAATGGTGTTGGAGATGGGTTAAGACAGCCACGCTTCTGCCTCATACCTATGGAGAGAGAAGAGCTTTGAGCATCTACCTGAGCGGTGCCACCATTTAGGAGGGAGACCCTTCTCAGCACTGTTTTGCTGTTTGGGTTTTTTCCTTGCAGTTAGCAGTTAGATACACTTGAAAAGGAAAAGAAAAAAAAAAAACAAACCCAAACCAGTGGGCTATTAACAAGTGGGTTTAATGCTGACAAGGGCACTGTGCAGTGGGAGTGTGATCTGCTTAATGTTCCAGAGCAGAACAGCCCGTCAGTTCACATCCCTTTCCTCGGCAGCGGTGGCAACGCTTCCCCCAGAAGTTAAAGCCATGTGTCTCGTTTCTGAGAGAGGCTTATTCATAAAAAGGGAGGAAAAATTGATTGTCCGATCCACAGAAGGAAAAAAAACACACAAGGGGATAAATTATGAGAATTAAGATGGGCAGATAGATTTCTACAACTCGTGTATGTAAAAATCTGTTCCTGGTAGACTTGAGCTGTGTCATTTTAGATGCATTTCTCCAACCCACATAAATATTTCTGTCAAAAAATCAAATCTGGAAAAGAAGGAAATTTCATTTTTCATCAAAGCTCTACAGTGATCTCGTTATTAAAAACAGAGGAAAAAGATATATCAGAAAGGCAAAGCAGCTGCAGCCACAAAGTTGTTTTCAATAATCCAGTGAGTCACTACATAGAAGAGCCCTTCATTTCTCCCTGTGGTTCAGACAAAAATGTTTATTAAGATTTTGGTGCATTATTTAAAATTTTAAAAAAATGAAATTGTACCTCTTTATTTTAAAGACTGTTGCAATAAAAATTCAGATTATTCAAATTTATCAAGTGCATTTTATAAGGCAGTAAGTGCAGCAATTTTTTCCTCATACCACAAGATATTCCCTGGCTTTTCCATCTCATTCATAGTCATACATAAAGAAGCTGTTTACAAGGCATTGCTACAGGGAGAAAAAAAATATTATGGAAATGAAAACTTGATCCAGCCAATGGCTGGATTTGTAATGAAAGACCTAAGTGGAAGGTAAACAGCAGCCTAATGTAATACTTTGAAGGCAAATTATTATACATCACTTATTGAAAAGTGATGTATAATAGCTGCAAAGGGGATCTGTACTTCAGATCTTCACCCATGCAGAGGTGTGGAGTAGAGGCTAATTGCATATGTAGCTATAATGCACACTGAGCAGCCAGAACAGACAAATACAAATATTTAAGATATTTCACTTTTTTTAAATCACAAGGTTGTGAACTTGCATTTTGTTTTTGTTTCTTTTTCCCCAGGAAATTGGACAGGAGGCTGGCTGAAAGTGTACCAGTGCTCTACAGGGATTTCTTGTGCTTTTTCAAGGAAGGATTTGCTGTGTTCTAGAATGTGTAAATATTGTTTGGGGCTTGTTTTGTTTTGTTTTTTATCTCAAATGCTTGCCAAGGAAATGGAACTGTACAAACATAATTAGCCAGGGGCTGAACATTTAATCTTAAATTCTGAGTCTTCATTAAGTCTTAATTTAAAAACCTTAGGAGGGAAGCTTGCAACCATTCCTGTTCATAAGGATGGATGGAATTTGTGGCAGGTATTTATGGCAGAAGAGGGAAACCACTCAAATGGGGAAAGCTCAGAAAGCTGTGCTGAAGCCAGTTAGGGGTCAAGTGGTCATGTCATAGATAATAGGACAAGATCGGGATTCAAGTCACCTCTTGTGTGGTCAAAGCAGGCTGTGGTGGGTGGGGCACTGGGCAGCCTGATCTGGTGGAAGGTGTCAAGGTGTCCGTGTTTGTGGGGCTGGGATCAAATGGGCTCTCAGGTCCCTTCCAACACAAACCATTCTGTGGCTAGGAATTTAAGAAGGAGCTGTGGGAGAACTGGAAAGCTTGTGGGGTGAAAAAATGAGAGCTTTCCCTTCGTATGAGAGTTATTCTAAATCAGAATGGGGTGTTTGGGGATAGGTTTTTTTTTTTCCCATGGGTGATCTTCCAATGGCATTGTTATTTTTACCTGACAAAAGGACAATTTCTGAATTTGAATCCGTTTTAGTCTATCAAGATAAAATAAATTGCTAGTACCTTTTATTTTATCTTAACTTACTGAGAGAAAATTCTACACTAGGCATGATAGGGGAAAAAAAACCTGGAGGGAGAAAAATTAAATAAAACAAATCCTTTTATTCCCTTCTGCAAGTATTTTTTTAAGCTGGGAAGCTGTGGAGAAATGTGGAAGCGCTGTGATTTCTCCTACACCTTTGCTTTTTTTCAGTGATAAGAGCTATCAAATGACATCTTTGTGAGGAACATTCCAGACCCTCTGCACACTGAAAAAAGTCCAAAAGCAGCAGCATTAATTCCTGTCAGTGTTCATGCCAAATCTGTTCTTTTGTTTAGTGTTGTCAGGGAGGTGGGAGCTTTGTCATAATTTGAAATAGCCCTCTTTTTTTCCTGATCACCAAAGATTCAGATAAGTAGTAACAAGAGGTTAAAAATAAATATGGAAATCAATTTTAAACCTTAATAACAAGATTTATATAGTACCTAGTACTTGCTAAAAGTTTCTTTTTCTAGTGCATGCTTTTAAAACAAAACAAAAAAAAAAAAAAAAAAGTAGTGCAAGAAGAGAGCATTCACCTTGCAAATGGCTGGATTTCAGGAAAGAAGGAAAAAAAAAAAAGAAGGCAATAAAGGGAAAATTTGGGCAGAGATTTGCATGGCTGCCTGCAGACAAGGCGACCCACTGGCCTGCTGCCTGCTCCCGGGCTGCCAGCGGAAGTTTTGCCCTTGCCTTGGCAGCAGCACCCTGCAATGCCACTCGGCTTCATGCCGCCGTTCCTGGTGGGCTCTGGCCCCGGGGAAAGCAAGGAGGGGGTGTCCTGCATGGAAAAGCACCCCCATGTGAGCTGCCTGCCAAGCAGTGCCCACACACCCAGATACCCCCTCAGCCCCATCGCTCCTGCTTTTGCCACTTGGATGAGGACAAGTGAGTTCAATCCCTGAGTTTGTAACAAGTTGGGTTGTAAATCCTCTTTGGTGCAGTCTGCTAAGTTATTGAGTGCTTCCGCTCACCTCGGCAGCTTCGCTACTCCTACGGCTGCATGGAAAATTTAGAATAACAGAACTATTTCACATGGCAACAACGACCTGGAAGGATCTGACTGGTGCAGTTCCTACAAATCAATCCAGTGTGAGCTTCTAAGCCAATGGGCTGGTCCCCTGTGAGCGACCGAGCATCTCATCCTGGGCATGTTAACAGCAAAGCTTGAAATAATGGTGACTTCTGGAAACCAATTTTGATAACCAGACTCTATTTGTAAGGTATTTAGAGCTAATAAAGCTACTGTGGTCTTGGGAGTGCCCTTTTCCTTGAGCACAATGGGAAACTCTTCTTGTCAGGATTGCTATAGAAACAATGAATTATCAGGCAAACGGGACCATCCAGCAAATTGTGCCAGACGGGGGATGTGTGCTGATAACGCGGCAGCGTTAATTTGCTCTACTTTGTTGTAAGTAGAGCTTGCATTGCCTATAGAAATGTAAAGAGGCAGGTGAGCTGGAGTGTCTATTATTTATAGACACAGTTTGTGCTGTATAAATGAATTTTTCATAGGAAGACTTTTCAGGAAAAAGAAGGCTTGAGAAACTGCTTGGTAAATAATTATGACTGGGAGCTTCAAATCCGCTTTGAAGAATGGGTGGATATCCTTAAGTCCCCCTTAAAATTTTTCAGGCGCAACCTTGGACGTGTTGTAAAGAGTGGGGTGCTTTGACCATGTGGGAAGTACCCCAGCCCCATTACTGACAGCCTTTAGCAGGACAATGCTGAACCATGGCTGGTATAGCTTTGTGTCATCTTGCAAAACTGAGTCACCCATAAGCAAATGCAAATATTATTAGCATGTTGATGTGCTTGTACTGTATGGCTTGAGAAGTCAGCACCAGACTGAAGCATGATCCAACAACAAGAAGAAAGAAGCAGAATCTCCTCAGCATCAAGTGGGTAACCTCTACATTTTCTTTATTGCGTTTTGCTCAATGCCACTTGGGAGGATGTTCCTCTAGTTTCAAAAAGGAAGAAGACATGAAATATGGCAGGAAATCGTTGAGCTGAGAGGAGTTTGGCTTCAGATGTGAGACACACCACCGGGATCACGGAGAAGGCAGGGCAGAGGTGGGAAAGAAGGATGAGTGAGAGAGGACTAGGCAAGAGAACGCTGTATTTGGATATCATATAGGAGTTGGGAAGAAAACAAAACCACCCATGTTTTTGAATGTGGATGATGGGAAAAATACTGCATCTTCTATTGGGCTGAATGAGGGTGGTGAGGCACTGGCACAGGTTGCCCAGAGAGGTGGTGAGTGCCCCAGCCCTGGAAACATTCAGGGTCAGGTTGGATGGGCTGAGCAACCTGATCTAGTTGAAAATGTCCCTGCTCATTGCAGGGGGGTAGAAATTACCTTTAAATCCAACCTAAACTATTGTATGGTTCTGTGAAATGTAAGTGAGGCTCTTGAAAAGGAGTTTGATATATACAGGAGGAGGACCAGAAAAAAAGAAAGAGTATGATACTCTAATTCAGAGTGGACAGCATAGACCTGTTTTAGGACACTTACAATAACTGAGAGTGTACTTAAATTTTTTTGCTATGAATGAGATATAAACACCACTAAAACCCAAGTACGGTCTAAAATGTTTTCTTGAGAGCAGCCTTTAGTGACAGAAAATACAATGATGAAGCTTGTGTTGTATTCGCTGCTGTTGAAATTTTGTCTTTATAAGATATTTTTTTCTGTTATCTAATTGGGTGGCTTCTTTCAGGTTCCCAGAGTACTCTTCTTTGTGCTTCAGGGGAATTTCTGTTACTCCTCAAACAATAATTCTGAAAAAAAACACACACACACACACAAAAAAAAGAGACAAAGTAGTGTATTGCACCACCCCACAATGGGCCCAGTGTTGATGCTGGATTAAGTGTCCCCGGTGAATGGCTGAGCTCACATCTCTCTGCCTGCCTGGAGCTCCACTCTGCTCTGCCTCTGGGGTTATGATATCATCTCTGAAGTCCCGCAAACACAGCTGAGCTCCACACTGCTCCCATTGTAGGTCCCGCTTCTCCAAACATGGAGCTGGGGACCTCGGCCACGCAGCAGAGTATCTCTGCAGGAGATGGATGAGGTGGGGACACCTCCAGGCCACTCTATCTCCCCACAGGTGTTCACCACAGGTGTCTGCAAAGGCCATGGACTTCCAAAGAGCTGCTCACCTGGCTGTGCACATATGGAGCCTGTATTTATTGTTCTGCTTCTCCAGGTGTGAGCTGAAAAGCTTGCACCTATAAAGAAACCCCCGTAATTGTCCTGATATCGGTTTGAGGTGGGCTAGAAGGTATTTCCAAGGGTCTCAGCTGTCTGCAGGTGAGAAGACATCTTTTTTCTTGCACAAGCTTTCTTCTTGCACGGGCTTTTGGCTGCTTGTCATGTGTGAGGCTGTGCTGGCAGACAAGAGGATACCCAAGTGAATATTTCTCTCACACCATGTGTTTGTATTTGTTTCAGAGTTGCCCATTCTGTGCAGAGATGCCAGCTTCCAGCTTCGTGCACGCTGGCACGTGTCGCCTAATGGACCAGGGCTTCTCGTTCAGCACGCCTGACAAGGAGCATCTCTGTCACCACAGCTGACACACGCTTGCTTTGTTAAATGACATAAGATGCTGCAGTGCAAGGCACAAGTTCTCCCATGCTTTCAGCTAAACAATTTACTACTGTGCTGCATACATCCTTCTCTGGTCCAGCGAGCGGGAGGGCTCGGAGCTGGTTAGGTGTGTCCCAGCTTGGCCAGCTCTGTCCCCTCAGATGTTGCAAGGAGCAGTGGAAACAAAGTGAGGTGTTGTCCTAATGCCCTCCTAATGCAGGGCAGCCAAACCTACCCTGTCTGACAGCTCCCAGACTGCCTGCCGAGGTTCAGCCCCATGTGGCATTTTCGGCTCTGCTACCTCGCAGCTGCTCCAACCCTCCTGTCTCTGCACCATCCCGGGTGCAAGCAAAGCCAGGGGTTTGGAATGCGTGTGTTTCTGGCTGCGAAGTGCAGTATTTTCTGCAGATCAAAAGCTCATCAGTGACTGGGAACACAACCAAGGAGGCTGGGGAGGAGAGGAGGAAGCCACACTTGATCCCACAGAAACCACAAACCTAATTTCACACCGAAGGCAATTAGCCAGCACACATTTGGTTAGGGTGGCTGTGCTACTTTGCAAAACATGACCTTTTAATGAGCTGGGGAGGTGGATCTGAATTTCTGCTAGTCTACACTGGCAAAGGCAAACCACCAGCGGTTAATTATCATCAGGAGAGGGGAGCAGGGGTGAAGTGGCCCTCAAAACCATCTTTGTGCACTTCCAAGTCCCGCTTTGCATGACGGGACAGTGTCCCTGACTCCGTGCCATCACACCCAGCCTCCCTCCCAAAGCCACCAGGATGCTGCAGCATCCTTGGCTGGGCAGTGCTGACTCAGGCACAGGGTCCCGTGCCTGCTCCCTGGCACTGCTGTCCCCCAGATATTTCACAACCAGATATAAAAATCCCTGAGTTAGGCGCTCGCGGCTGTGCTCCCTGCAAGGGGAAGCAGTAAAAGGCTGATTTATGCTCTGAACCACAAAAGCCTTTTATTGCTGCTTTTTTTTTTTTTTTAATGTAACTGTCTTGCCCTTAAATGTCTAATCCCTTTCTAACAGTCTTGTGGAAGTGGCAGGGCTCTCCACGGGTTAAAGGCGGTGTTTTTCAAGAGGATCAAGTTGTCCACCAGGTGCCCAAAGCCCCTCTTGCCCTGGCACAGCCAGTCCCCTCTTGTCAGCAAGGGAGGAGGGCGGCAGCAAGCTGTGTGCTGCCAGCGTGGTCTCAGCCCTCAGCTTTCTGGGGTTGTTGGAGAGTTATTCCATCACTTGGAGTATTCCCTGACAGTCTTGGGCACTGCTGCTCCTTTAGAGGAGAATAAAAACCTCAAGCTGATCTAACAGAAACAGGGATTTAGGAGTTTGACTCCAGGCATATACATTTAAAGACATTGCCCAATTATTTCTTCATTTTTATTAATTACTATTAGTCATTTATGGCCCCCTTTAAATTCAACTTCTCAAGAAAAATATTGCTTTAGAAAAGAAAAAAAAAAGGAAAGTCATTTCATGAACAATTAGCAAAAGCTACAGCTGCACCATAAAAGAGAAATACTGGGGGGGGAGGAGTATTTCAAATTGACTGGGGCATGATGCAAGTTGTTGAATGGATGGAAAGGCAGCCGAGATCCTAAGGAAGGGGTGATGCTGGAGAGGGGCAAATGTGGCATTGCTCGGTTCATTGTCAGGCCTGCTGTTAATTACTGGCTTTATTAATGATTTGGAAGCGATAAGAAGTGTTAATTGCATCACAAAAATGATGCTACATTGGGAAGAGTTGAAAGCAGAGGTGAGAGCAGAAAAAAGAGCAGTGAGAGAGGCAGGGAGGGCTGAGTGGTGTAAGAAGGATTTGATTTCATTCAGGCTCTGGGGGCTTTTCTACAGTTTCCCCCAGTGAAAGAGCACCAACAATGTTTGTGGACAGGGGAGGGGCCCAAAGAGGTCAGACAGGAGGGTTTGGTTTGAAGCAAGAACCATGGAAACCCTTCCTGTCGCCCTCAGGGGAGGAACAGAGACTTGCCTGCGGTGTAAGGCAGGCAGAGTCCTGGCACAACAAAACTGATCGGCGTGGAGGGGCAGCTGAGTCCAGAACAGCCCAGACTGTATAGCAGAGTGTGTTTAAAAGAAAACACTAGAAAGGCAATACATTGCTCTGCCTGTTGTGCAGCCAAAGTGAAGGAAGGGGGAAAACAAAACCCAGATTAATGTAGAGATTGCATTTGATGATCATCTTGAGAAGCCACAGGACAAAATCAAGGGAGTGAGCAGCCACAAGCTGTTAAGGAGGAAACCCTCTGCCCACCGGATGCCAGTGTTGCCCAACATTAAATCACATGGAGAAAACTCCTCTGGCAAGAGAATATCTGGTGCTTAAAGACACCCATCTACCAGCTACCCAAACACCACCACATTCAAAAACGCGCTCGCAACTTCCTCGGTGGCACAGTTAAATCTATTTGCAACTCATCATTCTGGAGGTAGGCAAAGGTGACAAAGCCAAGGACGAAGCACTGTGTAAAATTTTACTTTTACTGAGCGGGCCCTAAAGAAGCCCGAGCAGAGTTTTATTGCGCGGCTCCTCAGGCTGACAGTCTCCATTAACCATCGGTTAATACTGCAGCGTCAGAGCAAAGCCGGAGTCGCAGCCCTGTGCTGTTAGAAAGTGTCCTTCAATCCAGCAAGAGACCTCGGGGTGAGAATATTTTGCATGAAGAGCCACTGGTGTAAGAGCTGAGCCTCTCGGCTCTGCATTGCAGTCAGCGTGTCGTGTGCCATCCCTCCACGCCACAAATAAATCTACAATTTCTCAGCTGGGTGCCTTTGGAAGCCACACACTAATACGCTTATATGGGAAGAGAGACCAGACAAGGTTCAAATAAAGAGCTCATGTAATAAATAAACATGAGGTCAGTATGGGAACGGCAATAATTGCTTTGTATAACAAGATTTGCATAGCAAACATTTGTGATTAATGTACAGCCGGCGTCAGGTAAGGAGCCTTCGCTATCGTTGCTCCATCTGCACCTTCCAATCTAGAAGGTACAGCAGCTCCAGCCAGAGCAATTAGTCACTGTTTACTGAGAGGCAGATCGAGCAAAATTTTTCTGGTTCAATATTTGAGCGAGTTTCGCCTCACAGCCTCCCGTTGGATCCATTTCTGCGCCAGGCAGGGATCGCGCTCCTTTCCTGGGGGTGGCAAGGAGGGATGATCTGCACTGCTGCTAATCTGCTCAGCAAGGGCATGAGCTGGCTGCCAGCCTCTCCCGCTGGCCTCACCCGGGTGGTGTTCTCAGGGAAAACCCTAAGGAAGAGGCTGAACAGCCCGCATGTCAGGGCTCTGCTTCCCAGCTGCCTTTCCTTTCACCTGCCTCTGCCTGCCAGTTTCACTGCCCCTTTGCCACTGCTGATGTGGGCAGTGGGATGCAGCCCCGAGGGCAACGGCACCTCCTTCTTTACAGCCTCCTTTCTGCAAAGCCTGGCTAATTCATTCCAGATAAACTTCCAGCTCTTTGGCCAAAGAGCAATAATCCGACTCAAAGTACTATCTTGATTTGGGGATTTTTTTTCTTTTCTTTTTAAAGGCATGCAAGCCATAGGCTTCCCTGGAAAGGAGGCAGTTTGGCTGGCGGGACTGGGGTTATTCCTCTGAGGTTAATTCCTATGGGAAAACCATTCCATTGGAGCTGGTTAGGGGGAAGGCACTTGCTGCTGTGGTCTTCCACCTAATCTGCTCGGGAAGGAAAAGGGAAAAGCTGTTAGTATTACTGGGAAGTCACTCCAAGAAGTACTGCACAGACCAGCTGGAAATACATAAGAAGAGTTCCTTCATGTTGGTGAGATCCAAAAGGGCTTGATCAGGGTGAGCAGGCTTCAAAACCTAGGGCACACATTTTGGGGACATGAAGGGAAGAACTGAAGGTGTTCTTCTCTTGTGCACTTGCAGAGCTCAGTTGCGACTGAGGATGCCAATCAACTCATCAAGAGTGATAAATGGCAGCTGCTGTCTCCCACCTGTGAGAAGAGGTTGAGATTTTCAGTCTCTGCCTTTCCAAGACAAGTCTTGATGAGACTCCAGTCCCCTGGATCTGTCAGGGAGGTCATCTGTGTTGGCATTTCGCCCTTGTGCTGGGGTGAGTGGTAGTGAGGGGGATGCTGGGCTGATGCTTGCAGGACCCTGCCACTGCAGCTGTTCCCACCTGAGAGCATCTAGGAAGTGCCACCAGGCACAGGGGACATCCAGGCAGGGGTGCATTGGTGGGAGATGCCATCACACCTCCATGGCCCACAGAATTGCAGGCGGGCTGGAAAACACGGCTCTCATCAGCTGCTTCAGTGCCAAGTCCACCCACTATCACACTGAAGAGTGATCTCCAAGGGGCTGCCAACCTGCCATATTGCCCTTAAAACCTGTCTCCCTCCTTTCCAGCCCGTCCACCCTAAAGCTTCCCAACTGCCTCGGCTGAGCGCTGGGAAGCCCTACACTCACCTTGGCGCTGAGAGTGCGGGCGGGGTGCTCATCACTGCGTGAGGGGCTGTGAGCATTCACGGCAGCGGGTGTTTTGGGGCAGAACCCAAGGAGGAGGTGACATGCCATGTCCTTGTCCGGTGTACAGCGGGGTCCCACAGCGGAGAGGAGACCGGGCGCGCTTCACGCTGCCCAGGATGCTCTTCACACTTCAGCTGCGGCCGCCGCCGGGACGGGCTCAGCCCGCACCGGGGCTCTGCTATTTCGAGGGGACCGTGTCGGGAGGTGTCCCTGTGCCCCGCGGAGCAGGGTCGCTCCCCGTGCCACCTCACGGCACGGCAGGGCAGAGCTCCCTCGGGGTGCCGCGGCCGCCCCTCACGCAGGGTCCGTGGGGGGAAGGGGGTGGGGGGTGCCGCCCGGCGCGCGCACCTGCCCCTCAGGCTGGGCGGGGCGGCGGGAAAAGGCGGGAGCGGCTCGCGCACACGGCCGCGCGCGCGGCTCCGCAGGTGCGGAGCGTCCGTGAGGGGACGGTGGGGGGGGGGGGGGGGGGCGCGGGGCGGTCCCGCGCGGCGCCGGCCCCCGCCCGCCCCCTCGCTCCGTCCCGCCGCTCCTCCTCCCTCACCCCCCTCGCTCCTTCCTCCTCCTCCTCCTCTTCCTCGTCGCGCTCCCGCCGCTCCGCTCCGCGCGTGCCGGCGGCGCAGCGCCCCGCGGCCCGGCAGCGGCGCGGCCGCCCCGTCGGCGCCGCGGCGCGCCCGCGGAGGGGCGGCGCTGGGGGCGGCGGCTCGGCGGCGGCAACTTTTGGGAGCCGGCGGCGGCAGCGCGGAGGCTGCGCGGGGGATGGCGGCGGCCAGGCAGCGGCGGCGCTGAGGCAGCGGCGGCGGCGCGATGCCGGCGGCGGCCGGGGGGCTGCTGTGGTGGAGCTGCTGCGTGCTGGCGGCGGCGGCCGGGGCCCCGCGGGCCGCCGCGGCGGCGCAGGCAGGTGGGTGAGCGGCCGGAGCGGCGCGGCACAGCCGGCGGAGCGGCGCCTTCCCGACAACTTCTCCGTGTCCCGGTGCCCGGCGCGGGGTGCGGGAGTTCGTGCGGGTCCCGCGGAGCGGCGGCGGCCAGAGGGCGA
The DNA here is from genome assembly GCF_015832195.1 of Motacilla alba alba. Classification (NCBI taxonomy): domain Eukaryota; kingdom Metazoa; phylum Chordata; class Aves; order Passeriformes; family Motacillidae; genus Motacilla; species Motacilla alba. The sequence continues at coordinate 34,674,797 of NC_052022.1, read as the reverse complement.
CAGCCCCCCGCGGGAAGCGGAGCGGAGCCGGCGGTCGCGGATCGCTCCGTGTCCCCGCTCGCTGTCCCCCGCCCGGCCCCGGGGCCGCCCTTGCCGCCGGAGCCCCGGGCGGGCGCCGTACGTGTCCCCGCAGGTGCCGCTGCCGCCCCGACGGGGCTGCGCTCCCGAACTTGGCGCGGCGGCGCGCCGGGCGGCCGCGGCAGCGTTCGTGCCCCGTACACCTGTGCGTTCGTGAGCGCCGCGCGTCCCGGCCCGCAGCGCCAGCACCGGCCCGGGCTGTTCGCGCACGGGGGAGGGCGAGCGGGCGGCTCGGAAGTTAACGCTGGAAAAGGCGCTTTTTCCTCCGGCAGGGTCTGCCCGGAATTTTTAACTTTCTGGAGGGAAACTTGCGGCGTTGGCTTGAATTTTGTTTTCCTCTTGGCATCCGAGCAGCGCTTTCCTGCCGCCGTAGTACGAGCTGTGCCGGCTCAGTCGCCCGGGGAGGGCACGGGGATCGCCCCCCGCTGCATCGCCCCTTTGCTGTGAATAAAACATTAAAAGGAAATTTCTTCGGTCTTTGTAACTTCGCTTTTTTTTTTTTTTTTTTTTTTTTTTTCTTCCCTTCCCTCCCCTGTGATGCAAAATTTATGCTGTTTGGGCGGTATTGGTGCAACAGCTCCTCGTTCTCACAATTTAGTTTATATTTTGGGGCTTTATGTAACAGAGAGAAGGAAGGATACGTTTGGTGAGAAGCGAAAGGAGCGTGTCCTGGCTTTGCCTGCCTGATTGAGCTTTGAAGGCGGTTTTTGATCTTGGGACGCGGTTTACTTTTTCACTGTGTGATTGTTTCCTAACCCTCGAAATCGGGAGGGGTGAAATGCTGGGCTGCTGCTTTCTTTTCTATATTCTCTTCCTGCGGTTTGAATCGGTAAATCCCCGCTGAAGAAGAATGGCACTCCTCGTTTCACAGGCGCTGCTACTCTGTACCTTTTTGCCTGCCTCCCTGTTTACACGCAGCCCGACTGTTCGCCTCACTTGATACTTTTCTGTCTCGCACTTTTCCCGTAGCCTGCCCCGGTTTTGGGCGGCAACCCTCCCCGCTGGGATGCTCCCGTGCTCTCCAGCAATCCTTCCCACCGCTCGGACGGGGCTATTGGCGTGGACGATCACAAAGACTCTCCATTGCTGGATTTATACCCCAGTGAAAATAAAAAGCATCGGTCCAGGGTTGCTCGCCTGCCTTCCTGTCGCCTCTGGGGAAGCCTCCTGGATCTGTGCTGCTGAAAAGCCTCTGTGCCCTGCACTGTGCAAAACAGAAAATCCGTTTATTAAAATAGAAGGGTTGGAGTGACATTTCCTATTTGGAGGGGTTTAGGCACTGCTACGGGCACTGGCAGCTAGTAACGATTGAGCCTTGCTACTTGGTGCTTGCTGGAATAGCAAGGCAGGCTGGACAGGGAGCCATGATTTGCAAGTATTTAGGACCCCCCAGAATTTGGGCTCTCTTGGCTTCGGGGGCAATAAGATGGGGCTCTGGCTGCTGCCCTCATTTTCGGTGCATCGAGAGAGATAGTGATGCTGTTGCTCGTGCAAGCAAGCTGTTGGCCAAACTTTTGATTTCATTATCCTGTGTGTAAATATGTAAACACGCTGGGGTTTTCTGATTTCTTCTGTCTCCGTGCTTGGGCATATAATGTTTGCAGTGCACAGCTCAGTCGGGGTCACGTGAGCCAAACAGCTTGGGCTGTTACCTGGAAGCTGGCGAGTCTTTGTTCTGCTTGAAAATAGCTGATAAATTAACTCCATTTTCTGATATGTGGGGTTGGTGAGTTGTTAAATAATTACAGCCAAATTAACTTACTCCTGTTTGAAGTATTCAGCTGTTCTGAGAATAATTGTACTTCAAATATATTTGCAGTTAATTTTTTTTTTTTATTTCCTTTATTTTTTTTTTTTATATATTTGTCAGTGAGAAGCATGTTCAGGCTGATGTATGGGCAGTCTTTAATTTCATGCCTTTACTCCTCTCTGGGCCATGTCGGATGGGACATGCCGCACGCCTTCAGAGAGATGCAGCTCCTCTCCTTTGCTCCAGCCCTCCTTGGCACCTCTCCCGTTGATCCCGCCACGATGTCTATTTGATGGTTAAAATTAGGCTGGGCTCTGAGTGCCTTTGCAAAGGCACGATAAATATTGACTGGGACTTTCAGCCATGGAGGGCCTGGCCCCTGCACGGGGGTCCTTCCGTCTGGGCCTTTTCACCCAAGGGCAGCGGGCGCTGTTGTGGGCTCAGCACCCTCCCGGGTGTCCCTCTCGTGCCACACAGCCCTTCAGGTGTCTGCGGGGACATCTCTGCCTGGCAGCCAGGGCAGGCTGCTGCTGTCCCTGCGTGTCCCCTGAGAGCACTGCGAGCCAGCGCTGCTGCAGGGCAGAGGAGCCTGCTTCTGGCGCTGCTCTTGGGGCATCCCCAGGGATGCTGGGGCAGCTCCAGCACGGAGTTGCGCCACGCAGGCTCCGTGCCTGCACCTGCCCCGCCGAGACTGGCGCTGCTGCGTGCCCCAGTGACTGAGCTGTGACTTTGCTTTAAAAAAAAAAAGAGATGGTAATTGATGTTTATGTGTATGGAATTTGGCACTGGGAGCTGTGCTTGTAATTAACATGAAAACAGTAATAATAAGGACCTGAAATACATGCCTTATGAGTAAAGCAAATGAGACTTGGCAGTAGCAGCTCGTGAAGGGGGAAGCCTTTCTCCCGAGCCTGCACGGTAGTGAAGTGGGATGGGAAGCGGAGAAAGGCACGTTTGGCCCATGGCAGCAAAGGGCCCAGCACCCTGTGGGTGCCTCTGGCTGAGCCCCAAGTGCTGCACTGCACTCCTGACCGTAATGCTGAGTTGTTCTGAAATGTGCCTTCAGTTCTCTAGCAGGGCATTAGCCACACACCTTAACGGAATTAATGTTTTATTCTAGTTTTCAGGGGTTTTTAGTTTGGTTGGGTTTTTTCCTGTTGTTCTGTTTTTCAGTTAAATTTCAGCAAACCGCAGCACGTTGGCTCGTGCTGCATCTGAAGGCATAGCCTGTGATCCAGAGCGTGCACATCTTCCAAAGGCTTTTCGGAGAAACACCTTTCTGTGGGTCACTGGCCAGAGCCGGGGAGCTGCTGGGGTGGGAGCTGAGCATTTCCAGGGTGCTGATGGCGGGACTTGCGGAGTGGCCAGCCCGCAGCCTGGCTCTGTGAGCATCTCTAGGTGGCAGCAGCCCCCAGGAGCTCCCGGCATGAGGACGAACCGCCCGGAGCTGGGGCTGTGATTTCCCAGGCTCTGGTCCTCCTGTTCAGCTCTCCTCCACACCCCTTTCCCAGGCCGAGGAGCAGCTTTTCAGGGGGCTAACAGGGAACCAGCCATCCCTGGTGTCCTGTCCCCACCTCTTGTGCCCCTGCATGTGTGACAGGGGAGGTGTAAGAGCACACTGGGAGAGTGACCCAAACACTGAAGTGCTTAATATGAGCAACCAGAGGAGCTCAGGTGACTTGCTCTGGATGACTCGTTAAGATAAACAGTAAGTCGGCACCAGACCGATGGCTGGGTGCTGAAGGTGAATGAGTTCAAACTGGGAATAAAGTGCTTGGTCCCAATAGTGTAGGAACTGTTGTGATAACCTAGGAAAGAAAATAGAAGATACATGGTCAGTCAGCAGCATGTAGTCAGATCAGATGGTCCTTCTGCAGTACGTATACTTGTTCAAAAAGATGATGTAGCCCATAGGTTTCATTTCTTTTTTGTGTTTTTGCATGACAACAACCCCCTCCTGATTTCCTTAGGACAGTAAGGGTGGGCCGGTACCTGGTGGTTGGTGTGTGGCAATAGGATGGTTCCCTGGAAGCTTCTGAACTCTGTGTCCTGCCTGTGCAGACTGGGCTTTAGTGCTGTGCAACCAGGCATTTATGCTGTTAAAACCACGGGCAAATGATGGCAGCTCCGTGGAAACAGCTAAGCCAGGTCTGCCCTTGTGCGCTCTACACGCTCTCAATGCACCGAGGCAATTTTGCTGGGAAAGGAGAGGCGGCTGGTTCCCGGGATTTGGTTTTTACTGTGGCAGGAGCGAAGGCAGGATGAGGTGAGTGCAGCTGCGCTGTTTCCCGTGAATCACCTGTGTGCTGACAAGTCCTCGGGGTGTGCAACAAGCTCTGATTTTCACTGACTTAAAGGGTTTACTTTTGCAAACAAGTGCAGGCTTCTGGTGGATTTTATGTGTGCCCACGAAGCCAAAGCTGAATTATCCCATGGGAGTATGCAATCTGCCAGAGAGATTCATCATTTCAGCAACTTTAGTTAACGTTTGTTTAGTGACTTCTTGTTTTGGAGGAGCAGCTTAAGCTGTGCTCGGTGGCAGTTCCCTTGTGATGAGCTGTGTGTCCACGTGAAAAATGGTCTCATTTCTACTGTCCGCTACCTCTGCTGGGCATATGGGCACATGCCAAGCCTCCTGAAGTCTTTGAACAGCTGCTGCTATATATATCTCCTTATTTTCTTTTTTTTTCCCAGGCTGCCAGGGAAACTTGTCCTTCTTCCCACTTTGTATAAAGGGTGTGCAAAGTCCAGGGCAGATGAATATTTGCTCGTGCATCAGTGATTCGTGAGGGTCTGATGTTGGCTGATGTTTGGGCAGCAAAGTCAATAATTCAAACTGCAGGAGCACATACTGGTCACACCATAAGCTTGTGCTGAATACCAAGAATATGAATATATATGAGGAATAGAAATTCATGCCGCAAAGAGTATTAAAAAATATTTTTCTTTTCTGATGGTAACCGCTTTTTGTTTCCATGCCTGAAGCCTATAAACTCTAGCTTCTGACAAAGGAGGAAGTAGGAAAATCAAGTAAATAAAAGGCAAAGTAAGCCTCAGACTTTTAGCAGATACAGTTCTTTTTGAACTATAAAAAAATGATCAGTCATTGTATAAGTGTTCCTGTAAAGTCCTTTTTAGTGACTTCTAAGATTATACTCATGCTATGTTCAGCTCCTTTCTCTCCCAATGTCTGTGCAGCTCCATGTACAATAACTGAATGGGCATTTATAGCTTGATCTTTCTTAATCTCCTAATAAGTCAGCAGCGCAACGTGGGCTCTTGTCACATGGTGACATGCTGCTGTGTCTCATCACCAGCTGCTATTGAGCTTACAGAAATACAGAGCTCGCAGAAGTCTTCCAAAATCTCACTGGGGACCACCCTAAGCTCAGAGCAGTGCTGGCTGTGATACCAGGGTCTGAGCTGCCCCATGGTCTGTGTTCTGAGGAGGAAGCTGGGCTGTGGGGTGTGCTGCTGATGGGCTTTAAATTCATGTGCAGAGGCTACTGTGGCACTGCAAGGCATTATGTGACCCTTTGCCTGCAGGTGCTTGACTAAACTGCCTAATAAATGTCCATTTAATAGAGTTGTGATACCTGACCTCTCTCTTTTTCTCACCCCTCCCAGTTGTGATTCATTCATGCAGGAAATGGATCATGCCAGAGGGAGGTTGAATGAAGAAGCTTGCATGCTGTAAGAAAAAGAAAAAAACAAAAACCCCTTCTGAACAAAATTGGGTTATGGAAAAGTAGGAAAAGCCCAAAACTGTGAAACAGTGGCACAGCCTTGGCTGTGGCATTGCTGCGAGAGCAGGACACTCCCATGTCCCGGGTGGATGACGATACATTGGCTAAAGCTCTGAAACCTATGCCTGTCTTACTGACCTTAGCTGTGGCTTGGCTCTTCCTGCTCCCCTGAGACTCTCCAAATGGCACTTCCACCCCTTTGTCTCCTGTTTTCCCAAGAAAGCCTCTCCTAGGGGGCAGGCGCCTCTTGGTTGCTGCCTCTTGCTGAGGTCCCTGAGCAGATAATGCAGATGTGCTTGCACATTTTGCATTTCAGCATATGCTTAAATAACCTTGGTGTGCAGAGCTGAATGTGCAGGGAAGAGGTTAGTGGAGGTGTTTGGCTCATTTGAAGCCCTGTGAGCTGCTGAGGACCTTCTCCCGGGGCGGGAGATGGTAGGGGCATGTTGGAGCTGCTTTGGTGCACACACAGGAAGCAAAACCATTACACTTAACTTGATACATATCCCAATGTTCAATTTCCATTAATTGAAATTACGTTGAAATATTGAACATTTTAAACATAAAAGTTTATGTACCGTGGTTAGTATGCTAATGGAATATTTTAGTAGTCTTTTAAGGTTAATGTCGCAGCCAGATGCAACGATAAGCATTTGTTCCTAAGAATTATTTTGCTTTAACCCCTTTTCCAAGATTGTCCGTGTTCTGGTGAGTGTTCATGGGCTGCGCTGTGCCTGCCAGCCAGCTGTCATTTTAAGGTGGTCTTTTTGTCATCCAATCCACTATGCAAAGTTGAATTGTAGTTATTTTTGCTCATTATCTTTGGCAGTAAAAATGTATTTATCTAAATTTAAATTGCTGTTTGCTGAGGATATGTGACAGTATTTAGAATTCAGCATTATTTTATTATCTCTTTGAAAGGATAAAAAAGGCTCATTTATTTCAAGAGATATTTCTGCAAGCGTGTAAAAATACCGATGAAGTAGCTAACGTTTTCCAGTTGTTGTTGACTTCAAATTTAGCAACCATTGTCCCTGTTGATATATTTGATGCTCTAAAAATGTACTTGCCATTAAGTAGGAAGCTGAAGTGATTGGTAGGCAGATAATATTCTTCAGTAGCTATTAATAATGCTCAGAGGACATACGCATTGGAGTGTATGGAAAAAGCCATGGAATTGTGTAGGACGGAGGCAAAAATAATGCATGTAGCTGTTTGATTTGAAAGCCGTCCTTCTGTACCGCAGTGGCTGCTGCCTGAATTAGCACGTTGGGAACGGGAGAAACCGATGTGCAAACAGGATGGTGTGCAGCTCATTTTGTTTAGGAAATTGAGGTTCGATCCCTGCTCTTTCACTTCTTCCATGAGCTGACTCAGACCCGGTGTATCGTGGGGGTCTTTGGTGGAGGAAGCTGGGAGTTGTTCCTCCCAGAGCCAGCTTAGCTCACAGGAATGAGGGAGTTAATAGCCCATTCAGAGAAAATGGAAATTTTCAAAACAAATATAAAGTCATTGCCACTCTTCTTTCTTCCTTTGTCTGTTCCTTTAGCCACAGGAGGACTTTTATGCCAGCACTGTGAGTTTCTCCCTGGATTTCTCAGCATAGAGTTATTTCTTTGTCTCCTGGAGTTTGGAACTGCTCTTAAAATCATACATGCTTGGATCCTCTTGTGCAACATGTTTTAAACTGCTGCCAGCTCACGCAGCTGCGCAGCCCTGGTGTCACCTGGGGCTGCACTGTGGATGGCGAAGATCATATTAGAAAAATGTGGAATTATTAGAGCCTATAAATAGTGGTGATAACTTGTACAGCATTTATGTCGCCCTCATGCTGCATAACACACTGAAATCCTGTGCTAGGTTTGTTTCTAGTGTTGCTTCACGTGCCACTGTGAAACTTCATTATATCACGATATAACAAGCAGCTGCTGTGTAAGTAATGTGGTGCCTGCAGCACAGGTGGGGGGTTCTTTCTGGAGCAGCCAGCAACTGTAGTGATGCTTCACATTTTCCCTGCCTTGGTCCAGCTTCTTAGAAAGGAAACAAAATCAGGTCTGTGCTGAATGTTTCTGGCTGGCCAAGGGTTTTGGTGTTCAGCTTGAACCTTTAATAAAATTGCTAATAAAAGATTATTTAAGAAGCTTTTGCTTTCCTGCGGTAGCCAGAGACTGGGGACAGGAAGAGATGGCTAATCTTCCAAAAACAGAAGGAAAAATAGCAAACAGATTCATACAGTGTTATCTGCTGCAAATTTCTTCATGTTAATTTAAATCCAGTATCTTGGATTGTGAGATTCTCATTCTTCACAAAAAGAAGAGAAAATCTTTAGCTCCTCTGTATGCAGAGAAAATTCAAAACTCACAGAGCTTAAGAAATGGGGGGAAAATTCCAATGATTGTTTTTATAAGCCATATTTTTATAACCCTTTGTAGTATTTTATACAGGGGCTGATTGAATTGTGGTTTTGCAATGTCTTGCAAATATTGCTGGTGAAATTGGCAATGGAAACGTGGGTTCATTAAGACTTAATAGCTTTGGTCCAATTGCTGCCACGACATGTGGCTAAGGCATTAAAATATGTGGGCTATGCCTCATGCTATGGTACAGCAATTACTGGGTAGGTGTCCTTTGATACTGGAAAACAATCGTGCCAGACTGTTGCTGTCAATTTGAATAATCCCACTCTTGCTGAAGGCCCATGGAAATGAGACAAAACATGGCAAATAGTGGCTTTTTGCAAAAAAAGACTGTAGAGTGTGTGTGATGTCTGTAGGTCCTCTCTGGCCCAGATGGATCCCATCGTTGTGGGCGTAAACCTTCTGCTCCAACACTCTGTACCTTGGGCTTTTCATGTGTTAGAAGTGTCCAAATTGTTCCAGGCTATGTAAGAATTGCTGTGACACCAGTTCCTTTTTTTTTTTTTTTTTTTTTTTTTTAATCTAGTCTGACTATTTTTTTTTCATTGATGTGATGAAGTGATATCAACTCCTGGTACATTCCTGACATTGGTGTTTGGGAGTCCATCTTTTTTGGCTTACTGGTGACTGGGTCCTTGTGTTGGGTAGCCCCTGTCAGGTTTAGATTTGTTTGTGTTGCCTTTTGGGGCCAGTGTCAGGTTTTCATTGTTTGTCCTGAGCTTTAATACTGGTGTTTCCCTTGGGCACGGATGGTGCTTCAGTACTTTATGAGGCAGTGCTGCTGCAGGCTGGTGAAGGATGAGCCCTGGAGCAATGCCAGCAAGGAGGAGGGATGCACTGCTTGTTACTCCTCAATTTGGGTAGTGCTGATGTGAGCCAAATTGCCAGGGTTTCTTGGACTCTTGCAGAAGATCACCAAAGCTCATCTCATGTGTGTTCCTTAAACCAGCAGTTGATTAAATTCCCTGAGAACTAGTATGAACTGCAGCCTGACTGTTTTTCTAGGAATATCTGGAACAAACCCCCTCTGTATTTGGTGGCACAGTCTGAGGCTTATTCTAGTGGGTAAAATAAAGCTTTCCTTGGGAGTCATCAGTATAAGGTGCTACAACAACATAATTTCTTGATCACACAAGCCTGGCTTAGTGATATTAAAGAGGTTTTATCTGGGTGTCACACAACACAGGACTTTAGTGTCTTGTGGAGATGTAATTAAGAAAACTATCACTGGCAGGCTCAAAAGTATCAGGGAAGGGCAGAGAGGAGCAAAAGCCACCTTAGATCCTCTGTGGTTTGGGTAGAGTTGTGGGCAGTTATGAAAATATATAATGAAAATGCCTGAGGGAATTGGAGTTGCTTTTCCCTGGGTCTCTGAGGGAATTGGAGTTGCTTTTCCCTGGGTCTCTGAGGGAATTGGAGTTGCTTTTCCCTGGATCTCTGCAAGTGTCTGTGGCTCAGGGACTGTGGTATCAAGTCTTCCTGCTGATATGCTTCTTGAGTGAGGTGGCAGTGATTACTTCAGTGGTAGTATTTGTTTTTAACACTCTAGTTAATTTCTTTCCCACCAAGTCTGGGTTTCCAGCAGTATCATTACTTATGGATTTGTAAGTCAGAAATAGCTTGGTAATTGCTATATTCCTTTGCCCCTGGTAGCAACAAACATCTTAAATTTAATGCGTCATCCACACAGAAAATTGATATTTGGCCAAAACTCACAGGCTCTGACAGCTAATCTTACAGAGCTTTTGCTTGACATGTAAAATAGAGACTTGAGGTTGACATGCACAGGAAAATTGACAGTATTTAGGATTATTCCATAAAAGAAAAATACTCCTTACAATTGGCTGAAAATAGTTGAGGGTGATTAAATTTAGATAAAAACCTCTCCCTAGAGGTCAGCAGTGTGAAGGCCTGGGACATCAACCGCTTGGATCATGTGCAGAAAACCCTGCATCACCTCATAATTCAAAGCTGGTTTTTGCTTTATCTTCAGGATTTGGCTAAAGAAAACTGTGCTCATGAGCTGCTGACCAGCTTGCTAAGAATAGTTTTCTTTGAATGTGTTTGTACTTTGATTTTCCTCCCTAGAATACATTCTGAGTAGCAAGAAAGCCCCAGATGTCTTTCAGTGAAAGAATTACAATGAGGAACTTTCCAGTGCTTCTGATGGAGGTACCTGGCATGTTTGTACAGATATTTGGCTCTCAGTTGCAATTTAAAGGACTAGAAGTTTCAGCAGAGAAACTTGTGGCTCAGTTTGGTGGCCATGTACTGCATTACGCCAGGGGTACGTGATGCTCTTTTTTGGGTAAATACACATTTCAGAATCTTTTTTCCAGTATTTGGTTTAGGGTCAGTAAGTCTGGATGATTTGGCTTCAAAACTACTCAATATCTATTTATTAAATAGAGCATTTGCATTCAGCAGGAAGTGTAGGACCCAATTTGAAAATTAGGGCCACGCAATTATATGGTCAGGTAATAGCACATGTAATTGCTTGCACGAATGGTCAGTTAGATACGTAATTGTCCATTTGCATGCAAAATTAACCTGTTTTGCAGATTGGGCTTGGGATATTCATGGCAGAAAACATGGCTTTCTGGAGATGGTTGGGTTGTCACACCTTGCCCTTCCATTGGTGTCTTCCTTTTATGGGACTGGTGTGGTTTAGTCTTCACCTGTGTTAGAAATAAGCTCCTGAGTAAGTCCAGCGCCCTTGGGCTCTGCTTTTGTTGTGCTCCAGATCTCTAACAACTGTTGAAAAGATTGTGAGGGGAATGTGTGTGTTACACCCATGCATGTGTTAAATTTAAGAATAAACACAAATGCACACAAAGAAATTGCTCTGAATTTACTGTTTTGATGACATTTTGTGTGATGCTTTCACAGTGGCAAAAGAAGATAGTTTGATTTGTATATTTTTATGAGTGTATTTTCACATACACTTCAGAGTTACTTTTATTTTCCTTTCTTATCTGGTGTGCTGTCAAAACACTTCAGTGAAAGAGTTCAAAGCAACAGCTGAGGAATCTGTAGAAACACAGTCATCACTTTGCACTTTGCAAGCACTTGTTCCTCTGGCACGGTCCCTGGGTGCTCACATGGGCAAGGCTTTTTGTTTTTCTGTTGCCACTCCATGTGTTTGAACATTAAGTCTCCTTTTCCTGAAAATCCAGAGTAATTGTGTAACTGGCTCAATGTGTGTAGGCTTTATCCTCCAGAGAGAGGTGGTGGTGATTTCTTATCAAAATTTGGTGCTGTTTCTGAGGAGGGAATACTTGTTTGTGCCTTTAGAGAAAGGTGTGTGCTTGTGCTTCTCTCCAGGCTGGGATGCAGGAAATACTGTTGTTCAAGTTGTTCGTATAGAGCAGGGAGCCTTGCTGCCACCCATGGCATCATCTGACTGTGCACATTTTAGGGCTCAGTGTGGCACTTTCTCATGCCTGAAAAATTAAATTTGGCAGAAACCTTCAGTTGTTGTTGTCTGGGACCTCAGAGTTTTGAAACTCTGAACAGCTGAAACCACAGGCTAGGCAAAGCCTTCAGGCCAGACCTGGGGCCATGAGGAGTGCAAGAGGGCATTATAAATTATTTTAAATCCTTTGGATGGAGTTTTTCCTCGCAGCTTCAATGGCAGCAGTGTTGCGGGGCGCTGCCTGTGTGGGTGCTGCTGTGCAAAGTGCCCACTGCTGCTGTGGGGTGGGTTAAAGAGCAAAAGCAGTTTCTCAGCTGGCCCTTTGAGCCAAATCCTGTGGCTTTTCCCTGAGAATCAGCAGGCTGGAGTGGTTACCTGCCCATCAGATCAGCGCTTCCCAGCTGCTAGAGGTCCAAGTGTGGACGCTGCTCCTGGTGCCTCTGCTCCTGCTGCGGTGCTGCTCCCTCCCAAGGAGGGATTTTCTGCAAGGAGACCCCCAGTGCGCATGTGGGGAGGACGCTCTCGCTGAAGGGCGAGGTGGCACCTTGGTTTCGTGCTGCCTTGTCTTCCCAAAGCGATGGTACGCTGAGCCCGAGAAGGATTAAGCAGGAGGATACTAAGGTCACTTTTTATTCCTGAGCTAGAGGTTTATGTCCTCTGTGCATATTAATTTCACAGCTTGAGATGTGGTAGAAAGGAGAGCAAATAAGAGTACAAGTGTGTTGGGTAGCCTCGGCAATTGAGCTGCAAGAGAGAGCAAAAGCTAACAAGCTTGCTTTTCCTTTCCACGCTGCATTAGCATGAATGATGTAAAAATGGTGTGAAGATTCAAGCCCAAAACTCCAAAATTACCAGCATTATATTTTAATTTTGTTTGTGTCTGCATGGCATCTAATTCATTCTGGCTGGTGTTTGTGGGAGGTTGTGCGGAGAAAGAACAGAGAGTTGCAGGTTGCTGTATGCAAAACTAAAATCTTTTGTGTCTTATATACTTATAAAACAGAGGTTGCAAAACTCTTCCTTGCACCTTCCCAGTAGCTTTGATGAAGGTTACACACCCACAGAGGGTGAGGGAGATGGTGTCAGAAAAGCACAGTTTGTAGTTGACCTGCAGCCAAGAACACAGGTGGAGGATTGCCCCGACAGGGTGTTTGAAAGAGGCAGCCGGGAGTGGGAGTGGTGTCAGAGCACAGGAGGCTCTTTGAGCTCTGTCCTGGCAGCTTTGATAAATTGAAAATCCTTTGGCTTTTTGTGGGATGCACAGGCAGTCTTTTCAAATTCCAGTGTGGGTGACTGCATTTTCTTTATTCTTCTGTGTAAGACCTGTCAGCCTTTGGGGAGGGTGGGAGCTGGACAGGGGATTTGTGGGCAGGAGCTTCTGGCTCTATGATGTTAAATGTGGGGTTGGCCTTGCTGGACTTCCCAGAGCATTTAGATATTGCTGGAAAAGTTTTTGTGACCATTGGTGACCACCTGCTCTCTTTTCTGCTGTGTGAAATGTGGTCCTGAACACTTGTAAGCTCTCCAAAGCCATGGATTTCTAGTCCACGGTGTCAGTTCAGCTTCATGAGATGGACAGCCTTCTGAGTAAAAATATAAACCCATGAAGCATTCTGGGATAACAAGGGATAACAAAATGCACTGTGGAAATTATAATACTAATTATATTACATTAGTACAGAGGAGCTAATAGCTCTCTTTGCTCCATAGCAACTGCTGTGCTTTGTCATAGGTACTGCTGTGGAAAAAGGCAGCTGAAAGGGTTAAATCGTGTTATCCAGGAGCAGCCAGAACCTGCTCTCTTCCCAGTCTTGTACTGGACCTGTGTGACTTAAAGCACTGTGGGGTCACTGGGTTGGCAGGCTCGACCCCACTTTGGGAGAGGGGGGTGAAAGCCAGTCCCACAGGGAGCTCGCGGAGCCTTTTGACACTCGTGTTTGGGTCACTCTGCCTCCTCCTGAGTCACTGCTGCAACTTCCACAGCCTCCGGTACAGACTGCTTTATCTCTTAATCTGGCCATGTAATAACATATTACAGGTGAATTAAAAGATGTTTTTAATAGGGCAGTTTTGGCTTACTGTGAGCCGTCTAAAAATAGACTGTGGATATTCTTGATCTTTAGAGACATTAGCCTATCTTTAAAAAAACAAGTGAGGAATGAGGTATTTTATACACAGCTCTCAGAGCTGTATGAAAAAAAAGCAGACTACAAAGCAGAGCGCAGGAAAATTGATTCATCATCAATTTATTGCATGGAGCTCTAGGCAAGCTCATCTCAAGACAGAACAGAGATCTATAAAATCTTTTCATCTGAAACTATGAATTAAATTGGGAGGAACTGCTGATGATGAGAGGCTAGAACCAACTCTTAAACCAGACATTCTTTTGGGAATGGGTCTTCTGCTGCAGCAAGATTTTCACCAGCCAGGGATGTGGAGCTTAATTCTTATTACCCCGCTTCTCTCCTTACAGTGAATCTGCCTTATGCAGGAGCAAGCCTGCAATACTCCCCCTGTTCTCCTCACACTTGATTTCAGTATAGTTTTTCCTTTCTTCATCAGTGTGTCTTGTTAATCTTGCAGCTCCTTTCCCTGACGTGTTCTTCTCTTCTTCTATTGTGTGTGCGGATTCTTTAAACCTCCTACTGACAAGGAAACTTGCCTTTTACAGCTGGAAGAAGCCTCTGAAAACAAGCAGATGCATCTCCATTGTAAGATCACTATATAAATAGATAAAACTTCTTCATGTATTCCCTTTGAAGAAGCAAGTGAGACAATGCTCAAGAACTCCTGCCTGCTTTTTTTATTTTTTATTTTATTTTTTTTTAATTGGGTGAAGCTGTATTATGTCAGCGACCTGTAATAAATAGCACTGCAATGAGAAGCGACAGCCTCATTCACTTTGCATCCATGCAGAAACGACTAAGCTCTCTTCTCATGCCACGGGAAAAAAGAAAAAAAAAAAGTGGGAAAAAAGGGAATTAAGAAAAAGAATTGACCTTGAAGTTGCTCTGGTAGTAACAGGAAGCAGTGTACCAGTGAGACACCGAAGTTTTGTGGTTGCATTGCCTGTGTTACTGCAAACTGTGCATCCCAGAGTGCAGCCTGTGCCTTCCTCCTGCTGCCTGCAAGTGTAGTCAGCCAAGCTCCTAACTGGCAAAAGACAGTGGTTTGGAAGGCTCAAGTATTTTGACAGAGGGTGGGGAGGGAAGGAAGAAGGGCTTACACAATAGTGAGGTGCGGTGTAGTCAGACCACTTCTCTGCCATTCGTTATTTTTTCATCTCCTGGATTTGTCAGAATTTATGGTGGTGTTAAGCTAATTTGGAGGCTTTCTTGCAAATAAGAGTCTGTGCTAAATAGAAGGGGGAAAATGTAAAAGGCCTTTAAGAGTATTGGTTGAAAGCAGACTAAAGGTACTTTTGTACATCCTTCTGTTTGTAACACTTGCTGTTAGATCTGTGGATGGTTTTCTTTATTGCTTTCTCATTCGGGTGCTTGATTTTTGAAGTTTGTAAAACATCTACCAAAAAATTACTTTTATTATTAAGTGCTAGGGTTTTATATCAGCAGGTGTCTGCCCTTTCCCTGTGTGGACTCTCCATCTATTTGTGTTGGGATAGCCAGAAAGTTTCTGAGGGTAGGGAACTACAAGCTCCACTGGCTTTGGGGTGCTGTGGGTGTGGATCCAGCACTCCCCATCCCCTCTCCTGGTAGCTTTTCATGGGAGCTGCTCATCCCACTGTAGAAGCCTGGCTTTGCTGTGGGATCCAGCAGGTTGGGATGGCTAAACCCCTCCTTTGCCTTGCCTGGGAAAGGGGAATGGCAGCCGGCACACTCTTTTAGCATCAGGCTGCTGCTGAGCACAGTGCTGGTGTTCCTTTTAGTGTGTCTGTGTGTCCATCTGTCTGTTGGCTGCTGCTGTCTCTGTGGGGCTGCACAGGCTTGCATTGGAGACACGGGAGAAGAGCTCTTGCCTGCAGAGGTGTGGTTTCCCTTGGCAAGGTGAGGAAGGTGGAAGGATGCAACAGGGGAGAGAGAATACACAAACCAGTTTTGTTTGGTTATGGTTAGGAGTTTTTATGGTGGTTTCTGTTTGTTTTGTTTGGTGTTTTTCTAGGAGCCCTTTCAGGCTAGCCTCACTTGCCCAACACCATCATCTGCTGGGCTCATCCTGCAGTAAATGCAGTTATTGGCCCTGCCCCTTGCTGAGCAGGGGAGGTGTTGGTGAAATTGCACTCTGTTATCTCCCACAGCATTGTGCCTGGTCGAGGCTCCTCGTGGTAAGAAAAGGCAGGTCTTGTAGCAGGAAAATCTCACTTCCCACTTTTGGGAAGGGTTCTGGTCCCTGTGAGCTTGTCAGAAGTACGTGTGCATTCCACTGGCGGCTGCATGCCTTGGTGAAGTACGTCCTGTTCATGTAGTGGTGCCACGTCCCCAAAAACCACAGAAAATCTCCAGCTGGGAGGTTGCATGTGCTGACCAGCCACATCCTTTCCCACTGGCAAGGAGCAGAGGTGCTCTCTGGAAAGGATTTGGCACCATCCCAAACTTCAGTGGGGGTAGCAGCAACACAGGGTGTGTCTGGTGAAAAGTTGGGGAGCAGGGTAGAAGACATGCTGGTGGCACCAGAGAGGCTTTGGGGCAGAAATGTAGGGAGGAAAAAAGCTTGGTTTGTATTTAAGCATCAATATGAAAAGAGTGGGACACGTAACCCTTTCCTTCTGTACTTTCCAAGATCCAGGGAATGGGAAGTTGTGCAGCAAAAGCAGTTGTCATGATGCTTCTATTTCTTTGTGGGACAAAGTTTTTTTTGCAGCTGTTTCTTTATTATAAATTCATTTGATATTCAGCATATAAGCAGTAAAAATAATTAAGCCATTTAGTATTCCTGCAGATACCCCGTGTACTTCTGAAGATATTTTGTTACATTTCAGCATTAGTTAATGGATGCTTACCATAAATTATCACTTGGATTGCCTCTCATTTCTTTCTACTGAGTATTTTTCTTCTTTAACATAGAGTGCCACGCAGTTGTAGTGGATGGTTAATGTGGCCCATGAAACACCGTGCAGTGTAATTTGCAGAGGGAAAAGGATAAATACACATGTGTACTGCTGGCATGGTGCTGCCTGCCCCCTCTCTGTGACCAGGTTTGGGTTGGGATGAGGAGGTGGTCATGCTCTCTGTCTCACCTGGGAGCCTGGGAAGAAGTTGCCCATGTTGTGCTGAACTCCCCTGGATGTGAAGATGGCCGTTTCTCTGTTCTTGACTTCATGGTGGGGCAGCTTCTCTGGGTAGCTCTTCTTTTCTGCCTAGTTAGACCTGTGGTAACTTCAGCATCAGCTCGGGCAGTCGAACTTGACCCAGAAGTGCCAGGATTTGGAGCACTTAGACAGATGTAACCTGCTTTACAGCCATCCAAAATCTAATTTCTGAAGGAACTTAGTGGGAAATGAATAGGAGAAGTTGTCTGCCCTTTTTTTTTAATATAGTGTTTTTAGGAGGTCAAACCACTTTGTTTTGTTATCTAACTATATTTTCCAGTGTCTCATTGTAAAGCTTTTGTTAATTAACATTTAATTACTGGGTTATGATAGAACCATGGGAGTCTTATCTGAAAGCAAAGCAATTGGCATACGGATTCATTATGATCGGAGCAACCCTAATGAATGTCAAATTAATTCATAATAATGTGACAGTAAAATGTTAGGCATATTGTTAATAATTACTGATGTGCTTTTACCTTATCCACTTTTAGTATTATTGCTTTTTACTGTGTCTACCAGAGAGCCAGCTTTCCACTACCTGTCTTTTTACACTGGTAATGCCAGTCTGCTTTAGCTGCAAATAGCTTAATTATCTGTTCGTCTCTTTCACAGTAATTAGATACAGCATGAAAGCCAGGAAGTTGATGTAAATAAATATAATTTATTTGGAGATACTGTAACTGTGGGTTGTTACATAAAAGTGACAATGTAAACAATGAGGATGGTCTGTTGCTTGCTGTCTTTCATGGGAGAAAGGGGAGGGGAAATACATCAAACATTGTCACTCTTGTGATTAATACAATTTCTATGGTTTCTTATTACTGTTATTTGACAACACATAGTGATTTATTTTAAATAAAATTATATATTTGATTCTTGGTTTTAACACAAAATACCTAAAACCAGTTTTCTGTGTTAAATGCAGCTCTGAGTTTTCTAGCTTGTATTTTATGGCTTTGCAGCCATATTTATTTTGTTGGATTAGTTTTCTTCCGCTTTCAGAATAGGAGTTCTTGAAATAAAAAAGAAAAATAAAAAATCACTGTCCTAATGTCTGTGAGATACAGTGGTGGGAGGATAGCAGGCATATTTTTGTAAGGTGAGATAGGAGGACAGTGTAGTCTGTCAGGCATCTTTATTGCTTAAAAACACCCATTGCACAGTGGTTCAGGATTCAAAGGCGTTTATTGATACTTGCTCACCTACCCAAAACATTTCAGTGTTGTCCTTCCCCTGGTCACAAAATACTTGCAGTGAGGCTGCGAGTATGTAAAAATTTGCCATGTAAAAATTTGATGGAGATAGCATGTCTCTGTTTCCCACCACTGCTTGCCCTACCTGCCTTAGAACTTGGAGCCTGGGGGACGTTTCTGGAACAGCAAGAAAAATAAAATTAAAAATTTCTAGGAAGTGGAATTTCAGCCTGGCTAGAATGAGTGTAAATTTGCTGAGAGCCTTCGTGGGTGTCTGTGCAGGGTTCAGGCTTCGCTGCATCATCACGGATCTCCCACTTCACTCTGCTTACAGGGCCGTGTGGATGGGCAGGTTAGGTTGCACTGGTGGGGGTGCTGGGGCATGCTGCGGTCCATTGCATCCTGCTGAAGGAGTAACGTCCCAGCATGGTTTTGTCTGGCTAAATAAAGTTGTTTCTGAGCAGAGGGCATTGCCCTTGGGTTGAGCTGCTGTGCCAAAGCCGCTCTCCTCCACTGAAAGCAGCAGGGCTGGTTTCTGCTCAGTGCAATTTCTGCTTTTAAATCCTACCAAGAGCAGAAGCATGTATTTTCTTTTGTCCAGAAGGAAACAAACTGAATGCTTTTTTTTTTGTTGTTGAAAAATAGTGATCAATAATAATTAACTTGCACCATCTTCTTTCTTTTCCCTCTGTGAGGAGAGCCTTACTATTGTTTTTGCGGAGCCTCAGGAGGTGCAGTGGTGCTGCTTCCTGCTCCAACAGTTCTTCACTCTTAACACTTTGGCAACATAACCTCTGCCAGGAAGGTGGCTGTGAAATCCCTTGTGTTCCAGGTGCTGCCAGGCAGCCCCTCGGAGGGATGTTTCTATTTTATCTTCTCTTTTCCCTGCCGCAAACGGCGGCGTGGAAGCGAGAGGAAAGGCTTCCATGGGCTGTGCCTCCAAAGGTCATATAACACTTTATGTTTTCTCCGACATGACACAGCGTGACAGAACAAAGTATTTATCTTGTGTACTTGTCAGCTTCGTTCTGCCAGCTCCGAAATGATGAAATACTACTGAATATGCTGCTGCTTGTTTCCTTTAGGGACTTGCGCTGATTTGTTTAAAGTGTCGTCTGCACCCGGTAAATGCTTCATTTATTACATCTGACACCTGAAAAATATCTGAGGGAAATATATCAAGGCATCACACAGATATTTTTTTTGTTATTTGCTGTTGTGTACTTATGTCTTAACCTGAATGAAGTTCCCTAATGGTTAGTTGTGTTTTTTGAGGGTGCCACCTGTGCGTGTGTGCGTGTTTTGAACTGCTGTGATGGAGGTTTCTGGAGATGCGCTCCAGTTCCGTGACAAAAATGCATTTTGACTCCTGATGGGGTCAGCTTAACTGTTAATTATTGTGGTGAGTCACTAATGAGCTCTCGCCTCAGGAACTTTGTACAGCCTCTCCTCAAACTTTTCCCCATTACTTGTTCTGATGCTTAAGCGAAAATAAAAATAGATCTCTTGCAAAAGGTGTGGGTGGTGAAGTGAATGTTTGAGATGGATAAGTGACCCTTGTAATGGTAATATGTGATGCAAAGGCTTTCAGATATAGCTCTCAGTATCATATTGGGCTTTGTGGGTGATTTTTTAAATTTTTTTTTGTTTTACATTAAGTATTTCTCCATTGTCCCTGAAGAATAATGTGAAATCGAAATTCCTCTCTCAGCAAAACAATCAGTGTAAAAATAACAAACATCAAAGAGAGAGGGAAGCAGTTTGCTCACAGTACTAATTGCTAACATTATCATGTGTCAGAGTGAAGAATTAAAATGTGACTCTAAGTTCCTAAAAGTGCACTTGCTGTGCGTTCGAAGGCCGTGGTGTGAGGTTGAAGATGTGTGGGCTAGCTGGGCTACAGCCAGTATTGGGGCCTCTTGCAGTTCACTGAGTGCAAATAGGAGCTTTGGGCATGCAGAGGAGCCCCTCTGACTGCTGCTTCAGCAGCACAGCTTTGTTTGGATTTAGAAAATACACAGCACAATGTGTCTGCAATTTCCCGTGTCCTGCTCTGTATGCTGGACATCTCTACAGTCTCTGTACAGCATGTGTGTGCACCTATGTAACACCCCAATGCTGTGTATTGGCAGGGGAAGTCTGGATTTTGGGTGTTTTATGCTATTGACCCCAAGTCATCGGCACAGGGTGTGCCACAGAAGCTGTGGATGCACTGGGAAAATACAAATCTAGGAGAAATACAAATGTATTTATAGGTTTTCCTACCCCTAGGTAAATAAGCGGTGCTGGGGAAAGAAGGCCTTTTCTATACGATGGGAAATTGTAAGTTGCAAGTATATTGCGTGCTTTAATGTTGTTTTGTTTTACAGCCGTTGTAACAATTTTAGTTAGGGAAATTAGATTCCTTGCTTGAGCAGCATCCTTGTTTTAATTTACTGTGATGTGCCTTCTACTTGGTGCGTGCAGGTTGGAGAGGAAGAAGGGCCCCACTCCTCAGCTGTATTTTCTCACTGTGGCTCTGCACGGGGCAGCTGAAGAGGGCTTTGCAGTGACGCTCTAAGCTGGTCCTAGGGTTTACTGGCATACCCCTGTGCCAGCCACTTCTTCCCTGCCTTGGTTCCCGCTCCTTTCTCTGCTTTCTTCTGATGGAAAGATTTTTTGGATGCAAGGACTGGTTTTTTTCCCCATATGGCTGTGCACAGTGGCAGCTGGATTTTAATCTGAAGTGGGAGCATTAGGGAGACAGTTGCCATGATGGCTATACAGGGGTAAGTGTCATGAAGATGGAGCTGAGCTGCTGTGTTATCTCCATGTTGTGGTGAGCAGTATTTGCTGTGGTTTTCTGCTGGGCAGTGTGATGTGCGTGCCCAAGGTGGTCCTGGCTTCAGGTGCTCCTTGTGTGAGTTTGCTTCCAGAGGTGTGAGAAGGTGGGGCTTGGCAGGTAGCTGCTGAAGTGGCCAAGTTTCTACCCCAGATGGGCAGGATTTGGCTTGAGTGGGAATTGCCAAGGGAAGCAGGTGATGCAGCCTTCTGATAGTTCTGTCCCCTGTTCTAGATGAGCCGGGCAGAGCTTGTGACAGTTCCATACTCCACCAAAATGTGGTTAATCACAGTGAATTAAGAAGCTGCCCTAGGTATGGGGCTGCCTTTGTCATATGTGAGGCTGGACATCTTCCTGGAGAGGAGAATCTAAGTGCCCCCCGCAAGAAGGATGAATGCTTGCTTGAGGCAATGAGAACTGAGGGTGCTGGCTCCATTAAATTGAATATGCTGGGAAAAGCCATCACCAGTAATCTACTGGTTTTATGCTCAAGAAAGTTTGGCTGCATCTCTGTCTTATCCCTTCTGAACAGAAATTGCCTCTCATCACAGAGAGAGCTTCAGTGAGGTGGTGAAGTGTCCTCTGTGTAAAGGCAAACTCCTTAAAAACTAATTGATGTCAGTCATTTCTATGTTGATATTTCGCTGCTGCTAATTTAGCAAACAGATGGTGGTCCATATTATGGCATATGAGTTGGGCTTTTCCCAGGGCCAAATGATTACCTCCCTGGTTTTCAATTAGGAGAGCTTGCCAGTTAACCTGGAGTGGTTTTCCTTTTAATTATGCACCTATTAGGGCGGGTAGGTAGCCAGCCTAGGGGAAAAAGCGGAGAACGCAGTGGCATGGGCAAATCCTTATTAGAAAAAACCCATAAAACCAAACACAAACTGAAAAGCCACATGATGGGAAAGAGGAGGAGGTGCACAACAGGGCAGCATGATGCACAAGTCTTTTTTCTGCTACTGTGAGCATTGATAAATAGCTTTGAAATGCCTGTTTGGCAGGTTGTGGCACATAGGTGGCTGTAGCACATGGGAGGAAAGGTGAGGTCTGGAAGATGCTGTCTGCAGGCTGTATGCTTATTTTTAGCTTAGCAGAGTTCACTGGCTGAAGGAGACAAGCCAGGAGGAAAGGCAGCCCCCGAGCAGCCTGCAGGAGCCTGCTGTCTCTCCGTGCTGGTGCAGGTGAGGGCAGATGTTTGCTTAATGCCAAGGAGCAGCAACGCGTGCTGCTGACCGATTCATGAAGTCTCTGATTGTCATCTTCTTTCCTATCCCAGCTAGTAACAGTTCAGGCAAGGAAAAGCTACTTCTCTCATAGTTATCAACATCTCATTTTCCCTTTGAGTCTTGCGCTTAAATCATGAGGTCTCCTCTTAATCTGAATTGTTTCCTCAAGCTTATTTTCCTCTGTGGATCAGGCTTTTATTGTGTTTTATTTTGACGAGACCATTCATCTTGCCTCAGCTCTGCTGCTACCCAAACCTGTTTCCTCATTGTCTTCAAGGACCAGGAAGGGAGATGAAAGAGGCTTTGGGCTTGAATTAGCCAGTGATGAAGTTTGGTGTCCTTTGGGATGGAGACATTAATGCAGCATCATGAAATATGAGGTCTGTCTTCACTTTGGGTGACTCTGATAATGTAAGAACACAGTTAATCGTATTTGGCTCTGCACAGGGTGTCTAATCTGGACAAAACACCTGCCCTGAAGATGGCAGGAATATGTGAAAGGAGCAACAAAATGGAAGGAGGAGCTCCAGCAGGGCAGGCTACTTGTGTAGGAGGATGCAACACTGCTTGGGGGGGGGGCAGCCCTAATTGACAGGATGTTGTTGCAAATATCACAGATTCTCTGTTGCTGTGTGCAGCCCTTGAGTGTGCACCTTCTTTGAAGTCTTCCCCAGATGAGCAAAACCTGTTACTTGGTGTAGTTTATGGCCTATTAAAAGGCAGCACTTTGTTGCTGAAGTGCAAGGTTGGGTTTGAGCTTTGTTTGGATTTGCATTGTAAATGGAGAGCCACTCGGAACTCTCAACTTACTCAAAAGCAGTTTGCTTTACTTCAGTAAACAGGATTCAGGCCCAAAATAATTACCTCTTATTTATGAGCATGTTAAAATGCCTTTAATTTGGTTTAGTTGCAGTATCTTTAGTCTTTTAACTTGAAAGTTTTTTTCCTCAGTCATAAGTCAGCAGTCAGTCCTTTGGTGTGGTGTTACAGCTCTGCAGATTATGTGTGGAGGTAATTAAGGAATAACGATTGAGGTGCAGGGTATTTCCTTGGGATTAATGACTGTCTGGGAGGAGTTGATGGCCCAAGGTGTAGCCAAGGGCCATTAACACCAGCCAGCTAATAATTGTAAGAAAATGCCATGTGCCAAGGTCATTGCTGCTATTAGAAGTTGAGGGCAATGAGGAGGTAGGTGTGGGGGGAGATGAAGTAACACAGGAGGTATATGGATTTTGGAAAATGTGATATGGTCTTAATAGGTATCTGCATGATGTACTTGTTGATTAGCCAGTCTTCTCCTTCCCTCCATTCCTCACTGTTCTGTCCAAAGCTTAATGGCGAGGATCAGGGTGAGCAGGGATGATGCTTTTCTTGTCTGGTGCCCTTTTTCTTAATGGTGTCTCGTATTTGGTCCACTTTAGAGGACACTTTATGCATATTACTAGTGTCATTTTTTTCCTCTGAGAGAAAATGTTCAAAACCCAGCCTAGCAGCCACCAAAAGCATTGAGAATACCACGGCTCAGTGGGATAAATGCTGATTTGTCTCCATGAATAGACGGGAGAAGATCGGTGCTTTGGAAAAACCTACAGGTTGGCCAAGTGCAAATGTCACAGTGTGCCAAACACTTGGGTTTTGTAGCAAAAGGACTGTGTTTCAAAGCTAAGACACTGCATTTTGGGGGTTTGGTGGACAGCTAGACTGAACTGCTCCCCAAAGGCTCTAGGATATAAAGATAAAGCTTCACATAACATATTGTGTATATAGTAAGTCAGAGGCTTAAGAGGTTGGGTGCACACAGCTTGAATTCTTGTTGTTCCTTGACTTCAGTTATGAACTTAAAATTTGTGGCAGAGGAAGAGGTCTATTTTGTACAGATTTTTTCTTGAGCTTAATATTTCCAGCATCAGAGGAGTAGGACTTTTGTTTACATGAGGCTGTTGTAGATAGTTGAGTTTTCTCTGTGCTCTTCCCCTGAAGGATAAGCTTTGATAGGAGTACTTGCCTTTTTCTCAGTCTCAATATATCATTGATCTCCAGCAGCTGGCACCTGGATTTATGCTTTTAGAGGTTCAGATATCCCAAAGTGGCAATGCCAGAGGCAGTTTGGAGGAGCCTTTTCCTGAGTGGGGGTTGATCTCTCATGGTTGGAAGCATTCAACCATCTTTATCTTGACATGGTTGTTTGTATGAGTGAGTAACTAAAAAAAAAAAAAAGAAGTGGAAGTGGAGTGCTGTGGGAAAACTCATAAGAAGGATCCATCTCAGGATGAAGTCAGATATGTTGGTGTCCATAGTGGCATCCATATCCATATCCAGATATGTTAGTATCCATGGTGTAAAGAACTAATTACTTCCCTGCCAAGCTCTGGTCTTTGCTAAAGCAATGTGCTTGCACACTGTTTAAAAATGAGGTTCTAGTTGATTTCTCTGTTATTATTCACTGTGAAGCCCACCCATTCTATGTTTTCTCATTTGCCTGGAGTTCAGGAGGAATGATTCTTTTAGAGGTAGGACTTTAAAGTGTCCTTTTCAAAGGGGATTTATTGAAAAAGCAGTCTTGGAGTAGTTGAACATCCTTCCTACATTGGGAGAGGCTCCCAGCAGCTCAGGTGAGCAGCAATGCAAAAATCAGCTTTGGGGAACTTCCCATTGCTGGCATCTTTCTGCAGTCTCTGGTCATGTCCCAAAATAGGTGTGTCTGTCTGATGAAATAGGTGTATTTTTAGGTAGGTGGATTTTTTTTTTAAACTCTTTAGTTCAAATATTTAAGAAAAGTTTTGAACAGAGTAGGGGACAGATGCAATTGAAAAATCATGTTTTTCTTAACTTTGTAATTTTCTTGCATATCATTGTGATCTTAATAATGATAAATAATCTGGTAAAAGCAATTATGGCCTGAATAATAATCCTAACTAATAAACAGAATGTACTGTGTAATTTTGGTCGTTTTCAGCCATCTGGCTCCAGTCTTACTAATTGACTTAAAGCATAGCAACAATGTCAGCAACATACAGTGTTCAGTTCAGCTGAAGTTCCTGAGCAGGCATTCCTTACAGAAATCTACACTTTTTTTTTTTTTGAACAAAAAATAAATCAATACATCAAAATTATTGCCAGCTTTATTACAGCAACACAGATCATGAATCCATCAGTACTGTCTTCCACGGAGCTCAAAAAAACTTTATTTATAATGATTTGATTGTGTATGCTTTCATTATATTCTAGTGGAACTGCAACTGAAAGACTTTGAATGTATCCAGGGATCTAAATTCATGCTGGCAGTTACTTCTGAAGCTGCCAGAATTTAAATGTTTTCAGTGTTGGCTGGACTTAAGGTGTCTCCTAAAACTCAAGCTCTCCCTTTGGTTGGTTGCTATTTGCAGTTTGGGTTTGTGTTTTTTTTTTTTTTTTTTTTTGATTAATGCACATCATTGCTGAAGTTTCCAAGGTTTTCACTCAAGATTTTTAGACCCCTCAGTTTAATTGGCCAAAATGAAGCCGTGCGCTCATCTCTTGTTTTTTCAGATGTAATAGTTTGCTGACATGGAGCTGGTTATTTTTTATCTTGCTTACTGCAGAGGTGATTTTCTATTTTTTCTAGCCAAAACCAAAGTGTAGTGACTTTGTGGCTAGTTTGGCTCATTCTGGGTGCTTGAGGTCTGTTTTAATTACTGTGATGAAGTATTTATAACCATGCCAGCCCCCGGCTTCATCACTCAACACCTATCCCTGGAATTAGGGTGCCTGCTCCTTTGCAGTGGGTGGGTTTTTTTGAGGCAGGGAGTTAGTGAGGGGCGCGTTGAGTGCTGAGAAGGGATCAACCTGTGCTTGCCCTGGTGGAGTTTTTGGGTTTGGTTTTTTCAGAGCACTGGTGGCAAAACTTTGATGGGTCCTGTGAGCAGAGCAGGGTCCCCGTTAGTCACAAGCCTGTCCTTTGCATCACCCCTTTCATCATGGCTGCCCTGTCAAGTGTCTGTTCTTGGGGAGGACATGGGTGATTGCCTGGATTTGCATAATGAAGCAGATATCCTGGTTTGCCATTCCAGCCACTAGCATTTCCTGCATGGTTGGCTAGATTTGCTTATGCCATTTGGACAAGTTCTAAAACTTACACACTCTTAGAACAATTCAAGTGGTTTCAAGAAGTGGAAAGATACAAATTGTAGTTTCAGCCCTGAATTTTGTGGAATAATCTGTGGTTAAAGGAATTAGATGGCATACTGACTAATTGCTTATTTATTTTCACCTATATTACTGTGTATAGTCATAGCTGCACTCAAATACTGTGCCCTGTCCCTTGACAAGTGTCATCAGATAACACTGACCCATTTGAGGGGTTGGATTTGTTGTGAGCTTTCAGTAAATAATGATGTGAAGAGTTAGTAAGGAAGAAATGCGATTTCTGTGAGGTCTGCTAAGGATGCGTGGGTAAAGACTTGAGTTCAGAGGGAGCTCTGCAATCTGATCCATGTTTTTAGATGTCTGTTTATGGATCTAGATGAATTGGTGAGTAATCCCAAACTTTGCAGCTCTCTGAATGAGAGCAAAGAGCTCCTTTGGTTTAAGCAAAGCCTTTGGGGCAAAGCCATGTGTGGTATGTGTGCCAAAAACTGGGATGAAAGTTGTCTCATTTTGGGCTGAGGCAATAAGATGCTCCCTGGCAGTATTTTTAGATGGTTTGTGAGTGAACCTGTTCTCCCTGCTGTGCAAAGAAGGTTGGACTCCATTCAACATGTATTCTGGTTTTTGTGGAGGGTTTTTTTGTTGTTATTTTTTGGTAGTTTTTTTTTTTTTTTTTTTTTTTTTTTTTGTGGTTTGGTTTTGTTGTTTTGTTTTTTTTAAGTACAGTATGCTAAATTATTTCCCATTTGAGGGGCGGACTTTATTGGTGTGTTTCTGGTCAGTGCAAAACTAGAGATCTGCAGGGAATACTCTATTAAAGTGAATAATTTATTTTTTTTTTTAAACAAGGAGCTGTATTTGCAGCATGGGGCACTCGGTCTGTGCCTGACAGGGACATGTGAAAGCCCTTGCTTAGGTTGATTGCCTTCATGATATGCTCGATCTGAGTTAACTTGTTTTCTGTACCCTCTACCATTTCATTTTGTTGTAGCAAATAAAACTTGGATGTGGTAAATGTAATGTCTGCTGCTGCTTGATAATACAGGCCAGTGAATAAATGAACTTCCTCTGATATTCCATATCTTCTCCTAATAAACAGAAATGCTGCAGTGGGACTGTGTGCGAGTGGCTTGGAATTACTCATTTCTACCTTCTCTCCTTAAAGTTGTTTTTCTCATGCACTTGCATGCTTTCAGTTTGCCAAGAAAATAACTTTTGACGTGAGATTTAGGATGGGTGATTTAAAGCAGAATCAGGGTACTCCCCACATGATTGTGCAGTTGGGGTCTGTGATTCTGTAGTGTTTTCAGAATTTGAGGACTTTGGGAATGAAGTCATATGGCTAATTGAATCTATTGAAACTAAAACTGAAGGAAAATATTAAGGAATTTTCTGTGTTGGAGAACAAAGGGAGTAGCAATGACAGATTTTTAGTTGGTTCTTGATGGTGTACTGCTTCTTACAGTTTTCAGTTGTTTTCCAAACATGTACTTTTAAAAAAATGTCGGCGTGGGAGGCAGTAGGGAGGCAGAGACTGTGAAGATTTTGGTACATTAAAACCCAGCCATCCTCCAGATGGGTCCTTCCCATGTGCTGCAGCATGTGGAGGTCTGGGAGCAGGGTCTTTGCCTTCTGGTGGGAAGCGGAGCGATGCCCGGCAGCGCAGGTTCCCAGGCATGGAGAGGTGCACTGGCAGCATGCATTGGTGACACATTCCCTGTGCAATGCTGCAGCTCTCCTGTGCATTCCACGGTGCGGGGGTCTCTGCTCACCCACCTTGGTGCCCTAAGCCCCTCAGAGAACCCTTGGCACCTGCTGCCTTGGATCCTTCCCAGAGCCAAGAGCAGCAGTGTTCATCCTGGTGACAACCAACAACAGGATTTGAGGAGGAGCCTTTTGGGATTAATGCTAAAAATATTCAGGTAACCATCTGAATGCTTGAAGTAGGTTTGTTTTTTGTTTTTTTTTTTTTCCCAAGGCATGGTGAGGAAGGAGATGAAGACTCCTCATCTGTTTGCTGTCCTCATAGCACAGCCTGGCTGCTGAATAGCTGAGTGACAGGCAATCTGGCCTATCCATATGACCATATTGTTTTCCTCCCCTAATTAGCCTGGTCCTTACTGTGCTGATGAGGAAACAGATGCACTGAGCAGCAAATTACCTTCATCTTCCCTCCGCACAGAAAAGACACAGCACTTAATTGACTCATTTGATCTCCGGCAATTCAAAGCAAGTAAAGTGGAAATATTTAAAAGTGGCACTTCATTTTTGAATAGGGGGAAAGTATGTTGGCATGCATGCACTTGTGTATAACGTAGTTTTACAGTGTCAAATGTGAGGGTGATGGTGAGGCTTCTGGTAGCACTTTTGATGTCTTTAAAGAGAGGCACAAGCAAAAACAGTGAAAAAGTACCCTATTGCTTCCTTTGTCAACAGCAAAATATTTGCATACTTAACTGCACCACTATTTCTCTACAGATCCTTGGCTGTGAATGTTCTTTTTCTGTGCAGCATGCCATGCTGCACATATGGGCAGCTGAAATGCCTCGTTCCTGCATCTCTGAGCTCTTGTCTGTGCTCCTGCCTGGCCACTGGTGACGGTGCAGGGGTCCCCTGTTACCCCTGTTTTCTCTACTCAGTTTTTCCTGCATTTACACAGATATGTATGTATTTTTCCCTGTTGTGGTTTTTTTTGTTTGTTTGTTTTGGCTTTTTTGCTTGTTTTCCTTTGTTTCTAATGCAGATATATATACACCCATATATACATTTTGAAGATGCTGCTGAAGGGATTAAGGAGAGTCCTTACTGGCTGTGTGTACTGGTGCCCCAGAGCTGGTGTGGGGCAGTACCTGGCCACTTCCTTGTAGCCCTTGGGGTCATTGGGAAGCTCTGAGCAAAGATGCACACTGCACATTCCAAAAATTCTCCTGTGGACAAACAGGATGTGTCTGGCACAGTGGAGTCTAGCCTTAAAGATGGGAGAGAAACTTGGCTTTTACTCTGTAGCCTGTGTGCATTTATGTCTTGAGTCCCCAATGTGGAAGTCATCTGGTCAAGGTGAGCAGTCACTCCCTGAATTTACCAACTCAGTGTGGCTAAACGTTTCTAATGGTGTCTTAATCCTTCAAGAGGTGGTTACTCCTGCAGCTCTCTGCAGAAGGGAAATTGTTACCATGCAGACATTGTGGTGGCCATCCCCTTTGTTGGGACGCTGTACCTTAGCAGATCCTAAGGGAAGTTTAAGGTGCAGATATTTCTTCTCCTTTGCCTCTGACCTAACGTGGCCATCACCATGTATGATTGCATCACATGGATTTGCCCCTCTGCTGCACTTCAGAAAAAGCTGTCTCCAAGTCTGCTTCTGTTTCTGTTTAACTCCCGAGTGTTTAAGCAGTAGCATAAGTACTATGAGAAATTATATTCACTTCTAAAAAATTTTAAAGGTTTATTAGAATCGTATCAAAAAACACAACAGAAGACTGAATAGAGAAAATAATACAGTACTGGGAGTAAAGGATTTTTTCTCACTATGTGCTCATTTACACAATGGATATTTCGGTTTTTAACTTTTTAGTTTCTCTTGAAGTTTCTTCGCTGTCTAATTGTGGAGATCACTTTTTTATGTCTTGATTGGAGGTCAGGTGTTACTACAGTAACAAGCTGACCTTCTTAAATGGCCTGACCACCCAGGCTATCCTGTTATAACAATGCAAGAGAGGGTAAAACAGCTATAAATCTATAAAATTTTTCTTAGCATTTACGTAATATTTGTCTTTTAATTGTAAGAGTCAACTATTGCATTACTCATCTGTCACAGTACCCTGCATGCTACCAGGCCATATATGGGTTTTAGTCATATCAGCTTGCATTTCTCACATGAGGGATATTTTTTTTTAGAAATAAAATTAGAATTTAGAATACAATTTAGAAATGTTAAACTTTCTCTTTAAATGACTAAAACTCTATACTAGCAAGATGACCACTGAAATGTGTTCAGGTAGTACCAACTTCACTCGGTGGACTGCATGTCATCTGCTTCTTCCCCTTTCCCTGAGCTTTCCACCTTCTGCATTTGTTACAGATGCCTCTTCAATAGATTGCTATTGCTGGTGGCTTTGAGATGGCTTTCAAAGACCTTTTGCTACTTGCTTTCCAGTTCTACCTTATGTTTTTGTCCAGGTTATAAAGGGCAAGTGTGAAAGAAAACTTTTGGATTGAGTGGGCCCAGCTCCTTCAGGAAAGCTCCTGAGTGTGCACCAGCCCAAAAGTGCAGTGCTAGTTCACTAAGCCAAGTGACCGTGCTGTAAAGAGAGGCAGATGTAATTAGAGGGGATATTTTGGGGCTTACAAATGCTAGATTTGCCATGGTAAGAATCCTGACATATCTGTTACCTTGGGGATTTTTTTTTATTTTTTTTGGTTAGCAGTGAGGTAAGGGATATTTTTTGCAATGAAAATTACATGTGCTTATTCCAATTTACTTAAGCACAAACCTTCCAGGGGAAAGAAGTGGGAGCAGGTAGTAGAGTCAAATATCTGTAAGCAGGTGTATTTTTAAAGCTTTTTTCTCCCCCTCTGATTACATGATGCTGAATTTCTTACACATGAGCAAAGTAGAAACAAACTGCCACAAAAGGCAGAAACTACAAAGGCAAAGACAAGGATATCTGTAAAACAAGGGTACTGGAAACTTAATTTTAATTAGTGATACAGTAAGTGGCACCTTTTTACCTAGTGTGGTATTACTCTCCTTTATGTAATTATCTGTTGCTTTTAACATTGCACGTGCTATAACAGAACTGATTAAATGAAAAGTGTGTCTGCTGTTGAGTCAGACTGCTATGTTTGTGATGAGCTGTTCAGATTTTAAACAGTTTGTTGGAGTCCTGCAGTTCATACTAGTAGTTAAATATTCTGGGTGAGAGACCATTTGATATGCAGTTGGTGCATTATTCACCTGTGTGCTTACTGTGCATTCTTGTGAGAAAACTGAGAGTCACTGAAAGGACAACTCTGCTGTAGTGGTTATTTCGGATTGTTTAATTTTAATTACTATTTTCAAGTGTCTGTGATGTGCAGCATTTCCAAGGCTCGGGACTCCTGCTCTGGGGTGATGTGCACTGCACAGGAGAGGCTGTGCTGCCCTCTCAGAAGGGGGATGTGTAGGGCAGCCCCTGCTGCCACATCCTGCCTGGATGATGAAACGGCTTCCCCAGGGTGCCATCCCACACCTGTGGGCATTTATGGATAATCACAGTGTAAGTGGGAAACACAGACATCCCCTCCTAAAGTGGATGGGCTTGGTTTGTTCAGGCTCTCAGTGGGTGGTGTGCACTGCTGTTGCTCTCCAGGTGTAATTGCAAGGACATCTTGAAAAGCTCTGGCACACTCGCACGGGCAGGTCAGGAACAGAGGAAAGCTGCTGAAAGGTAAAAGGAGCTGCCTTGCTAGTCCTGCCTACAGAAACCTGTAAAACTCCTGTGGGTTTGAGCTGAGGAGGGGTGCTCGTCTGGGTGGGGATCAGAGCTGGGCTTGGAGTGTTGCTCTGGGACAGCAGCTCTTGGCAGCTGGGCTCTTGTGCCTGAGAGATGTTTTCCAGTGGGTCTGAATGTGGCCGAAGGTCTGGGCTCCTCTGCTACTCAAAAAAATGTGAAGGTGCTGGGGGGATACAGTAGGAAACCTGTGTCTACAGGCACCAAGTGTTACCTGAGGGGCAGTCTGTGGAGCCTGGACTTGAAAATTTACTTTGTTACTGCCTTTTTCAAGATGTAGTGAGGATTGGATGGGTTTGGGTTTGTTTTGAGTGGGTTTTTTGTTTGTTTGTTTTTGTCTTGGGTTTCTTTGTTGCTTTTCATTGTTTTCAGTCTTGTTCTGCTTGTGCTGTCCTTGCTGATGGATAAGTACATCTTGCCACTTCTAGGCAAGAAGTCTGCAAATTGGGGCTGAGATTTCAGACCAAATGAGTCCTTGAAATGTCTCTGATTCCTGAGTGGTCAGAAACGTGTCCAACGTAGGCAGAGTGTCAGAGACCCCGGGGCAGTGCTGGAGGCAGGTGCTGGTGCTCCGTGCCTGGCTGGGTCTGGAGCTCTATGGGCAGAGAGAGCCAGCCTCCTGCAAAGGGTCAGCAAAAAGGTTGAGGCCATCACTCCTAAGTTTGTTTTCCGTTTATATGTGTTGTTCTTCTGTTCCTCAGCCCAGGATGAAGGAGTGCCCTGAGCATCCCAAGTGGCTGATTTGCTGAAAAGCACCCAGAAGGGTATGCTCCCCTCCCGCCAAGGGAGATGTACAAAGGAAGAAGATTAAGAAGTTGTTTCACAATGTAACAAAACAACGAACAAAAAACATTAAGAGCAGGAGGGAAAAGACATTAGTCTGAAAAGAATAGTGATTTTAAAATATGTGGCAAAAAGGATCAGCTTTTGTGTGCAGTGGTTTCCATTCGGGGATTTCCAGGGGTTACTGGCGGTGTATCACTGAGGACCTGCTTTGGTGCTCTCCTGCCTGAGGTTTTGAGTGCTTATAGACAAGTGTTTATGCATGTGCTGCAACACTGTGTCGGTCATCCCATTACAGAGTGGCAAATTAATTGTTCCACCGTGGAGAAGATCTGAATGCCAAGTGCCTTCCTCCTTCCCCCACCTCCCTGCTTTTCTTCTTTCAGTATTTAGCCAAGGCAGCTGAGCTTTAATATAGATTTCCCCATGTCTTTGCATACATCATTGAGGGACTGTTATTCCACAAACTAGAACTGGTCTCAAGTAATCACCTTTTGAACTCAGTGGTGAAGCTAATTGAACGAAACTTGCTGGGAAAGATACAAAATAATTTAGTTTGTGTCTGTTAGGTTGTCAGAGCGTGGGTATTGTAACAAAGCTTCCTCTCCCCATTCCCCCCCTTTTTATTCCCATGACTACAGTTTATGTATGTTTAAAGTATAATTAACAGGAGAGTCAGAAAATATGTTTTCTTTCTTGGTGCTGAAAGTGACTAATTGTTAGTTGTCAAGATAACAGGATTTCGGGAACGGGGAGATAAATACTGCATGTTTCATGGGGGGCATACCAAAATGCATCTCCAAAGTCATCCAAAGGTGGGGCTTAGGGAGTGGTGAGGCTCCAGGGAGAGTGTGACAAGATGAGGGAGACCTAGATTAGAATTTTGTCTCATTTCTTGACCACCGGTGAAGGGGTTCCACTCTCCAAAATGAAATCTCTCCTTTGCACTTTCCCTCATGATATTTGCCAAACTGGGAAGTGATGAAAATGAGGTTTCCTTGTGTTTGCAAAGTGTTTTGAGATTTGTGTGTGAAACTCTTCATAACCCAAGTAGCACTCATTACAAATGTGGTCTAAGCTATAAGGCTTGGGGTTCTTACTTGAGTAAAATGCCTTTGATTCACTGGGAGCTGGACCCAGGGGAAGAAAATGTGTGGGGTTATGTGTGGCTCACATTTCTGTGTTTTATCCAGATAGGAAAAAAATTGCATGAAACTACTGAAATGATTTTTTTATTTAACTGATTGGGAGCTCCTGGTCCGTGCAGATCCCATCCTGGTGCTCACTGCTTTGCAGTGAGCAAAGCACCCCAGAGCACGAGGTGTTTTCACCTGTGTTGCTGGGGCTCTAAATGTGAGTTGAAATTGAGGAGAGCGAGTTACTGGTGATTCTTCCTTCTGGCAAGGGAGATAACTGGTAGCTATTGTCAGTGCCTGTGGTAAATTGCAGTGTTTACAGTTGGCAATTTCGCAGGACTATGGCAAGGACAGGTTTCTGTCTGGAGCCAGCCAGCCAGAAATCCTCTGACAGGGTGCTCAGCTGGAGCTGGCTGCAGCCAGGGCTGCCCTGCCGACATTCCTTCCTGTCCAGCTGAAGTGTTTTCACTCACAGTTCCAATTTCTCTCCTCTTTTAGCGCAAAATAGGTGTAATTTTGGTGACTGCCTGAACATTAGAGTGTGCACAGGAAAACTGAATGCCCGATCCATCTCGCCGTGGCTGCAGCGTGCCTGAGCTCTGCAAGGTGCAGGCGTGCACCTGCAGGCTGTTAGCAGCAGAATATGGACCAAGTCTGTCAAGGAAGTGGCTATTTCATTAATTTGAAATAGCTGCCTCTCCCAGGATCTGGCTTGCTGATTGATTTCTGTACTTGCCGGGATCCAAGGCCCCTCGCAGCAGACACTGTGTTTGCTTGTTTGCCTCCCAGCGTTTTGGTCCCCTGCACCTTCTCTCAAAAGCACTTTTCTTTGCAATGAAAGCTTTGCATAGTAAGGACCTCACAACAAGAATGAGTGTTACTTCCTTCTCTTTCTTCCTTTTTTCTCCTCTCCCCGTTCTGCTCCCTGCATCCACAGTTTTTGCTCTGTGCTGCTGGGCCAGGAGCTCCTTTGTTGTGTCAATAGGACTGGCCGAGCCCAGGGGCTGTAGCCCTCTTTTACCCCTGACAGCTCACTAGGAATATGTGTGTGTTTGCCCGTATCCCTTTCTTTTTTCCTCCTGTTTTCCTGTCAGAGTAATTAGTGTGGCTTTGTGGCTGAAATCGGTCAAGAGAGGAGCAGTGAAATCTGAAGGCACTGAAGTGCAGCAGAGGCTTTCATTAACCTTATAATGGAGGAAAAATTCAAAATTAAATAAGTCATGCACAGTAAGGAATGTCACAATTTGCTGCCCCTTTCGTTTGTGCAGGACAGGGAGGCTGAGCCCTGTGTCTTGTCATGCATTTCTAATCCTCAGCAATTTGGGGCTGCAGGGGAGGGGGCTGCACCTTGTGCTCCTGTTTCCCCCTCTCCCACCACAGATCTCTATTTCCACTCCCAAAAATGAATTTGCAAAATTTCAGTTCAAAGTGATGCACAGGAAACTGTTTTGAAATACTGTATGGAAAGCTTGGTGTTCTGTTCAAATGCATATTTGGGGAAAAACCTAAAGTTAGCATGATGAGAATGGACTTCTGGAAGATTTTGGCTTACTCTCTTCCTCCATGTCTGAGAACTCATTCTGTGTGAATGCCAGCTTTTCCCTCGTTGGTGCCCCTGGATTTGAATACCAGTGTAATATCTAGCTGACTTTATGCTTGGGTAACTTTCTTGTAAAATACTCAATTTTCATTAGCTTTCTTATTAGACTACTTTTTTCCATGTGGAGTTTTGTGTAATAATAATTGGACATTAGCTGAACAAACGGAAGTCAGCAGTTTTCAGCCTATGGAGTATTTTTTCTTTTTAAAATTTTTTTTGACAGATGAAATGCTTTTAGATGAGAGGTGGTGGGTTGGATGCTAAAGGTGGTGAGCATTCAGCTCCTGTATTTTTGTGGCTTTGAATAAATTAGTGTCAAAGATCTGAATTTAAATTCTGATTTCCCTGTTCATTCACTTAGACCAGTTATACCTGTTATATCTAGAGCTGGTCAAACTCTCTCACATGAATAACTTTCCAGTAAGAATATGTTTGGTTTAACTCAAAGTTCTCTAGAAGAAAACTGCTCTTGTTTTTTAATTTTTTTTTTCTTCTAACAGCCGAGCTTTCACACTGCCTTAGTTTAGAGAAACTGTTAATTCCCTCTTCCCCACCCCTGCCCCCCTTCTCATCTCATTTCTTTGTATCTTTCTTTTTACATGAAAATGGAATGAAACATTTTAAGATCCTGCAATGGCCATCCAGAGGTTACCGGGGGTAACCAGGTGAATACAGTTACATCACTGCCCATGATGAGGGGGGATAGTCAGTGTTGCCTGTGGTCCAGATTATACATCTCATATGTTCTTTGGAGCTTCATACTCTATATGTTTGAGCGAACAACTGCATTTCTAACTCAGAATGACTTGGTTTGAGGTGTGTATTTAATAAGATAATTTAAATGCCATGAGAGTAGAATGCACTTTTTGTAAACAGGACTTGGAGTACTTGAGTGCTTAGATTTTGCTTTAAAATCTCCTTGTTTGTTCGTTATCTAGGGGCATGTCTCTGGCCTTGTGTATGATTTTCAGTACTTCCCTTATAAGTGAGAACTTTTATAAAAGACCAGGAGTTATTACAGCCCTAACTCTGTGTGTAGTTAGAGAAAAAAGTAAATAAAAAGTCTAACAACCATCATCAGTCTGTAGGAGCTGGAATGAGAAGAGCTAACGATCGCTATCCAAGTGATAAATGGGGGAACCATCTGAGAGGGCTTTGGCAACAAGACAAGACAGATGAGGGCAAAATGGCTCCTCTCTGCCTGCCTTTTGTTCTTTGAGGACTGTTATGATTAAAGCTTATTAGCAATCTAGCTCCTAACCTGGGCTCAAATGACGTTGTGAATTAACTGACACACAGTAATAAATTAGAGCAATTAGTGACTACATATTGCTTTTTCTTCTGGGGGTGGTGTGCCCACCTGGAAAGGGAGAACCAGATTTCAGGGCTGAGCGTGTACCTGTGGGAAACACATGTTGGGGTGTCTTCACTGAGAGCCCCTCCTACCTTCTGCATCGTTGTCCATGGGGTTGGGATGCAGGATGTTGGAGAGTAGCCTGTGTGGAGCACTTGAGCTAAAAGGTGGTGAAAGGATTGAAATGAGATGTAAGGAGTTCATCTTGGAAACAATTTTGATCAGATCTGAGTGCATTTGATTTGCTGTGGTTAGATGATTTTGAATGGTTCAACTAATGACAATCCTTCTGGATTGAAGCATTGTTCTTTTCATGCCAGACCAGCCCAGTTCAGCAAGCTGGCAAGGACCAGGCTCTTCAGAGGCGCCTTAGAAAACTTCCATGGTACATGAGATGGTGCTTAAAGTTCATCATCAGTGCTTTACTGTGGAAAGATGAGCTTAAGTGTGTGTTAAAAAGCTTTATGGGATTGGGCTGCAAGCGGGAGAGGGACGTGCTTTTTTCTCTGTGCTTCTGGAAAGGTCACTGACTTGGTGGGATCCTATCCTTGCAGAAACCACGGCTGTTCCCTTTGTCAGATGTACCTGGAGCAGCGTTTGGGGAAGCAGGAGGTCAGGTAAGGTGTGGTGGCAGGCTGCCTGCTCCTGTCAGTGCCAATGAGGGGCTGCAGCCATCCTGGGGGAGAGCTGTGCGCTGTCTCACTCGTTTTGTCACCGGCTGGAAATGGCCTCTTACAGGCACGATGCTGCTGCCTCCAGTGTGAAGTGTCTCTGGTGCCTGGCCTTTCTGGGGCTCATTTCCCAGCTGCTCCACCCCTTAGGACATAAAGCCAAGTGCCTGTGGTCTGACTATCATCCTCTGGTTTGTAAACTGTGCTGACACTTTTCCCTTGCTCCCAGAGCCTGTAAAACTTTAATCCTGGAGAAGACACATGAGTGTGAAGTTTTTAAACTGGTGAGAGTGAAACTCATTCAGTTACTGCCATGTTTGCAGAAGGGTGTGCAGGGGAGCCCTGTGTGATTTGTGCATCTGTAGGAGCGAGGACTTGAGGCAGATTTCATCTGGCTGTTTTTACCCAGACATTGCAAATTCTAAGCTTATTTACTGTGTTGCCATGCTGAGCCATAAAACTTGGAACTGTACAGGAAAAACCCTTGTGCTCCTCTTCTTGTATCATTGGGGCTGGGAATAGCAAAGCTAATTTGTCATGTGGGAACAGCCAGGTTTTGTTCCCACTTTTTACCGTGTGAGGAGAACACGTGCTAAACAGTTACACACCTTTTTTTGTGTTCCTGCACAGCAGGAGCAGCAGGAAGGTTTGGGCCATGGTGATGTTAAAAAGAAGGATGTGAAGAAAAAGTAAAAGCGATTGCATTCTAAGGATAGATCTCACTGGAGAGGTACCTCCTGCTTTCCAAGAAGATAAAAGGCTTATATAAATAAGGTAGGCAGTGAAGTTTAACTAAGAATTGGAATATGAAATTAAAAATGCAAGTGCCAACTCACTCAATACAGTGTCAGCCCTTCTGACAGTATGCTGGTCTCTTGAACTTAGAATTGATTAATCAGTCAACTCTTCCTTTCATAAACAAGCAGTTATATACTGGCAGAAGGAAGTATAGTGGGGTTTGATCCTGTACATCTGATAATTAACTATACATTCATATAGTGATATCTAGGCTACAGTTCTATAAAGCCACTGATAATAAGATCATAAGTGTTAATTAGTTGACATCAATTTATTCTGTTAAATTCTATAGCTGCTGCTTTAATTGAGTGACTCATTTCCTTAGGTAGGCCTTAGTGCTGTGCTACTCTCTTGTCACAGTTCCCAATTTAGAAGTAGCTCAGTCTCACAAGATCGGCAGTGATTTGCTGTTGTGCTCAAAGTAGGTATTTTGATGTCTTCCACAGAAAACAGAAGAGAAAAAAGTGGTGCAAAGGGACATTTTAGAGTTACTAGTTAATAGTGTGTAGTTTGGTCTCTAGTGCAGTTACCAAAAGTGCTCCAGCTGCTGTTGGGGGAATGTTTTGATACTGACCATAGCCTTGGATGATCTTTCTCTGGTTTCCTTAGATTTTGTTGTGTATGTGTAGCAAACTTCTTTCAAAGCTGTTTGTCAGCTGCTCATCACTTGTATGACCTGAGAGTATAAGGGATGTGCCGTCCACCCAGCTGGCTTTGGATGCCTCTGTTCACAAAGATTCAAAAAAGTGGAGAATTGGCTTTCTTCTGTTGTTTGGCATAGTAAATTAGAAAAAGGACTTGTTTTTTACCTCCTTTCAGGTTTCAAGGTGCTTGGTGAAGCCTTGTGGTAGCCTTGGTGGTTTTCAAGTCTAGTTTATAAGAAGCAGTGGAGACACAGTGAGTGTCTGTGCTGTTTACTAACTTCAGAGATAAAAGTGCTTGGCAGATGGGGTCTCTGAACTGTTCACAAATTCACGTTGTGCATCAGGGGACTCAGCCTGCTTAGTATGGTGTCACATCCCTGAATTAGGTGCAGGATGCACTGCTCCATCTTTGTGATTTTAGGGGGATTC
Source organism: Motacilla alba alba (assembly GCF_015832195.1). Classification (NCBI taxonomy): domain Eukaryota; kingdom Metazoa; phylum Chordata; class Aves; order Passeriformes; family Motacillidae; genus Motacilla; species Motacilla alba. Next base: position 34,635,847 of record NC_052022.1, on the reverse strand, counting down.
ATGCATAATGAAATGAATTCAGAGTGAACTGGTCCAAACAGGCAATTGATTGTCCCATCAGCTGAGATGGTGTATTGTCATGGTTTGACACTGACCAGACACCAGGCACCCACAAAAGCCATTTGCTCACCCTGTCCTGCTACAGCTGGGCAGAGGAGAGGGAAAAAGAAATAAATTAATGAAGGGCTCTCATGAGTTGAGATAAGAACTGTGAGAAAACACTCTAAGGGCAAAACAGGTTGAAATTTAAGGTAAATTTATTATTGACAGAGTCAGAGGAGGATAATGAGAAGTAAAATAAGCCTTTAAAACACCTTTCTCTCCAGCCCTTCCCTTTTTTCCACCAACAGCACAGGGACACAGGGTGTGGGGGTGTTGGTCAGTTCATCACTTGAGATCGTCTATTCGTTCAGGGAGAGGAGTCTTTCCTCTGCTGTGCCATGGGGTTCCTCCCACGGGAGACAGTTCTCTGTGAACTTCTCCAGCATGGATCCACTCTGATGAGCAGCAGTCCTGCTCGAACTGCTGCAGTGTGAGTCCCTCCCACAGGCAAATGGTCTTCCCAAAACTACTGTGGTGTGGGTCACTTGTCCACGGGGTGCAGTTCATCAAGGACAGGCTTCTCTGGTGTGCAAGCAAGGGCCCCCTCTCTCTCTGTATCTCTGGAAGGATAGGCCTTCTCTCTCCGTTCAGGTCTCCGCTGCATCACAGCTTGCTCTGGCATTCACCCTCTCCCAGCATAAGCACTTCTTCCACAGGCTGCGAGTGGATCTCTGCATCCCTGTGGACCTCATGCATTACAGGGGCACTGCTGCTTCACCCTGGTCCTCACCACAGCCTGCAGAGGAATCTCAGCTCTGACGCTTGGAGCACCTCCTCCCCTTCTTTTTCTACTGACCTTGGTGCTGCCGTGTTGTTTCCCCCGTATGTCCTCACTTCCTCCTCCTTTCTGACTAGAAGACAAACTGCTGCTTGTAGTACCACTGTCAACAGGTCCCACCAATTCAAAGATTCCTGCAGGATCCTGTAGCACTGAGTTGATCTTGTCTAGGTTTCACGTCAGGGATTGCTCACCACGTTTCCAGCACTGTCGCACAGGCAGTGGTGGCTGTGGCAGCGCTGGTGCTGTTTAACGCCTCTCCTCACGTGAGGCACCAGGAAGGAGATGCCCCTGCCCCTGGAAAAAAATTGCCCGTGCCCTGTTTTGATTTTCTTCTTAACTATGTCATCACAGAGCCATTACCAGCCTCTCTCATTTGGCCAGCAGCGTGTCCATCTTCAGAGCCATTGGAGATTGGCTCTGTCAGACATGGTGGAATCTTCCAGCAGCTTCTCACAGAAGCCATTTCCATGACCCTCCACTGCTACCAAAAGCCAGGCTGTGCCAAATCAACACATGCATTTACTAACCAATTTTGGAGACAGACAGTAGATTCCCTTTCTTCCCAGTTTTCTTCTGGAGGGGCCTGAAGTCTTCTCTGGGCCTAATCTTTTGCATTAATGTTATGTAATGAGTGGACTAACTTGTTTTCTTTGAATTTCTTACCACCCTGTTTTGGAAACCACTGCAGACTCTGCAGGTATTCTGTAGAAAGGGCATCAACCCTGCTGTTAGCATTTGTGATATTGTAGTGCCCTAGAACACAGTTAAGTTCTTCTCCCTTCAACCGAGAGGACAAATTCCCTGCCTGAAGTTGGTGTCATAAAAACAGATTAGTGTCTGAGAAGGGTTGCAAGGAGGCACCAAGAAGGGGGTAGTCAATGTGATCAACAAGCTTTGGGGGAAAGCTCTGAGGCTGAAGGCCATGAGAGCTTGGTGACCTCCTCGAGGAGCAGGTGGGTAAGTGACTGGCTGAAGAAGGGAGTGAGGGCATGTGGGCACAGCTGAACCCTGGGTAGGGATATGAGAGCACTTTGCACATGGGAAGACTGTGATGCTTGGACAGCAAGAGGATAAGGTGCTGCTAGAAGGAAGGAGCTGTAAGCCTGTGGTTTTTGAACCTATATTGTTCACATTTATTAACTCAAAATTACTAAAAATCTATGAATAATCAGGATCAGAGATGACATTACAAGGACATAACCTTTCTGGTCCAATAGGTTGTGTATGTATTGGTAAGTTGCAATCCCCTGTGGTGTCCTCCTTGACTCACCAGCCAGAGGTGGGCTGCTCCCACTTCCCTCCAGTGAGACGGGGCATTTGGTGAGCAGTGCTGAGTGTGGTTCTCTGCAGCCTTTTTGGGATTGAGGCCTTCAGTGTGAGCAATTATCTCCTGAAGGGGGATGATGTGAGACTCTTAAATTAGAGGCATCTTATTAGCCACACTTCACGTACCAAGCGTTTGCTATAAAAAGATGCACCTTGCTGCTAAGACTGAGTGATTAATTTGCAAGCCAGCAAGTCGTTAGATTGTGCTAACAATTACCATATTTGATAGATTAAAGCCCACACAAGGGTATCGGTTACCTTGGGAGTTTATTTACAGTTCCTGATGTGTGGCAGGCAAAGAATTCATGGTGTGACAATGACTATATCATATCTCAACGATCCCATCACATTAAAAAATTATGTCCAAGCTGAAAGTTCTGAAAATGTGCCCATCTGTTTGTTATGCATGGACTCAGCCCTTTCCATTTTGAAGCTTGGCTTCTTCCTCCAAGAAGTCATCAGCTGGATGTATGGTCGGTGGAAAACTTTCCTCCTGTGAAAATAAAATTTAGAATCCAGGAAACTTGTGTTTTGCCCTGAAATGAAAATGTTACTTTTTAGACTAGAACTGTATATATACTGTGACTGTCAGTTTATTTTTGTGTGTGTGTAAGCTATATGTAATTTAGAATTTGCACAAGAAGCTAAAGTTTCTCTTGCTGGAGTCCCTTCAGTTTGGCACCAAAAGTGTTTAATTGTTTAGCAGAGAAAGAACATGATTGACTTTATGGTCCAATGGTCTCAAAATTTCATGTTTTTCAAGGCACAGGTGAAGACAGTTGGTGATGGTGGCAAAGACAAGGAGGAAATCACCGCCTCAGCTCTTTTTCTGATCAGAAATGTTGTCCTATAAAGTGACAATGAAATTCTCATGGTATTATTTTTTTGCAAACTGATATCCATCCAACCAAGAGTTATTGCTCTCTCCAGGACTTAGCGTGAGCATCGAAACTGCTGTTAACAGCCCTCCTCTGCAGCAATGGCATCTGGGAACACAAAAATAGATGTGCCCCAAAACACCCATCCCTTCAGGAGATTTTTGACCTGCATCCGTGCTTATGTAAAGTTTTCGTACCTTTTGTCTCTCTCTTTTCCGAGTGGTTTTATTCATTCTGACTCGTGATCAGGCCCTGTTTTAATAACTCCTGAGCTGCTGTTGTCCCCGCAGAGCAGAGAGGAAGACCTTGCACGTCAGAAACCTTCAGCGGTGGGCAGCACACAAAAGGTCATCCTCCAGCTGGTGAGATTCATGGGCCATGGGCAGCCAGGCTGCTTCCCTGCTCCTCATTCCCTGCATATCTCTGTGCCCATGTCACTGCTGGGCACTGTCCCTCTCTCCTCCCCTTGTACTTCCACTGTTATTTTTCTGAATGTCGAAATGAACGATGGTAACCGCCCCCTGTAGAAAAGTTGTGGGGAAAAGCAGTGCTGTGAGCTCTGGCAGCCCGGGCGGTGCACGGGGAACAACGCCGCCCTTGTTCTGCTCACCCTTTTGGGCATCTGCAGCTCCTCCAGCCCCGGAAAGCCAGCTCTGTCCCAGGGACACGGGACAGGCACGAAGACACGGCACACTGTGCCAGCTTGGGGCTTGCAAAGGCTGCCACAGCCCTGGCATCCTGGGGATGTGGCACTTGGAACAGCACCACATCATCTGCACAGGTTTAGTAGCCGTGGGGCTCAGATGAGTCACTTTGGGGTTTTTTTCCTATTTGTTTGCTGTCCTGCACCCAGTTAGGTTTAACAATGTGATTCACAGCCATTTAGTCTCTGTTGTCATCATACTTATTCTGCAGTCATCACTAAGAGATCTCTTTTACTGTCTCTTTCCCTTGGCTTTTGGTAAATTTTTTGCCTTCTGCCCCTGGTGAAGCCAGTAGCAGATGATAAAAATGCTTTGAAATTATGTTAAAAGAACCACAGCTGGTATAAATACATTTTACTTTGATGTATCTGATCTGATTTGTGTTACCTGAGGATCAGGCCTTAACTGTTTAATTCTGCTACTTTAGTTAAAAAATAGTACTCAGCACTGAATTCCTTTTCATTGTCAGAGCCATCTCCAGCTCAAGGTCTGAGGTAAGTGGTTGGCACAAAGGTGGCTCAGGTGACAGTGGTTTGGGGCTGACCATGAGAATGGTACAAACATGTTAGCAAAAACAACTGAGTGCTTGGTAGCATCTAAAGCAAAGCTGAACGAGTTCTCAGTGAAACTCAGCATTTCAGTTGGAAAGGTTGATTTCTTAGGGAATGTTCATAGTAAAAAGATTTTTAACAGAATGGCTTGTGGTCCTTCTCCTTTCTGTTTAGACATGGGTTTTCTCCAAGGGGAACTGCCTGGTCTCTGAGAAAACCAGGTGCCTGACACAGCAGTAAGACCTGACATGAATGATTTGTGCAGAAACCAAGAGGAAGATTGCCTAGAACAGGAAAGGAAATGGAAAATTATGTGGGTGTTTTTTTGGTGACAAGATACAGAGTGTGGGGGTAAAAGAAGACAGGACTGCTGTTATTGCTAAGGTTTAGCATTAGCTAATTATTAGCAGTTAACAAATAGGGCACTGTTATTGATAGTAAATTGGTAGCAGCTAACAAAAATCTGAGCACAAGCACAAATTTTTGCTCCTTGCATCTGAACCCTCTGGTGGTAATACAGGCTTTGCACTTGTGTGTTGTGGCCATCCAGAGTAGTTAAGGGAAAAAAGGTGGAGATACAATCAGAGTTCAGACAGGAGAGATGCCTGCAGAGGGAAGTGTCATATAGATTTTGGTATTAAAAAAAATTAAGGTAATCAGTCTAGACACGGAAGTGAAAGAGAGGCTATAACCTCAATGGCCATATGCTACAAAAAACAAGCAGGAGGAGGAGGATCAGAGCAGTGCAATGTAAGCTGCAAACCCTCTCCACTGGGCTTAGCAGGACTTAAAATAAACGGGAAGATAATAGTGCAGCAAGTATGAGAGAAGAGAAAAACTCCAGTGCTGCTGAAGAGATCAGCTAGTGTCTGCTTTAAAAGCTGTGATGAGCAGTGCCTCACTTTCTGAAACCATGATCTGGGTTCCTTGGTTTGTGCCAGGATGCAGCACAGAGTGTGTGTACGAGCGGTAAAATCCCTCAGGAATGAGGGGCTGCTCATATTTCCCACAAAAGGGAAACATTGAAAGGAAAAAAAAACCTATGGCTTGATATCTGGGGGTTTACTGTTGCAAGAACATGTGCCTCAGTTTCCCTATCTGTAAAATTATTAGAAGGGTTTCATCAGGAAATGTGTTTGGAGATACTTTCTCTAAAAAGCTGCAGTAAGGCTTGGGGAGATACCTGACTGTGCCCAGGAAACACTTGGGAATTAAGCAAATATCCTCTTGAAAATGAAGCCAAATTTACATGCCTGCAGGAAAGTGGTTGTGCCTTTCTTGAAAAGATTTCCTGATTTCCTGAAAAGGCATTTCTGTTAATTCTCTGAAAGGGACGTGACAATGTTTGCAGCATTAATGGAATTTTCTGTCTGAGGAGGAGATGTAGGACTGTTAATCATGGGCCCTTTTTTCTTCTGTGTTTGCTTTGGTCCTTGACTGTTCCATTGATATTTAGCATTTGTCTTAAGTTCATTTTAGTTCAGTCTCATTACATGTACTTCTTACTTGTGATGCTGCTGATTTGAAAAGCACTCCCAAAATCCTGGGGATTTTTCTGGCTTTGTACCATTCTTTGAATTTTGTGTTCTACAAGTTTTTCATGCATCACAGACTGGTGAGTTTTTTTTGGCTGTAAGTCAGATTAATGTTCTTGGGGATGATGAGAGTTCACTTTTTCACCCATTTGCTTGTCTCTAAAATGTGGCAAGATGCTTTTTTGTTGAGTGCTTGATTCCATCCTCCCACTCTCTCCTGGCTTAAAAAAGGGCAATTATCCAAAATTCACACTTACCTTGTCACCTGTAGACAAGGCATCTCTGATGCCTGGTGTGAGCTGCTCCATGCTGTCTGACAGGCTGGTGTGCACCAAAGCTGGGATGGGGAGTTGCCTGGGCTGGGAAGGAGCCTATGGATGGACCAGGCTCCAGGACACTGAGAGTTACAGCTGTGGGTGTAACCTACAAATGAGGGGCTTGCAGGTTTATGGGATCCTCTGCAAAAGCTGGGCCAGAAACTTCCCTGAGACCTCCTAGACCCGCTGGCACTGAAGCTCCTCACTACCCACTGTCCTGATTGTCAGAGTGCTGCTTTGGGATTGAGGAAGGTAGGATATTAAACAGCAAATAGTACACCCAGCGTGCCCAGAAGGCTCAGAAGTCATGGGCTGTGGTCCATGTCTTCCCATGTTTGGGGAAGCCTTTCTCCTGAAGGCACTTTGGGCTGCACTTGCTGCAGCTTTGGTTCAGCTCTTCTGAACTAGAGGTCAGTGCACACCCTGAAGCGCAAGAATTTGTATTTCTTGCAAAGCTTTTAATCATCGCAGTGGTAACCCTAGCTGGTCTCCTTTTAATTTGTGAATTATTCACACGTGGTAGAAAAGGCAAAATGTGTTGAATGAGTTTTGCATGATTAATGGTTTTGTCCAGAATTATTGCTGGTGAAGATGCGGTATTTTACATTTTGGCTGACATATAAAAGCAAGGGAGAGCCAATTTTTTTTATTTGAGAGCTCAGAATGTCTGTCTCTTTATTGGCTTTATTTTTAGGGATATAGACGAAGCAGATTGTAAATTGTGAGTAATTTAATTTTAATTAGTCCTACTAAAAGCTTTATTACTCTTTCCTGTTCTCTTTCCATGAAAGTGATAGCAAGGCAAACGTTTGTGATCCTGAGTGCTGTAAAAAGGTGCTGTTTTTCAGACCTCCTGGCACAGCTTGTCAGCATCTCTAAAATTCTTTGTAATCCCAAAAGCCTGCCCTTCTGAAGTACTCAGCTCTGCCCAGAAAAGCTGTGACAAATGGTATCTGTGCCAGGGAGTGGGCTGAGGTTATTAAAGAATTTGCTGCTATGGTTATTTTAGCGAATGAGTTGCTTGTTTGTAGGGGTTCCCCTCACCTCCCCCCAAGAAGCTTGTTAGATATAGATTAGCAGTATCTGTTATCTGTAAGGCTTTGAAGTTGTTCTTACCCAAAAATGAAGGAACTAAAAAGAAACAGCCAAACAATCAAAAGCCTGAAAAACAGAGAAAAGAAAAACAAAACCAAAAAATCCCCCAACCTAGTGAAAGAGTAACTGCTGTCTGTTCTGTGGCACCCTGAGGCAGATTTTTGTTGCTCTCCCAGCTGGTCCAAGCTCTGCTGATGGAGGGTGGGGGAGATTGTATACATGGAGTGCAGCCACTTGCTCCTTTCCTTCATCTACTTTCATGAGCTTAAAACTTTGAAAATCATCCTTCATGGGATATCCTGCCTGAACCTCCCATTGCTGTTGTTTTATGCAGAAATTAATTTGCGTTAGACTAGAAAAACAGGGTGCAAATTAATTCAGAAAGGAAATGGCTTTTAAAGTTGCAAGGCAGGGTGATCCACGCTGGTCAGTGGGCTGGTTCAGCTGGCTTGTTGAAGCCTTCTCTGCTCAGGTCCTTCCAAGCAGTTGCCCCTTTTCCTGGATCTTGCTGTATTTCTGCTGTATTTCTGTATTGCCTGCATTGCTGCTGAAGCACAGGGCAAGGACCAGGATGTGCCTGGGGACTGGCCATGGCTGCTGGAGGGCATCAGTGCTGCCTTTCTTTCCCAGAGGGCAGTTCTCTCTGAGCCTGCTGTGGCCCTCAGCCCTCCCTGACCAAGATTTCCAGCTTGCCTTGAGGTTTTGTGCTATATTTGGGTTAACCAGCGAACGCTATCAGATGTCCTTGCCACTGGAGAGCTGCTGCAAGGTCGACGTTACCTCGTTTGTCACTGCTGCCCTCCACAGCCGTGGAATGTGCTCCTGAGGCAGCTCTGCATCCCTCACCCAGCCCTGGCCATGGAGGGACCCTCCTGAGGAGCTGCCCTTGGCTGGGCTGCACAAAGGAGGCTGCCTTCTGCAGGTTGATGACTCCTGCTGGCCCTCCTGCACTTGTCCTGCCTCAGTCTGGCTCTTCCTGTGCCTTTCTCAGGGAAGAGTTTGTCTGGGGCAGGTTTCTGTGTGTCCAAGAGATCTGTTGTGCATCCTGACATTTGGACCTCCCTGATTGCTGTGGGACTGTTGTGTCACTACCAGGGACATTTGGCTTCCATTGCTGCTGCTGTTTACTTGTAGTGGCAACACAGCCAGTCTGTCTCTCTCTCACTGTTGTTGTTTGTCCCAGAAACTAATATCCCCCTTCTTCTTCTTTCCCCCTTCTTCTTCTTTCCCCCTTCTTCTTCTTTCCCCCTTCTTCTTCTTTCCCCCTTCTTCTTCTTTCCCCCTTCTTCTTCTTTCCCCCTTCTTCTTCTTTCCCCCTTCTTCTTCTTTCCCCCTTCTTCTTCTTTCCCCCTTCTTCTTCTTTCCCCCTTTCCCCTTTTCATTTATTATTTTTCTGGAAAAGTCTTTTAAGCTCACGTCTAGCCCAATCTGGCCTCTCTGGGCTCATTCTTCCTAAAACAGCACCAAAACCCACTCCCAGCCGACCAGTTGTGTGCCAGGGACTTGGTTGTGCAGCATGAAAATGCTGCTCAGTTGAGTGTGATGATGGCTTTGGAAAAAGCATGGAGGGGGAGGAAAATTCCAAATGGGATTCTCTCAGGTAATCTCACAGTGAAGCAATGCAAGTGTTAATTACTGCTCTGAGTGACAGGTGGAATTATCCAAGTGTAATGCTGCTTGCAGGTTGAAAAAAAAGAAAAAGGGCTATATTTACAAAAAATAAGTTATTTAACACTCAACAGGGTGCATCTTGGCTAGCATTGCAATGCACCTATTAAATTTTTAGTGCCAGATTATTATTCACAGCCAGGGTACAGAAGTTGTGGAGCAGCATAACCCAAGCAACAATTATTAATTAATCAGGTGTTGTAAGTGCCTAAAGAGAGCAGTAGGCAAATGATAAGAGCCTCCCTGGGATACAATATACTTTTTTTTTCCAGATTGCAAATTAGTTAAAGCATGTATAATAATGTGACGTCCCCTTAGCAGATATTGCATCCATTATTCTTTCTACTCATATTAATAAACCCATTGATGAATACCCTCATTCTGTACGCTGTTCCCAAAAATGATTTGCAGTTGTAAAACCTTTTAACTCGGCAACTGTTTGTACTGAAAGGCAACTTTGGGAGATACTGTAAATTATTTTGAGGGATTTGAACATGTTGTTTATATCCATTAGTTGCTACAAATGCCAGGGTGCTGTGATTTAACTGCCTCATTCTTTCTTACCAGAAGAGGATGCGTTAGATAAATTTTGAAGTTGGTAAAGATTGAGGAAAAACTTCCTGTAAGAGGAAAACCCCATGTGAGGTATGTATGTAGTTTTAGTTTTCTCCCTGGGTTGTCAAATTAGCTTCCCTCTGGGAAGGGCCTGGTGGGTCTCTGGAGCCTCCTGCAGAGCATGCAGTTCTGGGGGAGAGCTGCTATTCCCATGGGGATGATGGAGGGGTGTGAGAGCCAAGGCAGGGCTGCCAGAGCTTGGCATGCAAGGTGCATTATAAATGCCATCACTTGGCAGGATTATGTTTGCAAAAATGAATGCGATTTTTCAAGCTTCCCAGACTTACTTTGAGTGAGAAACTATATGCTGGAGGTTATTATCACATCTTAAATGGCCTTTTTTGGTGTCACACTGGCTCTGTATAGCTCATCCTTTTCAGTGTAATTAGTTTGCTTTCTGGGAGCTCTAATGCATATGCATTTGAGTGGCTTGACCTCTCAATGTAATTTTCCTTTTTTTTTTTTTTTTTTCCTTTTTCCACTGGCTCAAGAGTATATGTATGAGGACAGGGGGAAAATCAGGACACTGAGGTAGAAAGTCCTGTTCCTGAAGAGCAAAGCAATATCATTGCAAGGATATATTAAATAGCAGCAGCACTGCTGAGGCAGAGCACGGTGCTATTACCACTCTTGCTGGGCAGCAGTCAGGGAGTTTATGGCTGTGTGTCATCCCTGTGGCCTGCACAGCCATTCCCCTTGCTGGAGGGTAAATGACTTTGCAGGCAAGGCATGAAATGATCCCACCAAGGGAAAAGATGCCTTTCTTCCCCATCTCCATCTTTTTGTGGCCACAGTTGAGAGGGAGCAGCTCTGCGAGGGGAGGGATAGATAGCTCCACTGAGTGCTCCCCATCAGAGAGCTGGAGACTCTTTTCTGCCTGCCTTACCCATTAAAGTGGAACTTGGTGGTTAATTCCTGCCTAAAGAAGGGCTCCCTGGTGTTCTTCCCTGCACTAAGTCAGCATAACAGCTGCTGACTTCATCACTTAGCTCATGGTGTTGGGACTGAAAACTGGAGATGGGACAGGGTTGGGTATTTCTGCCCTGTGGTTGGTTTGGATGATGAACTCCTGCGGATGCACAGTTTTTGTTTTGCTTCCTTCCTGCAGCTCTCTTGGGAAACTTGGGTCCTTTGGTGTGTGTCACAACTTGGGAAGGCAAATGTGGACCTTTTGTGGTGCAGTTCTTCAAGTATTTTCTTGTGATGGGTGAAATTTAGTTGGGAAACCTCCTGTGCTGAGCTGGAAACGGGCTGGGTGACACACTTGGTGTATCATAAGTCGATTTTTGGAGCCTTGTTGTGAAGTGGATGGTATTTGGAACTGAGGAACTGTCTGATTGTCTCCTCTGCGCGTGGGGGCCCTGGGAATGGCAATATGATCAATGGTCATATCTTCACCATTCAGCTGTCATTCTTGCTTTTCATTTGCAAATGAAGATGCGGGTAACCTGCTTTTTAACATATGGCCCATTAGCTACCTCCTGCTATTCAGATGGTAATGTAGTGGACCAGTGGTGATTTAACACTCTGACTTGTATGGAAAGTAACAGATTGTTTACGCTGGTAATGATACTCATTTCCATATCAATTCCTCCTGCTAGACCAATGCCTTAAAATAAAAAACTTATGGCTGGACAGTACTTACCCAGACCGGCTAAAGGAAAAGCCTTGTGTTTGTCTTAGGTACTGCCTTGAATTGTTGAGGAACCAGACAAGAGGAGAAAAGGCTCTTGCAGATAAATCATGTGTATAAGTCTTAGGGTGAGTTACAAAATCCCAGCAGGAGCAATGGATGTGTGAGGAGTTTGAGGCTGAAAAAAACAACGACTTTGAAGGATTAGTCAGAAAATACTGTTCTAGATTGCTAGCAGATAAACATCAGCAGGGGACTCTGGGGATCTATCTGTTTTTAATATGAACGGGGTTTTGGTCTTCTGACTTCCCTGGAGTGGCAGTGATTCCTACCAATTTCAATGAATGACTTGTTTTGTAGCCACACCAGGAACATCTGAGATCTTCCTGCTGTGCTTGGTAGTCAACAAGAGATTGCCATCCAAACACAAACAGTTGTTTTGTTTGGGTTTTTTAAAGCTTTGAGTGGCAGGTGGTTTGTGCCCATTGCTGGAGTGCTGGACATGAAGGTGGCAGTGATAGGCTTGTGGAGAACAGACCTGGTGCTGCTCTTTGGGCAGAGACTGTCAGAAGAGAGGTTGTCAGAGTAGGTGCTTCAAAGAGGTCAATGTCAGCTGACAACTGACAACGTCAGTCCATCCAACCCTTTCCCCTCTTGAGCACTGTGACATGTGAAGTTAGTGAGGGTGGTGAGCTCATGAATTAGTCAGATTTGTGTCAGCATGGCAGTGACAGATGGGACTGATGGGACAGTCTGCCCACAGAGGTGCACCAGGACTGCTGCTGAATATCAGCACTTGGATTGCTGAATGTCAGCACTTGGACTGCACCTTGCCAGCTCCTGAAATGTTGTTATATTTATTTGTGTGGCAGGTCTCAGCCTGAGCACTGTTCCTGGATGGATGCTGAGTGTCCAAATGGGAAAGGGGAACTGGGAGGAGTGTGAATGGAGCAACAAGAATGATTGGGAGCTTAGGGGACAAAGTAGTTGGTGATTGCTGGTTGTTTAGCTTACAGAGAAGGCAGACCTGGTGAGAGCTTTGAGGTGGCAGGTTGCTGCAGAGAGAAGCAGATACCCACATCAGGCGGGATAAAGAGATGTAGCCTGGAGCAGTAGCAAGAGACTGTCAAGGTACATGCTAGGGAACACATTCTGTTGGAGGGAGGAGGGACAAATGGGAGACCCTATGTTACATAGGTCCCTCAGATACTTTGCATTAGGCTTGTAGACACTGCTGGTCCTTCCTGGTCTATCTTACTCTGTGTTTTTGTTATTTTAAGCATATAATGGAATGCCACAAAGAAATGTACATGTTTATTTTTAGGGAGCTGGGTAATGGTGTGAGAACAGAGAGCTTTGCAGAATTGCACTCCATTACGCAGAAATGCTTCCAGCACCCGAGGAAAGGTGAGACACCAAACTGGAGGGGTGAGTTGGTGACAGAGCAAGAAAGGATCCCAATGTTAACAGCAGTGGAAGAGGAACTGAGCTGGGGAGCGAGACACGTCCCAGGTTTGCTCTGAGCAAACAACCATGTGGAGTTTTGCAGCACTTCATGCACAGGACAGCACATTCTTGCTTGTGCACGAACTGCCAGGCAGGGAACTACTCATGTCTCAGTCAGTGGAGCTGGCAGCAGTGCAGGAAAATTCACCATTATTCAACAGCAATCGATTGCAAATGGAACAAAGAAGCAAAGAGTAACAAAATGGGCCCCCCCAAGCCACAAACAGAGTGGGCAGCTCAAAGTGGGACTGGTGGACAAACTTGCTGCTGGGCAGGAGGTATGAGTAGGTAAGGTACAAGAGGCACAGGTTGTGGTTGCCACTTAGAAATTCAATTAGTTTCTGAAGATCCCAGGTTGCCTTTATTACAAGTTCATTCTTTTTATGTTGTTTTTATACAAAACATAGAAATACACATGTATATTCCAAATGTGATGGGTGCATTACATTTTGAAATGAAAATTATCTAGAAGAGAAATAACAGAGAACAAATAGATATTACAGGACAGCTATTACAATTATTGTAAATGCTGTGCAGAGCTCTTCCCTTTTCTTCCACATTTGGCTTCACAGCCATTTTCGGGAATGGAAGACAATTACTCAGTCTGAATGCTACTGTGAATAGAATAAAGACACTTGGTTATTAAGAAATCCAATAGGCTACAGTTGAAGTATCAATAAGCATTTGTCCTGTGGTATAACGACATGGGTGTATTTCTGAAGACATGTACAGAAATGTTGCTTGGCATTGCAAAGGCCAGGAGCAGGTTTTGTGTTGTTAAGCACTCCAAGATGTGCAGCATCCATCAGCAGGTTTTCTGCAGTAGAATATCTGATCATTTGTGGAACTTGTGGAAGACTTTGCTCAAGGTACAGGAGTGCATAAAACAAATTTTTTGGACATTAGCACATTTTTGTTTTGAACGATACCCATTAGGGAGCTGTCATGTCTGATCTGCAGTGTGTGAGACTGAAAGAGGTTGGGTATAGAACTCATGTTCATAGAGTGGTTTGGGGTGATGGTTGATGTGTGGAGCCTAGGGCATGGGGGCTGCTTTAGCAAGTTGATGTGATGCTGGGTGAAGGGTTGTAGATTCTTGCTTTATCTCCTCTTAAACAGGTGGATTTGAAGTTGTTGTTTCCCAGAACTGGGAAAGGGCTATAAAAAGTTCCATTAACTACAGCTAATTAGGTAAATATCCAACCTGCAAATGCTGATGCTGCCTTGCACTATAAATTCTGAGGTCTAAAAACAGAGGGGGGGAAGCAAATGCCTTCCCTAAAAGGAGTTGCTAAATACACATAAGTCTTACTTATCAGAAGGAGCTGAAAGTTGATTAATTTTTCTAAGAAAAATTTTTCCATCTGTTAGTAGACAGTTTTTATATGACAAAAAAGACAGGTAAAAATTTGGTTCTAGGAATATCTGGACAGTGCACTCTGTGGTAGCAGGATGCTGGAGAAAGATTAATTAAATAATTGTGCCAAAGGAGAAAAGGCAAATTGCACCATTTAATAAAAAGGAAGACGTGTGATGAAAAAGTCCAAAATGACAGCATGAACAGCTGCAGGCTGCCATGGAGAGCTGGTGCTAACTTACAGCATGAAGATGCAGTGAGGCGTCTCACCTAGGATTTACTCTGACAGCTTTCACTTTCCTTCATCCCTGTCTCAACTCTGCTACTAAAAGCTTTCCCATAGTTACTGCTAAACTTATCTCGCCTTTCTGGAAGAAAGCCTTAGCTGCAGTTCCTTGTGAAAAGTGGCTGATTATAAATAACTTCAAGATAAGAAGTTTTAAACAACCTGGTACCCTGAATGTCTCTGTTCTTGAGATACACAGGTTATGTAGTGGAAAATGTGCAGTGAAGAAGAGGAAGGCATCAGTGTCTCAGTGGGAAAGCACAGTCCATGTGTAATAAATAAAACCTGTGTATTCCATCACCTTCTCGTCACTCACTCCTCTGGAGCAGCCTGGCAGTAAGGACTCACCTTCATGTGCATTTTCCCGCTGTCAACTGTAGTAGCCAAATGTGATGCAAAAGTCACCTCAGTCTCAACAATCAGGGACTTGCAAGAGAAGAACCCTTGGAGCTTGTTACAGGCCAGTTCGTGCATTTCTGTGCACATTTAATAGGTTTGTTTAGAAAAACCTTCCAAAAAGTGCATTGAAATAACTACCGTGTACTTCTGTAATCCTTCTGCAGACATTCGGAGTGAGGATGCTGTGTGTTCAGTCCTGTCAGATACTGAAGAAGAAATCCAGACAGGTTTAATAATCCATGAATTGCCATTGTGTCTTTGTGCCTTGCCACGCTCTTCTCGGGCTGAGGCCGGATGCCTGGCTGTGGCTGAGCAGGGGGCAGGCTCATGGATTGGGAGCAGTGCCAGCCAGCAGGGCCACTTACAGCTCACACATCTGCCTTTCCAGAGCCACAAGAGGAAGGTGATGAGGTACCCTTGGAGCTACTTTGGCTGTTTAAGCTACAAACAGAGCTCCCAATGCAATGCACAGCTCTTTGTGCCTCCAAGTCCCTTCAACATCATCATGTGAGAATTACAAGGGCTTTAATTTTCCTGTTAGCACAAGCAATGCTGTATTTTTTTTCCCCCTGCAGCACTGCTTTCCCAGCAGGAAAAATAATCTGTGGTAAAATCTTATCAGGACTATTCCAACCTCTGTGTGGACCAAAGGAACCCAAAACAAATCCAGCTTACTGCTTCTGGTCGGAATCAGCGAAACTCAGAATGCCAATATGCTGATTTTTATCTTGGACATTAGAGAAACTGAGAAACCCTGCTAAAAAGTACTCTTCTCCAGCTGTAATTTAGGAGCTGCATTTATTTCCACTGCACCTCTGCATCCTGATGGGGGCTGTCTGGGAAGAGAGGCTCAAGGCTCAACCACATTCTTCCATATCAGCCAGGCTCAAAGGGACAGAGCTTTTTCTTTGTGCCAAAGGCATAACACCAGCAAGAATCCAAACCTGGCAATTTTTGTTCAGGAGCCAATAGCAGGGTGGGTTGTTGGGCCCTTTGCCTTTGGACACTGGTTTGTGCTTGCTCAGTACTGGAAAACAGTGTGGTTATGGCTTAGTGGGATATTTTCAAGCCCATTGCATAGTGCACTTGGCAGGTGATTTCCTGCTGTTACATGGGTTTGTATTCCTCTGCCTAGCAGCTAAATATTAAGACTGTTGACCACATCTGAGAGGCAGTAAAATGAAATGACCAATATTCAGCATGAACTATTACCTGCTTGGCTATTGAAACCCTTTCCCAAGACACGTTTTCTAATTTTTGGGTTTTCCATGTCAGATTTTTGGTTTAGAGCTTTTTATGCTCTGCTCCTTTTTTAGGAGCCAAATATTCTCAAACCTGAACTCTTACGTTTTTTTGCCCCTCTGTTTTGTGAGAGTGCTTTTCCAGGATGAAAGGCTCGCTGGAAATGTTTCTTTTCATTCAAGTACCTATATTTTATGGTAAATTAATACCTGCTGTAAGTTCCTTGCAGGTATTTATATAATCTGTATCAACAAAGGATTTCTGGTATTTTTCCTGCTTTTAGATTCATGCATGTAGATGTTTCTGCTTTGGGATTAGAATAGATATGTGAAACTTGAAGGGAGGTTGCGGCTGAAGAGGAGGTGTTCACTTGGCAGAGGGTCTGCCAGAAGCCTGACCTTCTGTAGAAGGTTTTGCTCAGGAAAATTGACTGTTCAGACAGAGTCAGAGGTCACTCCCAGCTTGTGGAGCTTCCTTCAGGCCATAGCTTTTGGTCTCTTTGTTTTTAAACTCGTTTTTCTAAAATGGAACAAAACAGGCACATGGGAGAAGGGGCTGAGCACCGGGAAGGTTTGCCAGCAGCAGGACAGCCCCATAAAACCCTGCATCCCGGCTGTTAGCTGTGGCATCACAGCATCCCTGGGCATCAATGTAAATCCATTCAGTATGCTTCTCGCTTCCCAGCCTTATAAAGTCGTTGGAAAATGAAGTGAAAAATGGTGCGCTGATTTCTAGTAACTTTACTCTGCGGGAACCAATTTGGAAGCATTTGAGTGCACATTTGCAGGAGGATTTGGGCACGAGCACCGCGAGGTCTCCAGCAGTACATTTCCTTTTAGAGGCTGTAATTGGAGCCCTGAAATGTCTTTAAACGCTTTATTTTAGAAATAGCTGAGGGTTTGGAATGAAGTCATATAAAGTTATGGCAGCACTTCATGATTTTAGGAGACTTTCAGCCTGCCAAATTGGAGTGCCGGTATCGGCGGGCGCGAGCCTCTCGCTGGCTGTGGCAGTAATCGGGGCTGCTGTAAATCACGGCTGTCGGCGAGAGCAGTGTGAAATGAGAATGCAGGGGTTTTATGACCTTTTCCGAGCAGGACAATGAGCGTGTCGCTTAGGAAGTTTTACAAAACATCCCCTAAAGGAAGGGAGTTTCGTTGGTGACATTTTATGTGAGCAGATATCATTAGTGAACTTGACTGCTGGTGGCTCGGGGAAACTCTCCATGTTTTACGTAGAACTGAATTTCCCAGATTATGGGAAATGGGCGTTTAGAATGGATATGTTGGCGTTTTCCTCCTTACATCTTCCTTTCTTATTGATGTAGGTGTGAGTGCAGGAAAGCAGGGCATAAAGAGTTGGGTGCTCATTGGTCTCAGCATCCTATTTGTGATTCTTTTATGGGTATTACCTTTAACTGCTGGTTTTTTTTTTAACCACTGCTTTCTTTTTTTTAACTGATGGAGAACTATTATTTGCAGATCATTTTCCCTGATGTGGGTACCCCACCCAGTGCTGCAGGCTGAAACTCATTCTCAGGACTAGAATTGATATCAGCTCCCTGGGAAGGTACCAGGGCAGATTGCAGCACCAAAGAGTACCTTCATATCTTTGGGTAAACACAAAGTAAAACCTTCATATTCAGCTGTCATTTATCTAGCAGTAATTTAAGGTCTTCATAAATTGACAACCCCCCCCCACCGTGGAACCAAATCTTAGTTGACAGCAAAAGAATGAATGAGACACATCAGTCACATCTTTTGGTTGGGCTTCATGGGGAGCAGAATGGCAGAGGAAATGAAGTGAAGACCCAAGCTCATGTGTGAGCTCCCTCCCACAGGTGTATTTGTATCCAGAGAGAATTTTTTACTCTACAGGACCAGAAAACCAGAAATCAAATTTGAGGGAAAGAATCAGCAACTGAAATATGTTTTCAAGTAGAGCAAAAAACCAAAGATACCCTTTTAAGTCAGAGAGTAATTTTTATTCTCTGCTTTTTAAATGTGTTTAGGTCTCTAATGACAATGTGTGCAGCTATAAATCTGTCTTGGCACTGTACTGTGATAGCAGCCTTGTTTTCCTTCTGTTTTGCAGACCCAAGAGCCTGAACCAGTCCTGCAGGCACTGGCAGTGCACACATGGACTCTGGCTGGTGGGCTCATGGACCACCCTGCGCCCTCCCTCTTAAACTGCAAACCAGTTCTGGCAGTAGGTGGTTTTTACCTACTGATCTGCTCCTCCTCTTACATCAAATTACTTCATTGTGTGGGCATAACTTCTGTTGTTCAGGTTGGCCTTCCTGGGTTCCAGTTGCTGTGCTTCCCTGCCATGTTGTCTGTTTAGCAGAGTAAAAAGGATGGTGAGGAGAAAAAAAATAAAGCTCAGCGTCTGATCTGCCTCACATCTGCTTTACAAGGCAAAATTTCCTGTGTGTGCTGTTAGAGTTTCTCAGTATTATTATAAACATAACAAAGCATTTAGAGCAGGCAAGGTTTTATCTGGAAGAGCCTTCTCCCTCTCCCAGGCGGCATGGGGCCAACGAGCTGTCACAGGGTTAGGAAACATCAACATTTTGTAACAAAAACTCTTCAGAACCTTTGTTCCAAGAAAATAATTAGGTTAATTTGACATTGTTGTCTTGATCCAGGATATACGCCCTGTGTCTGGCTGGCTGGCTGCAGCACTTGGAATTTGAGAGCACCAGATTCATGATGCAGTTCACACATCCTCTTAAGTGTTTATAAACAGGGAGTTTTAAGTCATGTGGCTGAAATTTTTTTATTGATGAAAGTTTTCTGCTGCCAGGGTTACCCACAGTGGAAGAAATCAAATCTGAATTACACTTGACATCTTTTAAGAGTAGCCAGGAGGGTGCCTCAACACATCATAATATCTCTGAAGTATTGTATTTCATGTCAGTGTTGTGGCTGATATTGTGTGCATGTCTTTTTTTTTTTCTTTTTTTTTTTCTTTGTACACACCACTTGCTTTGCTGGTCAAAATGAAAATGATAGAAATACATTTCTGTAGCCCAAGTGACTTCAGGAACTTGTAAACCCATTGAAATTAAAAAAAAAAAAAAAAGGAAGAAAAGCATGCTTGACTCTGACCTTCCCCCTCTTCAAGAAAAATAATAATCCTTTTTCTGTATGCATTGGATTTTGAATGAAAGCTCCATTACTTGTCCTTCAGGCTTTGGATGTTGGATACTGGGGGGGAATGTTCCCCCTTCTCCCAGGGGACATTTGAGAGTGAGTGACCCACTGCTTCCCATGGTGTCTTTCAGACTTTTCTGAGTCTGAATAACCTGTTTATTTTGTCCGGAGGTCCCAGTGTTGGCCCAAGCCCCTTCCTATCCCTCTGTTGGTTTCAGCAGAATTTAGTCTGTGTCAGTTTTAATCTCTAACGACCTTGTGAAGTCATTCACGCATTAACTCTGCTCCTCCTCCCAATATAAATCTCATGTCCAGCTTTGTGGGTTAGGAGGGAAGGAGCACAGTGCATCATTGCAAATGAGCACATGCCCTTGGGCAGAGGCTTTGGATCCTGGCCTGGTGCTGGGAAGCATTAGAGGAAGAAATTCCTAGTCCTTTTGTGTGAGGGTGCAGTTGCCCTGCTGGTTTGGGGATGTGCCTTCAGACACTGTGCCATCTGCCCACATCTGATGCAGCACCCTGCCTGGAGAGCATCACTCTCTTTAGACCCTCAAAAAGGTCTTTGCATTCTTTGTTGTTGTTGTTCCTTATATATTTCTTCCTTCTAGTAGCCTATATCTTCAGTGTTTGTCAAATACAGAACAGGGCTAGTTTTTCCTGACTCAAACCCCCAGTTGGTTATATTTATTCCAAAAATCTGGTGTATAAGGCGTAGGAGCCAGGACTCATGGAGGAATGCTGATTCTGCTCTGCAGCTTGTCTTAAGACATTAAACAAGACTTCAGATTTGGAGAGGAAATGCAGTATTTTAAAATTGTATGGAATGGCCAGTATTGAAAAAATAATGTAAAAATAATGAATCATCTCGTGTGTATAAACAGAATGGCATTGAGTAAAATAAATAGAAATATAATTCAATTAATATACGTGTCTAAATATAATGACAGAGTTGAAACACAGCTGCTCTGTGCTTATTGAACAGACATGTTTTGACAGTATTGAAGTGAAAAAGCAGAAGCAATTATCCTACATTTTTACCCATTACACTTTTAGTGAAAATCATCTATTCCATTTCAGTACTCCTATTACAGTGAAGGAGGATTTTGCAGTATATACGATCCTTGCTGAAAAAAAAAAAAATCCAAAACCACTAGGAGGATATTAGGCATTTGTGGCACGTTAAAATTCCTGCCACTGATAGAATGAAACTGTGCAGGATAACCAGCGAGACTCCGCTGTTGTAAAACAGGAAATACAATTATCCTTGTGCCAATGGTGTCTTCTCAGGTTGAAAGAAGTGTTAGACATAAATGAAGACTTAGCTAAATAGTTGTGTTTTGGGGAATGGGGATCAAGATTCTCACCTGTCTCTTCATTACTGCTCTCAATTGCAGAAGTTTAAGTGTGTTGAGGAGTCCAGCCATTCCTCAGTCAGGAATGTCATCACAGAATCTCAGAATGGTTTGGGTTGGAGTCACCTTTAAAGATTATCTAGTCCAAGTCCTCTGCAATGAGCAGGGACATGAGAGTTGCTCAGAGCCCTGAGCAATCTGACCTTGGATGTTTCCAGGGATGGGACATCCACCACCTCTCTGGGCAACCTGTGCCAGTGTTTTACCACCCTCGTTGTACAGAAAAGAAAAATAAAATTCCAGTCCAACTGCTGCTGGTGCATCCTGAGAAGGAGGGGCTGTTGCTAGTGAGCTTTGGAAAAGGACAGCACGTAGCAGCACATTTCAGCTTCCCCTTCAGAGTACAAAGGGATTTCTGAGCTCCAGGGGTTAAGGCTGGAAGTAATCCGACTGGCAGTCCCTCAGCGAGCTGCCAGTGGGAAACCCTGCTATGCTAATGGCATCAGACTTTCTCTTTCTTTGAAGCCTGACTTTCATGGGATCAGTTAATGATGGTGAGTTAGAAAACTGGTTGTTTTGCAAAGTCAATAAATGGTGCTAGTGTTGGGTGATTTTGTTACAAACTTCTCATTAGTGCCCTGAGCAAACAGCACAACTTCCAGTCCTGATATTTGTTGGCAGGCAGCACCCATGGACAACCCAGTATCTTCTTCTCTTAAGGTATCAGAGGAATAAATAAAACATAGGGAATGTATGAAGCTATGTTGGCAGAGTTTGAATTACTTGACTGGAGGCAGCTTTTGAATGGAATATAGTAAATGACAGTTCTGATTGCATTCAGTGATACTTGCCTTTCATGGCTACTCATTTTGGGAAAGAGCCATTGGAGGACTCCATCATGCCAAAGAGTTTGTGTGCAAGCACCTTTCACACTGCAGATTTCCCTGGCATAGCCACCTGTGAGTTAACTGTGTATGCCAGGATACAAATGGATACAGGTTCCATTTTACTGATGAGAAACAAATACCACGGATAAGTGCAGGCTGGTGGTGCAGGCCAGGAGATGACACATCCATTGCCTCCTTCCTCTGGCAAGTCATTGCATCTGGCGATGTCAGGGTTGAGACCTATCCTGATCCGTATTAGGAGAGAGGTCCATGACATGAAAAGCAGTATTTGAAGGCTACTTTTGAAGTCTTAGGGTCTTCATACACTTAGTTTTTCCTAAAAAGTACTGATAGTGCTGTGTATTTGAAACCAGAGCATAAAAACCTACAGATACCATATCAAGTTGTTCAGTAGAGAGGATCCACCATGTCTGCAGTTAGGTTTCTGCCCCCCCCAGTCATTATACATCCTGTTGTCATCCCTCTGCAGCCCGCAGGGGTTTGAATTCCTGTTTTGTTTAGTTTGATAGATACATCATCCTGTGCATACTGTCACTTTTTGCATGCTGGGTGGTGATGTGCTCTGTGATATATATGGAAATGCTTCAATAGAAAGAAAAAAGTCTCTGTGCATAGGCATTAATGGCTATCAGATCCTCCTGGTTTGGGCCAAGTCATTCCTGAACAGGCACACATTTGTTTGCTCTGCTTAGGCACTAGTGAGATGCTTTAGTATCTGTCATTAATAGCAAAGGAAAATAGTTGGTTTAACTGGGGGAGAAAGCAACAGTGGAGGATGAAGGTCCAAGAGCAGTTGCCAAATTTCTTTCAACTAAATTGGCTGCCAGTGTATACTGTGAATGAAGAAAATTGAGAACGGCAGCTAAGGCTTAACTAATGCAATCCTATTTGGGGCTGCAAACAAAGGGTTTGGCCTCTGTCCACGGGATCTGACCTTTCCATTGTGGATTGAAAGTTAAAATGATGGCTGGATTCTGTTTGACTAAGAAGGTACGACGAGAACGAGACGGAAGCAGAAACCTTGGCCAGGTGTTGCTGAAAAGTGCAATTTGTTCAATGCTGGAAAAGCAAAAAGCTCTGTCTTCATCTGCAGCTGTCACTTAGAAGCAGACTGAACAAAATCCTTCAGGATTTCAGAGGGTGATGGTGTCCATCCAAAGCCACCGGCATGCTGGGCTGTTAAATAATCCTCAGCCCTGCCAGCCTTGGGAGTTATTAACCATTGTCACAACTTGCCTCCAACTCTGTCTCTTGGGGCATCTTTTTCCCATTTGCAGTTACTCATATGAAGAGCTCTTTGGGTCTCGTCCAGCCTTAGCTCTTCGTTTTCCCCTTTGTGGGATGCCCAGGGACAGGCTCTCTGAGAGGGGCCTTTCATTGCTGCATTCACAGGCCAGTCTTGGCTGACTCGCTTGGAAATGCACACACCAAAGAAGCAAGCCCAGCTGTTCCCTTAAAGCAACTGATAGTAAAATCACTGCAGCACGACTACTGGGTGATCTGCAGCACACAGCTATGAGCACACACCTGCAAACCTGCTGGTACAGCCTCCTGGGGTGGTGTGGGATCCCCAAACCTGCTGAGACCTGAGGGCAGCCCTGAACACCTTGGGGAAAGATGGAAATAATTCTGTGGGCATGCCCTAGGTGGGCTGTGCTGTGTCTGTCCAGGTTGGGGTGTCACATGCCCAGTAAATGTCAGAGGTGCTCTGTCTGGCCTCGGTTCTGCTGCTGGGTATCTAACAGCAGCGTAGCTGACCTGAAACAATGTTGGGGTTGGCTTTAGCAAAATATTTATGGTGTTTGAGTGCTTTTCAACTCCAGTATTTTGTGTAGGTTTTTTTTTACAGGGCTAAGAAAGTCAGGAAATCTGGAGTTGTTTTAGAGTGTTGCTCATAAAAACTGTTTTAAGAGCCTTATAAGTGTAAATGCAAAAGCAATTATTAGCAGGAATCTCTGTTAGATCCTTGCTCTAGCCAAAGCCTAAAATTGTCAAATGCAATGGCAATTAAAATATTAAAGGCAGCTTTCTCTTTTTCTTTAACCTTCCCGTGAGATCTTACATAGTCCACTACTGGATGTCTTTTAATGCTGTGCAGATGAGGCTTTGGGGAGGTACAGGCAGTCAGTACTTTGCTTTTCTATCAATAATGTTGAGAAAGTGGTTTCCTTATCTGGTGACAGCAGACTGCTGCTTTAGTGGTGCTTAGGTTGTCAAGAACCTCCCTGGCTTCTTAGGGATGAGCTGTCAGGCCATGAGCAGTCGTCTCCTCACTGGAGGAAATCCTTCTGTGGATCTACCTGTGCTGGGGTTGATGTTCCCATGATGTTCCTCATCGCAGAGGGATGAGCTCCATGGCA
The DNA here is from genome assembly GCF_015832195.1 of Motacilla alba alba. Classification (NCBI taxonomy): domain Eukaryota; kingdom Metazoa; phylum Chordata; class Aves; order Passeriformes; family Motacillidae; genus Motacilla; species Motacilla alba. The sequence continues at coordinate 34,612,077 of NC_052022.1, read as the reverse complement.
TGGCTGGGTAGCAGCTGGGAAGGCGTCTCCATCAACACAATTAGGGAAGAATAATATCCCATGACAGAGTAACTACCAGTGAATTAAAGTTATAAACAGGAGACATCTTGCTTGTAGTGAAAATCCATCTGCATGTTCAGCAACACAGCGTTGTGTTCAGAGAGGGTGAAACATCTCCTTTCTCTGAATTTTTTTTTCCCTAAAATGCACCCTTTACATTAGCTTTCCACCGTGCTGAGCTTCACAGCCACAGCGGGTACCTCTGGCAGCCTGTGGAGCCCCATTGCATTCCTGCAGAAAGGACATGGAAGACTACTTCAGTTTTGTGGGAGAGGTGACCAGCAGCTCCAGTGGTGAGCCGGAACACTTGAAAACAGAACACTTTTTGACTCAAGAGAACACTGACTCAGCAGGCTGTTCTTCCCTGCTGGCCCTGCCACTCTGGGGGACTCGTCTCGAGAATAAACCACTGAGGCATTGCAGCCCTACTGTGTGATCCCAATTGGGTTGGTTTTTGGGGGAGTTTTTCTCCTTTTTTTCAAAGAAAACTAACATTTTCTAGTGGGAAAACATACTCTCTTTCTGTCCAGAATGTTTTCCTTTAAAAATCAAAACAGAAGCAAAATGCAATCTGTTCTGACAGAAGCGGGGAGGGAGGGAGTATTGGCTGGCTGTATGTGTGCTATTTTTGGTTTAACTCATGGAACACAAGTTTCTTGGAGTTTCCTTGGAATGCCTGCACATCATAGGAGGCTCCCTGCTAGAAGAACAAGAGGATTGCTGACCCTGAGCACCCGTTCAGGGTGGAGGCAGTGGATAGAGAGATGAAAGCAAGAGCAAACACTCTTGGGTCCTTGCTCAAGGAGGAGGGAAGGGCAGTGGGGAAGGCTTTTCAAGACATATCTGAACCCTTTCTGAGGAAAAGAGGCAAGGCTTTACTTCAAACAGAGTAGTTAGGCGTTGCTTTTTTTTTTCCCTTCCCCAATTGCTGTTTCTTTTGAAATTTCTTGGCAGTTTTAAGAATTAAAAATGTAAAAAATCTTCATATTTACATTTTCTTGTTCTTTTCCTTCAGTGTTTTCCATTCTTCATTTTCCCAGAGATAAAATTAAAGGAATGTTAATAATGAGAAGAATAAAATAACCGCAAAAAAGCAAAAACAGCATTTGATTTTTTTTCCCATTGAAAACCACTGAAAATTCCCTTTGGACCCCCTTAAATTCCAAGATACGATTTCAATAAACTACTTAGCTGTACCTCAAAAGATCTTACTTTCCCCAACATCACTGTATTTAGGAAGAGCAGAAGATTGTATTGCATTCAATATTTCCTGATGGGTCTTGGAAATGAGATGTTTGTTTAACAGTACCACACTTCATCTGCTAATTGCTTGGGGGTTTTTTTCCCCTGTATGACTGGAGATCCGGTTTTAAATGGCTGGTAAATACACACATGGCACGTGCACACCCAGACACTGGCAGGCCAATCTGCTTGCTACAAACTCACTTTTTAAATGCCTTTTCTTTTTTTGGTTGTTTGAAAAATCATGTAAACATAATAGGGATAATTAGCTTTGACTATGAGCAAATCTGGCAATAAAACACATTAGCTACAGCTTTAAATCAACATCTCAGCCTGCAGCCTTAACTCATAGTCCTGGTAAAATCTAATTAAAACTGAAATGATCATCTAGGCATTTGATTTTAATTGCATGTGCGTGTGTGTTTGGCTATTTGGCCTGCACAACCGATTTTCGTGGAGCGGCCGAGTTCGCTGAGAGCTGCTTTGAAACTGATGCCATAATCACAGGGAAAAGACACAAAAACTTAACAGACACAGCTCAAAGCCTTCTGATGGGCGTTCTGAAAAAACAGTCCTATAGGTAGCATGTCTGAGTCGTGTTACTGGATGCTGCCTAAGAATATTAGTTACGCATTGCAAGGGAAAAATGCCAGAAACTTGAGCTGAAATGTACAATAGCAGACGAGCTTCAGCTTTCCCCTCCCTTGAAAGAAGAGCTCTGCTTTGACTCCAGCATGAAAAGACATTTGTAATGCAGATTAAATCTGTTCACATGGGCAATTTGTGGGGAATCACAGATGTATGTCACATTCACATTTCGACTTCCTCAGCACCAATTTCACCTTGTAGACCAGCCTTCCACCCTCTGGAAAGGCCTGTGGGGGTCAGGCACTGGAGGCACCAAACCTACTCCTGCCATTTGGAAAACTTGCTGGGCACCTGCTGGCAGCCCCTGTGCCCAGGGCCTTTGGAGGAGCACCTAAGGACAACACCCAAGTGCTCCCCTCCTGGAAATGTCTGTGTTCCCACTGATCTCTTCTGACTGGGAATGTCACCTCAGCTCTCTAACAATAATACCAACGGAACAAATAAAAACAATGCAAATTGTCTTGTGTGTTCCAGGAAGAGCAACCCCTTTGGCATCAGGGGACACTTCTGGGAGCATGATGGACCCTTGGGAAACTTGGAAATCTCCTGGGGTGTTCCTGGACACCCTGAAGACAATGTAGGCTTAAATTGTGGTTGGGATTTATGCAAAATACAGCTTAAAACTGAAAGCAAGGATGTGGCTACTTTGATGGGACATCACTGAATTTAAGTGAGGCTGAAGTTGAAGCGTGTTGCTCCCATTTTATTTCCCAGTGCTACCCAAAATAAGCAGAAGAAAGTTTCCATGTGCTTTGAGAAACCAATGCTGCAGTATTTTAATATGGAGTGTCTACGATGGGCTGAGTACACCCTGAATTGTGCAAGTTAACAAGGTCGAGGCACTTCTGCAAAATGCAAAAAAAACCTTGGATGTAATGGCCACAATAGTTGAAGATGAGGTTTTTTTTTTGCAGGTTCTCACTGATAGTTTCTAGGTGTGTGGAAGAGGCTGTGCTGCAAGATGCAGTGTGAGCTGAGTATTTGGGAAGGGCAGGTACTCTGGGCTGAGCTCCTGCTGCACAGAGCTTGTGCTGTGGTAGCAACCCTAACACTGAGTACAAGGTGATTTTATGGGGGGGGGATAGAATGGAGATGGTATATAAAGTAATCTTACCCCTAAGGAGTGGCAGCTGGGCTAATTATCAAAATGAGGAGAAGGCCTGACTTCAACAGGCCACAGCTGTAACTAGTAAGAACAATAGGAGCTATAAAAGAGTGGGTTGGCTTATCAAGAGGACACCCCCAGAAGCAGGAAGGGAACTGGAGCCAGTCAGTTACCTGGTGAGAGAGGAAGGATGTGCTCTGAGGAGCTGCTCTCCAGAAAACACTGAATAGGTATGAAACTTTTGTAAGAAAGAGATGATAGCATAAAATTTGTGTTAAATATATGCATATATGACAACAATTTTAGGTGTGGTGGTTGTTGGTTTAGTTTTTGATTCATACAGGACACTTTGTTATGTTGCTTATTCAGACAAACTGACAAATTCTAGATGTTTCTCAGGCATCCATAGGGTGTGGCCCTTCTAGCTGAGGATGTGGGAGATTTTGCCCCTCACTGCCTTCAACCAAGATGATCCACTTTTCAGTCTGCTGGTGGATGGCTGACCAGCACAACTGACTGATTTTGCCAAGTCAAATGGGTCTGGCCTGTTTTATCAAGACATAGTGTTGAACTTGGACCATGGGCCTCTCTTCTCTTGGCTGAGGAAAGTTCTGTGCCCAGTTTGTGATGATTGGGAGTGGGGCTGCAGCCTCATCCCTAATGGGCTACAGCTGTGCAGACAGGTGAATGCTATTGAAGGTAACGAGCCAGGGAGTGCCCAGGGGCACTGAGCAACCACCAAAGGGAGCAGAGGGCACCCAGGTGCAATGCATCAACAGGAGGCTATAAAAGGTTGGGCTGAAGAACAAGCAGGGCAGATGCTTGCAGCCTGCTGAAGTGCCGTGTTGTTCCTCTGTATGGGCAAGTGCCTGGAGCCTTCTGAAGTGGTGAGGTGTTACTGTGTATGGGCAAATGCTTAAAGCTTTCTGAAATGGTGTGGCGATACTCTGTGCATTGTGGCTGTATCCACTGTGACATGTCCTGTGACAAAGTTCAGTCTAAATTAAAGGATGAGATAAGGTTGGGTGTGGGGTGTGCTGGACTCAGCCCTGGAGTTGGTGTTCAGTGTTGCATAACGAGTTGTAAGAAAAAGGATAGGTATGGGGAGAGAGTTTGCTGGAGAGTTAATTTACCAGGGCAGACTGTTCAGAGCATTTCGGCTGGTGGTGCACGGTGTTCCCCAAAGACTGGTAACTCATTGTCTAAAGTCAGCTCCAGCATGAATGCTAATGATTAATGCCTGAAGATCCCAGTGGTCTTGGAAGCAATATAGTTAAGTAAAAGGCAATGGGTTGGATAAAAGGTCTTAAATCAGACTAATGTTGGCAAATGTCACTTGAAAGAGAGGGATTTTGGAGGGGAAAAAAAGAAAGAAAAAAGGAAAAGTAATTTAAGAATAAATTCAAAGGCGGGGAAGCGGACATTCCCACAAACTAATAAAATATCTGCAAATGAGGAAATCAGCCTGCTCAGATTGAAATTTAATCACAGAAAGGATTTCATTGTAACAAGGAGAAATATAATTACCACTCAAGAAAGGAGAGGGCTTTCTGCCTCTCAGCTGGCATGCGGCTGCAGGAGAGATAGTGTCAGGAAGGGAAGGAAGGCCCACAGCAGTTGTCCTACCAGCAACAAACACAATGCCTGCTGAAAACTGAGCCAGATTTGTTAGAGAGGCAGCTGTGGGTGCTGAATGTGTAAGAGCCCTGGAAGCATTGCTCCAGGAAGGAGCATCCATGTTCCCCAGTGGTGAGGGATGGTCTGGGAATGCTCCTTGTGGGTTTTTATGGTGTTGCTCTTCCACCCCAGCTCCTACCTAGGCACAACTTGGGTCACTGGAAATGCCCATGGGGTTGTGCCACAGCTGTAGTTACACTTCAGACTCGTTCAAGGGCCATCTGAAAGGTCAAGAACACCAGAAATGAAGTGTGATATAAATACAGAAGTTTTTCTGTGGCCATAACAGGAAGTATTGGTGTGCACACCTTGTGTTGCCTTTTGAAAATGAGCAGATGTTGATATTTTTGTTTTAAGGAAAAAAAAAGACAATAAAAATCCCACGTGTTGTTCATAGTGCAACAGCATGAATCCTTCCAGGGGCAGGCTGACCACACTGCTGGACTTTTAGCTTTATTTAGAAACCATTACAGCCTCCTCAGAGTTCAAAATATGTCCATAGTTTAACAAGTCAATATTTTCTCTGTTATTCCCCTGCTGAATAGACTGTTGTTGCCTTCCTTGTTTTGTTATAGATGCAATTCAGGCTGGGTTGGTTTGATTGATATATTCTGTTTCTTTTCTTTATTTATGGCATTGAGCTCTCGGAGTCTCCACTGACTTCATTAGAGTATTTTAGAAAATAAGTATCCTCAGCATTATTTTCTTTCCTTGGCCTAGTGGGGGAAGAAAAAAAAAGTACAATAGAAAAACACATACTTTAAAACCAAGCAGGTAGCATGGGCATACAGTGGAGTGGGAAATGATACCAACATTATTTAAAAGTTCTCCTTCAGCATTCTATCAACAGCAAGGTTTTTAAAAGAAATTAAGATTAACATATTTGACAGCTTTTGACCACATTTGAAATTGTTGCTGAAGTGCTTGGTGGGCAAAACTGCTGCTTTAATTTGCTTTTTTAAAGATTATTTTGTATCCGCCTCTTTCCTGCTGAATTTTAGAAATGCTGTTTGCTTTATCTCAGATGCTCTCATGGCTGATCTTGTCAGGAGGAGGGCATGCATTTCAAGTGGCAGGGAGGAGAATTAGCATGTGGCTGTACCAGCCACCTGACATGGTGCAAGAGAAGAAATTAATTACAACCATTGCTGTCAAAATACAAGTGGTCCCACACTGATGGGTGTTCTGGTCCTTCCCTGAATGTAGTGGGCCACCAGTGGATTGCTTGCAGAAAGTCCCATTAACTTTTAAAATGGGAAGTTTAATGGGAGCAGATGTCTTTGTGGCAGCACTGGAAGAGTTAATAAGATTAGGTGGGGAAAAAAAAAAAGAAAAGAACTCTTTAATTGGCCAGAATATGCAGCACTACATCTTCAGCTCTCTGTGCCAGCAGAGGCGTTTGGCTAGTGGGAATTAAACAGAGAATTGTGCAAACATTAGAAAGTGTTGCTGAAATTATTCTGTGGTTTTTTTTTTTTGTTTTTTTTTTTTGCTACTTTAGGATTAATTTGTAAATTTGCTCTTGATAATCATTTATAAAATAACTATAACCCTAGAATATTTCAGGTCACATCAAGATAGTGGTTTAAACATGTTGAGCCCTGTAAAATGAAAAGTCAATCAGAATAGAAATAAGACTCCTGTAGTATTTCATACTGCTTTGAAAAAACTGGTTCCAGGGAATTAAAAAAGAGGAGTGAATCCCTGGTCTTGTGCCTAGTGCTGCTGCTCTCAGTGAGTTCTATGTCTAGGAACTCTTTGAGAACATAAATACTTGATTTTTTGTTTTGTTTTTTACTCTGTGAAAATACTGTCTTTTTTTCTTAATTAACTCCACTATTAAACAAAGAGCAGTGAAACATGCTCTTATGGTGTGTGTATTTTTACAGCAAAGTATTTAAAGCAGCCCGTTGGATAATTTCATGCTGCATTAAGTTCAGTAAGATCTTCTCATATGCATCATTTTTACTGCTTCCTATATCTTTGGCCATAAGCTTTTTAATTGCCATGCAAAGAAATATAAAACAAAATTCAATAAGAAATATATTTTTGGTTGTTTGGCCCCATCTGAAGCAGTGTTTATCAGATGATGGAGTGAACCTTGGTTGGGTGTTTTGTTTGGACATCACTGGGTTGCCTTTAGAGTGCTGCCCTTGGCTCACCAAAGGCTTTAAAAGCAGCTGCCATGTGGAGAGGAGAGGTTTCGTTAGGGCAGAAGGTTCAGCCCCTGGAACAGAAGAGTGCTGGTAATTCCAGTGCTCACAGCCATTTGTTAAATCTCTAGGATTTGGGAAGGAGCATCCCAAAAGCACAGGGAACACATGACTTAGGGGCTGTCTCACCCACCTCATTTTCTGTCTGGGTCTTGCACCTGTTACCCCGATGAGTTTGTCTTACCTCACAATGGTTTTTTGGCTTTCAAAGGCCAAAAATATCAGATGTATTGAAATTATGGCCTTTTTCTAACAAAGCTTTCCTCAAGACCAGCGTGGTTGGGTTTTGAGGAAGTGGCGCTTACAGCAAAGGAAAAATAAAATGTTTTGCCAAAAAATGATTCCTGGCATGGTCTAATTTAGAGCTGCAGACTTAAGATGGGCAGGCCTGGGACACTTTCCTTGGAGGTGTTTTTGAGACTAGACTACTCCATAAGTACTCGTAATTACATTTCTAATGCTCACATTTAGGGAGCCTTTATGAATGCCAGTACTGCGCTCATGACTGAACAATGGGTAAACTAAAAAAATGGAACCTGGTCTCGTATGTTTTAGAGAGGAAAAGGAGAATAAAAGATGAGCACTTGGACATTTCTATGACTCTCCGAGTGCCTGTGGGTTAAAGCCCTGTCCCAGAGAGCTGCTGCCTGATGGGCCAAAGAGAGATGCCCTGAGATTCACCCACGTGTTTCAGGTTGGGTTATGGCTCTGGCTTGGTGTTTTGGCATCAAATAGCTTCCCCCCCATTTTTGAGATTTCTAATTTGATACCTGCCCACTGTTGCCTGATAGTGTTTTTAACTACGTGACAGCAAAGAGCTCCTATCTTAGCAATGTGTTTGCTAACTGGCTGAGCTGATGTAAAAAGCAGACTGAAAAGGCCAGATCATCCCCAGGCTGAAACTGATCCTAGTTTGGTGTTAAATCCAGACTTTAGCTGCTGAAAGATTATATAAAAATAGGCTTTTCTTATTGCTTTGCATTGTCTTTGCTCTGTGAAAGAGTTTAGTCAGACACACTGACCAAGAGGCTTGGGGGCTCTATTGGGTGTGTGCATTCATTTGAACCCTCTGTGCTCTGGGGCTTAACCCAGTTGTGGAGGACTATAGGGCTGCTCCAACACTGTCCCCTTCTCATCCTCAAATGCAGGCTAGAGAGGAACTTGTGGCAAAGTTGTGGCTTGTCTTCCATGCTGATTATTAATAATGAATGGGGGGAGGAATAAAAGCCCAGCTGTGTGAAACTGGGAGGATTGAGCTTGGAGGTCTTCACCTGCAGCATGGGAAAGGAACACTGCACTGTGGCTGGGGGACTGGAGGTGGATCATTGTGCTCACTCTAGATTTTGGCACTTCCCTTTCGCATGGCTCGAAGGGCTGTGGGCTCTGTGTACACCCCAGGAGTGTAAATCTCTCCTGCTGGCTTTCTCTTAGGATAATTATTGCAGTGTTTGGTTATAGACTGTCTGGGGATGGACAGAAATTGTTCTGTTTCCTCCTAGTGGGTTTATTCTTTGTTTTTTTTTGTTCATTCTTTGAATTCTAGTTCACGTAGGTGGAATATTCCTTATTTTCTTTCATTATAAGGTAAACACAATTACTGTGATATATCCTCTCCAATTTCTGTTATGACTGTGCTGTGGAACTATAACCTGTTTTTAGCTGAAAATCCTTAGAGGAAGTCTAAGGAGCCAGAAAATGCTTTAGTGGGAAAGCGATATGTTTAAATAAACCTTACAGAGATAGTGCTCACCCAGTAGATGAAAATATGAAGTCTGAGTATTGTTGGGTAGAGGAGTAGCTCTGAATCTCTCATTCCTTTCTATCTAAGGTAACTTGATTATCACTGTAATCTCTTTTGTTCTGTCACTTTGAAAAGACAGTATCATCTGTCATTTGGTGGGAAAAAAAAACCCTGACAAATAATTGTAGGCAAAAGCAAATATTCCTTATTTAAACATTGGTTTAAAAATGAGAGTAATATTTATATAGCCGGAAGCATACTTTCTATATATTTTATATATTTTTATATATATGCATATATATATAAAAAAAAGGCACTGCCTCTTTTGAGCCAAATACATGGCACAAGGTTTGTGCTCTGTATAGTTTCTGCAGGAAATGCCTGGCTTGTTGGGATATTACCTATTAAAGGCTTCATTTTCTTAGCAGATGATCTTCTGCAGAGGGGCACTGGCACTGCCTGGGCATGTGTAAGCATGTGTGTGCCAGCACATACACTTATCTTCCAGAAAGGGACTTTGGCCATCTGTAGGACTAAACTGTTGTCAGGCACCCAGGAAATGGGAGATATTTTGTTCCACAAGCTAAAGTGCTTATGAAAATAAGATTCAGTTGGGTTAAATAATAAATGAGAGGAATTCAATTATTTTTTGGTTTGTGAAAACCACCCCTCAGTCAGTAATAGTAATATGATGTGATAGTGCATTGGGTTAACTAAGGATTTCTGTCCCCAGCACCGAGTGCCTCCCATAACCAAGGGCCACATTAGCTGGGCAGCAGATGCACTCAGATTCACAGATTATTGTCCTCTGTCAACATCCAGCAGCTCCCAGGCCTCTCCTGATCCTCCTGAGCATCCCTGGAGCTGGATGAAGCTTTGGGGGCTGGCGAGGCGTCAGGCTCTGGCTGTGCACCAGGGTGCCCAATTGGGGAGCGCGGGTTTTTTGGCCGAGGTTGGCACAGCTGCTGTCCTTGCTGGCAGGCAGGGAGGACACCTGTGTGCCCCCGTGAATGAAGGCAGCCTTCACTCGGGGGATGCTGCTACGAGAGCCGTGCCCCGCGCGGAAGCGCGAAGAAAAGGCCGATGCTCTGTGCCACGCGTGCTCGGGCGCATACTAAGGAAGCAGCGGGGCAGGAATAAAAGGCACTGGCTTGTTGGCCGGCCTTGCTGCTATTCAGAGCCTGCCTGAATTAGCAAGGCTGGTGTAAACCATTCTGCGCACCACAGTAATATGGTAATCCTGGAAATGCAGGAAGGGAAATCCCTGCACTGTTAAATTCGTGGGAGCTTTTTGTGATGAGATCAGTGGAGCTTTCATCTCCTTTGTTTAGTGTTTGGGAGAAGAAGTAGTTCCTCAGCATCTGAACTGATTTTGTTGAAGTAAGAGTGTCATTTGTTTAAGAATGCACGATAAAAAAACCGATGACTTTCCAGTCTGAAGCAAAACTGGGACAGTTTCTTCTTAGCATTTCACTGCAGTTACAGCTGGTGTTGAGCCCCTCTGGGCAATGCCTGTCAGAGGGAGCTGGAGCACCTGGGAAAGGCTTTGAAAATCAATCAGGGCTCCCCTCTGCTCTCCCCTGCTGCTGTTTCCCCCTGGCTGGAGGAGACCCTTATCCTGTTGGCAGAGGTTCAGTGCCACAGCTCTGCTGATGTCCAGATGCAATTCGAGCGGCAGCTCCCGTGGCCACAGTCAGCCCAGGTGGTTCCAGCTCTGCTCTTCATGCTGGCCATACATTTGCCCTTGCAGTCTCAGCTCACACAGCTAAATCTTCCAGCTGTCTCTAGCTAACACTGTCTGAATCTGCTTTATTCTCTTGGTGAAGAGACATTTCCCATCAATTTCCCATCAGACATTTTAAATAAGAATTTAGTGTGAGTGATGTCTAGTGATCTCTTAGTAATTTCTTCAAATGCTTAATCATAGCTGTGTCCCTGAATATCTTCTCCATCTCAGCCACAAGACTTTCAAGTTGTGACAACTTGCTTCAAGATAAGAGTGGTGTGTATCGAATTTTTGTATTTCTTTTCGCAAGAAAAAAAATTATATACGTTTGCCTTATGCTTTGTTCCCTGTACTTTCCTACCTAGTGCAATTGGACCTGCAAGTGAACCACTAGACCTCTAAGACAGACCTTTTTTTAAAAGATGTTATCTGTTTTTCAAGTCATTGTTGTTCTTTCCCTGCATCACCTCAACAGAACCAAAGGATAACAGAGAGCGATAGTAATCATAATTAAATGAAACCTAACTTACAGGAGCTTAAAAACCAAAGGATATTGTTCCTCAGGGGACAAGGGATTAGAACTGTTTCCGTTTCCTCTTGGTGGTCGGTGTCGCTGGAGGTCCCTGTAGGCTGCAGATAATAGTGTCACAAATTTTGCTGGCAGGTGTTGAGCTCTCAAGACGGAAAACAAGCTCTCTTTGCCCACCTTTGAGCCTCTATAGTCTGGAAAATGGCTTTCAGCAGCTCTCTGGTGAAGCTTTCTTGCTTCATTCAAGCCTGAGCTTCCCGCTAAACCATCTGCGTGAATGTCTGGATGACTGACTTGAGGGAATGAAATAGTGGGGAAAATAATTTTAAAATTAAATATAAATATATTTTTTTTACGTGACTGTATTTTTTTTTCACTTTGCTTAGCCACACAGCAATTTCACAGGGTATTTCAGCAAATTAATTCTTCTGTACTAATGGTGTGCACGGATGTGTGAAGGCATTTCCCTATTTGTAATGATATACACCAGTTACACTTATTTTCTGGAGGAATCCTCCTTACTTGGGAGGGTTTCTTGCCCTGTAGTTCTTGGCCCTAGTCCACAGGATTTGGGATTTGGCTCTTCTTGGTATCTTCTCTGAGGCGGACCCACTCCTGGACTAAGCGGGATGTGTTATTTATGGTCTCTGTTTAAAGAAGAACAGCAGGAAAAAAGGTTGCTTTTCCCAACATCATTGCACTTTAGCCAAATATTTGCATTGCAATTTGTGATGAATTATAAATGAATCAACAATGTGTCATGAATTAAATATTCAAGAATATCCTACATGTCACGTTACCCTGATTTCCCCCTTTATTCCGAAAGCGTAGGCAGGCTGCTAAGATTGGCAGATGCAGAGTGTGAACGAGGTACTTTCTGAGTCAGTGGGTACAGCTCAGATTCCTTCATGAGGAATGGTGTCCCTCATTTCAGGCTGTCAAAACAGCACTTGATGGAGGCTGCAGTTGCACAAGCACCGTGTGGAGAGCAGTGTGAATATTCGAGCTGTGTCTTCCTCCAGGACTGGCTCTTCAAGCAGGGATCAGCTCTCTCCTCCCTCCCCTGTGGACTGGCATCAATGACATGGCCAGCTTAGCTTGGGTGGCCCCACCCCTGGAGGATGGAGGTGATCTGGGCCAGCCCTGGCCCCAAGTGAGGCCAGCAGGGGCTCTGCTCAGGGTCCTGCTGGTGGCTGTGATGAAGGCAGAGCTGGGGATGTGTCAAGCCCGAAGTGACTCCTTGTGGGAAGCCAGGACATCCCTCTGGGTGCCCTGGATGGCCAGAGCTGCTGGCAGGGGGCTCTGAGACCCTGACATGCAGCCAAAGACACACGTGGGGTTTTGATCTTAACCCATGGAGCAAATTACCAACTCTGTAAGAATTACAGGCCACACAAAAGTTTAGGTGGTATAGTAGAGATAATCATGAAGTGAAAGGAAGGATTTTGAGTGCTGTACAGGGGGGTTTTAAGCCTTGTACGCAGGGGTCCAAGTTTTGTCCATGGGGGTCAGGGGTTCTAAGATGGAGGGATTTGGGTGTGCCCTGTCCTCTTTCTTTCTCCTTCCTAGCCTCCATGTCTTTGGTGATGTTGGCACTCACAGATTGGTTTAGAGTAGAAAGTCACCATTCAATATAGATAGTAGGTATTGGGGGAAAAGCATAAACATGTAACACGTAATGTATGATATAAAAGATGGCACCAGCCCCTGGGAGGGCAGTGTGCCTTTGTCTGACCTGCTGAACGGGCCACAGCAGCTCAGGAAGAAAATCTTTTAGATAACCAACAATAAACAACTTTGAGACCGGACAACAGAGGACTGAGTCTTGCTTTAAAAGCACAGGTTAAAGCAGAGACTTTTCCATCTTTCGGAGTCACCCCAGTCCGGAAGTGAAACCTGACAACTCCTCAGAAGGCATAACAGACACATCATCACTAGCTTGTGCTGAATAGTTTCCTGACAAAAACGAGTCGGGTTTTTATGCTGCATCTCAAATGATTGATGGCTTTAGGGTTGTTGGCCCGGGTGTGCAGTGGGAGCCACCGGGCTGATGCCAGACCTTGCACTGGTAGTGTCAGTAAGCAAAGGCACATCGTGACTCTCAGTGTAGCTCACCAGGGTCATGCTCAGATAGTGAAATGTTTAGAGTGTCTGTGTAATTAAAAACTAGCTGAAGACAGAAATCCTGTGCTGCTAATTCCAGTCTCTGCTGGAATACCCCAGTGATCAGTACTGGGCTTTCTGAGCAGTCTCAGATGATGAACTGCTGATCATGTCCTTTCTAAGCTCTCCATAGTTAGGTCTTTGTTTACCTAAACAATTCAGCTTCTATTTGGTGTATTGTAAGCACAATCATTAGTTCCTGTGCTTTGCTAAGGGAAGTAAAGCAGCATGTTTTCTGCTTTGTTTTTTAATGCCATTAAGTCAGAGGCTGATACGGAGCTTTAGGCTTTGCCCCAGGAAACAGGAAGCTCAGAAACTCCAAATACTGATATTTTTCTGTTATACAGGTTTATAACTGGCACAATTTCCAAGGTGTGAAAGTTGTCAGGAGTTTTGCTGTGTACTTGGGGAACGGGAAAATGAAGCTTTTTTTTAAGGGGTGCTGGGCTAACACTGACATCATCTGAAAGACTGATGTAGGAGCCTGCTCTGAAGTGGAAGTATCCTGGAACTGCTCCACAGCAGAGCAGACCATCACGCTCCCATGTCCATTTTTTCCTTATGAATCACACCAGGCTGATTAACTCATTCTCATAATTAATCAAAACCATGTTTGGCTAGCATTGTCGCTGAGTTGAATCCCAGTGTAACATTTCCACAGGTCCTATTAAGTTACTGTGGAAGAAGGATTAAAGCTCATTTAATTGCCCATTTTGTTACCACGGCAGCTGTTCTAATTTTACCATTTTGTGTCATCCACAAGATCTTCTTTCTGTTCTCAGATACCTGGGAGTGCCAAGAGTTCACATTTTTTTAGGTGCAATCATTCTTGACTCTAAATTTCCATGCCTGTATGAAAGCTACACCTCAATAGCTTTTAACCTGGGGAGTGTAACTTACAGCAAGTCTCAAGTCACAGGGCTTTGAAGGGATGCTCCAGACCAACACCAGGTAACAGATACTGATGACTCAAAGGAATCTGCCAACAAGGATCCTTTTTGCTGCTGCTGCTGCCAGAGCAGCCCTGTACATCACTTTGAAGGACTCTTGGTGACTTTCAGGCCATTTGTGTTATAAGTGAATACATTTTCCTGCCTGAAACAAGTGATAAATGCTCAATATTCAGTATTACAAAGAAGCAAACTATTAGATACATAGAAACTGTTGGATGTGTGAAGAGAGTGCTGTAGGAGTATTTGAAATGGTGAAGAAAATGGAAAATTGAAGGGGGAAAGGAAAGATAAACTAATGCAGACCTTATTTTTTTTAATATTGTTTTCTACAAATGTACATCTTCCCCATCCAGATTTTAGAGTTCTTGATAAACGTATGTGCAGCCATGGAATCAGCAGACAGGCAGCTTTGAACTGTGCAGTGGATGCACAAAGAATATCGATTGATCCAAGCTTTCACTAGCCTTGGTAATAAAATACTTCAGAGCCCAGAATTTCAAATGGTCAAAGTGTTCTTCAACCTTGCCTGCATTGTACTAGTGACAAACTGGCTTTTGTTCAACAAAAGGCATCTGGACTTTGCTTTCCAGCAACCTTTTTTATTAAAAAGTTATGAATGTAGTAGCAATCTTCCCTCGTTGTGGTGAGGTTTGAGCTCTTTTCTATGTCCCTGGTCTGTCTAGTGCTGTTTGTTTGGTTATCTGGGGTCCTTGGAGGGTAATTCATGGGGAAAAAAATCTCTTAAAAAACCCCATCTGGAACACTAATGTAACTTGTTGCTGTTTTTCTTCTCCATTATAACAGCTATTATGGGAATTAGCTATCATTTAGATGATTTTTTTTTTTAACATACTGAAGAAAAGAGTTCTTTTCATTAAATCTCTCCAAGAAGAGACAATGGAGACAATGCCCAATCATCACAGGGCATTTTTGTGGGGTTTGTTTGTGCTCTTGACATTGCACCTGACAGATAGTGATACAGTCAGAAAGGCTTTTTTTTTCTGAAGCAGTGTAGAAATTTCCCTCTTCCAGGTTTTAGGCTGGTACCCCATGCTTCTCATGCAAGGTGTGCACTCTGCTTCAGATCCCGCAGAGCAGAAAGAGAGGTAGCTGAGTAGACTTTTTTAGGTCAGAAACATTCTGTGGTCCCACCCAGGCTTTCAATATTGACTGAAGGAATTGTGTGTTGTGCAGCAGAAACACACGGAAATGGTGATTTGTTCCATTCCTCTGCTTCGCATGAGGAACTGGTAAGTAAACTTCAAGTAAAGTTTTAGTTGTCAGCTAGCTCTGTGGCAGAAGGTTTTATCTATGTTACCAGGGTGTATTTCAGTGTTAGAAAGGGATTGGGAAGAAAGGGGAACGCAGTGATGGTTAAAACACTGCAAAATTTCCTGCCTTAAGTTTTCTGCTGCCATCAGTAACTTACCCAGTCTTGCATCTCTCTGAGGTCTTGTTTTGGGGTATTTGCCATGCTGTGCAACATTTCAGATGTTCTGTTGTGTTTCTCTCTCCGTGGGTTGAGTTTGGATAGGGAGAGCAGTCCTTGTTTTCTGGAGAGCCTGTGCCCAGGAGTGTGGCTGGGTGGTGGTGGTGTGTACCTTCACCTTGGCAGCAGAAGTCAGCAAATCTCTTTGCAGTTCTCACATTTCCTGAGCCTCTCTCTTTGGTTTTCCCTGCCAGATGTTTCCCATTCAATCCATATTGGTTTCCATTACCACCTTGAAAATTGACTTGAGGTGGAAATGAATATTGCAATTATATTGCTGACTTTTGCATAAATTAGTGTCATTTTCTTTTAAATGTCCTGCCATTTTGGACAGGTGTAGTTTATCAAAAAATAACAGTAGCCACTTGGAAGTGTTGTTTCTGAGTTCAGGGAAGGGCTTGTTTTTGTGTCCTCTAAAATGCCTGGCTCCCAAAGCAATATGCTGCTTTTGAGGCAAAAATCTGAGGAGTTCTAGCAGGGGCAGCCCTTGGCCTGCTCCTCATGGGCATCCTGAGTGCCCCTCACATCTGTGCTCCTGTAGCTGCCTCAGGCAGGGAAGGAGCAGCAGAGGTTGGGTGGAGGGTGCAGAAGGCAGAGGCACAGCTTTGTGTGGAGTTGTTGTTCATGGGAGCCCAAGTGGCAGCACACAAGAGTTAAAAGGAGCTCTGTAAAATCCTTAACACGGCACTTGATGTTCTCTTTAGGAATCACAAAGCATGTAACATCCTTATGTTCTCCAAAGGGTTTATTTGGCAGCCTGTTAGCATCTCACTGTGACATGACTGAAGGGGGAATAACCACAACAACAAGGTGCAGGCAAAGGAGGCAGCAGACCCCAAACTGGAACAACAGCTTCATAGCACAGTACCTTTGAACCTGTGACTCCTCTTCCCCTTTCCCCTTGATGACCTTGAAGACGACATCATGCTGGTCAAATAGTGATGGGGACTCAAGTAATTGTCTGTAAGGCTCTCAGTCACTGCTGGATTCCAGTATGTGTGAGGATGAGCCCTTCTGTGCAGTCCAGCACCGGGTTTGCTCATTCATTTGGTCTTCTGCAATTATCCAGATTTTAGGCCCAGAAGTATCTTTGCAGCTAACCAGGAGCATCGTGAAGTTGCAAGGTGATTATTTCCATCACTGGGAAAGGAGCTCTGTGCTGTAGATGAAGATGGCTGTTTACGAAGAGGCAGTAAGTAATCAGGGCAGGAAAATGAAAGAAAAGGGGTGAGCAAAGTAAAGGATTAGGGTATTCAAGTAGCTGGTAGATTAATGGGGCACAGTGCATGCCTTTGGGTCTTCACATCTTTGATTTGAAAAACAAACCAGCTTCCAGCTCATCTGTAATATTACTTTTCATACAGATGCCTTTAATACTACAGTTTCCATTTTCAGAGCAAACAAAGACGTGTTTATTTTCCTTATAAACCATTTTTCCTATCCTCAGTGCAGTTCATGACTGAGATAGAGAGCAGGAGGAAGTGTGCAAATGGCAACTTGTCAAAGACAGCTTGGAGCCGCAGGCTGGGCACCCCCAGCATCCCTGGGGGGCATCCCTGCTTGGTTCCTTGGTTCCAGCATGGTCCCTGCACCTCCAGACAGGGAGTCACTGGCTTGTGGGCTACCCCAGGCTGTACACTTTTGGACACACACACACACATCTTTGTTTTATTAAGGAAGTGACTGCTTTGGCTATCACTGTAACAATTTTTCCCCCAGCTGAGCATCTCACCACATCTGAGCAGTCAAACTGGTGCCTTGTGAAGGCTGACCTAGAACAGAGGCCAGACAGAATTAAAGAATAAGGTAGGAATTTATTGAAAGGCCTCCATGGATGCACCTTGGGCAGCACAAGAGCCCAGCCAGGGCTGCACCCAAGATGAACCAAAATGGTCACAAAATGGACAACACAAGGTCTCTCACTTTAAGTTTTGACCCATTTCTACATTGGAGTTAATTGTCTAAATATAGCTTTTGCTTATGAAGTCCCATCCTTCTTGTTTTTCTCTCTTCAGTTCACCGTTGTTTATACTTTTTGAGCCTGGAGCTTGTAACAGCTGTCCTTGGACAAGCTGGAAAAGGATTGTTGTTTACCTGCTCTGTGAAGAGAGCTTGCTAACACTTAACACAAAGCTCAGAGATACACACTAAAGCAGCACAGAATCTGAGAAATATGAAGGCCAAGACTTAAAGCATCACCACCCACCATGCTTATTAACTTCCACACTGTCAATCTACTGGAGTTCCCTTTGGAATCCCTCCATTTGGGGAGAGGTGTTGCATTGCAGAAAACCAAGAGAGGAGGCCGTGCAGTGGAAGTGATGCTACAAAGTGAAAAACTGGCACGTGTTTTGTAGAGGAATACCAGAGGGAAGAAAGCTGTGGGAAACCTTGCAGTCCTTCTCTGATTCTCCTGCTCTTCTCCTTTATTTTAAATGTCATTCCTTCCTCTCAGTTTGCTGTGGATTTGGACTGGGACAGCTTTTCCCTTCTTCCTGCTTCCCAGCTTTTCCTCCCCCTTTGCCCAAAGGAATTAAAGGGCTGTAGACCTGGAAGGCCCATGCAAAACATGGGAAAGAATGACATCCCCCTTTTGTAAGCCTTTTTTTTTGTGTCATCTGGGCTTTTCAGAGTCTGTATCTTTTTATGTTTCTTTTTTTTAAATGATCCCCAGAATTAATACAGTGATTCAGTGTGTGTAAATGTGTATGTGTGTGTGTCTCAGGGTGATTTTATTATAGTACTGTATTCCCCTATAGCCTGCTTTATGCCCAGAAATGGATCCTGTAGCTTTCACCTGCCTAGTCAAAATAGTTCCCCAACACATCCATTGCTGAAAGAAATGAGAGATGAGCTGTGTCTGAATTTTGCAGTATTTAATAATTCTATACATTATATTATTGTATTATTACATTATATACACCTGTTGTTCCAGACAGAGATCTTGGATTCATTACTGGAAGAACAAACACCCAACCATAAGCTCTGCAAATACTTAAGTTTGTAGTTATAATGTTTACAGCACAGCAATTAACCAGCCCAATCCCCCCTCCTCCTCAATTATTTTATACAGTGCCTCAGCTGATTTAATCAGCTCCCTTTCTAACAAGTCTATCCTTTTTAAAACAAATGGATTTCCAGTAGGATCAGATTTTCTTTCCAACTCTTTTTATTGCTGGTTTCTTTAGAGATGATTTAATTGCTGTAAAAATGGTCTTCGTACTTGCCATTCTTGATTATATTGCTACTTAACAAGCTGTATTAAATGCGTGAAAAAATCAAATCAGAAAATTGAGCACTAGACAGTAACAAGGAAATTTTTTTACTTCAGTACTGTTGCCACTGATGGGAAATGTGTGTAATCAAGTTATTTTTGTATTATCTTCAAGCTGGGAGGAAAAGAAAACTTGGGATAGTGAATAATTTGAAAGTAACTACACAGAAATGCCACTAAAAATGATGGCTCATAAGTTGATCTCAGTCTCTGCCTCCTCAGCTGAACCATTTCTTTTACCTTGTGCAGGCAACAGGAATGTGTTCATCTGGAGCCTGTCACAGTGTGGGGGTTGCCAGGTATTTTGAATGGAATTAGTGCTGGGGAAGGGGCCTCTCCTTTTTCATCTTGGAAAATCTTCCCCAGAAAGAGCAGTTCTGGGTACTGTGCAGCAGATCCAACCCACAGTGGGTACATGGGCTGCTGGGCAGCTGCTGGGGCAAGTTTTGGGTGGATTCATGATCCTGAATTGCTATAACTCCACAGAGAGCTGTGGCACATGGCTGCAGAAGTGTTCTCCAGAGAGGGGAGACCTCTCAAACCATGGCACATCCCGCAGAATGGAGATCAGGTGCCTCTGAGGTCCATAAATGAATGAGATCCTGATGTGGCTGAAGGCCATGGTGAAGCTCATGGGACTTCCTTGGTACATGGTCTGGGCTGGAGAACCCCAGCCTCTTTGGGCAGCTGCTAAATATCAATAGTCCTGTCTGCCACCATGGTCCTTGTTGTGCTCCCACTTTCTTTTCTGCAAGGGGAAAGGCCTTGTGGGAGAGGTCGGAGCCTGAGGCTTGCAGGCCCCTTCCCTGTGGGAAACAGGAGCAAATCCCACGTGCCAGGTAGGATGCAGGTGCACAGGAGATGGACAGTGTGGGGCATAAGTGTTGCTCTCCATCAGAAATGTGAGTGGCACCACTGGGATGCAGTAACTTGCTCAGAAGGAAAAGTTTCTTTCTAATGTCCATCATTTAATGGTTGGCTTATGCCCTTGAAGTGAGATGTCTTATATCTGTAATTCAGCCACGGTAATTTCATTCTAAAAGTACCCTATTTGATTAAGAACCAGCCATGAAGGCAAATATCAAACCTCCAGATGGGAGCTTGGCCTGGCAGGAGAGGATGAGAAGTTGCCATTAAGCGAGGCCGGGCCGGGCCGTCCCCTCCGACCAGGGACACAGTGTGGCACGGCCCATTTGTCACGGCAGGGATATAAATTTGTTTTCTACTACTGACATGTAGTTGTCCTTTCCTTTATTGCAGCAATAATTTCTTAAAAATACCATTAGAAAAAAGACAAAAGGAAGCGTTGAGAGCATGAAACTTTGATCTTAATTTTGTCCTAACCTTTACAAAATGGATTAAATAACTCCTGCAGGTAACACCCAGCAGCATTTCTCACCTGAGTGTTGATGGCCCATCAAGGTGCTTTAGAAGGGGAAAGCTCTTCACCTTGTGCTAGTCCTTAGAGCGTGAAATGTCGGGTGCATTTAAAGAACAAAAAAAGATGATACCGTGTGGTAGAAAAGCAGGGAAATGTTCAACCAGTCTTGTTGAACTGCAGATATCTCTGCCACTGAGGTGGGCTTCATTAACTTGTGAATTTCTATGCTGCCTCTATAAAATACTGAGATGCTTTTGTGGGATGGTCCAACATCAAATTATCAGAGGAAGTGAAGGAAGGAAGGTGTTTTCCATCAGAGATCAAGAATTGCTTTTCCCAAATGTTTATGGCAAAGCTTAGTGCCTGGCAGTGTGCTGGCACCCAGGATACAGCTCTGGGCAGGAGCCTGGGATTTACAGAGCTCATGCTGGTGGTTTTATGGAGCAACCTGTGCCTGTGAAACGGTGCCCCTGAAGCAGCTGGACACGTTTTAAGCAAAGTGAGAACTGCGCAGTATGGAAATGGCCTGGCTAAGGTGATTTTTATCCCAGCACACCTGGAGGATTTTTTTCCTCTTCCAGCTAATTGGAGCTTATTAAATTCAGGGAGGTGGTAGATGGGTACAAGAATAAGGCAGTTGTTTCTTGGAGTGAACTCCCTTGGGTAAACCAGTGCCTTTTAAAATAAGACAAAACATTTACATCCTGTGCATCTGCCCTAGTGACTCACAGGTCCCTCTGAAGGTGTGTCTTCTGATCTTTGGAGTGGGGAACAAAGAGGGGAGGTGGGATGCTGTGTTGGGAAGTTAACCATCACATTTATGTTTTCTGAAGCTACATAGGAGTGAAATCAGGCTGATAGCTGCTGAATTGCTCCAAAAGGACTGGCCTCTCCCTGCATTCCCAGACTGGTGTGTCCTTGGCTGTATGGTCTGCTCCCAGCCTTGCCTTTGTGGTCTTGGTGCCATTTCCACCCAGTGCTTCTGGCCCTGTTAAATGGCCACAGCATATTTTGCTGTAATAAACTGGGTGATGAACGAGTGGTGGAAAGGGTGGTTTAACTGCCTTCGCAAGAAAAGAAAAAAGAATTGGTTTTGTTGGTTCTGTTATTTTTGTTCTTTTTAAAGGAGGGAAATGAAATACAAATACAATAGAAATTTGAAATACAAATACAGTTTACAAAGGGAGAATGTGTATTTGTTCAGCAGCTTTCTTAGTTCTTCTCTGCAGTGTTTAGCCCCTACAAGCAACCTGTCCAAGCCTGTGAGAGTGTTGACAATAGCAGGAGATGAGAAGCTTGACACAGAAGTGCATCATGTAGTTTTTACATCATGAAAGTAGGAGGTCCAGTTGCAAACAACTGGGAAAGAACATTTGTGCATTTGTAAAAGTTCTTGGGCAGAACAGCCTGTACCTGGGAAGGGAACAGAGGAAACAGTGCTGGGGGTGGCTCTGGGGGTGCAGCAGCTCCAGCTCAGGCTTCGGTTTCTCAGCCCTCCTTCAAGATTCTCCCAGGGATTTCCCTGACTCCTTTGCATTAGAGTCTCTGTGCATAGTTTAACTGTTCTAAGCATTTTCTGGATAAAAAGTCAAGCTCGGTGTGTGATCCTCTAAATCATTAAAAATGGGTCACTGAGCAGTTTAGCAGGAGCATGAACTGGAATCTCCCCCTTTTCTGTATATCATCATTCATCTCCACCTGCTTGCCTTCAGAAAAAAGGGCTCCGAGTAGCCCTCTGAGCTGTTAGTGCTGTTGTACTGAAACCTGCTGTGTGTGGGCACTCAGAGACGTGCCACCATGCTGCAGGAGAGGCAAAGGCACACATGATGCTCACACAGCTTCTGTTCAGGATTCACAAGCATAAAACCCACAACAGATGATGTTTTGAAGCCCTCTATCACTGTGGTGTTCACCTGGTAAGAAGCTGCTTTATTGCTGGCACACAGAAACTGGCAGGTTGTAGGCTAACTAAAAATACATTTAATTAATAAATTATTCAAACAAAGGTGCAAAGTGAAGGGAGTAGGCAGAGAGGTAGAGATTTGGGAGTGGGTTTCTTTAGCCTGGTAACTTGCTGGTGAGTTTTGTGCTCTGGATGTTGTGTTGATGCTGTATGAAGGCTGACCTAGAACAGAGACTAGACAGAGCTAAAGAATAAAGTAGGGATTTATTAAGAGCCCTCAATAGATCTACCTTGGGTAGCACAACCCAAAAGGGCCATAAAAATGGATGACTGGTCATGGGGTTTCACACTTTTATAGGTTCTGGTCCATTTTCACATTGGAGTTAATTGTCCAATTACAGCTTTAGCCCATGAAGTCTCATCCTTCTTTTTTTTCTCTCTTCAATCCACCATTGTTTGTGCTCTTGGGCCTGAGATTTGGATCATTTGTCCTTGGTTCCCAGCTAGAGAAGGAATTGTTTTGTCTCCCTGCTCTGTGAAGAGAGCTCACCATCCCCTAATATGAAGCTGAGAACTGCACACTAAAGCAGCACAGGATCTGAAAAATATAAAAGCTCAAACCTGAGGCATCAGTGTTGTACTGAAATATGTAAAAGTATGACTCAGTGGTACATTCAAAGTGCTGGTCAAACATTTCTCCTGCTCTTGTAATGGAAGGTTGGTTGTCAGGCAGCCAAATGAAGAGGTGTGGGGATGTAGCCATGCAGATCTCTCCAAGGAAATGGCTTTTCAGTGGAGCACCTGCAGTGGACACAGCTTTCTAGGGCTGAAGAGCTGAGAGAAGGGAGCCAGGAGGAGGCTGAAATCTGCTGTGATGCTTTTGCCAAGAGTGGGGAATTGGTCCCAAACGTGGGAGGATACCAGTCCAGCCACCTCTTCAAGGGAAGCTGGCTTATCTGTGTGCATTGGGTGAAGGGAGCCGAATTAATCTCTAACAGGCATAGGCACACCCTATTGGTGGAATTAATTACTTATTTGTGGTGCTGACAGCTTCAAGCCCGAGTTCCCAAGTTCATTTAAACACCACTAAAATCTTTGACTTGTTTTAAAATACAGTGAGGAACGCGTTTGTGGAAGAAAATTCCACAGGGAGTCATTACATGCAGAGAAACAACCTGTGGCTCAGGAGGTTCTGCTCTGTGAGCTGCTAGGGACTGGGAGAGGATTCTGAGAAATAGGGAGAGATGAATGATGGTACCTGCTCCAAACACATCCCTGGTGGACCTTCAGCAGAACAGGATGAAGCCAGCTCAGGTTTCCTGTGTGTAACCCTCTTGCTGCCTTTTGGGCTGGTTTTGGAGCTCTGTGTTCCCCAGACTCATCTCCACACCTCTGAATCCCCCCCCCCCCCCCCCCCCCCCGCCCCAAAACCCCTTCTTTCAGCAGATTCCTTACCTGTTATCAGGGGAGTGTTTAGAGCAGCTAAAGATCTCAAGCACCTTGTCTGGGAGACTTATGGTGGCAATTAAAGCAGTGCTTTCCAGCCCTCTGCTGCTCTTCCTTGGATTGCTGGAAAATGGGGAACGGGGCTTGTGCCAGCCAAGAAGGAGCCCTGGAAATCCATGTCCATTGATCTGGTGTATTTCTTTGACCTGTTAGTGAGGCCTTGCTGATGGGTGTGGGTACATGCCTGGTGAAAACCTCCTTGTAGGGGAGATTGCCCAGTGATTGTAGGTCATATTTATTTTACTTCTGTTCTTAAAAAAAAAAAAAGCATCATTATGTGATGTAATTTAATCATCATAAACATACTGTGAGTTGATTTGTTCAATTATGGGGAAGGGTAGTGGGATGTTATCTTTTGGGATTTAAAACAAATAAAAGGAGCCAACTGATTTGTCCCGTGCTGCAGTTATGGATGAGGCAGCACAAAACATCCAGCTCAAAAGACAGACACAGAGGTCGTGGCTGGTAATCACAGTGACACCAGGAGGAGTTTTTCTAGACCAGCTGTGAAATTGTGCAGTAAATTACATTGCATGGGATGTATTATTCCCTGGTTTGGTGAATAAGCTTCCTGATGGAGGCCCAGTGAGGCAATGGCAGGGGAGCTGTGCTGGACTTGGGTAGCCAAGTGCTCCAGGAGGTGCTGCTCAGGGCTCATGTGCTCACGCAGCTGCAGTTGTCCTCTTTGCTGCCTTTTCTTTAGTCATCCCTTCAGCTGGGTGCTTTCCCCTCTCTTCCCAGCTTATTCGAAGTCTGTTGTGTCTTAAGGCCCTGCATTGCCTGTTTCTGCAGGTGAGCAAGGGCTGCTTGAGCACCACGTGCTGCCACATCTGCAGCTGTCTCATGGCTGGAGCATCTTCACTCTCTGATCCCTCCATCTGCCCCTGGCATGGCTGATCCCTGCCCAGAACCACTCTGATCCCTCCATCTGCCCATGGCATGGTTGATCCCTGCCCAGAACCACTCTCTGATCCCTCCATCTACCCCTGGCATGGCTGATTCTTGCCAGACCTACTCTGATTCCCTCCATCTGCCCCAGCATGGCTGATCCCTGCCCAGCACCACTCTGATCCCTCCATCTGGGCCTGGCATGGCTGATCCCTGCTCAGAACCACTCTCTGATCCCTTTACCTGCCCATGGCATGGCTGATCCCTGCCCAGAACCACTCTGATCCCTCCATTTGGCCCTGGCATGGCTGATCTCTGCCCAGAACCACTCTGATCCCTCCATTTGGCCCTGGCATGGCTGATCTCTGCCCAGAACCACTCTGATCCCTCCATTTGGCCCTGGCATGGCTGATCCCTGCTCAGAACCACTATGATCCCTTCATGTGCCCATGGCATGGCAGATCCCTGCCCAGCACCACTCTCTGATCCCTCCATCTGTTGTCATCTATGCATATATGTAATAGGAATTTTCATACTATCATCTCTTCCTTACAAAAGTTTCATACCTATTCAGTGTTTTCTCGTGAGCAGCTCCTCCAAGCACACCCTTCCTCTCTCACCAGGTAACCAGCTGACTTAGTTCCCCTCCTTTGGGGCATGTTCTGTTAACAAGCCAGCCCACTCTTTTATGGCTCCAGTTGTTCTTATCAGTTACAGCTGTGGCCTGTTGAAGTTAGGCCTTCTCCTCATTTTTGATTATTGGCCCAGCTGCAACTCCTTTAGGGGTAAGATTACTTTCTATACCATCTCTATTTTATCCCCCCACATCCATCTGCCTCTGGCATGGCTGATCCCTGCTCAGAACCACTCTCTGATCCATTCTGGGCAGAAAGAGCTGCTGCTCCTGGCTATGTCTAAGGCTGGATCCTAGATTTATCTTCATTTTTTAACCAGGGAAGCACAGAGTAACTCTTGAAGAAATTGAACTGAAGCTGTCAGGTTCTGACCTTTGAATAAAAACAGACATTTTTTTGTGAAAGCAATAATACAATGGGACCATCCAAAGGCTCAGCACGGGTGTGAAGCTGTGGAGTGCATTAGGTGGAAGCTGTTCCCATAGCCTGTATCTCTTACCCAAATCAGCACTCAGCAGAAGAGGGGCTCTTCCCCCCTCACTGTGCTCGGGGGTACCCTCTTCCTACCTGGAGGGAAGGAGTGAGCAATCACCTGTCTGGAGCAGGTATGTGTGGGGGTAGTCCCTCTGCACATCACCTCCCTGGCAGGAGGTGCTCTCCAGGAGCTGAGGAATGATATTACAGTATCTTCAGGAGGTTTAATGACAGCATTAAAAATGTGGTCAATATTCAGTTAACTTAAAGATTCAGTATTCAGTGGTAGTTTTTGATTACATGCAGCAGTTCTCTTCCCTGCAGTAGCTGTTAGGATCATTGGCCATGGCAACTCTGTGGTATAGCACTGAAATCTTGGGCTGTAGTTTCTTCTCCAAATCCTATTTTCACTGAGATGTCCCCATAAGCAATGAAAATAAATGTACTCATATGTTTATTTGGAGGCTTCCTTAGTAAGGAGGTGTTTAATAAGCACCAACCAATGGAAACAAATTGAGTTCCTTGAGTCACAGCTGGAATTGCAACTTTTTCTCCCTTGATTATCAAGGAATATAGTCAGCATGGAAGAATTCAGAGCTTACAAAGACATCTGGTTGCTAAATTATATAATTAAAGTAAATACAGCATAACAGGGAGCTACTCCCCTGTTCCTAATGAGCAGAGGGTTTGGGTGAGGGAAATGCATTAGCTGGTAGAGGGAAGAAAGAAGGGGAGAAAAAAAGAAAAGCTATGGGGGGGAGGGGGGAAAGCCAGAGAGTAGGGGCAAAGTGAAGTGAGGAGAGTGCAGAAGAGAGGAGATGAGGTGCCCTGTGCTGGAGCCTGAAGTAACACAACACCCAGGGACTGTTTGCTGCCTGAAGCAGATGATGGTGGTGCTGGAGGTAGCTGGTGATAAACAGCTGAGGGACCATGTAGTCCCTCAGAACTTGTAGGACACTGTCCTTTGCAGCATCTAGCTGTGTTCCTTAAAATTTAGAGGCTCTTTTTCTCCCTAAGTGACTGTATAGAGGGCATTTTTCTTCCCAAGTGACTGGCTTGTTGTTTTTACTCCTTTACAAATTTAGAGAGCAGGAAGCCAACTTAACAGATCTGTGCACAGTTCCTGTATCTAGTTATGGGAAACAAACTGCTCATAAGAGCAGCCAGGTGGAAGCCAGTCAGCTGGGCTGGGCTGGGCTGCTCTTTGCGAGCCACATTGCTGGAGCAACCACTGGGGAGCCCCAGAAGAGCTTTCCCACTCCTTCCAGTGGAGGACCAGCACAGAGGTAATGATGCCTTGAGCTCTCATATCCTGGTGGAGTTTTTCCCAACGGGCAAAGCCCAGGAGCTGCTGTTGTCTAATGCCAGGGGAAGAAGGTGCCCCCTTTGCTCCATGACAAAGCCAGTGTGGTGTTTGGGAGGGGGTTCCTGTGGGGTCTCATCCCCAGGGCTTGGCTGTGTGAATGTCCTGGCTGTGCTGTGTGATGGATGCTGCTTTTGCTGCCTGAGCTTTGCTTTCTCTCACTTGACAGCTGCTGAGTGCACAGTGCAGTCCTCTTCCTTCTTGGAATTCATCTGCATGATGGTTTTCAAG
The DNA here is from genome assembly GCF_015832195.1 of Motacilla alba alba. Taxonomy (NCBI): domain Eukaryota; kingdom Metazoa; phylum Chordata; class Aves; order Passeriformes; family Motacillidae; genus Motacilla; species Motacilla alba. The sequence continues at coordinate 34,584,876 of NC_052022.1, read as the reverse complement.
AAGCATTCAGGAGTGGTTCCTTTCTGGCTTTGTGTTTGCACACTGTTCAGCCATAAGGGGAAATCTCCAAGATTTGGAGGAATCTTCAGGCCAAGGGTATTCTTCCTGCTCCATTGCAGACCTGGTTTGTTTAGGCAGAAAAACACATTTGAGACACCCCGGCAAGGCAGACTGTCCTGAGGATAATTTTTCAGGCGCGATGTGGAGAATCTCTGCTGAGATAACAAACCCCACATGTGCTTGCCTGCGAGCCTGCCACTGCCTGTTTGATCCTCGTTGTACCCAGCAGGAATTAAAGGCAGCAGTAACTTACCTTGCTGTGGCAGTGGCACGCCCCTGATGATCCCGAAGAGGCTGCCCAAGGACGGAGCCTCACGTTGCTGTGGAGAGTGAAGCGTGGAGAAGCCACCCCTTGGGGCTGCTGCAGGAGATGCAGCATGGCGGGGATGGCTCATTCTGTTTTCTTTACCTTCCACAGACAAATCACAGCTGAGAAAAGTGTGAATGTGAAAAAGCATGAATTATTCCCCTGCTGCACTGCACCTCGTACAAAGCATTCTGTGTTTGTTATTCCTCTCCTCTTTGTTGGGAAACCACCCTGGGGTTAAGTGTTCTACCAGCTGGGAGGAAAGGTTGGCTGAGGTGATAGTGCCAGAACAAGGACTCTGGTTTTATGGAAAACAGGCAATAACTGTCCTTATCTCTTATGCATCACTGCATGAACCCTTCATCTACTCTGCTCCAAGGAAGATTTTCCCATCTAGTACTCTGTTGCTAAATATATTTTCAATGCAACTGAAATTATATATTTCCTTACTTGCTGTGTGTTATTGTAATTTCTGTGTGTCTGGTTGCACGTAGTGCTCTGCTGTTTTGTGGGCGTAGCATTGACATGCGGGTTCTCTTGCACCAGCAAGTGTGCAGATATCAGAAATCTTTATAGTGAAAATCCCCTGTGAACTTCCAGTGTGAAAGGCAAAATGACATCCAGCTGTCATCCAAAATGTCTCATAGGGGGTGCTTTGAGTTTTGTCCACTTCTTGAGCTGCTATGAGATGGAAAGTTTCATAAGGTCATTCTCTTTTCTTCTGTACCTATGTGATTTTTGAGCTGGTCAGACTGATGTAGGAGCAAGCAGAGGTGTCTGTGTTTACCTTGCTCACAAAATACTGCCAGATAGTATCCTGGCATTCCTGGCTGCCACATTCCTCACTGCTGTGTTTTGCTGGCTCCCAAGAGGAGCAAACCTGGGAAGTTAAGAAATTGAAGCTTTTCTTACGCATCTTTGATTGCACAGACCACAAATGGATTAAATTCCCAATTAGTATATTCCTGCATTGAAACCTCTGTGTGAGGAACTGATTTATTTGCTGCTTAAACATGCAGAGCAGTAGCGTATGTGAAAACACATGCAGGAAATGTAAGGTGCAGGTTTTGTGTTGGCTTATTTATTTTTTTTAACGGGGTTAGTTGCCCTCATAATGGAGAACATTCATTTACGTGGTGTTCTGGTAGCTCTGTGAGCTTCCCAGGGAAAACAATTTGCCTTTGGGGACAAATGTCTAAGGATAAATGAATTTTTCAGGGTGTTCATACCTGAGTCACAGAAGGGTGGGAATTCAGCATGCTGCCTCCCAAAAACCACCCATGAGATGTCAGCTGCCTACTGCACAGATGGGGAAGAAGCAGCACTTTGCAAATCCCCAGCAAGGAGCTCTCTGAGCCTCTGGTGCTCACTTTATTAAATGGGCAGCCTTGCAAACCATCTAGAGTTTCTGTAGGTATTGGTTTTTTAGCATTAGGTGCCCTTTTTTGGTTTTGTTACTTGTTACGTGTGTGTAATTTACAGAAAAACGGTGGGGACGGTTCTGACTGGGGCAGGGAAAGTGGAAGATAAGCCAGCAGCAATTGCTCTGCATGTCCAGGCAGTGTTAGCAACACTTTCTCTCACCTCTGTAGGATTTTCCAGTGCTCTTCAAAAGGCTAAGTTTGGGAAAAAGTGACACAACAGCAATTGAAGGACTGCCGGAGGTTTTCAGTGGCATAGAGCATTGCTGTGAAGTGATGTATGGAGAAAACACTGGTCCTGGAGCCAGTCTAAATTTATCACTGTGTCACAACAGATAGTTAAATTTAAATGTGTGTCCAGCAGTTGCCATTTCAGTAGGTTGCAATCAGCTTGAATTGATATTACCTGAATAAATCCAAGAGCTGAATAGCACATCCATTTCTGATACGGCAGTGCAGCGCACATTATCTGAGAGTAAAAGGAGTTGGTGCAGCTCTGACTGTTATCGTAACCCAGCTCAACACTGCAGAAGAAAAGAACAAATTTTGGTATATTCTGGACTCCTCCAAATGGAAAGTGCTTGCCACTGCAGTGTCCAAGCTGGTAAATTACTGTGGTTGCTTGCACAGGGATCGATGTACAGTCTGCTGAATGGCTACGTGCCATCATCTGTCCAGGCTGGCACTATTCACATGGCCGTGAATAGGGCATTCTTCATTGGAATTAAAAGTTACAGCCAGTGTTATGCAGCTGCATTTGGTCTTGGGATAGGCCAGCCCTGGGCAGCACGCTGCAGTTAGGCTTCCCTGTGATGCATCTGTGCTTTTTCCTAGGGAGAGGTTTTTTCTTGTCGCTATTCTGGGTCACATCACATCTGGAGTGTGTTTTTGAAGAGACTTTCCTGTCCCCACTTATTGCATTTGGGTTTCTGCTGTGGAGCTGCCTCCAGGTACCTGGACGCAGGTACTTTCTTTGGGCTGGAGCTCCACTGGATGGCATTCTCCAAATCAGCTTTAGCTGAGAGCAACTAAAGCTCTGGAGTGGCTCAGAAGCCTGTAATCCACAGGGTTGGGTTGGATCTGCTCTGAAATGCCCAAATGCATGTGCTGTGGAAGCTGGGTGCTGCTCTGTTTCATTTTCCAGGTCCCTCGGCAGTGCTGAGCTCCCTTTGCTGACATGGGGGTAGGCAGAGGTGCCTGGAGCAGGGAGCTGTACACGTGGGAGGAAAGGAGTGATTCCAGCTGTCTCTGCTTTTCCCGCCCTGGGACATTTCCATCCAATGGGATGTGGAGTGTTGGATGGGGGAGGAGGTTTCCTTGCATGCTGGACAGCCTTTTACTGCCCGACTTCCTCCCAGCTCTCTGAGATCCTGGGAAAACCTCCATACTAAATCCACCTGATCTGATTTTATTTGGGGAAACAAACTGCTTCCCATCTTATGGCTCCATCCGCTTTGTAAAACCTTTAGTTTTGCTCAAGTTCAGTTCTTCTTGCAGACATATGGAGAGATAATCACATCCCTGCTTTTCTCTCTTCTTTTCAACCCACCATGAACCTTCTGCTGCTGTCCTGCCTCATTTGTTTCTTCCTCTTACTCTCCTCATTAAATAAATTTCAGCCAGATTGTCCTGTCAGATGAACAGTAAATTAATATATTGTAGCCCAAACTTCAAAAAGGAAAAAAAGTATTTAATTGCAATTACTCGTTCTTATCTCACCATGGTCAGTTTTAAAATGGCTGTTGACTTAATTGGGGACAAGGCATTGCTCCCTCTAATTTTGTGTTGCTTCTTAATTGTCATTAATAACTTCCTGTCCCCAGTTTGTGTGGCGAGCAGTTGTGCCAGTTGGCCAGAATCTTCCCTCTTTGTTGGTATAATGGTTAGGGAGATTTTGGGGCTGTAGGCCAGCAACGTCCCTGATTGAGCTGGTACAGGGAAGTACCACTTCCAGAAACTCTGCAACATAAGATAGGAAATAACCCAGCAAATGGCTCTAAAATGCATTCATTTAGCTCTGACATTTTTTTGTTAAGTTCTGAAGAGAAGGCATATGGAGATTATCTTTCTGGTTTATATATTGAAATACAGGAGCTCAGGGGCAGAATTGTAAATGGTGCAGTTATGAGTTTATTTTGCAACTCGTAGGTATGTTTCCTTACCTTGTTATATGGCTGCTTCTAGGAATCAAATATTTAAGTTTGCATTGCACTGCTTTTGATGTCTGCAAGCCTTTGGTTTTTTTTTTTTTTTTTTTTAGATGACACTTTACATCAGGTTTACAGTTCTGCTGATAGTTTAAAGGAAAGGGAGAATGTGATCTCATGACTCTCAACAAGGCCTTAAAACTTTGACACTCTCTCTTCCTGGAGAACGAGATATATTCTGGTCATCTACAAGCCTGTGTTTTTCAGTGGCAGCAGCTTTTGGTGCTGTCTGGAAAGCAGGGCTACTCGCTTTGATGGAGAGTGTTTCTGTCCTCCTTGACTTTAGGAGAATGAAAGAAAACAGCACTTGAGTTCTTATTTCTTCAGCATATACACTGTGTCATTATACAATAAACATGTTATTCCCTTTTTTTGTTTTCTGAAAAACCTTTTCCTTTCAGTCACTTGATGCTGTGGGAGCATTTCTGGTGCTACACACTGCAGCATCTTTGTTTTGCAGACAACCGTGAAGCAGAGGCAACACTGGGGCTGGATTTGAAGCTTTTCACCGGGAAAAGGAAAAGCCAAACTTTACACTTGTATTTTAATGTGTGAGGCATGATCTAAAGCACATCAGACTGGATTTTTTTTGTTTGTTGTTTTCCAGTCGTACCTCCTAGCTTTTGCCATGTTCCCATGACCTGATGGAGTAGAAACGAGTAATTTCTGTATCTGGAGGGCTTTTGCTGTAGCACCTCATTACCTGCCAGGAATGTCTTAATGCCTCTTGTGCCATTTCTGGTTTGCCAAGTGTGACAACCAGCTTTCTGCATTTCAGGGCATCAGGGGTCAGTGTGTGCCAAGGCAGGTGACGTCCCACTGCTGGGGGACATGGAATTCCCTCTGTCCTGGCTGAAGCTGGCTCCAGCAGAAGGCAGGTGCTTGCCTGCACCTCCTGGGCCTCCTCTGCACCTGAGGCACCAGCAGCTGGCTGATGTCTTTGTGGCCTATTTGTCACCCTGAGACTAAGCCAAAGGAGGGAGAGGAAATTAATAAATGTTAATATATGCTGGTTTAATTGAGAAGCACTGTTTTCATCAACTGCTGTTTGAAGAACAGGCTTAAGTGTGTTTGTAAGCCCAAACAAATGTTGGCTTTTTAAAGCTGTTACTCAAATACAGGGATCTTGCTGCTGCTAAAGAGGTTTAGAGCTATGAGCCCAAACTCTATGGATGAATAATGTGGCTGGGATTCAGTAAAGCCTATTAAAGATAATATTTTTCTATTCAGTAGCTTAAGCCAAGCTTAAGCCAAGTCAGCCTTCAAATCCTGACTTACCCACCTTATTTTGTGTGTTGATCCAGCACCACAGCACTCAGCATTCTGTGTTACTTGGAACAAGGGGAAGTGATCTCCATCTCATTCTAGTTTTCAAGAGCATGGCTGTGTTTTTCCTTCAGACCTTTCAAAGGCTTCACCTGTGGTTGAAGAGAAGAACGAGATTGTTCTGCTGCTGACAGAGTTCAGCTCTTTCTCCTGTTCTTCTCACCATCTCCAAGTCAGAGGAGTCTTGGGGCAGTGATTATGACATGGGGGAGTAGGATCCCTGACAGCAAAAGTGAGGCTTGTGCTCAAAAATATTTGAGAGGAGTCTTATTGCTTTCTTAGGGAAGCAGGCTGAGACATCCTTGCATCCTGAGGCTCACGTGACATTTGCCTTAGAAACATTTTAAAAATTGTTTTTAGGTAAAATGAAGGTTATTTCTGTAAATTAATTACACTTGAGACTTGGAGAGCAATGCAATTTAAAAGTTATAAACCAGAGCAGCCTTTTCAGATTGGTGGAAAAGTCTGAAGGCTGCAGACCTGTTCCTAAATGTAGTCATGGTTACTTGGCTTCTGTCTCACAGAAAGGTTTGTGCCTAATCCATCAGGCAGGTAGGAAAGATAAAACCTGTTGACTACAATGTGTAGCTGGAAGACCTTTAAGGAGTGTGCTTGGGGAGGGGATGCATATTAATAAACAAATGTTGCTTCAGTAGGTGAGTTCGTGCACAGCAATGTGCATGCAGAGCATGGCTGCCTGTCTCTGCATGCAGACCCAAAATAGGGTGGTTTTGTCAGAGGTGTGGTGCTCCAGGTACAAGAATTAGGATGTCCTTGAGTTCAAAGTGAATTCCCTGCTTGAAAGCAGGTTATGAGGGTCCTTGTGTTCTGGTTGATTAATTCTTGTGGTTTTCTGTGGAAATGGTTCTTTCATTATTTCATCGATACCAAAATTAAAGCGTGGCCCCTACTCAATTGCAAGAACAATGAGCTCATTGTGGCACACCATATAGCACTGACCTTTGTGAAGCAGAACAGCAGATCCAGATCTGTAATATTAGGCACAGCTTGCTGATTGTGCTGCCCAAGATCTCTGCAAACTGGGTTTCTCCAACTGAGATAACCCTGGAAAAACAGCCCCTGTCACTGCTGAGGATCTCGGAGCAATGCATACATTTGTGTAGTGCCTTCCACCCTCCTCCCTGCCTGAACCAGGGTTTATTTTACCCTGCTCAGGGTTCAGTGGGGAGTGAAAACCTTTCAGGAGTGAAGCAGATCATTGAGGCCAGGCTGGGCCTGCACTGACATGGGCTCTGTGTGCGCACAGACCGCTATTGATTTGGGCGGCACAGACGCCAATTCACGGGCAAGGGGCTGGCCAGCAGCACCCCTGGCTGGGGATTCTGCAGGGAACAATTTCCCCTAGAGAAAAATGGGCCACTTGAAAGGCATTTCTGTATCAAATCCCAGCTGAGGGGCTGGGGAACAGAAACCCGAGTATGGGGACTTTTTTGTTTTAAAAGTGTACAAGAAGGGAGTTTTTGTGACTCTGGGCAGATTAATTTCACTTTTTTGTTGTTTGTTTGTGTTTTTTTTTTTTTTCCTCCCACTCCTCTTACTAGTTCATTTGGCAGCATTAAATCAAAATTCAGGAAGCTGCTGGCTGTGCTCATGCTGTGTCAGGTGTTTCAGACAGCCTCAGTTGTGACCAAGAACTGTTGCAAAAATCTAAACTGGGCAAAGCACTGCTGGAAGCCAGAGATTAATGGCATTTCCTGAGTAATTTTTGAGTAAATAATACCATGTGTTTTTTTTTTTATCACAAATAGCATCAGGAAACCTGAGAAGATAGATCAATCTCATTTCCTAGGTGCTTTGACATCCAGGCTACAGAAAAACAAGGAGGTAGAAAAGCAATCAGATGTGCATGTTCTTTTTAAGGAAACATCAGTTTTCATTCCTTGGATATGTATTTATGGTAAGGAAATAATCCTTGCACATAAGGCTCATAGGGCGAATAGAAAATATTTCCAAAAAAGACAAGAGAGCTATTTTCATAGATTCATCATAAGATCACAGAATGGTTTTTGTTGGAAGAACCTTAAAGATCATCCAGTTCCACCCCCTGCCATGGGCAGGGACACCTTCCACCATCTCAGGCTGCTCCAAGCCCTGTCCAGCCAGGCCTTAGACACTTCCAGCGATGGGACAGCCCCAGCTTCTGTGGGCACCCTGTGCCAGCACTCTCACAGGAAGGATTTCTTTCCTACAGCTAATCTAACCCTGACCTCTGTCAGTTGAAGCCATTCCCCACTGTCCTGTCACTCCATGCTGTTGAAAACGTCTCCCCTTGGCTTTATTGTAGTGCCCTGTAGGTACTGGAAGGTGCTCTAAGGATATTTGATATGGTTTGCTTATATTTGTGGATAACCAAAAGCCACAATGCTCAGGTCATTATTTTTATGTAAGCAGAGGTAAATTAGAGGCTGGGGCTGGCTTCTGTACGTGGCATTCACATTCTCTGAACAGAGAGAGACATAATTCTCTCTCCAAGGATTTTTCCTGGGAAAGGCAGTGAGAAACCTCAGAGAAGAAGAGAAAACAATTCTTGTCTCTATTCACTGCTGCTGTTGTTTGGCACATGTGGAGTATGTTATGGAGATTGTTTACCTGAAGTGATTTGTTAATTGGACATGGGTGAAAGTTGTTCTGAGTGATTAGCCAGTCACTCCAAGCTGTGTTGTGACTGTCTGGGGACAGTCAAGGGTTTTTCTTTTGTATAGTATAGTTTTAATACAGTATTAGTGCAATAGAGTACAGCTCTAATAAAGCAATTGTTCAGCACTCTGAATCATGGAGTCAGAGCACATTATTCCCTGGCTGGGGGATTGCCTGCTTCTACAAGATCTGTAGTTGCATGGGGGGGAGGATCTTGTTTTGCTGCCTGAGGTTGGTGGCAAATGGAAAGAAGTTTCTGCCTTAAGAAGATGCTGATGGTGCCTCCAGCAGTAGCAAGGATGCACAGGACCAGCTGGAGAAGATGGGATTTGCATTGCTCACTCTCCACAACATTGAAGTCCTGAGAACAGCAGAGTAAGGACTGGCTTAAATGAAGCAAACAGCACAGTGTGGACCCCTGAATCAAAAAGCAATTAAAATCTGGAGGCTGGGAAGGATCATTTCCATTTAGGGCTGCCCAGAGAGCCTGTGGGGTCTGCTGGGCAGGGGTGGTGGTCAAAGAGGGGAGAGGGAGGAAAGGCCAGGAGGGGGAGAGAAGCAGCACTCTTGAGAGGAGTTTCAGGAAAGCAGAGCAATGTGCAGTATTTGAGGGTTTGGGAAAGAGGGAAGTGAACATTAGGACTATAAAACTCGATGCCTACTAAGAGCTGCCTGCCACAAGTGCTCTGCAGAGAGCTGTGATGGTTATTTTCCCCGTCTGTTTTTTAATTTATTGTACCAGAAGCAGGAAGGCAATGCCCAAAGTCTAATGCAAAATAAAACAGAGCAGTTTTTGATTGCGCTGCACAGTCAAGTGGAAAAATGAGATAACTGGGACTCCAATTTAAGGCCCATCTGAGCCAAACCCAAGAGGAGCCTGGCTCCAGGTTGTGTGGTGGAGCCATTGGGACTGCCTTCAGGAGGGGAGCTGAGTGAGGATGCTGATCAGAAGTGAACTTTTTGTGGACTTCAGAGTGGCTGTGCTGTTTTGAATGCACCTTACATGTCTGAAGTTCAGCTGCTTGCGATGGGCAGAGTCCTACAGCCTGGCCTAACAAGAAGTGCTTGGGTTCATATAAGATTAATGGTGCTGCTGTCAGAGGTATTACCTAGGCAAAGAAAAATTGGCAGATGGAATACTGGATTCTTTTAGAAAGGTTGGTAGAAAAAAAAAAAATCCTGTTTTTTTTTTTTTTTTCCTTCCTCCAGGCCTGAATTAGTCAGGATGCCTGGGAAATAAAACTGAGTCACGGTGTTTACTCTCTGTGAAAAGTAATGCTCTTTTTCCCCCCTCCCCGAGGTGATGTTTTTACAAAGGGCAGTGCGTGAGCACTGCTCCCCCCTTTGGCACCTCCTGGTCCCGGGGGCGTGGGAATGTGCCAGCAGGAATGGGCTAGAGGAGGTGGGGGCTGTTCTCCCCTCTGATGGCCTCCCATTGTGCTGCACCCTTGGCATCCAAGTGGGGAAAGAAGGATGGGAAGAGAAACTGCTAGCTGCTCCCTTTAGACTCAGAGTAACATCCTTTATTTATTGGTTTTGCTGAAGAAATAGTCAGAAACAGAAGGCAAAGAAATACCATCTTCCAGAAAGTTAGAGATGCCTGTATGTGTCACTGGAAACCAGTTGTGCTCTTGGAGAAGCTTCCAGCAGGAGTAGACAGCCACCCACCCACCCTCTGGTATTCTGGAGAATGGCAGCACATCCCTGTTCGTGAGGCAGTGCTGCATTGAAGTCTAAAACCTTGCTCAGACATGAACAGTTGTTTTGGAAGTTGACAAACACCAGCAACACCTGGGGAGTTGTGTTACATTCATGATTAAGAGGTGGCATCAGAACTGGACTTTTGGAAGGATTTCTTTGTAAGAGAAGAGGTACAATTATAGCAAATGAAGTCAGAGCAAAGGGGAAGGTGCCCTGGCAAGGACTGGATAGTTTGTGAATCTCTGACTCACAGAAAGTTCTTGGCTCACCAGCCCCTGGAGAGAAACAGGGTGCTGTGCATGGAGGCCTTCTGACCACCATGGGCACTTGTAGGTGAGCCGTGTGTTCTCCTTGCAGGAATCTTCCTCTGTCCCCAGGTTAAATTGGTGTCTGCAGCACATCTTGGCCTCTCACATGTTGTTGCAGCGTTAATTTAGTCTGTGGAGAAATTCACAGGAATTCTGTGTTTTGCCTGACTTCTCTCTGAAAAAGTTATTCCTTCTTCTTTGGCCAGCCAGCTTGCAGAGATGCTGAATCCCAGGCAGTGCGAGGCAGGTATTCCCCAGAGATTTACACTTCCAGTATCACTCCTGTTCTGAGCACCCAAATGCAGAGAAACCTGAACACGTTATGCAACTGCTGACCTTGATCAGGTTCAAAATGATCTTAAACGTTAATCAGTAGCAAGCACCACTTTTATTGTGGGAAGTATTTTACGTGGCATTCAAGAATGATTGCTCTAGTCTGGGGTCTGCCTTTGACTTTATTATGCTTCAAGTTTTCCCAGTTAATTTATCAAAATGACATGCAGCTCTGGGGGGCAGCTTTGTGGTATATGATTGACTAAATAACGCTCTGCATTTCTGAAAGGCTTCTAAAGTTACTGCTTTCACACCAGGTGTATTTGTTGTTCTAATGCAGGTCACTTCCTCTCCTAGTTGTGCTCTCCTCCAAGCAGAGCCCAGTAGAAATAGTTTCTAATGACAGAAAGTGGATTGCAGGATTGGGCAGTGTCTGAAAAAGGTTTTCTTACCCAAATGCTACTGAGCCAGTTGTTCAGTTTCCTTTTGACGCACACATCCATTAACAGATTAAATGGTGAATTTTTTTTTTTTTTTGGAAAGAGGTTTGGAGGCAGCCATCATTTTGTGAAGTAGCTGCAGGCATCGTAATATTCTTCTCACTCGATTCAAAATTCACCCATTGCTTCCAGTAGAAAACAAAATAACTTTTTAGACCTTTTAAGTATCACTCATGGCGCAGTAATTTTAATTGTTGTCAGTTCCTGGCTGCTAATGAAAGAACATGAAATTTGAGTGGCCTGTATCTTTGTATTTCAGAACAGTGGAGGAAGGGTTGAAGAGGAGATGGAGCCTGGGTGGTTCTGATTAGCGCGGCAAAGCGAGGACACTGATGCTGTTTCAGGATGGGGCTCATTTCTTTTCTTTCCAGGGAACATTGGCATTTCTAGTTGATTAAGTTCCAAAATAGGATTTTAGGCAGAAATTCCAGTTTTTGACAACTCATTTGTCTTTACACCTAGGAAAAGACCGTTTTCTTATTGTATTAGGGAGTTTGGCAGGAGTGTATTCTCCTTCCCCAGTCATTCATAGCTGTTGCTGCACTTTGCTGTGTGATGATACAGTTGTATGTAGGGATTTCTTCCTTCCAAACCTATTTTCTAATCTTCTTCTAGCAGCACACCTCAAAAGAGAATGATTATTTCAGGTACGTGCCAAGGGTTAGGTAAGGACCGAAAGGAGTAAGAAAGTCAGAGAAGAGGCATCTCAGTAACAAAAGAAAAGGCATCTCAGGAATAAAGTAGATTTTATTGGGGGAAGAAAGTGGAGAACGGGTTCAACGGTGTGGAGAAGTGGAATTGCCTGAGCCACAGATTCTTTTTTTCTCTGAGATAAAACTCAGAGCCTGGCTTAGGTCACGTTGTGTGTTGTGTGATCTGTTGGCCAGCACCGGCTGCGTACCTTGGGAGGTCGACTCAGCTTGATGACTGGGTGAACAGCTGTATTACTGTAACCATTTCTATTTTAGAAAAGCTAATGAAGCAGTCGGGAAGGCCTGAGAACAAGGTTGAGAGGAGAGGCTGTTCAGGGAAAGTGATACACTGAACAATAAAGGAGCTCAGGGTATAGGGACACGCTGCTTTCAAACCTGACCCAGAGCAGGAATGAAGTGCTGAGAGTGCTTGGCACTGGAACGTGATTGTTTCGGTTTGGAGGTCTGCGGTCATGGGTAAGGCAACTTGGAAGGGAGACAAGGTGGTGCAATACCATCCCTGCCTGGGCGAGTACGTCCCTCCTGTGTTTTGGAGCCTCAGCACATGTACAAACCCAGAGTTGCTGTCACTTTCAAACAAATACACTTACTAAAGGCACCAGGAAAATACAAGCTCAGAAGGAGCTGTGGGAGTAGCTCTTGCAGGCAATGAACAGAGATTTAAGCTGGCTCCAGTTGACACCAATAGGAGGGGTGTAGTAATTCTTTTCATCCCTTCTCTTAATTGCAGATGCTTTTTGCAAATCTCTCGAGGGTGACATCTGGTCCTGGTAGGAGGCTCTAAAATTGCAGGTTTTCTTTACTGCCACCGTGCACTCTGTGGAGTCTGCTGAATCTTGCTTGCCTAGTTGAAAATGGGAGGTTTTAATCCAGTGAGTGTGGGATTGGTGATGTAATCAGAGGAGCTGTACCTTGCAGCAGTCACACAAATGTCCCTGACCACTTTCCAGCCAACTTTTCAGTGTCTGCGCCTGTTGTAAGTCTAAAAGTCAGTGCCCTGTGACACGCTCCACTTTGGCTCCTGTGGCATTTGCAGTGTCTGCAGCTGCTCTGGTAGATTAGATTGTGTGTGACTCAAGCAGGGAGTGGGGCTGAGCTGACAATAAATGTGTATTTTAAGTGTAGCTGTTGTGTTGCATTAATGTTGTTTATCTTGCGATGGTCACTGTGCGTTGGCACATGACATGGGTGATATTAATGATGTGGAAAAAGGCAGGGCTTTTGAAGGGGCTGTGCCGGTGCTAAGTCATGTGGAGTGTAATTGGAGTAGGATCTGGTCTGCTGATAAAATAAAGGTGGCTAATTGCCAGCACTTTTGTTTTCTTAGTCTTTCTTGCTTCTGAAAGACTTTTCTCAGCTTGGTTAATGTATTCCTTTCAGGACTTGTGTGCTTCCACACACAAGGTAACTTGTGTGAAAGCATTTGCAAGATTAATTTTCACTTACTCTCAGGAGTATTGGGGAAGATAAAACAACCATGTACATTCCCATTATTTTTTGGGCTATATTTGCCCATTGGGCTCTTCCTGAGATGCAGAAGCTGTAGATAACAAACCATGCAGCACGTTGTACAAAGTTAGCCTCTTCCCACGTACAAGGCCCATTAGGAAATTTTCAGCTATCATTTATTGAGACAGGAAGTGTATTATCCTTTTGCAATAATTTATTGGCCAATTTATAAAAGTTGCTAGTTAAATTAGTTGGAGTGGGAGGACTGAAAAATGGGGGTGAACAAGCAGTCAACTGAATAAGCCAGTTCTTCTTGCATGAGCCATGGTCTATACCATTTTTCAAGCAGGAACATTAGTAAGAGTCAGTTATTTCTGTTGGTTTTCTTTCATCTTGTTGGAAACCACATGGTTCCTGTTCCACTCCACACACCCTGAGACTCCTGAATCATCTGCTAGTTAAATAAAAATTTTGAAGTCACTTAATGTTTTAAAGGAGAGGATTTGTAAGCTTGGCTTTGGAATCTCTTTAGAGAGATACATTTAGTAAGGTAAAGAAATAATTATTATGTATAGATGTGTGCTTTTATGTGGATCTCCATGAGTTTGTGAAGTCCATTTCTGTGGAAATAACCTCGCATCTTCCTCAAAGATTCATGCCAAGGTTCTGTTATTTATTAGATATTTTCCTTTTATTTAAAAAAAAAGGATTATAAGATTTTTGCCAGCCTGGATCACATTTAAGTCTGTTAAATCCCCTGTATCTCTCAGAGACAGAATACCAGAGGCTTGGAGGAAAGTGTTAACCCTGTGAAGCTGACGTAAAAGATAATATGGCCACAGGCTTCACCCTGAGCTCTAATAGTGAGAGACGGCCTTTCCCAGCAAGGTTTACAGTTTAATATCGCTCCCGAGACGTGCTGTCATTAACCGTGACTTTGGAACCAAATCCTGGGTCTTGTTCTGTCTTAGGGACACTCGGAGGGCTTACAATGTTTATAGTCTGGAAACCAGAAGTTTCATGGCATCGTGGAGATTGCAGTTCCTTCAGTGCATTAATTCTCCTGCTCTGTCAGCTGCAGTGAGACGAGGCAGAGCTCCTTCTCTTGTACTGCGCTGCTGCTCTGTGAAACACCAGAAAATCCTTTAGCCTGCTCAGGATTGCTAAACTTGGGGAAAAAATTATGCTACTTTTAATAGATGCTACTTAATTTGTTTCTGGACGATGCAGCTCCTTCTATTACCTATCAGTGCCGTAAAAAATGATGTTGACTCCTTGGTTGACCTTCCTTGGCATTTTCTTCATGACAGCCTGTGTGCATTTTGCCCACTGTAAGCACTGCTGACCCACTGCAGTCACCAGAGACAGTAAGAAGGGTCACAGAGCACTGTGGAGTGGTATTTTCTGTGTTTGTGGAGCCCACACTGCAAACCTCCTGTCCCTGATTAATGTCTATGAGTGCAAGAAGAGTAAGAGCCAGGATCGAGTCATTTTGGAGGGTAAACCACTTTTGAAGTTGTGAAGACAACTTGCCAGGAGGCAAAAGCTTAAATAACTTGAAGGTAGAATTTAAGCTTCCACCTGCTGTGGTTTGAGGACTTCTCTTGGGGAGGTAGCAGCCTCAATTGATGGCATCCCTCATTCTTCCTCTCCCTTGGAGAAGCTGTGCTTGTCCCTGAGTGTTGTGGTCTGTGCTTCTGGGTCTAAGTCAAAACTGACATTCAATTTACAGTCCCAACGTAACTGAATAGGAGAGGCTGAAAAGCAAACCCTGGGTAGAGCCAAATGGAAATTTTGCATGTGGGATGTGGAATTCTGCCGTGTTCAGTAATAATATAACAGGATGGAAATTAAAAATGAGCGACTTGTGTAGGCTAGCACCTGTGACAGCTGTAGGTTTGCTCTGGTCAGGAGATGATCACTGTGTAACAGGCCTTAACTCCAGTTTCTAATTCTGTAATTCCTGAGCAATTGTGACTGTCAGGGGAGCACAGCGTAAGCTGTTGCATAAACCCTTGTACCATGGCTGGCAAAGACAGTGACAATGGATGCTGGAAGCCTGAGGGATGTCTGACTGTGGCATCCTGTATTTATATCTGCCTCAAACCTCTTATTAACCTTCCCATAATGGATCTTCTGCCTTTCTTACTCCGGAATGCACTTGGGCTGCTGCTCAGCTCCGAGAGTATTTGCAAATCCAGCTGAGCCCTGTGGGAATTAACTCTTGCTGAACTGCGTGCTCGGCTGAGACCTGGATTCAAGGGCCACTCTTTTTGCTCCACAAGTTTCTCTTCCATGGTCAGCTGTCGTGATGTGATGTCTGTGACTCCACCCACAGCAAATGCCCTCTATCCCGCTACTGGTCTACCAGACTCTGCCTTTTCTCTCGGCTCAAAGAGGCTGTGGCCACCTGAGAAAAAGGAGGTTTTCCTTAGTCTTGGGTCTCAGTGGTACCAGTGAGGAGCCCTCACTGCATGAAAGACTTTTGGCCACAAACTTGCTTTTGGCTGCCATCTGTGAAAATTTAAATTTATGTATTTTACAAAAAAAATTATTTTATTTGTTAATTTTTATTACTCATGTAATTATATCACGAATTATTATTTCTATTTATTATATGGATATTTGTTTTGTATACATATATGTTTATATTTATGCATACATGCTTTGTACATGTATTGATTTGCGCATGTTCATCTACATAAACATACATGTATAAAAACATTTATATTGTTGTTTTTTGGTAAACAGCATTTCCTTGTTAAGTTTCTGTGCACAAGGGCTAGAAATGTCTACTTCAGGAGGTATCTACCTGAAGAGAACTAACATACAGATGCCATAAATTATATAAAAAGTGTTTGTTGTTAAACTGTGATAAACTTAGCCCCAGGGAAGCAGCTTGCACTTTATTGCCAGTGAGCTCCTTTGTGTTCCCCTTAAGCTCCAGCCAGACAATGGCACATTTATAACTTTTTAAAAATTAAGTGTGGAGTAGAAAGAGTCGCGTTGGATTTGAGACGTGAGGTGCTCTGGTGGGATTGCTCCAAAGTCACACAGCTGGATATGCATCCAGGAAAAGCCTTTCTTCCTCCTTTCCTGGCTGAGGAAACTGGGGGCAGTGCTAGAAATAAAAGCAGGACTTGAGGAATCCTTTTCCTGGTCTCTATCTTTGCTATCCATCAGCAATTAAATAGAAAACAAATCCCAGCAAATGAAACCAACTTCAAACTACGCATTTGCTATGGAATAACTTCATGGACAGGTTTTTCCTCTCTCCTTCTGGAGAAAAGGCACTCAGTTTGAAGTCTCAAGGCTCAAGTAATTTTTCTCTGCAGTGAGAAATGGCAGGCAATGCAGTAACCTTCAGAACATGTGAGTAACTCCAGTTCTGTGTCAGGAAGCCATATAGCTGAAACGGTTTGGCCAAAGCACCTGCAGTCAGAGTGCATACAAAATGTGCTTGGTCACAACTCACCTTTTACAGCAGCGTAAAAGGAAGGGAGCTCCCTCTGAAGGGTTTTAAAGGCTGGTGGAGTGAGTTACTGACAAGCTGTCCTGGTGCGACTAAGGCAAGTCTGGGAAAGGTCTCTGGAAGGGGTGAGTGTCCTGGTTTCAGTGGGATGGGGTTCATCATCTTGGTTGCTCGTGTAGTGCTGTGTTTTGGACTTAGAGTGAGAGTAACTCATCCTAAAACTCCCGTTTCAGTTGTTGCTGAGCAGTTCCTACATGAAGTCAAGGTCTTTTAAGCTTCTCATGCTGCTTGGGGGGAATGCAGAGCTGGAAGGAGACAGGACAGCTGACCCAAGGGATATCCCATACCAAATGGGATAAAGTGTATAATCCAGGAGGAAAGCTGGCCAAGGCTGCTGCTTGGGCATTGGTCAGCAGGTGGTGGACAACTGCATTGTGCAACATTCGTTTTGTATATTATTATTTTATCTTTATTGTTATTATTCTTATTTTCCTAGTCCTATTAAACTCTCTTTATCTCATCCTATGAATTTCACCTTTTTCCCCCCCAGTTCTCTGTGCTATCCCACTGTGGGGCAGAGTGAGTGAGCAGCTGTGTGGTATTTCACTGCCTGCCAGCTGCACGGGTCAGTGACTCTGTCCTGAAGTGTATTTGCATCTTGACCTGCTGTGAATGAACTCCTCGCTGTGGATGGGGAAGTGTGGTGTAGGAAAGGTTATCCTGAAGGCATGCTTAAGGACAATCCACACGAGCAGCGAATTGAGGGTTTCCACATTATGAGGCAACATTGCATTTTCTTTGAACAACACTGGCATGGTAGTGGTAGAATTGTTTAAACTTGGAAAAATAAGAGCTGTCACCTGATGGGAAGCAGAAGGCTGTCCAGTTTTCTCCTCAGTTCTAGCAAACTGTTGTATCGTGTAATCCCTTTTGCAAAATTTACTGTGCCTTGCTCTAGAGTGCTAGGTTGCCACTTTTGTTTTTTGTTGTGTTCTCAGTGTAAAAGTGTTGTTATCTTATTGCAAGAGTCCCATACCTTCTCGGTCATTTCTCATGGGTAGTTCTTCTCAACACTGCTCCTTCTTCTTCAAAGCCCAGACAGCAACTGACTCTAGGTCCCAGTTCTCCTTGTCTTATAGGACTGTTCTTCCTTGTTGGTTACAGCTGTGAGTCAAGCCTGTTTCTGATCTTGGATAATTGGCCTGGCTGCAACTCTTTGGGGGCAAAGCTGCTTTTTACACATTTCTTATACTCTATTCCCACCACAGTTTTTCCTCTTGCTCTGGGTTAAGAAACTCTCATTGCCAGTCTGAGTCTCCTCGTTGCCTACATTGCTCTTGCTCTGGTGCCAGCATTGTATTTAACAGGTTCAGTTTGGAGGTTTTTGTTTCTTTGTTTTGTGGAAGTTTATTCTATCTCTTTGGTAATGCATATGTTGGAAACAACTAAATGACCTGTTAAACTTTACTTTCTAAATCCAAAATAAGTTCAGCTCCTGAGTCTACCTGCAGAATATGGGCTTGGTGTTTACTCTGCATACCTGTAGCTCAGCTTCTTTCTGCTTGAAATCATCTCTGTGGAGGAAGTTGCTGTGGCTCCCTCACCAGGCACTAACACAGGTCTTTTTCCACCTCCGCAGAGACCCTGCTTGCAAAACTGCCCAGCTGCCTCGTGGTATTTTCAGGAAAAAATCACCAAAACCCAGCCAACTGACCAACCAAAAAACTCCACAGCAACAAAACAGCAACAACAAAACCCCTAAACCAGAACAAAACAAAGAAAACCCCCAAACAAGCAACATCCTCAAAACAAACAAAACATCTCCAAGCAATCCTTGCTTCTTCACTTCTTCCTTGCCATTTTGTCTTTGCTTTCTCACTGTGCTCTCTTGTGCAGCAAATTTACTCCTCTAATCAATTTCTAATTTCCTTTGTTGTTTTTGTTTTGTTCTGTTTTGGTTTTTTTTTGGTGCCACAGATGTATTATTCTTGTGTGATATCTGCACGTAAGTGCCTGTGGGTCTTGAATTGTCCATGGTTCCTCTCTGCTGTTACAGCCCTATTCCCTCTGGCTGAACTCCAGCACCTTTCCAAACAACTTCTCAAGTCTTTGTACCATTTTGATGCCACTCTTCAAGGTGTACTTTGTGCATCATTTCTGTCAGATATTTACTCAGTGTGCATCCTATAGATCCTATATACTTTCATGTTTGTTGTAATTCTCAAATGTTTCCTCAATGCTGTAATCTTCTTTTCTCCTGTAGTGCTTGCTTATAGTCAGAGAGAATTTGAGCAAAATCATCAGATCTGTTTCCCTTAAGAAAATGTCCTGTTTCTGAAGAATCAAAACTTCTTGAGCCTAAGCCCTGTTTTTCTTGTCCTCCTGTTGCACCAGTTAAGCTCATCTCTGCTGTAGCAGAGCTCAAAGGCAGGAGGGTGCCTTCACCTTCCACTCTTGATGTGCAGCCACCACCTGAATGCCCCAGCAATCTTCCAGCAGCAGAAGAGCCAACCAGGCAGGAACACGCTGATGTTCACCCACACCAAAGGAATACAGAACAGCACAGGAACAAATTCCAGGGAAGCTCCCTTGGTGATATTGTTGCTGTTGTTCTCTGCTTTTTAACTTCTCAGCAGGGATAGAGGCTTTTTGCATTCCTGCCTGGAAGCTGGCAAACCCACACTGGTAGTTCAGTTTTGTGTACGAGAGCCCCTCTGAGCTGGAGAGGAGCCCTACAAATCTTGCAGATACCATCCTCGGGGCAGACACAGCTCTGTGTCTGAATTGATTTCAAACTGCCGTCCATAATCCGGATAATAATCTACTATTCACAATTAGATGTAGTTCCAATTTCTTGAATGCTCAAGCAATCATTTTCTTTGGTAATTGAGTTCCCCGTAGAATTCCCTCATTCTGATCTCCTGCTCGGAAAATGAAGCATATTAATTTGAAAAGCTGCATCAGTGCCTGGCCAGGACAATGGCAGCAGAATAATTGCATGGAAATCTCTTACAACAGGTTTATTTTCATCTAATAAAGCTTTCCCTGGTGGTTATGCTGCAAGCCATGAATACGATACAAGCTCTAAGGTCTGCATGTGTGTGCTTGCATGGGCAACTGGGTTTAAGTTTAACATTCCAATATATCTTTGTTATGTTTTTTGTAAGTGTTTAAAGATCAATTTTTAAAGTATTTACCATTCTGTCTTTCTTTTCATGATGAATTTTGGGTAAGGGAAGGGGTCTGAGAGGAGAAGCGACTCCTTGTGCCTGCAGGATTTATGCACATACAGTACACATCTACACACACTTGAATAAGTTATCTTCCAGGCTCTAAATTGAGATGAAGTTGAGCTCTATGGGATGCAGAGCAAACAATTGATAAGGGACTAGAGGCCCTTACAAAGAGCTTATAACTCAGCAGGGAAACCAAGGAAAGCAGAAAACAGGTGCAGAGGGATGACCACCCCTAGTGCCAGGAGCCTCAGCCCTCGGTGTCACTGTGGTTGGGATTTGGTGACAGGGAGTGAAAACCTTGATGGAGCTTGTCAGTGATCACCTTGTCTGGTTTATAGTTTAACTAGGAATTGTAGTTCTAGTTCTGCAGTTTAGGGTGTTGTCAAGTACCCTTTCTTCTCCTAGGGGGTGTGCCCATGGGGAATATCTCTGTATGTGCAGACATACAAGTAGCAGACGCCTTTATCATGAGAGATGTGTCTAGAGAATGGCCTTCAAACATTATTAATTAGTGCTTTTGAGCGCTAGGCTGGAAGTTGGTGAATGGTGGGCCTACTGTGTTTCAGATTTCATGGAATTACTCTCAGTATTTATTATTGTTGTTGCTTTGCCTACTGGGGTATTTTGTGAATTGAATGCTTAAATAAGAGAAGATGTGAAGAAGATTAAATAACTGTAAGGTGATTGCAAGATCCTTCATATGGAGATGGAGTTCATGCTTGTCTTATATTTCCAGGTAGGACTTCCGTTTTCTCCCCTGACAGGGTCAAGTGGCATAGTCTGGCATTTCCAGAGGGTCTGTGTGGCCAGCTCCTGCTGAAGTTGACTGGATTGTGTGAATCTTACACCTTGAGATCCCAAACACATTTTGGGCTTGCTTTCATGCCATGTCTGTTTAGCAGTTTGATGGACCTCATGAGGCCCAAGGATGCAATGACTTGAATCAGCATAAGAGAAAAGCCATCAGAAATGTGTCCCACGGTGGGGCTGAAGTATTATAGGGATGCAGAGTTAGTTATGAATGAAAAATCTTTCCTTTTCAGACTTGCAACTTTCCCCCCTTTCCATAAAGGACAGCACAATCTGTAGATGAATGCCTCCATAAATATTCAGAGTATGTCAACAGTTATGGAGCACAGTGGTGTTAGCTTTTTGTTATTTACAAGGAGTTGCTGTAGAGTTTTTACACAGTAATCCTACAGCTGCACCGTTTCATACAGAACCTTTACTTCCTGGCAATCAGATGAGTGATGTTTCAAATGTCAGATTTTCAAAGCAAAACTGGAAGTACAAAGCCCTGCTGAGAACCTCTCCTTTCCTCTCCCACTAATACTGATCACCTAAAACTATTTCAAAAGACAATCTTGTTTTCCTAGTGAAAATTTTGAGAAATGCCAAAGAAAGATCTTCCTTACAATCTTAGCTGTATATGAATATATAAACCCAAGGAAAATACAATGTATGTACCAAGCCACACCTTTGCTGTTACATTTCCACTTGCTAGGTTGGCTTAATGGGACGTAAGGACAAGAGGCTGAATATTGAGGCACTTTTCTTCTGCTTCTATCAGTGAAGTCACTCTCAGTTTCTGCAATGCCTCCCTTCTGCCAGACATAAATCTTCCTGGCAAAAGCATGTTTATTGTATATACAAAAATCAACCCATCCCTGGCATATTTATTTTCCTTTTCCCGCCTCACTTTATTGGATAGTTGAAAAAGCTACCTGTGCCTGCCCAGGTATGTGAATAGATGTGGAATCATAAATGTTTAACTATTATTGAAGGTGGCATTTTACGTAAAGCAGAGGGTAAGCCGCAGAAGCCAAGCTGCTCTCTTTGCCAGTGGGTTTTCCCTAGTTCCTGCTGTCAGCAGTGCTGATCTTGGTATGTTCCACATCTCTTTCCTGTTGGTGTATATGATCCTTTGCTACCAATCTTTACAAAACGGTTTTGTGGGAGGACTTACACCACAGCACCAGCAGCTTCCCTCCTTGCCCACTGCTTCTCTGTGAATTAACCTCTCGGATGGGTTAATTCTGTTCTGTGTGAATTGTAACGTTGTGCACACCTGTGCAATGTGCACTTGTTTGTGTTTTTGACTCAGAAGTGGTCTCAGAACCCTGTGAGTGTGAACAAGTTCTCCTAACGTGGCCCTCATGCTGGAGTGGGAGTTGGCATCCTGTTTGGAGAAACTGCCTTTGCTTTTATCTGATGGACTCCTGTGGCTCTATCCCCAAATTAACAGAGAAATGAAAAGGTTTGCACATTCTGGATTTGTGGAATCAGAGGGGATGATAGGTTAAGAAAAATTTACATTCCTTTCATCCCCTCTCTGATGTATTGGTCCCCAGAGGGTAGATGAGCTGTCCTTAGGGCTGGCAGCAGCATTCTTTCAAAGAAAAACCCTTCTGCCTTGTTCTTAGAGGAGAGACAAAGCATGTCATGTAGGAAGGGGCATGACTGAGAGGGAGAAGAACAAATTACATGTGCTGAAATAAAGGGACTAACAAGTTCAGTCAGGCCAGACACAAATTCCTTGATGTCATCTATGATTGTGTCAGGCCTCTGGATAAAACACTTGAACTTAACAATGGACTGTGGAGTTCAGCTGGCTGTTTGTTTTTTTTGTTGGATTTTTTTCCCATTTCTTTCTCTCTTTTTAACCCCCATGGTGGTGTTTTTTATAGCAAACACCAGAAACTGTGTAGGTAGCCTCCACCAACAGAATATACTTGTTAATATATTTTGGCATTCAGAAGTAATCTGTGTCAAGTATTGAGTATCTGCTTCCCACTCTGCTGGCAAGTCCAGGGAAATGGCAGGGCACGGGAGAAGCATTGATTTCTAGCGTATGTCATTAGAATTGCATTATCAAGCTTGGCACCAGGTCTGTCTTAATCCATCTTTTCCCATCCTTTGGAGGGGAGAGAGAGAGAGATGAGTGCTGTCAAACCAGCCAGTGTTCAAAGCTCCCCCATCTGATGGCAGGAGTGCCGGGGCATGGCTGTTCTTCCCAACCCGCATCCGTGATCAAAAGCGGATTGAGACGCCATCCTTCCAGCCATCTGCTGCCTTTGGCATCTGCTGGGCTGAAGGATGGCCATGGAGATGTCTTCTCTCCCTCCTTTTGTATGACAGGGAGTGTCACTGAGCTCCCTAACGACAGGTAGCTGTTGATTTAGCTGACTGGCTGCTTTCCATTTTCTACCAGTAGGCACGCTGAGAGTGATGGAGAGAAACGCGGCAGTAAACCTGAAGGACAGGGTCGGGTGGGGGTTGAAAGAGTGCTCATTACTCTTGAAAATTTGCTTGTTTTGCTTTGGCTAAATGGCCTTTAGTGGGATGAATCTTGCAGGGTGTAAGGAGGTAAATCCTGCTCTTGTCCTGATGATGCTGCCTGGAGTGAAGTGTGCAAACATAACCCTGTTCAGTTTTCTCAGGCGACTCAGGGGGGTTTAAAATCAGGTTAGTTTCAGATTTGTTATTTTTGTTTGCTTTAGAAGTTTTCCCACTTCAACATTTTGTTTTACAGCTGTTCCTTAGAGAGGTCTGATGCTTCCACTCGTGCCTTGCTCAATCTGTAGTTGTGTATTTGTCTTTTCCAGCTTGAAGAGGTATATAATATGTCATTTCTTCCAGCATTTGTCTGCTTTTCCTAAGACAACTCAGTGCTCATTGTGGAGCCACCTTCTCAGAGGCAAGTACCTAAGGATCAGTGAGATCCTGGCTATGTTGTGTCAAATACTCACAATATAAATATGATCTTTACATATGTGGGTGGATGAGCCCACACCTTATGTGTAGATATATGTCATATAAATGAAGGGATGATTAAAAAGAAAAAAAATTAAATAACCACACGAGTCGTGCAAGGGACCTAATTATAAATAGGCAACAAGCTGTTCCTAATTAGACCAGATGACATGATAACCCTAATTTTTAACACTCCTTGACTCTGTAGGTCCTCAGCAGTTGTAACTTGGAGTTAATGCAAAGACACAGAGCTTTTGTCTTGGTATATAAGATTAGATCCAGGAGTTTCTGGAATGCCACAGTTAAAGAAGGCATATTCAAGCTGTTGGTAGCTTGAAAAATAATAATGCCTGGAGCTATACAACCTGTTAAACATCAATATCCACTTTCAAACCAAAAAGGAAAATATCCTGTTCTTCATTAGAGAGAGGCCAAGCTGGAACACTGATTGATAAATTAGTTTTTTTTACAGGTATTTTTAAAAATAAACCATCTGGGCCTGAATTTGTTCCTGACACCTAAAAATTACACCTAAAAATTACTTGTTGCTCAGTTCCTGTCCATCATCTGACACTGCATATTTCAAACAGGGAATTTCTTCCAGCACTAAATTGACCAACCACTTTTATCTGAATGCCAGGGGTGGTGTGGGTGCAGTTCTGGGCAAGAGTGACGGGGACCCTGCTCACAGTCCCTGGGGTTTGTGAGGCAGATTTGCTGGAAAGCTTGTCTCAGCATGAGAGAGAGCAACCAGCAGCTTGTGTATGCTGAGAGGGGAAATCTGATGATGAGACACAGAGAGTGAAGTGGGAGTTGGAGTAGGTATTTGCTTGTTGCAGATGCACAGGGGTTAAACCCAGTGAAAGGGTAACTTCGGGGATCCTGGATGTTTTTCACAGCAAGCCAGCCAGCTGTTTTCCCTCCACAGAAGTGGTGTTGGTGTCTGAGTCATGTTTTCCTCAAAGGTGAGGCACGGTGAATTTTAAATGCAGTCCTTTGCTGAGCAAGGCTGTGAGCCCAGTGTTTGTCAACAGATTTTGCTTATTGAAAAAATGGTCATGACGGTAAAAATAGGAATTCGAGACCCAAACTAGAGAAGTTGGATGCTAAAATATACATAGAGGCCTCGGGGGACTTGGCATCTCTTGTAGAAGCTGAGGCCAGCTGGTTTGTGCAATTTGAGAGTTGATTCAGTTTGTTGCTGGCCAATGTACACAAGTGGCACTACATTAGCAGGGTTAAATGCTATTTCCCAGGGCTCAGGCTGAGGACAGACCTGAGCTTGATTTGATTTCAGGATGCAGAGCTGAGGTCAGCTTGGCCAGAGGCTCCCTGCTCTTGTGCAGGCTGGAGAAGGCCTTGGGGTTCATCTCTTGTGTGATGGTTGTGCCTTGCCAGATTGGGCTGTGTAAGCACCAGGAACTACAGATAATCCTTTCTTCTCTTGGTCACATGGAAAAATGGCATTTGGGTTGGTCTTATGTAGCTCCAATACCTGTTGAAGTGTTCTTGACTGATTAACAATTACAGCTTCAGTGAGAGGGGAATCATACTGAGTTCTTCCTGTTATACCAGATCAGCTTTATCACAGATATAGGGTCACTTATTAGCACTGCAGTATTTTATGTATGTACATCTTTCTCTTCTAGAGGGCTTGGCTAGCTGTTTTTGCAAAAATATGCAAAAGTACAGCAGGAGGCATTCGAAAAATAAATTGGTAGTGAATTTAGACATTTGACAATGGGAGTTCAGAGGTAGGACACAGGCCTTGTTGGGAAAAGTATGTTTCTGACAGTAGGTTTCATACCCACACTGAAGCCACCCAAAAAAACTGAATACTGAAATGTAAATCTTGTTATTAGTCTCAAAAGCTGTGAAACGTAATCATCTCATCGAGAATTATGGCCCTGAACAGCTCCATCTAAGACTGCATTATTAGCTGAATAGTCTCATTTTGCTGGACATTTAACCTTATATACACGTAATTTATGATGGATTAATTTAACAAGTTTTAAAACTTCCAGAGTAGAACAGGGGTTGTGATCCCAATCCTGACTGTGAACAAGCTTTACTCCAATTTGCTGCGCTTCCCTCTCCATTGTGCCAGTGTTTTGGGGCAGCTCACAGTACCTGTAAAAGCCAGCAGTGAGCTCTGTGCTCATCCCACACAGGTCCAGGCCATCGGATCCACATCAGACCTGGAGCTCACCTCAGCTTTGTGGTTGCCTGCAGACTGGGGTGGCCTTGATTGTTTTGATTCTCCTTGAAACACTCTGGTTTTGTGCACGTGTGATTTTTTTTTTGGTTATTCTGGCTGTTGCAAGGCAGCTGTCTTTGATATACAGGAAGTATTCAGATAGATGAGCAGACAGGGAAAAACGGGGTTTAGTGGTGGTGGCAGGGAAGAAAGACTCAAATTTTGCACTTTGCTGTGCACCCAGCAGGGAGATGTCATTTCTGGCAGTGCTGCTTTGCATTGACTCCAGCTACTATCTGAGGCCTGCTGCCACAAAGCAGGTAGGTTTTGTGGCAGTGGATGCATCAATATCCAGCCTATTCTTTTACCAAAAATGTCCATTTTCTCATTGGCATGCACGACTGCATCCTGTGACAGAGCTGGAAATCTGCAAGAGCACCTCCAGCCATAAGTAACCCCTCAAAAACCTGTAAGAAATTAACTCAGATTTTCTATCTAACTTGGATCATTAATTAATTCTATCTCTGCCCCCATTACACAATTAGAAATATTGCCAGTGTCCAAATGTGCGATTACTACATCTGTTAGGAAAGGGAAGAAACAAAAGAATTAATGTTGATGATAATTTATACTGACACACCAAGGATGGGGAAAGCACTCAAGGCACTGAAGACCTGGCTGGAGCTTTCAGCTGAGCATTTGGAACACTCTAATGATTTGGACATTGTTCTTCTTTCTTATCCTATTGTTTTTCCTTTACGCCCTGCTACCTGGTGGCTCAAAAGTCTTTTAAAGCACACTAGTGTACTGTCCACACCTCAACACTGGAAAATGTTCCGGGGCTTTAGAAAGGCTTGTTTAGCAGGGAAGTCTTTGAAAGAGAAATATACAAATCTGTAACCTCTAAAAAATTAGATTTGGGTTTTTTTAATTTAGCTTTTTGAAGGACCTTCAGGGTTCTTCAATGTAGCATGTTGTGTTGATGTCCCTGCTGAGTGACAATAGCTTTCTGCCTCTTTGCCTTCTTGTCTCTTCTGCATGGCAAAAGGGACTGGTGCTTAGGGAGAGGAGGCAGCCTGGCCTCTCCTATAGCATCTCCCTCTACCCACAGTTGTTTTGGGATGTGAGGTCCTGCCTACCTATTGTCCATGAGTTTTGTGCAGTGATTTGAGTCCCCTGGCACTGCCAGCTTCCCCAGCCTGTGCCAACAGCAAGTCTCAGGTGTTCACCACCTCCTGTGCGAATTTTTTGTCTCTTCTAAATCAAACAACTCCCAATTTTACCAGTTGCCTCTACTTCTTGTTCTGCAGCACTTGGCAAACTGCACTTCTTTGAGCTCATCCACTGCATCTATGTTTTTGCAGGCCTCGGAACTGCAAACTCCTCAGCTTTCTGCCCACAGACTGGGGAGTCTGGACCCTTGGGCAAGGTGGCAGCTACATCCCCTTATGGCGTTCCTTGGCTTGGCTTAAGAGCTGCAGCCTTCCCAAGACTGGCAGTGCCCACGGGATGGGGACATGCCAAGGACTTGTGAAGCGGCAAAGCAACACCTGTCCTTCTCACAGTATCCCTCCAGATGATTCACAGCTTTTGGTTGATTCTTGTTTTGGAGGCCACTGCACAATGAGGAAATGATTTCAGATAACTGTCAGTGATGACTCCAAGATCTGAAGCTGTGCCTCCCACGACTTGAGCATCACATAGGCAGGGTTTGGGTTATTACCCCTACATGTGAGCTTATCTAGTGAGGCTCAGCTGCCTCCTCCTTGCTTTTTGACTTTCTGCTGGTGTTCTTCACCATTGCTGCAGCATTTGAGTTCCCCCCATTGGTTTAGTTTCACCTGCAGGCTCTGAGATTTCACTGTTCCTCCCTTCTCCAGGCCTGTGATGAAGGTACTGAATGAAATCTTCATGAATATGTACCCCTGGGGGACCCTGGTGCTGGCTTTTCTTGATTCCCAACCCTTTTGCTTCCTAACCAGCTTTTAGTCCATAAAAGATACTTTTCTTCAGGCCCATGACAGCTTAGTTTCTTGAATAATATTTTGCATGGGCTTTGTCAAAGGCTTTTTGAAAATCCAATTATTTTGAAAATCCCTTTTATTCACACACCAGTTGACTACCTTGTATGACTCCAGGTTATCGAGGCAAGATTTCCCTTTGTAGAAGACGTGCTAGTTCTTTTTCAATGAGGACTTTCTTATCCATATGACCAGGGAGTTTATTCTTCATAATAAACTCTACAAGCTGAGCAGGGTTGGCAATGGGACTTGGTGATCTCCAGCTCCCAGGACCCTGACTTGGACCATCTTACTGCAGAGGTGCTCCTGGTCCTTCTGGGGGTGGTGGCAGTGACCCAGCTGCTGTGAGGGGCACTGAGGTGGCTCCCTCACTGGGAACCTGCCCTGGAGGTCTCCTCAGGAAGTGTTTTCAGCTCCAAATGCTCAGAGAGAGGTTTGAATCCTCTGGTGCTGCCACACTTGCAGGTGATGTTTATGTTTGGGGTGGATTCCTTGGCAGCCCCTGCAGGTGCTCTCAGCAACAGCCACCAAAATGTCTGGACACAATCAGGACCCTTAACTGCCTTTGGGAGCATTGATAGAGTTTTCTGGATCTCCTTCAGGTGTCTTCCTTGTCCTTTTTCTTCTGTTTTCCCTGTGAAAGAGCTGCTCAGGGCAGTGGGACCTCAGAGGAAACAGTGGCCACTCTCCAGCTGGCTGCACCCTCACCTCAGGGATGGGCTTCTTTGGAGGGATCAGCAGGACCCTGGCCTGCACAAAATGTCACCTTGGAGCTCCCTTCTCCTAAAGGGGAACATCACTGCAGCCATGTGCTGCTGTCCCACTAAGGGCCCCAGAGGATCTGGCACATTGGAGGCATTTCTGCCCTGAGAAGAAGAGGGTGGCCCCTGGGCTGGGCAGCTCTGGGGGGTGGGTTTGTAACAGGCAAAGCTGGACATCAGTAACAAAACCACATGGGTTCATCCACTGGGGAAAGAAACTTGTGAGTCCATTCCAGAAACCATACATGGAAGAAACTGGAGAAAAAAAATTAGAGAGATGTGGAAAGGAGAAACTTATTCACACAGTTTTTCCTGTGGTTCTGGGAAACTTGGGGTTCATGCAGAACAGAAGCCACAGTGTCCCTGAAACTTTGTGGAGGCTCCTGTGAAGCATCATCAGCTCTTTGGTGTGATGATTGTCAGAAAAGAATTGAAATGTGGCAGGTCTCACATGTTAGCAGCTCAACAGATGCTACTGTAAACATGATGTCCCAGCACAACCATGTGATTAACGCTGCCTAACAGACTGGCACACAGAGAAATGCAAATTGAAAGAGCATTAAAATGGTGTTGTTATTGATGTATTCTGTTAATAGCAGTGGGTGGTGACTCCTGAGATTTCTGATGAGTTATGCTCATACACAGTTGGTATGAGAAGGTTGCAGTGTGGGCAGATTTGCTGTGCTGCTCCCTTGTAGTCTTCTAAATATTTGGTAAGCAGAGGAAGGATTTGTTTAGACGCTGGAGAGCAGGTTCCTGTTGTTCTGTTGCAGGCAGAGCATTTTGTTACCCTGCCATGAGCGATGGCTCATGGCATTGTGCTGGGATGTGTGTGGTGTCCTTAATGCCACGCCTGTGGAATTTGTGGGCATGCTGGGAGAACCTGCCTGGGGTCCTGCTGGTGCCCCGTGGCCTTTGTCTTAATGAGCAACTCTCCCTTTTCAACTTGGGAGTGTGGAGAGGGGGAAATCATGATGATTGAAGATGCTGTGCTTTCTTTTTGATTTCTTCTTATCGATAACTCCTCACGATGCCTCGGCAGTGTGCATTCCCCATGAAACATTAATAGCTGCAGGCTTCTCCTTGCTGAAGCAGCCTTCTGATGCCCTGACAGGGGAGCCACACACCAGCTGGCAGGCAGTGGAGCTGCAAGTCAGGATCAAGATACTCCTATAGATGCAGAGGATGGCTGGTCCTCTCGCGTTCTTGCACTTGATTCAGCACAGCTTTAAAAAGCGGTATTACGGATCCTTCCCAAGTCAGTCTGAGCATCAAATCCTTTTCCAGCTCCTTTAGTGAGTTTAGTTGGAGTGGTCCTTGTAAGGAGCCTGTCCAGTTTCAGGAGATGCTGGAGACTTTTGCACCATGCAAAAGATGCAGTGCACCATCTCTGCAGCACATGCCAGGCTGGGATTGTGGCTGTGCTCAGGACTGGGACAAGCTTTGCACTGATTCAGTAGGGGCAGGATGTTGCCTGATGTGTTCATACAAAATGGTATGCAGAGGAAGGATTTGTTTAGACCCTGGAGAGCAGGTTCCTGTTGCCCTGCTGTGCTGTTCAAATGTGCCTTTTGGTTTGTGTGCATGTTCTTTGCCACTGGATGTGCAGATACATATATAAAATACAGATATAATATTAAATCAGCCATGTCAGTGATGGTGCTGCACTGTGACTGCTCAAAAGCTGAGTTGTTGCACTGACTTGGCTTGAGTACTTGTTATATAAGTGAATTTGCTACATGCATAGCTGTAATTGACCTTATTGGACTAGATTTCTTTGGGATAGCTTTCTTTTTTCCTTCCTTTTCTTGATTTCTTTCCATAAAATCTGTAGTCATATGGTGAGATAAATGGGAATATTGACACTACGGAATACTTGTCTCAAGCTCTACCAGATCAAAGCTTTCAGGGCCCTCTTTCTTCCTTTTGAAACTGAGCCTGAAATTGATCTGCGA
Source organism: Motacilla alba alba (assembly GCF_015832195.1). Classification (NCBI taxonomy): domain Eukaryota; kingdom Metazoa; phylum Chordata; class Aves; order Passeriformes; family Motacillidae; genus Motacilla; species Motacilla alba. The sequence continues at coordinate 34,554,558 of NC_052022.1, read as the reverse complement.
AGCTTGTTTCCTAAAATTGGAACAAAGATGGGTATCTTTATTCAAACTGAAATTCTGATCCATAAAAATGTTCTTAATTTTAGATGGAATTCCATTGATTTTTGTATGGCAAGGTCCCAGTTGGTTCCCTAAGCTGATGGATGAAATGCAACTGAGGGAAGGTAGGCAGAACTAGGTTTTCAAGGACTAAGAGAATGTTTTCCCTTTTGCTGGTGCCTGTTTCCTTGTTCCCATGGTGATGGCTGTTAGTGGATGGACCATCTATGAAGCTGTAGGACTGGTCAAGCTGTATGTTGTACAAGTTAAGAGTAATTTAGTAATAAATTTTCTGTATGTTGTACAAGTTAAGAGTAATTTAGTAATAAATTTTCAAAACTATCTGCCATTTTTGGTGGCCAGCTGGAGCCACTAGAAGAAAACTTTCTTTTCTTGCAGTGTCCTGAAAGGAAGTTCCTTTAAAGCTTGTTATAAATCAGGTGTTCCAAACTTGCCTCCTTCAGATCTTGTAGATGATGTAAGCCTGCAAACAGATATATTTGATGTCTTAAGTTTTGTTTTGTTTTGATTTCTTTTTTTTAAGTTCTCTTGCAAAAAGGCAGCTTTTGGGGGAAGTTAGTCAAAAGGAGGAATAATTTAGAACAGATGTTTTGCACATCTATGGCTGTGTGTGCTGCTTGACAAAGTCCTTTAGAAAGGAAGTGTTTTATCAATAGATCTACAATCTGTCAAACACAACTGACTGCTGGAGAGTCTGTCAGGAACAGCAATTTGACAACTGGGATGGACTTGCTGGACCTGTTGAAAGCAGCACCTGCTGTCAAAGGGGTAAGGAAACATTTAGGCATTGGTTAACGTACAGAAAAAGTGAATTTTTTCTTGAAGTCCTGCAGCACATATGCTCAAATTTAGAACAATCTTCATGTTCTGAGGTATCAGCATGCACCCCTCCTCCTCAGATCTCCTGGCAGGTTGAAGAGCTGCATGTGGTGAATTAAGCACAGACTCTTTTTTTGTTTGTTTGTTTCTTGAGGATCTGATATACGAGAATCCTAATTTCCTAATCAGCGTTCATGGGGAAAAGGAATGTCATGGCTTTTTAGTTTCAGCCTGAAATTGGATAAAATATTGACTTTCCTAATGCATGATTAATATTTTTCCTTAATGAAGAAAACAAGCAGGGAGCTAAACATGGTAGGCCATAAGTGCAGCTGGCATTTTCAGCGCAGAGGTGAGCTGGCCACGCGGGAAATGCTTTTTTGCAGAGTGGAAGGAAATCCTCCCTGCAGTGCTAGACCCAGGCAGGCACACACACATCCCCTGACACGCTGTCTCTGCTCTGGGCTGGCAGGAGGCAGGGCTCTGATGGATGGTTGCCTTGCTGGGGAAGTCTGCCGTGGATGCCCCTCACCCGTTTCATTATTTAATTACACAGCAATCTGAATGCTGGGCAGTAAAACTGCATTTTCACCCAGAGCTGATTTCCATTTAGTCTGTCATGTTAATAGTGAAATAAATTGCTCTAATTGCCTGCAAACTTCATCAAATTCATATTTCTTCCTTTTATATTGAATATTTATTAAACTTCATGTCATGTCTTGCTTGGTTGGTAAAAGCGGTCCAGTCTGTGCATAACATTATGCTTTAAAATGCAGGGTGTCACATTTTCCCTCTTCCTCTTGAATTTTAATTCAGATTGGGAAGTTTTGCATTCATGTTCATATTAATCATGCAATTTGAAGAAAAAAGAACCAGTCTGCAAAGCATCCTTGTCTCTACATCAGCTCTGATTCTGCTGAGCCTCTTATTTAAAGGAAGGAGCCCCTTTGGGGCCAGACCTGAGGCTGGTGTGAGTTTTCCTGGCAGAGGGGTCTGCTCTTGGTGTGTGCATGGACTGGGAGTGGGAGGTTTTTACCAATAATTCAGTTTAAATTTGTGAAGTGCTCTCCCCCTTTGAGCTGTCTTCACATACTTTTCAACTGCAGACATGTGCACGAATAGTGTGTGTGGGGTAAAAAGCAGCAACAACTGAATTTTAGTGATAGCATTCAGCTGTTAGGGTTTCCCATTCCCATTCCAAGTATCTCTTAGTTAGTCACTGACTCTCACTCACTCTTAGATTGTTTTCTCTGAGAATCTTCGTGCTTGGATTTTTTTTCCATTCCTTGAAGGTAATTTCTGGACATCACATTCATGGGGATATCTAATAGGAGTAAAAATGAAAGGCTCCTAAACCATATGGCAAAGGAAAACAAAATAATGAAAGGACTGAAGAGTATTTTCAGGGAATGATATTTATTTCCCCATATCTCATTATTTTAGAGGCAATTTGATGATTTTCTTTATTTCTGAGCAATTGATTTGCATACTGTGTGTATTTGTGAGACTGACTTGGAAACCTCCAGGTAGTACCATACTTAAATACATAATGCTAAGCAACATGCACAAACCTTCCAAAGACTGAGCAATTCAGATGGGGTCAGGTATTTAGGGGCAGTTTTAGGTGCCTTATTTGCCTGAGGAGGGAGGTGAATCACCTCAGCTCTTGTGAGAGTGGGGAAGAAATGTTGCAGTGGTTAGAGAATCCTTCAGCTGCTCTGTAAAGTACCACTGGTTTTTAGCTCCTCTGGAGTTTTTCTGTTTGGGCGAAGGTCTTCTGACCTTTGAGGCTGAGAGCACTTCTCTGCCTCTTAGATCTTTGTCAGTGAGTGCTCACCAGCTGCTCTGGGTCACCTGGTTGTGGGAGCAATCCTCTGGTTCTGCCCAGTGCCTCGGGTGGCACCTGTCAGCAGTGTCAGTGCTGCTGGGCAGGTGGTGGCCATGCAGGGACACCTTCCTTCCCCTGCTTGCCTTCCTGGAAGGTCTTGGAACCAACTGTAAGAGCAGTTGCATTTTTATTACTTAGATAAATTGTTGTGTTCAAATGCATACTTAGATTGCTACATTTTGCCTCCCTTGGCAGCTCTGTCGGTTCCAAAACTCACAGGAGGTAAAATTCAGCCTCTTCAGACTCCGAGGAAGGTGGTTTCATGCCAAGTGATCTTTTTAGCAAGTGCTTGTAGGTTTAAATTGCTGCATAGTCTCTTCCTTTTTCCTGCTCTGCCATTTATCCATTGAAAACATGTCCCTAAAAAATTGTGATTAACTACCTCTTTCTTTGGTTTTTATTTTTTTTGGTTATTTTTATTTCTTCCCCTCCCCAAGCTTTTAACCACACCAACTGGTATTATTTATGGCTATAATTAAAATACAGTACATATCCAAAATGCTGAATTGGGACTAAATCTGCATTTAAAAATATATAAAGAAATTAACCAGCCTATTGATCAACCCAAGTGGCAAATGCACTGAAGAGGGTTTATCTCTGTGTCTAATGCTTCTGTCAGAAAACCTCCAGTGGAATTGTATCTAATGGTTTCAGGCACCATTCATAGTCAGTGGTGGTGTTAGAATGATACAGACTTGCTGAAGGAGTCTTAGGCCTCTTTAATTAAAAGAAAGAAAAAGAGTTAAAAGTATGATTTGTATTCCAACTAAAGAAATGAACGGGTAAGTACTTATCAACAGGCACAGCTTTTGTGTTTATTCATCCGAGGACTAGAAGCACATATTTTAGCATCTGAATGATTATAAATATGTTTACTAGCTATCAAAATCAGAGCTGTTTAATTTGAGAATAGCAATTCATATTCAGATGCCTTTTGCTTTTCACTACAAGTATTAGATATCCTGTTCAGCATCCACAGTTCTGGCATTCATCATTTTTGGCTCACAACATATTGAGCTGTAACTGAGGACGGTGTCAGGGTGGTTAAGGGGCATGGTGTGTGTTTTGATTACTCTTACATCAGTGTGTCTTGTCAGAGGGACTGAATGGAGGAAGACATGCAGCATTACCCACTGCATCAGGAAAGCAGCACTTTTTAATTCTTCTTGTTTCTAGAGGTGTACTTGGCCAAGGGAGAAATGAAGTACCGAGTCAGTAAATAAGCCTGATGCAATTAAAAATGATTGGTGCCTGCCTTGAAATAGCCATCTCCAAAACACACCTTTTGTAGCTGGAACAAAGCTGTTGATGATCATGATCTAGGAACTACCCGGGCACACTTGTGTGATGCTGCATTTGTTTCCTGTGTCATCTCTTCCAACGTGACAAAATGCTCATCTGCTGCATATCCCCATTTTTGCTCCTTTTTAAAGTGCCTTTTCAAGACGTCCTTCCCAAAAGTTCATCCAGATGGGACCTTACATCAACAAAAAAATAAAAGGGGGGAAGGAAAGAGCAGGTCAGCAAGCCCAGTGCTTCCATGCTCTGGATGGAATCCTGACAGGCTTTGAGAGCAGCCTCTGATCCTGTAACCACTCCATTGAAAAGTGGGAAGAAAACCACTTCCTCATTTAGCATGGGTGGGTTTTGCTATAAGACCTGTTAACAAGCTACACTCTCATTTTCAAAAGTTAGAGGCAAAACAATGTATTTTAAAAATGCCTTTTTGGGGCATAATTCCATCTTTCCTTCCCGTCTCTGTCCTAGCTGATCTCTCCTTTTTCCTTCCTAACCCCTGTAACAGATATTATAGTGGGTGTAATAATGGATACATGGATATAATAATAATAATGTTTAGCAGCTCACTTCCCCAAAGCCCTGGGCTTGCCTCCCAAACCAGAGCACAAATCACACTCAGATGGTTGCACAGTGATTTGTGAACATCACTTTTCATTTCAGCAGCTCTGTGCTGGCCTCCGAGCCGGAGGGCCTTGGCAGTTCCTGTCACTCTGGTGCTGACTTTTCCAGGGTTTTGGGCCTGCTGAAGTTGTAAGAATTCATGCCAGTGTTTGTGAAGTCTACCATGAGCTACCCTTTTGGAACTGAAGGACAGCTGGAAAACAAACTGTCCCAGAGATTTCACTGAACTCCAAAGGGTCACTCAAAATGCTTTGCTAGCAACTGTGAAGACCTGCTGATGTTTCATGGATGTCCTTGATGACTCACAATAATAAATAGGTGCTAAATATAGGGGGTTTTTATCAGGCTCTTCTGGCCATTTGGAAGTTTTATTTTGTCTCTCTAGTTCTTTCCATGGGAGCATTCTGCTGCTGAGTGGTGTGTTCATTTTTCTCTGCGTGCTTACTCTGGTAGTGCCCTACTTGCTAAGTATGGCCAAGTCTTTCTGCACCACAGACAGCCCTTTGCTGTTCTTCCATTCCTTTCCTGGTAGTCCTTTCCAATTCTTTGACCTTTTGTTTTCTGGATGACTGATTTTTCTCTTGAGATCTGCTGCTTTAGTCAGCAGAAGTGGGCAGGGTTCCCCTCCATACATTAGACCTAATGCTGAGTATCACTCAAACCCCTAAAGCAGGGCTTCAGATGAAATTCAAGTTTTCCTTATGTTGATGTTCTGTCTAGAATTGCCTATCACTTTTCCAAGCTCCTCCTGGTTTCTTGCAGGTCTAGGAGATTACTCAAGGGATGCCTGTTCTTCCTCTGTACATCCACTCACAGGATGGGGAACCAAAATAATGGGACTGTTTTCCTGTTGTGTAGTGAAAATTCTGTAACTCTATAATTTTTCTTCCCGGTAAGTTTGTTCTTACCTGGGTCGTGCATTAATCATTTTGTTTTCCAGTGTATAATATCTTTCCTCAGGAGATTTCTCCCTTCTCCCCCATCCCTGCCTCGCATACACTCTGGTTTTGCGTGATGCCAGCAGTGGCTGAAGGCAAATACTATTAATTTGAAATCTGAGCATGCTGTGCAAAGGCTGGAAGGGGGGGGTCCAATATGTTTGTTTTTGGAAAAAAAATAGTGCTGGGTGTTATCGTGCACTCGTCTCACAGACTCTTCGGGGTTCACATTTTCAAGTGCCCTGTGGTTAAGAGATGGTTCTTAGGGACGAGTGTCCAAAAGCACTTGGCATCCCACAGCTCCTGCTGGGAACAACTGTGGCCATGGAGGGTGACCCCTGCTGTGCTAGGCAGGAGGATCACCAGGGCTGTCTCTTGCTGCCTTGGCCATGGGGTATGTTAACCTCCTGCTGCAGCATCTGTCTGGTGACATTCTGGGGAGATGGTTGATTTGATGTACAACTCCACATGGGATAATCCATTTAAATTACCATAACTGCGGCAATGGTCTAAGTCCACTGGAGTCAAAGCAAACTGTTTGTCCATTATAATCCTCAGTAATTGCTATAATTTTGGTACAGCAAGAAGTACACAAATTCAATAATTTTTGAAGAACCCTCGAGGTGAGCGAAGAGCTTACCGGGGGAGGGGAAGCCTTCAACTTGGTGATGGATTTAATTCACAAGAATTATTGTTTTGCCAGCAAAGCTTTCAGCATGCTTTGCAAGTTCCATCTGTCCTTTTAAAATCCTATTCAAACAGTGTTGCAGTGGTGATTTCCCAGAACCAAATCTGCTTCTTGTCAGTTAACAGGAAAATTGCCTGTAATGTTGAGGTTTAGCTTCTTCCTTGGATAAGGCTGGTAGTTGGACCTAGTTAGTGTGTGAATAGTCCCAAATACTGCAACACCCAAATGTGGAGACATCTACAAAGTACGTGCTCTATTTGTTTTGTAGGCAGGGGATCCTCAGCGCTTTCTGAAGATTGATCCTTTTTCTCTGTGTGGGTTTAAGTAGCAGAAGTGGTTGCTACTGTAGGAAAAAATCATTTTCTTTGATATTGCCACTTGAAAGGCAAGTTACAGTATTGAGCTTAGTTATTCCCCACTTTATTTACTCTTTTTTTTTTTTTTGATAGAAAATATGGGAGGAAAAAGTATTCAGCATTTGTAGAGAGATACTTGTGTACTTCTGCCAGATACAGAGGCGTGAAAGAAAGCATTATGCATAACAAGATATTCTCAGGAGATCTGTTTAGCAGAAGGGCACAGTGTTAGATGTAATTTGTTTACTGACAGAGTTTCCAACAATGGTGCAATGGACCAGGAAACATCACTAAAGTAATGAGTCCTTTCCTTTTTTAAACTGATTATGTTTGAAGAGTGCAAATTAACCCGCTTTTTGAAGCTGCTGCTTAGGTGAAACAACTTGCTGATGAAAAGGCATCCCCCAACTGGCTTCAGCAGCTGATGGGGATAAAAGGTGCTGAGGCCATGCACACATAGGAGAAAAGCTGTGTTCTGTAAATCAAATGCCAGTAGCAACCAGGCTGATCTAATCCAGGACCTACTGTAGTGAAATTGTGGGGCCAAGTACAAAGGCGTTCTATTGTTTGTAAAAAAACTACTGTAAATAAAGTTGGCTTGACTGAAGATCAGCATAACTCCTGGGGGAAGGCAGGGGGCTGCCCAAATGCTGCCTGATGTCCTCACACAGCACAAATGTCTTTCAGCTAACCCTGCTTGTTGGTGCCTGAGTTGGGCGTTCCTGCAGCCCACTCTTCATCCTGGTGGCTTGCAAGGGATGGAGCACAGATATTACTGGGGATGTGATCTGAGAATCACGCAGGGTCATTTCTGCTGTGTCTCAAAGAGAGCACAAGTATCTCTCTACAAATGCTGAATGCTTTCCTCCCATATTTTCTATCAAAATAAAAGTAAATAAAGCAGGGAATAACAATGACTCAGCTCACGTGGCTGGCAAGGATCAGCCGTGATCTGAGCTCTCCAGAGAAATCGCTCAGGATTCCTGCAGAGCATGTGAAAATAAGAGAATGTTTCCTATGTTTTAGGCAGGTGCTATTGGTTATTCATGCCTGACAAAAGCAGAGGTGCACATTTATAGCATTTCCAGCCACCTGTGATTGTGAACTGTCTGTAGTGGCCTCTTTCCTTTTCACATCGTGAGCTTTTTGTTTGTAGTGAATGCAAGAACCATGTGCTCATCTGAAAATGAATGCAAAAGGAGTATTTGGCAATGAAAAAACTCATATGGGAGATTTCCATATGCCCTGCTGAGAATTAGGCTCAAGTAGCAGTGGGAACTCAGTGCCCAGCTGCCATTTGTCTCCGCTTTTAAAAAAAAGTTTTTCCATAGAAACAGTGCTTTATAGTAGATGAATCTAACCTTGTTTTTAATTTGGTCAAGTGAAGGTTCTGCTGGAGGAGCAGTCTGATTTGTCCTTTTAACAGATCATTACAAAATGATCAGGGCATACAGTTTTGATTTCCTTAAGTACTGGAGTTGGGCTTGAATGACAGAAACAAGCATAGAGTGTTATCTGATGCACCTGAGACTCCTGACAGATAAATAATTCAGCCCTTCAACACAATGTTTTGTTAGAAATTAGTGTGCCTACTGGGTATAAAGCAAAGAGGTGCCATTCATAGTAATGCAGACACCTCCCTGGGGTTATTGACTATCCTCAAGTGGGATCTGCTCACTTGAAATGATCACCTTTTTCAGAAAAACACATTTACTTTAATGGCTTTCAGTATCTCTAGCTTAGCTGTTTTGGTGACTGTTTCCATTTTAGTGATTAATGCTCTTAATAACTATAATCAGAATTCTTTTTAATGCCATCCTCTGGTAAAACCAGTAACGCTAGAATTTCTGTTTTCCATGGTTAAATGTATTTTCTGTATAAAAATTACTTGCATATCTGTTTCTTTCCAAAGTACAGCAAAGCTATCCAGGATTAATGCTTGCCACAGCTTCTGCTTCAGTGTTAGAAAAGCCAAATATGAATGTGCCCCTTCTTCCTACTCTTAGCTTAACTGCACATTAAAAACTAGAAAGTAGATGTCAACCTCATGTTACAGATCCTTTAAAAATTGTTCTGCTTCAGGCTGAACCCAGTTTCTTCCACCTCCTGGCACACTGAAGATGATGATGACCTCTCAGCAACATCTAAGTGAGAATTAAACATCATGAATACTTCAAAGACTTGGTGTCTGCCAGCAGATGATGTCCTCACATATTTCCCTGCCTTTGGCCTGGGTGGGGAATACCAGACAGCATTGTGATGTTCTGCTCTGGAGTGATTTTTGGCAGTAAGTGTTGCAAGGCCATATGGATTTTACCTTCTGTAAACTCATCCTTAATCCCATTCCTCCCGTTTCATTTTTGCAATTGAATTATTAGCTGGCAAAGAGCTAGGAATTAGGTCTGTGAGAAAAACAGGAAGCTGTCAGAATAAGCACAGGAAGACAGAAAGATGGATTGAAAGTGCCTGTTCAGTGCTTCACTGCCCAGTCCAACATGATTTGTGGTTCTGATGCAAATAGCTCAAGCACAGGTGTAAAGAAAAAATTAAAGAAAAATAGCATGACATTTCCACCACTACTCAATATATTTTATTATTTATTTTTTAAATTTTTGATAGGTTTTATTTTCATGCACTCATGTCTCTGACTTTTCCTTGGTCTTACCTTTTGATTAGAAAATCTTCTCAAGAATCATTGTTCACTGAATTTCCTGCTCCTTACTCTCAAGTCTTTAACCAAGAGTTTTAGGGTTTTGTTGGTTGCTTTGGCTGGTTTGTTTTCCTTTCATTTTTGTTTTTTTTTCTTTCATGGTCGTACAATTTAGAAATACTTCCTAAAAATCCTTAGGAATTGTTAACTCAAGGAAAGTAAACTTATTTTGCAGAAGGGAGATTCACACAGACTACAAAGCACTGTTTTGTTCACAGATAGACAGTGGAGGACAACAGTGAATTATGAATGCAATGGGTACCTGGAAAATTACCCTTGCTTCTTTTCCTAGTGGTGATGATGCTTTTGAAAAGCAGCAGTTAAGTGCAATAATGATTTTTTCTTCATATTTTTCTTGCAGTACAAGTACTGGAAAATGTTCAGAGGTATTGCTGCAATAATTTCCAGGGGAAAAAAACCAAACATTCTCCACTCAGATTTCTGAATTTAATATGTAAGTGAATGCAGATGCAGTTGAGCTGGAAAGAGGCTTTGAAGGAATCTTCCTCTTGTTTTTTTTTCTTCTCACCAAAATGACAAAAGGTGCATTTATGGATCAAATTGAGATTTCATTGTGAAAGTCGTCTCTCCAGAGTTCTTACCCCAGGCCCATGGAAGCCTAACTCCCTGCTTTTCCTTCTGCTTGGGCAACAGAGACTGCCTGGTCTGTGGTGATTCAGTTCCCAGAAAAAAAAAAAAAAACGTGATCAGAATCAACAGGTGTTTATTGCACCTGAAAGTTTTCTTTTAATTTATTTTTTTAAGCACTAGCATATTGTGTTTATTTTGATGTAAGCTAAATGGCTTCTCTCAAGAGATGCCAAAGCTTTTTCCAGTTACTGATGCTATTTCCTTTTAGCAGTAGCTCATGGCAAAGCACCATAAAAGTGGTGTCTTGTAATAATCTGCAGTAGAGCTGTTTGGATGCAAGGAAAATGCCTGGGTTCGAGTTTGATCACTTCTCACTGCTGTGTGCAGAATGACATCAAGGATTAGAGAACCAGTTACACACAACACATCAAACTATTTCTTGCTGTTAAAAGACAAACTTAAGTAGTACAGCAAACACACTTTTGAACTCCTTTGCGTTGTTCTCTTATTTAAAAGGGGAAAGAGATGACACTGTACTATCAGCAAGTTAAACCAAAAATAAGGAAAAATAGACAGATTGGATAACCAGTCAGATATTCATACTTTCAATTCAAGGATCAAGGTTTTGCTCTGAATTTTGTGGCACTGCTAATTGCAAGGAGAATGCCATAAAATGTAGCTCATTCTCAATTTAAATGTTTTTTGGTTATCTAGCTAAAGTACCATGCATGGCAATTGAAAACATAGCTGTGTCTTGTTCCTTTAACCCCAACCAGTGGCTGTTTATTAGGAGACTCTCTTCTAGAAACTGATTTCAGTGTTCAGTCTTCCCTTCTTTTTTGTTTGCATTGGCACTCCAGGTGATTCCATGGGTAGAGCACTTGTTTGTTCTGCAAGATCTGTGCACCATATTGCAAATATTACATTTCTGTGCTGGGAACTGGGTGGAAGGTGGTGATCACACACCTTAACATAAAGACACATGCAAACCCACATCTGGCTCCAGAGGCTCCAGGGATTTGTTGGGAGGCTGCTGTGAAGGGAGGGGTGTTTGTGCATGCCACACTCTTATTTCTCTGTAGGCATCTGCTCCAGCTGTGCTGGACTCCAGGCAGAGGCTGGGCTGCTGTCTAATGATGCCTTCAGCAGCTGGTGATGCTGCTCGACTCCTGCTGTCCCTGGGCTGTTCCATGGGGCTGTCTAAGCTGTGTGTTGGCCTGCATGGACTCAGCACTGGTAGAAGAACATGATGGAGCCCATGAGCTCTGCTACCTGAGTCTTGAGCTCTCCAGGAGCTGAGTCCAGCCAACTCGCTGCCCGCTGTTCCACCACAACTTGAGCTGTGAGAAGGCAGGATGTGAGTCTTTGCCTTTGATTCTAAACTAGAGAGATGGAAAAATGCTCAACCCAGTCTCTCAGAAGTATGAAATACCATGATGAAATCTGTTGTAATTTGTTTTGCCATGAGTGCTTCTTTTTTCCCTTGTCTCAGGTAGTTAAGCACAATACCAAATGGAACAGCTGAATACTTTCCTGTGTGGCATTAAACTGTGGAACTGTCACTTGTGGAGTTGTACAGGCTGTTTTGGGGCTTTAAGTTTGTAGTTAATGACCTCTGTAGTGGTCATATAACCAAATGTCACACTCAAAAGGCTGGAAGTCAAAGAAGCATCCGGGCCACTCAGTATATCGGTGTTTAATTGACAACGTGCAAGACCTGCTTGTGATTTATAGCCCGATAAAGGGACACACTTTTTATGTTCTGCCAACACAATTGGCAGAATATTTTAGGCACAGATGGCACATTAGCCCTGGACAGCTGGTTCCCTCTCTGCTGTCACATCCAAGGACCATCTAACTAATACTGTCACACATGACCCAGTTCACTGGGTAACCGAGAGGGGTTCTCACGCGTGGCCTCGTGTCAGCCTCAAGGCACATGAAAATCAATCTGCTAAAAGACTGCCTCCAAGAGGTTTCCAAGACTTAGCACCCCACCATGCCCTTCTGGCTGTTCACTTGCTGACCTCTCTCTTTCAGCTGCGTGAGCGTAACCAAAGAGTTTGTTTCTGGTGGTGGAGCGTGCACATGTGCAGCCTGCGGAGTGTGGCTCTCTCCTTGCAGTGTCCTCTACTCTGCCTCTGCACAAATGTGGATTTGAAAACACAAAAAAGGCAAGAGGCAAAACACACATATGTAGCATGAATCTCTTTAAAGCGAGGCATTAAGGGGTCACTGGAAGGTGGCTGTTTTGAAAGGTGTATCTTTAATACTTAGTCAAAAGAAAAAAAAAATAATACATGGTAGAGAGACAGTGTATAGTGACAGTATAAATTATGTGTAGATGATAGTGAGGATAAAAAGAACAGAGGATGAAGTAAAACTTCAAATGCTTTTGGGAAGAAAACAATCCAACCCCAATTTTTTTCTGGAAGACAGGCAGGAAAGGTCTGAGGTGGAAAGCTGAGAGTTATGTTTGTTGACAGATTAAACACATTTCTGGGATCAGAAACTTAGTATTTCAAGGTATGGTCCCAATAAAAATAAAACAGGTTTTCCATAATTTCTTGCTGTTCCATCAGAGCTTCACTGACTTTACTGCAAACTGCTGTGCAGAAAGCCTTTAAAATGTATTTTGGTTTACAGCATCAGATACAGAGTCCAAAAAGAAGTGATGGGATTAGTATGAGCTTTTATTGATGCCAAGGTATTAGACCAGAAACATTGGAGTTTTGTGTTTGTGTTTAAAGGTACAATTTTAATAAGGTAGAAGACAATTTGTCACAGGAACAGTGGTCTTGGATTGTGGAGAGGTAAACAACCAGGAACTAGGAGGGAGGAAACATCACCCTGCCAGGGGAGCACTAGGAAAATATGCATTTGCATTATCCCTGATCTCTGCTGTCAGCAGAGTTTCACTGTCTGTGCCTGGAGAGCAGCTTGGTTTGTCTTGGAGCAAGGAACATGTGGATGGATGTCTGTGTGCAGCGTGATGCTCATGAAATGCAGGGGGTGACAGGGATCCCAGTCATCCCAGATGTCTTGGTCCCAGTCACATCTTGCAGAATTTCAGCTAACTGGAGCCCCAAATTGTCTAGGTGTGATTTACAGAAATTTTGTGCAGTTTTAGGGGTTAATGATAACAAAAGATAGACTGAAGAACCATTCAAGTTATTTTCCAAATTAAAACTAAGGTAAAGGCTTTGGATTTTTATTACAATATTATCTGCTGTTTTCATTAGGGTTTGCCCCCAAAGGTGAAAATTTCATTGGGTTTAGTGGAGAAAGCTGCCTAAACATATCATGAAGCTCTTCATTTAACATTAATGGAAGCAGATAGCAGTAGCTGAGCTCTGTTTTAAACAAAATCAGTATTAAAGTTCCTGTCTCCAGGAGGCAAAGCAGACTCAGGACATCTCTCTGAGCTGTATATTGAATGCCTCTGTAGAACTGCCATAGAAGTTGCAGGCTTTCATTTTCATGAAATCTGGAATATTTCAGCATACAATGTGTAGCTGCGGTGTGAGACCACGGTGTCAAATTTCATTTGCACTGGAGTCACTTACAGATGACATGTAAAGCTGGCTTTTAAATTTGCTTTCAGAGGCACTGGGATAGATTTGTAAGATTTTGTGTTGTGTGTATTACTTGACTGACCAACTGTCTCTGAAGAATAACATTTTTGAAGGCTGTGGCAGAGTCAGGTAACCTTTGAAAGACTTTGTGCTGTAGTAACACCGTGAAGTACCTCACACTGATTTAGCCTCCCAAGGGATTTGGTAATCTATAATTAACAAATTAGTGCCAATCACCAGCCTGTTTGGACATTAAGGATCGATTGGCATTGGGACTGACATTGATGTGCTCCAGAGTCCTGGTATTTCATTTAGCAGATGAAGACCTCTGTGCAGCAGAGGATGACAATCTGCCATGGTCTCAGTACAGAGAGGAGGGTTGTTAACCCCAGGTAGGAATTACGAAGTAATTGGATGTTCCCAAGCTGAGCAGGTGACCGTGGGGGCTGGAGGAACCAGCTTTAGGGGTGTGGCATGTGTTTGAGTCACCTGGGAATTCTGCAAGTGGAATGACCTTCCCTCCCGTTTGTTCCTTCCTTTTCACTGCTGCCATTTTCCCTCTAAACAGTGGGGAAGTGCTGATCAGCTAGATCCATCAAATGTGAGCTGTAACTTCAGGTCAGGCCATTATCTAAAATTAAAGCACATGTGGCAAAGAAGTTTGCACTGTGCCACAGAAAGGCAGGTTTGTACCATACACCTGGAGGTGTCATCTGCCTTTCGTGTTCTTGGCTTCAAAATTGAGCTATGGGTGAAATAAGTATGGACATGAGTGAAAAAAAACATTTATTTGAGCTTGTTTGATTATTTATAACGTTGAAATAAAAAATTTTAACTGCGCTGAAAACTATATATTCCATTTGGCGTAATTACAGACAGTACTTCTGATTGCATATGAGCCACAGGCAAAATTATTAGCAAATGGGTGCACTTCTGTGTGCTCACTGGCATGCTAGTAATTGTTTCATCCTTTCAGATCATCTGGGTAATGACAGAGATTGTGAAAGCCCTCGTCCTAAGCTTTTATTCAGTAAAGGAGCCGTGCTTGATAAGGCATTATGGTTGATAGGAACCATGCAACTAAATGAGGACATGACAGTGCCAAGTGGACAAGTGGATGAGTAATGGAATATCCCTTCAGTGACTAAGGAAAAGTTTACTTCATTTTGAAGAGCAGGTTGTTTTCTGGTACTTTGAATTTCCCAGTGCCTGTTCGTTATCTATGTGAGTATTTTTATCTCTTGGTGCCACCACCGAGTTTTCACTTGGGAGGTTTTGCCGCAGTGTGAGAGGAGTGTCAGTGTTGCTCTTTGGGCTTTGCACTTGTTGGGCAAGACTCCTCCATAAATTGGAGACTCCAGGTTGCTGCCATATCCATATGATCCATCACCAAGCGTCCACATGATTCCGAAAAGAGCCCTGGCTCACTTAGCGCTGTGCCAGACTGGCAGGGAGGACTGAGGAGGCAGCTGCAGGTTGTACAGGTGGTGGGCTCTGACCCACTTCAAAATATTGCTGCTGTTTTGGCATCTAACAGGGGAAATGGGAATGACCAGGCTGGGCTTGGCACTTTGGGAGTGTCCTGGACTGCCCTGTGTGAGCTGGGAAGATTTCCTGAGGAAAAACTGAGTGAAGAATTGACTCCATCTGAGCTGTTAAGGTTTTTGGCAAAGTGAAGGTGGTGTTTTGAGTGAAAGTTCACTCCAGGTGAAATTTCAAAACCTTTTTGATCACCTCCATGAGTTTTACGCAGACTTTTCTTTCCTCATGTTGTGGTAGCTAGCTTAAGAAAAAGAAGGATGTGTCAGAGTTTGTTTTGTTACAAATGGACACTTCACCCAAGTATTCATCTCAAACAAAAAAATGAAGTCCAGTGTAGACGTAGAACAACTCATAATGACAACTTTAAATCACTGCTCTAATTAGTGAGCACTTCCTGGGGACTCATTAGAATTATAAAAGCATTATTGTTGGTATGCAGCGGCTGGAACATGTCGAGTTTTGGGCAGTTCAACAATATTACCTTGAAGAAAAGAGTTTTGCAGCCTTTAAGAATTTTCTGTGGTTTGTGAGAAAGCACAAATTGCAGTGTCCTAGAAATCCTTTATGAATTGGGCCTTATGTTCACTCTTATAAATGAGGAGGGGTTTTGAGTTTATATGCCACAGTCTAATAGGTATATAGTGACTGCTTAATGGGATTTACATTCACTCAAACAAAATTAGGGTGGTAAAAGACAATGCAACATGCTGTAATGTAAACGGGACTGACGGCAGAATTAAATGTTTGTGGAAACAGGGCAGCAGATCTATCAAGAGCTAATTAGACAGAGAGTTCAGAGACAGACTTGGGAGTAAACAGCACCAACAAAGAGAGAGGGAGAGCAAGAAAGAGAGAAAATGTAGCCTTTGTGCACTGATGAAAAGGAGTTATAAACAAGGTTATTTAAATTGGAAGGTCTGATGGAGCCTGTCCCGTGAGAAGGACTTGCTCTTATCTGAACCTGTTGATGAACACAAGTTGAATGGCAACTTTGATAACCCCTTCTATGTGCAAATAGTTCCTCTTTGTTGCAGTTTGCTATTCTTGGTATCTTCCTCTCCTACACTTTTTCCACAGGATAATGTTTCCATTTGAGCTTTTCTCTCAGGCACCAGTTTAAAAACGAGACTTTGGCCAAAATATTTCCAGTGGTGAGAGAGCAGCACCAGGGAAGAGAGTTTAGGTATGTCCTGTTCCCTGCAGGGGTGTGTGCATGGCAGGAAGGCACTCCTGCAGAGAGCCTTCAGGTGAAAATGATGCTGTGGAATAAGGGCAGACTGGATGAAGCTGGCATGTAGAGGATGCTGCTGGCCTGCCATGCCATCAGCTGGGGTGTCCTTGCCACTATTGCACCATTTGGCACAGCCACTGCCTTTGGCAGGCTCCTGTTGTCACATGAAGGAAGCAGTATTTGTTTGAGTAAAACCCTGTGTGTATTTACTTCACAAGGGTTAGTCCCTGAATTTAGCAGGAACAGGATTTGATCCAAATAAATTTGTTGTAAGGAAACTTGTAAAATCATTAATAATCCATTCCTGAGGTCTTTAAATGATTTTTGTTTAGTCTTTATATTCTTTCTTCAAACCTAGCTTAAGAAATTCCCTGGAATTAAGAAATTCTGAATAAGAAATTACGTGGTAACTTTGTGATTGAATATTTATAGAAGGCTTATTCAGGGCAGTCCATGGCATTTCCCTTCTTACCATCTTTGGCAAATCCCACTTTGGGTTTGGTTGTTTTGGGGTTTTTTCCCTTTGAGCTGTAAATAGATGGGCCTTGCTGAATTTTGCACAATGATGTTTGTACTGGGAGCGGATCAGAAAAACTTCTGTGGTTTTTGTTTTTTTTTTTTTAATGGGAGCATTGCCCTTTCTATTGTAAGCATGTAGGAGTTGGGATGAGAAGCTGTGCTGGTTTCTCTGAAGGAAAGTGTCATTTTTCAGAGGGAACCATAAAGCCTTGCCACGAGGGGTTGGTGAAGCAAGAGGAAGGGAGTGCCATGTCTAAGGGCCTTTCCCTGAAATTTGAGCTCAAATTTCTGTCTGAAACCAAATCCACTGCCTCTCTGGAAGCCAGATCAGATAGGAACACTCTGTGTGAAGTGTCTGACAACTCTGGTTTCAACAGAAATACACCAAGTCTTGTCTTATTTGCTCAGAGATGCTGACTCTGGTAGGGAGGATGATTTTATCTCTTGGGGAGTGTTATTTGATGAAAGACATCTGGGCTTGTGCCAGGAAGATGGATCCTGTGCTGAGTCCTGGAGCTGTGGCATAGGGAAGGTGGCTCTTGCCATCAGACTTGGCTCAGGGCTGCTCCAGCAGATCCTCCTGCATTCTCATTTTTGGCATAACTTGTGCTTTTGTTGGGATGCTGAAAATCCATGCTGCTTGAAGTTTATTCCTTTCCCTGAAATAATACTCCTGCAAGGAGTATTGTTTTTTTTTAAATTTCATCTGTGAAGAGGCGTCCCCCAGGGAAAAAAATACTGGCCTGGGTGTAGTAGTTACCCATCAGAAACCAATTACATTTTCTTTTTTGCTTGCTTAGTGTTCTTACAGGTATAGGTCACAGTTTTCTTTGCTTTTACTTCATCAGAGCAGCATCCTTGTGGTTGACAAGGTCTGTGGGAAACCATTGACTTTCATGTTCGTCTGATTACAGTTTAAAAATGAAAGCTCTGCATTTTGGCACTGACAACAAAAGCACAGGGATGTTCTGGATCCCCTTTCTTTGGTGCCTCATGCAAAGAGGAAGGTGAGCTGCTGTGTTTGAGAGGTTTTTGTCAGGGATGTGGGCTGTGAACTGGTGACTGAGGGGGAAGTCTCTGCAGCAGGGTGGTCAGAAAGGCACTTTTTCCAAATCCTCAGGCAATACCCTCTGAAGAAACTTTATTTAGAGAAGGGTGCCTATGCTTGAATTGCAGGGAAGAATCTGCAGGTGAGAAGCAAAACTTGCAGTGTGGTGAATCTGAGAGATGAGAGATGCCTTGCTGTAATAATAATAATAATAATAGATTATAATAGCAGGCAGCACCAGTCGTGCAGTGTAAATGGCACGAGCCTTAGCATATGTTATTGCTTTGCTGGTAACTGGCACCAAGCTTGTGATTGAATGCAGAAGGATAAAACCACACACCCTTTTTACCTTCTTTCAGCCACACTAGAGCTTTTCACAGATTTGTTTCTTGGGTTGCAGCTGAAGAACACAAAGCAACAAGTCAAAATGTGTCAGGGTATTTCACCACAACTGCACACACAGACATCAAAGAGATCTCCTATTGTTCTTTGGGAAAAAGATAAAAAAATTAGTCCCAAAGAAATACGGTTTGGTGGTTTTCCTTTCTGACTTTAAGGAAGAATTTCCAATGAGAGTTTCTCTGAAGAAATGACCATTCTGAGCCTGGTGCAGTGAATCCCTTGCTTGCCTACCCTTTGCTAGCCCTGGCTTCAGTTCATTCTGTCAAATGGAAGCAGAGGTGTTGTTTTGGCAGGGAGGTGCCAATTTGAAGTCTTGGGTCCAGCTTTGCAAATAGTGTCTGCAGTTAGAGTTGCAGGGGACTCTCAGTTGGTTTTATTACAATACTTTGAGGTTTTATACGGATTTTTTTCTTTCCTGTAGGAAGCAAATATTTGTCCTAAAATTTCATCCCCCTCTTTTTTTTTTTTTGTACTTTTAGAACATCATAAAATGCATCAAATCATGTAATTCTGTTAATTTTGTGCTGTTACATACGCAATATAATTTTACTGCAGAGGTGTTCTTCCAACAATTTTGTGCACAAGTTTCATTTTATTTCACGGTAGGAGAACTTAGAAAACTCAGAGTGAATTCCTGGATGTAAAACCCTGCCCCTTTGAAAAATCTGCCTGCTTTGAGTTTCAGCTTCATGAGGCTGTGCTGAAAGCCTGGGTGGCTCCGCTGTTTTCTTCTGTGGTGTTCTAGTAATACAAAAATCCATTGATTGATTACAGTTGCCAGATGCAACTACTGTACACGAGTAGCCTGGTTTCAAATTTCAGGTGTAAGCAGATTTTGAGCCCGGGCTGCTCATTGTCCACCCCCCTCCCAGCCAGCATCCTTGCCTGCTCCCTCACGTGATAAATAACAGTGTCTCATCAAGGTCAGTGGGAAAGGCCCTTTTTACATATCTCATAAATTTTAGCCAGGTGCCACCGATGTGAGATTAATGTAATGGCACTCCAGCAAGCACTCAGGCTTGTCTTAATTATGCTAAGGTTGCCGGTTCACCGTTTCTCTTCATCTGTCTCCCGCTTTAGGGAACACTAAACACTATGTCATTAGATTGTCTGTTCCACAACATTGGCCCTTTGCATTTACAAAGTCATCAGGTGGCTTATGACCTAGCTTTTCTAAGGTATTAAATTAAATAAATACTGAAAACAAAAAATTTAAGTAGAAACGGAGCCTGCTGGTGGAAGGAGGGCAGAAGGAGAGAGCCAAGGGGGTATAAATGCACCTTCGTATCTGGTGGTAGTGGAAAGGGCTACAGATTGGGGGATTTTCCTGTTTTATTGTGGGTTTTTTTCCTCTCTTTTTTTGCTTTTTTATTTTTTTTTCCCTTTGGAATTTAAAAATCCTCTACTGCACTCTTTGGGGAATCAGTTGAGAAGGGGTTCCCTGAGGCTCAAACCAGCCTTGGATGTTTCCTCCCTGAGCTGTGGCAAGGGAACAGGGGACAGCAGGGTCCCTGAGCTGTCAGAAGGGGACAGGGGACAGCAGGGTCCCTGAGCTCTGGAAGGGGACAAGGGACAGCAGGGTCCCTGAGCTCTGGAAGGGGACAGCAGGGTCCCTGAGCTCTGGAAGGGGACAGCAGGATCCTTAAGCTCTCAGAAGGGGACAGAGGACAGCAGGGTCCCTGAGCTCTGGGAAGGGGACAGGGGACAGCAGGGTCCCTGAGCTGTCAGAAGAGGACAAGGGACAGCAGGGTCCCTGAGCTCTGGGAAGGGAACACAGGACAGCAGTCCCATGGCACTGCGCTTTGTGTCCTGCCATAATAAAGCTCCTGTTGAGACAGGGAACCATTTCCTCCTTCATCTGGGGCAGTATGAGTAATATTTCTTGGACATTTGTTCCTTTCCATCTGCAGGCTCTGTTTAGCAGCCTGGAAAAAAGGCTGACCTTGATTTTTGTTTTATTTATTTTGTGTTTTATGGCCACAATGAGAAAGACTTTTGTTTCTAGTCTGAGCGTCCCCTGCTGGCTTTGCAGGGAGGAGAGTTTGGAGATAACCAGAAAGGACTATCTGATGCACCAGTTTTCACTTCTGTGAGAATAAATGCCTCCCAAGGGCCTGAACAAGGCTTGGGTTGGAGCTGCTTGGTGGCTGTACCCAGGCTGGGGCAGTCTGAAACTTTGCCATGAGAAAGGAGAAACCAGGTGTCTAATATGTTCAGGGTCATCTCTCTGTGAAGTTCTAAGATGTTTCACTGTTATTTTCTCCAGCAGTTGCTGAAAATTAACGTGGGGATTGCAGATGAGACAAGTTTTCTGTTGATTTGCATGCTCTGAATACGTCAGGTCCCAATTTCTGCAACCGAGGCTAAATTAGAGCGTGGTGCTCCCTTTACTACCTAGTACTTCTAAAAATCTTTGACAAAGGAAAGAAAAAGTATTCTTCACAAAGGAGGGCCCTATGTGAGGCACAGAAATCCAGCCAGAGCAAAGCAGTCATGCTCTGAATAGCACACAGGGTCCACTCTCATCCCGGCTCACCAAGCCAAGGAAAAGGACCCAATGAAGAGCTAGTGAGAACAATCTGATTTTTTTATCAGTACACCAAGCTGCTGGCTTAGGGCTGCTGCTGTGTGCAGGGAATGGTGTACCAACATCTCCCTCTCTGCCTGGATTTCCTGAGCCACCACAGGACCCTGAGCTCCCTGCCTCGCTTTCCCTGCTGTTGGCAATTAATGCCACAGCCCCACGCAACACGGGCTGTTCTCCTGCTGGCAGGGAAAGCACAGTTTGACCTTTTAGAAATCAAGTGCAGAGGTTTAGTGTTTTTAAATACATCCAAACTGATCTTTTCAGTCCACAGCTAAAATAGCTGAAGACAATCCTAAAGAGTCCTAAATCACTTACTGGTTTCTCCACCAGCTGCTGGTGGCTCCAAGGCACAGACCTGTCACCTGGATGTCAAAGCATCAGATCAATAAAATAGGCATGGGATGTCAGCAATTACCAGTGACACAGGAATTACTGCTGTCGCTTTATTAACATCATTTTGTTAACCTTTTTTTTCCAATACACTTTCTACAGTTGACTATCCATGGAATGATTACTTTTTATAATTTATTTTATAATTATTTTTAACCCCCCAGACGTTGTTTTAAATTCACCTGCAAGCAATGTAGTTGAAAGTGTTTTGAAAATAGTTTTAGCACCTCTGTACAGGTGTAATTCCCGTGGGAGCTTCAGTCTGCAGTAGAGTTTGCTGGTTATTCCCAGACACAATAACTGGAAATGTGCTATCCAGTAATGATCTGTGCTGGTGCATTGTCACAGCATTACAGTGAAAATAAATCCTGTCACCACAGGAAGCACACCTATGACTTCCTCTAAAACGTCTTTGAGAAGAAACACAGCCATGACAAACCCAGTCCAAGTGGCACATTTCAGAGCATGGAAGGTCTTGCGCCACCAACTTCTCTTCATGGGACAAGATTTATTTTATAAAGTGATCTATTAAGCTGAAATTATTATGCTTATGCACAACTTGAATTTTAGCTTTGTTTTGCTTGTCTACTAGACAAGAAGAAATGCCTCTTTCTTGGTTTTGTGGGTAACATTTTTGCAGAAGTATTGTTGGGGGTGGGTTTAGGTGACTGTGTTCTGGTAAGCGCTCCCACAGAAAGCACACCCTCATGTCTGACCACCAGAAATGTGAGCAGGATATATTGTTCTGCTCAAAACTCTTGACTTTACTGCAGGGACTATTGACAAGCGTGTGAACATCCATCCTGATGGCCCTTGGAGGAAGGCTGAAGCAAAAACATTGATTTTGTTGCTTGACCAACCCATATTTCTCAGAAGTAAAGGCAAAAGCTGGGGAATGTAGATGTCAAATGAAATAGTGCATTGCCTTGTTTTGGTCAGAAGTGAAATGTTTAACAATCAAGTGGCAAATGCAGTGGGGACAGATGTGCTCTTAAAACACCACAATTTTTCACCGGAATTTTTCAGTCTTCTGGGGGTTTTGTGTTTACCCAACTAATTTATTACTTTGATTGAGTGCAGTCATTGCATGTTTAACTGAAGAAAATTGCTTCATTTAAACTAAAGTTTTATCCCTGTGCCAAAAAGCTTGTGAGCAGTCTGGGTGGATCTGGCTCTCTTCCTTGCCCACCACCACGTTCCTGTGTTGCCTGGATTTTTTTGGAGCTCCTTGCCCTTGCAAACAAGAAGAGCTCTCGCTGTTACCCAAGACCCTGGGGATCATGTCAGCTTCTTTTCAGGTACCACATCCTTATTTCAAAAGGGAGACTGGGAGAAAACATGGGTGTGAGAACTTGCCTAAATGTTTGCTGCAGACCATGGTGCATTTTTTTGGCCAATGGAGTGAAAGATGCGTGTCTTAAGGAAAAGGGTGGGGTAAAAGGCAAGATGTGTAAAGCCCACCCCAGCTCCAAGTGTTTTGAGCTGTGAGACCATTTTGGAAACGCTTTGTTCACTTAGAGGGTGCTGGAGTTAAAAATGAAAATTGCTTTTGCAGCAAAGTGCACCATAAGGTCTGCAGGGACAGATTAGCACTTTGGCTCTGTGTGCCTTATATAGTAAATGCTGCTTCAGTGGTTACTCTAAGATAGGATGTGAAGGTGAGAGGAGTTAGGAATTGCTCTAGCCCCTGTGATTCACAGTTACCATCCCATTAAAATATGGGGGAGCTCCGGTTTTATTAATTGGCAGAGACAGCAATGGATCAATCAGGCAGTTCAGTGCAGGGTTTTTGTGTTGAATGGCTTGTACCTTCATGAGCTATTTCTGTGCAGCTGTGACAGAGGAAGCTTCATTTTCCCCTGGTAAGATGCACTTAGTCAAAACTCTCTGGATGGTGGCCTGCTTTGGTTCTTGCTGTACGTGGGCAAAAGGAAGGGCAGGGGGGTTCATTTTGAGCAGGCTGGAGAAGAGCAGAGGCAGCAGGGTTTTATCTATGAGTGCAAGATGCTGCATCTGTTGTGAGCAGTGAGCACTGGATAATCTGCAGAGGCTGAGGTTTGATTCACCCTGGTACTGAAAGTAAGCTCTCAGCCCATGAAAAATTTGGTAATCCCAAATTAGGGCCAGACTATCACTGTTAACTCCTTGGAGGAGATCAGAATTGCCTTTCTTTGCCTATGCTGCATTTATTTATTTGTTTATTTGTGTTTGTTTTAGAGCTGCCTCAAGCACACCTGTGACTTGGATGGGAATTTTGCACTCAGCTTAGGAACATTGTTCTTGTATTTTCTGTGAGCCCTTTGTCTTCATCCCTGCCAACACAAATCTGATCCCCCTTTGATCCTAAAGCAAGAGACAGCTGAGGAATACCTATGAGAAAGCAAATCCATTTCAAGGTGTTCATGATTTGGTTTAGGCTGGGAAACAGAGAGGGTAAACTAGCAAGACAGCCAAGTGCTAGAACTGTTTCCTGCTAGGGGTGCTGGGAAGAGGCATCCTGGCAGGTTTGAGCTAGGAAATGTGAGGCAGGTTGTGTGGCCTGCTGGTCTGCCATGCCAGCTGCTTGCCCTGAGCTCTTGAGGGCCATCAACCCAACTTCCCAACTACTGAGAGCTGGGAAGGTGTCTCTTGATTTTGTGCAAGTTATTCATGCAAATGCAGGTTATTCTTGGTGCAAACTGCCCGGGGTCCACATGCTTCAGATGATCTAACAGGACTCTTCTCTTCTCCACCACTGTCTTCTCACTTCCCTGAGCTGAGCAGGAGCCACATCTTGGACATGATGTGCAGTCAGTGACCCACAGGTTTGTGTCCACCCACTTCAGTCTGCAGGCTGGCAGAGGAAAAGGGGATTTCTTGCATGCACTGAGGTCTGAGAAAACTGGGCAGCTTTGGGTCACTTCCCTGAGCAGAGCTGAGCTAGGGCAAAGCTTGCTTGCTGAAGAAGAAAATGAATCCTATAAATGGGTTTGATACTATTAGCAGAGAGGGCTCCAAAACCTCTATGCAGAAAAGATCATGGTTGGATTTGCTAATTTAAATGTAATATAATTTCCTATCCTGCGTGCAAAACCATCTTTTTCAGTAGGGAATATCCTTCAACAAAGACATAAGTAATAACACACAAACCAAATAGATACATTTATATACTAAAAGAAAAAAAATCCTCCTAATGCTTATTTACACTTTCTGGATGCTGGGTGGGCCATGTTTACGGGCTGTCTCTTGCAGATTTTAGTGCCACAGAAACAAGCAGTCTCTGCTCAGGAATAGAATTTCTTGCATTTTCCAGGTCACAAAGACAGTGACTCAATATATGTTAAAAATAATGAAAACCTGTACAGGATAAAATGATGGTATGAGTAAAATGTTGTCTGGAACGTGCTGAAAAAGGTGAATTTTTAGTAAAAGAGAACCCTCCCCTTGCAATTTTCTTCCTCTTACATTTTAGTGAGTGCCTGTTTCACTAAGCCTAATGAGTCCAGTTGCTGCTAGTTTGGCCAAGTCTCTGGCTTGTGCTTCACTGGCCAAATGTGTGTCAAAAATGAAGCTTGACAGAGATCTTGTCACAAGAGCGACTTCTCACGAGGGCGTGTAGTGACAAGACTACAAGGGGAAATGGCTTTAAGCTGAAGAAGGGCAACTTGATATTGGATATTATGGAGAAATTCTTTACTGCGGGGTCGGTGAGACCTTGGAACAGTTTTCCCAGGGAGGTTGTGGTCTTCCCATCCCTGGAAGTGTTCAAGACCAGGCTGGATGGAGCAGCCTGGTCTAGTGAAAGGTGTCCCTGCCTGTGGTTGGGGACACCTTTCACCCTGGGGGGTTGTAAGTGGAGGATCCCTAAGGTCTCTTCCAACCCAAACCATTCCATGATTCAATGCCTAAAGTTTTGCTCTAGTGGACTTGGGGTGTGGAGGCGGAAAAGGTGAATATAGCAAACATCTGCCTGGAGGAGGTTTGTTTCATTAAACACTGAAGGAAAGTTCTTGGTACTGAGTACTTGCCAACTTTATCCCAGTTAAATATTTGCCTCTCGTTTTAGAGAGTTTGTGTTTGCCCGCAGGTGCAGAAAAGGAAGAGAATTGCTTCATTTAAATGAACCTTTTGTTTTAAACTATAAATAGGAAGTCATCCTTGTTTCTCACTCCTTTAATCAGGCAACTTTTTATTAGTCTTATTTTGACAT
Organism: Motacilla alba alba; assembly: GCF_015832195.1. Lineage (NCBI taxonomy): Eukaryota > Metazoa > Chordata > Aves > Passeriformes > Motacillidae > Motacilla > Motacilla alba. The sequence continues at coordinate 34,529,108 of NC_052022.1, read as the reverse complement.
TTGTGTTGGAATTAATGTGATTGGCAGCAGAATCCAATAAATGAGAATTTCAGAGGTGTTTCTGTGCCGCTAAATGAACCTTTGCCTGCAGTTTGACTTGGCAGCACTTGTAGAGTTCTGCATCAGCTGGATTTTATTGTGTGGGGAGCTAGATAATCAAAAAGGGAATCGTAGGTGCCTGCAAATTAAACATTTTGCTCAGAGTGCTCGCTGCTGGTTGAGCAGCAGTGTAATGTCAGGGAGGGAGGGTGGGGGAGCGCCAGCCCAGCGCTAAATGCCTCGTCCTACAAAAGCACAATGGCAAATGTTCAACAACGCACTTGTGTCAAAACAAATCAGATCATAAGCAGCACCAGCTTGCTTTGCTTTGTTTGCAGGGAACTTCTCATCCCTGCCTCGTGATGAATGGTGCTGATAAGCACAGGGGGAGTTGCTGTATATAGCTAATGTCTGCTTTAATACCTCTCTGAATATTAATTTCCTAGCAGAGATGTTCTTTACATTTAGCCCTTTGCAAGCCTTCCAGAGTAAGTCATGGTACTGCTACACTAATGCTGTAATTGGTTGAATTGTGCTAGTATGTGATTTTTTTTCCCTTTTTTTGCTTGTTGCATTCATAAGGCTTTGCAATGTGCAGAGAATGGCAGCATCCAGCAGTGGACATGACCTCTCTCGTGCTGGGCCAGGAGTTTCAAAATCCATGGGTTACACTCTGCTTCTTGGGTACAGAGCCAGTCCTACTGAAGCACGCAGTGCTAATTTGTCTGAATATTGATAATACATTGGGAGAAGTCATCCCCTCTTGCTCCCTTACCTCAATGGACCTATTGATCTTTTTTTGTTATGTTTCTGTAATTTATAGAATTTGGTCTGATGGTTAAAGAAAATTACCCATTGAGGAAGCTAATTTTCAGTTGTGTGTGGCTGGACATGGCGTGAGCGCCGTTGCTACCCAGTTTAATAACTTCAGGGGTATTTGGCTGAGTCACAGCCCCTGAAAACAAACAATATTTAAATTTTATGAAGAACTCCAGTGATCCTTGCTGTTGTCATAGTTGGAACACTGTGCAGAAATGGAGATCATTGTTGTTGCAGCTTTCCCCAGTACAGGAGCTGAACATATGACTCACTGGTTTAAGCTGGCAACAGTCTGTACCCAGCACTTTTTGCTATATTTCTGGGAGACAGTACTTTTCCTAAAGGCCCCACTTTTGCAGTTACCTTCCAGAGAAACTTGGTGCTTTTCTCCGTGACAGGTGGGTTGGGAAATGGTGATGTATCCTGCCAACCTGTGGTCTGGAGTATTTGTATGCTGCAAACTGCTACCCCCATCCACATTTTGGGACAGGATGAGGAGCTCTGAGCTGCTGAAGCAAAGGAGGATTCAGATGTAGAGCAGTAAAGTGCTTTGAGGTAACTGTGAGGCTGCAGGGGTAAAAGCATCGGCTGATAAAAGCAGAGTGCTGTCCTGGCCCCCTGCTCTCCACACTGACATTATTGCCTTCCTGGGGCAGCCCTGCTGAAGGAAAAACATACCAGATGTATTAGTTATTAGGGTTGGTTATTAGGGTTGGTCCCACAGTGTTCACTGAGCAGTCTGAACCAGGGCTGATGATTCAACAAATGGCACAGGATGGTTCTTTGATTATTTTATTTTTATTATTGTAGTGATTGAATGAATGGAAGGTATGTAATGGAACAAATACCTCCTACAAACCTTATTAAAAGAGCTTTAGCGTGGTGGTGGTGGGCATTTGGAAAACACCTGAGGATGTACCTTTAAGTTTGCCTTTTTTCAGATGCCCTGTGAGGCAGTCTTCAGCTAGATGTTCTTTCCTCCTGAAAAATGTTTTCCTTGGGCAGGCTCTGGTTCAGCTGGGCATTTAATGCTGTTGACTGGACATCAGTGTAAGCATGTGCCTGCTGGAGGAGGGACACAAACATCCTAGTGACACTCAGGCTGCTTACACAGGCTCTGTGGTGGAGAGCATTCGCTGTTTCCTCTTTTATTTACATGTGCTGTCTACACACATATACACACATGTGCTTCTATTCCTCCATCAAGCATCCAAAATAAACTTTGTTATCCCTTCATTGAGTCTGTGCTGGAGGCATCTCCTGAGAGCTCCCAGGAAGATTTGATCATGTACATGGGAGCTGGTTTTGATGGTGGTTTTGCTCATCACTTTGCCACAATGAGCACTCTTCACAAAAATAAAATCACAGAACAAATGTCATGGCTTACCTTCATTAGTACTGTTTATTTAAATAACCCAAACCCACAAAACACATCCCAGCACTGTTCTGGCCAATGTTTCAATCACATATGAGGCAGTAGGACTGAAGACTTTTTCTTACTGCCTTCTTTCTTTCAGCTTACAACAAAAGTATAAAGGGCAAGCAGCAAATTATGAACTGAAGCTGTGTATCCAAACAAGCAAGAAAAAAAGCATCTCAAGGAAAGCCACAGGTTTAAAATCTGATTTTTCTAAATCATAAATAATGTATTTCATCTGGATTTTCAGATCAGGGGTTTCAGCTCTAAAGGGCATGCTGGGCAGAGCTGATGGGCAGAACTGAAAAGATTACACATGTAAATGACATGAGCTGCAAAGAGGATTTCATCTTTTCTGGAAGGCAGGGGGAATCCTTCATCAAATGTGTAAAATTTCTTTAATAACTAGACCTGGCAGGGAAATGCGCGGAGTTCCAGTAGTGATAATCAGTGCTTCAAGTCTCTAGAATAGCCAGTGAACCAAAAGATTTGTGTTTACCTAATTCCTTCAGGACTTGAACACGTGAATGTCATTGCAGTCATGCCAAATAAGAGCACACACAGAGAAAAAAAAATAACCCCAAAATAAAACAGTAGAAAGGTTGGGTCTTGTCTATAATTATATATATTTTTTGTGATTTAGGGATTGCTTTCTGCAGAATATTTTTAGTGCTAAGTCTGTCCAGCCCAGCGTCCCACTGCAGGCAGGGATCAGCCTTGGATCCTCTTGGACAGTCCCCAGAAGCTGGTGTTGAGCCCAAACTCCTGTTCTTTCTCCCACTACATTAGCCCAAATGCATGGAAGCATGCACTTAGCTCCTGCATCCCCCACCCCCAGTGGCACCAGCTGAACTGATATCTGCAGATCAGGGCTTAGAATTTCTCACTCAGAGCTTGTGCTGTTTTTTTTAATATGCAAACCCTTGCCAGAATCAGTCAAGATGGGCAGACCCACCCTGGATGCTCCAGTTAAACATATGGAAATAGCCCCCCACCATCCCAGGGTGGGCCACCACCTCTGTTCCTGGGGGTGCAGGTGAAGGATGACTCCCTCAGAGCAAAGTGTGTCCTTTTCTGTGCTTGGACACAGGATTTAGGAGGGGACGTGTCACTTGTCACCAGCTGTTTTCACCTGAGCTCGTGTTTCGCTGGAATGTGTCAATCTCAGGTTGTGGCTCTTGTCTCTGTTTCTCCGCCTGCTGGTTTTATTGCTCTCTCTTTGGATGAAAGCTTTCTGGGAGCCTCCCTGGCCCTGGGAGGAGGCTGCTGGCAGAAGTCAGGTTGAGGGAGCCTGATGCTCAAGCAGCCTTGGCACAAGGTACAAGCACCACCTTCCTCTCCTCTCTGCCAAAACACACCCAGGGAGACCTCAGCACCATCAGTGAGGAAACGTGTGAGCTGCTGTGAGGAGCAAGAGGGTGCTCCTGAAAGGGATGCAGGCTGAGCTGCAGTTGGGATATTAATCAGGATATTAATTGGGAGCAGCCCAACCTGGAAGCGAGCACGAGCCCCTGCAGGCTCTGTGAGAAGCCGTGCACAGGGTAGACCTCAGATTTAGAGGCAATTTAGAGCTCCACTGACTTGTAAGGTAAAAGGGTGGTGTGGGTTTGCTTCATGACTCAGGATAGTGAACCAGGGCAGGGGAAATCTGAGCTGCCTTCACCAAGCAGAGCCTTTACACAAAGTCCAAAGGTGAGCCACGGCCTTTGCAGTGCCCAAGGAAAACACCCTTCTTCAAATGCATCAGGGAGGCAAAGTCTTGGTGGTAGGACCAAAAGGCCTGAAGGAGGAAATGGTATTTTTGCTGCCAGAGACTGTTTTCTCTAGACTTCAAATAAAATTGTTAAGAATAGGAAGGTGAGTGAAAATTTGCACATGCTTTGAAAAAGCTTTATGTTTTACTCCACCTGATGCTTCCCTGACTTTGGAGTGGAGAGAACTTGTCATGTTTCTTTTTGGTGATGTCACTTTATTTATTTTTTCTACTTTTTTTTTTTTTCTCTTTCTATAGAAGTAAACAGAAGTTCTGGGTTGCCTAATCAATAGTACCTCTGCTCTCCTAAAAACATGAGTAGCTTGGGGTTTAAAAAGTGGCATGTTTAGGAGCCAGGCAGTCCTGCATTTCTTGGGAGCTGTACAAGAAGGAGTAGGAGCAGCTCATGATTGTACTTAATTAGACAGCCTGAGGTTGGGATGGCTAAAAGTGAGTGTGGTGGGCATCAACCTCAGCAGAAAGGTGTCTGCTTTTGTCCCCCTGGCAATGGCAGGGAAGGGGTTCACTGGAGCAGTCACACTGCTGGTTCTGGTCAGCCAGCCTGCACGATTCCATGTCATTCTTCTGCACCAGAGATGTAATGACTTGGGATTTTGCCACCAAATTATCCTGTGTGGCAGATTAAGCTGGATTTGTGCTCTGGAGCTGTGCAGCACTGTGTGACCATTGCTTTTGTCACTTGTGGAGGCTTGTGTTTTAGCTCATTTATCTTCATAATGAGCTCTGTTTCACACTTCTTCAGACAAGCACAAATGTAGAAATGAATACCATTAGGGAAGGAGGAGGATCCTGGAGGCTGAACTCTCAGAGAAATAGGGTTTTTACCTCTGGCACTACACGGAGGGCCTGCATCTTAATACCTAGCAAGCAGTTGATGTCTTTGCTGCCAAGGAGGAGATGCATCTTGTCCTCCTTCTGCTCTTTCAGACAATGCCAGTTGTCCATTGCTAGCCTGTGGAACATGGCCAGGGTAGGTCTGTTCCTCACAAAAACTCAGTGCCTGAAATGGGGACCTGAAAGAGATAGAGTCCTTCCTCCATTACATCCTCAGTTTTGGAGTTTGAAACAGTGGTGGATGCTGTGCTTTTTTCTTTTTTTTTTTTTTTTTTTTTTTTTTTTTTTTTTTTTTTTTTTTTTTTTTTTTTTTCCCCTTACAGCATTTCAGAAAGCCAAGTCTGAAAAAGGAGGATTCCTCTGTGTAAAGTGTGTTGGCCTGTGCCTCCAGAAAGTGCTGTGAATCAAAAAGCTTGAACTTTTTTTGTGAAATGAGACAGATTGCTGCCGAGCCTCTCCAGAGGACAGCTGCTGCTGCTCCTGGTTTTCAGGGAAATTTAGTTGTGGGAGAGAGTGGCAGGGAGGGCTGGAACAAACCCCTTGTTTACTCTCGGCTCTCCTTTTGTCCTTCCCAAGCTGCAGCAGGAGCTTGCAGGAGGACAGGGGCTACCAGGACAAGGCTTTGCAGAGAGCTGGCCACAGCCACCAGGCTCAGAGGTGACTCCTTGGATTGGAGCTGCCTTGTTGCTGTGGGAAATGCTTCCGCCAGCATTAGCTCTGAGATGGCTTTCCAGGAAACCTGGATTATGATTCCAGATATTATTATTTTGTTATAGTTATAATAATAATTATAATTATTGTTGCACTCTTTGAGGCGTTCATTGATCTATTTATTTTTACGGCACGAGACTCCTGTTGTGTTATCTCATCTGGCCTGTGGTCCTGATGCCTGATGGGGCAGATTTTTGTTCAGGGGACTGATCCCTTCCTACCAAGGTCTTGCTTACAGCCTGTTAGACCCATAGTTACACTTTAGGCTCTGCGAGGTAGGACTTCATTTGTGCATTTGTGTGTACTTAACACAGAAGAGCCATGATCTTCCATGGAGTGTGTGGCTATTCCTGCAATGGAAATAAGTTTCCTTTCTCCTCTTGCATGAGCAGATTCATGCAGAAGTTATGCAGGGGTGGTCTCTCTGTGCAAAATAGGACATGAGAGTCCTGCAGGACCTTGGGTATAGAAGGCTTCTCTCTTCTCTGCCTAAGCACTTTGGCCAAGCTGGTTTTTCTTACACTTTTTGTAGTAACACGGAGGAGGAAAAAAAAAATAAAATTATGCTTTAAAAGCACAGAACCATAAATATAAGACAGAGCACTGATACCCTCTGAACCTCAAACTGAGTAGCTGCAAGCTGAGTGGTCGTTTGGTGTGTTTTTGTTTTTTTTTTTAAGCCCCACCAAATGAGCACATTTTAAGTATAGGGATACTATGTATTCTGAAAGATTTTCCAGGGTTTAAGTGTAGCTATTAGCTGCCTCCTTTTAAATGAGCCATTTCAGAGTGATAATCTCTCCCTATCAGATCATGATTTTGAGCAATTGGTATCTCTGATATTAGCTTTAACCTTTCCTGTGTAAGCTCATTAAGATGGAGAAAACATACACAGGGGAGACCACACAGAGCTCATCTTTCAGTGAGCAGTCCTTCCTCTTCAGCGAGGGAAACTGCTTAAAAACCAGTCAATAGGATGGTGTGTTTTTTCCCAGGAGAGCACCACAGAATAAATGAGATCGTGGATTCATGAAAAATCATGTCACCAGTCACTTCCAATGCTTTGGTCTGGGTTGTTGATCCTTCAGCAAAACCTGGGGGAGTGGAGCAGGTGAGGGAGAGCACAGTAGGGAGGAGCAAGGTGCTTACTGGTGCTGCTGAAAGGATGATTTTTCAGAAAAAAAACACATATGGGGCTTGATTCCTTTGTGCTGTGATCCCTGCAGCAGATCTGCTGCTGTTTACATTTCACTCTAATCTGTACAATGTTGATCTAGATGTTTAATGAGTGGATTGGTGTGAAATCAGGCTTTAGGCTCCCAGGCAGTGGCTTAGTAAATACAATAAGCAGCCACTGTTCTAGCCTGGAGGGGGTGTTATGAATTTTTTATCGCTTTTTTTTTTTTTTATCACATACCATCCTGACAGCATTTGGATTCGTAGAAAGAAAATAACCCCAACCCCTCACTTTCCCAAGAAATCTCCATTTCAAATATTTACACAGTGCAGCACAACTACTGCCTAATTGTTGGTGAGTAAGCCCTTCATGTGGCTGTGACAGTGGGGGAGACAGACACTTGAAAGAATCATTCCACTATTTACTCTGACGGGCAGATTGAGACAGACCTGCTGTGACAGGAGGGTGTCAGGCAGCCTTGGGGACAGGCATAACCTGCTGAAGGCCCTCAGCAGTGTTTTAACTCTTTCTGTCAGCTGGAGGTTGGGTTTTGAGCAGCGGTGGTTTTGCCATCCCTGTTCTTTAACTACTCTCAAAATGCCTCCCGGAGCTGCTGGACTAGCTCTGTGCAATTGCCCCAGTAATACTCTTTCAAAACTCTTGTCTTGCTCTTAGTCTCTTGCAAAGAGACTAAAAACCCACCAGAAGACTGAAAATGAAAAGCAGCCCCTTCTAGGTAGCTGTGCTAAATCAGGAGGTGAAGCCTTTTGAGCAGGAAAGCTGAGGGCACTGGAGGCAGCCCAGTTCTCCAACTTTTTTGGGGAGGTTACTTGCACCGCAGGGACACACAGTGCTGAGGGCTGTGCAAACACAGCCTTGGAGCACCAGAGTGCTCTGCAAACAGAAGTGATGGCAGAGCAGGGAGAAGGGGGAGCAGCACAGGAGGAGGGGACACCGAGACCTTGTGCTGGCACGCCTGGGAAGGGGCTGGGGGGCTGCCCTGCCAGTGGCCACCAGCTTGCAACCCTGCCCTGGCACCCTGCCCTGGCCCAGGGGATGTTGGTGAGGCTTAGAGGGCTCCAGGTGTACTCACAAGTGTGCCAGGCTGCTGTGGTCCTGTTGTGCTCTTGTCAAGAGAGGGTGCAAAATGCTGAGAATGCCCTTTGCGTGTTCACGGAATGAAATTGCCATTCCAGTTTTCACTGGAATGAAGCAACGAAGGGACAGGACCCCAAAACACCCGTACCCAGGTGTACAAGCAGAGCCTCCTTGCTCTGTGCTGCTCGGAGATGTGGGGCTGCAGTTGCAGTGCCTGCTGCAGCACACACAGACTGGAGAGAGAGTGACTCCCTATTAAAAACAGGTAATGGGCCGTGACGTCCACTAAATGAGGTCTTGTGATAGTCACAACAAGTGCAGTGTTTCAGGCAGATGAACATAATTCTGTCAGTGGGATTAAAAGGAAATGCTGCAAAATTACACAGATGGTTTTCAAGAAGTCATAAAAATTTAATTGAAATGGAGGTTTTTTTGTTGTTGTTGTTTTTATTAGTTCCGTGCCATGTTACCACAGAGCAATGGGTGTGTGGATTAAAAAGGATTTTAGGGAGGTTAGGTAAAGTGGGAAAGGATTTGATGGGACCTGCTTATAAAGAGCTCAGGGGACGTTTCTTCTTGTCCTTTCCTGCAGCTTTGCATCTGCCCAAAAGGAGGATGCTCCTGCTCATTCCTCCTAGCCAGGCCACCTGAGGGGAAGAGGCAGGAGCACTCGGGGATGGGGTGGGCAGGGCTGCTGGGAGAGAAATCCTCTCTCTTCAAGAGAAGAACCCATTTTAAATTGCTCTTTGTTGATTCTTGTCTGGGCAGCGCCATTTTGCTTGTGCTGAGGAGCTGGCCAAGCACACAGCCTGGCCTGGCAGCTTGTGCACGGAGTGCCAGTGTCCAGTCTGCCCAGCAGTCTGACTATGAAAAATGAGAGCAGCCCAAGGAACCCTCGGGTGCATATGGGCTTTCTCATCCGAGTACTTCAGCCCTTCCAACTGAGCTGCAGGCCTTGGCTTTCAGCCTGCACGGCCAGTTTGGTTCCTTGAAAATTGAGTGTGTGTCACAGATTACAACACAGCTACGACTTCCATGGTGAGGGGTTTTTTTCCTACCTGCTGCTCCTTGCAGAGCTGGATCCTGAAAGCTGGTGGGTGGGCTTCTTCTCCATTGCAGACCTGATGATGGGCGGTGCCTGTCTGCAGAATTCACATATTTGGCAGTTTAACAAGTCAAGGGTGGCTTTGGCATTATGGTAAGATAAATGCACAGAGTTCAATATACAATTTATCATCTGCTTTAAAAACAGTGGGGATGTGCCCTGAGACCTGAGATGTGGGATCCTTGTGCAGGAGGAGATGTGGGCAGCAGCTGACAGAATGAGAGGACACAGTCTTAAGCTGTGCCAAGGGAAATACAGGTTAGATATCAGGAAAAAGTTTTTTACAGAAAGGGTGATAAAGTTCTGGAATGGCCTGCCCAGGGAGCTGGTGGTGTCACCATCCCTGGATGTGTTTAAAAACAGACTGGGTGCCATGGTTTAGTTGAAGTGTTGGGGCTGGGTTGGACTGGATGATCTTGGAGATCTCTTCCAACCTGGTGCTTCTGTGATTCTGTGAATTGTGTGAGATGGTCTCCATCCCAAACACATCATGGGTTAGTTGGGAGTGGAACTGAAAACCAGAGGCACAGAGTCCAGGCAATCTGGTTGATCCTGGGGGTGAATTCTGCCTGCAGTGTTTGGGCATCTGATGTCTGGGTGGGGGTTTTGGATACCCTGCAGGTACTCAAGACCTCTTCCCAAGTGCTCCCATGGTCATGGGTGCCATGGGAAAGTTCAGTGCCCCCAATGAAACCTGTCCCTCTGAAGAGCTGTGTCTTTATTCAGAGTTTCACACTGACCTGTGTGTGGTTGGTGATTTCATCCACTCTTTGGATTTTTGTGTGGTATTTAAAGCTTACTTCTTGGGGAGGGATTTTGGGCTCTAAACACTCGGGTGGGGAAATGTGTTTCAAAGATTTCCAAAGTGTTGCAGTGTTTAGTGCACTGTTGGAGAGATAATTTCTCCTTTTTTTTGCTCACCTGGCATTGCTTTGCCTGTCGTACAGCCCGTGGAAAGCACTGCAGAGATTTGCATGGGATTTGTTTGACCCTGCCATGTGATGAGCAGGATCAGGTTTTAGTGGTTTTATCAGCCTGTCAGCATGCATCATTTTCTCTCGGGGGAAATAAGTGATCTGCTTGCCTTCCCTGCTTATTTCACATTTGACTTGATGCTCCCACTGTGGCAAAGATACCCTGAACTCTTTTAATCGTGCTCCTTTGGAGGCAGGGATAAAAGAACGTGTTCTCTGAAGACATTTCCTCTGCCTGTGGGCTAATTGGGGCCAGTGGTGATTTGAAGGAAGCATCCTTGTAAATGAGCCCCTGACCAGGTTTTGCATTTCTGTGTCCCTAGTCTGTCCTTGCATTTTAGGGATTTTGATCATCGAGATCAAGTCCGAGGCACCAGATCTCAGTCAGAGCTGTGCTTAAAGCAACTCCTTTTATCTCTCTAAAGCAAACTCTCCTAATTGTAAGCAGGTAAGGAGGATTAACACCAGTTAGCAATTTGTCTCTAGCTCTTTAATGTGCTTGTAGCCCCATGGGGACAGACACTGCCTCCAGGCCTCAGAGGAGGCAAAGAGCTGGACAAACAAGGCAGCTGGAGGGCTCAAGTGGGCCTCAGGCAAGAAATAAATCCGTGCCTTTTGCTCAGGTATTCGCTCAGGCTTCCCTCTGGCTTGGTAGTTTGGAAATCTCCTGCTCCAGCAGCCCTGCAGCAGTTCTGCAGACAACTGTTGGAATCTCCATCCAAACAGGAGGCAGAACTGTGCTGTTTTGTCAGAAATTCGTCCTTGAACGTTTCCCACATTCTGTGATGTACCTGGGGGATGAGTTTCAGATTTCCCACTGTAGTTTTGTCAAATTTGCTTTATACGAACTGCTCTGAGACCCAAATGGAAGACGTGGCCTTGTCAGGCACCTTGCTTTGTGATTTGTGCTTGTTCCAGCCTCAGTCAGAGAGGAAAAACAATAGCATGGAAACACCCCACCTGAGTTAAAGCGTTTGCAAATGTGGGATTGAAGGGTGTCTGCTATACAGTGACATCTTGCCACATGCTGGGGACTGGCAGGGCCACTGGAGAGTTTCTCAGACGTTGCCTTGTGCAACCCTTTGAAGGCAGAATGCGATGCAGGAAAAGCGTTCTCACCAAAAATCTTGGGAACTTCGCCGAATAAAAAGGTTTAATCAAGACTGAAGAGGACTTCAGTGCTTCTGAAACACTTCTGTAGTGCTTGGGTGAGTGGGGATAGACTGAAAGAAAGAATGCCTAGAGTTTGTTGTTTTTTTTCTTCCTTGCACACAGACGTTGGCAAAATCAATAGTTTCATCTTTGCAGTAATTCAGGTGACAGTGTGCATAGTCACAATCAAAACACTTCACATGAAAAACTGCCACCGTTAATAGGAGCTTTTTAAACAGAGCAATTGGCAGCTACCTGCTTGGCTTGAATGAATTTATTAGAATAAATTAGCCATTTTTCTTTGTTTCCTCCACTACCGTGTTGCAGGTTTACACACAGCCTCCCACGCCTTCCTGTGTATTTAAGGTGCATGAAACAGATGTGGAGAATCTGCCTCAATTCCTGGCAACTTCAGCAATTAGTTGCAATTTATTGGCAAAGAAGAGGCAGCTTTCCTGTCTTCCTAGTGAGAATTTAGTTTACTGCCCTGTGTAATGGCCCACAGAAGGTGCATCCCTCAGAAGCAATGACTGTCTGGAGACTCCTCATTGCTTGGGATGTCCACTGGTGCTGCCAACCCACTGTGCTTTAGCTGTGTCTGGCCAAATAATCCACGGAGCCTTGCTGCCTTTCTCCAAAGACTTGCAGAAGAATTTTTTTGGGCCAGGCAGGACAGAATGCATTGGGTTACCCATAACAAAGGCAAATTTTGTGCTGGCTCTGTCTTGCTGCTGCTGCTGGGAAGGGGTGTGAACTGGTGGGGTTTTTGCAGTGCACTCTACCAGGTGATGCCTCAGGTTTTAGCTTTTATATTTTTCAGATTCTGTGCTGCTTTAGTGTGTGGGTCTGAGCTTCATTTTAGGGAATAGTGAGCTCTCTTCACAGAGCAGGGAGACAAAACAATTCCTTCTCTAGCTGGGGACCAAGGACAAATGATCCAAATCTCAGGCCCAAGAGCAAAACAACGAGGACTGAAGAGAGAAAAACAAGAAGGATGGGACTTCATGGGCTAAAGCTACAATTGGACAATTAACTCCAATATGCAAATGAAGCAGAACTTATAAAAATGAGAGACCCTGTGAGTGGTCATCCATTTTGTCATCATTTTGGTTCATCTTGGGTGCAGCCCTGGCTGGGCTCTTGTGCTGTCCCAGGTGTGTCTGTTGAGGCCTCCTCATAAATCCCTGCTTTATTCTTTAACTCCTTCTGGCCTCTGTTCTAGGCCAGCCTTCACAAAGCCTCACAGGTGCAAGGAGCCACACTGTTAATCTAGGAGAAAACCATGCTTCTGTTTAGCTTTCCCTCACCTTTACAAATCTTGTTAGTGTGTTTTGGTTTTGTTTCTATCTTTTTTTTCTTCTTTTTTTTGATGCACTTAAACTTTACTGACCTCTTTTCAGACAATTCCAGTATTTTCTGCTTTCCTCCATGGAGCCTTGGTCTCTTGCACAGCAGTGGCTGGGCAGCGAGAATGCTTGAACAGTTGCCAGGGGAGTTCAACAACATTCAAAAGCAGCACAAAAGAAATTATTATGGATTCTGGGTGCTTCATTCCACTGGTCTGAGCACTGCTTGATCCTGTTGCTCTGCCATGTTTTTTGGGATGACCCTGTTCTAGCTAAGATAGGAAGGGATGGCGCTAGAGACCCCAGGAGGCTGCAAACAGAGCCTTAGGTGGGCTGAAGTATATTGCAGGAAGACCAGCCAACCAACAGTAATTACCATGAAACAGCAATTAAGTTGTCTTGGTTCCCTGTTGTGGGCTAGTGCTTTTTGAGATGTCAGAACAGGATCTGGGCAGCTACAACCTCACGTTGTATCACTGTGATAATTTTTCCTCCCTTTGTGCTGTCAGCTTTCATTTCAGGCTGTGTCATGTTCAGACAGGCAGGATGCCTTATGAAAATCCCTGCCCACGTGCCTTGTTAGTGTCATTTACAGCTCGTGGGTTTTTTTGATGGCATCTTCTTAATACACCTTGTAGCACAAGATGCTTTGGTCACTTGAGCACCCTTCTCTGGTGCTTTTCTGGGCTGTCCAGATGAGCATTCTGGGTTTCACCTGCATCACTGGACAATGTGTTCAGCTGTTCACCTGTCTGGTTCCCCATCACAGCTGGTGTTTTTGGGAGGTACAGCTTGCTGCTGCCTTTTCTGCTGTGGGTGATGAAGCCCTCCAGAGGGTGAGTGGAGCAGGAACGTGGCTGGCTCTGCTGTAGCATCCTTGGGGACGCTCTATTTGCCCTAACTAATGTTACCATAGGGAATGTGCTTGTTGGTGCTTCACCCCTTGAAGCTGTGGTTGCTTCTCCTACAACAAATGGAGGTTCTCCCTGCATTGGAGGCTGTGCACCAATTACAACTCATGGTGGGCAATTTGTCTGAATCCAGCAGAAGCTCTGCTGGCACAAAGTGGCAGCTTAACTTTGATTCTTCAGCTTCTGCTGTCACAGCTACAACTGGGTCTCACACTTCAGCCAGGGATGCACTTCCACTGCCCACATCCCCCTTGGCAAAGCCTCTGTGCCACCAGAGGGGCACCTCCACTGCCCACACCCCCCTTGGCAAAGCCTCTGTGCCACGTCCAAGGTGGCAGAGAGCAGCTGGTGGCTGCCAAGCCCAGACAGGGCTGGGGCTGCAGGTGGCACTGAGCAGTACCCAGTGTGAACTGGGTTTATGACAGCCTGAGAAGCAGGAGGGAGAGGATGCAGCACCTGGCCCAGTGTTTTTTATCTTCTCTTCTCCTTGCGTGAGGTGGCACTGACAATGTGGAGAGGGTACCTGCCTTCTTTTAGGGCTGTGCTTCTGTGTAATTTGAGCCCATCCCCGTTCTGAAAACTCCATGGGTTCAAGTGTGAGAGCAGTACAAATTGTTTCCATTTTTCCTGATGGGGGAACTGTGAGACAGAGCAGTGTTTGACCTCCCACATCACATTGCTGACATTTGGCACAGCTGAGTATTTTGAGCACAGATTTCTTGAATGTCAGGCCAGTGCCCTATAAACACAGGTTGCCTTTTGTTGTTTGCTGGGCACAACTGTGTGGGAGAAGCAATAAAACCACTCTGTAGGCAGGGCACTGAGGAATGCTGCTCGATTTGCATATGAAAACATTTATCCTAATACTCAGAGCTAACACAGCTACCAGTGAGGGGTTTCCATGGGCCCCGAAGTCTGGCAGAAAGAGGGTCACACCACCCTCTTGAAATGAACTGCTTCGAGTTTAATTAAGTCCACTACCTCCTGGGAAGTTGCAAGCTCCCAAATTTCTTAATTGCCTGGTGTGCAACTGAAGCTCCATTGTAATGGAGGGCTCGGAGATTTTCCCTTTCCTTCCTGCCTGCAAGCAGCAGCAGCAAGGAGTGTGTGCAGCAGTGGATGCTCGGGCAGTGATGGATGAGGCGGCCCAGGGAGGCAGAATTAACGGGGCAGCTTGGCTGTGGGTTTTGGGTGTCTGGGAAGGAGGCAGAGGGGCTCTGCCTGCTCCACCATCTGGATGAGGTGCTGGGAGGTGCTGAGCTTCACGTGAGAGCAGGAGGAAGAGGAGGGTGCTTTTCACTCGTTGGAGATCAGAGCTGACACTTGGATGTGTTCAGGGTGCCATCTCCCCTGTCTAAATATTTATTTCTCGTGCCGTGCTCAGTCTAATGCAATCAGACTACAGTGTGGAGGGCTGCCATATCCTCTTAGCTGTGAATTTGTCTTGCAGTAAGAGGCTCTGCTGCCCCCAAAGCATGCATGCATATTGCAGGGAGGAGGAAGGCTGGAGCACCAGCTCCAATTCCAGCAGCCTGGCCTTGCCTGCTGCCTGCTGTCACATCCCACAGCACTTGCTCCGCGCTCCGTGCGCTACCTTGGGCTTTGTCACTTAACCCAGTCAGTGCGAGCCTGATCCCTTTTCATCGGGGGGAAGATAAACGAGCCAGCGTTATCTCTTGAAATGTAAAAATGTAAATGCTGGTGTTAATTTGTTCTACCATTTCCACTGAACAATGATGCCCTCTGCCTGTTTGCCAGACGCTCCCCCAGCTGAAGCAGTGTGCTGTGGCAATGCCAGTGTCAGAACCTCTCTGCTGAGCAGAAATGTGCAGCTTGAGCGTGCTAACCCTCCTTTAAATTATCCATTGTGCGTGCACTGTGAGGGTGGGACGGCTTAGGAGAAGTTTGGTTGTTTTTTTTTTAAATCACATGAGTCCCTTGGATCTGGGCAGGATGCAGAGTTGAATTTGTGGAGCATAACACACCCACTGGAGCCTGTTACCATCAGCCCTGCAGCACCTGTGCCCTTGGTCTGCAGAGCTCTGTGACAGACTCATACAGAACCTGGACACTCCTTGCAGAAACACACTTTGAATAAAGAGGGTGCACCGTGTTTTACTTGAAAGAAAGCTTATTCTGCTCACCTCAAGCATGATTGTGATAGTTGCATTTGGTTCTTTGTTCTTGCAGAGTTATTAATTAATTAATTTTTTTAACAGAATGGTTAACTTGGACTCACCAGCCCATTGTGTCTGTAGTTCAGACTAAAACCGTTTCAGATCCATAACATGGAGAGCAATTTTTCAAGCTTCTCAGGGTGGATGAGCTAAATCATCAAGGGCTGTTCTTGCAGCTCTGTGTGTTACAGCAGCATGTGGAGAGGAGAAGCTGAATTACAGTTAAGAAGTGGCTTGACTCCCATGCAAGCAGTGCACTGTTAAGTATTCTGATTTTGATTTTTTTTAAAGTCAAATTTACCTCATTTTGGTTTTATAACCCATTTGTTATAAATATACATTTGTTATATTTGTTTGATCTATTATAGGCGTTTGATTTGATAAATTTAAAGCAACAATGATGGATAAGAGATACTCTCCAGCTCAATAAAGGAATTACAGGAGCAATCCCTGAAAAAATTGTTTTGTGTATGTGCTTTTGCAAATCAATTTTCATGATCTTGTTTAATATGTGTATGACTGCATACATTCACTGTGGGATTTATAGTATTTACTGACTGAGTTGAACATCCTTTTAAGTTGTTCTCACAATTTAGTGCCAGATAAGTAAAAATGCTTGTGATTTACAGGCACCATCAGCTGAATGAGAACTGGTGAGCCCAGCAAAGAGCAGGGGAGGTGTCAGCTGTGGACTTGGTGTGTGTTTTGGTAAGGTGTGTGAGTCCATGAGTGGTGATAGATGAGGGGCATTGGGTGAAAGATTGTCCCCCTTTCAGCCAGCCATTCCCAGGAAACATTTTTGAGGTGCCATGTTGTGGTTTTTTCTTGTCTGAGAGGATAATTTTTTTTTTTAAACAGCAGCATAAAGGTTGGTGCTCTGTGTCAGGCAGGGACAGGCATCTGGAGGGGCTCAGACCCAGAGACTCATGTGCTGCAGCACAGCAGCAGGACGGGCTTGATGGGCTCTGAGGGGACCTTGCTTCCTCATCCTCTGATGAGAATGAGGGTAGGAGACAGTGGAAGCAATAGTAATACTTAATTAAAAGGTACACTGCTGTCCCCTGTGTATATTTGCAACTGTGTATAATGTAATTAACATTACTTTAAAGATGCATGGAAAAATACCTGCTCCTCTGGGGACGTGGTGAGCAGCTAAAGGACTTTGTGAGCAGTGCCACCTCCTTTCTGAAGCAGCTAAATGGAAAATCAGTGTTGAAGCAGAGCAGCAAGGCTCATTAGCCTGTATAGCTGCACATACAAAATGGGTTGTGTCTGAGCTGGGCTGGGGGAGCTGTCTGTGTTCCTCTCCCTGTCCTGGATGGTGTGTTGGCCAGGCCAGGTCCCATGACCATGGTGCCACAGCAGATCCAGAGTCTCCTGGGTACCTGCCCCGTTCCAAGGGAGCCACAGCAACCCCCTGGCTCCTGCATCCTGCAGTGGCTCTAGGATGACAGGGTGAGATACCCCAGCTTTTCCACTTATTGAAAGATGGCACAGGAAACTTGCTGGATGCCCTCCCTTATCTTCAGCAGATGAACTGAAACACAAGCTGAAAGAAAAGAGAGGGAGTGGGGCTGCAGGAGAAGCAGGGGAGACTTGCATGCTGCTGCTGCATGGGGTCAGGCTCTCGCTGTGGTGTCAGCCTTCAGATGTATGGGTGGAAAAAGTATAGCAGTGACAGACAAGGTCTGCTGTGCTGTCTTTGTGGCTGAAAATTTACTGCACTTCTTCTTTAAAAGTTCTTACAGAAGCCCTGACCCTGCCACCCCCCAGCAAACAAACTTTGGTGCTCTTGGGGTTTGTAACTAGAGCCTTTGGTATAGCTCCCAAAAAAAGGTGCTCTGCTTAAATGCAGGTATTTTACCGCTCCAACATCTTTCTACTGCCTTTGCTTAGTTTGCCCCTCAGAGATTGTGTGTAATTCTTCACTTTGTTTGCACGAGGAATATTAAAAAAAAGGTGTTATTCCTAGCTCTGTGTGAGATCGCCCTGTTTATGAAATCACACCAGCTTGAGACACAATTACCACATATAATTGCCAAGAATGCTTGCTCTAAAAACAAAATCTTCTAGTTATTGTTGGCAGTGCTTCTCACAAATGAAGGTTGGCTATTTAGGGCTGAATATTATGTTTTTGTCATGCATTGAGACTGTGAACTCCAGTAAGATGAAATCCTTAAGTGGCATTATTTTTTTTTTAATTGAAGGAATGAGAGGAGCAACGTTTTTGGTCCTTCAGGTGATGGGGACAAAGAATTTGGCAATCATTTCATCATCATTTCTATCATCCCAGAGAGGTGCCACAGTGAACAAGAAAACCAAACCCACACAGCCAGAAAAACCCTGTCCTTTCTGGCAAAGAAAACTTTAGGTAATGTGGTTCTGTAGCAGGAAACCTTGTTTAGGTTATTTTTCAGCTGCACCTGGTGTTGCTGTGCTGTGCATGCCTTGTCCCTTTGCTGTATGGTGGGTGACAGAACAGGCCCCCCCCGTGCCCCTGTGAAGGATTAACTCTGCTTATCAAATGGCAGAGTTGCTTCTGATTCCTTTAGTGTTTTGATTCCTTCTCTTCAAAATCCTAATTTCACGTCCAAATGGACGTGTCTCGGATTTTTATCCAAATAAGAAGTCAATGGCTTCAAGGCAAAAAAAAATTTCGGGAATTGTTTTGGAAGGAAATTCTCAGGTTCTACTGAAAGGCATGGACACATTCCTTTTTCATCAAAACAGATAGCAGGGCTGCAGGGAGGGGTGAGGGATAAGAAATGGAAACTGAAAAAAGGGCTTTTCATTACACCTGCTCCCTTGAGAGACAAGGGACATAGGAGAATGATGCCACTAATCATTGATACTGTGGGGTCTTGCCTGTTAAATCCATCTGCTCAGATAAAAAACTGCCATTAGCTGAGAATTTGGTGCCGAGTCCTTGCTCTTTGCAGGGCTTGGACAGAAAGGGCTGTTTCCTCTGATATGATGAAAATTGGCAGGTTCTGGGGGGGGCTCTGCTGGGTGCTGCCTTTGCTCTGGGAAGCTCAGCAAAGGGCTGGATAATGCTGCACTGTGCTCTTGCACGGGTTTCTGGCAGGCAGTCAGCTGCTTGAAGAGTTCATGGCTTTAATCTCAATAGCATTTTGTTACTGTTTACCCCAATGGCTGGTGTATGCTTTTATTTTTAGATATGGGTGCTGGTGGGGCTGTTTTCCCCACCACTTCCTTCCCTCAGGAAAGCCTTTCAGCGTGTCCAAATGGTAAAACCAAGGTGGACCATTTCCCTTGGAAGGGAATGTGCCCATAACTGTTATTGGTGAGAGAAGTGGTCGCTGGAAATGCAGGATTTTAGGAATAATTCTGATGGAAATCAAGAGATTGGGAGAAATACTGACTGCCAGAGATGCTAGAGGGACTGCCACGCTGCTTTGCTGTGTGCTGGAGGAACTGTCTCCTGGAAAAAGTGGCAAGTTTTGATCCTGCCAGTGCAGGAGCAGTGCTGGCATGGTCATTTCATGGTCAGAAAAGCTCCTCACTGTGGAAGAAAAGGTTTGGATGCTATAATGATAGAAGTTTCTGTAACTTTAAGCAACCGTGAAGCAGAATAGCTGCTTTTGTGTCTTCAGTTTCTTTCCCAGTGTATGAGCTCTTTTTTTAACTGTGCAAAATTATTGTGTAAGCTGTGACTTTGCCATACCAAAGCATCCAGTCTGATATTCAAATGCTGAGTATCTTCAGATTCCCCTAATTCCACTTTTGTTTCCTTTCAAAATCAATGATGTGGAGTTTTGCATTCCTGAAACCCAAACTCCAGAATTGCTGTGATTTATGGGAATTTCAGCTTTGATAAAAAGAAAATTGCAGAACGTAAACATTAAATGAATAAAACCAAGGAAAACTCTGAATATATATGTGTATATATATATATATATATATATAAAGATGGATATTTTGCATGCATGTGTGCATAACACAAATGATTCTGAGGAAGTCCATTCCATGGTGATGCTGATGTGGTTAAATTAAAAGCATTAAAAATGTCACATTTAAAATGCAACGTCTTCACTTTAGGAAATATATTATCTTGGATGCCTACAGATGTTTCACTGAGTGCAATTCCAGGTCAGAAGTTCTTTTCTTCTCGCAAATACGGCATAGAGATGTAGCAGGATGTCCTTAAAAACAATTCCTTTGTGGAGAATAACTAACTGGATTTACTGCAGAGAAAGCATTACTTACTGCCAGAAATATGGCAGAGCTCTAGACGTGTGCTTTTGGTTACTGAGGTAATTGAGAAAATGAAAGGATGATTCTCTTTGGCGTGAAATGCCTGCTCATGCATTGGGCTGGGAGCCTCATGCAGCCTTCTTGGAATTCCCTGGCAAGGGAAGGAGCTGGGGGTTCTGAAGGGCTGGACTCAGAATGTTTGTTTTTTTTTTTTTTCTGTGTTGTTCTCGCTGGAGTTGTTCTCTTTGCAACTGGAGAATCAGTTAAGGAGTAATTTATTAACTGGACAGTTTTCTCCATGTTTAAAAGCTTGCTCTATGCCTGTGCACGTCTGGCTCCTGCCAGCTCCCGGGCATTTGTGCATCTTAAAACATGTGAGCAGCTCCCAGAAGTCAAGGGCATTGCTCATGTGCTTTGGGAGTTTGCAGGACTTAGACCTCCAGGAAAACCTGGTCTAAATCTGAGGCTGATTCATCTGCCAGAGATCCTGTTACACTGAGTAGGTGCTTCAGGTGAACTTTCTTACAGGATGAGGCTCTAAAAAGTGAAAGGAAAGAGCTGAACTGGTGTGCTCAAAAGCAGCATTTGATTTGGGATATCTCCTATCTTTATGATCCCACCTTGGAGCTCCCTGATCTTAATTGTGAGCTAAATCTTCAGCCTGGTTGATGTGTATGATCCTAAGGACTGTGAGTCAGTAGCCATTTCTGGAAATGATGCCTAAAAGAAAAAGGAGATGGGGAAGAAAAATTAAAAAAAAAAAAAGCCAGGAATAAAGGGAGCAAAAGCTAGCATGAGCAAATGGTTTTATTCAGAGATTGAAATAAGTGATGGACAGTTTTCCCTGTTTTCCTGTAAGCTGTTCATCAGTGTAATAACGTGACTGGTGTGGCATGGCCTTTAGCTGGAGTGAGCTGGCAGGGAGCCACTGGATCTCACTTGTTTTTTGCTTAGACAGGGCATTGTCAAAGGACACAGTGGCTCCTCACTGTAAATCTCACTGCTGTTTATGCTGCACCAGCGTGCCTGAGTCACGGCAGGACTCGTCTTTCATGAGGATTTTTTTTATCCACTGACCAATAATCCATAGGGTTTGAGCATGGTCTCTTCCCTCTCTAGTCAACATCAAAAGCAGATCCCAGCGTGCTGAATAGGGATTTTTCTCTCTGCTGCTGTGGCTGGGGGTGTAAAGCAGAGCACAGTTCAAAGATCTGCGTGGCTGAAATTGCCTTGTAATGCTTTATTCATATCTTTGATACTGCCTGACAGAAGGCAAATTTATTCATTCTGTTGCCTGGCTGTGATAGAGAGCTTAAGTCCTAGAGTAAGTAAGATAAGTAGTTTGCAGAGATGCTCTTTAAAGCCTTTACCTGTTTTTGGGCTGCAGGAGGGCAGGGAGGCCAACACAAGTGGCCCTTTGGAGATCACCCAGCTCCAGGGGAGCCCCAGCACCAGAGTGGGTGACTTAGGCTGGCCCAGGGAGCATCACTGCATGCAGGGATGGGGGCCCTTCTTCTTGTTGGAAGATAAGTGTGGGCAGCTGCTTGCCTCCTCTCTGCTAGCACAGGGAGCCCCAAAGACACCTCAATGCCTCTGGTGGCCCTCTGGCCCTGCTGTGGGCCACAGCTCCCCTGGCCACTGCACCCCGAGGCTGAAAGTGGCCCTCGGCTTCTCAGACCTCACTTGGCTTCTGGTAGAGTCCAGCCACAGGTTTATCAGGATCCCTCTAGTGCTGAGTTTCAGCTGTTCCTTAGGTTGTCACCTGCCATGATTTGCAGAGGACATGGTGCTGCTGAGGATGGCCCTGACAATGGTGCCATTTCCTCCTCATCCTTCACTGCTTGGAGATGGAAGTCAGGAGGATCTCACCCAGCGCTCCCCATGCCCTCCCTTCCCTAGGGATGGGGAGATCATCAGTCCTTCCCAGATGTCTGGAACCTCCTCTGATCACCAGTTTTTCACAGGTGTTTTTCCAATTTTCGGTTTTACACTTTGGGGTTTTTTTTTGTTGAGTAAGTGATGTGACACATACACAGAGGAGATATTACAAGCTGTAAGGTTTTATGGTGTATCAGGAATGGAAGAAAGCAGATCTAGCTGTTGGCAGCAAGTATTAAAAATGAAGCAGGTTTAGAAAGGATTATTTCTGCTTTTTTATTTGGAGAAATAATCTCTCTTTAAAAGTTAGTTACTAATATGCCCCATGACTATACATTTATCTCTACCCCTAATAAAGGATTTTATCATTAATACACATGAATTTTCACTTACATTATAATCCAATCAGAGGCAAATCTCCCCGTTTAAATGCAAAATGTTCAGCAGAACAGGGACTCTTGGATAATTTGTTGAGCAAGGTGGCTCAAACACAGCAGAGTGAGTTTAATTTTCACTATACTCAGAAGTTGTGTAATTTGTGTTTTTATATGTACATCGTGGAGGGGTGGAAAAAACTGATTACATTGGGCAAACTTGGAGGCTGAGGGGTTTGCTGGCTGTGGGGAAGGAGCTGCAGGATACAGGGATACAGGGCTGCCCAGGAAGAGCAGGCAGGCCACAGCTGAGCCAGGCCTGTGGAGAGGACAGTGCTCTCTTGCCCTTGATATTTGGCTTTTCTTTCCCTGGGGCTTTTACCCATCAGAAACCAGTACTCAGTTTGCCAGCCTTATTTTTACTTACACTCAGCTGAGCTTTGGTTTTTCTTTCAATAAATGCCAAATGATTCTGAAACTCACTTGGGCAATTTCAGAGTGGTATTTTTCCCCTCTATGTGACTCTGTTTCTCCCCAGTGCTACAAATTTTAGCAAGTCAGTAAAATAACTCCAGGATTTACTCAATGACACAACAGCCTGAAACTGCTTTTTTTTTTTTTTTTTTTTTGTCATCTGCCACTCTGGCATTTCTGGTGTTTGAATCTTGAAGTGCAGCTGGCAGAACAGACAAACTTGAGTGCCCACCCGGTTGGGAAGGTGAGGAAATGCTGGGAGCAGAGTCTATCCCAAGCAATAATGTGATATTGCTGTTCCTCACAGTTTCTAGCAGTTCAAGCATAGTGTGCGCTCAGGACCTGTGTAACGCTTCCCAGTCTCAATTGTGGCTCCTAAAGTGGTGACAGAGGAGAGGAGTAAATGCCACTAAAATAAATATTTCCTTTTATTAGGGCCTGACCTACCCATCCCTGAATTAGGGGAGTCCTTGCAGTGCCAGGTTCCAAACTCTTCCCTTCCTGCACTGCCCACTGGCCCCGGCAGCAATGCCAGCATGGGACAGACATGGCAGCAAATCCTCTAGCCCTCCATGAAGCTCAGGAGGTCACAATTTCCCAAAGCGTGGCACTCTGGTGTACTCTAAAACCCTTGGAAGCTGAAGGGAAGAGCAGAGTGCTTTGCTGTCGGTCTGCCTAGCGAAGTGTGCAGGAGAATCCCTCCGCCACTGCTGCTTTGTTCATGGGTCTGTATGTTGTTCCAAGGCAGGGATCTCCATCCATCCATCCATCCATCCATCCATCCATCCATCCATCCATCCCACCTCTCTCCGTGGTCGCTGCCTCTCCTAGCGCCACTGTTTAATTGGCACCTCAGAGCTCCATGCTGGGACTCCGCCAGCAAAATCTGAATCTCCTTTTCCACCTCTTTTTCTTGTTATTCCTTGGGCAGAGGATAACATTGGGGTGTCTGTTCCCCCCAGTGTTTGTGGCCTCTTGTGCTGAGCTAGAGGTGCGAGGTCATTTTGGTTTTGTTTATACCTTGGCTTTATCAAGTGCATTGTCATGGGCTGGGGACTGGCGTAGGACTGGTGCTGCTCAGGTCTTACAGGACCCTGATGCAGTAGGGGCTGCTCGGGGTGAATATCTGGGTGTCCCATTTATTTCTTGCATTTAGGGTGTGCCTAAAGCCTCTGGTGCCTAAAGAGGGCATTGGGATGCAAAGCAAACCTTGCCCAAAAGCCCTTGGCTCTTCCTGCAGCTCCTCTCGAGGGTCCGTGCCTGGGGGAGTGTGGGGGTTCAAGGTCTCCATTCCTCCAGAACCACTTGGGAAGGCAAAAGAAAACTAAATCTCCTGCTAAATCACAAAAGCCTAAAGGTGTGCACCAAAATGGCCCCCGTGCCACAGAAGCTCCAGGCAGGGATTAGAATTAGGGATTTGCCAGGTCACCTAACACGCGTCCCCTTTTAAATTGCTGGTGCCGTTCAGGAGGGACAGTGACTTGCCACGAGGTGAGCTGGGCTGAGGTCTGGTGCTGTTTCACATCATGGGGTCAAAATTGCACATGGGGAGAGCATTTAGAAGGAGGTAAAAATAAACCCACTAAATATTTGGATAAACCTGTAGCTGCTCAAAATGCTGATGGCTTGATTATTTGTCTTTGTCTAGTTAAATGCTGGGTTTTTTTAATCTTTTGCTACCAAATGACTGATCTCAAAGAGGCTTACAGTAAAAAAATACATATTTAATTTGGAAAAAGTCTTGCAGGGAGGAATGTATTTTTGCTGGTTTGCACAATAAAAGAGCAAACCACTTTTCATTCTTGCCTGATTTCAAAGACAGAAAATTGTCATTTTGCCATGAAAGGCTGTTTTTGCTGACACAATTGGTAGTTTAGCTCTGCTTTGATTTCCTATTCTAAATATGTTGCAAGATTATAGGGTGCATCCCAAGAAATATTCAGCAATTTTTTTCCTTTTGAATTGCTTAAAAATTAAGATAATGATTATGAACATGGCATAAGTCTATGCAAGATGTATTTTGTTTTCCTCTCCTTGACACTCCGTGTGTGCACTCTTGGGATGATATTTCATTACAGGACAGCAATTCCAGGATGATGTTTTGAGTACATCAGTACTGAATTCAAAACTAAATGTAAGACCAGAGTCTCAGCTGGTGTAAGTCAATGTCATTCCATGGAAGTCAGTTTGTCCAAGATGGAGATGTGTCTTGTGGTTATTTTCTCCATCTGTCCATAGCACAGAGCTGGTGTTGCCACCACAGGTAAAATATTTATGTATATGAGGAGTAGAAGAGGGGCTCAGGCATTTAAAATTGCGAGGGAACTCTGAATTTAAATACTTGCCCCTCCAAAACAGATAGAGACAGCTGATCATGATTGTTAGAAACCTTGAGATCATCCCATGTATTGATGGCTGTGTATTTATTTCCTCAGTGGTTTCCCAGCAGTGCCTTGCTATGGAAAACATCACCCATTTCTGTTTCAGCTGGGAGCTGGTTTGGGACAGGCTGAGCCTCTCAGTAGCTTCCCTCAAATCCCCTTTCCAGTGAGCACAGGTTGTGGCTACAACCATTTTTTTTAAAATTGAAAAGGCGTTGGTGACCAGCAGCGACCACTCTGATCTCCCTCCTCTCCCATGACAGAAAGTGGATGCACTGCACATTTTTTACTTTCCCAGTTTCTCAGTGAATCAGGACTAAGAATTATTTTTATAGATGGAACACATATTTTTTGGAATTTCCACCATTACCCTTGCAAAGGAAGAAAAGACAGGGATACACATCCAGTAAAGGAGGTTGGGAGCCTGAGAAATGCTATTGGATTGTAACAGGAAATGTAGAGTCAAGGTAGAGGTACAGCCCCATTGGAAATACCTCTATTACCATGGCATTAAATTAACCTTGAGGTTTCACAAGTTCATTACATGCAGCTGTTTACACTGGCTTTTTATGAGAGGTTTTATTCAGGGTGAAATCCGTAACTGTACCGTTTTTGCTGGCAAGGAGCCCCTCGTGGTGAGGGTTGGATTTTTTTGCCTACTTATTGATGGCAAATGCTTGAAAATGTGTTGCAGATCGAAAAGTAAAAAAAAATACAGCTTTTGTTTATATGGAGTCGCTCTTGCAAATGTCATGTTTGCATATTTTGAAATTAAAAATCAATACACCATTACATATCAAGAAAGAATATTTCACAGCATCTGTTGTAAAAAGGTTATGGATTTCCTCATTAGCAGCTGGCTCGGAATAGAGTGAGAAGGAATGGGGCTGTTGGCAGGGCACTTTGGGAATGTGCTGCTGGGCCTGGGGTTTGGAAAACAAATACCCCTCTGCTTTTGGGAGCTTGGTCACTCTCTGAGCTGGTGCCCTGTATATTCCTTTTCAGGCCACATCAGAACTGCTTGTTCTTGTTGTACTTTATCTATCAGGTAGAGGATTAGTATTTTTTCTTGTAAGTAGCTGCTGATGCTAATTTTCCAGGACAGAGCTAGAGGAATGAATCTTAAATCCATTAAAAAAAAAAAAAAAAGGTAGACAAGGAATGAAAATGATAAAACGTAAAGCCTCTTTCTTTTCTTCCTGTCTTTGTTTAACCAGTCAAGGCATCTTAGTCATAAAAACGTGTTTTGCTTTACGTATTTTGCTTTCACAGAGTTTCCCCGTGTGTCAGTGGCTAGGCTGGTGCAAATCAAATCCTACCTGCAGCTGTTCAGTGTGGTGGATGCAAGGGCATGTTTTTATTAAGAACATACACCAGCAGCCCTTTTAGCAGAAAACCAGAAATAACTGCTTGCTGGGGAATGAACTATTCTTCTTGAGTCAAAGCCAAGGATAATGTATTGAAGTAAGAATTTCCTTGTTGTTACAAGAATAATGTGGTTCTTTTTGGTGGTCAGCATGTAAGATTTATGCTATGATTCCCCTATTCATGTCTTTGATTTTTAAGAACACAAATTTTATACGTGATGTGCCACTAAATACAGATTTGACTAGCTCCAAGTTCCTTATTGAATGAGTGTGTGTGACTAATTCACTGTCTGGGACAGAAGCAAACTGTTCTCTTCATTAATCATAGAGGCTCCTTATTGGCCACCAGTTCCAAGTGATCTCATTTTTGTGCATTTCTTTGAAGTTTCTGGAACGAGCCAATGCATAGAGATATCTGTAGGCTGTGTTGGATTAGCTTAGCTGCTGGACAGATAAGTTTGCAGCACAGCATCTTCTAGAACTGATCTGGGGCTGCAGCCTCACCTATCTTTCTTTCCAGCCACTGTGTATTTTATCAGCCTTCACCAATTTTATAAACTCCCCCAGGATCAATCTCCTTCTTTTTATGTCTGTAGGAGATCATTGTGGAGATGAAATGAGAGAAAAGGAAAACCAATTAAATAAAATACTCGGGCAGTATGTTGGCACCCAGGCTTGAAGGTTGAGAACTTCTAGGTTTTCATGTCTTTTATTTCTAAAATTATTCGATGGGACTGTAAGAAAATGTTAAACAGTTCAAGCAGTTCATGTTTTTCAGAGGGGTGACGCCTCAGCCTGGGGGATTTTTGATTTGTTTGTTGAGTTTGGCCCTTCCTTTGGGTCCCTGGTCCTCATGCTGTGGAGATGTGCTGGTAGCCAGAGGAGCAGGAGCAGCTATGCTGTCCTTTGGAGATGTGATGGCAGTGGAACCACGTCTTTAGTCTGTACCATACCCCCATTATCCTGCCTTTCTAGGGGGCAGGAGAAGAGGACGTGAGTGGTTATTCACCCAACTCAGTCATGTGCTTCCTTATCAGGCAGTTCCAACCAATAAATCCCTAAGCTCAGCTGTCATTAACTTTGTGCTTCTGGAAGATTAAAAAGTGTACTAAAAAAACCTCAAACATGAAAAAACGAGCACACAAATACATTTAAAAATATGTTAAAAAAAATACCAACTCCTAAGTGGAAAAGGTGAATTACTGCTTTTGTGCTGGAAGACAGTAAAAAAGCATGGTCACACAAATGGCATTGTCAACCCCTTGAAGTGGGAGAGTTTGGGAAAATGCAAACGAGCATTCCTCAAAAAGCTGCTGGGAAGATGAAGTGACTGCGTGCGCTGGGATAGATGGTCACTGGGTAAAGATCTATTGTGCAGCGAGTCGTGTGGCAATAAAAATAGACAGATAAATGCAGGTCAGCAGAGGAGATAAGACAGGCTATATAATGCCAAGGCACCTTCTGAGGGAATATATAAAACCACGAGAGCCTTTGCAACAGATGACATGAAAACTTACAGCACTGGTGTTTTCCGCACAACAGCAGCGCAAATCTTTTTTTTATTAACTAAGTTGAACTTTAAAATTATGTTATGACCAAAAATCAATAAAGAGAAACTGATTTAAGTTCATCCAAGTGTGAAGGGGTTTATTACCAGTGCTACATCACTCTAATGATGTACTCTTAAAAATTTGGTTTTGTGATATATTACATCTATTATTGCTAAAAGGATAAAACTGCAAAGCAACAGTGGACATTAATAAATCAATTTAAAGAAAAATGGGCAGGTAGCCAGGGGAAAACGAAATCCAATTTGCAGTTTTTAAACACTGTGCAATTGTAATGTATGCAAATGACACCCACTCCGAGGCCCTGGGTTTTCTGTTGCTAATGGGATTCTCTCCTTTTGTTTGTTTGGCCTAGGATAATCCTCCTCGGAAGCTGCTCTGTGAGAGTGCACTGATATGTAATATTTCTGCAGCTAATTTTCTCACTTAACCTTCTAGATAGATCCACACTATAAAAACAGCCCACGGGGCTTTGCTGATCAGGTTGCATGAAGCATTTCTCGGAGTTGTTAAAACACAAAACATCTGTCTTCCTGTCTCTGTTTCCATCCTTGTCCTGCTTGTCAGGCGTGTGCCGTGCAGAGAGGGGCTGAAATGCTGCTCTCTTTCTGCTCATTAATACAAGAGTTAAAGTACAACCTGGGCTGGTCTGGTTTTAAACACAGTAGCTAGGAAAAATATTCAAAAACACACCAAAAAATTCCCTCATTCTCGCCACCTCATTTATAACCAAAATGGACTTAGCAATGGGGTGTATTTTTGGCAAAGCAAACTTTGAATTCCTGTTTGAATTCATTGCCCTGTCCCCTGATGCTGTCTGCTTGCAGCCTGTGCTCTTCACAGAGAATTACAAAAGATCCTCTTTGCCCGTGACCTTTCTTATTCTAATGGCATCTGACAGTGAAAAATGCTAGGATTTTCAAAGGAGCCTGGGAATTTAATTGGACATCCACCTCTTTAAAACTCCTTCAGCAAGCCAGGCTTATTTATGTTTATTAACACGCTCTCAACTCCAGGAGAGAGCAGCAGCCGAACCCAACGCGCGTCCATGATTACAGGGAATTTGTGAAACGCGGCGATTGAAGCAAGGCGCCGGTGAATAAATGTGCTTTTGTCAGCCCTGCTCTAGAAGCTCTTCAATCTGCATTTAGTCCAGGGGCTTCCTCATTAGGGCACCGATGTAGGGGACAAGTGACACCCTGGCGGTGGCAGCGTCAAGCTCCACGTTGGTTATTTCCTAACGATCAGTGTGCCAAACGTGCTGGGATCCAGGAAGGGAGGAGTGAGGTTTCTACTCTGTTTCTACTCTGTTTCTACTCTGTTCCCACTCTTCCTTAGGGGAGATGCTTTGTCCCAGGTGGGTCAGGTCTGTCCTGCTCTCTTGTGCACGCGCTCACCCTGCAGAGCTGGCAAAGATGAGGAGCTGTAAAAAAATACGTTTGCCCTTTTTTTAATGCCCTGGTTGCGAGGTCTGTTGAGCGTTTGTGTCTGTATTTCTTATTTGCTGAGTGTTGGCCAATATTGTGAGAGGGCTCAGTGAAATGAAATTTTTAAGAGGTTGTTGGTGGGTCTTTTTAATAGCATGTAGTGCTCAAGGAATGTGTATTCAAATTAGTTTCTGTAGTATCCTCCAACTGCTTCCTCTAAGCTTGGGGAAAGCTGAATAAAACATAGGTGCTTTTGGAAATTGTTTTCAGCACCAAATAGGACTGGGATCTTTGCTTTCTCTCATGTAATCTCGAGCTTGTTAGCAGCCACTTTAACTTCTTGTTGAATCAGTTTTTAATTTCTTCTAAACCTGCACGTTACTAATGTAAAGTACGGACTCTGGGAACAGGAAATGCCTCTATATTCAGGAGCTGCCTCGAGTGGTGATTTTTGATGGCCAGAGGGTGAGGCTTACAGCCGTGTGCAGATCACCTTCAGGAAGCTGGAAGGTAAAGGCAAGGCAGCAGCCAGCAGAGGCATGGCAAAGCTGCTGCAGGAGGATCACTACAGTGATACTTGAGCGTACATCTTTATTAATATTGAAATGTCAATGGTATTTTTAGCCCAGCGTTTATTACCCCTTTGAGCAGGGTGCCTAAATGAATCCAAATGTCTTGATAGATGTCTTTCCTTGATGCCTGCCCCAGAATAGTTGAGAACCAAACAATAATTACAATCACTTCTATACAGGCAAGAGAATCATAATCTTGGATCTTGCAATTTTCTTCTGTCTTTAGCTATCATACAAGTCTGTCATTCTTGCAAGTTTTAATTTCTGGCATCTGCTTGGCAGGGGTAAAATTAGCTTAATTGCTGTTAGATTTTTCAGGAAGTCTTCCAAGCGTTACTCCAGCAGACAAATTGTGTTTGCCTCTCCACAAACAGAAGCAGCGCTAGTACGTGTCCCAGAATGTATCACATCCACTTACCAAGGATTTCACAGCAGCCCTCACAGCCAGAGCACTGACAGCAGAGCTATCAAACAGAAAACTTCCCTGGGAGAAGCGATCTGCCATGATTATGGAGTCATGGGAGCTCTTCGAATGGATTAAAGTGGGCTGACACCACAGGTGATTTAAGTGCTTGTTTCCCACCATGTTTTCTATCAAAACTTGTCCTGTGAGACGCTGGACTGCAGGCAAAGATGAAGGATGAATGTGCATCCAGTCTTTCCCAAACCTTGGGGTCCACTAGTGGGAACACAGCAAAGAGCACGCTGAAGGTGCCCCTGTAGGAAGAGGCAACAGCCACCCATCCACAAGAAATTGGAAGCAAATATTTATTAACTTCACACGAGTTAAGTTTTTGTGAGGAGGAATGCTTGTTGCCATTTCAGTTCAAATTACTAACGTGGGTGGTGGTTTCAAAAAAGGGATCTGAGTCCCCAGATCCTTGCTGCGGTCTTGGGCATGGGATAATTGAGGAAGTAATACTTCCTCCATATTGAGAATAATTGAGGATTTTGCCACATGCAGGATTTTTTGTGTGCTGCCTATTCTACCTGCTCTGGGAGGATTTAAGACAAAGAATGTAAAACTCAAGCCTAATCTATTTTTTTTTTTAAAACACCGAAGGAAAAATAGATCTAAAAGAGCATGAGGAAGTAATTTTATTGAACTTGCAGTTTCTGTTTGCCTCTTGTTGTGGCTGGATTGTTTATCCACAAAGGATTCATTTGTTACTCTTTTTTAATGATGGAAATCTTTTGGTCATGAGTCTATTTAACAAAGTGTAATAAAAATAAAACCTGTGTTATTCAGTGGCATGGACAGGGCTTCAGTATTTTGTTACTTCTCATCATCTAGGGATTCAGCTTTGGGAAAACACAGTTGAGCTGGGGAGAGTAAGACTTCTGTAATCTCCCCTAAAGCTCGGCCTTTACACTTCATTCAGTGCATCCACAGTCATGTGCTGTGTGGCTTTGCAACTGATTGAGCCATTAACTTTCATTTAGTGTTTTGTAAATACTGCAATACAAGTTGTACCAATGTCCTGCAGATGTATTTCAGGCATTGATTGAGCTTCTCCAGGTTTGTGCGTGGTGTTTCTGGTGCTGTGTTTCTTTGGAGCATTATTTTGACCGAGTCGCATGATGCTGTCTGTCCAGCTGCACTCACCGGAGAGCAAAATATGATGTATTCCTCTCTTGATCCACAAGATTTTCAACTTCTTATAAGACTTGTGTGTGAAACTTTCATTTCAGTGAAAAAAAGGCAGCATTTCTGGTGTCTTGAATGAGGCCACTATTCATGTCATCTTACAAAAATCCAGATTCCAGGGGACTCAAGTGATTTTAGAGAATCTGTTAGGTTGGTCCTTACTTCATCAATCCTTCCTCTGTAAGCAGAGCCTCTAAAATTGATGATAAAAGGCAAGTATCAAAAAAGGTGAGGTAATTACCTCGAGCAAGCAAGGAGGAGAGCTGCTCTGCATTATGCAGGACTCCTGCTTGATAAAGACTTCACTTTTATGTGTTTGTTTCTGCAAGGGCATATTGAGTGAGAATTAGATGGAGCCAGTTTGGCTGGATTTATATTGGCAGGAGATAACAACAGTAGATGAGAAACATACTTGTCTGGGCCAGAAACCTGGTGTTGCAGAGAACAGTCCAACAATATTCACTGATGTCCAGTTTTCTTGGCATAAGCTGGTGCAGTTCTTTCTTTTGAGGTACCTTCTGCTTCCCCTGGTAATTTAGCATGATTGCATAATGATAGCAATTTAGTGTTAACAGACCCTTAAGTTCAAAGTCATTAGCTGCAATGAACTCGAGATGGAGTCAAGATTTATTTAATCTGCATTCTGCCAAAACTAGGAGGTAAAACCTAACATCAGTCAAACAAAGCATTGCCACTTGTCAGATTAAAAACCCCGTGGTTCTGGTTGATGGGTGAAACTGGGCTGCTGATTTGGTCACTTCTGAAAGGACATGCTGTCTTGTACTTGAGGGATCAGAAAAGCTGTAGATGTCATCCCTCCGAGCCATAAAGCTTTCTTCTGTCTCCTTTACAACCTCTCATAAGCCCTTCAAAAGTTCCTCAGGCTTGTGTAGTTAGGAGTCTCTTTATCTGTCAGTTTGTTTGAGTTTAAATACTTTGTGGAGCCGTCAGATTTTCCACAGAACATTTGGGATGGAAATGTGCTTTTGTAACCTGGGATAGAAGGGACTGGAGTTGCCGTTTCTGGCTTGCCTGGTATGGCAGCTTTTAATGGGAGTTTTTCTTCCCTGGGACTGGGCACAGCTTGACATTTCCCTAAGAAATTCCCAGGTTTTCAACCTGGGATGCTTCAAGTGAATGTTTGGTCTCGGTTGAAGTAACTCTGGCCAGCCTTAAGCAAAAATGGGGGCCTGCAAATGGGTGGGTAGTTATTCTCCCTGAATTCTGCTGCAGTGGTTTATTGGTGAATATGGTGGAATAAGGAGTGCTGAGTGTGTTACAGCTCCCTGGGGAGACCCAGGTTGGAAGCACTCAGGACCTTTGATAGGAAACTCCCAGCACTTGGGCAGCCCTTAAGCACTGACCTCCAGTGCTTTCCAGAGTCCCACACATCTAATCATTCAAAGGAATGATTGGAAATGGACTTCCAAACCACCAGATAGCAGCACCTGCCATTGCTTGCCCTGCCCCCCATCCCACCTTCTTCCCTCACCCCTCTGCAGTTTTCTGGCACAATAAAGCAGATGTGCAACATACAGGGCCTGGCTGCTGCTTTAAACATATTAAGATATTTTTTTAAATTATAGTTATGTCTTTAATTGCCTATTACCTTTCCCAGGCCATTAATAATTAATTTCCAAGCTTGCAAACTGGGAGGACAAGAGCCAGCAATGTGTTTTCTGCCAGGCCTGGTGTTGCAGAAAGAGTTTCTAACACACCGTGTCTGTTTGCATTTTCCATCGAATTTTTCTTCCCTCCACGTTGAGCAGATGATTCTGGTGCTGAAACTGATGTTGCTTTTTCTTTTTCTTCGGGTTGTAATGCATTAGAACATCTCTCAGAGGAGAGCTGTGTGGGAAGAGTTATTTATCCTTGGGAAGAAGTGTACCTTCCCATTTAGTGCCTGGTCCTTGAGTTCAGCAGCTCTTCGACTCTCGTATTCAGTCAGTGGGACTGAATGTCCCATTTAGCAAGGTAATTTCTGAAGAATGTTGTTGAAAACAAAAAGGAAATTGGCAAGAATTGTGCAGTTAGTTGCTTTTGGCCCAAGTCTGTCGACATAGGTGATGTTGTTTTTGCTAAAAAGACTTAAGTTTAAAAAAGCAAAACAGAAGGCAAAGTCTTTAATAATCTACACAAAGTCTCACATGGGATCTCTGTGGGCATTTCGCTCCTTTATATGTGTAAGAAAAAGGCAGAAATTATGTCTGTGTGGGTATTTTTTTAACTGGTACTGCATGGCAGGAAAGCAGCTATCACTGTGCCTTGGCATGGAGCCAGAGCCAGAGCTGCCAAAATAACCTGGCTGGGACACCAAAGGCCAGGCCTGCAGCAGATCAGGAAATAGGGACCAGCTCAGGGCTGGGGTGATGCAG
The DNA here is from genome assembly GCF_015832195.1 of Motacilla alba alba. NCBI lineage: Eukaryota > Metazoa > Chordata > Aves > Passeriformes > Motacillidae > Motacilla > Motacilla alba. The sequence goes on along the minus strand of NC_052022.1, from coordinate 34,495,295 downwards.
TGATGAGGACTGTGCTTGCAAACCTCCTGGCACCATTTCCAGCTCCTCTGTCATCTGGGCTCTCACTGGTTTCTATTACTCCGCTTTCCTCCTGGCTCAGTGGCTGCGGAGGCTCAGCTGGACTTGGAGAGGTGGCCCAGGGAAATTATCTGTGACCAGACACTGGGCAAGCTGCAAGTCTGGGAGCAGGAGAGCTCCTGGGAGAAGTTTTGTCTGGCAGTTCAGGCTTCTTCTGATCGTGTTTCTGCTGTTACTCTGCCCTGGCTCGGGTGTCAAGCCGGCCTGGGTTTGGTGATCCTGGGCAAGGCTTTGTTGCCACCTGAGCTCTGAGCTGCAGAAGGAGCTGTGTGATGGAGGCTCTCGTGCCTCATCTAATGAGGTCTGTGGTGACAGTGGATTAAATCACAAGCCTGGGGAAATAAAGATGTAATGGCTGCCTGTAAACAACATCTTAGGTTAATTTAAAATTTTCTCCTAAGATAATCAGTGTTTATTAAAAAAAGACATAGGTAGCTGTCCCTAAGACCTTAGGATTGTGCCAGTGTGTGCTGTGCCATGTCCACAACACTTCTCTGTGGCTCTGTTGGAACAACAGAATACAATATATGCTGTTGAGGTATATTAAGAAATCTCCATGGTTTTATTCTTTTCATCAGATGGGCTTAGAAACATGGAGCTCATGGCAATAACTGTGCTCTGGTTCTGATGAACTACCAGCAATCTTGGAAAAATGCTTGGCTGGCATCTGCATGTGTTTCTGCAGGTCAAGCCAGATTGTCTGCTACTGAACTGCAAGCTCTAAAGGAAACCAACCAGTCCTCAAATACTGTGCTGTTTGCTGATCTGGTACATTTGCTAGTTCTGGAATACAAAAGCAATAAAGAAATGAGGAAATTCAGGGCTTTATCTCCAAGGATGTGTTTGACACCAGCCCTGTGTCTCATTCCAGCTGTGGTGAGCACAAGGCAGAGCCAGTCACGTGCTGGTGCCACTCTTTCCCTGAGAGAGAAAGCGAAACCTCTGGCATGCTAAGAAAAATTCATGTTTACACTTTAGTGCCTTCCAGTTTTGCCTTGAAGATCACTGGTAGAAGGTCTTTTTTCAGAGCTGTCCTTTTGTCACATCAGAAGAGTGTTCACAGAGCATGCTGCATTGCTGAACCCCACAAGGGAGTTGAAGGAGCCTTGAGTATTGCTTTCTCTTTTTTTTAGTTTGTCGTAACCTTAATGCAATTTGAAACATGTCTCTGTATTTTGTCAGCTGTGTAAGAACATGTATTTGTCACAAAATCCCATTAATATAAATACCCTCCCTTTCCAGTTTGATAGAAGGCACTGCCAGCAAACTTCCAGTTGGAGTGGTGTTCCTTCTCCATTCCTGTGAGTTAGTTAAAATAGAGGAGTTAGCATAATAACTAAATTAGTTATGGTCACTTTATCTGATACCAAAATGAGCTCTGCAATGCTGCAGCTGCTTTGCAGCAACACCATCAGGAAATTTGGTCGTTGTGTGTTTTGCAGTGAGTTTCCTAACATCAGTGTATTTATTTCTCATTTACTTAATGGAAACACTTAAATCTGAATGATTGGTGTAATAACAGATCCTGTCTCGTTTCAGAGCTTAGCAAAACAGAGAAGGAAATCAGTCTGAAAAACTTGGTCCGACTACTTTTTTTGCTCTTGAGAAGTTTGGTCCAAGGACTTCTTTTCAAAACATGACTAGAATCAAAATGAGTACTTGTCAACCTCTGTGCTGAGCAGCCATCTCCTGTGTCTTCCATGGTTATTCTGATATTGTTCTCAAGTATGATTTCATACATTCTAATGGGGGAAAACAACACACTCTGTTGGTTTTTATCATTTTAAGGTAATTTGATGTAGTAGGAGCTGCATGTTGATCAAGTGATGATAAAGAGGGGAGTTAATCAACAGCCATTAGGTACTTCAACATTATAACAAGTGAAAAGAGAACTTGTGGAGGAAATCGAGTTCTCTTTGTTGTCCTTTTTGATTTGTTTTAATTCTGGCTTCCTGTAGTTGCTTGTTTGAGAGTAAAACAAACATTGTAGGTGAGACTAGTTCGAATTAAAATCATACAACCCTGAAAATCTATTTTGTGCATATTGCAGAAAAAGATTCCCCTTAACGCCACCCTCCAGGAGCAATTAGTATTTACCAGTGGGGAGCTCTGATTTTTCAGTTAATTTAATCCCAGAGAGAGGTTAGGTTTTTTTCCATTTCTGTCTTGTGGGGACAGCAGGGAGTGGCACAGGAGATGCCACAGTGGGCAGTCACTGTTTAAAGGGAGAGCTGGTGCTCTCTGCCACAGCCACAGTCACCCCTGATGCCTCAAAGTGTTTCATGCTCAGCTGCTTGATGCTGCAAAGTGTGAGCCCACCCAAACTCCTTATTTGCTGCGGGTCCAGGAGGGTTGTGTAACTCGTGTTTTTGATGCACTTGGAAATTGTAATCTGCCATTTCTATGCAGGTAATGCATGGTCTTAAAAAAACGCTGTTTGGTTTGTCATTTACTCAGTCTTGAGGGAAAATAATGGTATTTTTAGACATTCAAACACTTTGGGGCTAGACCCTGCTTTATTCAAAACTGGTTGAAAAAAAGCAACATGGTGCAATCAGCTAGCAGGGAGTAGGCAGCAGGAGAGAAGTAATTTTTGGGCTTTTGTATGTTTTTGTTAATAAGAAACCAGTGATTTAACATGACCTAGAATCACACAGCATAAAAACAGATCAAGCAATCTTTTATTGGCTTAGTTATGTCGCTTTTGTCGCTTTCTTTAGCTGTGCATTTGTACAGAGATTTTTGAATTGAGAAATTGAGTTTGAGTGACACTTTCAGTGGTGTCGTTCAAAAGGGAGAAAATGAGACATTTTGAAATGTCTTGAAGCACAGCAGGCTTCACTGCTGTGAGGGTGGTGACATTGCAACTGCATTGAGAGAGTCCCATTGGTCTCAGTGGCCTCTGGAGTTCTCATGTGATTTACATCTTAGTATAAGTGAAATTTATCTGTTACCCACCTATTTTCTGTTTCTTTCTCTACTTTTGTTTCTCTTCCTACTCTCTCTCTCATTTTTACTATGAAATAAAACCCATACTGTTGTCACTGGTGCATTTCCACCTTCATTTGGGCAGAGGCATTTCTGAGAACTTTAATAACCAGATCATGACACAAGCACAAGTATAATTCAAAGGAAGGTTCAAGGATGAAAACTACTTGTCTTTTCATATACCCAAGGCCCTAAAAACTCATGTGTAGCCACCCAGGAGGGCGGGGTGAGGTGCTGGAGCCTTGTTCTTTGCAGACTTTGGTGAATGTCCTGCCTCCAGGAGATGCATTGTGTAGGACAGAGTGCATTTCACTGAGCCCTCCATGGCCGTTGCTTGTGTTTTCTTGGCGTGGACTTGTTTAAAGGCAAGTTTGGAGAGCTTTTTGAAGAGCTGGGAGGAGAGAAGAGCGCCTCTAGGTATCCATGCTTGGCTGAATCATGCTGGCAGCACGTTTTCCCCATCTTGGAAAAGGAGGGAAAGGTGAAGGAAGGACCAGTGGGCCAGGGGAGTTGTAGCCGTGTGAGTGTTTATTGCCTGTTTCGCTTGGTTTCATGTTTCCTTGGCAACATACCCTGTGTGGCTTGAGATCCACGGTGAAATGACACCTGTTGTGTCTGTGAGGGACTGGGAGAAAAATAGGTTTTGTGAAGCAGGTAGAAAATCAGTTCGCTTGGGGCACCCTGGGCTCTGAAGTTGGACTGCGTGACACACACGGAGGCAGAGACCCGGGGAGTGGCAAGAGTCTGCTGAGGTTGGGTTTTAGTTCAAGGGGCACAAGAGGGGAAATGCAGAGTAAAATGATCTCCTTGAACTGATTTTTGTGTTGAATAAATGCGAGTGCTGTTTTTAATGGAGACTGTGGACTGAACTGTGGTGATTGAGGGCTGCGATTGAAGCACGTCCCGTGGAAGAGGATAATATTTCAAGGCAGACAGTAGAGAGAAAATGAACATAGCTCTTTGGGGTTGTGCTTTCCTTTTCCAACTGCTTGTCTTCCTTTTTTCCTGCTACTGAGTCAGTCTGTTAAAGTTACCACTATTGGGCAGAAGCTGAAAACCTCAGCACACAGTCCCGAGCTCAGACTGAGCAGTTACTCAGCTCCCATTGATTCACTTCAACAAGAGCTGGATTTTGAAAATTGCATGGCTCTCAGCACTCTGTTAATAAGGATTTTTGAAATCAGAACTCTCTATTCTGGTGCCTGAACAGGCATTAATCTCATCTGAGGATGTTCCAAATGTTTTTTCCCCAGCAGCACGATAGAGGAGGGAGTATAATAGCCTGTGCTTGCAATGGGTTGAAATGGCACGAGTGGCTCAGACAGTGAGGGAGGTCCTGCTGGAGCTCTCCAGCCCCTGAACTGTGGGACTCTGCGCAAGGGGATGAGCCATGAGCCCAGTACTGCGAGCCCAGGCAGCTCCAGAATTCCCTGTCTGTAAAAAAGCTTGTGGGGATGGTTGAAACCCCTGCTGTCCTGCAGCAGAACTTTGGGATCTGCCCCTGCGCTGGGCTTGGAACGTGTGCCACCTCAGCTACCAACCACGAGCACCCTTCAGTTCTGGAAGGAACACTCCTGCTTCTGGTGACAATAAGTTTTTGTAGTGCTGGATAAGGCAGACCTGCTTCTGCCGGGGAAGGAAGCTCCCTGGGATGTTCGGTTCGTGTCAGCTCCCTGGAAGTGCCTGGAGGTCATCTCACCAGCAAGCCTCTCCACTCCTATCCCTGACCCATCAGCCTTGCTTTCCATCCTGCAGCACTGTGGGCTGCGGGTGAGGTCCTTTGCCTGTCATTGCTCTGCATTCCCAAATACTGAGCTGGCACAGTGCTTGTTCCCCGAAATACTAATCCCTAAATCCTTCCTTACACCGCTAAATCCGAAGCAATTACAATCTTTCCCCCTTCTCTGCTAATTGTATTCGTTAGGAAGCAGACGTAGCAGTCTCCAAGGGCCATCCTTTTAATTTCCCTTCCACGTGTAGCAATTAGCTGGGGGCTGTTAGTGCCTGAAACAATGAGTGCACTGAACAGGTTGGAGTACAAAGTACAGCAGGAAAGTTGTAGGGCTCTAATGGGTGAAAGTGAGGAGTCATCAGCCAGGGCTTGACATAAACATCTCATGGTCAGGTAATCAAAGCCTGGGAATGTCCAACCCCTGGGGCAAACAATGGTGGAATCCTGTTCTAATCAGATTCTAAAGGAAAAATGGATCTCTGTCTCTCTTTTTTTTTCTTTTTTTTTCCCCTTCACAATATATCGGATATGAGTCCTGGATTGCCCTGGGGAGACAGGTGTGTGTTTTTTCAGGGCTGTACAGAGAATTCGTATAGTGTAAGTAATTTTTGTGTCGTCTGGACTGCTTGGTTTTTCACTGTAAAATGCACATCTCTAGCCTTTTTAAAGCCTTTTTTTAAAAAGTCTTCATCACTTGGCAGGGATGTAAAAAGTTAATAACAGATTTATAATTTTATTAGCATTTATGCTGCAAGTACTATAGAGTTCCCCAACCCAAGTTTAATGCATCCTTAAAGTCCTTTTTATTAGCTTGTTAATTCCCAGCAGTACCATTTTATGGAAATGTGAATTAAATTTTTTTTTTCTGGAGGAGAAACAGTGATTTAGATCCCGATGATGAAAACACAGAGGTGTGGGGTTTTTTTTGTCTGGTTGGGTTTTTTTTTGGGGGGGGGGGGGGGTGAGCGGATGATTCTTCATTTTTATTTCTCCAAAAGTGACTGTTTTATTGTAGCATTACAATTCCTTCTGACGGGTATGGGTGACAACACCAGGTGACAAGGAGTGGGCACCTGGTGTCATCCTTTCCAGCAGGGAACCCTGACGGAACCCTGGGCAGGCAGGAGCACTGTGTGTGTACTGGGAGGGAATGACAAAAAGCCTCTTGGTGAGCCAAACCTGCTCATTCCTTCTGCTTTCTGTCAGACTTGGCCACTTCCAAACACAGCTTGGGTGGGATTTTCTTTTTTTTTAATTTCCTAGGTGTGTCTGTCAGAGATGAGGTCCCTTTCTGATACGTTTATTTTGATAAATGCCCTTCATGTTAACGAGACAGTTTGACTGACTTTTTCCCTCTAAGGATAGGGAATTATTTGAAAAACAAAACTAACTTTTCTCATTCCACTGGCACACTGAAAATTAAATTACTTTGGGGGGGCGGGAGCCATGCATATATTTCAGTCTATTCAAACTGTAGTAATGTGCCCATGTTATTTTTATTTTTAGTTCATCTAATGGACAATATGGTGTAAATTAAAGATGTATGGCGGCTGTTGCACCCCATATAAGCCCTTCTCATTGCTTGTATAGTCATCCATCCGTGATTCCATGTGGGAGCAACTGAATTTGTGGTTATTGTTCTGCTTTGCACATAGCAGGAGCAGACTTGTGCAGTGAAATAGATTTCAATCGTTTCCTGTGTCACTAATTGTAATTTCCAGGGCTCCCTCTGTGACAGAGAGAACAAAATAGAGCTCTGAGAAAAACTATCATTAGCCTCGTGGATCAATATGGTTTAGGAAATACAAAACAACTTCAGTTGTTTAAAAATAGGAAGTGCCAGAGGGGGTTCCCACCACCCTGCTGGAAGCAAATCACAGCATTGATCTGTCTGCAGCGTAACTGCAAAATTTGCAGAAAACAGGTGAACCAGCTGGGAATATAAATGGAGCCTCTCTGCAAGCCATGCCTGTGTCAGGTGTGGCCCTCCTGGGGTCAGCTGTAAGTGAGACAGTCGCTGGTTTTTGGGGGATGAGCAGATGTGCCTCTCCCAGCACAGCCTTGCAGTTCTCCCCCCGTTAATGGTTTCTTTTCATCTCGCTCCCTCTCTCAGATCAGAAAGATTTCTCAGGGAAGTCACAAGCCAGTTTCAAGAAATCTACCCATGAGCACAGGACAGGTGATAAAAAGAGAGAAACCCCAGCTGAAGTGACACCAGTAGCCTTAGCCCCAGGTCAAGAAAAATGCTGGGAAAAAAAAAAAAATGGCAGTGACCCTTTGGCTGCTTAAAATACATGGAGCAGTTGTATGGGGCTCAGTAAAAGGTTTCTCAGATAATTTGCTTTGAGGTTTCTGAAATAATCTCTGGCAGTTTCATTTCTTATTTACTCTCAAGGTTAAACTTTCTACATCCTGCTACAAAAGACATTTCCCCTTCTCTCCTTGCAAACTTCACCTCCAGAACGACTGTAGGGCACCGGTGCCTCAGCCAGCACATCCTCCCTGCTTTCAGGGGGTCAGAACGAGGAGGAGGCTTCAGAAATTTGAGGAGGGGTTTAGAAATTTGGAGTTGCTTTGGAGAAATGGAATTTTGGGAAATTGGAGGGTGGCCATTCGCGTGTGGCAGAGCTGCCCTGTGAGCCTGTGTGGTGCCCAGCTGTGCTGGGGGCTGTTGACACGTGTTTCTGTGCACTCTTTATGCACAGTGTAGGGAGAGCCCTCCCAGGATCACAGCCACGGCACTCGCCAGGCTTTGCAGGGATTAAGGTCTGTAGCTTTGCTGGCTGGTATTTATTAATGAATGATTTATGAAGGCAAGGCTTAGTCCTCCACTGTGAGCTCCAGATCCTGTTACGTTCCTTCCCAGCCCGCAGGCTTGGTTTGCAGGAAAATGCAGGGAGGGTAGGGCAGCAGCAGCACTGATTTTTGCTGCGTGAATTTTGCTCCTGAGAATGAATGTAGGCAGCTGTAGGTGTCTAAAGAAATTTAAATCACCTGGGGGGTCCTGGGCTCTTGTCTTTTCTCGACCATAACCCACTGGAGCTGGAGTTTCTTTCCCATGTGTCATGTTAGTTCCAGGCAAGGAGGAATTTTTGACTCTTTGGCTTGTTCTATTTCTATCTCAGCTTGCCAGTTCTGAATCTGCTACTTATTTTAACTGGTATTTTAACTTGCCAGTAGAATCCCAAATTAAAACATCAGGGTGATGAAAGCCATCTTTGTCTTGACCAAGAAAGAAACTGTGGCATCCCAGGACTAAAAAAGTAAATTTCTGTGGGCTGAGCACATGTCTGAGAGAGTTTATTTACTGAAGCAGTTGCTGGCCAGTCCTCTGAACGCAGGATTCCTCCCAGTCTGGCAATGAATGTCAAACCAGGGCGTTAAATCAGCTTCTGGGGAAACTATCCTTGTTTGCTGCGAGTCCAACTTGGAAAAGCCTGTTTGCAGGATACTAATTAATGCTTTTCAGTGAGGGTGAAATCAATTACAAATTGCTGTAAAACCCTGATAAGCTCTTTAAAGCAAAAGAACCGAAATCTAAGTAAGCCTATGTACAAAAACTAGAGAGGTTGACTTCAATTAGGTTTAAAAGATGCTGAAATATAATTTTGCTTGAGTACTAAGACAGATCCATGCCAGGATCCCTCTTTTTATAAATGGGTGCCTCTAAGCGTGATTTAATCCCAACAGGAGCAGTCATTTGCAGTAGAATTGAGTAGTCATTGCCCCCTTTTAGTGGCAGGCTCTGTCCCAGACTGCTGGCAACACTGACTGGTGGCAAGATACTGCATGTTTGGATGGCTAGAAATCCATAGGAGGAACCCCACTCCTGTTTTTAAGATCTCCCTCTATTACTCATTTTAAGAATACACAAGTAAGCATGACTGCTTAATCCCTAATTAACCCCCTTCCTGAATCTTTATGGGTTATAATAATATATTAGAGGGTTTCTGTGGTTTCTTCAAGCCATGCTTAAATATTGGATTCTCCTGCTCTGTGTTCAGAGAGCTCCTTGGCATTTGTGCAGTAGAGAGTAGCTGAGGGAAATGGTCTTTTGTCAATTTAGAATCATTCACTCGGAGCTGCCAGGGTTTGCATCTGAAAAAGACATCTTACACGACTGTTTCTTTAAATATATGTATTTATTTCTTTTGCCATGTGTGCTTTGTCCACGCTGTCAGCACATTCCTGAATTCTGCAGCATGGTATTTCAAGACAAAAAGTCAGAGTTTCCTACACCTCAGAAAGCTCCACAGTTTAGTTTTGCATGCCATTCAGGAATGTACTGTATGTGAGGCAGGACTTCTATAAATGCCAGGGATGTCCCAAAGATTTGGGATTTTGAAAATGCCTGGTGTAAAGACATCTCCTCTTGAAGACCGAGTTATGTTAAAACATGAAATGGTTACTTTTTCCTGCCTTTTCCTTTGTTACTGAAGGGCAGCCTAATAAATGATTTCTTAAATATTTTTCTTTTCTTCTTCTAAAATTTGCGTTTTCTCAGTTTGGCCAGGGGTTTGCAGAGGAAACAACAAAACCACAGCTTTGGTGCAGGCACGTGGCAGAGCACCTTGCTGTCCTGAGAGCTGCCTGCCCTGAGAGTTACACTGGGGTAGCTAAATTCCCCATTTCTCTGTTTCTCGTGCCTGTGATGCAAAACTCCAGCCTGGCAGGGAGCAAATAACAGCCCAGATGAAATGCTGAGAGGATCCTGTGCAGCTGGGAGGGCGGCAGATATTCCTGTTGGCAGGCTGATTATTGTAGCAGAGCGCTGGGAGAGACAGGCACTCCTGGTATTGTCGGTGATGGCAGAGCATCATCTGAAATATTCAAAGAGCAGCTGTGGTGTTTTGGCTGTTGCAATCTTGATTGTGTCAGCACAGATAGATTTCTCTCTGTTTTTCCTGGAGAACATAATAGTCAAATGAAACCTGGCTAACTACAGCCTTGGGGCTGAGTTGCTGTGCTCTACCTGGGATGTGATTGCAGTTTTTGACAGGAAGACTAATGCCTGTTTTATTGTGTATTTAAATTTGATTTGGGGGTAGAGGGAGAGAACGTTTTATTAAAAAGAGAAGGAGAATAACTTCTTAAAATATTTCCTGTTGCTCCTCAGGCAGGCTGTGGAAGAGAAGACGGGGAGATCAAGGCGGTGCTTTTCTTTTTCAGGGGGTTTGGGTGCCACAGAAGTGCTTCTGTAATAATTCCAGCACCATACTGATGTAGATTAAACAGGGCAGTGTAAGTAAGGGCTTAAATCAATCCTGCTTCAGCAGTTCAATGAAGCTGTAAGTAAGCACTGGCTAAGTCACACCTATATTTTGCAGGAGTGTAGTTTAAAATCATGGTGTTCTCCCACCCAAGCAGCTTGGATAGATGAAAGGCTGTGGTTGTGCTAATCTCTTGCTCATGGGGTTTGTGGCACTGATTTGTTGTGTTCAGTGGCAGCCGTGGCAAAAGCCCCTTTGAGCTCCTAATTTCTGAGCACACCTGCCCTCCTGGATGGGCAAAGGGAGCCTGAGATGCTCCTGGGTGCCACAGGGAGTGTGGCACGTGTCCCTTCTCTGCCTGACCATGGTATAGTGTTGTGGCTCTGTTCTGCTACATGTAGAATAAGGATGTGATTTAGCCATGTAAAGTCTTGGATAAGTCTTATTTTTAACAGACAGAGCAGGGGGAGGTTATTTCTCCCACGGAGCTGCAGAGGTCCAGGATACCTGGTGTTGTCACCACCCAAAGCTGAGCTGCTGAATGAGCTGGGGAAATTCATGGGGATTTTGCAGAACACCTTTTGAATTTGCTTGTAGTTCTTTTCTTCTGGAGAGCACCTGGATTTGGAGAGGAAAGTGGGGTTTGGGGCCTTACATACAAATAAACACTTTGCATCAAAGGTGCATGTGTGAGATACGCAGGCTGGATGTCAGGGGCTGGCAAACAGCTCAGGATCCCTCCAGCACAGGATTTTTCAATTGTCATCTGTCATCTTAGGCTCCTATGTGCATTTTGTCAGGAGGTCCATAAAACCCAAGGAAGAGAAGAGGTTTACTCTTAACTCACATGCATTTTGTGTACACAGTTTCAAGCTTTCACTGTGAAGTTTCTGGACACCAGAAACTGAAAAAGATTAAATCTGCTCTTTTGGCTGCTCTGCCAAACTTCTTATATTGCAAACCCTTGTGAGAGCCCTGGGCATGGAGGAGAATTATATTTTATTATAATATATATAATAAAAGGGAATAATGGGCAAAGTGATAGCAGCTCCACAGGTTGGTTTGTATACATTTGGAGACAGACTGTCTGCCTTGGGAAGACACATTTTCAGGAGCTGAACACGCGTCGGCATCGGCCAAAATTATGGGAGGATATTTTTTTTTAGGTATGTGATGCTTCTGTAGGTCCAGTGAAAATAAAATAAAATAAAAATCCTGTGTGGCTTTACACAGGCAATTTACAGCTCAGTTGGGTCCCCCCCAGGTGGGCAAGAAGCTCTGTCATTCTTGGCTTGGTGATTGCCACAGCAGGGCAGGTGGCTCAGCTACTCTTTGTCTTGATGTCTTAGAATTCTTCTTTTTTTTGCAAATGAGAAAAGGTGAATGTGGGTGGGCAGGGGGGGAGGACCTGGTGCTGCACTTGCCATTTCTCTTTCACTTTCCAGAATTTTCTCAGGGCAGGGTGACCTTTAGCAGCCTCAAAATGAAGGCGCGACAAATGTTTTTTTTCATTTTGTAAAATTTTTTTCATTTTCTATATAATACAGGTGGCTAATAATAATATTCTGATGGGTAGAGGACTCTCCCAGACCTAAGGCACGTGAAGAGCACGTTGCCAGTTGAGAACTGCTCTGTGGGGTTTGCTGTCTGCTGCTCCTTGTGTCAGCGTGTCCATGGACTGTGGGGGAGCCAGTGGTTGAGGGAGATAGAATAATTTCACTGCTGAAAATCGTGAGGAGAGGAGAAATCGAGTGTGAGCAACCCTGCAGGTTGTTCCTGTCTGTGCCATGTGGTCCTGCCTGTCCCTGCCCTCCTGCTCCAGGTGCTGTGCTCAGAGTGGCGGTGGGAGAGGCTGTGGCAGTCATGGATAACAGCAGCATCAGCTCGATGGTAAACTGCAAACAGAGAGGTGTTTGTGAGTGTATTCAGAGTGAAAGGTGAGATTTGATCCCAGCTCTCTGCAGATTTGTGTATTCATTATTCCAGCCGTTGTAAAATCCTGCAGTTCTTCTGTAGATCCTCTTGGACTTAAATTTATGTTACCTGGGCATCAACTAGAGGATTTTTCACCTAAAAAAACCTCAGCAGTAGAGAGTGTCATGGGTTAGTGAGAGGGATTCAGCTGTTTGGCTGCTCTGAAATCCCAGGGGAGTCCTGTGGGTGTACAGCCTCAGATGAGCTTTCTGGGGGCTGGCTGGAAACTGTCACTCTCCCCAGAGCTGGAGATGTCACAGAGGTGCCACCTGACAGGTCCAGAAATGAGACATTACAATCCAATTAGTAGAACTACTTAGTGACCAGTTTTTGGGGGAAAATAAATAGATGAATGCTAGGGTTGTTGCTGCAGATGGCAAAAAGGGTATCCCAGATCCAGTGTGCTTGCAGGTGCAGCGGGTTGGAAGAGGGAAGTGACCCCATTCTGCATTAAATCTGGGTGCTGAGCTGGGTGTGACTTCTCCACACCCTCTGACTTCAAGCTGCCTCTCTGCCCTTCTCTTCACTGCCTGCAGTTGTTAGCTTCTGGCAAAGCCTGTTGAAGTTGCTGTGAATTTTCTTTCTCCCCCTCCAAAAATTTTAAGTGCCTTATAAACTAAACTGGGGTCTTATGTAATTTTTGTGAAAACTGGATGGATTTTCCTAAACACCTGTTATTTGTTTGGCCTGTTGTTCGAAAGCCTGATGGTGGTGTTTTCCTCCAGTTCTTTGTTTTAGAAATCATTATGGATTTTCTTTCGATTTAGGCTGTTGTTGGGATGTCGTACACTTGGTAGAAGTCTGACACCTTGAAAACTCCTCTCTAGGGTGTCCCCTGCATTCAGCATTTTTCTTCCATAAGAGTGATTGATGAATAACACAACATTAAATTCGTTTTAGGCTTATTAGCAGAGCTGGTCGAGTGCAAAAATATTTAAAGGTGTATCATCATTCAAGAACCAAATTTAGGGCTGTAAATTGAACTTCTGTTGTCTTTGGAGTTACATGCACCTGCAGGGGCTGGTTCAGCATGAACAGCAGAGGCCAGTCTTATATTCAGAAGGATACAAAGGAAAACAGCAGAAAAAATGTCTGTTTGGGTTTTCCCCCCTTCGTTTCTTCCCCATCTCTTACCTTGGGAGCCTGCAGGCTTTCAAATGATTGTGGGCTCTAATTGGAAATTGACTCCCTTGCTTTTAAAATCTTTTCATAAGACTCTCTCCTACTTCATTAAATCATTAAATGAGTTTAGCAGGTATTAGTTTTGAGCTTTATTAATTGTGACTTGTTTTTCATTATGAGATAATTGTCAGTCACGAAACATAACTGCTGTAACATATCTAAGCAGACAAAAGTTTCCAGGAGGCAGGGAGATAAGAAATGCAGAAAGGTCGCTTGTACAGAAACTTCCTGAAATAAATCCTTCCTAGAGGTATTTAAGCATTCCTGGAGATACCTTGTTTGGTGTGTTAAACCAGCAGCCCAGAAGCTTCAGGACTTCTGGCAAGAATTTGGTGAAGAAAGTGATGCATTTGTGGTTTGGGCTGACTGTGCATACAACCAGTCCTGCCCTCAGTGGGAAATATTTCCAGTTTCCCAGCAGGGCAGAGATAGACAGCTTCTTGGAAGCTGTGAAAAATGAGGTTCACTCTCCTGGTAAAATTTAAAAGTTTAATAAAGGACAATAGGAGACAAAGATAGTAAGGTTCTAAAGGCATTCAGCCAAGAGCACACCTGCTATTTCAGAGACCCCCTTTACATACCTTTTCTGTTGTATCAGCCTACTGCATATTCATAAACAATTAATGCATATTTAAACTTCTCCCCCAACTAGTTTACATGTTCCAAGAGCTGTTTAGCATGGCTCCTCCTCAGGTCTGCCTTTTTTAGAGCATGCCCATTTCTTGGCTGTGGTTTTAGTCCATTCTTGTTATCACCTCCAGCTTGGCCTTTGGTCCATATTTTCTGCAGACAGGTAGGTAGGTGCTGATAGTGGCATGTCAGTAGCAGGGGTCTTCATCATATATTTATTGGATGTTATCCCAACCAGGCAGGTGGTTCCGTTATCACAAACATAACTGTATCAGCTGTTTCACTACTGTGTCTAAGTTGAGTTAATAGCAGGAATGAAAATTATATAGCAAAGTTACTTTAACATTATCCATATGGAATCCATTTTTAATATTTGCAAAGAGCCAATATTGTAGCATGTATTTGTAACAGAGGCTCAGTGCATACTCGAGGGTGCCAATATTGTCTCAAGAGGGCTGACCTAGAACAGAGAGAGACCTTGTGAAGGCTGACCTAGACAGAGTTAAAGAATGAAGTAGGGATTTATTGAGAGGCCTCAATGGGCACACCTTGGGCAGCACAACCCAAAATGGTCACAAAATGGACAACTGGTCACAGGGTCTCTCACTTTTATAAGTTCTGCTCTATTTGCATATTGGAGTTAATTGTCCAGTTACAGCTTTAGCCCATGAAGTCCCATCCTTCTTCTTTTTCTCTCTTCGGTCCACTGTTGTTTATGCTCTTGGGCCTGAGATTTGGATCATCTGTCCTTGGTCCCCATCTAGAGAAGGAATTGTTTTGTCTCTCTACTGTGTGAAGAGAGCTCACCATGTCCTAATATGAAGCTCAAAACTACTGAAGCAGCACAGGATCTGAAAAATGTAAAAGCTAAAACCTGGGAGATTCAGGCCTTCTTTCAGGCCTGGGGCTGCTCACAGCCAAAATTGCTCTGAATTTCAGAGGCTCCATGAATTGTGTGTGTTCTGTGGGTCCCCCTGAGCACCCCAAAGTGCCCCCATGCCTAGGGGGCAGGAAGGCACTGCAGTGATGCCCTGTGGGCTCGGGGCTGTCACTGCTGTGGCACAAGTGAGACTGGCACCGAGGAGCACGGGGCCTGCCTGCTCTGTGCTGACAACAGCAGTGCAATTTATCTTCAGCTATTTTCCCAGAACTTCTGGGAAACAAACTATGCATCATTTTAAAGATGCTTTCATGAAACAATTAGGCTGCATTAAATTATTTCTACTTTAGTGTGTAGCGCTTTCTCAGCACAGACAGACCTTGATGCACAACTCCAGGGACTGGAGAAAACATCCAAGCTGCATGCACAGTTTGGAACTAATGCCTGGTAAATACATTTCAAAGTTTTTTTGGGCTAGCAGTTATTAATCTAAATGTGATTCATCCTGCCACTCGGAAGAAATTACCGTTGTAATGCCAACATTTGCAAGCAGCAGTGAGTGATACTAGTAGCCTCTGAGCACCCATTCTTTATTGAAAATAGATTTGCCATTGCCAAGCAATAAGATAAAATCTTTTCTGCAGATGATGGCTTCTGGAATATAAAAAAAATATACAGTTTCTGAGAATCCTGAGAATAAAAGTTATGTGGTCTTTTAAGGGCTGTGTCTTAGAAATGACAGCACTGCTGTGATTCCAGGAGCCTGATATTTCATCTGTTGTTTAATGGGCTAACAGAGTAAAATATCACCCTGTAATGATTTTGAATGTGTGTGGGTTTCTTTATAGCCTTTCATGGAAACGCAGCCTTCAATTTTGTCCTGGAGAAGCTCCTGATAGAAATTGGTAACAGATCAGTAAATCAGGCAGGGCTGCTGGAGGGAGCTCTCCGGCTCTGGGAGCTGGTGGGCATCGGGGAACTTGTTGACTTTCCAGTGAGGCTGGAGTGAACAAATGCACCATCTCTAAACTGGGCAGCTCAAATTCATTTTTGGAGCACTCACAGGGGGATTCACCTGTTAAACTCTTACTCTCCTGCTCTTTACTGCATTAATGGAAGTGGTTCATTCAGGTGGTGCTGCTGCAAATGTAACCTGAAGCAGACGCTGTTGTACAGAGCAAATTTCAGAATTGGAGTCTGATCCTGTGTGTGGCAGGACCTTGCTGTAAAACATTCAGCAGGTTGTGTTGGAATGGATGCAGAAGCAAAGAATTTCCCTGTCACAGGCATCATTAATGCAGGGATTAAGAGGATTGTAATCTGAACGCCAGGCGTGGGTTCCTGTGAAGGTAGTTAGCATCATATTTGGTGTTAGAAAAGTACTGTTTTCATCAGGGGATGTGAAGCTGCTCCTTGGCGTTGCCCCCAGTTTTGCACAGAAAGAAAAAAAAGAAAGATGAAAATTTGGTGTACAAGAGACCTGGGGCAGAGGAAGATCACTGGTGTCTGCGTATAAAAAGTGCTGCAGGGAAGGACATTGAATGAGTCATGGTCTTAAATGCCAGCAGGGAGGACAGAAGGCAGGAATTAGGGGGGATCTTTGTAACACTGAGGATGACAAAGCATGGCAATCAATAAAATGGAGAGATCAAGTTCTTCATCTCAGGAAGGTGCTGGGAACACGAATGTGTGTTTGTCTCAGAGGTGCAGCGTATCTGTTCAGAAACCAGGAGAGTAGAGGGGTATTAGGTCTGGCAGTATACACATAGCCTGAGCAACATGTGAGTTAGAAAAGACTGCTGCTCACTTCAGGCACAGTCCTTGAAGTGTGAAGCAGCCTCACTATTTTAAAGTTGCTTAAGAGTCACCACAAGGCAGTAAAATAATTTTGAGCTTGTTCTAACGTAGCCAGTGAACATTTTTAGGTGACGGGATTTACTTGTCCTTCAGCTAGTTGGGACAGAAGCTGAGTTACTAGGTTTAGATTTAAAAAAAAACAACAAACCCTTGCTTGTAATCTGTTCACATTCATAAACAGATGCAGTTTCTTCTTCTTCAAGCTGATATATAGCTTTTGCTTACAGCCCAGGAAGAGAAATAGATACTCTCCTGTGTGTACTTGGAAAGCTTCTACCACAGATTTCAATTCACTGCACTCAGTGGAGTTCAAGATTGTGCAAAGCCAAACAGCTCTTTTATGGAGTCAATGGAAATGTTGTTTTTTAGGGCTTTTTTTATCTAGCATCTTCCTAGGCAAAGTTGCCATTTTCCTCTCTGCTTACAATCTGCACCAAAAGCTAAATGTTACGTGCTGGAGTTAATCAAAAGGCTGAACCTGATGGAGTTCCTGTCATCATCTTCAGCTGTCCCTAAACAATGAAGGCAGCTGGATTTAAGTGAGCAGAGAGAGGAGAAGGAGCAAATACTGTGTTAGGGTTATTTTCCAAAAGATCTGTGCACCTTGGCAGGCTGATTTGTTTATAATCACCTTGCAAGAGTGCAAAGTGAGCTATCTGGCTGCAACACTAAAACCATTAGGAAGGAGAATTATTGTAATGAATGCAGGTTGACACGGAGAGCTCTCCCTTCCAGTCTCTCCACACAGCAACTGTGAGGGGAACCCCCCAAAATATGTCTGCTTTTGGCCGGCTGTCAAATCCAAAATGAAACACCTGTGTGCAAGATAAATTCATGAGGATGAGTGCTAACTGGTCGTCTGTGGTCCTGACCACCTGCCAGGCTTCAGGAACTCGCAGTTCTTTGTGTGTGTGGATATTTATTACCTCTTTGTGATTTGTTTCTTGTTTCTCTTTTCCCTGGGTCATCTCTAGTAAGGGTCAGGGGCTCTGTGGATATGTTGTTTGTGCATAAGGTGCTGTGGCAGGGAATGGGAGTTGTATTCACTCTTGCCTGTTTACCTTTAATCTAGCTCCTTCTGCTAATGTTTCAAGCAAGTGCCTGTGGTAGTTTTGGACTTTGCAGCCTCATTTTTTTGTTTCAGTGTGCTTGAACTCCCCCTAAAACCTCCCCCCCAGAGGTACTTGGCTAACCTGGATGGCCCTCCTCCACATAGAGGGAAGGATTCAAGGTCAAACTTGATGGTACTGCCTCATTTTCTGCGAGTCCCATTAGCATTCACAACTGAGACTCTCCTGCATTTCAGTCTCCCTGCAGAAATATATGGGCTCTCCATGAAGAGAGGATTCCATATGCACCGCTTTTGGTGAAATCTGTTTATCCTCACAGTTGGCCAAGAATAAATAAAACAGCCTTATGGTTCCCGTGAGTATACACTATATGCTTCAATTATTGGTGCATTATATTAGGAGCAGATGCTACATTCCCCCATATAAAAGGGAAGAAGATTTCTGAACAGTAAAACCAATTTTTTTGCTTATGCACTGTAATTATCACCATTTCTTCATTTCAAAGGCATCTGTCTGACGCACCCTCGTTGTGTTACCGTTTGCATTGCATTTTACTCCTGAAGATAACAGTGACAGGGGTTGTTAAGGTTGGAGGGAGGATTCTGCTCCTTTCAAGTACTTTGAACCTTGCCATAGCGTGGGGTTTTTTTTAGCTTGAATTGCTTCAGGCATTTCTTCTGGGCAAGTCAAATTGCCAATTTGCCCTCAAGAGAGCTGGTGTGGATACGGACCTGCTTGCTTGAGGCTCTGTGGTTTGTGCTGCTTGAGAGCTGGACAGAGAGAGCTGTGGCATCTCCAGACATCATTTGCTTTGCTTTTGCTTCTCTTAAATGCATTACTACCACGTGTTCTGCCTCTGTAAAGTGCTTTGGTCAAGTGAACCTATGGACTCACTTGTTCTCAGACTATCAACAGAAAGTTTACAGGGTGCAAAAAGCCCCGCAAAAGCACTTTTGCTGATACTGGATACCTCCTGTAGACTATGGTATGAAACAAAATCGATAGTTTTCAATAATTTTACCAGGCTTCTTTCCCAAAGGACATAAAACTTGCTTTACCTCAGTGTTTGAGTCTGCAGCTCCAGTGTGCAGGAGTGTTAACTCTCCTCTCATGCAGAGCTGAACTGAGAGCTGCTCTGAAGCTTTGTCCCCCCCTTTCATTGGAGGCATTCTGATGGTAACACCAAAAAAGGGTATTTCAGCTGTCTCAGATTCTTGTACCCATAAAACTTTCCTTATATATTTCTAGCTGCAGCACACTTCTGGGTGACATATTCTGGCCCCTAGGAGATCAGCTCTTGGTAATTTTTCACCTGTGTCCGCTGTGAAATCGAATGTATTGCTTACCATTTGATTTTATCCCTGTTGCCTTCGGCAGATTGAACCTTCCTGGAATAGGGTGGAGTTTTCCCTCCTGTTGAATGCTCAACTGCATCCTGTTCTGCATCTGTGAGAGCTGCTGTGACAGGGCCAGCTTGCAGGGGGACAGGAGGATGTGAGTGGCCACAGCCCCTCCCAAAATCACCTCATGAATCTGTCTTTCCTTAAAAAGCTCTCGTGAGTCATTTTTAGGATGTTTCACTGCAACTCTTGCCTTCCTGCAGCGTTGAGTCCTGCACAGGAGGCTGGCAAACAGCAGAGCCCTCCAGGCTCTGCAGCAGGAGCAGGAACAGTAGCGGGCCCCGAGGTGAGTTTATCCAGTCAGTCTCACTTCCTCCCTTCCCGTGATATATTAACTGCTCTGGAAGTTTCCCAGCTGTTCCACGGGATAAATGATGGCAGTGGGAGCCCATATTTAACCTTCACTGCTCAGGCTGCATGCTTTGTAGCTGTCGTCTTTTATCTGCCCGGCTATCTGGGAAAGGCTTCAGACGTGTCCCTGCTGCTCCCCCTGCCCGCCTGCTGCCCGCACGGGGAAGGCACAGCCACCGGCTGCGTCCTTCAGAGCTCAGCCTCCATGCTCTGCATTCGTGGATGCACCCCAGGCTCCCCCAGGGGGTTCCCAGAGGCTCCCCCAGCAACGCCGTGGCATCCTCTGGCTCCGAGTTATTTGCTTAGATGTGGCCTGTCGCTCGCTTTTGTTGTCACTTTGTCTTCTTGCGGCTCAAGCAGAGGTGATTGGAGTAGTTCTCCATTATTTCGGTGAGTGATGGATGGAGGTGGTTTGGGTAAAGAGCAGTGAGTGACAGCTGTGAGATTCCCCACCCTTCGTACTCCCCAACAAGGTCCCAGCCTGGAAACGTCCTGCCCTAGTGTGAAGGAACTTCGGGTATTACCTGTGTCTGTGTTGCACCAGGCTGCGTTGGGAGGCACTTGCAGCTATGCTGAGACATCTTGGTGATCCCTCCTTTAACCCAAATGTTATTTACCTGGGATTATTTTTTCTGGTTTTCCGTGGATAGAAGGGAAAGAAGCGGATGAGCTTTCAGGGCAGGCTGAACTCGCCTTGTTTCAACCCCAGTGGTGACCCTGGGTAGGGCTGTCACTGAGTGGCATATAGGCATTTAATCTAATTATTGTGGATCTGAAGCTATGGAATCCTAAACCATTTGAAAACAGAAAGGGGAAAAGGGGCTTGTTCTGCACTATTTTGGACCACAGAACTGCCACTGCATATCTTGATGGACCCTAGAGGCATCAGAGGGCACTTGGGCACGTAGGGCTGGGTGTACAGTCTGCTGCTGTTACCCACCTCAAGCTGGTCTTGACCCAGTGGAAGAGGTTGTCCTGCTGAGTGTTCATCTGGGGTGGCTGCAGAGAGGTGAGGGATGCTGTCACACCCCATCAGTGAAAAGTGTGTGACACCTTTTTGTCCTTAGCTGTCGTGTATGGCCTGCAGTAATGAGTCACCTGCACAAAATCCAGGGATGGGAGATGCAGGCGAAAGTTATTTTCCCACTGGTGAGAAGTGTAAAAGCCATGAGGGTGGGGAGGGGAGGAACAGGCAGTGTGTTCTTCACATTTCCAGAAGGAAGAGAATCAGTTTGGTTACTGTTCCTCTGACTAAGGAAAAATTAAAATCTGACTGAAGGTGTCACGGGCGCTATGCAAATAATGTAGATAAAGTACAAGTCCTCAGGATCTCACAGATAGTATTTGGACAGCAACAAGTCAATTGGGAGAAAGGAGCAGAAAAAGAAAGTGGCAGGATTCCAGCAGAAATGCATGGACATCAATGTTTCTTTTGACCAGGGACTCGGTGGCCTCAGGAATTTGTGAATACAACACACCCACACACCCACATCCCATGGCTGTCTTAGCCTTTAGCAGTATGTGAGAGTACACAGAGAACTTGAAATTGTATTAGGTAAGATTTTGTGGCTGGGCAGTGAGAAGGGCTCTGTGGCCACCCAGGGCTTCCTCTAGACCTGCTGTTTAGATTCTGCGATGAAAAGTTTTCTAAGAGTTATTTTGCGGCAGAATTCCCTGGTTTGTTTGTCTCGCTGCTTTACTTGCCCTTCTGTGTCCACCCAAACAGCCTCTTTGGGTTTTGTGCTGAGTTTAGGTTTTAGTGCTTTAGGTTTAGTGCCTCTGTTTCACCAAGGTACCATCTCAAGGAGCCCCAGGCTGAGATATTCCTACTCTTGTGAAGTATGTGTGAACTTCAGGATCATTCAGAATAATACAAAGCAATCTTGCCTGTTGTTTTTTGTCTGAATCTAAATTTCAAAATGGAACGGGTATGTTCACGGTGGTTCAAGGGTGCTCACCTTTGTTCCATTCCCAAAATGAAAATACATGCTGTTCCAAAACAAACTGACTTCTGTCCTTGATGCAGAGATGAGCGAGGCACTCTTTCCTCGTGTCTCTGACTCGGAGGCTGTGGAATTATTGTTGCTGACTGTAAACTGTATCCTTGACTATAAATGGTGCAGGAGCATTTTGTTCTAAAGTACAAGAGAGATGGGAGATGTGCAGTTTATTCAAGACTGGCATCGCAGCCCCGGGTCTGGCAGTTCACAGTGGACATCTGCCAGCTAGATAAAGCCTTTTGTTTAATAAAGTTACAGGACAGGCAGTGGGAGCTGTGATTTACGAGGAAATAATCTGAAGCAAACTGATAGTAGAATGTTTTTATGCACTTGGTGTTCCATTTGTTCTCAGTCTGTCTCCCCTTAGACTCTCAGCAGTATCTGGTAAGGGGAGCTCCTCTCTTGACTTGGGGTCAAGGCGTGTGACCCAATTGCCCCGGCAATTCAGCCTGATTGCCTTCAGGCATTGCCCATTCCTAACTACAGGAGAAAGACCTTTTCCCCCTCAGTTGGAAACGTAGAAAATAATGTGCACTTTCAGTTTGGGAGCAAGTTTTGACAAGCTTATTACCTTATTTGAGCGTGTTTGGTGTCCCGCCTTCCTTTAAAGCCTAAACCAGCATCATCAGTGTTCCCAAATGATTTTGCTGACCTTGTCTGAGCAATAAAGCTTTCCTTTCCACATCCCCTCCTGAACAGGTGAGAGTTAGCAAGTGCTGCTAGGTCTCTCCTTGAGCTGCTGGTTGTATTTGCCTCCGGAGGGACTGCGTGGAGGGCGCTCGCTCTGCTAATGAGTGGTGCTCAGAAGCCATGGAAGCCCCTTGGAAGCTCAGCAGCCCAACAGGTAGCCCCCGCTGAGGTCTGCAAAGCTGCTGCTGCTGCATCCTCCCTGCTGCGCCTGGTGATAAGGCACAGCTTGAATCTTCAAATGCCACCGGGAGGATGATCAATCTCCATCCAGTCCTTACTCTCTTCCCCCAGACGGCTGCTGCTGAGGAAGAGAGGAAAACATAAAAGCTGTGGCTTTAGGGCGTGAGAATGTGGAAGTTGGTGGAGTTAAAAATCAATCATGACCCGCAACAAAGGACTGGCAGCTTCATCTCTGGCAGTGTTACTGCTGTGCCATCCCCAAAAAAAAATGAGAAAAACCATAAATGCAGACACAAGCAAAGATGAGAACTTTAGTATTCTTATTATTATCCTCAGTGGAGGAAAAAGTGCTTATTCTATCCACTTACCAGGCAAACTGAAGTTAAAATAAAATAGGGGAGATCCTACTTATCTGATGTTTGCAGCAATGCTGTGCATACCACAGACAACAGGGAACTGACACAACACAAAGTAAAATCTAGCATCAATACCCAAGAAACATTTCACAGACCTGAATGCAAGATGCCATGGCTTTTATACAAGGAGCATTTTTTTTTTTGAGGGATCTTTTTGGGTTTTTAGTAGTTTTAGCAAATGGAATATTTCCTGGAATGTACTTAATTCTGTTCCTTTCCTAAAGGGGGGTAACACTTAATGTCGTAAGGCTGGGGTTTTCTGGTTCTTCTTTTCATTTCAGGAATGTGTTGACACCCAGATTCTCTCAGAGGTCTTCTTTCTTTTGCTGAGATTTTCCATCACATGTGGGAAATGCTTGTGCCTGTGTAACGCTCTAAGCTCTGACCCTGTGAAGCAGGTACTTTAAATATAGGATTAAAAATCCGTATTTTGGCATGCTTCATGTCAAAATGTATTTTCAGGTAAGCAATGCTTCAATCTGTGGAACTGCCTGAAATCCAGGCAGTGATTAAGTGCCTGCCTGGTCCTTAAGTACAGGGAAAAGGCTTGGAAGTTTTAAAATCAGGTGTGAATTCTTACAGGGAGGTTAATTTAGTTGATGTTGTTTAAAATAAGAAGAGAAACCCTGTTGCTCTGACTGATTGCCAGTCTCTGAATTAGAGGCTTCAAAAGCAGTGATGAAAAGGCTCTTATTTCAGACTTGGTAAAGCCTTATACCTTCCTGACTTTAAACCATTTTTCTTCCTTATCATGTGCTCCTCCTCTGGCTTTTATTTTCCTCCTTGTTTTGGCACATCTCCATATTTTTGGTAATCTGGTATTGAGAATCCCAGTGTTCTATGAACTCTTCCCCAGGTGATGGTTTGGGCTCTTTGAGTCTCCTCTTTGCAGGAGCTTCCTCTTTTCTCTAGTATTTTTTTGAGACTGAAGGCAAAATGGACAGATATTGCTACACCCAGAATATACCTAAAATGAAAAAAAAAATTGTTGCCGGGCTTGTTTTTCCCCTTAAGTTACAGATTCCTTCAGAGTCAAGCGATCTAGCAATAGCTGGGGAAAGAAAGAAATAGCTCTGGGAAAGAAAGAGAAGACATCTGAGTTTCCAGTTAAGCTTCTTTTTAATGAAATGCAATGGCCTGCAAAAGTGGAAATTCCTCTTCCTGTTTGCTTTTACACCAGAGCAGAGGCTTAGGGTGTGCTGCGTGCTGCAGGTCTGCTCTTTGCAAGGTGATTTATTCGTGTGGAGTTTGCTGTGTGTCTGTAACATCAGGTTGGGTAAATTAGAACTGAGTGAAAAGTTTTTTTTTTTGTCTGGGGACCAGCAAGATAAATTCACCAAACCAAATGAATCTGAATTTTTGCTGGGTAGTGTTGCTTGATATTGCTTTACATTATTTCTTACTTTGTGTATATATCTTACTATATATATATATATGATTTTATAAGAGTTGTAGCAATTTCTCCCAGCTGGGAAAAAGAGATTTCCCTAAGTTCATACATTTACTTGTTTTTCTTTTTTTTCCAATTCTGACTGAACTTTTACAAATAATGGCATTACCTCCAGATCTAGAAATAGGTTTTTGTCTGCTATTCTTTGAGCTGTCACTTGCAGAGGTTTTATTTCAGGATGATGAAAAACTACACATGCTTTCCTCCTGCACACGTGCTTTACATCTCTCGCATTGCCTCTCAAATCAAACACTGAAATGCATTTGGAGAATTTCACAGTGGAAATGCAAACCACAACTTTTGTTGTCAGTTTAATTCTGAGGTTAAAATAGGCATTTAATTAATTCCTTCCCTGAAGTTGAGCTTTGAAATGGTGCCCAAATAAAATGATTCATTTTATCTACTCTGTTTTTCTCAGCAACAATGAAATGTGTCGGGGAACTCCTCTGCTAATTTGTCTTTTTATGGTTGAGAATTCCATTGATTTTTTGCAATTATAAGGCTGGAAAAATGTGACCAATGTTTGCACACAGCGCAGCAACAGCCTGTGAGAGGGAGATGATGTTGCCCAAAACCCATCCTTCCAGTCTCAGTTCACTGCTCTCACCTGAGCCCTGAACACTTGCGTGGGGGATTCTGGAATTTGCCGAATCGCAGCCCCTGCTCCTGCCAGCCCTGCAATTAGCCCAGGGCTGTTGGAATCCCCCCCCAAAGGAAGGGGCTGCTGGAAGGGTGCTCCCACCCCCAGGGCTGGGGTCTGTGGGCTCAGCTGCTGCTGTTTGCAGGTTTCTGTCGCCTCACCTGGCTGCTTTTGGCTCCCGAGAGGGGACAGGTGTGAGCAGGAGAGTGTGGCTGAAGGGATGGACCTGCTGCTGAGGCACTTGTGGGAGAGAGGGGCAGAGGGAAAGGTGATAAGGGAGGAGGACAGATAAGGAAAAAGAGGCGTTGCCAGGGAAAACCTTGAGGGCGAGGACCAGGCTGCTTCCCTGGTGAATGCCCCTCTCCCTGGGGCGCTGTGCTCAGTGAACTCGGGGTGTTGTGTGAATGTATAACCAGGTAATCCAGGCCCATCAGCAGAAATTATTTACTGAACTGTCTGTGATAAGAAAAGAAACCCTTGCAAGGTCTTTGGTTCCCGTGTAAATAATTCCACTTCTGTTTTGCCATCACTTTTGGTGGTGTTCTCCACCAGGTGGTACAGTAGGCACAACAGAAGGGAAATCAAAAAGACAGGACAATCCTCAAGGGTCTGGGTACAACCATGATGCTTTAATGAAGCAAAAGTAATCTGCCTTTAGGAGAAAGATTTTATTTATTCGATTATTCTGGACTGAAATTTGTTAATATCTAATAACCTATGTGCTGGGAATAGCTAGTGAAGGAGTTGCAGCCCTAGCCTTTTTAAAAATATGACTTCAGGGGTAGTTCTGAGGCTCAGGTACATTTCCTCAAGGAAAGGTAGCATGAGATGAGAAAGAATTCAATCAGTGTTCTTAAAGATCTATGAGAAGGCAGCTTTTTGATTTAAATATGAAGTTAGTGCCTTATAGTAAATGGCAGAAGAAAATCCCAGACACCCTGCAAATGAGGAAGATTTTCCCCTGGAAAAGCCCCTGTTTGTGCTCAGGCAGGCTCATTGGTGGCACAGTGCTTTGTTGGAAGCAAGTTTCATGGACATGAGAGTAAGGATGGTCCAGTGGCCACAATTCTGGCTCTCAGCCTTTGTTTTCTACCAAATATTCCTGGTAACACTCAAGAGTGAGATTTGCAAGTGCTGTAGTAAATCAGAGATGTAGTTTTGGTGTTTTGATAAAAAAAGGGGACTTGCAAACTGTGGGGTCCCTCATCCTCTTCTACACCCACACTACAGGTTACCTTTCCTAAAAGCATTTCTTGGTTCTCCTGATGGCCCACAATTAGTGGGGGCATTTTGGGGTCCAAGACAAAGAGCTACAGGAAAAGGAAGGGATGTAACTGGAAGAACATGAGGAAAAGGAGGAGCTGCCTGGTGCGGTTTCAGATTGAATAAATTCTGCTTCTGCCATGATGCATTCAGCTTTTGTTATGTGCAAATCCATGTGCTGACAATACCAGGGGAAGAACTTTTGGAAAGAAGCATCAATCTGACAGCAGGGGAGTGTGCACTGGCATCCCAGGTGGTCAGCTCTGTTGGTAAACAGGATGCAGAGAAGATAAAAAAGAAAGTCATTTTGGCACCATCATTTCCACTTCTCCCATTACGAAGAAATTACATACAAGATGTGTTTTGAAATAAAAAGCAACCAGTTGTATAGTACTGCTACAAAGTACCTGAAGGAAGGATCACGACAGAATCAAACTGCCACGAAGAAAAGCAGTTGTGGCTGTGGAAAAATAATTTTGGTGCTTTTTCTACTCAAATACAGGTATGTGGAGGAGCATCACAGCATGACAATGAGGTGATACTTGTCATTTGTGTGACAGAGACAAATTAGAATCCAGCCATCTCAGGGTGGGAACGATTTTCTTGAAAATTAATGACTTGATTAGAAGGAGAAATGAAGCTTCTTCAAGGGGACATGCAAATAAAGGAGGAATCACTAAAACTGTCACTGGTGTAAAGTGAACATTACACAAAGAAAGATTGGTGGGATAGTCTACAAAGACAAATTTGATGTGATATTAATCACGCAGCACCAGTGGGCACAGAGAGGAGAGGGAGAGGAAGGATTCAGCCTGTGTGTGACTTGGAGAGGTGTTTCCTGCTGAAGGAGGGCCGGAGTATCTCATTCCCTAGGGTGGGTGCATCCCCTGCACCCCCAGACTGGGGTACCACACTCAGGTGAGTTTTCCAGGCCCTGTATTCTTCTGGGTGGTGCTGCCACTCTCTCCAAGCCCAGTGGAACAGGTTTGCCTCCTTTCACCTGGAGACAAAGGTCACAGAGAACCATTAATTTCAGTAAGTGCTTATTGTTCCCCAGTGGCAAATCTGCAGAGCGTGGTGGGTGGGGTCTGTGCTGGGCATTTCTGCCACCCTTCAGGAGGAGTTGGTGCCTTGTGAAGGCTGACCTAGAGCAGAGAATAGATGGAGCTAAAGAATAAAACAGGGATTTATTAGGAGGCCTCAATGGATGCACCTTGGGCAGCACAAGAGCCCAGCCAGGGCTGCACCCAACATGAACCAAAATGGTCACAAAATGGACAACTGGTCACGGGGTCTCTCACTTTTATAAGTTCTGCTCCATTTGTATATTGGAGTTAATTGTCCAATTACAGCTTTGGGTTATGAAGTCCCATCCTCCTTGTTTTTCTCTCTTCAGTTCACATTGTTGATACTTTTTGGGCCTGGAGCTTAGAACAGCTGTCCTTGGACGAGCTGGAAAGGGATTGTTGTTTACCTGCTCTGTGCAGAGAGCTTGCTAACAATTAATATGAAACCCAGAGTTACACACTAAAGCAGCACAGAATCTGAAAAATATAAAAGCCAAAACTTAGGGTGTCAGAGTAGGGCCATGAAGAACCAAATCTGCAGGGGCAATTCACTTGGAGTTGAAGCCCAGCCTTACCTTCCTAGGGAAGGAACATGGCTGAGGACAACCAAGGCAGCTAAAGCAAAAGTGTTGCTTTTCTTAAGCACAGGAACATTACCTGCATTAATGACTGCAGGTAAGTAGTGTGTTCACAGAAGGCTGTGGATTGAGCTTGAGGTGTTTTCTCAGGTTTTCATTGAGTCTA
This sequence comes from Motacilla alba alba, assembly GCF_015832195.1. Taxonomy (NCBI): domain Eukaryota; kingdom Metazoa; phylum Chordata; class Aves; order Passeriformes; family Motacillidae; genus Motacilla; species Motacilla alba. The sequence continues at coordinate 34,467,493 of NC_052022.1, read as the reverse complement.
AGTGACCTATAAGGTGTATATTTTCCTATTCTCTCCTTTCTGTGGCTATGGAGAGTCCCAGGCCTTTCAGCCTGATGTGGGTAACACAGTAGGACCCAAAGCTGTTCATCAGAATGTTTTCTCCTGTGCAGCACTACCAATGGAAAGGACATCCAACCGGTTGGGTTATTTACGTCATCCTTAATTACATCAGATTTATCAAATGTAAGTTTGATGGAAATTTGTCATGGTCAAGTGAGGGATCTTGCAGAGACCTAGGAGAAAATGCAAGTCTGGTACCATGCTCTAGCTGCAGCTGACAAAAGCAGGTATGAAGATGAGCTGGCAAGCTCATGATGGGGTGGTTTCCGTTTCCTTGGCTGCTGAACATCAGCACCGGTGGCACTGAGGCAGCCGCGCGCTCCGGGTGGTGATGCCAGGGACAAGCAGGGTGGATTTCTGCTGCTGGGAGAAGCAGATTTTTGGCCCATGTATCTGCAGGCTCTGCCAGAAGCCCTGGAAGAGTTTTCATACTTTCAGACATATTTTTACAGCAATATGGCTTAGATTTTGTAAATGATAAGGAAGGCGTACGTTACCGAGCATATGATTTTCCTCTGGGAGATAGGGCTCAGCTCAGGCTGGATTTGTGGCAATTCTTAAGGGCAGGAGCCACTTGTTTTCATTTCCAGTGTTTGCCCACATGTTCTTGGTCTACCTGCTTTAGAAAACGCCTGGTTTACTGTTGGTAAGTAGTCTGAAACACTTGGTTTTCCAGCTGCATCGCTCCTGTATCAGAACAATTCCCAAACATACTCCCTCCAGGCCAGGCATCACCACCTGGAATTCCCTCTGCCTGCAACATGGCTGTGATATGTTCTTTTCTTTTTGCCAGAGAAGAAGTGTCCTTTGCTGGTCTATACAGGACATTTATTTTCCCGAGATCAGGGTGATGGCTTTTGGCAAAGCCACAAGAACCTTGTGAAATCCAACATCAGCACATGTGTGCAGTTTTCACTCTGATTGTCGTGCGCTTGCACAAATGCCCTCATATGTTCACATTTAACGTGCTGGGTGCACGTTTCTGTGCTTTTTCATGCTCTCAAAACATGATCCTGTCCAGTCACTTCACGCTTTGTTTGCTTGTTTTTAAGTAAGATGACACCAGCCTGGGAAAAACTGTTTGATAGCAGGGCAATTCATTCTCCAGCTACGAATTTCTCTTGATTTCCAGCAGATAAGTTTTGAAGCCTCCCCCTTTTTGCTGCTGCTTGAAAGTAGTCACTTGGATTGTCTTCTTATTACCCATGTATATTTAAACATAAATTGCATCTGACTGCGGTGACACTAATTGAGGTGGAGGCACTGGGATGCAGCCCCCCTTGCGGGGAGCGTGGCCAATAAACCTGCCGTGACTGGCAGGTGTTTCGACCACTTTAGACAACAGCAATTTCAGAAAGTGTCCTTCCCCTTCTCCTTGACAAGGAGGGGACAGCCAGGCCCCCTCTGAGGCGTGCGCCACCAGGCAGGGACCAGGTGGCCTCAGGGAGCACTGAGCTGGCGCCCAGCTTCTCCAGGGTGTTGCCTGCTGTCTTTTGTAATCACGGATTTCAACCCCACCCTCTGCTAAAATATAAAAAGATTTCGTATTGTCTCAGTGGTTTTATAGCATCCCAGCCATGTGCACCTGAGGTATTTGACCAAATATTATTAAAACTCTGCAAGGGCTGATAATCCTGGAAGTAGTGCGACGCCTTCCTGTGACATTGAAATAATTCAGTAATTTTACAGTACATTTGAATTTTGGCATTGTTCAGCCGCTCACTTTCCATTAACTTCGCCTGGAATTTCTTATGTCCGTGCACACAAGCAAAAGTGTCGAGTTTCTCCTTCATGCTCCAAAACGCCACCTGAATCACAATTGTGCTGCAGCTAATTGTTATTAATTAAGCTGTTCCTAGCAGTCCAAGCTGGATTGTGCTTTTCTCTGCACATAATGAAAAGCGAAGGCATTTAGTAAGCACGGCATTTGGGGGTGGCAGGGGGGAAGAACAAGACAGCCCTGCTCCTGGGAATATCTCTGTGAGATGCTTTTGGGGGGGGTCTGGGTGTTTTTAAGGATGGGGCCGCCGGCTCAGGCTCCATCTCACGAGCTCTGCTGACCTTGGCTGCCGTTTCCCGTCACAGGCAGGCAGCTCCAAGGACGTTCTGCAGCGGGTGAGCTTGCTCGGGCCGCGCGTGCTCCCGCATCACTTAAGCGCAAGGCCTTGGCCAAGAGCCCCCGGCGCAAGGTTTGCCCAGGAATCACATGGCAGGTGCCCTGTGCCCCCCCCGGCACCTCCCTCTGCTCTCTCAGGTTCAGCTGAACGGGATTGTGGAGTGGAGCGAGCCAGAGGAAGGGATTAACGAAGTGGGGACCCCAGGAGCAGCCTCCTCACTCAGGGAAAATTGGGAAAATTGCTTCCTGGCTTTTCTTCTCAGTGAGGCTGCTGAGGAGCACGCCTGCTGCTCTCTGCCCGGGCAGGAGCATTCACTTGGCATTCATCTGCCTTCTTCTGTGTTTGCTTGTGAAAATAAAGTCAGGTGAGGAGGACCTTGGGCAGAAATGTCATGTTCATGTGAGAGGCAGCAATGGGAAGCTGCTTCTGCTCTGTGCTATCCAAAAAAAGCAGCCTGCCCTCTGTTGTGTCTTCTCCTTTTGTCCGCCTTGCCTTGCATCAAGAACAGAAAACTGGTGATTTTGGCAATCGCTGCGGGCTGTTATTTTAACAGTGAGATAATGGTTACCCTGTGCAGGATGAGAGGTCAGGAATAGTCTTGGGGCTTCTCCAAGTCCCAAAGGATGGAGAATGGCCTTTGTTGCAGACCTTAGAAATAAGCCCAAGGGCACAGTCTGGTGGTTGCTCCAGGTTGCTCACTTGAAGCCTTGCTGGAGCGAGCAGGGTGGAAAGGGAGAATCCCTGGAGAGTCATCAAGGGTGGGTGGGGTGGGAATCTTCTGCATCATGCTTACTCTTGGAGAGATTTCCTCCTGCCATTGTCTCCACGTGCCAGTGAAGCTTTAATCTGCCCATGGATCCTCCTGGTGCTGCCACCACTTTTCTGGGGTCAGCTGCAGAGTTTTATATGGCATTGCATTTCTTTCATCCCAACAAATACCCTGGCATTTTGCTGGGACACGTCTGCTCTTCTGCTGGTGGTGTTTGCAGAAAAAAATGACCAAATCTCAGCTAGCAGCCTGGGCTGGGGCCTGGGAAGTCAGTCAAAGGCTTTATGGCTGTTTGCAGGGTAAAACCCCTCACCCTGCCCTTACTGCTTCCTCCCAGGGCTGCTGTTTGTGGCTCCTGTGATAAACTAGTCTTGCTGTTGCTGAGTGGAGGATTCTAAACTAATGGTGCTTCTGCTCCCGGGATTTACCATTTGGAAGATACTTTATTGCTGTCTTGTGACATTTCCCTGCACTTTTATGCTCATTTATATAACTGATTTCTTTGATTTATGGCGGGTTTTCTTCATGTGTAACAATGTCATAAATTGCACAGCCCTCCTTTAAGTGGTTATGAGTGTGAGATATTCAGTAAACTATGGCATGGGGGAAAGGGTGGATGCCTTTTGAAGAGGCTTTTGACCCCAATCCCAAATAAAATAACCTGTTCTCTCAAAAGAAATCAGAAGCAAGCATCAAAATAAGTTAGCACAGTCTGTTTCTTGACTAGCCAGCTGGCTGTGGGGCTTTTTTAGTGCAAAATGTAAGTTATTCATGTAGATAAAAGAATGCACGAGGCCAAACCCACAGAGTGGTGTTGTTTGTGGGGTGATCCCTGGAGCTTTGTTATCCAGGGTCTGCAGAGGCTTTCAGAGAAGCAGCAAATTCATGCTGTTCTTTCAATAAACCTTTCTCTTCCCTTTCTGTTTGTAAACCTGCTATTTCAGATGTTGCTATTTTTTAAGACCCTCAAACAAGCTCATATTTCCAAGGAGTGTTCAGTGGCCATCAGGGATCCAAAGCCTATCAAAGGCACTGGTCAAGCCTGTGAAATAGAGACCTTGGGTTTTGATTGTGTTGGCATCTTGCTTTGCAGAGGAAGAGAAACAGCACATTTAAAAATTACTTTCTGAGTTCAGCTGTCAGAGAAGGTTTCTGTTGACCTTTACAAATTGATACCGTCACAATCAATGGACAGAAGTTTAAGGGCAGTCTCTGGGGTGGGGGGGCAGGAATGAACGAACCCAAACATTTATAAAATATATATGGAGTGTGCTTTAAAAAGCCCAGCAGAAATACCAGCAAGTATTAACAAGGAGTATATTTCAACAAACCGTTTCATGAAGAATTTATAATACCTGGTTCTAAGTATGGATAGTTAAAACTTAGCTATTGAGATGATTTCTGAAAGTATATAAAACTAAAAATGAGAAAAAAAAATGTGCCTTAGGTTGGTGCAGTGCAGCAATAGGTGGGTGAGGGAAGCAGTTAGAGATGTTGAAGTTGCTTTGCCAGATTCAGGTGCAGGGAAACTGCGTTTGAGGAGCAGCATGGATTCCTCCATGCTCCCTCCAGCCTTGGGAGGCAAAACCATTTACAAAGGCTCAGGAGGAATTGTGTGGAGAGGGAGCAGCCAGTCTGTGATTTCAGCTGCTGCCTCTCTGGTTTTTAAAGAATCTGTGGGACGCACTGAGGAGCTCCTGGAACGCAAGCGTGCAGTCCTCCCCTCCCAGGTGTAAAACAGGCAGAAGCTCCAGTGCTGCAGGAGCTTGCCCTGAATATTCTGCTCATGTACAGGGAAGTTATTAGCACACCAGGGATGGGCTCTGCAGAAGAGGCTGCCTCCACACTGGGGCTGCATGTTCTTATGTGCAGCGTAGAGAGGGGAAAAAAAAAAGCTTCTTGCCTAGACTTTATGTACTGAAAGTTTGTTTTTCCTGCCTACAAACTGCTGTCTGAAAGCACCTGTTTTAATAAAACATATGGGGTTTATTACTTAGTGCAGCCATGGGCAATTAGGCAAATAGAACCTTTGGTGTAAGGAAGTCTTGTGTAAGAGAGCACATTAATTCTTTGACTTGATGACCATAGCATATACAACCCCCACGGACTCCAGGACGTGCTCTCTGTTCCTGGCCCAGAATATTTTGGCTCTAGACGAGGTGTGGCGTCCACCTGGGGGTCCAGAGAGCCTCAGCACAGCCCCTGCCTTCCCCTCAGCCGCAGTACTTCCAAGTCTAAGTAATTACCATTTCAGCTGTCTTACGTGAGTGGATTCTCCTGCCTGCTTGACAAGGTTATCGTGTTGCTTGAGAACCTGTTATTTTCATTAATGAAAAATAAACTGCATTCAGTCTCAATTTAATAGACGTGTGTGTATTGGCTCAAATAGGGTATTTCTGTCATCACGTTCTCCTGCATTGCACAGTCACCTTGAAGCACTTGGGCAAAGCAGCTCTGAAGTCTTGGCTCTGTTCTTGCCTGCTAATGGGGACACCCAAACCCTGTCTTGGCCATTTCAGGTGTTTCCCTTGAGATAGTGGTTTTCTTTAACTCCCAAGTGTTTTTCCAGGGGCTGTTTTAAGTCCCCCTGCAGTTTTGCCTGGTCGGTTTGCCAGAAGTTGGGAAGGCTGTTCTTTTCTTTAGGCGTTGAAATTTCACAGTTACTTGAATCATTTTATTAGGTGGTATTTGGGTTGTGTGATAATTACTAATGTAATGCCAGGAAGATTTCTGTGGGCGATCTTGGGGAAATACCTTTTACATGTCACAAGTGGCTTGTGCTTAAGCTGTAATGAGGCGCCTCTCGCTGTGTGCTTTAGTGGTGACTAATTACCCGTGGTACAGGAGAGACATAAAAGCACCTGTCCCACCCACCCGCTCCGAGCTGCATCTCTTACATAAATGATGCTTAAATACCAGTAAGGGGGATCTGAGGGCTTTGTGAGCATCTTGCCAATGTATTTTCAATGCTGTGCAGGCAGCCAGGGCTGCGGTCCCGTTCCCATCGCGGCGGCTGTCGGGTCTCCCGGGCGGAATGAACGCGCTCCCCTGCGCACCCACAACCTCCGTGTGTTTGCACAGCGTTAATTAAAATGCGTTTAAGCTGAGTGAGTGCTTGTGGTATTTGGGGGCCCTCTGGGGAAGGCAGAAGCAGGGAGGGAGGCAGACAGGCCTGCGGCTGTCGGGGGCTGTGCGAGTCTTGGAGGAGTGGCAGGAGCTGCCGGGGAACGCGGCCACCACCGCAGCACCAGGGCAGTGCTCGGTGCCAGCTGAGCACCTGGAGACCCCTGCCAGGGGGAAGGAGCCCTTTGTGTCCCAGCAAAGCAGCCTGCCCTGGGAGCTGGGAAGTTATTTTGGTCCAACCTCACAGCAGATCTCACTTACTTGGCATCCCTTGCCAAACTGATTTTTGTTGAAGGTGCAAAAGACCAGACCAAGTGCCCGGTTCCCCTGTGCTCCCCCTGCTCCCACCTGTGGGTGTGCTCCCCTGGTGCTTGTGGGTTCATTGCCTCCACTCCTTCCCTTGGCATTGAAAAAACAATCCAAATCCTTCTCACTGCTGGCACCTGTAGAGATTTCCACCACGATGCCCTGGTAGGGAGCCAGGATGTGACACAGGCATAGAGGGAAACAGGCTGCTGCTGCTGCGCTGGAGCAGGACTTGAGAAGAGTGAGGGCTGGAGAGCAATATTTGGGCACTCTTGGGTCTTCAGCTTGGCACTTGGAAGAACATGTGGCCTTGCATTATGATCATTTATCTGCAGGCTTATCAGTCTTAGAAGGTATTGGTGATGGTCTGTGCTTTGGTGCTGTCGGTAGAATTTTGGTTCGTGGCTTTAAGGCTTAATCAGACACTCTTGGGTGCTGCACTCAAGTGCCTGGCTAGTGCAGGAAGAGTCAGTCTGTAATGTCCTTCAGCAGTAACTGGGAGGCTGATTGCTCTGTGTGATGGTTCAGAGCAGCACTGTTTGCATGGACTAACTCTCACTCTGGAGTTGATTTCCTTGGGGAGGAAGCGTAGGTCAGCTGGAAAAAAGATGCTGGTGATATTTCTTTTGCACTGGGAGGCCCAGTAAGGAGTCCAGAATGGGAGTCTGAGAAAAGGAGAAGAAGCTGGAGAGCAGAAGAGACCAATGATGTGTTTCAGAGCTACTTGAAAATGATTTTCTTGTCTCAAAATGCAGCCTTACCTGAGCTAAGGTGCTGGGAGCAGAGACCACTCAAGCCTTCCTTAGATAATGTATGGTAATTGCTTGTTTGGATTATGTACTTCATTGGGAAGTAGCTTCCACATGCTGAAGATATTTTGATAAAATAGGTTATTTTTTGCATCTGGTATGAAAACCCCACAGTCTTCCTAAGCTACCCCGCTGCATGAGTGGCTGTACAAAAATGTTTCAATTTTAAATGTTTTCCTATCACAACATGTGTGCTGGTAATTTGCCAGTTTGACCACTGGAGCCACAAGCGTCTCCTCAAAGCCATCCTGGTGGGGTGGTGGTCAGCAGCACACTGCCACGTGTCACCCCCATGTCACCTCCATCCCTCGGCTTCCCCACCAGCTTGGAGACTTATCTGCTGCCTCCTTGTCAGAGTGAGTGCTTCCAGATTCACAGCAAGACCTCAAGGAGAGACAGATGATAGAGCAGATGGTAGATGACTAATTTGGCAAAGTTAGATGAGTGGAAATTGTTTGCTTTAATTGCTTGTCAAGTCCAGTACCTACATTATAGTTAAGAAGTGACTATTTACCCTCAAACAGAACAAAATGTGGAAAGGAGGGGTGTGTGTGTGTGTGTGTGTTTGGGAAGAGTGGGGAGAAAGAGTGCAGAAGTACACACAGAAAAAATTTGGTGCCAAGGCTTGAGGCAGAAGAACCATTGTTAAAACTTCTTGTATTCATTTCTGTCTTTTTTCAGCAGTAGCTGTGCGATACAGGTCCTGCTTAACATTATTCCTGTTTATTCCTTTCCAGTTGCTGTGCCATAATGTAGATGTGACATAACTAAAAGAGAAACAGTGCTGGAAATACCAGCATAAAACAAGCTGGTGATGTTGGTTTGACATGGTCAGTACAAGTGAATATCCATGAATGTTGCTGCATAAATGTGGTTAACATTTTGATGGTGTTTTTTGGTTGGTGTGAACAGCAAGTCACATCAGTAAAATATGCTGTGTTCCGTCCACCAAAGGGATTTGGAGAGTTTGGCACAAGGAGAAGGTTCCATCAGCTCAGAAAAGCGTTATCACACATAGCTAATCCTTCTTGATGGAGTCACAATCGCTGTCAGTCTCTACTGTGCCCAGCTGTTTCTGTTCATAAAATTGGGAATGAGCTTCCATTTGTAGGTGGCACATGATCAGCCCCTCTTGGAGGTGGGACCAGGCTGGGAACACACATCCTTGCAACTCTTCTGAACATGCTGGAGAGCTTTCACAAAGCCGTATAAAATGATAGTTGAGATTTTAGTGACCAAATTTCAGGAAATGAATTCTTTTGGTCCCTGGCACTATCCAACACAGGGACCGCTTCTCCATCCTGTGCAGAAGAAATGCTGTGGGGGAAGTGTTGGTACTGCCTGTACTGTGTCATCTCATCCCGGTGACACCCTGCCAGCTGGGCAGCAGCTGGGTGGCCGTGCTGAGCTCCTCTTGTGGCCATGTGGCTGTCCAGGGGTTCGTGGCACTCGGGTTGATTGCACGCAACTGGATTCAAATGGGATGATAATTTTCTAGTGTAGAGCAGACCTTGCGGAAGGAAAACACTTGTGCCAGCTGAGCTTTTAATTAGGAGTACAGAGAAAATTATGCTCTCCTTCATTACAGTCTCCCACCTAGGGAAAGAAAGCCTCCAATGCTAAAGCACTCTCCCAAACCACTGGGAAAATGGCTGGTGACCTCCAGGAGTGTTTTGCCTTCTCACGGGAAACATCTGCAAGACTGTAAGTGCAGACAGCCCTCGCTTCATTAGGACGTGCCTAATTGCAAGAAAATCCAGGGCTTTTGCAGCTCATTCAAGGAGAACTGTAAAATAATAATGAAAGGATTAAAAGCGTGTTTCCCCTTCCTGTGTGCCTACGTGACGGGGTGCCCGGGCTGTTGCTGAGAGCGTGGAGCAGAAAGAAGTGAATGGGGATTGCTGGTAATTAGTTGTTCCTTAAGGGGCTCGAGTATTCCCCCCATCTGGGGGTCTTAACAAATTGCCACGAGTGTTTGCAATTATTAATAAACAGTTCTGTTAGCTGCCTTTCAAGAAACCCTGATAATGGTGCTGCCTGTGACAACACAGCTAATTAAGTAAATAAGTAGGAAGTATGGGAGAAGAATGTGTCAGAAAGAGATGAGGACTGCTGTTGGGCTCATCTTTTATGGGGTGAAGGAACCTGTGATTGTCCTTTTTATAAAGACATTCCACAAAGGAGTAAGTCCAAGAATTTAAGGCTCCCTTTGTGTTTTTTGGCCCACTCGACCAACTGATTGACAAAGGGAGGTGGTGCAGGGCAAAGACACCGCTCTCCTGCATCCTTGCCAAAGAGATAATGATAAATATTTTATGATTCAGAGGAAAGTATATTCAGATGCTTGAGATAACACCCTTGGAGTTGGAGGCGAGGATGCCTCATCACTGCTTCTCTGAGTGTGCTTTGGGAGAGGAGTGAGACGCCAGGATTTCAGCTGGGGGTGGCTGTGGTGGAGATAATGGATTCCACTCTTCTTTACTTCTCCAGATGTAGGCTGATCTGGAAAGGGGCTGAATAAGAAATGATCTCCTTCCAGAAGTTAAGCTGGGGGGGGGATTATAAAATCCATTAGTATGAGAAGGAGCAGAACGAGATGGAGGCAAGTGTGATTTCTTAATTTAACGTATAGATTTATCATCAGCAGAGCAGAGCAAAATAATGGGCTAAAAAGCAGAATTTAATGGACATTTTTAAATGTCTCCATTATTTGCCACCCTTAAGTGAGCATTTGAATGATTTGGCTATTTTATGAAAAAAATGTCAATGGGAAATTAATTTCCAAGTCATGTGCGTGAATATTGATGAAAAGCATCATTTCAATACAGACGATTATTACTGTTGTAATTGGGGCCATTAGGAGCCGAAACTCTGTCACTTTAGGTAGCTGCTAATAAGTAAACAGCTGACTGTGAAGTGTGAATGTGTGAGTAATGCCTGAAATCCACTCTTGTGATGGCCAAGCAGCGCTCTGCTCCAGCACCCACCCAAAGTCCCCCATGACTGGGGTGCAGGCGAGAAGTGGCCACTGGCTTGGGGCCATCACTGCTGGTTTGGGATTTCCCAGATGGAAGGGCATGTCCTGGAGCTTTGGGATAACCCTCGTGGGTGACTGTGCACATCAGCACTCTGTGAGGTTTATTGTCAGTGTGGAAAGAGCAGGAATGGCTGAGCACGTTTAGGGTTTGAGGGCTTGGGGGGGTGTCAGGAAATCAGGTCAGACTTGGGTAAAACACAGAGAAAGTCTGATTTTCCTGGGTGTGCCCTGGAGGGTTTCCCTCATGGAGATGCCTCTGTAAGGCCTCCCCCAAGCAAGGCAGAGAGACGTGACCAGAGATGCTCAATAAGAGAGCAGCTTCACACTGGAGGCACATCTAAAGCTGCTCCTCTATGCCCTGTGTTAGAGACAGGGCATGAGTGTTTTTTATTAACCAGCACAGGTTCTGCTGCAGGAACAGTTAAAGCACACCACTTGAATTTTTAATTTGGTTTTTTTGGGGTTTTTTTTGGGTTTTTTTGGTTTTTTTGTGGGTTTTTGTTTGGTTTTGTTTTTGTTTTTTTGTTGTTTTTTTTCTGCTCATCCATTTCTGGATGTATTTCTGGATCTTATATGTTTCTATATAAGACTACACATCAAACAATGTACAACAAAGTGCTTCAAAGGGGGTTCCTATAAATACAGATTAAGGTGGTTTTGCATGGTGTGACAAGGAAATACATTCTGCTCTGCTTATGTTTATGCCTGTGTACAGCTGGAACATCCCTGCAAATACATATTATTATAGCACTTAATTTTAAAGAGCTGCTACAACACATAGATGCCTGTTGCTGTTCCAGGAGAGGAGCAGGAGGTGAGTGGGGTATGTTCCTGCTCTGTGTTGAGCTCAGGGACAGAGGGACTGGGAAGCTGGTGTGGCTCCTGCTCCCACTTCACACACAGTTACTGCAGTGCTTTTTAACTGCCTTGGCAAATCAGACCCAGGACAATTATTTCTGCCCTGGAGCAGCTGGGAGTTGTCTCATACTGCTCAAAACGAGGCATAAAACTTTGTAAGTAGGAGTTCACAGCCTGCTTTCTGGCCTGTGTCCCTCCCAGGTTTGGCTCCCTGGTCTCAATGGGCCATCAGGAGCACCTTTGTGATTGTCCCTGGCAGCAGCATTTCTCTCTCATGGCAGGAATGCCTTTTTACCCCTTTGGTTGTTGTTTGCCTTGAAAAACCTGCCAAGAGCATCTCTAATCTCTCTGTTTTAAAGGATTCTCTGCCAAGGATGGGAGGTGCTGTCCCAGCCCTTCCTCCTGCAAGTGAAGGACCTAACCTGCTTTTCTTAAATACTGCCACGGTTTCCTCTTTTGTATTTTGAATGTGACATAATTATTAGGTGCATCAAAAGCGTGCATTGCAAAGCTGAGACAGAGAGATTAATGACTGATTGTAATAATGGATTATTAATGATCCATGATTATAGCCACGTTTGCTTTGTGACTTCAGCTTGTTGAGCTGAAGTGCAGGTCAGAGCTCTCTCCTGCTCTGAGTTCTGTTTCTGCATCAGCTTGCACTGCTGGTTGGGTACCAAAGGAAAAAAAAAAGTGAATTCTGCTCCCCTCAATTGATGTAGGATAATCACTTTTGGTGTGTGACTTGATTTGAGGCAATCTGTGACCAGTTTTTTGTGGAAGTTCTCTTTTTAAGATGGACATTAAGTGCTCAGAATTGCTATGAGATAAATTTAAAGGATCAGCATGATTTATTCTAAATTAGCTTTAAAAGCTTATTTTTTTTTTAAATCCAAAAGAATTGATTACTAGCCTTATCAAAAACTGGGAGAAGTTACTGCAGTGGTTTGGCTGTACAAAATTAATCTCAGATAAAACCCCTAGCCCTGGTTCACATCTGGGCTGGCTTCACCCCTGCCGAATCCTCTCGCAGGAACAGTCTCCAGGTGTTTCTGCCTCCTCACAGCAAACAAATGGCTGCATTAGCTTTCAGGAAGCGTTTAATGGGTGTGCAACATGGAATATCAGTGTTGCAGCGTACAGCTTTATTAGCTGAGCTGCAGGAATTGTTTTCTGAGCTGTGTTGGTCCTTAGCACAGATTGCAGAACGGAACGGAAGGTATTTATTAGTCCTTGGGAGCCTTGAGACAGAATAATACTTACCTGGCTGGAAATATGATCAGTCTCCTAATGGATACTGCTGTATTTAAGGAAGGAACACACAAACCCATTTTGTAACTGCTAAGCAAGGATTTTTAGGTGCCCTGGCAGGCACAGGGATGTGTCTCCCTGAGGAGATAGCACACGAGGGCAGGTCTCGAGGCTTTTCTGAATAAAACTGTGTACACGAGCTAGGACAGGGCTTTGTATTTCAAAAAGGAAGAAATGCCATCTCCTAGTTGGAGTGCTTAGTCCTTCCAGTGTTCCCAGAGCTAAGTGAGGTCCCAGTAGGACCATGCCTTTCCATCTCCCAAAATAGCTGTTAAAAATATTATGAATGAAATCGTGTTTAGGTATGATTTACTCTAAGTGGCAAGGTTTTACAGAAAATCTAAAAATTGGAATGTTCATGCTTTTAAGTTAAGCCTCAAAATGAGGTGATGGCTTCTATTTTGAAACCTGAGCAGACCAAGCAGTTCTGTTTTTCTTCAACACAGTATAATGAACATAGGTCAAATATTTCAGATTTTAACTGCAGCGAGAACTTTGAAATTTTACTTTTGCCAGGTCATAGAAAGAAATAATATTCCAGCATTTCCTATGGTGGGTAGACCCAATGCCTGTTTAGAGAAACAGCCCTTGCAGCGCCTGTTCAGCTTTGGTCTGTGCTCTTTAGCCCCTGGAAACACAACCCAAAAATGATCTGACCAACCCTTCACCCTGTGGATGGTTTGTAATGAAACCAGCCCGTGGGAGTCATGGCTCAGCAGGAACAGACTTCTGCTGCCATTTTTGGGGCAGAGGGAGTTTCCTTGGGAGAAAACTTTGGGCAGGTCATGGGCTTCTGGCTGCCTCCTGAAGCCCTTTGCCAAGAGGCTGCTGGAAGCTCAAATTGCCCCGGCACAAGAGGGAATAATTCTGCAGCAGAGAGACCACAGAGGGAGCAGAGATTAGAATTGTTCCCATTTCTAGTGAGAAAAAAAAAAAAAAAAAAAAAAAAAAAGAGGGGGGGTATAGTAAATAAACAGTCAATAATTGTAGTACTCTGAAATGTAATTACTTTTGGTATTTATAAAAAGGACCTGCATCATTCAAAAGAGTATGCTGTAGCCAATTTTACTGATTATGCCTCCAGTCGTGGAGAGTTTTGTTTGTATTGATCTGCTCCAGAAGTGGGATTGGCTCCAGAAATGCCATTCTTGTCAGGCTCCTGTTTTGCATTATATAATGCCCATTTCCAAAGTTTAGATATACCCAGATTAATTTGCTCACAGATGAGAACAACCCACAAGCTGCTGATTTAAGAGGAAAAGAAAGTGCATTGAAGCAAACAAACCAAAACCAGCCCAGCCCCACACTTGACCATTTAAGCAGCATCCCTGTCTGAGCAGGCTGAGCAATGTGTGAAAAGGTGATCAAGTAAAATGCTGCTTCTGTATTTATTTCTCTATTTTTTTTGTCACTGCATGATGACAGCAGGCTGATACCCTGAGCTGAGCTTCTGGGATTCTGTGGTGGCTTTTAACTGGGCTTCAAAATGTAGAACTGAGTGGTGTAATATTAAAGGGTGTCCTTTGAAAACTGTACTAAGGTGGTGTTTCCTGACATTTCCTTGCTGTGCTTTCAGCCTGGGGACTCGTGGAGAGACAATGTGGTTTTTGCTGTTGTTTTTCCTTTATTTAATTGTTTAAAGCTGGGAAGAGCTGGGGTCTTAAGGAAAGTGACGGGGAAAACAATGTTGGGTGTAAGTCTTCTGCTTGGGTTGCTCCTGGCTTGTCCAAAATTCTATTCAGAATAGTGAAAACGTTGAATTATCCGGGTCAGCTTGGATGCACAGGTCTCTCCAGCCTTGTGTCCTCCAGCCCATGATGGGACCGGCTCTGCCCAGTGTCTGATTCTGTCACTGGTGGAACTGCTGGGGCTTTGCTGAGACCTGAGGTTGACCCTTTGGCTGCTGGGGTCAACCTGCTTGGCCTTTTTCCTGCACTTCTGCCTTTTCAGCCGTTTTGCATTTGGTGGCAAATACCCGCACTTCAGCCCATTTGGTGAGAGGTGTTTAAGTTGCTGAGACCATCACAGGCTGTATTTCTATGTTCCATCTTCACTGCTGGTATTCCAGTGTGACTCGTGTGACCCAGCCCTGTGAATCATTACAGATTTTTGTTGCAACGCCCTGTATCACCGCGTACAGACTCTATTGTGCTCCAGTGCCCCTCTTCCACGGTGCCCTGATGGATTGTGCTGTGTTTTTTTTGCAGTGTGTGCTGGCACTGAGAACAAGCTGAGCTCCCTGTCTGACCTGGAGCAGCAGTACCGCGCCCTGCGCAAGTACTATGAGAACTGTGAGGTGGTGATGGGCAACCTGGAGATCACCAGCATCGAGCACAACAGGGACCTCTCCTTCCTGAGGGTAAGCAGGCTGCTGTTCTCCTTCCCTCCTCCTTCCTCCCTCCTTCCCTCTGCTTCTTTTTGCGGGGAGCAGCGATAGGTGCTGGGCTGGAAAAGACCCGGCTTCTCTGCCACCAGCAGATAAGCACTGGAGGACTGGGGAAGCTAATCCTAGTGAAATGCTAGATATGGACTGATTTCTAGACTAAGCAAGGGAAGAACTCTGGGCAATGTTTGTTGGAGCATTTAAGAGAAAGGAAAAAAGTGATTGCTGTATCGACATGAAACCTTCTTCATGTGTGAGACTGGAGCTAAGAGCCTAACAATCTCCAGCGTCCAGGGCGAGTCTGTGGTAGATGAAGGCTGTACTGCTTTTGGGGAGCCTGGGCTGTGCATTCCCTCAATCCTCTTTGCATCAATTTTGGATTTGTGAAGGAGCATTGCAATGTGGTTTGCAGATACCCTGTTGCCCTGCTGGCAACCACAAGAGAGACAGGGGAATATTGAGTTCAGGAAACTTAAGCCCATCATTATTTGGCATTTCACGTTCTTTGTGTTTAAAGAAATATCCCACTAAAGGAGTGATCCAGGTGGGCATCTGAGGATGCTGCAGGGGATGTGGCTGTAATATGGAAGGTAGGTCTGAGGGCCAGGGTAGAAAAAGCAGCCTGTGCCAGTGTGGTTGTAGTCTGTGCTGTGTTTGTACTCTCCATGACACAGATAAGGGTTTACACTGCTCATATTGCTCTCCTGTACCTCTTAAAAATGCTGCTGTCATGTTGCAGGATGCGTGTCTGTGTGTCAGTGGCACGTTCACGCGGCAGGAGTGGTGGAGTTTAAATCTGGCAGCAGGAAGAGGCAGTGGGAGGCAGCCCCAGCTGGCTGGGTTACGCTCACTCACTCCCTGTGCTGGGCCTTGGCTGAGCTGAGTGCTCAGTTCCAGTCTGTAAAACTGTGAACTTTGCACCACACTTTCCAGCAAAGGCAAAGCCAGGCAGCGTGTTTAGCTCTGCTTCACATTGAATTTTTTTTTGGGGTTTCTCAGCCTTGCCACTCCATCCATTGGTGTATATTTACTCAACGTGTACACCAGGCTGCTGAAAGATCTGGGAGCAAAACTCAGCCACCAGACACGTCTGGAGTAAAGCTTGGGGTGCTAATTGCACTCAGACTAACAGATTGCCTGTTAATTTGAGTGACAAATGCCTCGGAAGTGAATGCTGTCCGTACATCTCACAGTTGTGACAGGTGGGGAAAGCACATATGCCTTTGCTCTGAAATAGATACAGCCTTGGTGCAGCTGGACCAGCGTTGGACAGGTGGCAGATCCTCTTCCTGCGAGGGCAGGATCCCTGCTCTGGCTGGGGCATCTCTGCAGTTTCAGATGCCTGCTGAAACCCCCCTGGCTGGAATTCATGGCAGGCAGTCCTTCCGCTTCAGCTTCCCTTCCTCCTTACTCCTGCTGGGAGGCGGGGGAAGCAGATTACTTGGAAATTAGGAATTAGCATTCTCCACAGAGAGCTGCCATAAGCAGTGCAACATATTGGTGGAAAGAAGGCAGTCAAATTATCAAATGAGATCAAGAAGGAAAGGTCCTGTTCAGTAAATGAAGGTGGTTTGGTCACCTGTGCTTTTTGGTGACAGCTACTATTGCTTTTTTATTAGTTTTATTTCTTCTCTTACCTGCATCTGCTCCCTCACAGATGTCTCAGCAAAAAAGCAGAACTTGAAACAAAACTCAGCAAAGTGGAAGGCCTAGTTAGTATGATAAATTGTAGTCATTAAAGTAGAAAACCAAACAGAAGAGAACATGTTCTCGGTGAGGCAAATAAATAAATAAATGTTGGCACATTTACGCCGATAATTCGACATTCATTAGTCAGGCAGTATTACTCCTTTTATCATATTAAAAATGGTTTTAATGGCCAAATGAAGGTGGCAGATGGGACATAACTAAGAGAAAGGCTGTTTGTCTCTCTCAGACTTAAATGCAGTGAACTCTCCGTGCAGCACCACGCTCCTTCAGCCTGCTCCAGTGTTTCAGTCCCTGTTGCAGTGATTTCCCTCTTCCTCCACCAAAAGCACTTCAGGCAGGTGCTGGTGCAGCCCTGGGTTATCTGTGTTCCCAGCCGATGACAGCCATGGCTCTGTGTGCCCACCTGCCCGCTCTGCTGTGCTCAGCTTAGCTGGGCAACTTCTTGCTCCAGGACAGAGGGAAGCCCTGCTAAGCTGTAGGCATGTGGAGCCTTTTCATCATGCAGTAATAAACAAATAGCATCAATGAATTGAAGTGAAAAAAACCCATAATTTTATTTACCCGGCGGAGGAGCATTAAAAGATCAGCATCCCATCTCTCATATTTATTTAGACATTTATTCCCTAAGCAGATTTGCTTTATGTCTATGAGTTAGCTGTCTGGATATGTGCTGATGAAGACTAAAAGGGGCTGTCTGTCACCTGAGTGAAGTGCTCAGCCACTTCAGCTGCCAGGCCTGCAGTTCATGAGGAGCTGGATTTCTGTAAGAAGGGATTGCATGTGCCAGTTGTTCCTTTTCCTGCTGTTCTTATATGTGAGCAGAGCAGGAGGACATATCATCTGTGTAACTTTAATATATATTTTATTTTGGTTCCTGGTTGTGTTATAGTCTGGCTATTGCTTTCCTGTGAGCAACTGCAATATGAACTCGTGTTCTGGGTGTGCTGCCTCCAGCGCTGCCAGCTCTGCTCCTGCTGCTTGCTGCTTCCCTGTGCTGTGGCCACAGTGGAGTTGTGGCAGAGGAAAGGAGCACTCTGTAGCAGGAAAAATTGTGTCTAAGCCTGAGTGCTGGGTAAGCACAGATATTCCTGATATCTGTCTGACAGCTGGCTTGCTTTGCCCTTCTTCTTAGGCTTAACCTACTCGCAGGAAATGTTCAAGGGGTCATTCAGTTTTTGCAGTCCTACCTCTGCCAGCTCTGGCAGGGAAATGAGGCTGAGGTTAATGCAGCCCATGGCTCCCCCCTCCCTGTGGCAGCCAAGGCAGGCTCTCCACTGATTGAACTGGGCAGGACAAATAACGGGGTGGGAAGCAGTCCCTTGGAGCTGCCTTGTCCCTGTGGTGTGTCCAGGCTGCCCCAGGGAGTCAGCAGTGACAGTGGGCAGGGTCAGGCTCCATCTCCCACTGCTTCCCAAGCCACCAGCATGCTTCCCCTAATTGCACAGCCAGGCTCTTGCACTGGGATTTGCTCCACGAAACCAGATAAGCTGCTGGAGCTGCTGCGTGTCTTGAGTCTCGTCCAGGAGAGAGCTGAGATTTACTTCCCTGCTTTGGACTTCAGGAAAAAAAACCCTTGAGAAAAGCTCAGGTTGTTCACTGGTTCATGTTGCAAACAACTGTTTGAAGAACAGAAGGGGGAACCTATTTTAGTTTTGCTTGGCAGAGCAGACAGTTCCTATTGTGGGCTGAACTTATTTCTTAATAGCATCTCCATATTCAATTTTCAAAATAAAATACACAACTAGTGTATCACATACCAGTCTTCTGCGAGTACTTCTGTTAAACACGTTTGGTAAATGAGAGTTATCTGGCTTTTAGCAATTCACAGTCACTACATTGTCTTCTGGTGCCCAGATTTTATTTAACCAATCCAGATTATTTATTTTTAAAGACGTGATCAAAGTTCTGTGGTGTTCCCTGCCATAACTGTCCCAAGTGATTATGAAACTCATTTTTAACCACGATCAACAGTCTTCAAAAATTATCTACCACTGCTTTATGGCTTCTTTTTTCATTCACCTCAGCAGTGCTTGTGTAGCACCTCCAGCCACACTTGCAGGGCAGCTGTCCGGGTGGATGTTTCATGGTGAATATTACATTTATTGCAGAGATGTAGGGCCCCATCTCCCCTCTGCCAGCACTCATGGCCCCGTGCTTGGTGAGAACCCCTGCCAGCCTCACCTTAGCCTGTTTCTTACATCATATTTAGGCTCTGTGGCAGGTGGGATTTGGCCATTTGGACTTTATGTTCTTTGGTTTGGGCTGTGTTTAATCTTTGGAGGAAGTTTTGGTGGAGCAGACCCCTCTGCAGGGCAAGGACTGCCAGAGAGCCAGGGGAGGAGCTGTGTGTGTTGCCAATGCTGCCTGGCCCCATGGCATTCAGAGCTGCTGCTTGTTAAAAAAACAAAACAAAACAAAACAGAACTTGGAGGGGGTTTAAAACCCTTTTTGGTCTTTTACAGCAAACCAGGGCTCAGCAGACCCTTTTGCAAGCTCTGGTGGCAGAGCTGAGAGGAGATGTTGGCACAGAGAGAGTGTGCATGTAACCAGAGGTGTTGGGGAGGGGTGTGCAGGGATGGAGGGCATTGCTTGGCAGAGCAGTGTGATGCTGTGTGGGGCTCCTGAAGGCCTGGCAGCACAGCCCTGCATCCCTTCTGCAGCAAAATGGCATCTGACTGCCCAGCTGACGGGCTGCAGCAATTCCCTGCTCAGCAGAAGGGGCTGTGGAGTCCTGTGCCTGTCAGGAGTTCCCAGCAAGGCTGGGGGTGGCTGTGTCTCTGTGGAGGGGGACTTTCCCCAGAAGTGCCAGGAAAGCCCTGCAGTGTGGCCCTGCCCGGAATGGGGATTCCCAGGAGGGGGTTGCTGCAGCATTTGTCACGCAGTGAGGTGCATCACTTGCCAGTGTGCGTTTTGTCCTTGGCTGGCAAGAGGCTAAGTGGCCTCCAGGTAATTCCAGACAAGGAAGTTGAGCACATGTGTTTATGTGCTCCTGATTGCCCTCCCAGGACCTTGCCTGTTAGGAAACAGAACATGGACAGCAGAGCTGTGAGGGTCAGAGCTGTGCAGGCCACACTGATGCCTGGAGAAGGCTGACCTAGAACAGAGGCTGGACAGAGCTAAAGTAGGAATTTATTCAAAGGCCTCCATGGATCCACCTTGGGCAGCACAAGAGCCCAACCAGGGCTACACCCAAGATGAACCAAAATGGTCACAAAATGGACAACTGGTCACGGGGTCTCTCACTTTTATAAGTTCTGCTCCATTTGCATATTGGAGTTAATTGTCCAATTATAGCTTTAGCCCATGAAGTCCCATCCTTCTTGTTTTTCTCTCTTCAGTCCATGTTGTTTATGCTCTTGGGCCTGAGATTTGGATCATTTGTCCTTGGTCCCCAGCTAGAGAAGGAATTGTTTTGTCTCCCTGCTCTGTGCAGAGAGCTCACCATCCCCTAATGTGAAGCCCAGACCCACAGACTAAAGCAGAACAGAATCTGAAAACTATAAAAGCTAAAACCTGAGGCATCAAGACAAATCTGGGTGGAAAGAGGACACCTCCAGCTTGCTGTTGAACACAACTGCCGTGCTGGTGGGTTACAAGAGACCAGTTGCATGCCAGGCCATGCTTCTGGCGTGGACAGAATGTTTCACATGGGCTGTGGTCAGCTGCCAGCTGTGCTGGGTGAACCTGAGATGAGTTTCAAGTGAGCTGCATCCCAGACTCAGAGGGTGGAGTGGGAGCAAAGGCTAATTGCAGAAGGCATATGTGATACAGCTCTGCTGCTCCAGGAACTAGGCTTCTTCTGCCATTTCCCATTGCTTGTGTAGAAATAGCAGCTTCAAATGATCACAGCAGTTCAAACTCTTCTCAAAATGCCTAGGAAGCAAGGAAGAGAATGCCACAGATCTGGATGGTCTTCCAGGCCTGTCCTGTGCTTGGAAGCAGATACTGAAATGCTGCAAGCACAGTGAATAGCTGAGTACCAGGCACTGTTGTGGTAACTGGTGTTCCTGTGGCCCTCATCCCTTTATATTGACAGATGCCACAGTGCTCATAGTCCCTAACAGAGAGTCAACCAGCTCCATCCTGACCCCCCCACTCCTGGAGCCCCCCAGCTGGTAGGGAAAAAGCATCCAGCACTTTCTCACCTAAATGTCTCCAGAGGTGTTACATTATTTTTGTGCTGCTGTTGCTTATCCCCTTGGTGTTACCTGACTTTCCTGTGCTGTCCCAGTCTCCACTGCAGCTGTGTGTAATTCAGGCATGTCCCTGCAGCTCTGCAGGCTGGCCTTAGCAGCCCCTGTGCCTCCCTTGGATGCTCAAAATCCCCTTTTTAGCACTGCCTGTCGTGGTTTCTACCCAATTTTGTAGGCACAGGACGTGGTGCTGCTCATTTTGTGCCAAAGCCTCCGGTGTAAGCCTCAGGCTGCTGCTGCTGGATGCAGCTTTGTAACCCAGGGGCCCTGCCCACACCTCCCCTTCCTTCTCCCGAAAAAGCTGGGTCAATATACATTAAAAAAATAAAACAAATTAAGCCTCAAGCTGAGTTTGCCAAGCTGTAACCAAATTTGTGCTCATTAGCATATATTATTTATCAGTTATTTTTGGTGGCTTGGTGTGAAAGGTATATTTGAAATTACCAGTTGTGTTTAGGAGGAGAGCTGGGTGCTGTGGGAATGCAGAGCTGCAATCTGGGAATGCAGAGCTGGGTGCTGTGGGAATGCAGAGCTGCAATCTGTGGGAATGCAGAGCTGGAATCTGGGAATGCAGAGCTGCAATTTGTGGGAATGCAGAGTGCAATCTGTGGGAATGCAGAGCTGGGTGCTGTGGGAATGCAGAGCTGCAGTCTGTGGGAATGCAGAGCTGGAATCTGGGAATGCAGAGCTGCAGTCTGTGGGAATGCAGAGCTGGGTGCTGTGGGAATGCAGAGCTGGGTGCTGTGGAAATGCAGGCTCCTGTTTTGGTGCAGCAATGAACTGTGAAGATTTGTGTCTGTGCCTGCTGAGTGCTCTGAGGCTCCCCAGGAACCATTTTTTTTGGGCAGGGGAAGTTGTTATGGAGGATGGCTGCAGATTTCCAGGAAAGCCTGAGTCTAATGGGGTGGCACTGGGCTGCTCCTCACATCCCACCTGCTGCAGGGTGCCCTTGTGAGTGCTGCCAAAGCCACTGGGGCAGTGGCAGCCACATCCCCATGTCCATGTCCCCGTGGCTGATCTGCTGTGTAAAACTCGGGCCATCATTCTCATGGGGTGACAAACAGAGGGTGACAATCAGTCCGCCCCTTGCTGTGCATCCCCCCAAGAAGGGAGAGTTCAGAGGCTCCCCTGCCAGAGCTCTTGGGGGGTTTAGGGATGGATCCCACCATGGGGCTTGTTTTGCCCCTTGTCTGGGTTGGCAGTGGCCAAGAGCTTCCCCAGCTCTCCCACAGCCTTTCTTTGCCTGCGTCTCCTTCAATAAGCTGGAGCATCCTTCAGCTGTATCATGTGTAGAGAGGAGAGGTCAAGATTTGAAGTCCAGCTTGATTAAGGAGTCTCTTTAAATTGTCTTTCAGCATTTTTCATTCAGCTCCTATTGTACAGCAGGCGCCCCGTGCCCAGCTGCCTGGGAAGCCTGTCTGATTCATGTGCAAGGCAGCAGTAGCCACTCTAGATCAGGAGAGAGATCAAAGGAGCCTGACTTAAATAATTCAGAGTAGCCCAGACCCACACGCACGCTCGAGATCAGCAATATCCTTTTCCCTCTATCCCCTTTTTGTGTTGCAGGGAGGCTGCCCTTGGCTAGGCAGAGCAGAGCACTGGGGAGGTGATGTGGGGTGCCTCCCCCATGCCTGGGGGCTGCCAGGTGGATGGGAGGTGGAAGTCTGTCCTTCTCACTGGTCCTCCTGAACCTCACAGGCCCCTCTGGCAGCTTTTGGGTCCGGCAGGGGTGCCCAGGCAGGTGCGGGGTGCACGGCATGGCAGTGCTCCTGCTCGTGCCAGGGTGCCACTGCACAGCCCTCCCACCACCTTGCTGGGAAATCGGGAGCTGCAGCAGGCTCCAGGACCAAAAACATGGCTGGGACATAAGGATCACTGCTCCAGGGGGAGTGTTTCCCAGGTTTGCAGAGGTACATGCTGGGTGGGTCACGTGTGGAGGATGGAAATACAGCCCAGCGGTCAAATATTTAACGTGAACAAAACTGTTTGGATTTGTGGCTCTGTCTAGGCTTGTTACTTTTTTAAAAAATTAAATACAGACGACCGATTTATTTATTTTCCCGCTGTTTAGTGCCTGCTTAGAACCTTTCTTCTGTCCATCCATGAAGGGGTCTGATGCCTGGGTGTCTGTAAAACACACGTGGCTAAGCCAGACCACGAGAAGCTGCAGGGATGAGTACTATAAAAATGTTGGTAGTGGAGAGGAGGACATTATTAAAAATAAAACAGTGCAAACCTCCTTAATTAGGTGCTGTTTCTCTTCAATGTTGATCTTCCCTCTAGGCCACTGAAACCAATTATGCCCTCTCTCAACCACCTTATGTTGTTAATGATCTTACTCTTTAAATGTAAAGCTCTCCCCTACAAATGGGATTGGAAATGCTGGCCTTACTGAAACTCGAGAAAAACAAACGGCACAGTAAAAGTTAAACCAGCCAATAGAAAAAAAAATCCAAAACAACTGTGGTTGCAAACACTTTTAAATTATAAATGGATTGGTTAGGTTGTAAAGCAAATGAGGAGCTTTCTGTCAAGCGCAGAAAGAAAGGTTATGAGGTGTAAATGTTGAGTGTAATGAGATTTGAAGTCTTAACCTCAGCTAGAGTATGGTATAAACTCTACCACTTCACTCTGTTCACTGACAAGCTTTGCTCAGATGTCATTGAGGCTTCTTTATTCTGCTCTTTGTCCCCCCATCCTCTCAAATCCTTCAGTGGAACAGGGATGGGAGCGCAGATGAGGTGTGGAGAGGGATATAGCTACACATGTAATTGAGGTATAGCAGCCTGTGCCAAGTGGAAGTGTGTTACACTTTCCTTTGAGTAACATTTTTCTGTTTTCCTGAGCATTTAGGCAACACATTGCCAATTTTTCCTCTAAACCTCCCTCCCTCCAATCCCATTTTACTGTGGAATAAAATGAAATTAGACAAACCAACTGTGAGAGAGCTGCATAATCTTGCATTGTAATACACCGACTCAGAGTCCTGGATCAATGGGCTTGAATTACGGTTAAAATCCATATGAAAAGAAAAACAAAGTCTTTTGCTGTAAGCTGTGTCAAGGGGTGGAGGAGCAGAGGGATGGATTGAGGCTCAGCCAACAGTTTTTTTGTGCTAAACTGGATCAATTTTAAAGGTTTCCTCTGTAGATGCCAGCCGCGGGGCTTTTATGGTTCAGAAATATCAGCACAACTGTGCAGATTGCAGAATTCAGCAGCAATGCTCCCACCCCAAACCTGGCCACTAATTACAGATCACAGCCCCACAGGTGTGCAGATCCTAGGTGCCCAGGAAGGCTGGGACAGAGGGAGAAGTTGGCCTTCCTGAGCATCCTCCTCAAAAATACCATGCCAGGGGAGCGTTTTCATGGATGTGTGCTGGGGAAAGCTGCTTCATTGTGTGGGGCTGGTCTGAGGAGCTGGGGGGCTGGAGCTGGCCAGGCTGTGATAGAGGATGTGTCTTTGTGGGACTGGGGGCATTGGGGATGGCTTTGCCCAACCCATCAAACTGCCAGCAGGAATATCTCTGGTTCTGCAGCTCACAATTCTGAGAAATTCTGAGAAATTCTGAGAAATTCTGAGAATGAAGAGCTGCAGAGTTCTGCAGAGTTCTGCAGCTCTTCATTCCTGCAGGGAATGAAACCAGGTACCACTGGCTTCTCAGGGAACATGTGCCTGGGGTCATGCATCATGATGGGAAGGTGGAATGGGAAAAATTTGGTTAAAAAGTCGAGGGTTTAGTCCTAGTTCAAGGCAGTACTTCCACAGGGTAAGCACAACCTGTCTCATCCAGTGGTACTCAATGTTTGAAGTTAACTCAAAGGCTAATAGAGTCTGCATGCTGTACTGAATGGCATGAAGTGTTTCTTTCCCCCCTTTGGTGGTCATTAGTCCTTCCAGAGAGAAAGAATGAAGTGCTTTGAGGTAACATCTGAACATAACAAACCTGAAAATGTCAAAAGGCAAGGCAGAAATATCACGCTGATTTTGACAAACCTGCACTGTTTTGTGCAGGGGAAAATAATACTGATAGCTTAATGCTGCTTACTGGAGAGTGGCTACACCAGAAATGAATTTTGTGAGAGAGTTTGTGCTCATGCTTTAAGAAAACAACCTTAATGAGAACAACGTGGAGCTGAAACCCTCAAAGTAAATGCCACTCACTTTGAATATGGTGAAAGGGAGATTCCCAGCCAAGTGGTCCAAGGGCTTGAATGGTGGCCCGACCCTGATGTCACCACTTCTTCTGATCTCTTATGTGTTGGGGTGTTCACTTGTTGATGATTCTGATGTTTTGAGATTGACTCGGATCCTAAAGTGCCAGCAAAAAACCAATATTACCCATTGGTGTAACAATACAACATCACACATTGGTATCTAATTCAGGATAACAGTGGTGGTGGTGGAAGTATCTGTGCATTGCTGCCTCCAGACATGGCAGCTTGAGGTGTGCAACAGGGTTGGCTTGAATTCTGTAAACCAAAAAAAACACAACTCCCTGCTGTAATACATCCCCCAGGAATAATAATGATAGTTCAGCCTTAAAACTGTGATGCAGAGTGAAGGCCTAAGGAAGCAGAATTCACTCTGAATATCAGGGAGGCACACAAGATGATTGGGGAAAGAGAAAAAGCAACGTTCTCCCTGCATTTCTGTCCCATATGTGTGATGGTCTCATGAACACATGATACCTTACCTAAACCAGGGAAATGTATTAAAAACATGCCTGGATTCGTGTGGAAAGGCACTGCAGGAAGGGACTCAATCAACTTCGGCTCCAAATAATCGTCAGCAATATGCAAGCAGAGAAAAACAGTGTAAAAGAAGATCTTTGCAGGTATTTCTACTGTGTTACACCCACCGTAGAGAGTGGGGACAGCTGCTCAGCTTCAACCCACAACGTTCTTGCTGCTGCTGGTTGCAGTCCCAGCTCTCCAACTGGTGCTGGGCGTCCTCCCTGCCCGCCTCCTCTGCCTGTTTTTTTGTTTGTTTTTTTTTCCCCTGGAAATGCTGACATTCAGAATTGAGGCCAGGTGAGGTCCATCAGTTTAGGAAGTGGGAGCTGACCCCCCTGTGCTGTCAATTATCTGTGGTGCCTGGCAGCAGCGTGGCCGGAGGTCACGGCAGCGGTGCCCGGTAATGACGGCAGGTGCTGGAACACGCTCCCTTGTCAGCTCATCATTCCAGTGCCAAAGCAATAATTTGATCTCGGCAGAACAGCTGGTTTTAGACTGCAGATTATCCACTATTTCATCTCCTCGCGGAGCTGCAGAGCTGATTTGTTTCAGCTACAGATCAATTATGTCCCAAAACAACACTCAGTTCACTTGTATCGTGTGAAATGAAGATAAAATGGGTTCAGGCATTAAGGATGGATCTTGTATTACAGACCCTCTGTCCCTGCACATAAATACCCATCACCAGGGAGTGAGTATTCATTCATTCCTGGGGCCAGTCATGCTCATTTCATTAGGAGGCAGTGAATTATTTCAGCAGAACGGTGCATAGATAAGAATGAACTGTGCTTAAAAGGGCATTTATTTCGTGCACTTCCTTTAAGTGTCCCTGGTTGGGGGATCCCCTAATCACTCAAAGTGATCTAATGTATAGTCAGATACATCTGCTTAGAGCCTGTTGGGAAACACTGAATATTGTGTGGGAGATCAGTCCTTGCAAAGGAAGTGTTTTCACATAGCCTTTTTCTTGATGTTATTGGCCTTTTAAGCAAAAGTTTCTCAGTGAAAGTGAGGGTTTTTGCTTCATTTGCAATGAAGACCCCTCACCTTGCAAATCAATGTGGAGCGTGCTCAGCCAGCACACTCCTGGACTGTACTGAGAAGCAGCACTGTCCCAAAATCATGGAATAATGGCATAGCTAGAGGTATTCCTAGTGGGCAAGCCAGCATTTGCTTGGGCAGAGTGGGTCCAGCACATGTAAATCCATAACAACACAGATATGTTGGCAAATTTCACAGCAGCCCTGCCATCCCCTGCTTGGGGATCGATTCAGCTCGTGCTGGTGGCTAAACAGGGCTGGCTGCAAGTATTCACCAAGCAAATGCTGGTAAAATGTTAAAATACTGCTTTTGCTTTGGCTTTGTGAGCCTGGTGTTTGACCAAAAAGTGTGGTGTTTATTTAATAGAAGAGGCAATCTGCACACACGTGCACAAACACGTTGGAGCCAGCCAAGCCTGCAGCCAGGAGTTATAAAAATCCTATTTATTTAAATGACTTTGAATAGAGTTCACCTACTCCCTGAGATTTCAGTTTAAAAATAAATCATTTTGGTTGTGTTTCTGCACCTCCACTCCTCTCATAAAAGGTCACCTTTCTCCAAATGTGCCTTCAGGTTGTGAGGCCTCATCATGGTTTTTCTTTAAAGTTTCAGTTGTTGCTTAAAGCCCTTGCTGTATCCAAAGTTTTGGGTTGTTCCTTCTGGAAAGAAATCACATATCCTTTTGCATCTAATAAGGGCTGAAATTTTGCTAGGTGAAGCAACTGGTAGTTTTACAATGTCTGCTGCCTGAACTATCCCTGCAACTCTGAGAAGCCTCAACCCAACAGCTCCTTAAGCAATTTTCAATTTTTCTTTTTCTCCCATGAAATTTTAATGCTCCATCATGACATGAATTCATAGTGGATGCAAATGTTTATCAGATCTGCTGCAGACAGCATCCACTGGATGTTAATTTGCCAGAAGCATGAATCCCATTGTGTGTGGTTAGCAGGGACTTCTCAGAAGCAAAAGGAGCCAGCCTTCATCTTGGCTTCAGGAAAGCTCCTAGTAAAGGTTTCTCTTGTTTCCCTAAATAAACATCTCCAGCTCCATCCTCCAGAGGCCTCTCTGAGTGCCCCTCTGGGGCTCTCACAAAACAAAAAGGACTCTTGTTTGACAGCACTCTTAAAAGGCAATGATTTTTTTTCACCCCTCACTTAACTGTCAGGTAATCAGCCATCATCTGGTTCAATACAAGGCTTTGTTTTCATTTGTTTATTTTTTAATTGAGCTAAATGCCTCCTCTGCTTTCTCTCTGCCTCTGATCTCTGCTGGAGAGAACAAACCTTAGCAGCCTGGAACATCACACGTTTTCTTATGTCTCCCATATGCTCTGCTTCAGTAACAGTTTTGGCTGATCACTGTGACAACAAAACACCTTTTTTATTTAAGCTGCAGCTTTCTAGAAATATGTCTTTGGGCTTAATCAACATAACCTTCAGCAGTTCTTTGAAACCCAGGATCTGAAAGCCATGAATGTCAGAAACACTTTATGGCTTGTGGGAGCCTTCAGTGCTTCTGACAGATAAAAGTGGAGGAGGAGGCCATCAAAAAATGCACCACATACAGCCTGGAGTGGGATCTTGCTGGTGGCTGACAGTTGTGCCCCTGCACTGGAAAGGAAAGGCTACAGGAAGGAAAATGTAGGACTAAAAGATGGGATATGCTCCGCAAGACATCCGTGTGTGCTGAGCTTGGGCACCCTTTGCTGGCAGAAACAGTCCTCTGCCAAAAGGTCTTTTGGACGTCAGAGCTGTTGGTTTATTATTAGGACAGTACTGTTGTTGTTATTTTTAAGAAGGAGAGGATAAAATGAGAATAAATTACAGTAAAATGTCAGCAAGTGCTGAAAATAGAGGAGTAGCAACAGTGTGTCTCTGGCATTTTTGCAGCCAGGCAAGCGCACGCAGCAGGAACAGTGCCAGCGTGCAATTTCCATCAGCTCCAATTACTACCTTGGCCTGGTTTTAAATATTTAAAGTTTCATGTTTAATTTTGGATGATGTTGAATAACAAGAATCAAAATATGGAAATTCACTAAGGAGTATTGGTCGTAGCAAGTGGGTATCAATAATGTAAGCCGGGTGGGACTGAATGGCCCTGGTCTTCTAAGGCTTTTCCATTTCTCTCGTGTTCCCTGTCTAAACGTGATTTATTAAACAATCCTCTGAAGGGATTGTCCTTCTCCACTATCTTTTATTATTGGTGGGAGCCAATTTGAGGCTCACTCTGTTGTGTGAGGGACCGGCTCCCTCGTGTGATTGATGAGCCAGATGGGAAGTGATTAGACTTTTACAAGCCCATGCTGCTTGGAACAATATTACCAGGAGGGGAAAAAAAAAAGAGGCTGTTGTTCAAATTTCAGATTCATAGGCTATTATTGTTTCTGAGGTTCCCCTTCCTCCTCTTCCGTGTCTCCTCATTTTTCTGGCTTGCTTTGCACCATCAGGAGGGTGCGTGGAAGAGCGGCCGGTGGAGGTAACCGTAGGAGGCAAAGCTGCCAGCTGTTGTGGGCAGCCACGCTTTTTCCTTTATTGCTGTTATTTTTTATGAAGGCTGATTGTGATTTGTTGCTGATACGCTTCCCCAGAGGTTTGCCTTCTTCAAAGAGAAGCAATAAACCAGGCAGGCTGTGGAACGAGGCTGGTAGGAGGAACAGGAGGACAGGTAGGACGAACGTGCTGCTTCCAGAGGGGGCAAACCACAATCCTTTCTGTTGGGGCTGTCGGTGTGAAACCTGTTTGTCCCCATCAAAGAGCATTTGCTGGATCACTCCATGGTTTGTGTGCAGTGATGGCCAAGCAGATACTTCTCCCAGAGATCTGGTGGTGTATCATCATCTTTACCCCTAAGATTCCTAAATCAATTCCTCTTGTTTTCATTCAGGGGTTTTCATCTTGTTGTTTTTTTTTTTTTTATTTTCAAAATCTTTCTCAGGAGATCTCTAAAACTTTCCCACTGGAGCAATGGCAAATTGCAACCAGGCAGCTGAAACACAGGCAGTACACAGCAGCCAGGTATTGCAGTGGCTGGGGAGTCCCAATTCCCCTGGTACCAGTTAAATGGGTTATTCCATTTTAGCTTTAAAAATGTGTTCTCTGTGCACTCACCAGAGCCCCAGGGTGCTGTCCCCTGTCAGAGCTGTTCTCTGAAATTAGCACTGAGGCCAGACTGAGGTGATGCCCAGCCCAGGGCCTTTGGGGATCGTGGCTTCTTGGCATCTCAGTGGTGGGATTTCATCCTGGTCAGCTGGAGTGGAGCCTGGGCAGTGGCTGCTGCTCTGGTGGCATGGAAAGGATGCTGCATGAGCGCTGTCCTGCTGTTGATGTTAAAGCTTTTGCAGTAGGGGAAAAAAAAGGTGATGGGTGATGTGTGATGTGAGAGCTGATAGTAGATCACGGCACTCGGGTGAGGGAGATGGGAAAGGAGGGTTTGTGACCAAGAGAAGTAAACCTCTGCAAAAGCCAGAGCTGTAGAAATGTTTGACACTTGAGCTGAACTGGGAAAGAATTAGAAAAGTCAACTGAGGTTGCCCCAAGTGAGAAATCTTTTTATTTTACCCATCAAACCAAAAAGTCCTGCAAAACATTTCTTTACAACAATTGAACATTTTTTGTTCATCTTCAGGTTCTTAATTTTTTTTAAATAATGTGTCCTAGTAAACTTCAAAGCATTAAGCACCTTGATTTTTCAAGTGTGTTTTCCCTTCCCCTTCCCAGGCAGATCTATTTGCCACACTCAATTTTAATATGCATTTTACTTTGGTCAACCAAAAATTGATTTTTTTTTTCCCCCCACTCCGTGCTTATATGTTTATTCTTTGAAAACTTTCTCCAAACTAATAAGGATGGATTTTTCCATGGCATTTTATCAAATCTGCCTTCTCTTTTCTGGGTTAAAATTTGATGGAAACAAGTTATTCATAACAATGCAGGTCAGATTTTGTTGTAATGAAAAGAGTTCTTGCCTCCGTAAGAATTGTTATAAATGAAAGAAAATGAAGATTGCAGAAGATGTAATAAAATTTGTAAATGTGTGTATCATCGAACTTCATTGAAATTATTGTAAATGGTGCTGTTACATTGTTTAATTTTGTACAATTATCCCAGGAGCTGCTCAGTCCCTGCTGGAGCCTTTTCTCTTGGATTTACAGTAGGTCATGGTAGAGTATTTTTCCCATTACTGTCACGGAAGCAGTAATTGAGCTGCATCTGATCTCCCACATTGACCGGCTTTATCCATAGAAGGATAATTTATAAATGTACAACTAGTTGTCTTTGCCATTTTTAACATGAGCCGGGAGCAGGCATAGAAGGGATGGCAGAATTTATTGTCCACT
Source organism: Motacilla alba alba (assembly GCF_015832195.1). NCBI lineage: Eukaryota > Metazoa > Chordata > Aves > Passeriformes > Motacillidae > Motacilla > Motacilla alba. Next base: position 34,436,680 of record NC_052022.1, on the reverse strand, counting down.
GAGGCATTTTTCATCGAGAGTCGCCTGTGAAAACTGATTTGAGCAAATAAAGCAGGAACAAGATAGTTCTGCTAAGTCTTGGACGTGCTTGTCTTGTGGCCCACGGACTGGTGACTCCCTGGCCAGCGGGGTTAGGGTTTGGCTACCTCCATATAGGCATTGGGAATCCTTCTCCAAAGAATCCAGAGAAGAATCCAGTCCTTGCAAAGACTGATCTGGTGGATGCAAGGATTTTGCCTTGCTAAGCATTTCAGTGCATTTGGGGGTTTCTTCACATTGATCTGCCAAACCCGCTCGATAATACGATAAATAATTTATTTGCTGACACCTTGCCCAGCCTTCTCTCTGTGCACCTCAAAGAGATGTGCTGTGAGAGCTGCCTGTGCTAGCTCTGCAGGCAGGGAGGGCAGTCAGAAACAAACACAAAGTTCAGCCGAAGCCTCTGCTGTGAGCTCGGCTGCCTCAAGGAGAGAAGGACGGATCTGCTGCAGAGCCTGGAGAAGGCTTTGGCTGCTGGGGACACTGTGCAGGGTGCTGTGCAGGGCTACCAGCTCCTGCCTCGGCACAGCAGCTCCCTGTTGTGTTGGAGCTGGAGCCAGATGGGACTTTGGGTTTTAGGAAAGGCCAAACCACTCAAAGCTTTTCTCTGCCCACCTGTAAACACAGACTTGGTGCAGCTCAACGTGCACACACCGTACTCAGGGAGGGTAGAAGGAGTGTCTGCCTCGTGTCTCTGGACCAGGACATCTCTTTGCCTCAGCTGCTTTATGCAGCCCCCACCTTGCTCCTAAACCATCAGATGGAGCAACAGCACATCAGAACTCAGGCTGGCAGCTCCTGGCAGGCACGGTACCTGTGGATGGACTGGAGCTGTCTCAGCAAACACTGAGCCACGTGCAAGTTTATTCAAAACTGTTTCCATCAAAAGGAGAGTACATTATTTATGATTCCATTTTCCTCTCTGTTTTGAGAGCATTTATCAAATCAATCAGAGAATTAATTAGGTCATTATTATTTTTTCATTATTTGCCTAAGCCGTGGTGTATTTACACTACACAAATAGAAAGGCCACCAGTAAATGGGATCAGGAGCTTGAAATAACTCTTTTCTTTCCCATACTTCAGTGCAGGAGCCTGAGAGTGGCTCTGCAGTATGACAGCTGGCAATGAAGTTGTGATATATAAGAAGCCATGGGATGCTGTCAAGTGTCATTTGTCATCTGTGTCCTGGATGAGATGGGCTCTGTTCTGTGCTGTTGGACAGGCAGAGTCATTTTGGACCCCATTTCACAACTGAGGCACCGAGAAGTTATAGATCAACACACATGAAAGGCCCCCAGGAGCTGTGACCCCCCAGCTTAACCCTTTTGCACAGGTTCCCTTGCATCTTTGTTAGCATCCCCTCCCACATCTGGTGTCACCTCCACCATCTTCTGGTTGTGATTGGAGCTTCCCAGAGCGATGCCAGGCACCATTCCTCTGGTCTCTCCTCAGAAGCAGGTTTGGTTTTTTATTCAGACTGACTCATTAGGCCAGCAGGAGCAGGGAGGTCATTCTGCCCCTGTGCTCAGTACTGCTGAGGGCACACCTGCAGTGCTGTGCCAGCTCTGGCCCCTCAGTTTGGGAGGGATGCTGGAGCACGTCCAGAGGAGGCAACGAGGCTGGAGAGGGGCTGGGAACACAAACCCTGGGAGGAACCACTGGGGGTTCTCAGCCTGGAGAAAAGGGGACTCAGGGGTGACCTTATCACTCTACAGCTCCCCGAAAGGTGGCTGTGCTCAGGTGGGGTTGGGCTCTTTCTGCAGGCAGCACTGACAGAACCAGAGGACACAGTCACAAGCTGCATTAAGGGAAATACAGGTTGGATATTAGGAAAAAGTTTTTCACAGAAGAGTGATAAAGTTCTGTAATGGCTGCCCAGGGAGGTGGTGGAGTCACCATCCCTGGATGTGTTTAACAAAGCCTGGATGTGGCACTGGGTGCCAGGGTTTAGTTGAGGTGTTGGGGCTGGGTTGGACTCCATGATCTTGCAGGTCTCTCCCAACCCTGTGATTCTGTGAATTCTGTGACTTTGGTGATTTTGCCAGGATGAGACCGGCAGTGGGTGGCCTGGCTGGCTACCAGGCTTGGGGGCTCAGAGCAGAGGGGACAGTGCCATTCCTGTCACCACATCTGCCGTGGTGGCTGCACCCACAGACTCTCAGACTGGGTTCTGTCCTTTGGGATTTGCCGCTCCCTGTCCTGCCTGGCAGGCAGAGAACATGATCCTGCGGGCTGATGTTTCCTCAGGTGCACAGGGAGCTCCCTAGGGAAGGGGGCCACCAAAATGGTGCTTCCCATTTCCCGGAGCGTGGGAGCTCCTGGGCCACGTGCTGTGGATGGGTGAGAGCAGGTGAGGAGGATAAGGGCTGTGGGGGAATTTGGGCAGCCTTGTGTGCTGGACTTCAACTGCTGGACAAAACCCAGGGTTCCAGTCGTGTTTCAAGAGCATCCCAAGCTGAGGAGCCAGAATGACTGAATGTTTTCCAAGACCAAAGCAGGATGAAAGGATTGTTGGGAATATGATGCTGCATGACCCCTGTGCCCCACCTCATCTACTCCATGGGGCTTATCTTCTATAACTGTTGGGTTTTGTTCTTACAGCTGCTTGGAGTGTTAATGAAAAAGCCTTGCAGTGCAATTTTCCTCCAGGTGACCCAGCTATTCTGAAAAGCACTAAGGGCCACTGAACAAAAGTGTATAATGTATAATTAATGCAATAATTGTATAATTTCGTTCCCCTTTTCATCAAAGTTGCTGTACACAGTGCATGTATTAAATATGACTACAGTGCTGTTTCCCAAGACAACTGCTGAAGATGAGTTAGGAAGTTCTCAATAGGCTATTCCATTTAAACATTTTCGTTGCAAAATAAATACAGGCTGTCTTGTGAATAAGAATGAGATTTGCTGAAGTCATTAATTAGTATGACTTTTTAAAAGGAAGCTGTAAATGGAATAATTTACCACATACAGCATCTTAATTTTCTCAACTGTGAAATATTTTTCTTTTTTTACTACTTACTTTCTGATGCTGTTAAAATGTTGCTGTTCAAGGCCTTTCATAAGTTCTGAACTTTGTCTTTGGTGTTTTTTTAGCTTGTGTTTTTTTTTCAGCCAGTCATCCTGCTGCTTGGTTTTGGACAGAGGGAATATTATAATAGTGACTGAACCATCTTTGCCTCCCTCAGAGCTTGTCCCTCTGGGAGTTTCCCATCACCGGAGGGTTCGGCTTGGTGACCAGAGCTCAGTGCCCAAGACAGTGAGTTTTGACCTGCAGTCAAATCTATTTTTCTAATAGCTGAGAAAAGAGATTGCAGGGCTGGAGAGCTCAGTATTGCCGTCACTGCCTCTTGGCACATGAGCATCATGTAAGTCCTGGCAGCAACCTGGAGACCCGAAATCCTGGAAAGGGACACAGAAGAGCTTTGCATTCATGTGTTGACCACATGTTTTGTTTGTTTTCGTTGTGTAGTTCAGTTTGGAAACTGTGAAGGAAGGAGATCAAAAAAACCCTTTTCGTTGGGTGGAAGGGGTTAAACTGAAGTTTAAAAAGAAAACTTTTGAGGGGTTGTTTCATAAAGAAATTCAGAAAGATGAAATTAAGATCATTTAGTCTCAGAGCTTTTCCCTAAAGCTTGGAGCAATTTGTTTAAACATTGATTTTAAGATTTATTTTCCTACTTTTTTTTTTCCAGTGGTGTGATTTTCATTCCTTGTCTGGTGTGCCTGTTAATTTTGCACACTATCACAAGCCTAATTCTTCTCTGTTTCAAATGAATATCATATAAATTAATTGCCATATGATTACCATGTAATTACATTGTGACTCATGACAGTTTAGACAAAGTATCGTAGCTGCATTTTAAGAAGTGATAAATGTTTGACTAATGTGTCAGAAAAATGTAAATATATTGTGATTATTGTGGCACTGTTAAACACATTAATTCTCTCCCTAGTTTCTGCAAGCTGTCAATCATGCTGTGGCAAAGAGCAGTCAATCCAACTTCCTAAATTTATCTGTGTTTAGTCAACATTTAGCATTTGGGAAGCTTTTTGCACCAAAGGCCACGGGAGGAGGGAGGTGGCCTGAGTGGCACTGCAGGATCACGCATGACACTCTGGAAACACCTGAATTTTCCAAGTCAGCTACTTATTAAATGAATCTATCAAGTTCTCTCTTTACTTGAAAATTTGGAGCTTTTTCCATCATATTACGTGAGTTGCTGTTCAGTAAGTTCTGTGGTCAGTGTAAATGGGCAAACCCTTTCACCTGAGGTGTCAGGCAGGCTCCTATTGATGGCAAAACCATGTTTAGCATCAAGCTCCTTAAAATAGGGTCTTTAGTCTAAAAGGGTCTGAGGTTGTGGGAATTTGAAATGCAGGGAATTCTCAGATCTTTGGGTCTGTAAGCCAAAGCTTAGAATTAAACGCAGGATTTGATCTGAGACCTTGGAAAAGGCTCCCAAATTTAGGTGCTAGAAGAGAGAATGTGGACTTACAGTTTAAAGCAGAGACACGTTAAGTGGAAGAAAGTTTAGAGTTTTAGAGTTTAAGATGCAGAAAAAATAAAAGTTACAAAGGTAAAGAAGAAGTTTAGAATACAGTACTGCAGGTGTGTATATCATAACATGATTGACTAAAAAAAGCTTACTCTATCATATAAATCCATAAGATGAAATATTTAAGGATTGAATCAAAACTATAATTAACATAATAATTATTAACAGTGTTAACATTAATAACAGCATTTTATTAATCAATAAATCCTTTAAAAGGATTATAACTAAGAAGGTCTTAGAATCTTGTAACCTTCTAAACCATATGGTAAAGGTGTGAGCCAAACTCACCCTTCCTATGTAGAAAACAAGAAAATAAACCACATCATCTTAAAAAATCAGAAGTCCTGTCTCTAATTCATTCAAAATTCCTTCAGAAATCCCCATGTGAGGTCTTTAAAGGTTTTAGGAAACTGAGCAGGCAGCCCAAGGAAGCTACTGGAAGCCAGATAGTGGGTGTTTGCTCTGAGTTATGAATGCCATCACACTGATCTGGTCTTATCACTGAGGGTGAAGTGTCCCAGACAAGACAGCAAGATTACAAAAGAGCACATTGCTGTTTTCCAGCTTTCTTTCGTGCCTGGCTGTCAGCACCATGCAAAAAGTGTGGGAAACATAGCAAAGGTGAGAAGACTTTCGGGAAGCTGTGAAAGCAGGGCTCAGAAGCAGAGGGAGCAGAGAGCTTGGAGCTGCGAAGCCTGAAGGTAGAAAAGTTACAACAGTACAGCAAGCAAGGACAGGAAACAATAGTTTGAGTCTTAGGCTTGGCTAAGGTAGACCTTAAGACTGCAGGAAAATATGGTTAGCAAGATAATAGAAGGTTTTAAGCTTAATAATGAAGTACTGTGTATTGTTAATAGAGAGCAGACAAGCGAGCATCGTGTGAAGCAGGTGTATGTGTGCTTTTAGTAACTAGTTAAAACAACTGTCTGTGAGCTTTAACAATATGCTGTTGGCTAGAAAGTTTTTAAAATGCCCTGTAACAAAGAAATCTTTGGCTGCTGCTGGCAAGACAAGAGCTGTTGCCATCTTTCAATTGTCTCAGCCATGTGATGAGGCTGAGGCTACAATAAAGCTCAAGGAATGAACCCCAGCAGTCCCATCCTGTTTGTGAAAAACCACCAACACAAAAGGCTCAGGGTAAAGCACAGTTACCCAGACTCCCAGTGACTCTGAGAGCTTCTGGGCTGCTGCAGGGATTGGGGCTGGGAGCTCACAAGTGCTTGTCCTGTCCTTTTCTGCTGCTCTGCCCCTGCTCCTGCCTTTACAGCACGTCCCTGTGGTACTCGAGGCCCTTTCCAAGGGTGTGGAAGGGCTTCAGGAGCAATTCCTGAGTGGATCTGAGCCCAGATCTGATCACAGCCCCCCACCTTTCCCCCCCCGCACCCTGCCTTGGTGCTGTGCCCTAGGGATTTGGTTTTGTCTGCATTAGCAGTGTAGTTGCTGATGTTTTGCCAACTAAATTAAGCAGCCATCGGTTGAAATGATTAATTGAACTGAGCCAGCAGGACAATGTCCTCTGCTCATTTCAGGTCCTGCTAGATGCAGGCCAGCAGCAGCTGACAGCAAATAAACAGGCAAATGCATTTAAAACAAAGCAAGCTGTGGAGGTGGTGAGGAGAGGAAGGGCAAGGGAGGTATTTTTAGTAGATTTACAAGCTGGAAAATATCAGCCCTGTGGCTCAGGATCCCCTTCTTGATGCTGAGTGACAACTGAGTCACTCATCCATCTCAGATGGGCTCTGAAAGGCAGGGACTCCAGCTAGCAGGGCTGCAGGGAGCTGCTGAGGATGCAGGCATTTCCAGCCACCTATTTACAGCTGTCCAGCTGGAAAACAGTGTCCCAGTGCCCTATAAACCCACCTCTAGAGAAATTGTTTCTAGTCTGCAGCAGCAGTAAAAATGAGAAAAAGCTGCCCTAATTCTGGGAAGGGGGAACTTCAAAAGCCTGCACAGAGCTTGGTTAAGTTTTAACAGTGTTGAACATGGGGGGGTTTCCTTCCTCTTCTTCCTTGCTCTCCTGTATTAGCTGAGAAAAGTGGGGAAGAAAAGAAACTGAAGGACTTGGCTAATGCAATGTGTGACATTAGAAATTACCTTAATAATGAAATGCATGATTAGACCAATTAGAGAAGTAGGATGGAAATGCTGTGTGTGTGTAGGTAGTGCATGCTTAGCATACACAGCCCCTAAAACCAGGGCTGATAACCATCAGGGAGGCAAAAAAATCACTGTGTTTCCTCTGCTCTGGAGCTCTGGTTTGATGGCCTTTGCTGTGGCCAAAGCCAGGTCACCTTTGTCCTCCTGACTTCAATTATTTTTTCTCTATACCTTTGAGAAAAGACATTGCTGTTTCAGTGAGCAGGGTGAAAATGAGCATTTTCTAACAATTGCCAGTCTTTCCTACTAAATCGAAATGTGGAGTCTAACTTTGGGAAGGCTTAGAGCATATGCTGTGATTGATGCCATGGATATGTGGCCGCAGCCATGCTGTACATTGCTGGAGCTATGTACAGCGATGGTTTGCTTGAAAATGGGAATATTTACGTGTTTGTCGAGTGTATACACGCAAATCCCATGGGATAGCAGCTTATCTGTCCCATCCCTCTAGGATCACCCATTTCAGCAAATCTCTCCTTCAAAATAAAATCCTAAGGATTTTTGTGTCTTTGCAAACTGAAAACTGATTTTTTTTTTTTTTCAACCACTCTTTTCCAGCCAGGTCTTTTCACATCAGCAGCACTAACGCTGTGGTAAATGATGTCGAAATACAACAAAAAGCTGTGAAAGTTAATTCAGTGAGAAGTGCTGGGTAGGTTTTTAAACATTGTTATTAGCATGCATGATATGAAAACCACCTACTTCTCACTGTAGGAAAGGCTACAAGTGGCTGACTGAGGAGGAAAATTAAAATCCGGGGCAGTTTTTAACATTTTTCTTTGTATAAAATTTGAGTGTTCAGGGTGTACAGCTCAGCATTTTTTACAATATTCCTTGAGACACATGTTTTCAGGTCTGCCACTTCTCAATATTACTTGTTTCTTACCTGGTAGTCCCAATTTCTGTGCCAGTTTTATCCTGGGTGAGCTGAGAGTCAGAACAAAGTTTTGCTTGCAGAGCTCTTTGTCCCCAGGAAAGCACGAGCATCACTTTTGTTAGAAGCCCCGTGCTGGTGGCAGAGGCAACATTTCTGCTGTGTTTCTCAGGGAAGTAGTGCTTTAAATGGGATTCTTTAGAAAGAATTAAAGGGGAGAAATAGGATTCTTCCTCTTGCCTTGTGATATAGGGCACTGTCGGTTCTCTCTCTGTTTGCTGCTGCTGCAGCTTCAATCACAGGCCTGTGCTGGTGTGCTCTCCTTGAAGGCTGCTCTGCAGATAGCTGGGGGTTAAAAGCATAAACAGGCATAAACAAAGATGCTGTGTTGAGTAACAGGGTATTCAAGGGTCTCATTTCAGACTGGTGATGATGCATGAAGGAAGGGTTACAGAATAGAATAGGCAGGGCAGTCTGCTTGTCCACAAGAAAACACTTGACACAGTAGAAAAGTAGGGGATTAAAAGTAATTTGCCTATTTCAAGTGCTGTACTTTCTCTATGAGAGCTATCAATTGTTTAAATAGAGGGAATTGAATTTATACTACCTTTTGGCACAATAGGACTTATTCTAATTTTATCAGTTGGAGTATAAACTTGTCAGGAGGAACGCTGATTAGGGGCACTTGGGCTGGGGTGTGACCAGGCAGGTTCAAATAGGTGCCAAGTGCCTGGCTATTGGTTTTGTTAAGTGGAATGTTTTGCTTAAAACGTTGCCCAGAGACTTCCAGGTTTAAAGTAAGTCTTGTGCTGTGTGTGCACCTCTGGGAGTCCATACACTCTTGCTTCAGGAGCTCTGGGTAGGAATTCAAGCCTGGCCATGGCAGAAAAAGGTGACCCCACTGCTCTAGTTTCCATCTCAGGTCTGCAGCGTGGTGCAATGCAATGCCTGCAGCACTGTCACTTTTCCTCTCTGGACCTCTCTTTTCCTCTGTGCCTGAGCAATGCTGATTGCACCCTGCAGTGAGTCCTCATATTGCTGCCCTTCCATGATCTTCCATTGCCCACACCTCCATTGCTGCCCTTCCATTGATCTTCCATTGCCCACACTTCCATTGCTGCCCTTCCATGATCTTCCATTGCCCACACCTCCATTGCTGCCCTTCCATTGATCTTCCATTGCCCACACTTCCATTGCTGCCCTTCCATGATCTTCCATTGCCCACACCTCCATTGCTGCCCTTCCATGATCTTCCATTGCCCACACCTCCATTGCTGCCCTTCCATGATCTTCCATTGCCCACACTTCCATTGCTGCCCTTCCTGATCTTCCATTGCCCACACTTCCATTGCTGCCCTTCCATTGATCTTCCATTGCCCACACTTCTGTCCAGCAATCCTTCTGTCCAAGAAAAGAGGTGGATTCAGAAGAGAGGCATTTTCGATGCTCATTTCCCAGACACACTTGTTTGTTTGGGTTAAAACTTGCCCACCTCCAGCTGCCTGTCCCCAAACAGAGACTGCTCAGGCTCAGGATGTAGCTGCTCTTCTGTTGGTGACAGTAATGGGGTGACCCTGTCTGGGCTCCAGGCACCCACAAAATCCACTCTCTCACTCCCCTCTGCAGGTGGACAGGACAAAATAGAATTCTTAAGCTGAGATAAGGACTGGGAGAGATCACTCACCAAATACCATCACAGGCAAAGCACGCTTGAGTTAGAGATATGAATTGATTTTTCTGCTAACAAAGTCACAGCAGGATAATGAGAAGTAAAATAAAACCTTAAAAACACCTTTCTTCCCCCTCTTCCTTCCCTCCCTCCTACCCCAGTGCAGGGAGACCGGAGTGGGGGTTATGGTCAGCTCATCACCTATGGTTTCTGCTGCTGCTTGGGGAGAGGAGTCATTGCCCTGCTCCACCATGGGGTTCCTGCCACAGGAGACAGTTCTGTGTGAACTTCTCCAACACCAGTCCATCCCATGGTCAACAGCCCTCTTCAGACTGCTGCAGCATGGGCCATTGTCCCATGTGATAAAATTCTTCAAGGACAGGCTACTCCAGAGTGGGCTCCTCTCTCCATGGGTCTCCCACAGGGTCACAGCCTCCTCTCAGGCATCCCCCCTGCTCTGTGTGGGGCTGCTCCACTGGCTGTGCATGGATCTCCGCTTCCCTCCTGGATCCCCAGGGGCTGGGGGTGGATCTCTGCATCCCCCCTGGATCCCCAGGGGCTGGGGGTGGATCTCTGCATCCCCCCTGGATCCCCAGGGGCTGGGGGTGGATCTGGGCATCCCCCCTGGATCCCCAGGGGCTGGGGGTGGATCTGGGCATCCCCCCTGGATCCCCAGGGGCTGCAGGGGCTCAGCTGCTTCACCATGGTCTCACCACAGCCCGCAGAGGAATCTCAGCTCTGGCCCCTGGAGCACCTCCTGCCCCTCCTTCTGCACTGCCCTTGGTGTCTGCAGAGTTGTTCTTCTCATGTGTTCTTACCTCCTCCTCTTCTCTGGCTGCAAATTCAACTGTGCTATAACTTTTCCTTCTTTCTCCTTCAATCTGTTATCCCAGAGCCATCACCACCATTTGTAATTGGCCCAGTTGTGGCCAGCAGCAGGTCTATCTCTGGAGCCACCAGGTTCTGGCTCTGCCAGACATGAAGGCAGCTTCCAGCAGCTTCTCCCAGAAGCCTCCCCCATAGCCCCATGGCCACCAAACTTGGTCACAGAGCCCAGAGCAGTGTCTGGAGGTTCAGAGCAAGCCCAGCTCTGCTGGCGCCCTGCCTGGCCGTGTCTGTGCTGGCAGTGTGGCTCTGTCCCCTCCTGCCCACGCTGCTGCTGCGGCAGGCCTGAGGCACAGACGGGCTGCCTGGGCACGGCCAAAGTCTCAAACCAACGCAGCGAGACTCGCAAGGGACCATCTGTCACTGCCCAGAGCCCTCTTCCTCTGAAGGCAGGAGGGATTTAAAAAAATCAGAGGAGGTAATTGCTTTAGTCACACTTCCAGGCTGCGCCCAGCAGTCGCTGCTCAGCCCAGCCGTGCTGGCTCTGCACCAGGCCTGGCTTTCTCCACTGCTGGGGGCTCTTGTCTTGTGTTTCTGCCCCTTCCTCTGTTTCTCTGGGGTCTCTGAATTCGCACACCTGTTCCCCTCACACCCAGGGCATGGCCATGCTTTTTGTCCCCATGGCATCCGCCATGCTGCAGTGGCTGGCCTGTGGCATTCACATTCGCTGAAAAATCCCTTCACCCAGGATTTTTCTCCTGGGAAGCTGAGAAGCCTCAGAGAAAAGGAAAACAACTCTTATCTCATTTGCTTCTCCTGTGTGGAATGTGTTTGGGGATTGTTTACCCACAGGTGATTGTTTCACTGCATTCTGCTGTGAGTTGTTGTGGCTCTTTGGCCAATCAGGGCCAAGCTGTGTGGGGACTTTGGAAAGAGTCACGAGTTTTCATTATTGTCTTTTTAGCATTCAGTAAGTGTCCTTGCTTTATTCTTTAGCTTACTATAGTATTCTTTAATATAATATAGTATAATAAAGTAATAAATTAGCCTCTGAGAACATGGAGCCAGATGCATCCTTCCTGCCTTCATCAGGGCTCTTTGATTCCAATACTGGCCAATTGCTTCTCCTGTTTATCCCAGAGAAGGAGCAGTGTTTGTCCCCGCTGGTTTTAGCATTTATTGTCTCCAGGTCTCCTGTGGGCCCTGCAGCAGGAGCTGGAAGTTGTGGTGTTGGCCAAGGTGTGCTGCCATGTGTTGAATGGTGAGGATGGAAGAACTGTCCAAGAGCTGCCTCTTTCTCTGTGCAGCCTCACAGGCTGAAAGAGCCATGAATTCCTTTGCCTCTGAAAACAGCAATGTCTGCCATGCTGGTGAGGCCTTGATCTGACAGAAGTCATGCTGGGGTGACTGTCAAGATGGTTGAGATTTTTTTTCTGGGTTTTTTTCCTGCCATGAATTCCTTTGCCTCTGAAAACAGCACTGTCTGCCTTGCTGGTGAGGCCTTGATCTGACAGAAGTCATGCTGGAGGTGACTGTAAAGATGGTTGAGATTTTTTTTTATGGCTTATTTTTTTCTTTAAATGATGAGATTTCTGCCTAACAGGACTACAGAGATGTTGATGTGCAGTGAAAAAAATTCCCTTGGCATGGCAGGAGTGAGGAATGCCCCCCATTTCCCATGCTGGCTATTAGAAGGAGTTGTGCACACGAAGTAAACAGGGTCACTGCTGGCAGTTTGACTTACTTTACTCCTCAGTTGCAGCTTTACAATAAGAGCTAAAATCTATTGCAGCATGACTTCTCTTTTTTTGTTTTTTTTTTTTTTAAATCTCAGGGTTGACCATATGAATATATACATGTCTGCCTTGAAAACTGTAACTTATTTCATCTTGGAATGGGTCTGCCATGGCACTTCCTTGCTTGATAATGGCCCATGTGAAAGAAATGGTGACATGACCAAGAAACCAAATTAGTAGCTACAGTGTTTGCAGCTAAAGGAAGGAGTCATAGCCCGGACATAAAAGGAGGAAGAATTGGCACAAGGATGCATTCCATTTGGCCAGTTTTCACATCTGGTGCAGCTGCCAACTAATGTAGATGAAGCAGAGCAGGTGCAGGTATTGCATCCAGGCTGAAACCCACAAAAAGCCAAACCTTACTATTTTATCTGGATTCTTTTAGGATGAATCGCGATTATTTTTCCTAATTGTTTTTCCTAACTTGTTTCCTAATTTTATTGTGTGGCTAACAACCTCAGTCCCAAAACTAGCCATGCTAACTGCATACAATCTAAATACTTTCTAGAACTAAAACAAAAAACAAAAAACAAAAAAAAAAAAAAAAAAAAAATACAAATCCTGATTTTGTTTGGATGTATTACAACCTTTGCCCTAATACTGGACAGACAAATTCTTTCCAAATGGAATGATTCCTGGAATTTCAATAAATACCTTCAGGTGCTGAAGGCTCTATCTGCTGCCAGTATAGTTGAGCTGAGCCTGACTGATGCTGTGCAAGGTTTTATGTATTATTTTTTCTTGGTGTTGGCATCCCACAAGCACAGCCCTCAGTATGGTTTCAGAGGGAGCAGAGACCCTGTGCTTCTGTGAGTGTTGACAGTCTGTGCCCAAGTTTTCCCTAAGTGTTGTGTCAAAGGGTTAAGTAAATACCGAGGCGTATTTAATCCTGCAACCTGTGTATTTGAAGAGATCATCCTTGAAACTACCACCAAGTTCACCAGGAGCAAAATCCACAGCTTTGTGAAATTCAGTGGAAAATTGGCTTCAAGGAGCATTAACTCAGATTCTCAGTGAATGTCTTTCTTCTTGATTAAGAGAGAGGGGAAAAAAGGGAAAAAGTGCACCTTTAGATACTAAAGTCAGTTTTTACTTTCCCTACAAGTTTGAATTTGTCCACTACCAGGACTATTTTATGATTTTATTTATTGATTCTGAGACAGGACTAGGTTTAGGTTTAGTTCTAGGCTCCAGATGGTTTTTAGAGGGCGATCACGTTTACAGTGCTGAGATTTGTGCACGGCTCTTTCCTCTTCCATGCCTCACAGCTAAACCCTACTCGCTCAGATGTGGAAATTCTGTGGAATTTCACAGTTTCCATGAAGGAAAAGATCTTTTTCTGCAAAGCCTTGAGCATGACTCCCAAGGGAGATGGCAGTGCACTTCCCCCCAGCACCTGGGGATGCACGGAGGGGTCATGGCCAGCTCTGCAGCCTGCCCGTGGGGGCTTTGGAGAGGGGCATTTTTCATCCAATCCTCCAAAATCCAGTGGAGCCACACTTCTCCCAATCTGCCAGCAGGGCTGTGAGCCCCAGAATTTCAGGCATTGTGTGGTGAACCCAAATGGCAGCTCAGCTGAGGCTTGGAAGTGATGAGTGGTGCTCATGGGTCTGTTCAGTGTAGGAGGGTCGTGTGAAAACACAAAGGACCCTCAGGTCCCCCTCCTTGGAGCTCAGAGCCCCTGCATGGGTGCCTGCTCTATCCTCCTCCCACCGTGGTGTGGGAGAGACAGGCTCTGCAGCTCCCTTCCTGCTCTGGATTGGACTTAGTTGATACCACGTGTGATAATTATATTTCAGGCACCATAGTATGGCCACGTGTTATTTTGTAGCAGCAGCACTGTGTCATCCAGCTGGTGGCTTTTTGTTTTGCTTTTTCTTTGCAAAGACAAGCCTAAAGCTCAGCTTTTCCAGTAATGCAGGAGCATCAGCAAAGTGCACCGAGGCAGGATTTGCCCTTCCCACGCCCCGTTCCTGTAAATCACACTGCTGAGTGTGCAAACCCTGTTTTTCATTAGGAACTAGAAAAAAAAATCTATCTTGTTTTAGAAAAAAAAAGTATGCAGGAGCTGTTTGCTTGAAGAGAGATTTAGGCTACCAAACCCTTACTGAGTGTGGGTACCAGTGAAGGAGAAGAGCATGAGTAAACACTTGTTCCATCATTTCTTTGCATACTTGGTTTTCATCTCACTTGTGCTAAGCTTTTCAGCTTTTGCATCTGCCATGTCATTTTGCTTTCATTTTTAAAGTGTTCTGTGTACATCCAAACCCACGTGAGGATGATCTGTTTTCTCCTTTTTGATTCTTTCCAAGGCAATAAGACATCTGGCTGCTCCTAGTGTGAATTATCAAGTCTCATTCTTTTAACCCCCCTCGTCACTTTATTTGTAAAGTGCTCACCCGCTGAGATACCAGGGGCCATGTGCAAACAGTTTGAAACAACATTGGGAAATAAATGGCATGGGCAAAAACGATGGGATGCTTTTTTAAAGCAGAAAATCTGTGAGTGCTGAAGAAGGCATGTTGGGGAGTGTGGGAGAGAGGTTAGATCAGGCCAGCATTGCTGCAAAAGCCCAAGGCTGACCCTTCTTCTAAAGTTCAGATGTAAAGTTCAGCTCTTCCTCCCTGGGTGGTGACCCCAGCAGGCACTGGGATGTGCCCTTAAACCTTCCTCTGGATTTGGCCAATGCTGTAAGAAAAGCCACATCCCTGACCATTTAGGAGAGCGGGACCCCAGGGTTGCTGGGGTGATGATCACTGCAGGAGGTGACTGGAAACCTTTCAAAAGCTGAGCTGCCATCCCTGGAAGTGTCCAAGGCCAGGTTGGATGGGGCTTGGAGCACCCTGATCTAGTGAAAGGTGTCCCTGCCCAGGGCAGGGAGTGGGACGAGATGAGCTTTAGGTTCCTTTCAAACCCTTCTAGAATTCCTGTGGAGGCAGCTAGTGGGGAGTCCTTTGCATGAAGGCACTGGGTGCCCTGGTGTTCAGATCCACCTGTGCCAGGACAGTCTCTGGGAGCTCTGCCAGAGGTGGCATTGTGGTGCTGAAGCCTGCCTGAGGCACGTCTGTGGCTCCTGTGAAGTCCTTGGAGGAAGCGTAAGGATCCAGGCTGGGCAAATGAGCTGCCTGGCTCTGTTTGCGTGCCACATCTGCCAAATGGCTTTTTTTGGGAAGAGCCCTGCCAAAAAAAGGCCCAAAACAACACCGTGCTGCCAAGATGTTCAACCTTCTGTGCTGAAGATAGAGATACCCAGGAAGACAAAGCACTGCTGTGGTGTTCCTCTCTCCCCTCGTCCATGCACGAGGCAGCTTCCAGGTGCCCAGATGGCAGCACGAGCCTGTGGCTTCTTTGGGACCGGCAGAGATGGAGGGACCTGCCTGTGCAGGGATGGGGTATCAGAGATCAGAGGATGGGAAGGCATCAGCCCCACCTGCTTCTTTTCAGCAGTTTGTGGTCTTCCAAGCACTGTCCTGTGCTTTCGCAGTATCTCCACAAAGAACCTGGTGGAAAACAAAGAGGAGCTTTCATGGAAAAAAAAGGAGGGTGAGAAAACAAATAACACATCATCGATCTGGGTAATTTTCAAATAACTGAATAACTGCCAGTAGAATGAAAAGAAACATCCAGATCTGATCTCAGCTTTGAGTGGCTGCAGGAGCTGAGCAGTCTGTCCCCCTGTCCAGGATTAACTCAGTTTATCCTGAGCACTGTGGGAAGCAGCACTAGCATCAAAGAGGATAAACACTGGTTTTCCTGGTGCTTTTCCATCTGACAGAGCCTTCAGACTCTCACACTCCACCCAGAAGTGTTAGGACTAATGCAGGCAGGAGGGGAGTGAACTCCAGCCCTTCTGGGGAGCAGATTGTTCACGTGGAAATCTGTCCCTGCACTGGGGGGTTGAGACCTGGGGGGGAGCAGGACTAAGCCAGGCTTCAGGGGACAGATGCCAAACACCAACAAGGGCATTATTAGTGGTGAGGTGGGTGCAGGTGTTGCAGAGACAGGGAGCCTTCAGCAAAGAGTCAAAGCAAATTCCTCTGTGCCAACCTTCCGTGCTCTGGTTGTTTATTCAGGTGCCATACATTTTTAGCAATCCTCGCTGGGACAAATTTAGTCAGGTCTTTCAAGGTTTTCTTGGGTAGAGATGAAGGTAGGCACAGCCCATGAGCACTTCAAGGGCAGGTGCCTAGAGGAAATGAGAAATTTTGACCAAGTAACAGCTTGAGCCTGAAGTTGAGAAATTTGGCTTTGCTGTGCTAGATGGCAATGAGAAGACTCAGTGGCTAGATCTGAAATTGGGGAATTTAATCAACATAGCAAATGACGGGTTTGATTTTAAGCACTTGTCTTTATCTTCCAATGGAAATGAAGGGTTTGTGGAGCTAAGAGAGATGGGGAAAAAAAAACCAACCCTGGGTAAGGGAGTTTGGTCAGATGGCACCAGCAGGCTCTGCTGTGCTCTGTACTGAGGTGCTTTGCTGATATTTCTGTGTTACTAAATCAAAACAACTCTTTGATTCCAAAGTGTTGATTGAAGAGCAGCAGCCATGGCAGGAAGGTGTGGCTGAAAGGAAGTGACAGCCCCAGCATGGAAACCAGTGCCACCCAAAACTGGTGTGCCTGGTATTCCCACCAACACAGGGCCGGAGACATCTCACAACTGCATGGCAAGGATTTCAGCCAGGAGAGAGAGGGGGGAGGCTGTACAATAAATACGAGTTGCTTGAACTGATTGAAAAATCAAATGGACAATTTTCAGCCACAGAAATCAGGTGAGAGGACAAAGCAAATGAGTTCTACAAGAGCAACTAATAATCAAGATAAATGCAGAAGTCCACACAACATTACTGTGTACTGTGCAGTGCTTGTTAGATTTCCTAAATGCTGTGAGAATGTCCTGGTGCTGCTGTCTAGATTGAGTCAGACTTCTCAAATACTCACAGTGAGAATATTATCTATGCTTTCCTTTAAGGTGTTAAAGAAAAAAGTGCAAAAATGCTTATGATTTTTTCACTGAGGTATAAAATAAATAAATATGAGGATTTAACTGATTTTGAGGGGTTTAGCCATTTTAGACATTTCTTCCCTATTAGCAAGATTTCTGTTATGGCTAGGAAGAGTTTTGAAGGAGTAATTAATAATGCATTTATTTTTTACACAAAAATTCCTCTAACACTTTCCTATTCTTGTTAGCTCTTGGAAAAACAAACTCAGTTTGAACTTGAGGGAAGAGAAGTTTGAAGTATTTTAAACAAATTAACTTCTCCTAGGACCTTAACTAGCATGCTCTCTCAGAATTTTAAATCAAATCTGTTTGAATAAAGCGTATGAGGTCCTTTTTTTAAAATGGAGCAAATAAAACCCCAACCTCTGAAGCAGACCAGAGAAAAAGAAGACAATAGTGCTTGGAAAGCAACCTCTTGGCAAAGAGGAACAAGAGCAGTGGAATAATTTAATTGCTCATCAGCTAATTATACGGTATTATAATGTTAATGTGTCTTCATCATGACAATGTAATAGGTATAGATTGAAGCATATGAAAAAGAAAGTGTTGATGCAGTAATTATAACTAAGAGCAGAGCTGTTAGAGTAATTATAGCGCTTCATCAGGTAATTAACGTATTGTTCAACTTGAGATGGAGAACAAAGAGTGAAGAAGTTAAATATTGAAGGACATGCCTTCCCTGCTCCCCAGCTCCCCGCACTTGCCGCGGGAGGTGATACTCGGTATTGATACTGTTATTTTCTTATTTCCTTGGACATCTTTTGTTGAGCGGGGGAGCTGTCGGGGTGCTTGCAGCCAAACAGGCCAGCAGCCTGGCAATAGTTATTTTAAGCTGTTTGTGCTTGTCTTGGTTTGAAAAGACAGGTGTCTGCTAAGGAAGGCAGGAGCCTTTCCTGAAATGGAAAATGTAAACACCCCTCTCTCCAAATTATTATAATTTTTGAAATTAAGGGGCTTTCAGGCAAAGATATGGGAATAGGATTAACAGTTTTCTACTAGGAAAATTAAAAATACAAATGCAATAGGACAAAAAAAACCACTGCCAGAGTCAGAACAGGAGCTGCCCCCCTGTGGGTCAGGGTGCTGGCAGCAGTGCCATTCCGTGGTGGCTGCAGCCCTCCTGCAGTGCCAGCTGTGGTTCTGCTGGAGCAGGGATCCTGGAGAAGGGGGGAGATTTCCTCCGAAGCTCCAGTGCTGCTGGAGATGGGCCTGGTCTCCCTCTGGGAATGCAGTGGGCAAAGGCTGCTGTGCTGTTCCCAGGGTCAGATTGTATCCAGGAAGGCAGAGCATCTCCCCATGGGATGATGGAATTTTATCAGCCATGCAGGGACACTCACTGGCCATGAACAGCAGAGATCTCCTGGAGGGAGGATTGGTTGTAGAAGAGATAAAGAAAACTGCCCCATGAACAGAGAGAACTGCCCCACCTCTGACAGATGGCAAATAGAATACCCCCAAACCATATCTTACAGCCCAGGACAATGCTGAAGACCCTCTGGATCCCCCCTTGCTGCAGAAGCAGTCAAGGTGCAGATGGGTGCCTGGCACTGAAGGGCAGCAGATGCTGCTGCAAATTGACCTGTGGTCACAGACACTTACACAGCACGGCCAGGACTGATGTGCAGGAGAAGTCCTGGAGCAAAAGGACCACCTGAACCTGAGATGGGTTTCTCCTGTCCACCCACATGACTGTGGGGTGCCGAGGGCATCCCTGCCTGGGCACAAACAGTGCCCTGCATTTGTGCTGCTGCTGTGCCCACCCCTCAGTCCCTGCGGGAAAGCAGCACTGGCCTGGCTCTCACAGCTCCCAGGCTGGGGGTTCTGCTTATTTGGGTGAAATCCAACGTGTTCCCCAGTCAGGTCTGCTGTGGGGAAGGTGCTGGGCTGCCCCTGGCACAGCCCTGCCTGCAGCCAACAGCATCACTGGGGGGGAACCACTTAAGGACTAATCAGGGTTTTCTTATTGATCAGTGTTCCGAAGAGAGATGTGAGATCTATCCTGCCTGTGCAATTTGACTTAGGCTGTAGGAAAATCTGCTCAGGATCAAGGAACAGTGCTGGAGAGGGGGTGATATATCTGGGTTTGATTTTTCATTTGCTGGTGAAGCAGACCAGGTTGTTTTCAGCTTTGTACAAAGCTAATAAGGAAGCCCTTGTATCTTGGGCAGCAAGTACTTGCAACTTAAACATTACTTGAGTAATGTTTAAATTACTTAAGTAATGTTAAGGAGTGGTTCAAGTTGCTAAACCATCACATGTGGAGGCACTTAACCATGAAGATCTCCTTCCCTTTTTGTCTATACTGGTCTGTAAGATCTGATTCCCATCTTGGTGGGCAGATTTTGTCAGATCAGTAATTTTTGTCAGGGTACCTCCCAGTCAAGCCTATCCCTAGGGTGTGGCAGTAGCACAGGGTGGGCTTGTTCCCTGTCCTTGGTCCATCAGGACACCTCAGCACCGCTGCCTTTTAGCAGCCTGCACTCTGCATGCCTCCCTGCAGAGCTAATGGTGATACTGGTGGCAGCACTTTTTCATTTCTGGCTGAACTCCCCTCCTTCGCCTCAGCACAGTTTCCTACTGAAAATCAAACCACCTCGCAGCTGATTGTCATCACCAACAGCATAATTTGGGATGAAATTAGGGCAACAGTGGGACTGGGTTGGAGGGTTCATTTAGTGATGTGCTGATTTGCAGGTCAGTTTGATGCCTTGCTGCAGTTTATTGAAGTGTTGCATCCCTTTGCAGGCTCTCTGGGTGCGACGTGTAGTCCTATCCCCAGCCGAAGTGCTCAGAGTGTTTGCTCAGTGAGACTCAAACTGAATGGTAAAATGTTATTTTCAGGTAAATCATGTCGTGCAGCAGGAAGGAGGATGTTGTTCTTCTGGTGAAAGGGGTGGAAACAGATAGTGTATGGTAACGGAAAGGTGGGATCAGTGTAAGAAAATGGGATTTGGATGAGGTGAGCTGCAAGGAGCTTGGCTGCAAAGGCAGCCAGTGCAGAGCCCTCAGGATCATGAGCTGAAATCACTGAAGTGCAGTAAAAGAGGGCTGAAAGGAAATTGGATTGCTGGTAGGGAAGGAGTAAACCCAAAAGAGCAAGAAGAAGTATGATGGCTAAAAGGACAGAGTTAGATAAGGGTGAGCTGAGTTCTA
The DNA here is from genome assembly GCF_015832195.1 of Motacilla alba alba. Taxonomy (NCBI): domain Eukaryota; kingdom Metazoa; phylum Chordata; class Aves; order Passeriformes; family Motacillidae; genus Motacilla; species Motacilla alba. The sequence continues at coordinate 34,416,602 of NC_052022.1, read as the reverse complement.
GGTTAAAAAAAGATGCCCAGGTATCAGAGAGCAGAAGCTTTGGAGCAGCCACATGATCCTAAAGGCGAGTGGAATTTCAGGGTGGAGGTTGTTAAATTTCTAAGGGGGATTACATGCTGTAAGGCCAGCAAGAGCACCTCCCTCCACCTTGATCCTGAGCAACCTAAGTACATCCTGCAGACAGTGGCTGAGGGTTTTCCAGGGGGGGTGAGAGGGAGGAGATGGGGCTCTTGTGGCTCCAGTGACCATGCCCTGGGATATGTGGGTGCTTTAAGCCAACTCTGCCTTGGGAGTGAAGTAAATAAACGTGATTAAATAAATAAATATGTATATATATATATATATATATATATAAAAAAATATATAAATCTCTTATATCCTCATCTGGAATGCCATCGTTTAGGACCTCAATTCATTATTGTTTAAGAACAGTGTTACTAAGGTCATGTGTTAGCAGTACCCTGTGTTTCAGTGCAGCTAACCCAGTCTGCCTGAGGACAGCTTCAGTTACTCTTCAAAATGAATGAAAAGCAGACACCTATGTATTTTGAATATCTCTGGGAAAAAAATAGCTTTAAAATACAGTTATAATGACATACCTCATCTGCAACCAACTGTAGGCAAAATGGAATAAAGCTACGGGATCAAAAAAAGCTCATTTTAATACACTTTAATATTTTTCTAAATTGAATTTGCCATGTTCTGCAGAAAAAACCTTTTATTGAGCAGAATGATATATTAAATTTGGTTGGCCCTTTGCTGTTAGAAGCCGGGGAAGTTTGTTCCCTGGTAAAAAGCACATTTCTCTGTCTTGAAAGGATTTAATTGTATTTCCACGAGCACCTCTGTCACAGGCATGGAAGATGTGTTCCCTCTTAACAGGTCTGTCTGTTTAGGCTTCAGAGTGTAATGGCAGTGGCACTCAGGAAAAGTTCCTTTCAGTGAAACGGGAGAGCTCAGTCTGATTGTGGGGCAGTGATGGATGGATGTAGAGTATCTCCTGCTGGATTGCAGCTGGCACTGTGCAGATAGCTCAGGGCTTCCTCAGCACCGCGTTTCCAGCTCAGGGGAATCTGATCCAGATGGAGCCCCTCAAGAACTGGCACTGCTCAGCTCAGCTTGAGGATCTGCTCTTAGCCTGGGAGTCCCAAAATCCTGCCAGGGTGAAGCAGCCAGTACGAGTGATCCTGTTAGTCCACCCACAGTGGGTCCTCAGCCTTGATGGGATTCTTTCTGGAGGGTTGAACTTGTTGGTTTTGAAATACTCATCATCGTTCAGCTTCTTTACCTCTGCATTTCTGGTTTTGGGCTAAACCTAGCAATTGAAATGTGGGAATGAAAGTAGGAGAGGTGGTTGCAGGAAGCAGCAGGAGCAGCAGAGGAAAGGTGGGTCTCCAGGGGAGGTCAAAGGTGTGCCATGCAGGCACTGACTCCTTCCCCCCAGGCAAAACTCCTGCTTGGCCCTGATCACAGGCATAGCTCAGTGGCCCAGACCTGGCTGTTGTATTTACACCTTTAAAAGATTTGCTTTTATACCTGAGAATATTCTGCTTGTCTCTTCAGCTGTGGGATCCTGACTGGAATCCTTTCCTAAATGCATGAATTCTATGATACCTTCGACTGGCAAGAGCCACAGCTACCTGGCATTGCAATTAATTTTTTAGATAAATTTACCAGGTTTAATTTGGTGGCTTTGGCATCTTTTCATTGTTGGTTATATGTTTGAAGTGGGACTGAATAGGATTTTGCAATCCACCTCCTCTCCACCACGTAGTCTTGGAAATGTTTCTATCATTTCTCCTCTCCGTTTCAGTGGTCCCTCTTTTATTGTGGTCTTCTTTATTTTGGCTTTGTCCTTGCTGGTTGTAACCACCATGTCCCTCGTGGTTCTGGACTGCCTATAGAGCGTGTTGCAGCATCCCTCTGATATTCACTTGCCCTTTAATCCTCCTAATATTTTGCACTCTGTTTTAATGCACTTATATCTGGGGTTATGGCTGCCCTGCTCAGAAGGGCTTGGTTTACATTTGCAAAAGGGGATTAAGCCACAGTGGCAGATGGGATGTGCTGCCTCGCTCCTCTGTAGCCTGCCCCGTGTCCCCTTGCCCCTTTGGAAAATGTCACCCAGCATCACCGTGGCCTAATGCTCATGCCCTCCTCCCCAGCACCATGCGCCTTTTTAATTTCTCTTCTTCTCTTGCAGGTCACCCATTCAGATTTCCTGGGAGTGTAGAGTTATTGACTGTCTTTTCATGAGCTGTTCTGAAGCAGTAAATAGAGGCAAAAGACAAATGCAGCCACATCCGGGAAAAGAAAAATCATAATTAATATCTCACTAGAATGAAGTGTCTTTATAAGGGCAAGAGGGGAAATGAAAGGAGAAAGAGATATTAGCTTGACATATATCAGTGTTTAGCTAGATGTATATTCACTGCAGTTCTGACTAGCATGTGATGGACTAATAAGGGAACACAGAGACAGCATAAAAATGAAGCCTTTGAATGAACTCATAAAGAGTTTCCATCAATTGACAGAGATGAAGATAAATCTTGGGTGTCAAAATCGTGGGAGTCACGGAGCTGCATTTCCTTGTGGTGGGGATGCTGTGAAGACTTGGAAAAGGAGTGTTTAACTGCTATTAAAATATTATAAATGCAGTGTATTAAGTGTATGGATCAATGCAATGGGTAGCTCTGGTCCTCTTGGAGAGGGCTGCTCTTTGCAAAAAAGAGTTGGCATTTATGTCAGGAACAAGAGTAACCCCATGTATGGTGGGTGTGCTGAAGGAGGGATCTCAGCCTTCAGCACATGTGTTAAAGGTAAGAAGGCACAGGATATATTCAAAAGCTGAGACATCTGCCCCTAATTTATGTAATCATTTGAAAGTGTAGGCCTGAGGCCAGGAACAGATAAATTGCTCAGGCAGTACCCAATAAGTTACAGCTGATGTGTGACTATTAGTAATTGTGGGGTCTTTTACAAGATCCATGTCTTGCACAAATACAATTACTGTATTTTACAGCAGTCGGTGCAAATCACACATTTCCATATTGCATACCAACGTGGTATCTGATTAGCACTAAATTCAATTTGTGTTAATAAGCCTAAGGCAAAATTAGCTCGAGACAGTGTCATTTAGCAGCATTTAGACACGAAAAAAACAAGTTGTTTCATTTTGCTTTGCGTAGGTGTTCTGCAGTACAGCAAACAAGGGGATCCAGAGTGTTAGCCTGAAAGATTTTTCTCTCTAGGAAAGATGGTTTCTGTTACCAGGGAGGCTGGAGGTGTGAATGTTGACATTACAGAGGGTGTGACAGTCACAAACTCAGACCACTGAGCTCACAGGGAAGAGTTCAGTCAGAATAATATGAGAGTATCAATGGAATTTTTGTTAGGAGTCCAAGAAGCCCATGATACAACTCATACAACTCATACATTCCTAGGTGCCTTTGGTGGTGTGTTGGACTTAAAGCTTAACATGATTTAGGAAATATTACCCAAGTGTAACAGACACCACAAAGTTGCTACAAGGGACACTTTCCTGCTCCTGAGCCCTGCAAAATGCTGTCTTTAATTGTACCTGAGAAACCCCATTGATGCAGGACATGATAGTTTTGTTTTGCCCAGTCAGCTGTTCCCAGCAGGATTTGCCATAGCTGTACCTGTGTCCACTAACACTGTGTGAAATGGCTTTTTAAAGGGTACTATTAATCCTTTTAGTGGCAATTTTCATATGCAAATCCATTTGGAGAGCACAAATCCCTTGGCTGTTTGTAAACCCTCAGGGCACTGAAGCAGTCCTGTAAGGTTATTTTTTCTTTTCCCTTTGAGCTGCCCCTCCTGATGCTTCCCAGTTCACTGCTGTACCAAGCCTGATATCCTCCCTAACTCTACTGGGGGGGAAAAAGTATTTCACTGGAGCTGAGCCTTTGCTTGGCTTTCAGGAACTTGAAGAAGTCACTTTATGTTGTGGCCCTCTATTTATGTATGCACTTAATTAAAGATAACACACCCTTACCCCCATACAAACTGTGAAGTGGCCCAAAATAATTCTTTCCTGTGTAATGAGCACGCTGCTCTGCTTGTTTTATTAGATATCTGCTGATTTACACTTGCTAAGGATCCAGCCTGGACCTCCTTCCAGTCAGATGGGTGTGAAACTGCCTGCAGGACCTTGATTGTCAGTAAAAAGCCAATGTTAGCAATTTTCATCAGGCAGCATGGAAATTAATTAGCCCAATTTTATGGAAATTAGCTCATTATAAATAATTTTAGTTGGCCCATTCACAAAGCACTTTACACATTAGGGAAAAAAAAAAAAGAAGGAAAAAGCAAAGCTTTGTGAATTGGATACCGAAAAAAACCCTTTCTAAAAACAAATGCTCTTCAGCAGCTGTGCCATTGGCACGGGAGGGGTGGCACCCGCAGATTGAGCCTCTAGACTGTGCTTTTTTCCCACTCAGAGCCCGCAAGAGCAGCAGGGAGGGATTTGTTGGGGGCTGCAGATGTCCCTGCAGAGCCTGAGGTTGCACTTCTGCTCCTGCAATCTTTGGGCTTGGCCGAGGGAGGAGGAGGTGGCAGGGTGGGGATGGACATCTTCCAGGGGCGCTGGTCCTGTGGCTAAGAAGAAATAAAACCGTTCAGACACAAATACATAATTACAGGAGTGAGAGCGGGTCCAGGTGCTGGAGGAACTCTGCCATCTCCTGCCTGTGACTTTTTAGACTGTAAGGTGTCAGCAGGAAGGGCACCTGGGTTCTGAGTGATCTCGTGTCTGTCACAGCCCCTGAAGGTCCCATGGATCAGCTTGGCCCTGTGACATCTCCAGGCAGTCCAGACCAGACAATCCTGGGGCTGCTGTGTTTTGATCCCCATCTTTTTTAAGGGATTCTTGGTTCTGAGGAGTGGCTAGCACAACCTCTGTCTCCTGTTTCAGTTTTCACCCACTTTGGTGCTTTTGCCAAGGGGGGTTTTTAACAAAACCTGTCTTCAGACTAGTCATGGAATGCACAGGTCATGCAAGGGGACAAACACCAGCACGCCAAGTGAAGCATTGTCACTTTTCTTGAGGAGTTTTCAAGACTTGCTATCTTCAAGGTGTCTAGAAGTTTGCCCGGCACTCATAATTTTCCTCTGGAGTTACAGAGCAGCCAGCATGGACTGGTTGTCCTGTTGAAAAAACAGTCTTTCTTTCTGAAAGTGCTCTCTCTCTCAGCCCCAATTTCATTATTCTCTCAGATTTGTGTGTTTTGTGAACTGTTGTCTTCTCTCCCTTTGGGGATGGCCAGGTACATCCCCACTGAGGAACACTGGTGGGTGCCTGGTTTAAAATCTCAAACAGCATTCTAGAAACACCTGGAAAGAAGCTGGGGGAAAAAAAACCACTCTTTATTTAGGGAGTGATGTGTCCTGTGTTCCCAGTGAGCCAGCTGTGCTCAGGTTCTGCCCTTGCTCAGCCACAGCCCCAGTTACAGGAGCAATTGGTATTTACAGAACGGATCAGAGCAGCATGTCTTGGGAGATAAGATTCCCACTTGCTTTTTGTATCTCTCTGGGCAATTTCCTGGGAATAATTAGCATCCAACTGGAGCAGCAACAGGATTTTCTTTGCTTGCAGCTCCTTCCTTGGGTGTCTGGCATTGCAGGTGGGTGACTGAGGAGGAGAACTCCCCAAAAGGCTCCTTTCTCTACCAGGAGAAGCCCTTTGTGCAGCCTCATGAGCACGTGAGGATGCTCCCAAGTGTGTGGCAGCACACAAGAATCAGTCACTTCTATAATTCTCCACTTTCTCAACCCCTCTACATAAGGAATTATGGCACAAAAGATGTGGCTCATTTTAAAGTGTGAGCTTTAAACAAATTGAAGCTGAAGGAATGTTTTGGAGGTGAGAAAAATCTCTCTGGCAAGTGACAACATCAGAATTATTACTCCTTCACAATTTGCTTAAGCAGCCACTATAAACAGCTTCTAATCAGGCTCCCTTGGTGTTTAGAGATATCTGTGGATTGATTTTAATTAGATTGGCACCTCTTTGTTAATTCTATAATGTTTGTTTGCTTATAAGTTAAGAGTATTTGGATGCTGCGAAGCTGTTTAACTTCTTTAGTTACATTTGAATGAGTGGGCTCTTAGACATGCTGTTTTCTCTGCTAGTGGAGTTTTACAAGAAATAAGTGTGGGCTTTTTTTTTTTTTTTTTCTTTTTTTCTGACACTTCAACTGCAATTTGAAGCACCTTAGGCATCCCCACGGAATTTAACAACGTTGCCAAATTGGTAATGGCACAGACACAGGAAAAAATGTCAGTGCTTGGGTGTGTTACAAGGCAATTTCTTGGTGGTTATTCCAGAGCAACAGGTTTGTGGTGTTGATAAAAATCAAAGGATGCAAAACATATTTTCAAGGTGTTTCAGAGTCATTAATGCCCAGCATTAATGAGTTTTATCTGGAGCATCCCAGTTCAGCCCTCCCAGAGCCCCTGCCTGCTGCTGGAGCTGCCTCTGTTGGGCTGGAGGCCTGAGCCAGCATTTTTCCAGACTGGGGAAGAGTTTAGATCTCTGTCAGCTGTGAAGATGCTGAACCCACATGAACTGAATTGAGGCTGGAAGTTGGGTTTTGCACTCCCTTCTTCCTTTCTTTCTTTGGTGTGAAATTGCTTCGCTGGAAAAATAGCTGATTATCTCTAATCTGCACCTTTTCCATTATGTTTTTTGTTGATTTACCTTGATTTCAGTTTGTTTTTCATAGTTATTATGGACTTTAGCCTACTTCCCACAGATTGTCAGAGCTCTTCCTATGCTGAACCCATTTCTGTCTGATTATGCAAGGGTGCCCCTGATGTGATCCTGATGAAAAGAACGTAGGGGGCTTGTAAATTGAAAAATGAACTTTGAAACACACCCTCCCTCCTGCCCAAACTGGAGAGTGTTCTTCATAAAAAGAACATTCAGCAATGAAATACCATTTGTGCTGTGCTGCCTTTATAAATTTGGGCTCAGAAAATGTGACAGGGTGTGTTTTATCACTGATGTTATCAGGTCTGCATAATTGTTTCTGCAGCATCCTGCTGCAGCCAGGCTGAATTTGCTTAAGTTCACCAAAAGAAGATAACTTAGGAGTAAAAGCTGGGCCACAGAGAAAGTGGCTATGGATTCACAGTCACACTGACTGTGGGAACACAGAATTATCACACAGAGGAGCCCTGATTCAGCCAAGGTGTGGCGCAGGAGAGGGGTGAGAAGGGGCTCCCAAGCGGAGCAGGACAGTCTGTCAGCACACCCGAGGGTCTGTCTTACCTCAGAGCTGATGCACAGAAAAGTTTCCAAAAAGGAAAAGGCTGAGGTTTGCATTGGAAGCATTGCCCAGGGTGAGTTTCCAAAGGACAAGGGAGGGCTGCTTCTAGAAATCCCCCAAACACCATAAACCTCCAGTTAGGATTAGGCACTGGGGATGGGCATCTCCTGCACTGGGGGGGTGGGCTCCATCCCAACCAGCGCTGCACAACCAACCCTCTGTCTGTCTCTGGTGTTTGTTTGCCTCCAGCACAAGGTGCTGAGAGAATGCATGGGCTGGAGCCAAGCCCAGCACCACGGATTTATCCGTGTTTTACTTCCAGCACCTTTGTGCAGTTATTTTGAATCCTTGGGTTTCAGTCCTTCATTGGCGTTTCTGCCTTTCATCCTAGATCATCTCATCTCTTCTTGATCTCAAATCTGATGACAAAAACAACCCAAACTTTCTCTTGCTGCAACAAGTATTTGATTCAAAAGCTATTTGAAGATCAAGAGAAGAAATTTCACTTTTGCTGAACTAGTTGGTCCAAGCAGCCAAACATGGCTCAGTATTTTTTTTTTTAAAGATTGATTATAACAAGAAAGATGATTCTTGTTGGCTGTGATAATTTTGATTCTTAAATTTGAAAAAAAGCACAGAATTATGTCTTGGGTCTAAAAATGTTTCTACAATATTTGCATGATGGCACAGTCCAAAAAACCCCCACCTGAGTATCACAACAGGAAATAATATTTCAGAAGAGGGAGTTCTTCTCTGTGGTGTTTCAGTTCAAACAGATCAGGGACTGGAGAGACTGTGGGTGATGAAACAGTGACCCAGAGAAGCTGTGGCTACCTGTAGTGGTTTTGGTTCATCAATATGAGACTTGAGAAATTTTTTTTGGAACTTATTCCTGGAACTGTCCAAGGTCAGACTGGACAGGGCTTGGTGCATCCTGGGATAGTGGAAGGTGTCCCTGTCCATGGCAAGGTCTGGAAGTGAGTGATATTTAAGGTCCCCTCCAACCCAAGCCATTCTGTGATGGCTGTGATTCAGGGTTAGGATGGACAGGTGCATCCCCACTGGGGTACACTGATGGGTACCTGGCTTAAAATCTCATCATTTTAGCCATTAGAGTGGTGTTGGTGATGGTTTCTGTGTGACATCCCGAGCAGCAGCCGAGCCTCCTGTCCCAGGGAGGCTGCTTTTCCAGGTGCCTTCACCTCCATTTTCTTCTTTCCAGGGGCAGATTTGATTTCACTTCCCTCTGCAATCTTTGCACTGAGCCACCAGCTCGGCATTAGCTTAAAAATCCAGTGCGCTGCTCTCACATGGAAGCATTTGATGCCCACCTGCTCTAATATTCTCAGACATGCCCCTGTGGTGAAGGGGAGCCCACAGCCACATATCTCATGTTTCATGTGGGCTGAGCTCTCAAACATGTTGATGTTAACCGTTACCTTTGAATTAGACACACAAAGTCCTGCAGAAAGGAGCTCTCAGGGCCTTGCACCTGTAAACTTCAGCTTTGTCTTTAGTGATGATTTCCAAGCCCCTCTCTTGGAGAAATCCCCATAGGAGTTTTTCCATGTGCTTCTCTATCTGAGCATGAGGTGAGCTCCTTGCCTTGACACCAGCAATGCCCGTGGCTCCTGACTTGCAGGCTAAAGTGCAAGTAGAAAATGGGGAAGATATATTCAGTAGAAACTATTCAGTAGAAAATGGGGAAGAGAGGGGTTTGTCTCACTGCAGCTGTATCCAGTGATAAACGCTGGTGTGGGACATCCATCCTCCCTCCTACATGAGGAGATTACCTTAAAGACAGTTGTAATAGTCTGACTTAAACCTCTAAATGCAATTAAATCCTGAGTTAAGCCTGAAAAATTTGATCTGACATCCTGTCTTTGACTCACCGGGTTTTTGTGTTTCGGTATTATGGTGAGCACGCTGTAATGGATCATGCACTCCAAAGAGTGTGCTGAAAGGGCTGGGGTAAATCAGGGACAGCACATCAGGCTGGATTTTCAGAGTCAACCATCAATTTCCTTTTTGTAATGTGTGCTAGTGTCTGACAGCTGAATATGTATTTAATGAGATTTTGAAAACATGGACTTTTGATCCATTAGAACAACATGCCTTGTGAGAAGGTGCCTGTGCTGCTGCATAGCTGAATGCTTTAGGAAAATTAACTCACTTGAAAGCTAAAGAAGGCCGAAAAGCAGCTTGTTAGCAGAGGTGATGCCATCCACTCTGTCCCAAAACATTGACTCAGCTGAGGGGGAGCCTCAGCCTTTTTTAAAGGCTCAGAAATGTTTAATTAACCTCACTCTTCCCATTATTTTTCACTTTATTATGCCATGTAACCTACAAGCCCTTCCGTCCCAGATGTCCCTGAGATGCTGCCTCCCACCTCTTTGGTGGGAGAGCTCTTGATGAAAGCCCAGAAAACTTCAATTTGACCTTAATTTCAGCTCCCTTGAACACTCACCACTGCCAGATCAATTCTCTCGGCACAAAAAGTGTGAATGTGTTTTCCCCAGCTGATAATGCTTTTCAGCTTCATACCTGAGCTCTCAGCTTGCTGCTCACAGGAGATTGCTGCATTTCATGGATTTCTCATGGCTTGGGACTTTGGCCAGGGGAGGGACTTGCCCTTTGGGTCAGTGTTGCCCCCAGCCTCTACTGCAGTGCAGGTAATAAGTAGCATCCAAAAGAAATGCAGCACACAGCAAGAGGATGAAGTGGAGGGTTGTTTAGTTCATCTGCCCCTGACAAAAATACCAGATGTAGTAAAAAGTATCAGGAGTAAAAAAATCTGTCAAAGATTGCTTGTGAAGAACTGCTCTGCAGAAGAGGCTGGGGTGATTTAGGTAAGCATCCAAACCACCAGGATTTCTCTGAACTTTGAGCCTTGCTGCAGCTTTCCTGTTACCCCTGTGAATCAGCCTACATCAGGTTTCAGTAGAGTAAACTCATCCCTGGTATGAGAGCAGTAGTTTAGGACTGGTTCTTTAAAGCTAAGATTAGCCCTGTATGCTGGAGATTTGCAATTATTTGCAGAATCTGGAAGGATCCTAATTATTAGCATCCTCCTGTGTGGAAAAGCACGATAAAGTTGGCCACAGAGCAGTGCCTGGGCTATCAGTTTCCATAAATATTTAGAGGTGCTGGAATAAAGGAGAGCAGAGAGTGAGGTGATGTGCTCTTACTCTATCCCATTTCATGGTTATGATAAGGGCTGGTGTGGCACTTTCACCAGGGGAAATGTGGCAGTGTTGGAGCCATCAGGAGGGATTACTCCATTAATTTCCATTGTGCCTTTAGATATCTTTTCCTTTTCTGTGCCTCTGCCTGTGACTGAGCCAGTTGAAATTCATTTACCTTCAGTGACAGGCTGGTACCTAAACAGGCATCTGCTTCCAGCCTGTTGCAAGTTTCTTGTTTTTTTGTTTTTTTTAAGCTGCACCAACAAATTTTTTTGGGGAAAACAATCGATAAAAGCAGTGATGAGCTTGGAAATGCCCAAATTGTGAGGCAGTAATTACAAGTGAATGGTAAATCGTGCTGCACTTCACCTGAAAAACTACCAGCTTAAATAACTCCTGGTGCTTTTCCTCTCTGACTGTTTTTGGATCTTTATCTGTTCTGCTGCGGCTGGGAGGGAGGTCAGAGCTGAAAAGTTGGGAAGGGCTGTGAGCAGCCACTTGCTAAGTGGCCATCGCTACAAGTGGGGCAACTGGGATTTCTCTTGCTTTATAAAATGTTCCTTTGTCAGGGTTATGTCTTGCAAAACGGTATAAAACAAGAGCCTAGTAATTGCAGACAAGGTGCAATTTAGAATCTTGTGTTTTCCAAAGGCAGAAAGCTGGGTAATGCAGAAAACAGTCAGAAAAAAAAACCACTATAGAGGTGTCATGAAATGAGATAATTGTACTTTTCTTGTGAGCACTTCTGTCTTGCCTTGGTGGGCAAAAAACCAATAATTTTTTCCAAAATTTAGAAAAGCAATAAAAGCAATACATTTTCTATTTTTCTTAGATCCTGCAAGAGAACAGCAAGTAGTCACAAAAAGGGGGTCAGCTAAGGGCTCAGGGCAGCAGATCAAGCAAGCGCAAGTTCTCTGTTTGCAGAGGATGCACTTTGATGCAGAGCGGTTGGGAAAGCTATCACAGGGTTTCACAGTGCAGGCAGCACTTTTCAATAATTATTATTTTTTGTATTTGATGCAAAATGTTTGCCATGGTCCTCAGCTAAAGAGTAGGGAGCAGATTTTCAATTTTTCCCAGCTACAGGTGTCCCAGAGGTAGCTGGAGGGGTAGAAGGCAGCACCATCAAGTGCAGCATAGCTCAGGGTCTCCAAAATAGCTCAGTTAATGTGCTTCAAAGCTGATCAAGTGATCCAGGCTTGGGTGAGAAAGACTAAAATAAGGAATACCCACCTGGGTGATTTTTTTTCCCTTTTCCCCTCCATGTTTTCAATGCAACTTTTTTTTTTTTTCCCCTTAACAAAGCAGAGGTTTCTAAACTGCTTTTAGGATCAGATTTTGGTTTGTTAGGGAAATACTGCACTATTCCTTTGAAGGTTTTTGCCTTTCGTAATTTTGTGTGTTGTTTCTAACACTGCTGCTTCCTGGCCAGCCCTCTTTCTGCCACTTTCTCCTTTTCTCTGGTTGGATATTGCTCTCCCCCTTTTTAAACCTTTTTTTTCACATGATAGGGTGAGGGAATTCCCACAATTCCTTATGAAATTGCTATGTTAGAAATTGTGATCTGGCTAGCAAGAGGCAGGGATCTCAGTCATTCCTTTGGCACAAAGTCGCATCACGTGAACTCAAGCCTGCCTTCAAACCCATAAAGAAATGTCTCTTCAAGGATTTAATATACTTAAACTTAATTTTATAGAGCTCAACTTTCACATTCCTCGCTTTTTTGTATGCAAGCCTTGTGTAGGTACAAAAAGGTTTGTTTATAAATGCTGACAGTAAATCCCTGTATCCCATCCACAGAGAAGCCTCTGTTGTGGGGTGTAGGAATGGGTTGGAAATATATCTGCTGGAGATAGGGGCACTGAGGGAGTCTCCAGTCTTTTTTTGAAGTCCCTTTCCCTAGAGGTGAGACAAAATCTCTGAAGTATGAAACAGTGTAGGACAGATTGGAGCTTGTGCCAATTGCAGTGACTGGGGAGGGATTTCAGGGGAATCAGTTTGTATCTGCAAAGTCTTAAGTCCCACCTCAAAAAAACCCAAATAAAACAAACAATCAAACAAACAAACAAAAAACCCCTACAACCCCCCCCCCAAAAAAAAAAAAAAACAACAAAAAACAAACCACCCAAAAAACCCACCAAAAACCCAAAAAAGATAAACACCAAAAAAACCCCCATAAAAACCTTGGAAACTTTACTACTCAAACCTCCACAGATTTTAGAGCCAAGAAATATAAATAAAACCCCTCCCAGCTTCATCCAGTGGGTTTTTTTAAAATCTTTTTAAAGTGTCCTGACCCCAATACCATGACTTCTAAGGCAGGTGAAATTTTCTTACAGCGTAATAAAAATAGTTATTCAAAAACCCTCTTCAGCTATGGAAAAAAAAGGTTTAATTAATGGCATTTAAAAAAAATAGTTCAAAGTTCTCTAATCCTTGCCTCAATATTTTCATCAAATCTGTTGATGAGTTTTTGCAGAAGGTTCTGTGATGTCTGCTTCTGCCACCAGCTCTTGAGCCAATCCTACAGTATTTTGGGGAGGATTTCCATGTCAATGACACTTTTCCCTTTGCCTGAGCAAGTAATTGAGCTGGCTTTGTGTTTGAGTTAAAAGGGCCCCAAAATGTGTTGTAGTTCCATGTACTCTGTCGGACTTGGTTGAACTGCTTTGCCTGTGGAAGCACGAGAGCTGCTTTTTTTGTGTTGGTGTTCTGAGAAAACAGTGAGCAAGTCTTCAAGAGGCCCACGGGGAGATTTTAGCCATAGCAGAACCCTCCCAGAGCTGGATAAATGGCAGGCAAGAGAAGGCCAGGCCTTTCTAATCTGAGTGCAAGCCAAACTTCTCCAGGGGATCCTGCAAAGTGAGATTATTTACCCTTGTAAATCAGTGTTCTGTCAGCTGGAAGTGACCCATCCATGAAAAGAAGAACACTGTGGTGTTTCAGTCAAGGTTTGAACATGGGCACCAGGAAGGGCTTTCAGGTCAGTCCTTTCAGAGATGAATGAGATGAGAGACTTTGCTCTCGTCTCACTTGTGAGAAAAGGCCTTGAGACCTAGAGAGTGTATTATTTTAAGCTTGAGATAAAGCTCCCGATGTTCATTGTTATACTTTTTAATTTACTCTGTAATTTGTTAACAAGGCCACAGACAAAACAAAATGCAATTACCCTTGTTTGTTTTGCAAACTAGTGAAGAATTGAAGAGACTGTGAGAAGCGGCAGTGAATCATGCAAAAGTGTTTGTGGTTAAAATCAAATCTGCTCCTTTCCAAAGAAAAGGGCCTCTACTCCTTATGGCAAGACTCAGGGGAGAGCTGAGGGTCTGGTGTCAGCAGTGCTTAGGCTGATCCTGGTGGGTCTAGGTCAGGACTTGGTGTACATAATCATAAATCAACACAAATAAACCCAGCTCTTGATTTCGGGTTATTTTTTGACTGGACCTAATTTTTGGCACTTGAAGGTGATTTAGCCCTGAAGTGAGTGGTGGTGAGTGGTAGCCCCGAAACTGTAAGAAGGGAGCTGGAGCAGGCTGCTGCTGATGTGACCTGCAGTGAAGCTTCCAAAGCTGTGTCCTGGGGAGCTCATTTACCTCCTGGTTTGGTGTTCTTCTCCGAGCGCCTCTCGTGCTGCGCCAAGATAACCTTCAAGCAGCTTGAGTTTGAGGCGTGGGGAAGATGATAGCACTTAGCGTGGATGATGCTCTCAAATCACTCCAAAGAGATTTGGGCTTGGGGAGCCTTTGGATGTTTCTTAAAAAGAGTATGACAAGCTGAAGTTTCTCCAGTAGGATTACATGGGTTGAGGGAATACCACATAAATCAAAAGATTCACAGCACTGGCTCAGTTATTGTGTCTTCTATTCAAAGCTTTTTCTGATCAAATTTGGCTTTGAATCCATGCCAGCCTCATAAATCTGGTTGTTGGTGGTTCTCCCCTGCCCCAAAAGTTAAAAATAAAGAAAAATTACAAAGACTTTCAAACTGTGCTGTAATGACATGAATAAACAGTCTTTGTGTACCTAATACAAAACCAGTTAAGAGCTTTCTTTTTCTCATAGATTAAAAACTAGCCAGAAAGGAAAGTCATTGAGCAAATTTAGTGCCTTGAAATATTTCAAAGAACTTGCAGGCAGTGAACATTTCCCCTGTTTGTGCTGGTGACCCTTGTGGTGCCTGAAGGAAATTTTAGTGTTGAGAGACACTTTGAAGCGTTGAAGAAATACTATGGACTTAAGCAGTAGTCTCTAGAGGATTAAATTGCTAGGACTTCATTCCTACTTGGAGATGGGCCCTATCCCAGAGATTTTGGGAATGTACAGTATGGAGTCACACTAGGCTTATTTTTAATACTATTCAAAATAAGCTTTTTAGTTCTTAGAAGATGTAATACTTTTCTACACACATGCTTATTTTCCTAGGGAACATGTTCTCTAAAGCAAGAAACCTTCCTGCTGCTTAAACCTTCCTGCTGAAAGTTAATGCCCTTTGTGAGATTTCTTGGAATGCTGCACAAAATCCCTCCTCTGCACCAGGGATGCAGCAGATTGTGTAGATTGCCAGGAACTTGTCCAACACCTTTGACTTTAGAACACCATATTTGCATGCTGTTATCTCTTCCAAACGTCACTGTGTTGCTGTTTCCCATCACTGATCGTGCCTGGAGTCCATCTTGCAGATGCATCAACCCTTCATTCCCGCCTGTAGCCTGTTGCTGGCCATCCAGCAAAGCTTTCTGACATCTCTTTAACTCTCAGAGCATGTGGGTAAGTGTCTTCGGCTTGCAGGACTCAAGTACATGCTTCACTGTGCTAAAAATAGATGAACTCTTAAGTACTTGCTTGTTTAAAGCGATCGTTTTCTAATGGCGTGGGGTTTCTTCTCTTAGTGTGGTTAACAAATTGCTGATGGCCAGCTTCATATTCTTCACACACATCTAACATTTGCAAGAATTTGCCATCTACTGTACTTTGGAAGAATGCCATGAGCTGGCACTGAACTGTTCTGAGGGATATTTTTGCAAATAAGTTGTGTTCAATCACACCAGTCTTTGTTACCATCTACATACATCATCCTTAATAATTTCTGTTCTCTTACTGGGTGACTGGAGCTAATTTTTAAAATGGTTTTCATGAGTTACTGAAGACAAATAATGTTTATCTTATGAATCATCAAATGGAGTTTTTGTGCTAAAACTATGTAATTATTAAATATGCAAATAGTTCTTTTGACAGAATTCAAATTCTCCTAAAACTTGACTCAATAAATGAAGGTGAATCAAACTTACGGTTATGATTCACAAAATTACATGTGAAGCTCACAATATGTATTTAAACTGTGCCCACTCTTAGGAATAGAAATCACAGAGCCAAGCTGCAAACTGGTTTCCAGGGAGCTGTGACCAGCTTCTCCTGTGCTTTGCCCTTCCTGCAGCTCCTGGCTTGGATACCTGGATCAGAAATCTGACATTGTGCATCAGTTTAGCAGAATTTCTGACTACGCCTTCAGTGGGAACTCTGCCCTCGTGTAGCTGTGCTTTGCATTGTGTCTGTGGACATTTTCTGCCATGTAAATGTGCTGTTTTATTGGTGTGGGTGTGTGAAAGGCTGGTTCTTTGAGGAATCTGAAATGGGAACAGTCACCACCAGCAGTGCTCCCACAGGATGATTGATCCTGAGCCTCAAATATGAAATTGAATAGCTTTTCAGATTGCTCCAGTCCTTAACATTTCAGTGACATTCTAGAGCCTGTAAATGTGAGTTCAGATGCCTTGAATCATCTAGCGCATTACAGACTCTGTGTTGTTGGGTACAAGCTTGTTATTTTCCCCCAAAAAGTGCTGTCAAAATTAGTTCATATAAGCTTTTTCTGTAAATCAATCAGTTCAGCTCCATATTGAAGGGTGACACAAATAAATGCCTGGCTTTCGCTTGTTGCTGCTTGGTAATATTGAACCTAAATCTTAACATTCAAAGGATGAATAAATTATAGACCTATTAGTTTTATGGTTTTTTCAGCTTGCTGGTAGCAATCCCATCATCCTGCACAGCTGTTCTGCCTTTGTCTTGTTCCACCAATAGTGACATCCAGTGCCTTGGCTCATTATCTTCCTTTCAGCCTGTCTCCCTCCAGCCCTGTCTTGGTTTGAAAGACAGGTGTCTGCCAAGGAAGATTCCCTCAGAACAGAAAATGTGACCCCCACCTTCCCCCCCCCAAATTATTATCACTTTGAAATTACGGTGCTGTCATGCAAAGACGTGGGGAAAGGAATAACAGATCATCACCAGGATGCAGATGTGTCACAAGAACACAAGCAAAGCAGCAGCGCCCGAGATCAGCATCCCCACAGCGGCTCCTCCGCGCTCGCGGCGCTTTCCCCTGGGCTGCAGTTCCCGTCACGGCCACCAGGGGCGCTGCCGGCTCCCGGCCGGGCGGGGCGGTTCCGCCCAGCAGGGGGCGCCGTGCGCGGGGCCGAGGCGCCGCGGTGATGGCGGCCCGGCCGAGGGGGCGACGGCCGGGCTCCCGCGCTGAGGGGCCGCCACGGGGACACCCCCACGTCGGCCGCGGGCCCCCCAAACGGCCGGGAAACGCAAAAAGAACCAGCAGAGCAGGGAAGGCACGGCAGACCGGGATCTCCCACCCCAGCGCTCAGGAGGCGCCGCGGCGGCGCCTCAGGGCAGAGGCCGGGAGAGCCGAGCCCGGCGTCTCGGCCCCTCACGCGCCGCTCCTGAGCTCCGAGCGCCAGGGAAGCAGGTAAACGGCTCCTCTGTCCCCTGATCCCGGACATGGGACTGAGCAAAACCCAGCCCAGCCTCCGGGGGAGCCCCCTCATGTTTTTCTCACCCTCAGCCGGGGGAATTTCAATGGAAGGTTGCGGCACACAGCCACATCTTCTGTTTCCCAATTGCCCCGTTTGTCTCTCAGGTAATGCTGTCCCACCTCTCCATTGCCCTTCTTCCAGGTAGCATGTGGGAGAAAAATTCACTGAAAAACCAAACCCAGAACAAGCCCTTTTAAATTATTTCAATCTATTTTGACTAGTTGTGGAAAATTTTGTCTTCCTTAAGCACCTTTTGAGATGTACCATCCCTGTGCCAGTGCCTAGAACATTCACAGAGCCCTGCCCAGGGCTCCCTGGTGACTTCATCAAGAGCTTTCTTGAAGGACTGTGGTGGAGGAAGGCTCAATAATAGTGATTATAATTTTATTACATATTTAAACGTTTCTGGTGAGGAGTCTGTTCACTGGGGAGCTGTGCTAAAGGAGGATGACAGAACATCCATGTGATTGTCCTGGTTCCTTTTATAGTGCCATTTCTGCTTCGTGGAAGGAGTCTAAAATCTGTTCATTTCCCAGAATCTCATTAAAGACTAATTTGGAAAGCTGGAAAAGAAAATACCTACTTTGGATCAGTCTACCTACATTTAAAATAATTGCAGTTGTTGAACTGACCAGAAGCTCTCCACTTCAGGTAGTTAATCGGTAGCTTCTGTTTCCATAGGTTCAGCAGTCGGGGTGAAGAAAGAAAGGAGACAAGAAGGGAATTACTATTCCTCCTGTTATAATAAGGCCTTGATTATTCTTGCATGAAACAGATTTTATTTATCTCCTTGAGCATTTCATAGATTTCCTTTTATAAGGTTAGTAGAGGTACTTTTTCATCTTGTCACAGCTCATTCCTCCCACCCTTCTTGGTGTTGATTTTCACTAGCTGCAGGGTCAGTGAGTCCAAGTGTATTTTGTCTTTCAACTCTTTGATCATTCAATCTTGGCAGGGTTATTTTGAAGGTCTGGGGCTTTTAAGATGTATTTTAAGTCATTGCCAAATGATTTTGGATAATGAGCTATTGAAGAGCAGCAGATGACTTCCCCACCACTACCAGCAGCAGGATAAAACAAAGATAAACGCAGCATTGATATTCCTGCCTTTTGGGAAAGTTCTGCTCCTTCAACGTTTGTGGTAGCCCCTGATGTGGGCTGACAAGTTAAAGTATCCAGAAATTCGGCAGAATTAAATGCCCAAAATGCAGAAATGTATTGGCAGTGACAGAGGGAATTGTGCTGGGGGATGTGACGGCACGAGCTCGCCGCCGCGTTGTCTGAGCTGCAAGCTCAGCTTCGAAATCAGCAAAGCGATAAATCAGAAGTGCCACGGAGCAACACGTTGGCAAGCTGAGGATGAACTGAACTGAACCAGCTTATTCCGCTCAGCTCCTCAATCTGAGCTCGTAGAAACATTCTTCTTTCCTCTGGGATTTTCAAAGTTACCGCAAAGGAAAAAAAAAAAAAATAGGGAAAAAGAAAATATTATCAGGTAAATAAAGTGATAAAAGGAAGAGAAAGAGGCACTGCCAGGAAGCTGGGCTTGGGTGAGTGGAGCATTTCTGGCTCAAAGCTTGAAATCCATCTCTGTTGCCTTTCCCTCCTCTACAGAAGCCGTGACTGTCATTTCTGGGCTGAGCAACTGTGAAATGGTTGCTGCAATTTCAGGGTGTGAGTTTTTGTCACCACTCTTGTCCTATTTTACGTAATCTGTAACAGAGCAGGTAGGGATTTTATTCATCCTTGTTGTTCAGAGGAACATTTAGGTGGAAATCCAAACTGAGCAGAAACAAGTAGGAAATAGTAGGTGACATCATCATTCATTCCCCCATCGGGACAAGAGACAAGCACATTGCCAGGGTTTTCTATGGCCTCCTAAGGAGGGCAGTGGGAATAATGAAAAAGTCTGAAACTTGTGCAACAACTGGCAATGGATTTTCTCTGAAACTGCCTGTTTTCCTGGTGGCTTCATTCAAATGTGCCCGGAATTCTGGGTTATGCCTATCACAAAGCATCAAGCAAATCCTTCGGGCTGTGAATTTCTGTGTAATAGATCAGGGATCACTGGCAAAGTCCTCCAAGGCCACTCTTCTGCAAATAACAAGTGGTTTTCAGGAGGAGACAACCTTTTGAAACCATCTGTATGTCCAAGGGAGCTATTACCAGGTGCTGAGCGCTGGACATAAGCATAAGGAAGGTTTGAGAAAAGCAGTGAAAGATTTACAATTCTGTTGAAAGAATGAGCTGGTAGGAAAAGCAATTCCCAGAGCAATTATAATTCACCTCTGGGGTGTCCTAAGTTCACAGAGAGGCAAAGACAGCCCTAGATCTTGGCAACAGATAGAAATATGTCTTGTGTTGACAACGAAAAGGTAGCAGCTTGAAAACCAATGTTTAGAATGTACAAAATTCTACAGTAAAAAAAGTTAGTAAGGTAGAACAGTTAAAAAGAAGACATAAATCTGATCTCCCCACCACAGGAGCTAAACTCGGTGTTCAGTTTGCTTTGCTTTTAGACATCCTGCTTCATCCTACAGGGCCAGGTCTGTGATGTGCCCTGGGGTCAGGTTTGGATGCTGTTGCTCAGACCACCTTCTTCAGAGAGATACCTGCCTTGGGAGAGTTCACAGTGCAATGCAGAGGAGTTCCCAGGGGTGGCTTCTTGTCAGTTTTCCATAGTCTGGAAGATTTAGGTAGCAAAGGTTGTGTGGAGACCTAAGAGCAGCCTTCCAGTATCTCAAGGGGGCCTGCCAGGCCAAGGACTCTGCCTCTGCAGCTGCAGTGAGTGAACAAGGAGTAATGGGTTCAAACAGAAACAGAGAAGATTTGGGTTAGGTATGCAGAAGAAATTCTTCCCTGTGAGGGTGCTAAGGCCCTGGTGCAGGTTACCCAGAGAAGCTGGGGCTGCCCCATCCCTGGAAGCTTCCAAGGCCAGGCTGGATGGGGCTTGGAGCAACCTGGGATAGTGGAAGGTGTCTCCCTGCCCATGGCATGGGGTGGAACAAGATGGCCTTTAAGGTCTCTTCCAGTTCCAACCATTTTGTGGTTATAAAGGTTATAAAATCTGTTCTGCTCCACTTCACATCCACCAGCAGCATAATCTCTCTCAGATGCTGCACTGCCTCAGAAAAAGATTCTCAAATGGAAGCCTGACAGTCCTTGAGTGCCTGCTGTGCCAGGGTCTACCCCTGTGTTTGACACTGCATTAAGAATTGCCACGCGCTTCTAAAGCAATTTCCTTGCGCAGCATTCCCAGGCTGTGTGTGCCCCAGGGTCACTGCTTCCCAGGGACAGCCCTGGGACTGGCAGCTCCCACAAAACGCCTCTGTGGCTGTTCCTTTGGCAGCACACAGTGTGCAGCCCCCTCTGGCCTGCCCCCGCACGTCCATGGGATGTGCAGATCCCAGCTTCCAAAGGAGCTGGGCTCTGGAGTTCAGTTGGAAGCCAAAGGTTATTAGAGTTGTAATTATGGAGTTCTCTCTGAAATAAGACGTGAGGCCCCAGCTAGTTTAGGCCTGTAGGAAAAAGTAAGCACTTGACATGAGTTTGCACTGTGTGAGCTCTCTTCGGAGAAACCCTTCTGCACTTCACAGGGATGTGTGCTGGATCTGGGGATTTCACTGTAAAACAGAGGTGCTGGGAATGGGGAAAAAATTCCTTAATTTTACGGAGTGTGCATGATGCTCCCAGTAGGCAAATTACAATAGCTTAAGTCTATAATTAAATTAAAATGCAATGTCTTAGTAGCTCCTGGGCAGCGCCTCCGTGAAACACCAAACTATTTCTTTTAGAGAGAGGTTGTGTAACTCGCCTGGTGATGACTGGATAGAGATACAGGAACAGTCTGGAGCAATGAAGGAGTGATTGGAATACTAAACCCTGTTCCCAGAGGCACTGGGATGAGGGGATGAGAGTGTGCATCCTCTATGTGGACACCCTGAAAAAGGAGCATTGCTGTTTCACCTCTCCTGCCCCAGGCTTCTGACTGGTACAGAATGGCAGCTGGAGGAAAAAAATTACATATGCTAATTACTCCAAAATGAATTAATTGCTATTAATTATTTTATCACAAAATCAATTAATATTGTACTGCAACCCATTTTTAATTAAAGGAGTCGATAAAAATCAGATAAGCTGTGGACACAGCAAAATTGTGGCAAAACTCCAAAGTTAGTCTCTGATAAGAAATGAAGCCCCAAACAGTTCAGCGCTGAGATTGAATTAGTTGTTATTTTTATTAAAAAATAAGAGCCCACAGCAAAAACATGAAAGCAGAAGCGTCTCTGTGAGGGAGGATAAAGCTTTTTGTGGTCATGAATGAAGTTGAAAAGGACACTAGTAGCTTTGGGTTTTTTGTAGCTATCTGCATGTTTCTGAGGTAATTTTCATCTTCATTTAAAGAAAAAAAGAGAAGAATCACTGTGCTCCAGTGTTTAGGTTATTGTGCTTAAAGTGATGCTTGAAAGGGAATAGATCTTCAGTACTTCTTCAATACTTAATCACCCCTTGAACAAAAGCATGCTTTATATTCTGCACCATCAGTTAAACAAACTCTCAGTAGTTTTGGTCCTAGTCTGGGAGTAAAGAGGTTTGTAAGGGTAAGAAACTAAATTGAAAAAAAAAAAAAGTCGGTTCTGTGGAAGTATCTGGGTAGAAATGTGATTGAAGGGGGGGTATGTAATAAATTCCAGGCCAGATCTCAGGGTGACATAACTCAGCACTGCTCTGTTGGCATTCCTGGGCTTTGTGCTGTGCCCATCTGAGAGCCACAGCTGAAAGAGGCTGCTGGGAATTCAGGGACACCAATCATTCACAACTGGATAATGGCAAGAACAAAACCTGGAGAACATCAGAGGCATAATTAATCCGCTGCCTTTGCTTTTGAGTCATTATGTGGGGTATGTGAGGGGGTGGAAGTTTGCATTAGAAAGGAAGATGTTGTACTGCTGTCTAGAAAAGGATTTGGATGTCTGGTGTGTGGCAAAAACATGCAGGTGTTTGGATGCTGGTATCTTATTTTTGGAATGATTTGCTGGCTGGTTAATGATGGCAGCCAGGAGAAATGGATACAGCCTTCCAGAGGATGAGTAGGTTTTGTGGGGAGATGCAGGAGTGCTGTAATGTATGTGCCTAATAGAGATAAAGTTATCTGGCCTAAATTTTTCAAACTCATGAGCAGAATTTAATGTTTGGGGCTTCATTGACTAATGCACAAAGCAATTTGAGTAATGAAAAACTGCTCTTTGTCAAGCAAAAGCAAGAGGCATTGATGGAGAAGCTAATTTATTTACTCTTTTGTGGAGAGAACATGCTTTGCTGAAGTTCAAAACTGACTGTGCAGCTATTGATGAGTATTCCAGTGAGTAAAATGGCTAATGAAAGCACTGACACCCTCCCCGTGCCTCTCTTTTGAGACTTGAAAGTTGCAGCTTTGCTGAAAGTTTGTAAAGGAAGGGCTCACAAGTGTTCGTTGCTGCTGTGTGGTAAAAACTTGCGTTTTTCAACTATTAAGTGCTAGAAACGGCTTGTTTCAGAGCACTGAAGGGCTGGGAGGCTTTGGGTATTCATGGGCCTGTCCCGGCTGCCCCATCCTTCCCTTGCCCACAGCAGTTCTGCCCTCTCCTAAAGCCCTCTGCACTCCTGCTACAGCTGTGGCTCTCTCAGAGGATCTGTGATCCACAACTTGGGGGCAAAAGAAAACTTGCTCACTTTCCCTCCAGCTGAAAGAAGAGGGTCACTGCCAAAGTTCTCCCTGCCCCACATCTCATCAGCAGTTCTGACATTGTTGTGTATTTACGGGTCCCCATCTGATGTGCTGTTTAGGAGCACTTTGGTTCATAATTCCTGCTTCTAGAGACTTGTACAATTTTGCCCTGACCAGTTGTAACACCCATGTGTGGAGCTGCCAGGTGAGTTGTGTACTTCATCTGGCTAAAGACAAGTCCATCTTCCTCCCCAAAGCTGTGTCCATAACTTGTTTACACCAGGCTGGTTGCCTGAGCATAGTAATGCTGTGTGTTGCTGTCAGTTTGAAGTCAGAGTATGAATCAGGAATTTTGCTAAAGCTTGATTGAGAATCTGCAGTTTCACTCTTCTCTGTGCACTGAGATTTTAAGCTGCAGTTTTTGCCCAAAGCCATTAAATGGGAGATGTTGGGGGTCTGTTTGCTTAAGGGAAGGGAAATAGCGTTTGGAGGATAGAAGGAGAGAAGGGAAGGAGCTGAGATTTGGGCAGTTTAGTGTCTGCTCTGACAAATTAACCCCCCCAATGAATGAGGATTTGAATCCTCACCTGATAACTTCTCTTAGACTCGCTGTATCACACCCATGAGCTCTTGTTGTTATAAAGCTTAATAAGTTCTGTTATGTGACAACACAGATATTGCAGTGTGTGTTAAAAGGTATCAGCTTCTCATAAAGACAGGGAGGTCTTTGAGGAAAAATGTTAAAAATCTGACAATCCTTTCTCTTGGAATCAGGGGGCGATTTGCCTCAGAAGACTTTTGGCTATGGTCCTGTAAAATGAATTTTCCCCTGTACAAACTCCTACGTCCACATTCAGAAATGGAATGCCAGCTGAACAGCGCTCACACACACACACACACACACACACACAAAAGTATGCTGGAATGGCACAAGTGCCTACAGTCTAAACTATGTCAATCCCACAGACATTTTTGGTGGAATTGTAACCTGTGGTGGTTTTGTGCAGACCTCTGCCCACGCCGGAAAGCCACACTCATGTTTAGTGTGGGGAAAGCCTGTCCAGACTCCCACACACCATACCGTGCCAGGCAGCTGACTGGATTGAAGGGAAAATAGGGGAACATACCAGTGTGAAACACACCTTGTAATGTTAATATTCTTTTTCTATTGACCTCCTAAAAATAAAGTTGTGACCTGAGCTAACAAACACGGATTTTAATAATGCACCTTACAACCAGTAGCAAAACTGTGTTATTTTCATGTCACATACTCAGAAGTCAGTAATGTCCCCCTGTCTGGGTACTCCAAGATATGAACTTTTTGCAAAAAAACCTGCAAATTGTTAAAGAAAGATATGTCTAGAGCTTTCTCATTCTGTTTTACACTTCTTGAAGTTATCAGTGTGTTGTTCCATCATGTTGTGTAGCATGATGTAAGAGTTATGTGCTCACTGTGCAGATGGTGAATCTGAAGAGATGGAGGGAGTTCTCTCTAATAGGTGGCTGGGCTTCAGTCATGGATTTTTTAAAGATTTTTTTTTAATGCTTCTCTTTTTGCAAAGGTCGGTCTGTCTGCAGAAAAGTGACATTTCCATGAGAAACACTATCTGGTAGGCATGTACAGAAAAAAACAAAACGCAGACCACACCACATCCTCCTTGTTAGTCCTCTTCAGTACACACACTCAGCTTTGAAGATCTCCAAGTCACATTCCTGGTGACAGGAGTTGCTTCAGAGGAGTTGGGATATTGCTTGGCATGTACTGAAGCATCCCTTAGGGTGAGACCCAAGGGTCTCAGGTGTTGGGCAGAATCCTCAGGTGTTAGGCAGAATGCTACAGAGAGTAAACAGGCAGAGATGAAATGTTTTGACTGACCATTTGATGAAGGTGGGGCTATGAAGTACCAATTCAGCTTTCTGGCTTGCAGACATTTTCTTGCTCTGCTGTCTCAAACGTGTTTGTCTGCCCTGGCCTCCTCCTCCTCCTTGCCTTTGATGGATTTTTCATGAGCTTTGTGCAGAGGGTGACTCATGGACTCATGTCCAAAACATGAGCACAGCTGTTTACTGCTGAGACCTGTGTGTACTTCACAGAAGCGTGTTTTCTCTGTTTCTGTGAATCTGGCAGAGCTTCCTTTTATCCATGGCAATGTTTGCTCAGAAGATGGAAGGTTATTTTGAGAAAGCAATCGGGGGACATAACCTTTTCCCCCCTTATTATCAGAGGTTTATGCAACATGACTTTGAGAGTCTTTATCACAGTTTTCTGCATTTAATCCACTTAGGTTGGAAGGAAGCAACCAGGAGAGGGGCAGGTGCTGCACAGTATGCCAGGGATACTAGTGAAACCTGAGATTGTCCCCAGAGCAGGATGTCTCCCAGTGCTTCATCTCCCTTCAAAATAATGCAGATTTGAGTACAGGGCAACGGGCAGCGCTGCAGGGAGTGGAGGTGATGTGCTGGCTGTTCCTTGGATTTGGGAGAGGAGGTATGGCAGGGTAGGGTGCCCAAGGTAGGTACTCTTAGGACCTATTTGTTCATCTGGGGTTTAGCCCCTGGTTCTGGTGTGTGTATGTGTGATGAAATGGTGGCTCTGGAAAATGCCAGCACATTTCCTGTAATCCTCAAGATCCTGTGCTTTGCACGTGCAATGCTGTGCCTTATGGAAAAGCTGTTGATGCCACAGCCCCTAAGCTGTGGTCCACGGACCTTGGTGGTCACTGGCCTCATTATTGTTGAGGGAATCCTGGTTTTGAATCCTAATAACAAACAGGTGAATATTCCCCTGTGTTCTGATTCTCACCTGCCCTTCAGCAGGGTGGCTCAGCAAGGCAGCCTGATGCCTTGAGAAGGCTGACCTAGAACAGAGACTAGGCAGAGGTAAAGAATAAAGCAGGGATTTATTAAAAAGGCTTCCATGGATCCACCCTGGGACGCACAAGAGCCCAGCCAGGGCTACACCCAAGATGAACCAGAATGGTCACAAAATGGATGACCGGTCACGAGGTCTCTCACTTTTATAAGTTTTGGTCCATTTGCATATTGGAGTTAATTATCCAGTTATAGCTTTAGGTAATGAAGTCCCAGCCTTCCTATTTTTCTCTCTTGAGTCCATGTTGTTTATGCTCTTGGGCCTGAAATTTGGATCATTTGTCCTTGGTCCCCAACTGGAGAAGGAATTTTTTCGTCTCCCTGCTCTGTGAAGAGATCTCACCATCTCTAATATGAAGCTCAGAACTACACACTAAAACAGCACAGAATCTGAAAAATATGAAAGCTAAAACCTGAAGCATCAAGCCTGGCAGGGCTCCTGACCATTTCATAGGGGCTTCTGGTGAGAGCTACCCAGCAAAACTGCTCCATATCTACTGCCTGCTGCTGCCCACAGAGGGATATACTTAGGAGCACCTTCCTGTGGGTCTGTTAGTCCAGGGACCAAATGCTGTCCCCAACCACGTGCCTGGGAACAGTGTGAGAGCAGCAGCAGAAGCTGACAGGCTGTGCTTTGCGCTGGCCCAGACGGCCAGTCTCGGGAGCCGTGCTTATAAAGCACTTCCTAATGAAGGGAAAAGAAGCCAGAGAGTTATTTTCTAAGAATAAAAATCCCTTTATGGTTTTTTGAAAACTACTTTACACTTTGCACAAATGATCGCCTAGCATCTGGCAGGCTGGGTTTTTGCCATGTGTGGCAGAGGATACAGTTTGTGTAGTTGCAAGCAATCAACTCAAAAAGCTTTTGTGTGGTCCTGGAGCCCAGGAACTTGTTAATTTTGAGCAGTCGTTTTCTGCATTTAGCCCATTAGAGACTCTATTTTTGGTGACCTAGTTTGAGCTCTTTAAAAAATAATCAAGCAGCATTTTTCAGATCTGATTTGTAATGGGACTGTGAATTGGTTTTGCAACTTGAAGTGAAAGTTAGGGGAGGGGGTAGAACTTTTATCTGCCTGATCCTTCAGAGCCAACATTTGCAATTGATTTTAGAGGGCCTCTAGGAAGGTTAATGTGACAAAGACTGTGCCTTGGCTTCACCACTTCAAGGGTTATTGTTTGACTTGCCGCTGGGAAAATCATAAAGTAGCCAGGTTTAAATAATACTTTCTGTGCAATAACCTCCAGGAGTGCTAGCAAGTATTGCTGGGCATCATCCAAACACTGTCAGAGCCTGTGGATTTGCCTGCTCCCCAGCGTGTGTGATGGGGTTTGGATTGGAGAGGAGCAATGGGAGCACATGCCAGAATGTCTAGCCGTGGGTTACGGGCTGACTGCCGTGGCAGAGCTGGGGTCAGGGCTCACACACAGCGATCCTGTTTCCGTGCTCTGGCTCAGCTCTGGGAATTAGTGCCATGCAGGAGAACTGCTGGCCTCTGCCTGCCTGTGACTGCAGGGCGTCCCTAGGCAGGACAGACTTCCCGTTCCTGTGAGAGGAGAGGGATGCTCACAGCTGAGAGCAGCCCTGGCCAGGCACAGCATTTTCAGGTGCGCACTTGGGACCATTCCAGTGAAACTAAAGCAAAGAAAAAGACCTACAAATAAAATCCTGGTTTCTGGCTTTATGTATGAATTGGTTTTTGAATTTTCTGGTCATTCAAGATTATGTTCCCAAATACCAGGTTACCTGGAGTGGCATTGCAGTGGAAACATACTTTTTTTAACTTGTTTGTCCTTCAGTTTCTCTGGATATCCCTTTTCTCATTGTGCCAGGAAGCTGCTTGGGGAGCAGACCCCAATTTTGGGCTCCCTTCTGAGGGAGAGCAGCCTGGTGAAGCTGGTATTGCAAACACAGGCACAGTGTGATCCTCTGAATCCCCATGAAGAGTCTCTGTAATATTTCTAAGGATCTGCAAATTAGGGATTGAATCTGCCAGCTCTGAAGGAAGGGAGAAGACAGCTCCCCCTCTCTAAGGGGCACAGCAGTCCCTGGTGTGGAAAGGTTTGCAGGTTGTTGAGCTGCCTACAGGACAAATGTGCAGGCAATCACGCGTGGTGCATGTGTGCACCTCCTGGCCATTGTCCTCAGAAAATCCTTCACTGGGGCACATGGGATGGGAGGGATAGAGCTGAAACATGAAGAATTACACCAAAGGTTTGGAGCAGCTGTGAAACTCATGCTTGGGCCAGCTGAACCTCCCTGTTACTGAGGTTAGAACTGGTCCTTCGTCCCTCTTGATCTCTGCTCAAGGCTAGGCTGTGTAGGGCAGAGTACAAGTCTGGTTTAAATTGGAGTTTCTTCCTGTTGAATGCTTTGTGCCTCTCTCTTCTCAGCATTAATATTTTTCCAGGGGCCACAAATTGTCAAAGATGAGAATATAATTCAGTTGACATCGGTTTGTAATTAAAAATCTTTGGCCTATTAGAAATATGAGAATCTTATATTTAATTTATATTTGATTTTTTCTTAAAATAAGAAAATCAGTAATTTACCAGTTTCCATGGCCATTTTCCTGTTTCTGTAGCTCAAAAGTATCTTGATCCAACAAACAAGATGTGGCAAATGTTCTAAATAGTGTTCAATTTTATTTTTTTTTACTGAAAAAATATGTAAATGCCAGAGAAATTATACTTTGAAAAGTGGCTACTGCAAATGAACAGCATTTCACATGGATCTTACTTTGCATTTTTAATGCCCATAATGGGTGTCCCAAATTACATGATTTGCATTATAAACCAGAACAGCTCCTGTGTCGCTGCTGCTGTCCAACAGTTGAATAACAAGGCTTTTCTTTCCAAACTGTATAAATACATATTTACCCAAATGATGCAATTTAGGGCTCTGTTATTTACGTTTTTCTGGTCGGTCAATCACGCTGACATCTTTAATTGCCAATGCTTTTTAAATGCCTCTGAGTGAGTCTGGCATTTGAGGAATGGAAGTTCCAGGCATAGGCTGGGAGTGATCATTTTGTTATTACACTGACATTTTGGCTCTTGAGTTGGTGCCTTCTCTTTCTCTGCCTTTGTCTTATGGGAAATGTTGGGTTATTGTGTTGTTCCACGTTCAGCAGTGAAGGTTTTCCCTTTCCCCTCAGGGCCCATGGCACTAAGGGAAGGGTTGGGGACGTGCTGGCTCCTTGGGCCACTCCTGTCCCAGGCTTTATTCTGCAGGTGAGCTGGCCCCTGTATCATCAGAAACCCGGGATGCAGTGTCCAGCCACTTAAGGAAAGAACACCTTTGGTGTCTTGGTCCTCCTTGTCCTGCCTTGTTTCTCCAGGCTCCTGCTGTGTGAAGCCTCTGGAGAAAGAGTTGTATGATCTCCATTATGTAATCCTGCCATCATCAACGCTACTGATTGTTCAAAGTCCTAGCTTGGCTCATCTACACCTGCCTTCAGTAGTTTTTTGGGATTGCTGATCCTCTTTGTCCAAGGAGATTTGATGTAATTCAATTCCTGCATCATTAGTGTGGTGTCCCCAGTGCTTGAATTTCACTCCAAGCTGGTGATCAGAATCATAAATGAGTGAACTCCTTCGTGTCAGCTCGAGCCAGCACGTGTTGACTTCTGGCTCAGATATGAGGAGGGAGCAGGTAAATGGGTGGATAAACTCACTGTTTCTATAGTGCTGTCTCCCTTACCCCTTCAGCTTCCTGAAGCATCCAAGGGTTCTGTGTACCTGTTACTCAGTGACTTTCCCTGCTGACTGTCATTTTCTGGTTTCAAACAGATTTGTCAGGTTCCAGTGCCAGCATGGTCCAGCAAGGATTGGAAAATAATCACAGCATAGATGGCAGGGACCCAAATTCATTGGTATCTGATGGGATACTTGTGGCCTCCCCACAGAGCTTTACTGGAGTTTATCTTCACCACGCTGTTAGTCTCAAGACCATTTTCCCCAGGAAGCAGCAGGGGAGACCAGCAGCTGTGCTTTTGGTTGTTCATGAACCCTTCTGCTCTCCCCCACCTCTGGATCTTGAGCAGAGCCCTGCAGTCTCCCCGGCTTTTCTTGTCTGTCCCATGCCACCCACAGAAGAGGTTTGTGTTAGTGGGAGAGGGGGGTGATGCCAATGGAACAGTTTAAATAGATTTTGTTTCAATGAAATAAACCCTGGAGAAAGGTAGGAGTTGTGTGTTGTGTCTTAGTACCTCATAAACAGGCGTGATATCTGCTGTTCGAGTCAATGTCATAGCTCTGTCTGCAGCTTGGGAACTAATGTTCACTGACAAATGGGCTTCAGGAGGAGGGGGAAAGGCCAGTGCCACAAATCTAGCCATTGCTGAAACACCCAGGATCTGAGGCTTTTCAGAGAAAAGAAATGTGATTATGATGAATGATGGAGGCAGCAGCACTTTGTGCTGTTCTAATAATACCTAGCCAAGTGAAAAAATGCAATAAATGCCTGTGGTTACCTGGCTGTGCAGGAGCTGTGCTGGTGCCAGCCAGTGTCAAACCCAGCCCTTTGAGCCCGTGGGGGATCAGGGAGGAGAGCTGGTTGATGTGGTGGTGGCTCAGGGGATTATTTCCCATGCAGGAACCACAGACACGGGAGCTGTCACGGCACCCAGCAAACACCATTGCCTCAAGAGGGCTGGTGGAAAGCAGCTGGTTTGTGTCAGTGAGTAGCAGCCTTTCTCCTGCATTCAGAGGTCTCAGTGCTTCCCAAAAGGAAGCTGCTACAATCCTCCTCTGGGTTTTCCAGGAGCTGCCATGCTGAGCCTCGGCAGAGCTGAATGTGGTGGGAAGGGAGTTGTCGTGGCTCTGGCAGTGGGAAGTGGGGGCTGTGCTGGACAGCGTCTCACCTGGGGATTGCCAGGGTAGCTGCCAGCTTCAGGGGATGCTCACCAGTGACACGGCACAGGATCAAAGGTTTTCCACCACCTTTCTGTTGCACTTGCCTGCATTATGGAAACAGGCAGATTCTTGGCTCACTCCCTGAAACCACCAGGGTTTTTTTTTTTTTCACAAAGAGAAGCAATGTCCTGCTTTTAATCAACATTTTCCTGGCATCCTGTTTCTTGTACTGACCTCAGTGCAGCAGTGCAGAATGGAGGCATCTCTCTCCCTGGCTCTCATTTGCTACTTCCATATTACATGGGCCTGACCTCCTTCCCTCGTGTCCCAGTCCCTGAACCGTGTTTGGCACCTTGCAGCAATTCCAGACCTCTGGTAAAAGGCTGTGCACTGCATTTCATGCATATGTGGAAGGCTGTGTCCTTCTGGAGTGAGTAATTAAATCCAGGGCTGCCAAAGGTGAACCACACCGTGGAGTCACCATGAGTCACGTTGCTGTTCACAGGGCTGTCTGTGGTGTCCCATCCTTTGTCCCCAGACTGTGCCCATGGCATGGTGGGTGATCAGGAGCTTATCTGCTGAGCAAAATGCACAAGTACAAAGGAGCAGAGCTGCAAGCTGCATCAGTAGCAACACATGTGCACCTCTAAGATGAGGAGAGGGTGGGAATAGCAGCAGTGGGATTCTGACAAATCAGGAATTGAAGATACATAACATAAACAGCTCATTTGCCAGATGAAAACCCAGCAGGATGATGATAAAGTGCACAATGTTTATTGATATCTGAATGACTATTTGTATTAAAAAAAAAATGCATTTTAGAACTTAGCATAAACTCAGTTATTTGATTCTAGCACAGCTTACTATTTATTAGGAAATATATGGGGGTTTTATAGCCATTGTTCACCTTAGGGAGAAAATAAAAAAAAAAGAGAGATACATTTTATTTTAATAGTACTGACTTCCTAATCTAAGCACTCTTAGCAGCTTGGCTGAAGAGTGCAAAGAAATGGTGGATATTTCCATTTATCCTTTGTTATGGAACACTATCACCTCTCTCTATCTCCATCAGCAGAGCTAGGTAATAATTTACTGCAGCGGACGCTGAGGGATATCGGCTCCAAGCCGCTCCAGTCCAGGTAGTTTGTCATCATGAGCTTTCAAGAAGTTAAATTAAGTTGATTAAGGGAGAAGATCTGTCATGTCAGCATTTTTGCCCACCTAGAAGGCAGCAGTTCTTCCCTCCCTCCTTATTCCAGCCTGTCTTCCTTGTACTGAGTTTCCTTGTGTATGGAAGTAGCTTTGAAGAGCTGCTTTCTTAGCTGTGTCTCAGAAATAGCAAATGTTATATATATGGAAATGTAAATGATGCTGATTAGCCAAGTGTTGTGGTTTGAGGCAAAAAGTTCAATGAGAACATGAAGAGCAGGAAGGGTATTTGGCCACTGTGCATGATCAGCCCTTCAGCAGCTGCCAGAGAGATTCAAACTAAAGCTTGGGAAAGCAGGGCCTAGGGAAGGCAGCCAGTAGCTGTAAAGGGTGAACGCACATGCCTGGTGTAACACTGTCTTTCTGGAGATATTAACATCTTGACCCATAGCAAAATTTCATCATCCATCCTTGACCTGCTTCAGGAGCCTGTTTGGTGGTGACCCAGCACAATGTTTGGTGCTGTGGCTCAGAGTTCAGACCCCTCAGTGGCTGCCTCAGCTGAAGTCCTCAGGCTGTAGCTGACTTTCACGTGGCTCTTCATCCTCCTGCCTGCACCAAGGCTGAGCCTCGGCCAGGGATGATGGACATCATGGGGGAGGACATGGCTACAGCAGTGATAAGTACAGCAAAGCCTCTGGTGACATCAAAGGGAGTTCCTGGTGTTATCCCCGCCCTTCAGGAGCTCTCCAGATAAGTCCTGAGCTTGTTTTCTTCTCTGAAAGGAAAATATTTCCTTCTTCTTGGCCTGTCGCGTAACTGCTAATATTGAAATAAACATTCAGTGTTGTTGGTACAGCTGAAATTAATCCCAGCACAACTTCCCTAGAAGGAAAATACCTGTTGTGAGCAGCCCTGGAAGAAGGCAAGTATTTTTGTCTGTCCTCCTGCTCTGCAGCCCTCCTGTCTGTGGGCACACACACATTTAGTCCCATCAGCAGCTCTATGCAGTCCCATTCCTTGAGTGTCCTGCAGTGCAGGAAGGGATGGCTTGCTGGCAAAGATACTTCCAGTTCCATGATAGGATACAGCTTGAAGATAATTAATAAAAACTATTGGGAGTTCCTGTGAAACAGCCTGTGATTAAACATTATATATTTTTCGTGCAA
The DNA here is from genome assembly GCF_015832195.1 of Motacilla alba alba. Classification (NCBI taxonomy): domain Eukaryota; kingdom Metazoa; phylum Chordata; class Aves; order Passeriformes; family Motacillidae; genus Motacilla; species Motacilla alba. The sequence goes on along the minus strand of NC_052022.1, from coordinate 34,383,559 downwards.
CAATTAGATGAATTTGGCCTCAGGTATCTCCCCTGACTTCATGGCCACTGGTGAGCAATACTGAAATTGTCGGAGTTCTGTCTGTTTTAATGGATTCTCTTTTAGTTATGAATCTCATCAAGAACAGCCAAAGCAAGGGGCACTTTAATTTAATTTATTTGTAAGCGTCCTGTGAGTTAACTTTCACTACAACAGAAGAGGAAAATGCAGTTTGCCTTGTTACTGGAAACACCACCATGTGAAGAGACATGAGGATGAGCCTCCAGTGCCTTCCAAATCCTTGTCTCACGCTTGTGTCTCCAGTCTCATACTTGCAGGGAGAGCGGCCAAGGCCATGATAGTGAAATTTCTCAAGCTAACTTTATCCCTTAGAGGCAAAGCTGGGTCGAAAGGCAGTTCTTTGTTCCCTGGAGTCTGCTGTGAACCCAGCTGTTGGGATTTTTGGGGTTCCATGTAGCCATTGTCCCATTCTGACTGATATTCTGGCAAGGGGAAGCACTGGAGTGCCAGGGCTGTAGTGGTCTCTTCAGACAGAGGAGTGCCTTCTGATAGTTAGGTGCTGGTGAGACACACTAACTTTGGCTCAGTGCAAGCCCAGTGTGATCTGCTGGCAAGGAAAGCATGCATAGGCCAGTGAAGCTTGCCTGGAAATGGCAGGCTTGCTGGGATGTGCAGATCTTACCACTGGCTCTGTTTTAATGAGTAATTTGAAAGCAATGCATGTATAGAGCATCAACATTCAGCTCTTTTCACTAAGCTCTTAGCATTGTCTTGCAAAGATCGCTGCTGTTTCTCTGCAACTACTGATAATTTGTGTTTTCTTGTTGACTTTTCGACTTCATTTCAGTTAAAGAATTCCATTACACAGGGTAGGGGCACTGTGTGACACAGACCTTTCCCTTTTCTGGAAAGCGTACAGCCTAAATGCACAAGAGAGGGCAAGAAGGCTGGCAGTTTTCTGAAGGCAAAAGAAAATTTCCTAAATCCTCTCTTGGGGACCAGCAAAGCAGAGAGATGAACTAATGGGCTGGTGGAAGGGGAACAGAGTCTCTAAAGGAGGAGGAAAGAGAAGAGCTGAGCTTGGCTTGTTTTGTGTAGAGAACAAAAGCTTAAATGGTCTACTAATTGCTGCCAATACCTGGGAGTAGTTGGAGCTAAAGGATAGTGGCAGCACACACGCACATGCCAAGTAAAATAAGCCCCCTTGGCTTTTGAGGAGGCTTGGGCAGGTGACAGTTCCCTTCTTTCTCAGGCTCTGGTTCAACAGAAGCCAAAGCCCAAAGCTCTTGCAGTGTCAGGTGTTTAACATTCACACCACCAAATGTAATTAAGCTCTGCGAGGGCTGCACCCTGGGTAGAATTTATCTCTTGGTTTGTAATGCTTTAATTTAGTATCAAATATTCATGGACTGGCAGGGTCAAGTGAGGATAGAAAAGTACTGTAACAGGCATAGGCAAAGTAGGATGCGAAAGAATTCAGCTTAAAGGTTAGTCATCCATGGAAACCAATAGGAAAAATACTGTAAATAACTTCCTGCATCTGTGAGTCTCAGAGCCAAACATGAGCCACTCCTGCCCCTACCCATGGAACTGCCAGAGCACGGGGAGTGCCGGCTCACACACAGAATTCAAAGCAGAATGATACAGTTACATATCCAAACTCTTCCAAACACTGACGCACGTTTGGTGCGCTCTGCACTGAACAAGTCTTCTGCATCTCATGGGTTTAAGGGACAGAAAAGGGACAGATCTCATGGGTTTCAGGTTTGAGACATCTTGTAAATATCTATGAAGGGTTTTTGTGAGACCAAATGATTTTTTTGGGAATAACCTGCCTGTTTAAGGACATGGTTCAAAGCCTGTAAAATTATGCTGATTGACTTCAAAGGATCAGGATCGACACTGTCCAATTTAATATTCACAAAACTAATTTATTCAACAAATGAAATTACTGAATTGAGAAAAACGAATGGATTTGTTCATTCAGGAAGACGCTTGTGGGGCCTGAAAGGTGTGTTTGGTGTATCTGTAGGGAGTTCTCAGGTTGGGCAGACTGGGTTGGGAGGAAGGGCAAACACCTTAACCTGTGGGACCATGCAGGAAAATCAGAGCAGCTGGGAATAAATAATGAGCTGGTCAAAGTCCAAGTGCCTTCTTTTGTCTGGCACCAGGTGAGAAAAGAGGGAGGAGAAAAATAATTGGGTGAGCAGGCCATGAAGCCATGTGGAAAGAGGAGCTGCACCATCTGGAAGTGTGTGGGACTTTAGGAAGTGTGTGAACACAGGGAGCTGATGCTGAGTACAGACTGGATGCTCCATCTCCAGCAGTAACACACCCATGGCCTGCTATCTTCTGTTTTCCCAGTTGCCTCTCAAAAGCACTGGTAGCTACAAGTAGGAGAGAATTGGGTAAAAAAGAAAAGTAATTTCGAGTCAGAAATGCCTGCAACTTAAACCTGGTGCTGGAGCTGCCAATTGAGCTTTCAAGCCAGGCAGGGTGCTGGGAGAATGAGAACTGAGAAAAACCTGTCACTTGAGCCAGGATTTCCCCCTTATCTCACAGCAGCATGCAGTGAGGAAACTACCTAAGGACTGCATTTTTAGACACCCAAAAAGACAAGAAATTCTGTAGGAATACAACACACAAACACACTTTTAAAAAACATATGTGTATCTGTAAATATGTAAAAAGCCATACATAGCTAAACTCACACTCCTATGTTGTGCAGAAGTTCTGATATTTCTGAAAACTCCACAGGTGCAAAACCTAATTCTGCAAAATCCTCAGGCACCTTTTAGAGTTAAATTAATACTGATGTAATTAAAATGGTAATACTATTTGTTAAAAAGAGGAGTATTTAAATAATTCATTTTCCTATTGGTTCTGTGGAGTGTGCTTAGGTTTAGCAATTATATGCTAACTAAAAACAGCCTCTCCTGTAATGATTTCATGATAATCTGACCTTTGATGGTCCTGGCTCACAGCAGCTGGCACTTTCTGCAGAGTTTACAGACTGTAAAGTAATTAATATCAATGAAATACCACTGCTGGCCCTTTGATGTGTTTGGGTCCCTGAACACTCCCTTTCCTTGAGCATTTTTTTTCCCTGATGTCCCTGCTTCTTGGGAGTCTGGCCACTGGACTGCTCCTGATGAGGGGCACATCCCAGCTGAGGGTGCACTGGTGAGCACCCTCTCTTTTGGGGTTCAGAAGACATAATTGACAATATGCCAGGCTTAATTTGATTTCATATTAAGCACAATAATAGCTCTTGAAAAGCTGTCTTTCAGGGAAAGGTAATAAGGGCATTAATGAAAACAGGTGAGGAGAGATGCCCTGGTTTTAGCTTCCTGCATTATTTCATTACTGTCAGTCAGCACAGAACTCCCTTGAGATTATTCCTGCGTAGTTAATAACATTGTTTCTGTGATGGCTTTAATGACTGAGCCTTTCTTCCATCCTTAGCTGTGACAATAACCACTCTGCTTTTTTTTTTCCTTCAGCAAGCTATTGTGTGGGGTTCAGCACATTAAGGAACATTTTTAACTATAGAGGTTTCCTCTAATTAAGTTATTGGCAAAAGATTGCTTGTCCAGTCATTTACTGGTGATGACTACTGAAAGAAATTATATCTTGTACAGAGTATTACACTTTTCCTGCCATGCTTCCCCTAAAAAAAGAACAAAATGATATAAAAATAAGCAGTAAGATTGCAAACTCAGGCAGTCTGAAATTAGATAGTGCCAGCATGATGGGTGTCTGGATCTGTCCTTCCCCACTCCTGATCATGAGCTTTCCCTCTTTCTTCTCTTACCTCTTGCCCTGTACCCCATTTTTTCCTTTAATTAAATCACCTTTTCTCCAAAAGTCTTAATTTTTAACCTTTTTAGATGTTTCATCTCAAGGCCAAGTGTCTTTTTCTGCACTTGTGTCTCAAAAAGAGAGAAATAATTTTCTCCACAACTTTTCCAACACCCTCCTCCACAAACTCACATGTAATTCAGGAAAGGTGTTTGCACACCTTGAGGGAGCCACTGTTTGTTCACTGGTGCAATAACTGCATGTAGTAATAATGGCACATTTAAGATGTCTGGTCATTTGGACATGATTTAAATGTTCCTGTTTCCTATAAGATTGTGCATCCAGCTTGGTTCACACACCACACAGAAAATGCAATGAGTGGGAGAAGTTTTTTGTGCGTCCCCTTGAAGAAAAGTAGTGGAATTAATGCAGAGGAAAATCTTATTTTAGGGCTAGTGCAGTCACTGCAGATTAATGATGGTTCCCCTGGTTGGTGGCACCCTGCATAACCTCAAAAAGTGGAGTTTACACTTCTTTCTTAAAGTAAACCTCTGCATTTGAAAATCAGATAATTTACTAATTGCTCACATCTTATAAATTATGGATCTTACCTTGAAGGAGATTTTAACAATCTATTAAAGCCTGAGTAACAGAGTTATTCTCCAGCTTCCAGATAAACAAAACAAAAACACAGCTTTAAAAACAAGAAGCCTCTTCACTTTTTATCTAAATGGAAATAAAGCCAGCCAGCCAAATCAAAAGCCAGCTATTAATGAATCTCTTCAGGGTTTCTATTCTTGAAAAGATTAGGGTTTAAAAGGCTGAAATAGTTTCAATAGGTAGGTGTGATGTTGAGCTCAGACGTTGTATTTATATATGCTCAGCTAGAAATAAGAGTTGCTGAAATCCAATATCTGGATGAAGATTCTCCTCTCCACTGAAACCAGACAAACAGTTAAGAACTCCAATACTCACTAATTTCAGTGTGCAAAAATGTCCTAGAGCGCCAATAAAATCGGTTCCTCCCAGGAAATGCTTTTAAAATACTCATTAAAAAGTGGATGTTGCACATATGAAACAAACTGAAACTGGGTTTTTAGGAAACTTATTTTCTTGGAAAAGGGAAGCAAAGCTCTCCAAAAATAAGCAAACTGCTTTTCCAGGATTGGACAGCCAGCTATTTCCTTCTTGCAAAATCGCAGACTGAGAATGTTGAGCTGAAATTTGGCGAGGTTAACACATTTTCACTATGTGTAGTCAGTTCCTGTGTCCAGAAATAGAAACAGCCTTTTGCTTGCAGGAGTGGTGGGGCACCTTCACCTGCAGTTTAAATAGAAAAAATAGAAAAGTCCTGTTGTTCAGCTCCACCTCTGTACCAGATCTCTGGGATGTTTAATTCATTCTGCATTATTCCAAAGAGTAGGAATTGGAACAGCCAAGAGCTCCTTTTGCTTCCACTGAAGAAATGTTAATAAATGCATTTAATTTACTTGTCTAACTATAGATTTTCCTGTAATTCATACCAACTAGCCTGGCTGTGTAGTAGAAAAAAAGCAATCGCAATATCTGATGTACAAAGCCTGTCACTCACCATATATCAAATGAACAAATAAAGGTCCCTTGTTCCATTAAATGACCACAAAACATTCCTGGGATCGTCACAGGCACCTTGCTTACCATGGAGTGCAATTCTGGACATCCTGTTAGAGCTTGCACTGCATTTGTCACGAGTACTCTTCCATCTGACTTCTGATCAGCCGCTTGACCTCTCAAACCCATCGTAGGGAAGGCATCCTTCTTCACCTCTGCCTTTTGTTCCGTTCCGTGCGTTCCGTTCCTCTTCAGCCGTGGGCTGCCTCAAGTTGTAAGCTGGAGAAGCTGGGAGTGCTTGTGAGCTGTGAGAGACTGAGAATCCATCCTTCTCCTCCCTTTCTTCCATTTTCTCCCCTTGGGAAGACTTGGGAAGGGATAGATGAGCTCCCTGTGGTGCTCCAAGCAGTCTCATGAGCCAGAGCACCAAGTAAGCAGCCTGCTAAGACTAGTTCAGCTTAGGCATGAGCAAAAACGTGAGGGGACAGTGAGGAATTTAATGCTCTTTTCTTTTTGGTACGGGATGCCTTGTTCTGCCAAAATAAACACACCGCCTTGGTTCAGCCCACTGCCATCTCAGGATGCCTGAGGCAGTGCAGGCAGTGTAAATGTGACCGTGCAGTTTTGACAACCCAGCCCTCACGTGGGCTTTTTCAGTGAAAGTGTCCCGAGACCCTTGGATGCGCTCGGCTTCTCATGGGCTGTGGCTTTCAGAAGGAAATTGATAAAAAAGGATGTTTTTGCACATGGTTATTACTTTCCTAAAATCCTTCCAGAGTGTTGATATTATTTAGTTTATGAAGTGGCAGTTTGTGCAATTTTACGTTGCCCGGAAAGAAACTGTGATTTACTCGATTTGAAGCTCCCAAAAGCAGAGAAAGCAAAAGGCATCAATCTGTGCTGTTGGAAATCCTGTAACTGGGCAGCTATAAGCTGATGTGCTTTGAGTGTCTGCAAAATGCAGCATCTACTGAACGGCCTGAGTGGTAAAGCATTTTGTAACAGCATAATGCTCTCATTGTAGTCGCTTCAATCTCATTTAGGACTAAGCTTTCCCTTGGGAGATGATACAATAAACTCTCCTGGAAACCACGCTGCAAATACGTTGAAGCCAATCAGGGAATGCAGTGTAATGTCAAAAGTCTTACTGGCTGGGTATGCATGCCTGTTGCACAGCGTTCCTCACGACAGACAGATGTTAGCTGTGAGGATGGGCTTGTTGCAGAGTGCAGGCTTTGTCTAGGTCATAACGTGGCTCAACACAAACAGTTTAGGATTTATTGTGTGCTCTCAGCCAGCCTGGGCACCTCAAAGTTCTCAGCAGACACTTCTAGGACACTTCTAAGCAGATACACAAACAGAGGAATTATGTTTTAGACTGGAAACATTGCGAAGACTCTCAGATACTGATGTAACCCTGCTCAGTTTCTCTGTTCAGAGGATATTTGCAGCTGAAAAGTGGGCAGAGACACATGGGGCAAGCTGACACCTGAGCTTCAGTTGAAGAGGTATTAGGCAAGCAGAATATCTGGGTACATCATTAGAAAGTGTATTTCAAAATTTGAAGGCAAACGGGTTGGGGTTTTTGGTCCTGCTATTTGCCTATTTCTAGTTAATATTCCCATTCCCATAATATTTTATTATTATATGGTTGTTCAAGTCCCAAATTGTTTTCTCATCATTACTTTAAAAATGAGTCAAGATACATATTTCTAAGGCTCCCCAGGTTTTTACCCCTCATCTTTCATTCCAAATGGATGGAATGATGGATGGATGGATGCAGGACACTGCTGGACACAGGGACAGCAAACGGATGCAGGATACTGTCCTGCAGTTTAAAGGTTTCTAGAGTGGTATTTGTTTTTCTGCCAAGACCTCCCTAGACCCTAATGTAATGTATAATAGCTCAGACACAGCCAAACTTCCCTCAAACAGCAACAATGTGCTTCCTACATCAAGCTCAGTAAATAAATAACTGCACAGCTTATCCTCCTCTTTTAATGTATGAAAAGTCCCACTCTTGGAATAATGCAATATAAAGACCAGCCATTCAGAAAACAGAGCTTTAGTTCAACAACTCCCCAGGTGGGTTCTGTAAATTATGTAGCAAAATCTGTACAAATTTCCAGTTGCCTTAAGAAAAGATGCATCTGACTGCAGCTGTAGAGTAGAGGGAATAGAGTGCTGTGTTCAGTTCACTGATCTGCTGCTCAGGATGTTTTGTAAGCATATTACCAAAGAAGACCAGATGTCTGTGAGGGAAAGAGTATGAGTTAAAGTTCCTACCACCTGTCATAACTAACCGAATCACACTTCGATCCTGCAGCATGCAGCAGTGCAAGTACAGCTCTTAACAACATTAAATCCAAGCCCTTCCTTTGCTGTTAATGCAAATGGAAAGACTAGCAGAAGATCCTCTTTCTTTATTAACCAATTTGAATAAAAACTGCATCTTTAGTGCTGTGGACAGTAATCTTTCTGCAGCTGCCAAGGCAGCTCTAGTTAGAACACATTTCTTGCTCCTGACCAGGCACTCGAAAAGGTTTTTTTCTACAAGCTGTGCTCTGGTATTGATCAGTGTGCTCAAACTTAAGGGATTTTTACTGAAGCTTGTATAGAGTACCTGGAAAAGCACTGGTGCTCAGGAGGGCTTAACATCACAATTCCTTTCACAAGTGTTGACGTAATTAAGGGATGCAAGACGTGAGCTTGTAGTGGGACAGAATTCCTTACATGCATGCCATGTTAGCTCTGACATAGCCTCTAAATGGGGTGTCCTCTCAGACAGCAGAAATGTCAGTGTGTGCCACATATTTCTCATTTGAGAGAAGCTGGCAAAGGCTGGATCCCTTAAATACCTGAACGGCTTTGAAAATCTCAGCTGCTTGTGTCTTTAGAAATTCATAACCCTCAATGAGCAATGCACGGAACGGCTAATTGAGCTCCATAAATTGCTATTTCCACATTTTGGTTGCTATTTTTTTCTCCCAGAGTTAGAATTGCAAGTGATGTAGCTGCTTAGAGACCACTTTACGGTTATTCAGTAAACATTAATTTTTTAATTGTGACAGTGACAGGTGTGCTGCACTGCATGGGTACAAATGTATGAAAAAAAATATTAATTGATAGTTACCAGCATGCTCACAAACATGCCCAACTGAATATTTGAACTTATTTAAAGTTAGGCAGGTGTTGACTTTGCTGTACTGTGGGTTTTTTTCTTGTGATAAAATTTGTTTTCCCAAAATTTAGCCAGCTAGGTGTTGGGAAGTTCTCACCAGATACAAATGCATAGTTTATAACTGATAAAAAAGTGGAATGGGAGATACTCTGTCCAAGTCCACTTGAGATGTAAAAAGTTCTTTTTTTTTAATGTTTGTGAATTGAACACACTTGTTCTTCAGGTGATCCTCCCCTCCTGCACTTGTGTTTACTGGTGCTTTCAAGTGACATTCAAGTAGATCAAAATGTCCTTAGCTTTTATGGAAAAGGGGAAAAACACCCTCAAAGAGAATTAATTGTCAGTGGTCCCACAGGTGTGAGCTGACCTCTGCGGCAGGATTTTGTTGCTCTAACTCCGTGCTGGGGACCAGTGTCTGATCAGCTGAGGCAGCAGGGACATTACCAGATCACTGGATAAATGTGTCTGCAGCTGAAATAAACCCCACAATAGAGTTCTCTTCGGTGCCTCTGCCACAGCCCAGCCTTCCTGATGGATGTTAAGAAGCCTTGGTAGTGTTTATAAGAAACATAAGCTTCCCTAATCGTTCATTGATCTGTTGTTCTGGGTGGAATGATGAAGCTTTCGCTGTTATTTTGCTCTGCTTCACTCAGATTCAGTTGATTCAAACCAAAGGACAATTTAAGATGGCAGGGCACAATTTTACTCTCATTTACTCCCAGCTGACAGGATAATTCTGGTTTTGCTGTTGGGAGCTTCAAGTGCTTCATCTGTGCTCAGCTAGTATTAGTTGTAATTAAGGGAATGGGCTGTCTAGAGCTCCGTTTTACAGTTCATCACCTGAAAAAGAATCTCCAAAAAGAACCCTTTTGCTTTTGCTGTCATTTTGAATTTCTTCCTCATCCTCTGCAGGGCTGCCCATCTTGGGACGGACCCCTGGGGAGGGCAGAACCTTCACCGGCTCTGTTCTTACCTCAGGGTACCTATTTTTAGGTTTAAAAACAAAAAATAAAGGCTGTTTTATGTAGAGTGTGTTAGGAGACTGGTTTATAGACTGACATGGCTGTTCCTGGGGTGCAGGACACTGCTGGACACAGGGACAGCGAACTGTGGAGTACAGGTGCTCATCTCCTGTCTGAAAATGGAGGCAAAGGGCTTTTTTCCTGGGAAATATATCAGAAGCCTATGGTTTGGTGTGTTTTTAAAGCAGCTCGTGAGGCATTAGGTATGTGAAGTGTAGGCACACAGTGTGTGGTGACTGGGAGTGGGGCTGCAGCCTCGTCCCCAGTGGGTGCAGCTGTGAGAAGCAGGTGAGCAGCACTGACAGCAATGAGCCAGGGAGTGCCCAGGGGCACTGAGCAACCACCAAAGGGAGCAGAGGGCACCCAGGGGCAAGGCATCAACAGGAGGGCTGTGAAAGGCTGGGCTGAAGAACAAGCAGGGCAGATGCTTGCAGCCGCCTGAAGTGTCATGGTGTTACTGTGTATGGGCTGAAGCTTTCTGAAATTATATTATGATACTCTGTGTATTGTGGCTGTCTCAACTGTGACAGTCAAGGATTAATATTTTTCCCCCAGACACTCTTCTGCTGGAAGCTTGTCCTTACCCAGGGACTGATGCTTGATAGTCTCGGTTCCCTTTTTGTTTTTCCTGAGGGACAGACTCATGGGAAATATGTTTTTGCAAGTGCCTGCAAGCCCTAGCAGGAGAATCAGACTGGGAGAGGGCACTCAGCGTTGTGAGCCACTCCACCTTCTTGGGAACACAGATGGAAGCTGGAGCAAAGCAGCTCAAACAGAGCATTAGGATACCTGCCCAGGAAAGTGTCCAGCCTTGAGTTCAAGGGATGAGAGGTTCAAATCATGCCTGACCTTGGCATGAGGTGCAGGGGAGGAGATCTGGCTGCTGGTCCTATCTGGCACGAGGATTGGCGAGTCAGAAGCCAACAGGTATCTTTGCAGTGAGCGGGGCTGGGAGTGAGCTCCAAGTGGGCAGGTGTCCATTTTCAGTCAGAGTCATGTTAAAATTTGCACTGCCTGGCCAAGTGACAGTGTTGGCCCAGAGCAGCCAAAACCTGAGATGCCTTCTGCCTTCCCAGTACATTTTTTCAAGATGGACCAGTCAGAAAACATAAAAACATGATTGTTTCTGCAAACCAGAAACCATCCTGCCAAGCAGGTTCTGCGTTGTTCCACATAATTCATTCCTATTTGAATTTAAACCCAAAATGAAACCCCACCTTAATATTTCAGATTACTAGATTTGGTTGGTCAGGTGGTTGTTTCCTAGGAAATTAAAAAGTCTTTTGGATTTATTTTCATAATTTTGCATTGAAAGCATGAACATGGCAGTGTCTCCAGCAAATAAATGTGTGTTGCAATATGGTGGAAGCCATGGGACTGCAAAGAACCTTCTGGTTTGTCAAAATACTTGCCATGCTTCGTCATTTCAGCTAGTTAAGCCAAACAAAGTGCAGGGCTTCTGAGGCAGTTCACAATTATCAGCAACAGGACTTTGTCATTTTCTCTGGTGGGCTATTGTTTTATTTTGGACTTTTTTGGGCTTTTTTTCTCCCCCAAGTTTGGAATGAAGATTTGCTGCTCTGTGTGTGTGGCATTTCAGCCCTGTGCTGAATTGCAGCCCTTTCAGGTAGAATTGCTGTTTGGCAGTAAGACATGCTCTAAAAATAGAAAATGTGGTTATAAGTGACAACAATTGGCAGGGAGGACCTGTTCAGATGCAATTTTGGAACTGCTTTTAATTTTTTCCACTCAATTCCAAGTTAAACATCTATTTAAATTAATTAGAGCAATCACAGTATTCCTAGAATATCAGTGGAGAAACTGAAACCGTGAGTGTAATTTAAGTATTTCCTGAATTCTGAGGAGATCTAAAAAAGGCTGCTTAAAGAAATTTTTGCATATGATGAAAAGCAAATTTCTGACCTTAGCTAAATTCTGAGCTAAGCTCAAATATCTGAAGGCAAAGAACTATCATGAAAGTGCTCTACAGCTTCTGATTATAGTGGAATCAGTGTCCCAGGGTATAATGCAGCTCTACACTTAATCCTTAGCTGCTGAACCCTACTTCTCAACCTACCTCCACTGACTGGGTTCTCATCAGAGTCCTGTCAGGACAGCCGGCTTTGTTTAGATGCCAAGCAAGTCTGGAAATGGCTTTTTCAGCAGCTTCAGCTGAGTACAAATGCTTGACTTCAGAAGGACAGCTAGTACCTAGATTTTGTGGCCTAGAAATCATTCCTTACTTACACTGCCATACGTATTAATAACCTTGCAGGCTTTTATAAGCCTAATTAAAAGGCTTGTGCGCACTTAAATGTGAAATCATGGCAAAGCGCTGAAGCAGCAAAGCGAGATCCTGTCCTTGGTGCTGCAAATCCATTGCTGCCTTTCCTTATTAATGATACATACACGACAGGTTGAATTCTCTGCCTGCTGTTGCTTGTCAGGTTGTTTTCATTACAGTATCGACTGGAGTCCCCCTCATGTTGGTTGTAGTCTGGGCACGTTACCCTGAGCAGAATTTTTCTCTCAGTGTTTTGTTGAAGGTATTGACTTCGCCAAAGGGAAGGGAGAATGCGTGCAGCCACTTAAGCACACAAGTAGTGGTATCAATTTCCATCCATTAAAATATGCACACGCACACAAACACGCGACTCTCTGTACAGTGGTTGCAGGCACGGGGTGAGGTGAGCTTTGAAAAACAGACTCAAGAGACCCTCTCCAATATGGAGATTCTGTTTCCAGCATCTGGTTAGGAGCATCTTTCAGCCTGTGCCAAGTCCTGCTAGATGGTGGGGTCCTTGTGAGTGTTGAAATGACATTTTTCAAAGGCATTTGTGTATTTCTAAGCCGTTTCTTTCAATTCCTTAGAATCAACTTTATTTTCTAAGGGAGTATATTTCTCTGGGTTTGGGTGTTCTGTATTTTTTTTTTCCTAACAACATCTTAGTTCTGTTAATCTTTTGGACTTTGAGAAAGTTTTTCTAGTTATTGGATTTTGGGGTGTTTTTTCCCTTTCCAGCCTGGGCAATCAATTCCTGAATATGAGCAGGAGGGTTATTGAGCAGTTCATCCAGAGCCAGCAAAGATTTCAGCCAACTCGAAGGTGCAGCAATCATTTTGCTAAAGGTTTGGATTGCAGTTTTGATCCAAGGCCAGGATATATGGGTGCAGATGGTTCCAGCACCGCCAGGTGAAACTTGGAGATGAACCTTTGCGAATGTTCAGTGATCAGTTCCATTTGAAAGTGCACAAAATGGATGTTAGTACAGATGTGTCTTATCTTTGTTTTCTCTTCCAAACCGGCCGCCCTGTCTCCCATCTGTTCCTGTTTGATGGTGAGCTCTTCCAGAGGTGTTTTCCATTCATGGCCCTTCAGACCCACCCTGAAATACACTGTACAACACAAAGTTACTTGCAGACAGACAATCTCATCTGAACTGTGGCATTGCCCAGTGGATTCTATCTGTGTACTGCAGAGGCCTTTGACCTGCTCTCTGCTTTGAGTTGTGCAAAGTCATCCTTTTGTGAATCCTTAATACATTACAGTGAATTTCTGTTTGTTCCAATAAACTGATAAAAATGGCTACCTCTTTACTTTCTACCTTTTAAAAAGCTGCTTCCAGTAAACTCACTAAAATTAGAACAGAAATGTGCATGAAATCATTAAGTGGAATCAGAATTTGTTTTTCAGACAATTTGGTTTCTTTTGTCTCGGGTAGCAGCATCTTGTCCTAAAGCATCCACTGTCTGGGAAATCCAGGGCAATTAAAGATAGGCCGTGTCTGATGCCGATATGTTTGTTTCATTTCTGCCTTTCAGTCTATCCGAGAAGTCACGGGCTATGTGTTGGTGGCTTTGAACCAGTTTGAGTACCTGCCCCTGGAGAACCTGCGCATCGTTCGTGGGACCAAGCTCTACGAGGAGCGATATGCTCTGGCCATATTCCTTAACTACAGGAAGGATGGGAACTTTGGACTCAGGGAACTTGGCTTGAGGAACCTGACAGGTAAGTGAACCTTGGAAATGTAATGGATTAGTTGCAAGGAAAAAAAAATCAGCTTGTTGAGCATTTCCCCAGTGCCATCAGTCACTTGTGTTCTGCAGGAGACTGAGGTACCACAGGAGCCTGGCATTGTGTGTTCATTATTGTTTTGGTTCACAAAAGTACTTCTCTCCATAATGATCCATGAGAGTCACAGCAAGGGCAAATTTGAAACCAAAACAGTCTTTGAAAGAGTGTGTGAACTTTCTTCTGTGTGTTGGTATCATGAGTATGTTGGTGATCTTTGATTATTGCACACAAGTTCCTTCAGGTGCTGGCTATTTTCTGCCAAGTTGCCTTAGCTTTAGTATCCCCTGTGCCTCTGTATCTTTGGTTTATTTAATTTTAGAACTCCCTTTTCTAAGCAAAAATAGTGAAATAAATATAATGAGAAAAGTACTTTTTTTTTTTTTGAGACAAAAATGTATGCAAAGTCCACAGCTTCATGTTTACATGCAAATTCAGGGGTGGATCACGCTGTGGGGTAGATCAACCATTAATTTCCTCCATCTGAGGATCCACACTCAGTGGTTTGGGAGATTAAAACTTGCTAAATATCAATAGACTGTAACTTATTAAAGAGCAGACAGTGGCTCTTCTTAGGGAATTCACTGGAAGTATTTTATTTATACCTGGTTCCTCATCAACTGTGATAATTTCGACCCTAAACTCTGGTCATTTTGATGTGGCCTTGTATCTGTTAGTGGCTGAAAGCTGACTCAGAATCACTGACCTGAGCTGGCTGTGGAGATTGAACCTCAGTATGGAGAGGTGGGAACCTTCTGAACTGTATTTAGGGACCCTTGTCTCTCTGCTTCTTTTGTCTGTCAGTATTCAGAGTAGCACGAGTGCTTACAGCTCCCTGTTCAGTCTCACCAGGCTGTACAGCACGGCTGTTAAAAACAGGAGGGAAAAGAAGGCCTGGAATATTTTACAAAAGAAACCAATTTTGGATGGCTCTGATTAGGCTCTTTCCTCTGGTCATATTTTTGACAATTTTCTTTACTGAGACCATCATGCCAATATCAGAGTGCTTCCCAAATGTCTCTAAATCCCTGCCATTTACTGCTCTTCACTCTGTCACTGTCATAATCCAATTTCTTTCTCTTCTGTTCCCATATTTCTTCCCACCTTTCTAATATTGGGAGTTCATTGTGACTGTCTATGCCGTCACATCATACAGAGCCACAGCATTGGGTGACAACAGCATTATCTCTCTCTTTGTATATGTTTTCTGGTCTTTGAGTCTCAAAATGCCTTGTAAAGACACTAGGCTGGGTAAAACTGAGAGAGGTGAGGTGAGGCCACGGCCAGAAAAGGATGGAAGTCTTTCCTCTTGGGTCTGAGGTGGTTCTGCCAGATGAGAGTTGTATTCCTAGGGCTCGTTTAGCCATGGCTTTGCTGCTCAGTAGGGTAAAAAAAATTATCTTGTAGGCTTCTGCTCCAATTTTCATTTTGAACCAGCTTCCCTGTGCCAGTTGGCAGTTCCTCAGACTCCAGAGATGCCCTCTGGGAGCTGCTGTGACATGACAGACACAGCACCAAAACTGCCCAGCAAGTGGCTTCATTTTCTTTTGAGGTGTCTTAAGAAAACTGGCCTTAGCTCAGCCTGTGAATCTCTCCCAACATGAGATCATCACAGCCACTTCTTCTGATTTAGGTGTTTACAAAGGCCTCTGATGGGATTATTTGACTCGGAATGAATTGTTGTCTTCTGGAAGAAAAGTGCCCTAATAACACCAGCTAGTCTCCATGGAGCACTTAAAATATGTTCTGGGTGCTGACCGTGAGCCAGTGTGTGCTTGAAAATACTCTTAATGTTTTCCAGCTGCCATGGCAGGGCCTCATGAGTGTCTCCAGCAGCTGTTCTCTGACCATTTTGTGCACTGGTGAAGATGCACCGGGCTATTTTAACTCACAACCCACCTCTTGTTGCGCACACTCTTCCCAGAGCATGTTCATCCTTCATTAATTTTCCTGACACATCCTTAGCACTAGTATCTGCATAAATGTAACTGGTGGATGTGGGAGTTGGTGGTGTTGCAAGGCAGTGATGGATCAGCAGTATCTGAACCTCTTCTTTAGTTTTACCCCAGGAACCACAGGTGAGCTGCTAAACTGAAGAGGAAGCAGCCCCCACGGGCTCACATTCTTCAAGTCCACTGCAGATTTGAAGAGACTGGCTTTGAATCGTGCATCTCTTCCACTCGAGTAAAATATTACATGGCTCTTGTCTTGCATGTGAAGCATTGTCATTCCAGGGCTTATGCCTTGTTCACGAGAGTCTGGGAAATTCTGTTTTTATTCGTGCAGTGCTGGATGATAGGCTCCTGAGGGTATTTCTGCCTAGTGCTGTACAGTATACAAACACAAGCCCTACTCCCTGTGTTAAATAAATGAGGAAGCTGCTCTCACCTGCAGCTTCTCCTCAGACTCAGAGTTTCAGCCTCCTGTGCTGTACCACTGCAGTATTTTCTGTGTTGTTAACAGCTGTGTTTTTATTGCCAGATATGTCTATCAAGTTTTCATATTTAAATGTAACTTTAAATGCTTGAATTTCCTCCCTTGCACTATAAAAAAATGACAGCTGTGAAGGCAGTTAGTTTTATCTCACACAGAAAACATGATCCAATTCTCACTCATAATGTCTGTCAAACCACAAGGGAGTTTTGTTTGTATAGCTCAGCCCAGGACTATGTCCTAAAATACGTGTGACACTTGCAAAAAACCTTAGCTATAAAAATCCTGTTCTCACTTTTCTGTAAAAACTTAGTCAATGGTTCCACAAATGTGTCAAAACCGAGGTGACACTGAACTAATGAAGTGGCTGCTGCCATCTCAGCTGGACTCATCTCAGTGTGCAGATTCAGCTGCCAAGTAGCCTCACAGTGAAAAGGAGGGTTTGACATCCTGGCTGTGATCTTCAGCCTGTGATGAGTAGAGAAGGTGGTGCTGAGGGAGAAGGTGTGCCAGCTTCTTCCAGCCATTGCCCAGGAGCCACTGCAGGTCACCAGGCATGCAGCCTCAGCTTAGCCAGGGAAAGAGCACCATTGGTGCTCACATTTGGAGCACTCCAAACAGAGAGGGAACCTGATGGCTGCTTCTCATCACTGCCTGAGAGGGGAAAGAGGGATAACTCACAAGTGCCAGAACCATTTAGGAAGCGTCTTTGTTTGAAAAGCCGGGTGTCTGCTAAGGAAGGCAGGAGCCTCCCCTGAAATGGAAAATATAAACACCCTCCCTCCAAATTATTATAAATTTGAAATTAAGGGGCTCTTAGTCAAAGATATGGGAGCAGGAATAACAGTTCTTTGTTGGGGAAGAAAATAAAAATAAAATAAACAACGCAGTAATACAAAACAACACTGCCAGAGTCAGAATAGGAGCTGCCCCCCTGTGGGTCAGGGTGGTGGCAGCAGTGCCATTCCGTGGTGGCTGCAGCCCTCCTGCAGTGCCAGCTGTGGTTCTGCTGGAGCAGGGATCTGGAGAACGGGGGAGTTTTCCTCTGAAGGTCCAGGGGTGCTGTAGATGAGCCTGCTCTTCCTCTGGGAATCAGGTGAGAAGAAAGCTGCTCCTCTGGGAATGCAGTGGGAAAGGCTGCTGTGGTATCCCAAAATCTCTGGTTATATCCAGGTAGGAATGCTTGGCTCCTTCCCTGGGCAGAGCATCTCCCCATGGGATGATGGAATTGTATCAGCCATGCAGGGACACTCACTGGCCATGAACAGCAGAAATCTCCTGGAGGGAGGATTGGTTGTGGGAGAGATAAAGAAAACTGCCCCATGGACAGAGAGAACTGCCCCAGCTCTGACAGATGGCAATAGAATACACAGCCCAAAACCATATCTTACAACCTAAGACAAAAATATCCTATATTTTCCTCTGTGAAGATGAATAAGAGAGCTCTACAGGAAGTTATGTGTCTTTGAGCAGTGACAACCTCATCTTCCCTATTGGTCCTGGGGACAGAAGGGTCCGTGCATCCCTTGAATTCTTTGGATATATTAGAATGAGGTGGATTTAGCAGTGATAAGTGCAGTAACACAAAAAAAGAAACAAACCCACAGCAAAAGATTTAGGGCTTTTCATTGTTTGTTTTTCAGGAATGCAGATAAATTGAATGATAAATTAAGATAACTGAGGTTCATGTGAGAAATAGATATTGCAAGTTAAACGTTTTGATCAGTGATACCCAAATAAAGGAAATCTAATTTGATGAGGAGAATCATAAAGAAAGGACCGTTTCACAGGTGTAGAAAGTAAATTTTGCAAAATTGCAAATTTTCCCTTCAAGAGATATTTGTAATTGATTTTCTACCTTTTAATTTTTGATTAAATTTGGTTTTTATTTTTCTGCAGAGCAAAATTTTAATATTTGATGGTTATAGTATTCCCCCCCCCCCCCACCCCAGAGGAAACTGAAAATGCTAAATAGTACTTTGGAGTGGCATCACTCCTTGAAAAGGTTGCTTTTTGAGGAGTTTTTTGTCTTTTTATTCCTTCAACAAACTCATTTACTGTAATTATAATGCAGCTCAGTCAGGCTGGAGGGAAGGGCATGGGAGGAGTCAAGTTTTATTTGCTGTTGCCTCTTCTGAACCTAAAATTCTCTCCAAAATCTTGCCTGGATGTCTGCGCAGGACCTGATTGATGGCACATCAAGCAGGGATGGCACATTTTTGTGACAGGGAGGAAGGCCACCCCTTTCTTCTTGCCTTGATCACAAAGCCCTTTCCTCAGAGGACATGCAGGAGCCAGCCCTGGTGTCCAGGGGTGCCTGTGTGTGACACCCACCGGCTGCTTGTGGCACATTCCCGCATTCCTTAATCGGGATGAGCTGGGAAGAAAGCAATGTGGAACTTGCCTCAGGCTGGCTGTGCAACAGGTGGGCGAGGCATCGCATCTGTAACCTGGGAGAGGGGTTGCTAGGATACATGGAGGCGTGAGGAATTGGTTTAAAAATCCCTGCGGTCCCTTTGCGTGCGGGGCTGCCGCAGGAGTTCTTTGTAGGAGAAGCTGCAGCGGCTCTGTGGCTGCCCAGGCGGGCTCCTCTCCTGGATCCTTGCAGCTGCCCTGCCCACCGAGCCTTCTGTATCCCAGCACAGCTTTGTGCCTGGCCGGTGGGGAGGAGAAGAGGGAGGAACACCTCCTTTCCCACAGGAAATGTGGCTGTGGAGGATCCTCTGTGTGCTACTGGTGCCCCAGGTTTTAGCTTTTATATTTCTCAGATTCTGTTCTGCTTTAGTGTGTACTTCTGAGCTTCATATCAGGGGATGTTGAGCTCTCTCACAGAGTAGGGAAGCAAAACAATTCCTTCTCTAGCTGGGGACCAAGGACAAACGATCCAAATCTCAGGCCCAAGAGCACAAACAACATGGACTGAAGAGAGAAAAACAAGAAGGATGGGACTTCATAAGCTAAAGCTGTAATTGGGCAATTAACTCCAATATGCAAATAGAGCAGAACTTATAAAAGTGAGAGACCCCGTGAGCAGTTGTTCCTTTTGTGACCATTTTGGTTCATCTTGGGTGCAGCCCTGGCTGGGCTCTTGTGCTGCCCAAGGTGGATCCATGGAGGCCTTTGAACAAATCCTTGCTTTATTCTGTAGCTCCATCTAGTCTCTGTTCTGGGTCAGCCTTCATAAGGCATCAGTACCACAGACCTCAGGGACATGCAGAGAACCTGCTCTGAGTCCCCCTTCCTCATCCTGTCCCTGTGGAGAGAGGGAATGAGGCTTGTGGCTGCCCCCAGGCTCAGAAATGCTAGTGTGCCTGCTGGACCATGCCTGTCTTTGCTCCCCGTTAGACTTTTCCCAAGGAAAAAGAAAAAAACCCCATCCTATTCCAGCTGCTGCTCTCCTCAGCCATCACAGGTGTGATTTGACAGCTGGGAGAGCCCAGGACCCATCCCTGGTGGCAGTGGGAGCACGGGCTCAGGCTGCTCCCTGCCACTTGGCATCAATGCCTGGGAATGCTTCCAGCCTCTCCTCGGCTGCAGATGTGGCCCTGAGGAATCCCAGATAAGGGACCTGCAGGCTGAGGAGCAACTGCCTCCAGCTGGCAGAAAATTGCTCTCAGGACTCAGCAAGGCAAAAAACTGTGTTTTATACGGCCAGAAAGAAATACTGATTTTGAGCCTTGTGAGGTTTATATTCATGAGTTTATTTTGTCCAGTAACAAAGGTGGGACATTGGTTTTTAAATTTCAGCAAGGCTAGAATTTTGTGCAGTGTCCCTGAAGGGTTTGGATATGCTTTTTTCATGCTAAGTAGTATAACTAACCTCTGTAGTTCTTTTCAACTCATTGATCAACAAATTATGCTCAGTTTTCTTTATTTGAGAGCATTTCACTGTTTTCAAATCCGTTTGTAATGTTAGAAATGTGCAACCTGGTTTGGAATGACTGTGGCAGGGATTTAAGCAAAAAGCTGATATTAATAATGATATACTGGTAAATGTTTTTAACTGGAAATTCAAAGGATCCCCCATGTGTGCTGGTATTCTCCTTCCCCCCAGTGCTTTCACGTGAACTAGGAGTCAAATCTATTGCAAATGGTCTAAACCAGTTTATTGAAAGTAATGCACAGAATTTATTGACATGAGGCAGTACTGTCATGCAGCAGGGCAACTTCACGTCACACAGCCTCTCCTGCATTAAAACAGGGCTTAAAATCAAGGGGAAGAGAAACAAGGCCTAATCCTTATCTGGCGTAAATTGGCTTACTTGCTTTGACTTTGTAATGAACTGAAATTTAAATTGCCGTTTACTCCCTTCAGTGGATAATTTAATTCATACTTTAATTTATAAGTTAACTAGTGCCTAACATCCACTTAAGACCTTTTAAGGATGTTGTGTAGAGGGTGCTCTGCCAGGATTAATACCAGCTGATGACAGCTGACTCAGGGCATGTCTACCCTGGGAGCTCTGGCTAGGGATCCTTGAGCCAGCATCCAGCCTTGCTGGCTTTGGGAATGGCGTTGACCACACCACTTGGGCCCTGTGCTTGCTCTGAATAACCCAGCAGATCATTCCTGCTTCACTGTGGTCTCTGCAAACAGAAGCACGTTTCCCTGGCCTTTCAGGGTCTTAATTATATGGTTGCTGGCTAAAGAAGGGTCTGCAGGTAAAGACTTGGGTCTGGGGTAGATGGAGGAAATCCTTCCTAGCCCTGCAGTGATCTCCACATCTGCTGCTTTATTTTGTGAATCATAGCACTTCTACAACAGAGCAAATAATGCTTGCCTGCTTTAATCAGACCAATTTTGAAGGTGTCATTGAAAATGCTATTCAGAGAGGATCTGGTACAACGTGGGATTCAACTTTAACACAGTCAAATGTTAGTTTAAATGTCATTAAAAAATGCATCCATGTATGTTGCCATTGTTACCTGATAATGCCATGTAAAATAATAACACCGCTTGTTCTATTTTTCCATGGCAGTTTCTCTCTTTCAGCCCTCTGCAGTAGTTCTATCTGTGTATTTTTCAATTATGGAGCAAGAAATTCTCCCAGATCTGGCGGTGTGAAACACCCTTTAGCTTTCTGGAAATGTGGGCAATCAAGACAAATCCAGTAATACTGAAGCCTTGTGGTAATGGAGTAGCTTTGCCTGGCTTCTGTGACTCGAGAGCTTCAGCAGCATGGGGATTTCTCTGTCTGCATGCTTGGCAGGGAGTTAAACATCTGAACAGAGTAATCCCTCCATTTCAATCACACGGGTCAGGAATGGAAGGCATTTCAAAATATCCAACTTTGGCAGACAGATCTGCGCTGAGCTGCACTATAACTTCAGTAAAGTGCAGTAAGCGTTACAGTCGGGAAGGATCTTACAGTTTATAGTGACAGCACTGCTGAACAAATAGATATTCCAGCCTCCCACCGGCTTGGGAAAGAAAGGAACAGCTGGGTTGTTCTCCCCAGCCTAGGCTAAGTCTTGACTAGGTGTTCTAGACATTTAAATCCTTGCTGCTCCAGTAGTATATCTTCTTCAGATGAATGTAAGAAGCATTACTTTCAGTGTTTGTTGTTTGGTTTGGGGTTTTTTATTTTTTTATGTTTTCCCCCCTTTCTCTCTACAGTCTTCTGAATTCATTGATTTTCTCATTTCCTTCTGACAGGCTACAGCTGACAAGGAATTCTGTGCTTTTGTAAAGTAATTAAAGGCTTGTGTTACATGGGGAATGTAATCTATCTGCACTCCCTGGCCAAAGGCAAGTTGCTGAGCACGATAGTGCAGTTGTCACCATCCACGGTGGGGACATGAGCTGTGAGCCACTGGTGGGGCAGAGGGGCCAGCCTCCAGGCCTGTGGAGCTGCTGACTTCTAGGGCTGAAAATGGCACAAAACTGTAGGGATCAGGTGTCAACTCAGTGCCTTAACCCAAAGCTCAGCAGAGGCATTTCTGTGACCTTGCACACAGGTCTGGAAAGCAGCATAGGCTCACAGACCTGCATTTTAACCTTAGTCTGAGAATAAGTTTGGGGTTAGATCACCATTCATTGCAAAAAAAGAAAAAAAAAAAAGTCCTGAGTTCAAAGAAGGTTGGGTCCGACCCCTGGGTTTACATATTGGAAGTAGTTGGTGTCCCTAGGATATTTTCATGCCTGTTCATTTTCATGTCATTTGCTGCAGAGAGAAATTCCCTAGAAACACTATATGGAGGGACTGGAGAGGCAATGAACCAAAAACTTGCCTTTGCTGCATTTAGCTCCAGGAAAGCCTCTCCAGACAGAGGAGACAGGGCAGCCCCCAAACAGCACATGGATGAGTGTCACGTAGGCGGGCAAAGGCAAGGCTCCAGCACAGCCTGCTTGTTCCTTGGCTGCACATGAGCCTGTTTGCTGCAGTGTCACAAAGTCTCAGCCTGCCCAGCACAGGGATGAGTCTCATCAAAGCCCCCTGGGGGTTTTTGCAACTTGGGTTGGCCTGCAGTTGGCTGCAACAGACTCAGCCCCTCTGCAGTGCTGCACTGGCAGGTCCTGCCTGCAGTGTCCAGGGTGAGGAAAACGCTTGGTAGCATCCAAATTTGCACGCAGGTAGCAGCAGTCCCTGCTGGGGAGGAAGGGGTTTGCTGCTAGGAGCTTCCTTCTGTGACGGGGAAAGTGAAGGGGAAAAAAAAAAGGAAAGAAAGCAATAACAATTGTCAATTGACTGACAATTGCAGTCGACCCTTCCTGACCTGACTCGTGTGACTCCCTGCCCCGGGGTGCATCCAAGGGCAGCAGTTCCAGGCAGCTGGGTGTGAGCGTGCTCTGGAAACAGGGAAAATACAGGAGGCATCTGCCCTGCACCTCTGCAAAGGTGCCGAGGCAAGCCAGAGATGGGCAGGAAAAGGTCACCTCGAGGGCACATAGAAAGAGGAAAACAGAAATGCAGCCCTGCAGAAGGGCAATGAGAGTGAACAGAGCGGGGGGAGTGGGAAACAGCTGAGCAGGTGCCCCGGGAGGAATGGCAGAACAGCAGTGCTCACCGGGACTGTACCTGCACACAGGATGAAGGAGCATTCAGGCTGTTGGATACAGACCTGCTGGAGTTCTCTGGGACTCCAGACTCCCTGGTCAGTCCCACCTGGCTTCAGCCACAGAAAATGAGCTGTGACTGGTGTGAAGTGCCAGCGTAAGGGAGTCGGACCTGGAGACAGGTAATGTGTGTGGACATGGAGCTGTCCAGAGGCTGCAGGAGCCTTTGGTGCATCACGGGGAAGATGCCTGCAGGCGTGGAGGGGGGGGAACAAAGGTATCAGATGAGGAGAACACGCTGGAGGCCTTTTTCTTTGATGTTTGGAAATCGCTCAAGGGGCTGTCTTCTCTGAAACCCCTTTGCCTTGCCTTTTTTTCTTCTTTTCTATTTTATTTTTTTTCTCCTTGGTGAAACTTTCATAGATGTACTCTGGTTTCTTTAAGGCTTAGAAGTGAAAGCACATCCATCCGTCCAGCCCTTGTACAAATGCTGTGCTCATGCTGGAATTCCTTGGGGAGCTGATTTCTGCTTCTGCCTGTCAGAAATAGCAGAGCCACGTGCTTTGGGTTTGAAACTCTTGATTTGGGGGGAGGGTGCACAGAAGGAAGGGCAGCATCAAAGACATCCCTGTCTGCCATGCTGCGGAGAGAGGAGATTGTGGTGTTGCTTTGGGGCTTTTTCTTTTTTTTCCTGTTGGTGTTTTTTTAACTGGTCAGCTGAACATGCATTCAGATTGATGCTACAGGCTGTGAAAACTTTGGGTGATGGTTTCCTCAGAAGGAAGGTCAGTCACCTTCCAAAATGACTCTGGGGTATGAGTATCCAAGGGCAGGATTTACGTGGGGAGGTTCAAGATGTTCCTGCTTAAACTGCTGCTGTTCCTCTCCAGCCTCATGTGTGTAGACTTAGTCAGGGTGAGTGGAAGATTCTTAATGAGCTTTTTTAAAAATTGAAAAATATCTGACAGGGAAACATTCTGTGAGAAAGGAACAGTTGGAAAAACAAGGGGGAAAGTGCTGAAAGCGCTAGGCACCACCTTTCTTTTAAAAATGAAAAGGTATGGCTTATTTAAGAGCTTTTCATGCTTTCTCCTAACAATTTACTTGTATTTTCAATCAAACAAATTATGTTAATTGAACAATAATAATTGAATCTGGTTTAGACTGAATTTTCTTTCATAAAAGCATGCTGCTTCCTTCTTGTTAAGCCAAAGCAACATCAAATAAGTGCACCTGAACTAGTGGTGAACTTTAGGTGATGACTGAGTTTATTCCCTGGCTTGAGGGCTCAGGCCAAATCCTGCTGAAATTAGTCTTGACTAGCATTGTACAGGAAGCAGAGGGGATGTGTAGCCCAGGAGATGGCTTTCTCATCTCTGGTGGAGTTAACTGAGTTTCCTTTCCATTAAATAGTCATCTTCCCCTAATATTCTTTACAAACCTCAGCCAGTTAAAGATCCATTATCCTGAGCACAGTGTTGCAAACCCTAATAAAAAAATGTAATGTGGAGGTGAGTCAACCATTAATAATAACAACAAAAAAGTCATAGTGCAGAAAAGGGTAAAGCAAATACAGGGAGGCTAAAGGCAAAGCACCCTGTCCCAAACGTGGTCGCCAGGCTGGACGCAGCTGAATGTGTCCTTGGCTGTGGAAGGAGCCCACAAGGGCTGATAAAAGATTTTCCTTCATGTTGAATCAATAGGTGCAAGCTGTGTTTTGGGAGAGTTGGACATTGATTGGCATTGGCAGGACATGCCAAGCTGGAGTATCAATAGCGTGGCTATGTCGTGCCAGTCTCACCACGACCAAGCAGGAATCAATTGTGTTTTGTTCTGAAATGGTGATACCATGCTCCCTGATTTTTTTAATCCCCCCCACCACGGCACTCTTCAGCTGGATGTCAAAGCCCCCATCCCACGGGTTGGCTCTGGCTGGCATTTGCACCCAGTAAGGGGCTCTCTGAAGTGCTGATCCAGGTGTGCTCTGCAGGGCTGCTCTCAGGCGAAGGTGGCAGTCCTGAAGCACTTCAGCACCAGCCAGGCTCAGAGGCTCTCCTGCTTTGGAGAGTGCTGGTCTGGGAGTGAGGTTTGATGTCTTAAAAGCAGGCGCAGAGCTAAAGTATGCACAGGGTGAGGTTGCAAGGGCAGCATCCTCCTCTCTGTGTGTCACAGAAGAGCTGAGAGGGATATTTTAATGGTTTTGAATGCATAACAGCTTAATCCCATGGGCTCTGCAGTTAGCCCTGTGACAGCTCCATAAACCTCACTGCAGCCCCCACCTCATCCAGGAACAAGACTTGTAGATGTTCAGAGCTAGTGGTTTTGATTTAATATTCAGAAGCATTCAGCTGCCCAAATAAAGATAATAGTTTTGCTAGTTGGGAGATTTATTAATATGTTAACATGGCCTTAGTTTTAAGCCTTCTATTCCTCCCCTTCTAGAAAAATGTCTTGCCACAAACCAGCCTTGAAGTTTGGAAAAGTATCAAAGCTCTGCTGAGCAAATTTGATGGGTTGAATGAGCTATGACCTCTGCTGGCTTCATTCTGCTCCATTTTCCCTTCAGGCTGGTAGCAGTGGCTGGAAGTAAATATTAATCTGCTAATTTACCCTCTGGTATAAATAGAAAAAACTGTTTTGTCAGTGGGCCTATCCAACCTTCCTGCTTTGCTTCTGAGGATGAAGTGGCAGTGCTGCCTGTGTGTTTCTCTGCTCAAAGGACTTTCAGAGATACAGGGAAGGGCTGCTTTGCTCTCTACTTTCTTAGATGGGTAATTAGAGTGGTAATCTAGGGTTCAAGGATAGCCAACAAAGAAACCTTGCTCGGGTTTAAATAAAATTGCTCCTTAATGTGACTTGTTAAATTGAAACAAACCCCACATGAATGTTCTTTTAAATCCATTTACAAGTGCCTTGTATTGATTTAGCCTACTTCAGTAACTCAGATGAGCTAAATTGATGTCTGTGCACTAAGTTAAGTACATTCTCTTGGGATTTCATACCTGGCAAACTGACTTGACTTCAAAACTGATTGCAGTTAAACCAGTGCAAGCTGTGTGTGAAAAATAGGCCTTTCTTATTTGTTGCTACTGGTTTGGCTGAGAGCAATGTGACACCGTGGGGAAAAGGTGTCTTTGCCCTGTTAACTGTGATGCTGGGGGGCCCTACTCACCATGCCCCCAAATTTGACTTTGAGGTGATAGTAGCAGCCTTCCTTCTGCAAGGCAGCTGTTTGAAAAAGACTGTTTAATTTTTTTTTTTCCAAGGTACTCTGTCCCCTGGTATCTGGAGAAGGAAAGAGAAACAAAAGGCTTGCAGACCTACTTCTCTACTGTCCTGCCTAATGCCCCCCAGCCAAACAACAGTTAGGATCCCTCAAGCAAAGGTTTCTTCCCATTTTCAGACAGTGCCTCTCAGCTTTGGCTAATCTTGGTGTCTCTTTGTGCCACATACCAGAGTCCCTTCAACCACTAAGCTGACAGGCTCTTTTTATCTCAGCCGCCTAGAGCTAATCTGAAGGGCCCAAACTGACACTTGTGGCCAAACCTCTGCTTCACTTGACAGTGTGGAAAGGAATTGAAGCCTAACCCACCATCCTGCTGAGCACGGCAGGGAGGGCCATGGTTTCCCTTTATTCCTCACAAAGACAGGAGGTGGGATATGGTTCAGGTGTGCCAGTTACCACAGATTCTGTGAGTTGTTTTTTCATAAATTGTCACTCCGCATTTGAGCTGTGATAGCTGGTGCTGTATAAGCTCTCTGCACCCTAAATGGATTACAGAAATGTGGTTTGCCTGATTTTTACATAGGATTACTGGACCTATTAGCAAGGTTTAGATGGTGAGACAGTATTAAACAGCAGCAGTAAAATCTCCTCCATAAACAGTGAGCTTTCTTTTACTTGTTACGAAAAGTATTTCTGCATAGACACTTCAAAAGTAGGGTCCGTGTTCCTGTTTCAGGTCAGGATTTTGCAAGTAAATCTAAACTTCTGTAAATGGTAATGTATAGACCTGAGCTACTCCTTCCTAGAACGTAAGGGTCAGCAGTTTACAGCAGACTCATCTGTAAGCAGCACTTTCCAGTTGTAGCTCAGAAACTCATAGGAGAAGACTGAAGAAAAATTGCCCCTGTGCTAAATAGCTCAATGTGATCAAGACAGTGGAGCCAGGGAGGTGGGTAAAGCAAGGACAGTGAGACAGAGCAGCTCCTCATGGAGCATCAGTTCTGCACATCCAGAGCTCCCAAGACAGCCAAGTTTCATTTCTGTTTGAAGGCAAAGGGGGTTTGAGGGGAAGGATTTGAAAGGTCAATGTGATAACTTGCTGCATGTCCGCATCTTTGAGCTACAGCGTAGAAGAAAGAACAAAAGATGTTTGAAAATATAGCTGGTGTTTGATGAAAGGTGGCATGACGGTCCTATTGAAGGTGGGAGAAGGCATAAATAGTTTATGAGAGAATGATAGGCTCTGGAAGATCCTGAAAGTGAATAAAATTTGCTTTTATTTGATGTGATGAGGAGACATGAGACGCAGGGAGAAGAAAAAAAAAAGATTGTTTTTGAGTGGTGAGCTAGGGAAGTAGTCACACAGTGGAATTCAGAAGGAAACAGAGAAGGGTGAAAATGCTTCTTAAAGGAGAGGTGCTGTCATCAGGACATGAGAAGAGCCTGGACAGGAGCTGAGGATTCAGTGATAGGAAGAAAAAGGCTGCGTTAGAGAGAACAGAGGTGGCATAAATGTGTCACATAGATTGAGACTCTGAAGAAGAGGTGGGAGGAGAGAGGGCTGCAGGTGGCTTTGGCTGGGACTGAAGGAGGCGCTGAGTTTGTTCTCTGTGACAAAGTTATCTGCCTGGCACTTAGAAAGGAATTGTCTAGCTCTAATCTGCAACTGCCATCTCCAGGTGTATCTCCAAGTATCTCCTGGGAGATTTTGTCAGGAGTGGTGGATGCTGAGCAGCTGGGGAGGATTGTCCAGCCTCCCCTGCCACCGGAGGCTGTGCTTTCTTGTGTCAACACACTGTCATGCTCGCAGATGTCACCAGGAAACAAATAGCGGCTTTTGTAGCACGGGCCCATTCTGAAGGAGACGCATGGATCCCAGAAGGGAGGGTTTCAATAAATGCACAAGGAAGCTGCAGCGGTTGAAGTTTACATTGTGTTTTTCTTACTATCACACTCGGTGTATTATCTAAAGGGATCTGTGAGTGAGGTGGTAAAACAGGGCTTTTTTAATTATACATCACCCAGCAAATTGATAAGGCAAACAAAGCAGCCAGCCAAATAGCACAGGCACGAACCACTTCAAAATAATAATGTAGCAAGAACAATAGGGGAGTAATTCACAGCTCCCTAAGAAATTTCTGCAGTTCAGAGGGGGTGAGATAGCAAGCAGCTATTGACTGTTTTCCTTTCATGTTTTCCACCTGCCTGCCATGTGATTGGGAAGTATATTACCTGAATCCTTGCGGGAGTTTTCCCAGTATTGTTTTAAAAGCCTTGCTCTGCAAGAAACAATCCTAATGGAAACCAGGATGTAGGTATGAAGTGAATACAGGGAATGGAAGGAAAGTGACGAGTAATTTAAGCTACAGTTTAAATTCTTTATAACTTTTGTGACATGTAGATGTACAGGAGCAGCTCCAGCATTTCCCTAGCCCCTCTGGGGTGCTCTGGCCTGGCAGAGGGGCTGTCTCAGAGGGGAAAGTGGCAACCTCAGCACATGAAGAACTTGGTAATTCTGCAGCCTGAGGGTACAGGGTGGTTGTGAGCTCTGCCTTGTGCACAGAGCCCAGGGATGGAAATCCCAGCTGCCTCCTGGCTCAGCTGTCCTTGGAGGTGGAGTGAGGAAACCTGGCATGAGCCACAAAGGCTTCCCCAGGCACGGAGCAAACATTTGGGCTGCAGGCCAGGAACGTTCCCCATGCTACCAAAGTCATGCTGGTCACAGGGTGTGAGCTGAGCGGCCTGAAGCCAGCCCAGAACATCCACTTGAGACACCATGATTGCAACACAGGCAAAACCTTTAAGGGAAAACAGACATCCTGAAAAACCCTGACCTGATCCAGAACTTTGCAGCAATGCGCATTTGAGCTGCTGTCCAAACCAAGGAGTAGGAAAGAAGGCTCTCCTCACAGTGAGTGAAAAACCCACAGCTAGGTTTCTTCTCCTTCCACTTCAGCATCTTTATTCCTAAAGGAACATTTACATGGTGGAGAGATTTAGTAGAGATACTCATTGCAAAGGAATAAGATGGGTAAAAGAAAGTTTTCTGCTTTGTTGCTTCTCTGCATATGTCTGTCTGTCTATCCCTTCAGCTTACCAGTTTTCTTCTTGTGGCAATATTATAAGGGTCGCTTTCTATAGCCAAAGATCTAAAATAATAACCACTGTTTTCAAAAGGTGCTGATGGCCACATATTTAAAAATAGAGAAACATGTAACTCATATTAGTTAGCCATCTAAGAACCCTTTAAACTGGTATGGACTAGGAACAAAAATCCAGTTTGGAAAGGGCAGGCCACAATCCTGGAGTCTCAGGTTCCTGTGCTATTCTGAAAAAGAGATTGAACAGCTTAAGTTGCATAGGCAGCTTTGTGAGTGTCAGTTTGAGGATTCTTCTGAAAACCTTAGATGCTCAAATTTTGTGATGGCCTGAGAATTTCAGCTTCTATTTATAACCAAATAAATCCATTTCCAGACATCGCAAAGGCAAAACAGAAGTGAAAAATATGAATCCTAAATTTTGACAAGATGGACTGCACATACAAAAAATAACATTGATTATTTTTAACATCTCAACATTTTTTAGTCATGATGTCTCGTGGGCTGGCTGAGATTCTGGAATGCTGGGGGCTGGTTTATCCCACTTTTGTAAAAATAGCATATGCAAAAAAGCGTGTCTAGCAAATGCAAAAAAAGCTGAAGAACTTTCCACACCACCTTTTATTTGTGTGCTTGCAGGGTGGGATAGTGTAACATACTTTTGCTTTACTTTTAGAAGGTCCTCATTGGGACTTACTGACAAATGTACAAGTCATTTCTATTTCTGTGAATGCCGTGTAGAAGATGAAACTTTCTGTTGCTGGCCACTTTCCAGGCAGCACTATCTGTTTATTGCAGGCCATGTGTGGCAATGGAGTCATAAACAACCTCTTACTTTGGCAAAACCAGAACACTAATCACTTTTGTATTAGCTCAAATAAATCCCGAAAAAGTAAATGCTGTGGATTAGAAAGATAATAATGTGCTAATCCTTTCTGTGGTCACTAACCATTTTAAGCTGTTCCATCTCTCATGCCTGAAGGATAAATCCTCTGGCTCTTGATGAAAGGCTAGATAGTGAAGTACGTCTGCACATCAAACACCGCACTTGTTATCAACAAACACATTTTTCCCACTCCTGCAGATAATTTTTGATCCACTTTTACCTTCAATCTGAGATCTCCCTTTTCCTCTGGTCCCCTGTCACCAGGACTCCTCACTGATGAAGAGGGGGCCTTACAGAAAGACCTTCCTGAGCTCCTGACTGGTGATGGGGTTCAGAGTGATTCTTGGCAGAAACTCTCCCCTGTGGGAACAAATAGGTGACATTTCTGTACAATCAAAGGGACCGATAGACTTGCAGCAGTCACATCCAGCTAGCCCATTTTATAGATTAGGTGAATAAAAAAAATACCTACAGAATTGTTATGGATGTACTCTGACACCAGTTGAAGTCAGGGTAGAGGTTTTGCAGCTTTTAAGGGGCCATTTGGCAATGGAGCTGCCCTGAGCTAGAGCCAGGAGAGGGAGCAAGGGAAGCAAAACAGCTGAAGGCTTGGAGGTACTGCACACAGTTTTCAAAGTTTATTTCTGATTTTAAAGAAGTTTAAAAAAGTCACAGCTCAAAAAGCTCCTGACTCTAGGAAATGCAGTAGCTGGTTGCAGCAGTTCAGTTGCACATGCCAAACTGAGACATGAAGGCAAAAACATCCTTCAGATCAGTTCCTGCTCCTAATCTCCAATAAATATTTTTAGTGGGTATATCAAACAAAGCCACAGCAAGCGCCAGCACAGCCTGTAAGCCAGTTACAGGATTGTTCACATCATACAGCCATCAACACACTTCTGATTTTTCATGTTTGGCAGTGGAAGTGATGTTTTTCTGTTGTAAAATGAATATTGTTCCTTACACAGAAATGCAGGAGCCTCATTGTATGTGGAACAAGCAGTTGATTAAAGATTGGAATAGTAATGAATGTATTAAAGTAGAATGTACTTGGGTAATTGATTAATTGGTGCAGTCTAAGCTACTTGCAGAGCATTACATTCACTCGCTGTTAAATCAATTTTTGTCTTTTATCCAAGCCTTGTGACTGAGAGCTGCAAAGCATGAACAGCTATTGAAATCTTCCAGACTGGTTCTGTGGGAGCTGGGAAGTGCCCAGGATCCCATTTGCAGCCTGTTGCTTGCCTTGGATCTCACTCTTACATTTCATTAGTATCTCAGGACTGCAGGCAGGTGGAAGATGTAATTAGTAATGCTCTTACCTTCCCACAGCCCACTTGGGCATTTCTCCCACCTTGTTGCTGCATTCTTAAAATGAAATACCCATGGTCTCATGCAGAAAGAAATGGCACAGTGACATTTTAATTAATGCGTTCATCCAAGGGAATATAGGATTGTGGTGAGGAACTTCAGCCTGGGATAAGAACTACACATTCCTTAGCAACACAGGAATACCAGAAAGGACTCCATGATTACATTTAAAAATCACAGAGCACCTGAAAGCCACAGATTGATGACTCTGGGCTAACACCATAACAACAAGCTCTGCAAAGCAGGACTGTGTTCAGAACTATTTATTGAGGACCAGGGAGAAGAACAAGATGTGTCGGAATCCAGGGCATTCCTCTGGCCGTCCTGGAGGACTTGAGACACTGGCGAGGGCCTCAGAGACCTTGGCACAGAGTCAAAAACAGCTGTGCCTTCAATTTTAGCCCATGGAAAAAACTGCCAACTTTGTGTGAAGATTTACAAGCCGCAGGAGTTTGAGTATAGTGCTAGTAAATTTGTCACAGGGTGAAAAAGAAAATTTTGGGGATTTAGAATGGGGGTTGAAGAGGCAAGATGGAGGAATCTGGGCGTGTCCTGTCCTCCTTCTTCTTCTTCTTCTTGTCCTTCATCTTCTGCTGTGATGGTGACGCTTTTGGATTGGTTTAGAGTAGAGACAGACTGTCTAACATAGGTGATAGGTATTGGAAAATTATTGTAAATAAAGTACACATAGTTTTTAGTATAAAAAGCTAACACCACCCCAAGGGCAGACACTGTGCCTCAAACTGACCTGCTGAACAGATATCAGCAGGTCAGACAAAGAATGTTATAGATAAGAAAAAATAAACGACCTTGAGAAGCAGAACCGACACATCTCGGCTTCTTCTTTGGCGGCGGGGCTGGGAGAAAAAGGAGTTTCTACCATCTCGGGAGTCATCACAGGCACTGAATCCCGACAAAGATGGGATAGGACAGACTTCCAAGAGCCTGCTTTATGAAAAGCTTCAGTCTCCTACTTTTAATAACTGTTTGGTTATTGGTAAAGAATGATACTCTAGCATACAATTCAGTGAACTGATGAATCACTTAAAATGTACAGCAGACTTTGTGCCTTTTGTGGATTTCTTCTGGGCTTTTCAAGGTCTGTGCTGCCTTCTGCTACTCCATAGCTGTGGCACCTCTGATCTTATCTAGTGGCTGACACAAACAGATCAAGCCTCAGTGCAGGCACAGCGTGTGCTCAGAGGATGCTGGGGCAGTCAGCAGCCCCTCAGTGATTCTGTTCTGTCAGATGTTCTAGGGAGCTGGGAAAGCCCCTCTCCCAGGAACTCTCCTCCCCGATGTGCTTCTGACCACTGTGAGGATCTGCAGCTCTGTGTGCCATCCTTCTCCCTAGTTACTCTGTCCCAGATGGATGTTTCAGGCATCAAATCTGTTCATCCTTCTCACAGCTTGTTGGAAACAACGAGTGAGGCTTTTAAAAACATTAAACAAACAGAAGCTGGAGGAAGGTGAACCTTTAGATTCATTCACAGGGCACAGACCCATCTCCAGAGTAACTAGCTTACCCTTGCTTTGTTATTTGCTTAGGAGTATTTCAACAGGCTTTGAGCCTGGAGTTTAGAGAAATGCTGAAAGTGAGGCACTGACATAAAATAGTAATTAGTAAATTACTGAAATACGGATTTCCCAGTTAGAGAAGCATATGTGTAAACATTTGCAGAATTAGGGCCTAGAGTGTTTTGTTTGCTTCTAAACCCTCCAAGTATGCAGTTGTTTGAATGTCTTTCATTTTGATGCTTAAATGTGCCCTTTTTAAGAGCCTTCCTTCCAGTTGCTACTTTAAAGAAGGTTTATATGTCTAGCTTTTTATTTCTCATAGAACCTAAAGCTCTACCAAAAACCAGTAACACTAAACACCAGCCATTGTTGGCATCTGAAAATTAGGGCTTAATTCCCCAGCATGAATATTCAGAGTTGGGAGTCCCTAACACTGCGCTATAATAAACACCAAGACTGCAGGCTGCCTCATTCACTTGCCTAGGAACTCTTTATTATCAGCAAACATGGTTGTGACAACCACTCTGAGGCAACGGAGCTCTATATCAAATATCAACAGAATTTGCATGAGTTTCCCTGTTAATTGCTGGAGTGCACTGTGCTGTGCAATGGCCAGGGAATGCAGCAGGGAGGTCTGAGCTTTGCCAGTCCCTTGCAATGCAGGATTCAGCTAATGGGAGTTTATTAGCCCCGAGGAGCAGCGTTTAATGAGCTGCCACCCTCTCGCCAGGCCTGCTTTCCAAATGGTGAACGGTGCCTGCCAGCTCGTAAGTGATGTGTGAGAGAGGAGGAGGACACAACAAGAGGTCTCTGGTATTCTTTAAACAAACCCACGGAAATCCCAAATGGCAAAGTGGGTGAGCCCTTGATAATCTCTTAGAAATGGAAATAAAAGGTGTGTTCCTCTGACCGGCTCTCGGTGAGTTACACTCACAACAGTCTTAACCAAAATTTATGGGAAGGGGATATAAACATTTGTGGTTTTAAGCTCCTGTTTTCTTCATCAGCCTTTGAAAACTTTATGATTGTGCTGTTCATTAATAGCACCATTAAAAATGGATGTTTCCATGGGTGGATACTCTTCTGTCATAGTGGGGCAACTGTGAATTAATATATCAAATATTCATGTTATTGTGAATGTAGCTGGAAAAGAAAAATCCTTGATGGTGTGCTCTTCCTCATCATTGTGATGTAAATATGCTTAATAGCATCACTGTAAAACATGATTCTCAGCAGTACTTGGTGTAACCCTGAGTGTAAACTGTTCCTTAATTAGTGCTGCTGTTACTTGGATTTATTCCTATAGGATGGTTGCTAGTCTTGACAGCATACCCGCTTCTCCACTCTCTTAATTGATCATTGTGTTGGTTTATTATTTTAATCAGAACTCTGACCTGCACTGAAAAATAAAAGAAGGCCATTTTGCAGAGACAGACAGCCAAATCTCTTATCCCTGCTTTCCTTAGGTGACTCTCTGTAAGAGTCTCTCTGATGCTGCAACACTGATTGGCGAGAACAATTTACCACTAAGGCATAATAAGGGAAAAT
Source organism: Motacilla alba alba (assembly GCF_015832195.1). Classification (NCBI taxonomy): domain Eukaryota; kingdom Metazoa; phylum Chordata; class Aves; order Passeriformes; family Motacillidae; genus Motacilla; species Motacilla alba. The sequence goes on along the minus strand of NC_052022.1, from coordinate 34,348,816 downwards.
GTAATAAAATGTCACCAGACACTGCTCATTTACAGTTGTTTGGCTAAAAAATAGGTTTCATAAAGCTTAGGTGAACTTGGAAATCACCTGAGCACATGGCTTCCTGGATTTATGCCTCAATAAGCCTCGATATATGCTCATAGCCACTTCAGAGTGCTGTGCCCATTCGTCTCACCTGCAGTCAAAAATTGTGCAGAGGGTTGTACAGATCAGATGTGGCAGGGAACATCTTCCAGGTGGCAGACACTGGCCTGAGGCCCAGGAAATGTGGCTGCAGGTACAGGCACCCCATTCCTGAATGACCTTTGGCAAGCTGCCCCTCTTTATTGTGCCGTCCACCCTTGTTTGGCCAGTAGAATAAATTTAGCCAACGTGTCACTAAAAGCAAGTTTCCTGGGGAGTACCTCAGACAAAGAGGGTACCAGCCTCTTGTGAGCCCTGCCTATCCTCCTGCAGGGCAAGTATTTAATGCCAGGGGTATGTTTCCTTTGCGGCGCTCCTGAACTCGTACTGCCATGCCTATTCCTGCAAACATGTTAATTAATCAATTACCAAAGCAGCATGAGAAGAATAAATAGTCTTGCAGTCTCAAGGGGATTACAAATTCACAAATAGCCCCAAACCAGTTCAGTCCAGTGCTGCCCTGTGGCCCTGTCTAATGTATTTTGATGCTGGTATCTCAGAGTATTGGACTTATCTTCAAAAGAGGGACAAAAGTGGCATCCCTGCTCAAACAGGGATTGCTCAGATTACTGCCATGGAGTCATTTCCTGCATGTCACCAGCGCCCAGCAGTTCACTCTGTCCCAGAATAGCGCTGAAGCCGCTCAGAAGAAATTTAAGTCTCTTGCTTGTGTTGCATTTCCAGACACCTGTAGCTCTGTCCTTACCATTTCCCGTTCCTCCTCTTCTCTGGAAAAGCAACTCCTCACTCCTGATCTCCTAGAGTGGAATGTTGTCCTGGCTGTGGGAGGAGGAAGGCAATGGCAGTCCCTGACAGTGTTTCTAGGACAAGGAGTGGATAAGGAATCGAGTCCCACCCCAGTATTTCATTATTATTACTGATTACATATTCATGTTCAAGAGGAATTAATGTTTTTCAACTTTCACTCGGTATAAAGCAGACTGCTTGCACGCTTCCAGCCTGGCATCGTGTGGATATCGAGAGGGAAGGAGGTGTTCTGTGGTTACAGATGTGATTTTATTCTGATACTGTCTAAAGACAGACTGTTTCTGGGCTTAGTGTAGTATATCTGTATCTGGTTGCCCACAGCACTTCTGTGTTCAAAGGACTTCCTTGCTTTCAAGATTCTTTGCACCTATTACTGGAAACTTCCCCCTGCTTTTATAGGGTTCTCTATGTTCCTACATTCTTTGGGATTCTGTCCTGACTTACATATGAGCTCCTTACCTTACAGGTTGCTGTGCTTACAGTTGCTTTCCTTTGGAGAAACCAGTTTGAGCTGTGTCTGGTTTTGTGTCAGGAACCTGCTCCCTTGCCAGCAGGAATTGCCTGAATCCAGTTGGCAATTCCTTCCATGAGACCTGGGCTGGGCTTCTTGCCCCAGGGCTGCCCTGCCCTCTGGTCCTTTGTTTGTGGCAAGGAAGTTTGTCCTGAATCAGAGTAATGTCTGAGATAAAGCCAAAACAAAAATTATTGGCTTTTTCCACTTGTTGCCTTTTCCCCCTGGTTTTGGATAAGACCTTCTGTCATTAGTCTGTGATATATTTTAATTTTTAAATTGTTTTACATTTCCCATGACAAAAGAATGATTTAAAGTGAAGATGAGAGATTTCCTTATGCAACATCACATTCTTCAGTGCTTGGCTCCAAGAAAATTGCACATTATTACAGCATGAATCAGGTTGGATGAGCATTTTCCCAAAGGAAAGGTTTGTGTCTCTGTACCTGCACACACAACCTAAAGGCACGGGGTATGCTTTAAAACTCTTTTCCTTATTGATCATACTTGAATTTTAAAAAGCGTATCTATCTTAAAAGCATACATATGCTTTTTATGCAGTACATCCCCTGGAATTTTTCTGAAAGCCACAGGTATATTGTATCCAAGATAAAGACCTGCTCAGAAAGGGTGTCTATTTGAAGTTTCCAAGGCTGAAGTGCCACCCAGCTACCTGGTGAGCTCATCACTTCTTCCTGCTGCTAAATTTCTCATCAAATCTCCCGTGAGGGAGCTGCTTCCTCTGGTTTCCCAGGTGCTGCGCAGGGCTGGGGTGGGAGCTGTAGGGCGGGATGTACCTGGGAATGCATGTGGCTCCCCACATGCCACGAAGCTGTGCCTCCCCTGGTGTTAGGCAGGACTAAGCTTGTGAACCCCACAGTTCAAAAAGGCCTTTGTAAAATGTGATCATAGGAAGGGAAGCGTTTCATTGAGACTATTCCTGGAAAGGTATTTAAGATAGTCCCTAAGCATACGGTTCCATTATATTTAATATGAAGAGCCAGGAGGGCAGAGAAGATGGAGTGTTGTAGTCACAGGCTAGGGTTGCTCTCACTACAAGCTGAAGGGAGTTGGGTTTAGCTGCTGGGCCAAGTGGCACCGTGTGAGTGACAGGAATTCTGAGGGCGTGAGGCTGGGAGATGCTTCCTTTTGCTTCCCACCTTGGGTGGATGCACTTGTGTGTAACTGTACACACAGGGCAGCTCGGCTGGAAAAGCGATCCTAGCGCTTGACACTGAGCTCGGAAGTGAAATTTCTCAGAACAGCAGCCAGCATGACTTGGATAAACTTCTAAATCATTGAAGATAGATTTGTGTAAGGCACGTACCAGCATTTAAATGCCAGTAGGAGAGTTTATTTAACAGATGAAAACTTTCCCTGATTTCTCAAGCATGCAGTGAGAGACACTGCATCCATACCTGTGTAAGAACATCCCCAGGGATGCTGATGTGGTCTGACTGCATCACCTTAAATCACACCTTCGTGGTGCTATCACAACGTGTGTGTACAAGCCCTTGGCCAGGGTGCTGCCCTTGCTGAATTTGCTGTAGTGCAGCTCCACTGAGCGTTAGTTTTTAAAGCGGGTAACACCTTCTGCTTGTAAACAGGGATTACAAACAAATGCCTGGCGTTAGAGCCACAGCTTAAACGAGCTGCAAAGTTCAACACAGGGTGAATGGGAGCTGCTGTAGGCTCCAAACACAAGGACATTTTCCTGCGGCTCTCACAGGTTCATAAGTGAGTGGGGGACCACTGCGATCAGTGTTGCTACAGCATTGTAATAAATTAAATTAGGGATTTGATTCCAGGACTCCAACGCTGGGATAGTTACTTGGGTGCAGAGTCAGGGCTGGGTGAGGGTGACACTTCTGAAACCATGCCACGTGGAGATATTCCTGATCCTTTCATTCCTTTTTAGGATTTGCTAAATAATTGCCTTTTTTGATCTAGGAATAGCAATTACAGTTTGCTGCTGGTCAGAGAACAGTTAAGCCTTCCTCCAGGGCTATTTTTAAATGTGGCAACAACTGTCTTCACTGTTTGTAATCTGTCCAGAAATAGACACCACTTAACAAGAACTCGAAGCAAAGAGAAGAGCCTTTTTCAGGAATTCCCACTCTTCACAGGCCTTTCATTTGGAGATCACTTTCAGCCCAAGGACACTTGTGGCTGCCGGCAGTCAGCTCAGTGATCCTGGGGCAGGTGAGAACAGCACCCTCCGGAGCACAGGCAGCTCCACCACAGTGGTCCAGGAGGGGACAGCACAAACCCACACTCACAAAACCCAAGGTCTGTGCAGGCCAGGACAGGGAGCTCCCCCAAGGCCAGCTGGAGCCAATCCAGCATGGTCCTGTTGTGTGGACATCCCTGCCACCATGGAGTGTGTCTTGCTCGTAGTTTGTGTGCCCATCTTATCACTCATGCTGAGCCTAATCACTTATCAGGCAATTCTAGTGTGAACAGCAGTTGTGTACTTCAGTGGCAGGTCCTGTTAAGTTCAAACCAGCCAGGCCACACTCATTATATTGGGGAGAAGTGGAAAAAAATCTCCACAATTATAAGACTTTCCCCACCTTTCTCTCCTGCGGCAAAGCAGTTCATTCTTTGGGGGGTGGGTGGCATTTGCAGAAAATGCACCTGTCTTCCCTATTCCTCATCACATGTATTGGGTTATTCCTTGTGTTTCATGTTGAGTGCTGCTGCATTACGTGCAAGAATCAAAAATAGCCTCTGGAAAATGTGTTTATCAGCAAAAAGGCCTGGTTGCCTTGCCTGTGGTGGGCAGTGCATTTGCCCACTGCTTGCAATAGCTGCCTACCACAGAGGGAAGAGCCACACTTCTTGTCTTCTGCATCCCTGTGTCTGTGTCGCACTGTGCCCAGGAAGCTGAGCTCTGGACCTGTAATTTATGCAACCCAGAGAGCTTTTTATGCCTGCAAGGCTGGATTAGGTTTGGGGTTGAGACTGAAAGTGGAATCAGCTGTCTTTGTACAACCGTGTAATGTGGGAAGGTGCTCGAGTGTAACTGGAACACCGTTAGTGGAAGTGAAGGGTGTGCTTGTACAGCATCCAGGGAGCCTGGCAGGTTTTCAGGCTTCAGACTACAAAAAAAACTGAGGTACCCATCCACAGTTACATCCCCAGGCAGAACATAAACCTGAATATTACAGGTGTGTTCTTGACTTGCTGAATCCAATGTACATTTGCCTTACTTGGGCAGGATAGAGTTCTTTAAGGTGTTATTTTCTCACTGGAGACTGGAAAATTATTATTTTAAAATAGAATAGAAAGCAGCTCAGTGTAGGCAAGTTACTGTCATTTGCCAGAGACATTTCTGGTATAAGAGCAAGAAGTAGTACTTTAAGCAGGAATTGAAAATGTGGTTTTCTGTGCCAGGGGTTGAAGATTATAGCTGCCTGTGATTTCTGTGTCTGATAGTTCCGAGCTGTGAAGGGAACATTTCATTCTCAGCCAGCTCTGATACGTGAGAATCCTGAGATCTGTTCTAGAATATCCCTGAAAGTTAACACCACAGTTGCAGCAGCTTGTGAGCAGTCCAGGAGGTACAGCCAGACCTGAATTGCCCACCTCATGGGACACACCAGGTTTACTGTTCTTAGCAGGAAGGCAAAGAAGTCACTCTGCAAAGTGGTGACTTGCTTTTGATTAAGCAGGCTAGTATATAATAGTAATTTAATGATGAGTTTGTGGCAGCCTGTTTTTCCCTTATGTTGCCTGTCAGAATTCATCCCAGTGGGTTTTTTTTTTTGTTTTGTTTTGTTTATTTTTTTTTTAATCACTAGCTACAAGTGAAAAGACTGACCTTCAAAGGAACTGAACTTCAAAACAAGGTTATGGGAAGTGCCAGGGACTGATGAGACATCTATGAGTGTAACGCACCTCTGCATTGAGGCTCTGTGTAGGAAAAAGGAAATAGACAACCCTGCCAGGGTTCTCTTGAGGGCAGGAATTTAAACCACAGGTGTGCAATGAAGATGACAGTGAATGGCTGCATGTTGAAATAGCACAAGAGAAGGACAATGGAGACGACGTACTTAACAGTTCTAATTGTAGCAATAGAAAGGTATAAATGATGTAATAATTTACTTCTCTCATGATAGATAGATACAAAGATAGAAAGATATACAGACAGATAGATAGAGCCCAAAAGAAGTTTTAGCCAAGTATGGAGATTGAGATGAAAAACTAGCACCCCAAAGGCTGCTAAAGGGAGTTCAGTTCAGCTGTTTGCTGGCTCCAGTCAAAGGACTAAACAAGGACAGGAGAAGTAAGTTGAGATGAAAAAATTACTTTTGTTAGGTCAATATGCTACACTATCTGTTTTTAATTAGGCCATGACAGTGACTCTCTCTGCCTCTCTTGCACTGCTCCTATATTCAGAGATCATCCAGAATATGCTAATGCAAGGCTTTTAGTATCCTTTTAGGGATTCATTTAGCATATTAAAAGCTACTCTGAGCATTAGCAAGACATACTGAACTGGTGGTTCACAGTCAGCCAGACCTGGAGTTTACTGAGGCCACAGGATGTTCTGTGTCCTGTAAATTATTACTGTGTATACTTTTTAAATTGAAAAAAGGTCACTGTTTTCCTTACTAATTAGGGCTGGAAGCTTATTCCACTGTGCCCATCTGCTTTAATGTGCTGCTCAGTAAAATCCCTTTCCTTAACTGATTTATTCAAAACACGTAAATATTTCTTAGATTCTTTTCCATCAAGAGAATCATGACCAAATAACCATAAATGGTGAGTTCATAATTTAGCCACTGTTAGTCAGAATTTGGACTTCATAGAAATTCAGGCCAGAGGGAATTGCTATGTCCGCTGGACTCTAGCCATGAGGTGTGGAGTTATAAAGACCTATCATACAGAATTGCAGCAGACTGAGGGATCCTCCTTCATTCCTCCTCCTTCCCTGAAAGCAGTCAAGCATTGTCCCTCCTCTCTGAGTGAGTGGCACTCCCTTAGGACTTCCATGTCTTCCCTGTGCTGCAGCAAGGACTCTTAGCCTCCTTCCATCCTGCTTCACTGCTCCCCAAGAACAGGCCACCTTTGGATGAACAATGGCTAACAGCAAACCTGTCTGAAGCAGGAGGAACCCTTGACAGGATGTCCAGGGATGGGAACTATGATATGTAAACAGGAAATACCCCATATCAGAAATGGCAACAGGTTTTGTGCAGGTAGATCCCATTGCATTGTATTAACCAGTTTCCTACACACCTCCTCCTGGGGTACCTGCTGTGGAGTTGGCCATAGAACCTGGTTTGAGGAAAGCAGAGGAGCGAACTTTTGTTATTCGCTGACTTCCAGTCCAAATTAGGAAATGGTGAATTTGTTTCTCCAGAGGAGCTAGGAAACTAATGGAAGGTGGTGCATAAAAATTTTACATCTCTAAAAGCTGTTAGAGATTCAGCTGGGGTGGTGGTCACGGGAGGACAGCAGTCACTGAGCCCCATGAGCTTCTGTCCCTCTTCATTGCTCAAGTACTTCTGGGCCCTAATGAGGAGATACTGCCTCCTGTCCTCTGGAAATGCTTTGGGCTTCTTTGAAGGTGTGTGCTTCCTTCCCTTGTGCTTCTGTGACATTATGTGAAAGACAGTTGTTCCACCTTTGCTTGTTCACACCTCCGAGGGATTGTTTCAAGAGCCAGCTCGGAACAGGACACTAAAAACTGCAGGCATTTTATATAGAATTAAGTAATTTCAAAATTACCATAGCAATTTGCATAAATTTCTGTGTAATCACTTTAATACATTTTCAGGCTCCCCAAGGCAATGTTTTAAGGCATGTTACATAGTAAAAGTGGGATGAAACAAATGAATGCTCATGCACGTAGGGCAGGATTTTCCGAAGCAGTGAGTGGTGGTGGTTTTCCGGCAGGATTTTGCGTCACTGAAGTCCTTGATGAAAAATCTCCCCAGATCCCTGCTGAAAGCCCTGCCCACACAGAGTGGGGCTGCAGAGGTGCTGACCCCAGAGCCCTGCAGGGTAGGAGCACAGTCTAGTCAAGGGTTTCCTCTAGAAGCTGTCCATACACTTCAATGTTATTATTTGAATATTTTTGTTTCAGATGCTCAGGCTCTTAGAGGGCTGAGTCTCATGTGACCCCACAGTTTCCAAAGAGCATCTCACTGTGAAACCTAGGAGGGGTGTGATTTGTGCAGTTACATCTCCTACATGAAACAGCCCCCAAAAATGGCCATTGATTCATGCAATGCCTGTCTGGTTTTTGAAGGAAGGCTTCCACAAAGGAGCTTTGCCTCAGCCCGGGCCGTTTGCTGGGCTGGCTGGTACCTTTTCCCATTCAGAGCAGATGGAGTATTCTTGCCTGAATTCCTGTAGTGTTACTGGTCATGTCCAGTATATTTGTATACTAAAATGATGAGCCTTTTCCTACCCAGAGTCTCTTCCCTGTCATGGTATGGCTGGATTGTGATCAGGCCAGCACTTAACTCTATTTCAGAAAAGAGAGTGGATGGAGATCCAGAAGCCTTTCACAGTAAATCATGATTTCCAGTCACTATGGTTCATTTCTTAACAACATTCGGTTTATTTTATTCAGATTTTGTCAGTAAAACCAGACACAACACTTCAGGGTGCCACAATGGGTAGCCATGCTGAGAGCCCCCTTTACACAGAGCCCTGCTTCTTGACACTTTGACAGCCCTGGCACTATTGAAACTGTTTCCTGAACCATCTTATAGGTTGTGTTGGCTCTTAAGGTGAGGCTCAGCACTTGGCAGCCCCATCATCTGCGTTTTCTTTTTGGTTATTCCCAAGTTCAGTGTAGCTTTGGCAGGAGGGCAGAGAGGGCTCCATGCAGGTGTCTGTATCCTTGGTCAGTGCCTCAAGAAATTGCTGTGACTCAAGAAATGCATCATGAGCACTGTAAAGAAGCTCCTCTATGCAAATCTGCTCTCAACTGATTTTGCTGTGCATCACAAGAGTTACTGAAGATGATCAAAGTCACACTAAGCGTTACAGCAGACTACAACAATTATTTCTTTATTTGATGTGTCAGTCTCTTATTGTTCCTTATTCTAGGCTGTCTTGTTTTAAATCTGTACATTTTCAAAATGGTTTCACTGTTCTGTCAATAAAGATTCAGCTTTCTTAGTGAACCGTCAAAGAATCAGTTCTTGACTGACTTTCTCTCTTGGCAGACCGAGTGTTTACCTTTCAGCTTTTTCTCTGTATAAGAAAACTACTTCATTTTCCCTTTGTTAGGATTTTAAAAAGTACAGTTTGGTAGGGCCTACTGTGCAGCAAATTAATTTCAAGTCTGAAACCCATAAATAACACTTTCAACAGGAAGGAAATTTTAAGAGATACACATCTGTGTATGAACTTTTTTTTTTTTTGAGAATTAAGGCAGGCATGAATTGGCCTCAGCATTACATGTTTATTTTTCTTGTAGTTTCAAAAAGAATTTATGTAAAATAAACTTTGTATACACCCAGAAATACACACCCAGAGCATGTAATTTTATGGATACTTACAAGAAGTCCTATTTAGGTTTAAAAGTGTTCAGTGTAAAAGCCAGAAATGCATTTCTTCAGTGATGGGTAGATCTCACTTGAAATGTGATTTGCTGCTTTACTTATTTGGGTTAGTTTAAGACTCCTGTGCTAGCTATTGAAAAAAAATTATATTTTAGCTTCAGAAGAAATTTAATTCAGCTAATTGAATAATCTCATCTTTTTGTTTATCCGTGGAATAGTTACCACTTTGTGTAGCATTGAATTTAAAGTGAGGTTTGCATATTGACGATGTGATTCCACCACAGTGATCTGTGCTGCAGAAGTTTTGCTTAAATCCTCCCAGCAACCCTCCATTAACACCCACAGGCACTTTCATTTTCCTTCCAAACAAAACAGAGCAAGTGTGTGTGGGAAATGGGAGAAGTAATTAAAATGCCAAGACATAGGAAGCAATAGGCCTCGGCATCATCAAAGCTTCACTTTATAGAATTCTCCAATTTAAAGCTGGAGCTTGCAAAGGTATAACGCCAAGGTAATTAAACTTGTTTTGTAGCTTGGTCACTTTGCCTGTTATCCTGCTTATTTGGGTGGTATTTTATTAATGATCTCTCAAGGGAAAACTACTGTAGCTGGCAAATTAATGAAATATTGATAACAACCAAAGTGATGTGTGTGTGTGTGACTGCACTCCGGAGAAGCCTGACCTGAATGTGCTCTGCACTCCGTGAGCAGGAAAGCCAGCACAGAGCCTGCCATGAGCCCGGTGTCCCCAGGGACACTCCTGGGTGAGCAGGTGGGCATCCACAGTAAATCAGAGTCAGGGGTGGGCAGCGGAGCAACAGCCACAAACCTGCTGAGCTGAAAAGGCTAAAAATGAGCTCAAAGAGCACGCCCGAAAAGATTGGGCCTAAGTGAACAAAATCTCCCTGGAGGTCTGGAGGCAAAGAAACAGGATGCAGCTGTAAACATAATTCCAAGAGAATCTGCCAGAGAAGAGGAAGGGACAGAGAAGGCCTGGGACAATAAAAGCATCCCAGTGCAGCAGATAGCCCTGCAAGCAGCTCCCTGATTTTTTAAAAATCCATCCCCTGTTGTTGTATGGGAATAAATCATACAAGACTCCATTTTCTTCACGGTAGAAAAAGCCCATTCTTTATTCACATAACTTGTTTTTATACAGCCTTAGAGACCTCATGTGTGACTCCAGTTGGTTGGTACCTTTCTTGCCAATTACTTTATTGGTTAGTAACAAGTTGTTACCCTGTATTAATTGGTCACTCAAATCCCCAGTGTGTACATGCAGGAAAGGTTGTGAGAGATAGTTTTCATTTTTCTATCTAAGGGTTCAAAACCAGTTTATACAGGTGCTAGTTGTTTTTTACCCAGGAATAGATTGTTATGTTAATGAACTGCTCACACCAGGATTGCTTTCACATTGGAACTTGCAAAGGGCTAGCCTGACAAGACAGCCACTGATTTTAACAGAGCAGGCTTGACTTAAGGAGGCCTTTCCTTATAATTTTTCTACCTTACTGCAACATTGCTGTTCTGCAGTAAGTGCCAAATCCCCTTTCCCTGGTGTATTTATCACAGGATGTCTTTGACTTTGGCCTCTTCTGGTAAGTTGAGATGAAAGCTGTGCCTTGGACTTCTTTTCCATTGGTAACCTCAGTTTGTTTGCCCTGCTTGTGAGAAACACATGTAAAGAAACTTCAGCTTTCCTGGAGCAGGCTTGAGGCAGAGGTGTAATACAGTAACAGTTAAAATAGCTCAAACAGGGTTTGTGAAACTTGCTAGTTGAAATTTTTGCAAGGCCTCTGGTAAAACAAGAGCTTTTTGGAGTCGTTCAACCTTATTAGCTCTGCAACTCTTTATGTACCTCCATGTACTTAAAACACAAGCTGTTTAAAAATAACAGCATTGGGAGGATGGCCCAGTTTTTTGAAGAATAACAAGTCATTTCCAATTCCTCTGAACCCTTCTCCTCTTTCCCTGAGTGTGCAGCATTTCCTTAGTTTAGAAGCTTTTTGATCCTTTCAGAAATTAACATTGCAGTGGGTTCTGAAGGGATGTGCTCATCAAGGAAACCAATTCAGATAACAAAAAGGCACAATTGTTCGTTGTCTCTCTCTTTATGGGGGGAAAAAAAGACCCTGCAGGCTGATCAGAGTCCTCCATAGCTGCTGGCTCCCAGATACTGCCTTCAGTGCCCTTCCCTGATGGAAAAACTTCACTTCCAGCTGGCCAGCTTAGCTGTAGGTGACAGTCTGAGGAAAGGGGGTGTCAGAGAGGGAATGAATGTGCATGCTGTGGAGGGTTTTTCCCTGCTAGATGGTTAGATAAATAAGGAAGTGAAGGGAGTTACACAGCCTAATAGGTTGGGAGATCTTGGGCTTGGCATGGGTGAGTTATCTCTACTGCTCTTACCTTGTTTCTCCATCTGTAAAGCAGACCAGCAGGAATCCTTTTAGGATTTCCCTTTTTCAGTGGTCATACTCCTCTTTGGATTTCCCTTTTCTTGTCCTCATGCCACACAAGTTTGGGATGAAAGGCTGCACCCTCCCTTTGGGGTTCCTGTGGTGAGTGAAGCCTTAGGTTGCCTTGTAACCAGAAACAGCCTCAAGGCTGAGTGCTTGGGTTTTTCCCTGGTCTGAGTATGAAGGCACAAGACAAATGGCATTTTAGCAAGGGATGTATTTGTGCAGGTACTAAAGCACACACCCCAGTGGCACAGGGAGTGAAGCTGCTGAGAAAGAAGCTGTTGCCAGTATGGCCTCTTCACTCGTCTTCCACCCAAGTGCACACAGCAGCCTTAGTGACTGCTGATGTGGAAATGTTCTTTCAAACCAGGCATTCATAATTAAACTGAGATCAAATACTCAGCCTTCACTCTGGTGCTAATGATGTGCAATATCTTCCTTTTCTTGTATTATTTTTTCATGTTTGTCTGTGTGTGTGTGTGTGTGTGTATTTTTGCAGCAAGTTGGAAATGATATTTTTAGTCAAGAGGACTAATTAATAATTCATTCATGAATAATGATGAAAGTAGCTGATTAAAATGTATGTATAGCTTCAAAAGGAATAATCTTCAGAAGTTATAAGTGTTTATAAAGTCCATCTCAACCCCAGTCTTCTCTTCCCAGCCTCTGTGCAATAGCTGTTGCTATTCCCATTCACAGGTATCAGGTAGTAATTATACTAGGGAATGTGATCCCGAGTAATAAAGTTGCAGTTAGAGGAGGTGGAATATGAGGGAAATCAGCTGCAAACCTTCCTTTAGCCATGTGTCTTCTGGTTCAGGGGCACAGTATTGGATGGTGTTCTGCCTACTAGTTCTCAGGGTCTGTATTTCTCTGCTTTACTCTTTCTTTGGAAGGCAAAGAAACAAAACCCTGAAAATCTAACACAAGGAGAAAAACTAAAAAGAGAAGAGAGATCAAAGTCTTTAATGAACGTAGTGTGTGTAAAACCACCTGCAGGGGCAGATTTGTCATGGTACATTTTTGCAAAAATCATTAACTTGTCATGGCAAAATGGAAAAACTAATAAAACAGCAGTAAAAACAAGTTAAATTCTGAGCCTGGAGAATCAGCTTGTCTAAAAAAAATGACACTTTTTTTAGGGGTCAGCTCTTACTTTCTCCAATCCTGTGTGACCATGGCCCTTTCCCTTTTAACCTAGCCCTTTTCCAGACCTCAACATTTCTGTAGTGTTTTGTATTTGACATGTTGAAGAACACTCATTATTACCCTTTCCCCTCTAGATGATACTTTTTTTTTTTTTTTCTCCATCCTGGTGGTTGTACATAAAATTATAGGTTATTCCACTGTCCTAGTCCTTTTAGCTACTCTCAGCCTATATCCTCAGCTCAAAAGTACTTGAAAAAGTTCCAACAAGTTTTTTAGGCAGAAGAGCACTTACTGAGGCCTCTCCTGTTGTATCATGTCTCTGTGAGCTGTGAGTCCTTAGTTTTTGTTAGTGTGGATACGGTTATTACTCCTTGTGAAACAAAGTCACATTACATGCACAGTTGGCAGTGTTCAACTCCTAATAACTCATCTGTGTTTGCATTCTGAACTAAATGACCTGAAAAACTGTGGGTTAAAATGGAAAGGAGAAGGAGGAGAGGGTAGGCACATTAGAAAGAAGACAGGTTCAGGAATGCATCCAAAACTGAGAAATCTTAATTTTCCAAACCATCTAAAATGGGAAAGCCATTGAAATTGTAGGACTAGATGTTCATCTGGTGTAAATAGACATGGTTCACTGGTTATAAGGGAGCTATGTAAATATCTATCTGCTAAGCATGCAGGCTACAATTTTTTTTTTTAAGGCATTTAGAAACCAAAGTTAACGTAAGAGATCTGTCTATTCCTAGAAGCTGTGCCAGGCTTACCCCAGATGAGCAGGAGCAGGATGTCAGTGCTGGTGCTCTACACCTTTACTGCCCCTGATGCCTTGAGAAGGCTGACCTAGAACAGAGACTAGACAGAGTTAAAGAATAAAGCAGGGATTTATTAGGAGGCTTCAATGGACCCACCTTGGGCAGCACAAGAGCCCAGCCAGGGCTACACCCCAGATGAACCCAAAATGGTCACAAAATGGACAGCTGGTCATGGGGTCTCTCACTTTTATAAGTTCTGCTCCATTTGCATATTGGAGTTAATTGTCCAATTATAGCTTTAGCCCATGAAGTCCCATCCTTCTTGTTTTTCTCTCTTCAGTCCACGTTGTTTATGCTCTTGGGCCTGAGATTTGGATCATTTGTCCTTGGTCCCCAGCTAGAGAAGGAATTGTTTTGTCTCCCTGCTCTGTGAAGAGAGCTCACTATCACCTAACATGAAGCTCAGACCCACACACTAAAGCAGCACAGAATCTGAAAAATAGAAAAGCTAAAACCTGAGGCATCAGCCCATTCAGCCAAACCTCTCCATTAGGATTTGCTGCTGCAGGAAGGTCCCTGCTGGCATCACTTCTGTTCAGGTTGCTGCCACAAACAACACCTTTTGTGGCTTGGACAAGTCACCGTGGAAGCAGCAGTGACAACTTCTGCTCCTCAGCTTGGACTGTCTCACACACTCCATCCTGCCTGGGACTCATTTCTTCCTGGAGCTCATTTAAAAACATGTGGGAAAAGTGGCAGTGAGTGGCACTAGAGGCATTTAGCTGGAGTAGTGAAGCATTACAAGTTAGACTTGCTCTTGTTTATTAATTGGCCTTTTTTTTTTTCCTTTTTTCCTTTTTGAAATATAAAATTTCTGTTGGTGAGAGAGCAGCAAGCAGGTAGTGTGATATAATGACAGAGCTGGTAACGAGCTCAGGAGCCCACAGACATTAACACCCACAAAATTACAAAATCTCTTGGCCCTCTTCAGAAACAGTGTTCTTTGGGTTTGTTGGGGGTTTTTTTTGCTAATTTGTGCCCCAGGAGTGAAGCTCCCAAATGTACTCTTGCAAAGTTAGTTCCATGTCCATTGAAATTCCATTGTGAAACTTCCCTTTGCTGCTGAAGGATTAAATGTTACCTCTGCATTTCTGGTTTTAGCCCCTCTGGTGCCATGACATCTATCCTGCACATTGCACTCCGTGTGTGATGTACAGGGAGAAGGTCTTTTGAAATTATATTGTGGTTTTCATCTACCAGAGCCCTGAAGTGCATTAAGAAAGATTTTTTTAAAAGCTCGGGAGCAACAGAAATTTGTTTGCTGTGCTTAGGGGTTTTGTTAGTCCATGTAAAAGCAGTTTTCTTTGAACAAGTGACCTTTTTCTTGGTGGGTCCACTGTGCCATGCTGGCTGTCCTGCTCACACAGAGACATGGTGGACTCTTCTTCAGGATGAAGAGTCTTGCAGAGAGACCTGAGCTACCAGGGAGCAAAAAGCTGCTTTAGGACACGGGTGGTGATACTCACATTCATGCATAGATTTGGAAATGCTAAGGTTACGTTACTGTGGAAGATGCCCTTCAGGACTGTGGGTGGGAGTGAATTTGGCTACTTTGATTCTGTACCCCAAAATTCCAAAGCAGACTGTTACTTGATGAGAGCAGAACTTTACTAAAAGCAGTGGACTAATGTTTGACACCCGTGGTAGCCAGTGTTTTTCTATTGCTGGCTTGACCATTTTTATTTTCTTCTTTGATTATCAGGCCTGGCTTTGATCCTCAGGAGCCTTCTGCCCATCTGCTACTCATCAAACGAGCTAATCTTAGCCTCTGCCAGTTTTTCAATAAAGATAGTGCTGCTTCAGTTTCCAGCTCTGCTCTCTTTTGGCTTTAGCACCTCTTGCCCTTTAGGCACATTTATTTTCATCTCTTCTTGATCTCTCTGATGGAACAGCCCTTGTTGTTGCAATAGTCCAGAGGTCAGAGGTGGTTTTGATCTGTCAGTCCAACATCTTTCTTAGTTAAAATCACACCCCTGCAATGTATTGCAGTTACTCTTTCTGTGAGAAATAAAGCATTTGAGGGTGTACCAAGAGAAGGCCTGCCCTTATGGTTTAGAGTGTTTAAAGCAAAACTGAAGCATTCTTTTTATCAAATCACCTCTTGTGCTTCTCCTTCGATCACACTGCCAGATTTTTCTTTTATTACCTTGTAGCAATTTTTTACTCCCTTCTTAACTTCTCTACCCTTTTTATTTTCAAAGCTTTGCTTATGTCCAAGCTTCTGCTCAAACCTCCTTCTAATTGGTGGTGATCCATGGGTGGTCATAATCTGGAAAATGCTCTTACTGCTTTGCATTCTTTTAATTATTCATATTTCAGTTGTTAATATTCAATAGTACCTCATTATGCAAAGCTTATGTCATCCTGAAGAGCCACAGCTTTAGCAGGGTCCAAAGCACCAGAGTTTTCTTCTGAGAAGATAAAAATTTGTGGTATTTACTGTCAATAAACTTGTATCAGCAAGGGGGCAGAAAAGCAGAAAATTGCAGATATGTGAAGAGCTTACAGAATAAAGAATTAGTTAATTATTTTTCTGAGATGGGTAGGACAGTGTAAAATCCAGTTAACAGTAATCGGGGTGGCTCATTCTACGTTTGCTTTCTTAACACTTAGAAAGAATAATATTTTTTATATTGAAAGCAGGGCACAAATAAACTGGTTCCATTTGGTTTCATGTAGAAGAGAGAAAACAAAAAACAATGAGCTCAGCTGTTTTCTCCTGCTTAATTCCTGCACTCAAGATTTAATGGACATGATAGAAAAAGTTCTTCACGGAGAGGGTGATGGGCATTGGAACCAGCTGCCAGGGAGGTGGTGGAGTCACTGTCCTGGCGGTGTTTGAGGACAGCCTGGACGTGGCACTCAGTGCCATGGTTTGGTTGACAGGTTGGTGTTGGGGCATAGGTTGGACTCAATGACCTCAAAGGTCTTTTCCAACCCAGCTGATTGTTTGTTCCTGTGATTCAGGCCTCACAGGGACTCTCTGAATCAGAACATTGCCTGGTTGCTCTAAAGCAATCAGCACCCAGCCCAGGAGGTAATTTGGGTAGTGAGGAGAAAAGCATGATACTCATCAACTGAGAAAAAGATGCTGGGGAAAGAAAGTCACAATGCTTTTGTCCACAGCAATAAATGCCCCAGCTCTGGATCCTTATTATCTGCAAAGGCTGCTGGTGACAGGGTTGTGATGCTCAGCACCAGTTGGCCTGTGGCTCCACATTAGATGCAACAGGGATCCTAATTGTTTTTTGACAAATCCTTAGGAAGGCTGCCAGAAGTCTTCTGGCACGCACTAACAACTGGCTTATGGTTCTGCACAAATGTACAAACTCCTGATAGAGGTTAAATGTACTGCATTAGCAATTGTATTCTATCTGATTATGTCATAGGAAGAGAGATGTGATGATTTAGCGATCCGCTTGGGAGCAGTTTGAAAATATTGCAGTCTTGACAGATGGCAAAAAGATAGCTTAGCAATGTTGCATTATTCCTGTAGTGTTTTAGTTGCTAACACCTGTGCTCGTTCCATGTTAAAACAAAAGCACTAGACCAGCACTTGGCATGGCTCTTTGTTGCAGATTATCAAAGGCACGCTTTCTCATCTGGGAAGGCCTCACCTTCGTTTCCGTACTAGAAATCACAACGTTGTCTTTCCGTGACAAACCAGGAGTGCAAGCAGGACATTCAGCTCCACTGAGTTCAAAGTGCCAGAGGAACCCAAGTGCTGCTTGGTTTCTTTGTACTCCACGCTGGAGCTGAAATGAAAATGTGGGCGGTGGCACACAAAGCCGGTTTGTCTCATAGCCCCTGTTCAGAACAGGCCTTCCTGCGCCTTTTGATGTGCAAGGCTTTGAAGGTGTGCTAGGGGAACAGGTAGTCACAAAGCCGTGTGCTTTCATGCAGGATCCCACCACAGAAGAGTACGAAATATGCAGGTCTCATTACAAACAGCCTTAAGGTAAAGAAATAAGGAATGGTGAGATCCCCAGTACAACCAGGACAGAATAGAGGCTGGGGCACTGCTCTCAGCAGGCTGGCTGGTGATCCTGCTCCAAGTAAGAGAGATTTCAGGGCAACATAGTCCTTTGGATGAGAGTCAGCTGCCATGGGCTCACTCTTGGTCTTTCTGCCCACGCGGCTCAGCCTGGTGCCCAAAGCAAGGAGGGGAAGAGGCAGGCTTAAAACCATCCCCACACTTTTGTTCAAGGCTTTCTCTCTTTCTGGGACCCTTTGCTTCTCTGTCTAGTGCAGCTGTGAACATCACAGGCAGAACAGGGGCCTGAGAGAGCATGGTCCAGCCCCCACAACCACCTGTGAGCCTTCAAACTCTTCCTTCTTGTGTGTAGAACTGGACAAAACTCTTGACAGATTCCCATTTCTAAAGCTACCACTGTCCATAACCTGTGTCACCACACCTGCAATGTCACATTGTGAGATGTGTTACTCATATTTTTCTTGGTATTTGCACTTTGTCTTGGATTTGCCAAAAGAAACATTTTCTATTCTCCCACCTGCAGAGTTTTTTGTACTCTTTGCCTCCCTTTTAAAAATCTTTCCTCTTTCCATCATATGAGACAATGTTTGTAGTCTTTTCATTCCAAAAAACAAGTCCAAAAAAGAAAAAAAAAACAACAAAAAAACCCCATGTTTTGAGAAAATCTGTGTTATTCTTCAGGGCAAAAGCATATTTTAGCCATTAAGGAAGAGAATAACTTTCACACAGTGACTTGCAAGCTTCTGTGGGATGATGGAACAAGCAGTTTCAGATATGGTAAAATCATCCATGTGGAAAACCAAACTGTTAAATGTTCCAGGCAAGACAGCTTTTCAAACCCTGGCACAGAGACCAGTAAATATCCAGCAATTCTGTGACCACCAGTTGTTTGACTGAAGACAAAGATAGTCAACCTGCTGCCTTAAAGGACCATTGTGTCACACAGGTTCTGATGAAGATATTCTCTATTATTTGAACTGCAGCTGCTTACCAAGGGACTGAAATAAATCAGCACTGATGGGAATTTCTGAAACTGCTGAGTTGCTATCTTGGAATCACAGAGGAGCTGAAAGTGCTCCAGCCCCCAAGTCCAGTGAGCTGAAGCATGGTCAGGGCACAGGGAGCTGTGCCAGGCACTGAAGGGTGCTGGGTGAGGGTCCCCCACAGCTCCGGCACCAAGACAGGACAGCCTCTGTTCTATCTTCATCCTGGCTGCCCAAAGCTCCCAAGGAAAGGTGGCTCAGCCAAGTCTTGTGGGAAGTGCTGGAGGGAAAGGGTTTGTGGTGACCCATTATCCTTTCAAGTGCTTGTTGAGGAGGAAGATTCAAGGGCCTGGAGGGAAAGGTGATGTGAATTCAGTGTTGTGTTGACAGTCAGACAACCCCTGTGAGCTGTGGTGGGAAGTTGGAAGGGGTCTGCTCTGGGGTGTGTTTGATGGGCTCTGGGGAAAGTGGAGCTTTCCTGCTTTTTTGTTCTTGTGCATATGCCTTATCTTCTGAAAGGCTGCGGTGACAGGAAGTGGGAGGTGATAACTCAGAAGGTGTTTTGAGTAATGATGGGGTGTTACATGGTTTTCAGAGAAGAATGGCTCAGTCTCATTTTCTGCCTGGTGTTTCAGTGAAGGAGTGCCGGAGGATTAATCAGACGTGACTCCTCTGGAGGAGATGTGCTTACACTGCTAACTGCAGGGTGCTGGAGTTATGTCTGCAGCCTTTGGCAGGTCTGTGTGAGTTTGCTCAGCTCGTGCCCACAGCTGAGGCTGAGCTGTCTCTGTTCAGTAACACCCTGTGTCAGAATGCATTAGCCCTGGTCTAGCACTCGCTGAAGCACATACAGAGCTCTTGGGGGACTCGGAGCACGGATAAAGCTTGCTCATCTGTATGAGAGGAGTATCTGTTTAGAAAGGTACATAACTAGTTCCAAGTGAGTCAGCTCAGCCACCTAGCACAGCCCAGCTGTGCAGCACAGTAAATTGCCCCACTTGGAATGCCTGTGTGCGTGTGAGAGCTTGCCAACCCACAGCATCCATGAGCTGGTCCCTTCTCCTTTGGCCACCAGCCCTCAGGAGAAGCGGGCCTTTGTGTGTCTGGGGACCAAGGAATCTTTTCTGATGTTGTCTGGCAGAGCAAAAGCTTTGGTCTGCACATCACTGCCCTCTGCAGATGCCTGAGATGGGCATTTGGGGGAGGGGGTTCAGCTGTGTTTTGATGGGTGTGTTTGAGAGGCTCTGTGGTCACAGGTTAAGGCCTTGCATTGTGCATTCAAAGGCTGTAGCGCTGGCTGTGGTGTCCTCACAGCCACTCTGTCCCATTCCCCTTTGTGTCTCCACGCCTTTGTTTCACCTGCCTTGTCCATCCTCTGTACCACCTGCCCAGGGCAGAGGCAGTCATGCAAACTCTGTTTGCAGGAATTCTTTATGGAATGCAGAGGAGGTGATTTTATGCTATCATTGATAATAAACAACATCACAAGATAGCAACAAATTGATTTTTTTAATCATTTCATCTTCTTCCCCTACTATTACATGGGATTATTCTGTCTGTTAACCTTTCAAGCTATGGTGCTAATTTGCTTTATTGCTTAAAACCCAATGTGAATTCCCCTCAGGCTGTTCCAGAAATTGCTTGCTTTGTTATCAAAGGATCAACAATTCACTGAAGACATCTGCTTTTTTTTCCCCTCAAGCTGTTTTAAGAAGTATATAGACATGTGTACAAGGAAGAACTATTGAAATAGTTTAGAAAGTACTGCCCCTCCTGAAACAAGCCGTTCATGGTGCCGTGCAACTGTTGTACCATCCCAAAATGCTCACTCATCCCTGGAATGATGTGTTGTCCCAGGCACCCAATACAAGTCTTGGCACAGAGACTTAAGATTTGTATTTTTTTCCCTTTTGTACTATCAACTGAGCCGACCCAAGGGAAAGGTGAAAGGGTGCTGAGGGAGATTTCCAGTGAGTACTGGGGTGGTTGGTGGCTTTAGCGATGGCACATGTGAACAGGCAGACTAATGGTCTCTGTAACTTCCCTCCTCACGGTTTTCATCACACAGATGAGAAGGACTAAGAGCACAAGCATGAAACAAGGAATAATAAATGCATTGCAGACTGCTGGCTGGTCTGTGGAAGTGCCTGCTGCAGTCAGGAGGGCAGCAGGCACCACTCGTGTTGGTGCTTTCACCTTTTGTAGTGCTCTTCCAAGCATGAATCTGCTGCAACTCCCCACTGGCAGCAATGCATTCCCTTTAAAGTCAGACACTTATTTCCAGCATTGTGCAACAACAGAAAGGGAAGGACATAGGAGGAAACCTAGTCTGAGCTGTGTTGACTGTTTCTGTGCTCCTTTACTGCTCATGCTTTGTGACTTAAGCTTTTGCATTTGCTCGAGTCTAAGCTCTCGGAGTGCCCCTTTGACTGAAGCTGGGTTTTGGGTACAAGCTGTTCTTCCTGTCTTTAGATTTATGTTAGACATAGAGCTTTTCTGCCACGAAATCCTATCCAGGGTTCACTGAAGACATGTTGTAATTAGTTCGTTTGTTTGACATGAGACTTTGAAACAACCTTCCATGAGAGCAGCAGTGTGCAATTGTCACCTGCCCAGGTCTGCTTTGGTTGTGTTGCTCTTCTCTTTGTTCTCACTCGTCATTATGATTTAATTGGGATTCAGCAACGACCCTGACGGAAATGAAGAGAAGGATTCAGGCAGGAGAAAGCAAGGAATGTGAAAATGAAGCATAGTATAAAGGAAGCTTTTGTAAATTGGATGCCACAGAAGGTGAAATCTAAGCAAGTTGTGTTTCCTGGGAGCATCTGATTTCATTCTTCATCTGCTTACTGAACTTAATGAGTACAACTGTTATTAAAACCAAGGCTGTTTTCCGTGACCCATTTTGTCTATCTAAAACCTCTGAGTCCTGTAAACATCTCTGCCAGGGAAATGGGGCTGTTGGAGACCAGCTTCTGAGGGCACGGAAGAATCACTTTTCCACCTGGACTTTATGGCCAGAACAACTCATCTGACTTTACTGCTATTCTCCTGCATCTCATTCTGCCTTTGGCTGGCAGGGAATTAAGCTAACCCTTATCTCCCTGAAAAATTTAATAAAGCTTTGAAATCGCTTGTGCTATACAAGTGATCCACCAACCTAATTGAAAAGCCCTAATGAGATCTTCATGTTTCTGACAGACTACTTTACATATGGTTTTCCAAAGTCTATAACCTTCTTCAGATAGATTCATGAGATATTATAATTTTTAAATTAAAAAAAAACCACTATTTTTGCAATGGATTTTTTAGAAGTAAGAAGTATTTTCCTATGTCTATAAACCAGGAATAGCCTTTTCCATGTGTGACAGTAATAACCTAGCAGCTGAAAAAGCTAAAATTTTTATCATGGGCAAGGAACTCAGGCTCTGAGGTGCTGGTTTTAGCTATATGGAACCAGTTTATCAAAGAACTCTTTATATATTTAGCAGATTTTATATATGTTCTGTTTTACCCTTATAAACATGCAAGAATAAATATATATATTTTTTTAATACAAATTCTTCTTGCATTTTGCTTACATCTGTGTTGGAAAGCAAGCAATCTCCATCTTCTCCATGTATGATTTCAGCTATGAAATCAGAGAAGTGGTTTTATTATGCTCATTGTAGAGCTATTTGCTTGGAGACCTAAGTTCTCCTTCTGATTCAGGGTCTTTGTAAACAAAGGGAAAAGAAAAACAGAAGAGAATTACAGAACAGCAGTAGTTTCTTTAACTGGAAGCAATGTACCAATTATTCCATCTGGCTACGTTGACACCTCTTTATGGTTTATTGCTCATTGGGAAATGATAGTCACAATTCCCTTGTGCAGAATGGCTCTCATCCTTCTCATCAGAAGAGCTGACAAGAAGAAAGCCCAGATCTCACAGGGCTTCAGGGCAGCTCTGGGCTGGGCTGGCTCCTGTATGTCCCTTCTCTGCAGCCAGGAGAGAAATGTGTCTGGGAACAAGGTGCCACAGGGGCTCCTGAGCTCCCAGAAAATTGTCAGTGCTATCAAATCAAAATTTTATGTAGATTGGGGCTGATGTTGATGGATTTCTTTCATTTAATTGAGGGAATTGAATCATTGACAACAAATACTTTAAATTAAGGAAATAAACATCACCCAAAATTACCTTTATTTTCAAATAAGTTGTTGTAGTAGATAGCATGGAAATTCGAATAATCTCAATTCAAGTTAACAAAGCACTTGGTATCATCATCTCAAAAAGAATTTTTTCAAAACTGATCTTCCAGTTGGCTTTAACTCCATTAATATGTATTTTTTGGAAAACTCTAAAATCTTCAGAAATCTCTCTTCCAATATTCCCAGTTGGTGGTGCGTTGCAGTAGACAGCTCAGGAAGAGAAATGCAGTTGTCTCAGCTGGAAGAGGGCGCATCAGTGGGCCTCTGAGGAGTTGAAATCTGACTCTATAGGTTTTGAAGACCCTTGAAGAACACCAAGAGCCTTTAAGGATGCTGATGCCCTGTGCTTGCAAACTGGAGAGGGGAACACTGCTGGAATGGAAGCAGTTTGGTGCTCAGACACAGCTGCTTCACACAGATCCCGCTCCCTTCCTCACTGCCAAGCTCTGGTATTCCAGAGACTGGATGTTGACAGCTGTCAGTCCAACTCAGCTGAGTGTCAGCTGGCAAAATGCCACTGTACACTGCTGCCTGTAGCTGTACAGAACTGTGGCCAGTTTTCATAAAATACAGCGAATTTAAAGCATCTCACAGAAAAGAAAAAATGGTGGGGATGATGCCTTGAGAAGGCTGACCTAGAACAGAGGCTAGACAGAGTTAAAGAATAAAGGAGGGATTTATTAGGAGGCCTCCATGGATCCACCTTGGGCAGCACAAGAGCCCAGCCAGGGCTGCACCCAAGGTGAATCAAAATGGTCACAAAATGGACAACTGGTCACGGGGTCTCTCACTTTTATAAGTTCTGCTCCATTTGCATATTGGAGTTAATTGTCCAATTACAGCTTTAGCCCATGAAGTCCCATCCTTCCTGTTTTTCTCTCCTCACTTCACCATTGTTTATGCTCCTGGGCCTGAGATTTGGATCATTTGTCCTTGGTCCCCAGCTAGAGAAGGAATTGTTTTGTCTCCCTGCTCTGTGAAGAGAGCTCACCATACCCTAATATGAAGCTCAGACTAAAGCAGCACAAGATCTGAAAACTATAAAAGCTAAAACCTGAGGTATCAGGGAAGGCAGTGTATGGAGCTATGAAGGCTTGGTAAGTTATTGCCTCTGAACCACGGAGCAACCCAAATCATCATGGACTTCTTCATGGATTTGCAGGGGGAATCCCACTCATATTCTGCTTGATGCCGTCCAAGCCAGTCCTGAAAACAGGAGGAATGGGAGGAGCAAAGGGGGTATGTTACTGCCCCTTACCCCTCATAAAAGATGCATTTTCTCAAGAAGTTCTGGTTTAAGTGGGCTGGCAACCCCCCAAGAAACATCTTTTGGGTTTGAAAATTTCCAGAGAGCTCTGGTGCAAAACAAGGTGATTAAATTTCAGAACGCCTTTAAAACTGCAAGACAGGGGAAAAGCTCACAGAGAGGTGCAGGCAGACACATGGATTTGCTTTGGAAATGGAATTCAAGAAGGAACTCACTTGACAACCACTTATTAAAGCCATAACTGTGGAATCTTCAATTCTGAAATTAGCCTCCCTGCTCCCGTAGAAATGTCTTTGCTCCCTGTCTTATTTGTCCTTCCTTTTGTCTCCACAGTAGTGGTCTTGTGCAGGAATTTCTAACCAGCTATCTCCCACCATGTTTTTTGTATGTTTTGGGCAAAAAGGACTTTAGCCTATGGATCAGATGATTTACAGAGTGGAAAAATACTGCTTTATAATAAAAGGAGGATATTGAATAAACCCCAGACTTAATACCCGACCTAACAGAACACCCTGATGAATGTAATTGCATTTTAAGCATTCTGATTGAATTTTTGATCCATATTGCATTTGTTTTGCCTGTGAATCTTTTATGGGGGGAAAAAAGTGCCTGGAGATTAAAGGATTACCGAGTTCTTAAGAAGCCAAGGCAGCTGCTAAAGCATCTGAATATTCTTGCCGAAATTTGGTGGGAAAGCTATATTAATACTTTCTATTCTAGCATGCCCAAACAGCCCAGGGGAAGGGGGACAAGGGAGAAGAGCTCTGAGGGACAGTTGCTTCTACAGGTGAACAAACTGCAGGGTATTAGCAAGAGCTGGAACAAAACAGTGCTGTAATTGAAATAAGAACTCATCTGAAATGATTATGGGGGAGGATTAGGCTTTTCTTTTTTTCTCTCTAATTTTCTGATGAGGTGGAAAGAGTGAGCAGTGCACTCAGTTTACAAGAGTTACTCATTTCTGTTCTCTCTTTGTGGCAGGGAGTGTGGGCAAAGTGCTGCAGCCTTTAACCCCTGGAAGTAAAGTTCCTCCTGCAGGAGACAAGGAGGCAACAAATGTATTTTAAAAAGGGGTTTCAGCAGGAGATAAGGCTTCAGCAGGCACCTCCAGCACAAAGTGTAAGTGATAGGTTTACCCAGAGGATGTGATTAAAGTCTTTTAGGGTGAGAGTGTGTCTTCAGGCAGAGAGAGGGCAAAGGGGCTTTGCTTTATATATACACACAGAGCTATGGGGAGCTGTGAAACGCTGGCTGTGCAAAACACCCCTAATTATTAGGGCCAAATGGCCACTGCATGAGCATGTAAAATGAAGTAAATACGCTACGTTGATTTGGCTGCACACAGGAGCAAAGCCACCATCTCCCAAGGACAGATAAAACCCTACCAAGCAGTGTCAGATCCAGGGAGGACTCCCAGGCTTTACTGGGCTCTCCCAAATCTGTGGTGTGTTTTAGCAAATGCTGGCTGCCTCTTGAAGGCTGCTTCTTGCTGAACAAAACCTCAAAGCAAATCTTAAGAAGCCTGATCAGGGCACACAATAAGCAAAAGGCAAACTCAGCAGTGCTGATGGGGAATGACTTCTGGCTGGTGGTTTTTGATCTGTGAGAGCAAGAGATCACCACGTCTGTTGCAGCTGGAATTTGTTAACAAAGTGAAGTGTCATGGTTTGTTGCTCTGAGATGATACAAGCAGTATTATTTTTAGTGTTCCAAAACTGTAGGTTTCATGTTTTATTGGTAGCACCACTTTAAAATATGCTTAGCATAATTTCTGTGCCAGTCAAAGCTTCACAAAACATTGAAAGTGAGGACAGAACTAAGGAGCTGAACAACAAAAGGAGCATGGAAAAAAAAATGCCTGGGGAAAGAACTTTTAAATTTCTTCTGTCTAGTGCCTTTGATTAGATACACAACGTGGGGCTGGGGGAAGGCTTCTTCTCCAAGTCTGGAGTAGGGGTGAGGTTTGCAGATATTTCTAAATGCCAGACTTTCCAAATCAATTGGAGGCGGGTAAATCCCCTGAGAACATTGTAAAGTCCCAAGTGGTTTTGTTCAGGAAAAGAAACCCCTTAGGCATGAGGACAGGGGTAAGAATCTGCATTGGACCTAGAAAGCAGTGAAACATTTCAAGAGAAAAACTGATGCCTTGATGAACCTCTGGCTTGGTTTAAAACCAACCTGAAGTAAAGCATTTGGAGTCTTTTGCACCGCTCACGTTAGGCAAAACCTGTAACCAGAGTTGCAGCTTCATGTCTGTTCCACCTTTTTTTTTTCCTTAAAAATCCTGTGAGGTGTTTAGGGTTGAAGGTTGGGGCTGCATAGTGTCTAGTAGAGATATTTGAAGTAGTTTTTCCATGTACACTTGCCTTTGGGCATATTTTATATTCCCAGGAGCATTGTTTAGGCCTGTTTGTCATTTTCTGGCAGCACAAAGATAGACATGCCCTGAAAAAAGGAACAGCCTGCTTTGGTTGTAACTGGAATCTGAAATTCTCAAATCATGTGACACTCTTGGTTTTGGTTAACTTTCCAAACCAAGTGCAGGAATTTAGAAAGTCTTTCTGTGTGTGCTGGGAATGTGTCTCAGGTGTGGTTATGCCTACCCAGATCACTTTGGTTTGATTAAGTGCACTGGCACTTGGATTTTGTTCTTTTACCTAAATACAGCTGACAGTGTTGGGTGCGATTAAAACTGCTCACAGCAAGCCCTGCACCAAATGGCAGGAGTAAAAGGCCTGGCTGTTGTGCCAGTGTCACCCACAGCTGTGATGGCCTAAGAGCTGCCACCTTCTAATCCCATTTCTGCCATCTCAGCCCTCTTGGTTCCCATCGGATGTGCAGGAGGATCCAGTTCCACCAGCACTCTGGGTGCATTTATGGTCTTCTTTTTTGGGGTTGTTGATTGATGGAAGCAATCAGCTCTGAAAACTTTGGCTGTCACATGTAAAGGACAACAACTGAGTGGGAAAAATGCCATTCCATCCATTCCAGGGCCAGTGGGAACACCTGGATAAACTCTTCTAGCCTCCTGCACGAGTCTTTCCTATGGCCAAATGGGGCAAAGGTTTGAAAAGAAGGAAAAAAAATTTATATAGTTTCTTTAATTACTTTTTTCCTCCTCATTATACATCCTTCCAACAGAGGGGTGAAGCTGTCTTGTTTTTACTGACCAGTCTGCAAAGATAAGGCAGTGTGAACTCAAAGCTCTACAAGTCATTGGGAATGCAATTGAGAATAGCCACAGTCCTCTGCTGGCTCTAATAATTCCTAGTTGGATTTGCTTGTGTCTGTCATTGCTTTGCTTATGATTATAATGCTTATGGAAATGGAGCTTAGCATTTTATTTTTTTTTGTTGGAAGAAAAAGATCCTTAAGCCCCACGTATTGAAATGAACTCATGTAATTCATAGGAGCTAAAGGATGAAATAATACAGGATCATAGTTATTTTTGCCCAGAAAAAAAAAAAATTACATTAATCCTGCCATCCCTTCATTGCTAGCAGGAGTCACAAAGGGAAATCTCCCGGGTCCTTTGGCAGTAATTCTGTAGTGACTTTTTTGTGCTTCCCTGACCTCTGCTCTGCTGGGATGGGAAGGAAAGGGCAGGAATGGGAGATGACTGAGGGTGTTGCCCCACACTGGGCAGTCAGAATGAGGGAACCAAGCTGTCCCTGTCATGCCCAGAGCAAAGCCAGCTTAGAGTTCCCCCTCCCAAGGGCTGGAGCTGCTCCTTCACTTCACCCTGCAGCAATGGCATGGAGGAAACAAAACCAGCTCACGGCCTAATTCTGGGTCAGACACGTCTGCTTTTGAAATTACCCATTCCTCCAGCAGCAGTCTGCTGGTCACAAGCAATTTACAGCACCTAGTGATCAAATTAACTGTTTTGCCATTCAAAATAATGCTGCTGATCCTACTGTAGATATTAGTGCTGTGTGAAATAATCATTAATAGGTTCAGAATGCACAGTGGCCACTGTGACATCTTATTAAAAGCCAACATTTGCCCAGGCTAATGTTCTAATGATAAACTTTTTCTAAATAGAATTAGATGTTTGTGTTAAACCAAGAAGTAAACCTGATGTATAATTTGGGGTCACAGATCATTGAAGTCAGTGAATGCACTTTATTAATTTCATATGAAAACTCTGAGGTCAGGAGAACAGCATGGGAAGGGTGCCCAAATAATGCAGTTTTAAAAACCTGTGATATACATTCAAGTCCAAGTTTGGTGTACGAGAACTGTGGAGTGGAGTCTCAAAATGCTTGTGAAAGCTCTCCCCCTTCCTTTTGCCTAGACCCTGTGATTTTACACAAGTAGAAAATGGGGGACTGGTCAGTGAAGCCCAGGCAGCGGTTTTGGAGCTCAAGTGATGATGCTCAGCTTTTGGATTAAAAGAAAGAGAAGGCTTTTTGATACAGAAGGAACAGAACAACGTATATCTCAAAGGCTCAAAAACCAGGCAAGAAACAGAACCTATCTTCAATGAAAAGACAAAATAGAACAAAGCCAAACCCTTCAAATTTCTGAACCACTCATGGGAGTTTGGGGGCCTCTTACACCGAAGAGTTAAGCTTGGCCTTGCTAACCCTGTTAATGGATGTTGCTGCTCCCTGGGCTTATCTTGTTCAGCAGGAAGGGAGGAAGTGAAGCAGGCCAGAGGAGCAGCTCTGCAGGAAAAGGGATGGAAGCCACAGCCTGTCTAGGAAGGGAGGAGGTAGCAGTGCCTATCAGTTCTCTGCAGATTTGATGCCTGCCCTCAAATGTAGTCTGAATTTCTCAAAATGTCAGCTTTGCAAAACAACTTTCCTACTCCTGAGCTGTGGCAGGCAGTGCAGCATTTGTCCTTTTTATGTCTTTTTGTGTCACAAGTTATAATACAGTTAGAGTGAAAAGAAGGAAAAGCATTTAATTACTGGGAAATAATGAATGTCCAGGAATCAGAATATTTTGAGAGTCCCAGTCACTGTTTACAGGAAAATGGTTCTCTTTTAAAGCTTGTGCTGCTTCACATAGATACGATTAATCAGACATCTTATGTTCAGGTTCCTTCTGCCTTAATGCAAAATGGACTTGTAAGAGCTCCACAAGTAGTATAATTTAGTCTAAATGTAATTCAGTTTGCAGGAAAGATAAAACCCTGCTACAGAGAGAGGAGTTCTTGGAGCTGAGCCCACATTTTTGAGGATATAGCCTTGATCCCCTAAAAGGGTTCATTGCAAACTATTGAAAAGCAAATAATTGTGGGTAAAAAATTCTGTATGATTTGATTTAATTACTCTCCCTCAGTCTTACTGTGATATTGTTTGATACTGTTAGCTGTGGCCCCACTTATCCTGAGGTTGCTTGTTTAAAGGCATGATTGCCAAAGTGTGATTTTCAAATTGTTAGACCTGGAGTATCAGCTGTTCATCATTCACGATAGCAGGTTGTAGGATATTTCCTGTCTTGTTTAAACTTATAAATAACAGTTATTCTCCTCAGAAACGTGCAGCAAACCTCTGCTATCACAAACCAGAAAATGTGTCTTTTCAAATAGCTTAACACAATGACCTGCCTTGGGCTTCTGTTTTTATAAGAATTTTTGGAAGTCAGAGTTGACATTCCTCAAAGTAATTTGTGTTTTGAAGAGCAGTGGCTATTTTCCCCACTAGAAATAAGACCCTCTTCTCAGTATGTCGACTTACCCCCTTCTGGTACTATTTATTGCTCATGAAAAATCTTGGCCCAATGACATAAATAAGAATTCTTTTGAAACTTTGGCTCTAATAAAGGTCCCCTTCCTCCTCCTGCTGCAGCTCCGTGTCTGTTCGCCATGGTCAGGGAAGGAGATTATTTCCTCTCTCTATTCATGAATAACTTTAATCACCTTCCTCCTCCATCCTCTTCTCCTTAGACCAAGCAACCCTATTTCTACCTGCCTTTATAGGTCTGCTCACCTCTGATTATTTTCTCTTTGGGTTTTTTTTCTCTGGGTTCTTCTTGTTTGGAAGTGCAGCGCTGAAACTCAGCTGCTGACTTGCCACAGCTGAGCAGTGTGAAAGGATTATCGCAGCCACTGCAGCCTCCGTGCCTCTCTGCACACTGCACAGGGGTGTTCACCTCTTCTTGTGACAAGGTGTCACAGCTCGTGATGATATCTTAAGGCTGAGGATCCAAATGCTTTCCTGAAGGACTCTCTCATTCAGTGTTTGTACAGGGGATTATTTCTGTTTAAGGATAGTCCTTGGCACTTGTCCCCATGAATTTTGTTCTTTTCAGACCATTTTTTGGATATGTCAGGACCATTGGAATTCTAATTTTATTCCAGTGTATATTTGAGGTGTTTTTACACCTTCACATTGTCTGAAAACATATGGGCATATGTTCTTGTCTGTCCCTCAGGCAGTAGCTGTAGAGAATCCCAAGTAAGGCTCCTTGTAGGGCTCCATTTTGACCTCAAGACATCAGAAGCTGTTCCCTGCACACAGCTACTCAACCAGCTGCCACCCACCCCCAAAGTTTTCCCAAGACTCTTTCCATAGTTTGCCTGTAAGAGTATTAGGCAGGACAACCTGACATTCCATCTCCAGTAGAAGAATGTATATTTGCTAGAAAGATGTTATGGTTTTTTTGAAGTGTTGGCCTTGTGCAGTGAGCCAGGGGCTCCTGATGTGAGCGCCTCTGTGATGTTCCACGCTCTCCCGCTGGGCTGGCTGGTGGGAGGCAGCAGTGCAGGCCCAGCAGCTCTTCCCACAGGCCCCTGCAGAGAACAGAAATGCTTTAATCAGGGCTGGGGAAGGGAGCGTGTCGTGGATTCCCGACTGGCTCTTCTGATCTCCCACAGAGCAGCCGTTCCCATTGAGGTGGCAAGTGGGGTTGGACAGACCTGCTGCTCCTCAAAAGGAGCTCATGTTTGGGTCTGTGTGAAAAGCAGAGCTGCAGCTGTGGGGAGGGACACAGGGGGCTGGGCACCAGGCTTCTCCAAAGGGATTCTGCTGAGAGCCTTGAGGCACCTCTGCAAGCACAGATCCAGGCTGCAGCATCAGGGCAGCATAAACCCACCTCATGTTTTTTTCACCTGGTGGCTTCTTCTCCAGAGTAAATATTTGTGTCATACAGAAGGTTAAGGAACACAAAATGAAAGATTAGTGAACCTCACAAGGCCGCAGCATCTCTCAGAAAATCAAGATGCTGGCTCTGCGTTCAAGTGGCACTTCAGGCTGTGGGAACACATGGAAGCATCAGGCTGCTTCTGCACTTATTCCTTGGCCTTGGAATATGGAGTAGGAAAAATGGGTCATTTTGGTGTGGATGTTTGTCTTGGTTTGAAAAGACACGTGTCTGCTAAGGAAGGCAGGAGCCTCCCTTGAAATGGAAAATGTAAACCCCCTCCCTCCAAATTATTATAATTTTGAAATTAAGGAGCTCTCAGGCAAAGATACAGGAATAGGAAATAGATATGGGAATAGTTCTTCATTAGGAAAATTAAAATAACAATGCAGTAATACAAAAAACCACTGCCAGAGTCAGAATAGGAGCTTCCCCCCTGCGGGTCAGGGTGGTGGCAGCAGTGCCATTCCATGGTGGCTGAAGCCCTCCTGCAGTGCCAGCTGTGGTTCTGCTGGAGCAGGGATCCAGGAGAAGGGGGCAGATTTCATCTAAACATCCAGGGGTGGTGGAGATGGGCCTGCTCTTCCTCTGGGAATGCAGTGGGCAAAGGCTGCTGTGGTGTTCCAAAAGTCAGACTATATCCAGGTAGGAAGCTGGGCTCCTCCCCCTGGGCAGAGCATCTCCCCATGGGATGATGGAATTTTATCAGCCATGCAGGGACACTCATGGGTCCATGAACAGCAGAGATCTCCTGGAGGGAGGATTGGCTGTGGAAGGGATAAAGAAAACTGCCCCACCTGGTTTTAACAGCTGGCCCATTAACAGAAGATATCCCCCGGAGTTATGAGGGATGAGTCATGGAAAGGATAAAGAACACTGTCCCAGCTGGTAACAGAATCCATACTTTCAGTTCCATCTTGCACTGCACCTAAGACAATGGAGCAATGCTAACTCCACCATCTGGGTATAACTATTAGAAGAAAATATTTGCAGTTGAAAATATTGGATCTTTGAAATTCCTGCTTTTGCCAACTGTTCGCTTACTTTGGTGGGGAAGTTACCAGTGCTGCATTTCTTTAGAGGAACAAAAAGTATGGTATTTCCCCAAGAGGCTCCAGGCCCCCCCAAGAGATCTGAAGCAGGCTTCTAAATTTACACTGTCCTTTTCCAGTACATCCCTGCTGACAAACATTTCCAAAGAATGGTGTGGGAATTGTGGCTCCCACAGGTCTGGGTGCTGTGTCCCTTTGCCTTGCTGGCAGTGAAATGTCACCTCCCAAAGTCTGTCCTTCGGTCACTTTTTGTCATCCATCCTGTACTGTGGGGTTTCCACAGACACTGTAGGTCTCTGTATTGCTGCTGGACAGAGCCTGTGCTCCTGAGAGTCTCTGACTCCCCCAAGTTCAGTTGCATGGCCCAAAATATTGGGCTTGGAGCAGAACCCACCCCAGCCAGCATGGGCAGAGGTTAAACAGAGTGTTGTGCTGAGCAGGTGGGAAGGAGAGGTGGGCAGTTTTTATTTGGAAGGGTCAGAATAGTCTGAGAAAAAAAATCAGCCCATCCCAAGAGCAGTTGATTATTCTCGGTGTTTAATCTTGTGTATGAAAATGTTATTTGTCAACATCAAGTTAAAGGAAAAACATACTCAGGGAGTTGCTGAGCAAGGAAACTGGGAAGTAGTGATGGAGATCAGCCAGTAGTCAGAGTTTGCTGCTTCAAGGGTTTCTACATGCTGCAACTGCCGTCTAAAATGGTTCATTGTCTTGAACGCAATTACTCGTTTTTGTTAATAATATTTTTTTCATCCTTGGACCAGTAATTTCAATGTCTGTGGCATCATGTCCCTGATTTTGGAAGCAGGGTGACCGTTGCTCCTAGGTGGGTGCAGGTGAAGCTTTTTTCATTGACAGTGTAGATCTGTGCTGGGTGGGATGGTGCAGGAGAGCCGTTCTGAAGAGCTGCCTCTCATGGATCAAGGAATTATTCTGGAGCCTCCAGCACATGCTGCCTTGCCTTCCCTGGCCTGATGTTGAAATATGATAGCCAGCCTTCACTGGAGAGGCTTTTCCCTTTCAAGGGGAAAAATCCACCCTTCCCCCTTTGTCAAGCTTGGATAGTTTTTCTTTCCTCTAGTTTTGAGGAGCTTTTTTAATTTTCAGTTTGTGTTTATTCTTGCTTTACTGAAAAAGCAGCAGAGGATTTTGTGTATACAGCAGCAGAGTTAAAACAATCAAAACAATAGGATTTAATTACAGGTTGGCAAGTCAATAATGTTATTTATAACACAGGTGTTGTATGAACAATTTCTATTTGTTAGTCTTATGCTCTTTTCCTACCTGTCTGAAAGTCATTCCTGTATTTCCAAATTCTGGTTTAGCTCACTGATGGTAAGTTTAGCAGTTTTTATTTGAAGGTTACAGCAATATAGGACTTCTTGTTTCTTTCTTCTTTCGCAGGCATGAAAATAATACTAATAAAAACATTTTAGATTTACACTGTTAAGGGTGTTGGTTCATTTCTTCTGTGACAACTGGAGAAAAATAGACAGAAGCATCAATTTCAAACTCTAGCCCCTAGGATAGCTACAGAATATTGTCTTCAATTTAAGAAGAAAAATTTTTGAAATTCCCAAGGGAAGTTTCTGTATTTTTTGACTGAATCATTGAAGTGGGGATATCAGAGTAATCATTCTTTTTTTAAATTTTAAATAAAAGAGCTCAAAAGCTTCAAGGAAAAAAAAACAACCTGTTCAATGTAGAAGAGAGTAGGGAATGCTATAAACATAGCAGCTGTAATTTAAACCCATCTTTATACACAGAATATTTTCTTGTGTATTTTTATTCCATTACCTCTTGCTCCAGTAAATACTCCTGCAGTTTTCCACGTCTTGTACAAAAATCTTCAGAAACCAAATGTTTATGCATATAGTGGATTGCAGCCTGCTTTGAGATGTAAATCAGCTTTTGAGAAAGCCTGTGCAATAGTCAATGTCTGTTTGGTGGAGGAAGCTGAAGGGGACATTGCTTGTTAACTGAAAGTGCAAGAAGTGCATTATTTCTCATTTTTGGTATTGGGAAAGAGCTGTGTCTGCTACTTTGTGGTAACCTTTCTTTTTTTCTCTTTTTTTTTTTTTTTTTTTTGAAAGATAGTGACTG
Source organism: Motacilla alba alba (assembly GCF_015832195.1). Taxonomy (NCBI): domain Eukaryota; kingdom Metazoa; phylum Chordata; class Aves; order Passeriformes; family Motacillidae; genus Motacilla; species Motacilla alba. The sequence continues at coordinate 34,314,726 of NC_052022.1, read as the reverse complement.
CTTTTTCTCCTTTGATTTTTAAGATTTGGTAAACCTTTTACCAAAAGGAAATACGTATTTATTTTTGAAAATATTTTGCCGTTACCCTCTTCATAGGCTGTGCACACAGATGAGTAATCAACATACTTAAAAAAACCAAAACAAAACCTCAGTGATTTTCCCATAATGGTAGCTAGCTTTAATCAAAACTTCAAAACATTAATGTTATATTAAAAGCAATCACATTTGCCTTCCACAGGACAATGTGGGTATGAATAAACCAATTTCTTAGGGAGCTGAAGACAGCAAGATCCCTCCTGGGGCGAGGAGCCAAGGTGCATATTAGCTGTTTAGCCAATGAGCAAACTTGCAAGTTAATAAAAGCACTTAATAATTCTGTTTTGGAGGCGAAGCTGTGCTGCAGTGGTGGGAGGCCCAAGGTCTCTCGGTGCTGGAGCCCCGTCCCTCGGCAGAGCGAGATGAAAGATCCTCTCCAGAGCCGCCGTGACGTGCGCCTCTGCAATGGGGACAAGAACTCATTCCTGCTCTGCACACATCTCCCCGTGCTTCTCAGAGAACAGGAGGTGGGTTTTGTTCGCTGTTGCAGCCTGGGTGGATGGTAGATTGCTGCAACCTTCCTGAAGCGTCCCCATGAGGAGAGAGCTCCGCTAAGCACACAGCGAACACCTTGGGCCTCAGCTGTGAGGGTTCTGGGAGATTCAGTGTTGCAGACTCCTCTCAGTAAGTCGAAAAGCAGTGCAAGTTCATCACTGGTGATTCCTAAAATTGGCCTGATCCAAAAGCCGCTGTAAATCTTGTAAATTGTTGGCATTGGTTCTGAGTTGTACTCTCTTAGGCCTAGTTGTTTGCTCTGTGATTCTCCATCCCAAGTATTTCCAAGGTGAGACTTCTTGAACTTTTGACATAGAGACTTGCAGTCCTGCGTTTTGAACTCACATTTCTTTGTGTGTTGGCCTGCAAAAATGGCACCCAGCAAATACCACACTCACAGGCAGCAGCTGCTGATCTAAGATGGAGGAGGCAGGAAGGGTCTTTGTGTGGGTTTCTAGCGGTAGTTTATTTCACCCACACACTGAAAGGGTGCTAGGACAGAGACAGGTGGAGGGTCCAGGATTACATACTGGTACAAAGGGGCGGAGGCAACAGCAACAACCAATCACCTGAAGGTGTGGGCAGGGAGACACAAGGGTAAACAGGGGTATGGACCAACGCGGGTGCAAAGGACAAAGAAACTTCTAGAACCTCGACCATATATGCTGAACAGGCGGTTGAACAGCCAAAGGGCCAACAGGGGGAGTGGCACTGGGGTCCATTGGCAGCATGTCACAGGAGTCCATGGGAGAGGTTAAAGTCTAGGGGACATCCTCCCAGGGCACAGCCCCAGGAAGTCCCCTAGCAGGCCCCCAGGCCTCCACAGTTCCCTTCCCACCATTGCACGCAAGGTGAAGTGTTTTTCTTCTTCCAGCTCCACAGTAGCCTGGGGAACAGCCTTTCCCCAGCCACAATGTAAAGGAGCACCTTATGATTTGAGCTTGAGATAATGTTCTTTGTTCTGCTGGCCCCAGGGAGCCTTTGACAAAGCATTTAAAATGGAAGCCTTCAAGACTTCCCCTGCTTGCCTGATGCAGCAGCTGTTCTTTTTCTACCTGCTGGTTTTGGATGGCAGAGGATCTCACGTTGTCAGTGTCTGTAGCTGTGCAGCACCCTCAGGAGTCAGAGACTTGTTGCTGTGTCTGTAGTGCCAGGATAGGGATAACCTGCCCAAGGGAGCAGAAAATTTTGTTGCATAGCAAGAAAATTACACCTGGGTCTTCTGGGTCCCAGATCTTGCTGCAGCCACCAACAAATTCTGCTCTCAGAACTATAGCTCTCCCCTCCTGTGGTAGCATGGTGTCCAAAGTTACTGTATTACAGGTGTGTGGTAAAGTAAATTAAAAAAAAACACAAGAGGCCTTTACCTTGCTTTGGCAGAGGAGTTGCAGTTGCCCAGGCAGGGAGCAGGAGGTGCCACCAAGTGTCTCGGGTGACTCAGCTGTCTCAGGTGGCTCCAGATGTTGTTCTTTGAGTAAAATGGAGGTGAATTTAGTGGCCATGAGAACAAATTACTCTCTAAATTATTAGAAGTAATAGCTAGTTATTGTGGTCAATAAACCACAGGGCTTCTGGAAAAACTGGGGTTTTAACTTGGGAAATGGGGTTCTTTATCAGGTAAAGATCAGAGATGGTTTGGCTTTAGCAGAGGAAGACCAGGAATGCAGGAAACATGTTACTTATTTTCCTTTGAGAGATGTTCCATGACACACTTTGTGCAGTACTTTTTCAAAGGTAAGTTAGTTTAACTGGACCATTTAGAGCTGTAATTAAGAACACAAACTTATGGTACCGGTCTTAAATCCAAAGAAGGCTGTTGTAAAATTACAGCAGGTACTGAGAGGCAGATGATCCGGGTGCATGGAGCTGCTGCTTTGTAAGGAGTGTCTGAAAAGCCTGAGACTTCACTTTGGACAGTTGAAGGCTGTGTGATTATCATCTGAAAAATCAGGAAGGCAATGGATGAGTTGAATTTAGAGTTACTGATCACTAAATGCTGCGATGCTAGAGCAAGGGGCACTCAGTGAAATAAGTACAAGATTGATTTCTAGCAGATAAAGGATTTCTTTGCACAGGAGGTGGTGAACACCTGGTGGTGAACACTCTCTGCCTTGTAAGTCTGGAAAGACAGGTACTGCCAGCAGGCTCAAAAGGGTTGGCCAAGCTCAGTGAGGACAGGTTCATAAATGGCTGGAAAGGGACTGGGCATCCCCAAAGCAACATCTGTGGAGAGAGGCTACCTCCTCTCCCTAAGGACCATCCCTTTTGCTATATGGACTGGGCTGCCAGGCCGCTGGCATGTCCCAGCCAGACATTTCTGGTACTTAATAGACACATGGACACCTTCCACAAGTGCCCAATCCCCATTCACTTAGTGTTGCAAACATATGCACCTCTCTGCCCATAGCATTTTCTTTGTGAGGCATTTGTTTTACACTGAGGAGGAGACAGAAGCTGCTGAGAATCCTGAAAGTCTTCTGCTTTTCTGAGTAAATGCTTATCCATTCCACAATCCACCACAAAGCCTGCTGCCCATTACCCTGCTTTTGCAGTTGCCCAGGCAGGGAGCGGGAGGTACCACCAAGTGTCTCAGGTGGCTCCAGATGTTGTTCTTTGAGTAAAAATGGAGGTGAATTTAGTGACAGTGAGAACAAATTACTCTCTAAGCTATTAGGGCCAAAAAGGCATCATCACATTAGGAACTTTTCTTAGCTGCCCTGACAGCTATTTTGGCTTGTCTCCTTAAAAACTTGAAAGCTTGCTGTGTAAAATTGTTGTGTATTATCTTTAACAAGTGGCTTGGAATTCACTCAGAGTGAACATGCCAAACTTCCTAAAGATTTGAAAGTTTCAGGCAAATATCATGAAAATAAGTATTCATCACACAGTGCTGTCTTCCCTTGTCTTAAAGACATCAGGAAGCCCTTTCATGACCTTTCTTGTGAAAAGGTAATGAGGAAAACATTTCTTGGCTTTTTATGCATTTCTAATCAAAATGATAATGAGAAAAAGCAGTTCACTCTCTCATGGTATGTTTTATTTCAGTCCTCTGTGCTAGTTTTGTGCAACTGCTAATATCTCGTTATCATCATATTCTCCTGTCAAGATTTCAAGGCAGGAGGGAGCTTTCTGACAGGACAACCTTACTATTGCCTGGGGAAGCATATTTTTAGTTTCCCAAGATAATGCACACTTTCTTTTTAGATTCTGCACATTTTGAGAAAAGATCTTAATTAGAGTTAGTTGTGAACATGAGAAAAATGTAAAACCTGTTTGTTTCAGTTTTCATGCAAGACATTTTGAGTACTGTAAACTAGCAAGAAAGAGCAGAAAATACCCTTCTAATTAAGTAATGTACTAAATATTCCCTTTGCAGTAATGCTCCTGTTTTAGCAGCTATCCCTTTTTCCCACTCCCAGCTGGGAACACGCTCTTCTGTTCTTCATTATGCCCTAGAGAGTGTTTTGAGCCTAATTGGTGGAAGGGCAGATCATTTCAGGGCTTGTCCTGTGGGCTTTTTCGGGCCATGAGACTGTCTAAGTGGGACCCTGGCAAAGCTGCAACTGAATCATGTTCAGTGGCAATATGTGCTTCTCTCAGAACTGGATTGATTTTGTAGGGGAGGCTGTTTCAGCAGGAGTTACTTTGGGGATTTCCTAACTCTCCCAGGATAGTTCTGCTGATGCACTATCTCAGCTTTTTATTAAAAAAATACATTTAGCTTTGAATATTTTCCTTTGTAATATATATTAAATTTTTCTCAGGGCAAATCAAAGGGAAATATTTACATTTGCTGAAATGAAATGCTTCAAGTGATCTGAAAAAGGGATCCTTTTTTTGCTAGAGGAATTTAAATTTTTGACTTTCAGCTTAAAAGACAATGAAGTCAGACTTCAGAATTTCCAATCTCCTGAAAACAGGACTTGCAGGCTTCACCTAACATGGTTATGAAACTATTTCCCATGTTTTCTCTCTGCAGCAGCTCTACAGCTGGATTATTTTCTCATCTACAACAACATGTCTTCACTTACTGGTTCAGGAAACTAGGCCAGATAATACTAATGATTTAATCCCAAATCAAAATATCACTTACAAATTTATCTCTCTCCTGCAGCAATTGGGCGGTGGAGATACTTCACTGGCCAAAGCAGTCGGTGCAGAAAACAGTGTTGGGCCAGCAGAACTAGCACAGCTCTTTTGGCACTCTCTGGATGCAGCAGGACTTGCCAGAAGAGTAAATACATAATAATGATAAAATCTCCCACTCCTTTGAGGCTGTGGTCCTCATACTGCACCACTGAAGTTTGTTGGGGCTTTACCCAAAAAACGTCTCCTATTGTTTTTAAGTAGGGTGAGTCCTGGCTAGTTACACTGCAGTAGTGATAGTAAAACTAACAAATACTTGTTTTTCTTGCTGGTGTGGCCAGCCTGGGAGTCCCTGGAAATGCTGTCTTATCTCCCTCCATTTTTTGGCTTAGGAGAGACATTCTCTTTTAAAAGAGTTTCAAGTTTCCTACACCACTTTTTTTTTTTTTTTTTTTCCCCAGTGTTATAATTGATTTCAGAAATTAGTCATCTCAAGGTGGCTTGTCACTGGAGTGATTTGTTAGACCTGAGCTTTCTGTGATGTCACATTGGAAAATTTAATGAGGAATGTGCTTCTTCTGCTGTGAGAAGTGAGAACACCAACTGCTCAGTGATGGTGAAACCTCCCCTTCCATGGGGGTCTGCAGCGCATGCTGCAGGCCTGGGACAGACCATCAGGTCCAAGCCTGCACCTCCCAATGCTTTAGCAGGATTCTGCCAAATTCCACAGGAACCAA